>NW_027150746.1:0-1375363 GCF_020186115.1 Histomonas meleagridis
TGTTTTATTATACATTCTTAATACTTAATATTTATTAATTAAAATTTTATTTAAATGACATTGGGGGGGTCTTTTTATCATCACTTTCATTTTTCTTCTAATATAAACCATACAAAAGTCAACGATACATATTTTTTAAAAGTTATTTGATCGGTTATTTAATTCCTGAAAAATTCAATTAATGTGGTGATTTAAATTCTGAACTAATGAACATTTAAGCTTTAATTTCATTTTTTAATTATGTTTGGTTATTTTACTGATCCATTTTATGATCCATTCGAATATAGACCAATAAGGATTTATCATCCATTTAATGCGATGAATAGATACTTTAATAATCTTGAACATCGTTTAAATTCCTTATTTGCTGATGCATTTGATGAAGAATTTAATAATATGATTGAACAAGATAAACCTAAAGAAGAGAAAGAACAAAAGGAACAAAAAGAAGAAAAACCTAAAGAAGAAACACAACAAAAGATTGTTAAAAAGAATGAAAATTATATTCCACAAAATTATTATAGAACTTATTCATCACAAAGATACTTTAATGGTAATGAAAAATTCGAAGAAATTCGTGAACAAACTAATGATGGTGATAAAACATATATTTCTAAAATTAAAAGAATTGGTAATCGTTGGGTTCAAGTAGATGAAGTTGTAGATAAAGAAGGTAAGAAAACAACTAAAGAAACTTGGCATAATGTTGGTGAAGATGAAATTGATGCATTTGAAAATGAATGGTCTTTAAGACGTGGTATTGAAGCAAAAAAAAAAAAAAATGAAGAAAAACCTGCAATTAAATCAGAAAATACAGAGAAAAAAGAAGAACCTAAAGAAGAAACTAAGGAAGAACCTAAAGAAACAAAAGAACAACAATAAAAATATTAAATAAAAATATAAATTAATTAAATTTTATATTCTTTTTTTTAAAATTAAATTAATAAATCATTAATAAATAAATCATTAATAAATAAATCATTATCAAGTTAAATTATTAATTTTTTATTAATTAATTATTCAAAATATAATTTTATATTAATGTAAAAACAACTAAAAAGACAAGCAGCACCATACGTTCCCAGGAAGTTTCCCAGCCTAGTACTGATATGGCCCGCTATTGCTTAATTTCCAGGTTCGAAATGGAGCTGGATGTATCCAATCGGGTATGGCCGCTGCAATAATATGTTTTTATTATACATTCTTAATACTTAATATTTATTAATTAAAAATTTTATTTAAATGACATTGGGGGTCTTTTTTATCATCACTTTCATTTTTTCTTCTAATATAAACCATACAAAAGTCAACGATACATATTTTTTTAAAAGTTATTTGATCGGTTATTTAATTCCTGAAAAATTCAATTAATGTGGTGATTTAAATTCTGAACTAATGAACATTTAAGCTTTAATTTCATTTTTTAATTATGTTTGGTTATTTTACTGATCCATTTTATGATCCATTCGAATATAGACCAATAAGGATTTATCATCCATTTAATGCGATGAATAGATACTTTAATAATCTTGAACATCGTTTAAATTCCTTATTTGCTGATGCATTTGATGAAGAATTTAATAATATGATTGAACAAGATAAACCTAAAGAAGAGAAAGAACAAAAGGAACAAAAAGAAGAAAAACCTAAAGAAGAAACACAACAAAAGATTGTTAAAAAGAATGAAAATTATATTCCACAAAATTATTATAGAACTTATTCATCACAAAGATACTTTAATGGTAATGAAAAATTCGAAGAAATTCGTGAACAAACTAATGATGGTGATAAAACATATATTTCTAAAATTAAAAGAATTGGTAATCGTTGGGTTCAAGTAGATGAAGTTGTAGATAAAGAAGGTAAGAAAACAACTAAAGAAACTTGGCATAATGTTGGTGAAGATGAAATTGATGCATTTGAAAATGAATGGTCTTTAAGACGTGGTATTGAAGCTATTGGTAGTAAAAATGAAGAAAAACCTGCAATTAAATCAGAAAATACAGAGAAAAAAGAAGAACCTAAAGAAGAAACTAAGGAAGAACCTAAAGAAACAAAAGAACAACAATAAAAATATTAAATAAAAATATAAATTAATTAAATTTTATATTCTTTTTTTAAAATTAAATTAATAAATCATTAATAAATAAATCATTAATAAATAAATCATTATCAAGTTAAATTATTAATTTTTTATTAATTAATTATTCAAAATATAATTTTATATTAATGTAAAAATAAATAAAAAAGGAAGCAGCACCATACGTTCCCAGGAAGTCTCCCAGCCTAGTACTGATATGGCCCGCGATTGCTTAATTTCCAGGTTCGAAATGGAGCTGGATGTATCCAATCGGGTATGGCCGCTTCAATAATATGTTTTATTATACATTCTTAATACTTAATATTTATTAATTAAAATTTTATTTAAATGACATTGGGGGGGTCTTTTTTATCATCACTTTCATTTTTCTTCTAATATAAACCATACAAAAGTCAACGATACATATTTTTTAAAAGTTATTTGATCGGTTATTTAATTCCTGAAAAATTCAATTAATGTGGTGATTTAAATTCTGAACTAATGAACATTTAAGCTTTAATTTCATTTTTTAATTATGTTTGGTTATTTTACTGATCCATTTTATGATCCATTCGAATATAGACCAATAAGGATTTATCATCCATTTAATGCGATGAATAGATACTTTAATAATCTTGAACATCGTTTAAATTCCTTATTTGCTGATGCATTTGATGAAGAATTTAATAATATGATTGAACAAGATAAACCTAAAGAAGAGAAAGAACAAAAGGAACAAAAAGAAGAAAAACCTAAAGAAGAAACACAACAAAAGATTGTTAAAAAGAATGAAAATTATATTCCACAAAATTATTATAGAACTTATTCATCACAAAGATACTTTAATGGTAATGAAAAAATTCGAAGAAATTCGTGAACAAACTAATGATGGTGATAAAACATATATTTCTAAAATTAAAAGAATTGGTAATCGTTGGGTTCAAGTAGATGAAGTTGTAGATAAAGAAGGTAAGAAAACAACTAAAGAAACTTGGCATAATGTTGGTGAAGATGAAATTGATGCATTTGAAAATGAATGGTCTTTAAGACGTGGTATTGAAGCTATTGGTAGTAAAAATGAAGAAAAACCTGCAATTAAATCAGAAAATACAGAGAAAAAAAGAAGAACCTAAAGAAGAAACTAAGGAAGAACCTAAAGAAACAAAAGAACAACAATAAAAAATATTAAATAAAAATATAAATTAATTAAAATTTTATATTCTTTTTTTAAAATTAAATTAATAAATCATTAATAAATAAATCATTAATAAATAAATCATTATCAAGTTAAATTATTAATTTTTTATTAATTAATTATTCAAAATATAATTTTATATTAATGTAAAAATAAATAAAAAAGGAAGCAGCACCATACGTTCCCAGGAAGTCTCCCAGCCTAGTACTGATATGGCCCGCGATTGCTTAATTTCCAGGTTCGAAATGGAGCTGGATGTATCCAATCGGGTATGGCCGCTTCAATAATATGTTTTATTATACATTCTTAATACTTAATATTTATTAATTAAAAATTTTATTTAAATGACATTGGGGGGGTCTTTTTTTATCATCACTTTCATTTTTCTTCTAATATAAACCATACAAAAGTCAACGATACATATTTTTTTCAAAAGTTATTTGATCGGTTATTTAATTCCTGAAAAATTCAATTAATGTGGTGATTTAAATTCTGAACTAATGAACATTTAAGCTTTAATTTCATTTTTTAATTATGTTTGGTTATTTTACTGATCCATTTTATGATCCATTCGAATATAGACCAATAAGGATTTATCATCCATTTAATGCGATGAATAGATACTTTAATAATCTTGAACATCGTTTAAATTCCTTATTTGCTGATGCATTTGATGAAGAATTTAATAATATGATTGAACAAGATAAACCTAAAGAAGAGAAAGAACAAAAGGAACAAAAAGAAGAAAAACCTAAAGAAGAAACACAACAAAAGATTGTTAAAAAGAATGAAAATTATATTCCACAAAATTATTATAGAACTTATTCATCACAAAGATACTTTAATGGTAATGAAAAATTCGAAGAAATTCGTGAACAAACTAATGATGGTGATAAAACATATATTTCTAAAATTAAAAGAATTGGTAATCGTTGGGTTCAAGTAGATGAAGTTGTAGATAAAGAAGGTAAGAAAACAACTAAAGAAACTTGGCATAATGTTGGTGAAGATGAAATTGATGCATTTGAAAATGAATGGTCTTTAAGACGTGGTATTGAAGCTATTGGTAGTAAAAATGAAGAAAAACCTGCAATTAAATCAGAAAATACAGAGAAAAAGTTTTATATTCTTTTTTTAAAATTAAATTAATAAATCATTAATAAATAAATCATTAATAAATAAATCATTATCAAGTTAAATTATTAATTTTTTATTAATTAATTATTCAAAATATAATTTTATATTAATGTAAAAATAAATAAAAAAGGAAGCAGCACCATACGTTCCCAGGAAGTCTCCCAGCCTAGTACTGATATGGCCCGCGATTGCTTAATTTCCAGGTTCGAAATGGAGCTGGATGTATCCAATCGGGTATGGCCGCTTCAATAATATGTTTTATTATACATTCTTAATACTTAATATTTATTAATTAAAACTTTTATTTAAATGACATTGGGGGGGTCTTTTTTATCATCACTTTCATTTTTCTTCTAATATAAACCATACAAAAGTCAACGATACATATTTTTTAAAAGTTATTTGATCGGTTATTTAATTCCTGAAAAATTCAATTAATGTGGTGATTTAAATTCTGAACTAATGAACATTTAAGCTTTAATTTCATTTTTTAATTATGTTTGGTTATTTTACTGATCCATTTTATGATCCATTCGAATATAGACCAATAAGGATTTATCATCCATTTAATGCGATGAATAGATACTTTAATAATCTTGAACATCGTTTAAATTCCTTATTTGCTGATGCATTTGATGAAGAATTTAATAATATGATTGAACAAGATAAACCTAAAGAAGAGAAAGAACAAAAGGAACAAAAAGAAGAAAAACCTAAAGAAGAAACACAACAAAAGATTGTTAAAAAGAATGAAAATTATATTCCACAAAATTATTATAGAACTTATTCATCACAAAGATACTTTAATGGTAATGAAAAATTCGAAGAAATTCGTGAACAAACTAATGATGGTGATAAAACATATATTTCTAAAATTAAAAGAATTGGTAATCGTTGGGTTCAAGTAGATGAAGTTGTAGATAAAGAAGGTAAGAAAACAACTAAAGAAACTTGGCATAATGTTGGTGAAGATGAAATTGATGCATTTGAAAATGAATGGTCTTTAAGACGTGGTATTGAAGCTATTGGTAGTAAAAATGAAGAAAAACCTGCAATTAAATCAGAAAATACAGAGAAAAAAAGAAGAACCTAAAGAAGAAACTAAGGAAGAACCTAAAGAAACAAAAGAACAACAATAAAAAATATTAAATAAAAATATAAATTAATTAAAATTTTATATTCTTTTTTTAAAATTAAATTAATAAATCATTAATAAATAAATCATTAATAAATAAATCATTATCAAGTTAAATTATTAATTTTTTATTAATTAATTATTCAAAATATAATTTTATATTAATGTAAAAATAAATAAAAAAGGAAGCAGCACCATACGTTCCCAGGAAGTCTCCCAGCCTAGTACTGATATGGCCCGCGATTGCTTAATTTCCAGGTTCGAAATGGAGCTGGATGTATCCAATCGGGTATGGCCGCTTCAATAATATGTTTTATTATACATTCTTAATACTTAATATTTATTAATTAAAAAATTTTATTTAAATGACATTGGGGGGTCTTTTTTATCATCACTTTCATTTTTCTTCTAATATAAACCATACAAAAGTCAACGATACATATTTTTTAAAAGTTATTTGATCGGTTATTTAATTCCTGAAAAATTCAATTAATGTGGTGATTTAAATTCTGAACTAATGAACATTTAAGCTTTAATTTCATTTTTTAATTATGTTTGGTTATTTTACTGATCCATTTTATGATCCATTCGAATATAGACCAATAAGGATTTATCATCCATTTAATGCGATGAATAGATACTTTAATAATCTTGAACATCGTTTAAATTCCTTATTTGCTGATGCATTTGATGAAGAATTTAATAATATGATTGAACAAGATAAACCTAAAGAAGAGAAAGAACAAAAGGAACAAAAAGAAGAAAAACCTAAAGAAGAAACACAACAAAAGATTGTTAAAAAGAATGAAAATTATATTCCACAAAATTATTATAGAACTTATTCATCACAAAGATACTTTAATGGTAATGAAAAATTCGAAGAAATTCGTGAACAAACTAATGATGGTGATAAAACATATATTTCTAAAATTAAAAGAATTGGTAATCGTTGGGTTCAAGTAGATGAAGTTGTAGATAAAGAAGGTAAGAAAACAACTAAAGAAACTTGGCATAATGTTGGTGAAGATGAAATTGATGCATTTGAAAATGAATGGTCTTTAAGACGTGGTATTGAAGCTATTGGTAGTAAAAATGAAGAAAAACCTGCAATTAAATCAGAAAATACAGAGAAAAAAAGAAGAACCTAAAGAAGAAACTAAGGAAGAACCTAAAGAAACAAAAGAACAACAATAAAAAATATTAAATAAAAATATAAATTAATTAAATTTTTATATTCTTTTTTTTAAAATTAAATAAAAAAATAATTAATAAATAAATCATTAATAAATAAATCATTATCAAGTTAAATTATTAATTTTTTATTAATTAATTATTCAAAATATAATTTTATAAAAATGTAAAAAAAAAAAAAAAAAGGAAGCAGCACCATACGTTCCCAGGAAGTCTCCCAGCCTAGTACTGATATGGCCCGCGATTGCTTAATTTCCAGGTTCGAAATGGAGCTGGATGTATCCAATCGGGTATGGCCGCTTCAATAATATGTTTTATTATACATTCTTAATACTTAATATTTATTAATTAAAAATTTTATTTAAATGACATTGGGGGGTCTTTTTTATCATCACTTTCATTTTTCTTCTAATATAAACCATACAAAAGTCAACGATACATATTTTTTAAAAGTTATTTGATCGGTTATTTAATTCCTGAAAAATTCAATTAATGTGGTGATTTAAATTCTGAACTAATGAACATTTAAGCTTTAATTTCATTTTTTAATTATGTTTGGTTATTTTACTGATCCATTTTATGATCCATTCGAATATAGACCAATAAGGATTTATCATCCATTTAATGCGATGAATAGATACTTTAATAATCTTGAACATCGTTTAAATTCCTTATTTGCTGATGCATTTGATGAAGAATTTAATAATATGATTGAACAAGATAAACCTAAAGAAGAGAAAGAACAAAAGGAACAAAAAGAAGAAAAACCTAAAGAAGAAACACAACAAAAGATTGTTAAAAAGAATGAAAATTATATTCCACAAAATTATTATAGAACTTATTCATCACAAAGATACTTTAATGGTAATGAAAAATTCGAAGAAATTCGTGAACAAACTAATGATGGTGATAAAACATATATTTCTAAAATTAAAAGAATTGGTAATCGTTGGGTTCAAGTAGATGAAGTTGTAGATAAAGAAGGTAAGAAAACAACTAAAGAAACTTGGCATAATGTTGGTGAAGATGAAATTGATGCATTTGAAAATGAATGGTCTTTAAGACGTGGTATTGAAGCTATTGGTAGTAAAAATGAAGAAAAACCTGCAATTAAATCAGAAAATACAGAGAAAAAAAGAAGAACCTAAAGAAGAAACTAAGGAAGAACCTAAAGAAACAAAAGAACAACAATAAAAAATATTAAATAAACATAGAAAATAATTAAAATTTTATATTCTTTTTTTAAAATTAAATTAATAAATCATTAATAAATAAATCATTAATAAATAAATCATTATCAAGTTAAATTATTAATTTTTTATTAATTAATTATTCAAAATATAATTTTATATTAATGTAAAAATAAATAAAAAAGGAAGCAGCACCATACGTTCCCAGGAAGTCTCCCAGCCTAGTACTGATATGGCCCGCGATTGCTTAATTTCCAGGTTCGAAATGGAGCTGGATGTATCCAATCGGGTATGGCCGCTTCAATAATATGTTTTATTATACATTCTTAATACTTAATATTTATTAATTAAAAATTTTTATTTAAATGACATTGGGGGGGTCTTTTTTATCATCACTTTCATTTTTCTTCTAATATAAACCATACAAAAGTCAACGATACATATTTTTTTAAAAAGTTATTTGATCGGTTATTTAATTCCTGAAAAATTCAATTAATGTGGTGATTTAAATTCTGAACTAATGAACATTTAAGCTTTAATTTCATTTTTTAATTATGTTTGGTTATTTTACTGATCCATTTTATGATCCATTCGAATATAGACCAATAAGGATTTATCATCCATTTAATGCGATGAATAGATACTTTAATAATCTTGAACATCGTTTAAATTCCTTATTTGCTGATGCATTTGATGAAGAATTTAATAATATGATTGAACAAGATAAACCTAAAGAAGAGAAAGAACAAAAGGAACAAAAAGAAGAAAAACCTAAAGAAGAAACACAACAAAAGATTGTTAAAAAGAATGAAAATTATATTCCACAAAATTATTATAGAACTTATTCATCACAAAGATACTTTTAATGGTAATGAAAAATTCGAAGAAATTCGTGAACAAACTAATGATGGTGATAAAACATATATTTCTAAAAATTAAAAGAATTGGTAATCGATTTTATATTCTTTTTTTAAAATTAAATTAATAAATCATTAATAAATAAATCATTAATAAATAAATCATTATCAAGTTAAATTATTAATTTTTTATTAATTAATTATTCAAAATATAATTTTATATTAATGTAAAAATAAATAAAAAAGGAAGCAGCACCATACGTTCCCAGGAAGTCTCCCAGCCTAGTACTGATATGGCCCGCGATTGCTTAATTTCCAGGTTCGAAATGGAGCTGGATGTATCCAATCGGGTATGGCCGCTTCAATAATATGTTTTATTATACATTCTTAATACTTAATATTTATTAATTAAAAATTTTATTTAAATGACATTGGGGGGTCTTTTTTTATCATCACTTTCATTTTTTCTTCTAATATAAACCATACAAAAGTCAACGATACATATTTTTTTAAAAAGTTATTTGATCGGTTATTTAATTCCTGAAAAATTCAATTAATGTGGTGATTTAAATTCTGAACTAATGAACATTTAAGCTTTAATTTCATTTTTTAATTATGTTTGGTTATTTTACTGATCCATTTTATGATCCATTCGAATATAGACCAATAAGGATTTATCATCCATTTAATGCGATGAATAGATACTTTAATAATCTTGAACATCGTTTAAATTCCTTATTTGCTGATGCATTTGATGAAGAATTTAATAATATGATTGAACAAGATAAACCTAAAGAAGAGAAAGAACAAAAGGAACAAAAAGAAGAAAAACCTAAAGAAGAAACACAACAAAAGATTGTTAAAAAGAATGAAAATTATATTCCACAAAATTATTATAGAACTTATTCATCACAAAGATACTTTTAATGGTAATGAAAAATTCGAAGAAATTCGTGAACAAACTAATGATGGTGATAAAACATATATTTCTAAAATTAAAAGAATTGGTAATCGTTGGGTTCAAGTAGATGAAGTTGTAGATAAAGAAGGTAAGAAAACAACTAAAGAAACTTGGCATAATGTTGGTGAAGATGAAATTGATGCATTTGAAAATGAATGGTCTTTAAGACGTGGTATTGAAGCTATTGGTAGTAAAAATGAAGAAAAACCTGCAATTAAATCAGAAAATACAGAGAAAAAAAGAAGAACCTAAAGAAGAAACTAAGGAAGAACCTAAAGAAACAAAAAGAACAACAATAAAAATATTAAATAAAAATATAAATTAATTAAAATTTTATATTCTTTTTTTAAAATTAAATTAATAAATCATTAATAAATAAATCATTAATAAATAAATCATTATCAAGTTAAATTATTAATTTTTTATTAATTAATTATTCAAAATATAATTTTATATTAATGTAAAAATAAATAAAAAAGGAAGCAGCACCATACGTTCCCAGGAAGTCTCCCAGCCTAGTACTGATATGGCCCGCGATTGCTTAATTTCCAGGTTCGAAATGGAGCTGGATGTATCCAATCGGGTATGGCCGCTTCAATAATATGTTTTATTATACATTCTTAATACTTAATATTTATTAATTAAAAATTTTATTTAAATGACATTGGGGGGTCTTTTTTATCATCACTTTCATTTTTCTTCTAATATAAACCATACAAAAGTCAACGATACATATTTTTTAAAAGTTATTTGATCGGTTATTTAATTCCTGAAAAATTCAATTAATGTGGTGATTTAAATTCTGAACTAATGAACATTTAAGCTTTAATTTCATTTTTTAATTATGTTTGGTTATTTTACTGATCCATTTTATGATCCATTCGAATATAGACCAATAAGGATTTATCATCCATTTAATGCGATGAATAGATACTTTAATAATCTTGAACATCGTTTAAATTCCTTATTTGCTGATGCATTTGATGAAGAATTTAATAATATGATTGAACAAGATAAACCTAAAGAAGAGAAAGAACAAAAGGAACAAAAAAAAAAAAAACCTAAAGAAGAAACACAACAAAAGATTGTTAAAAAGAATGAAAATTATATTCCACAAAATTATTATAGAACTTATTCATCACAAAGATACTTTAATGGTAATGAAAAATTCGAAGAAATTCGTGAACAAACTAATGATGGTGATAAAACATATATTTCTAAAATTAAAAGAATTGGTAATCGTTGGGTTCAAGTAGATGAAGTTGTAGATAAAGAAGGTAAGAAAACAACTAAAGAAACTTGGCATAATGTTGGTGAAGATGAAATTGATGCATTTGAAAATGAATGGTCTTTAAGACGTGGTATTGAAGCTATTGGTAGTAAAAATGAAGAAAAACCTGCAATTAAATCAGAAAATACAGAGAAAAAAGAAGAACCTAAAGAAGAAACTAAGGAAGAACCTAAAGAAACAAAAGAACAACAATAAAAATATTAAATAAAAATATAAATTAATTAAATTTTATATTCTTTTTTTAAAATTAAATTAATAAATCATTAATAAATAAATCATTAATAAATAAATCATTATCAAGTTAAATTATTAATTTTTTATTAATTAATTATTCAAAATATAATTTTTATATTAATGTAAAAATAAATAAAAAAGGAAGCAGCACCATACGTTCCCAGGAAGTCTCCCAGCCTAGTACTGATATGGCCCGCGATTGCTTAATTTCCAGGTTCGAAATGGAGCTGGATGTATCCAATCGGGTATGGCCGCTTCAATAATATGTTTTATTATACATTCTTAATACTTAATATTTATTAATTAAAAATGTTATTTAGATGACGTTGGGGGGGCTTTTTTATCATCACTTTCATCTTTCTTCTAATAGAAACCATACAAAAGTCAACGATACATATTTTTTAAAAGTTATTTGATCGGTTATTTAATTCCTGAAAAATTCAATTAATGTGGTGATTTAAATTCTGAACTAATGAACATTTAAGCTTTAATTTCATTTTTTAATTATGTTTGGTTATTTTACTGATCCATTTTATGATCCATTCGAATATAGACCAATAAGGATTTATCATCCATTTAATGCGATGAATAGATACTTTAATAATCTTGAACATCGTTTAAATTCCTTATTTGCTGATGCATTTGATGAAGAATTTAATAATATGATTGAACAAGATAAACCTAAAGAAGAGAAAGAACAAAAGGAACAAAAAGAAGAAAAACCTAAAGAAGAAACACAACAAAAGATTGTTAAAAAGAATGAAAATTATATTCCACAAAATTATTATAGAACTTATTCATCACAAAGATACTTTAATGGTAATGAAAAAATTCGAAGAAATTCGTGAACAAACTAATGATGGTGATAAAACATATATTTCTAAAATTAAAAGAATTGGTAATCGTTGGGTTCAAGTAGATGAAGTTGTAGATAAAGAAGGTAAGAAAACAACTAAAGAAACTTGGCATAATGTTGGTGAAGATGAAATTGATGCATTTGAAAATGAATGGTCTTTAAGACGTGGTATTGAAGCTATTGGTAGTAAAAATGAAGAAAAACCTGCAATTAAATCAGAAAATACAGAGAAAAAAAGAATAACCTAAAGAAGAAACTAAGAAAGAACCAAAAAAAAAAAAAAAACAAGAATAAAAATATTAAATAAAAATATAAAGTAATTAAATTTTATATTCTTTTTTTAAAATTAAATTAATAAATCATTAATAAATAAATCATTAATAAATAAATCATTATCAAGTTAAATTATTAATTTTTTATTAATTAATTATTCAAAATATAATTTTATATTAATGTAAAAATAAATAAAAAAGGAAGCAGCACCATACGTTCCCAGGAAGTCTCCCAGCCTAGTACTGATATGGCCCGCGATTGCTTAATTTCCAGGTTCGAAATGGAGCTGGATGTATCCAATCGGGTATGGCCGCTTCAATAATATGTTTTATTATACATTCTTAATACTTAATATTTATTAATTTAAATTTTATTTTAATGGCCTTGGGGGGTCTTTTTTTATCATCACTTTCATTTTTCTTCTAATATAAACCATACAAAAGTCAACGATACATATTTTTTTAAAAAGTTATTTGATCGGTTATTTAATTCCTGAAAAATTCAATTAATGTGGTGATTTAAATTCTGAACTAATGAACATTTAAGCTTTAATTTCATTTTTTAATTATGTTTGGTTATTTTACTGATCCATTTTATGATCCATTCGAATATAGACCAATAAGGATTTATCATCCATTTAATGCGATGAATAGATACTTTAATAATCTTGAACATCGTTTAAATTCCTTATTTGCTGATGCATTTGATGAAGAATTTAATAATATGATTGAACAAGATAAACCTAAAGAAGAGAAAGAACAAAAGGAACAAAAAGAAGAAAAACCTAAAGAAGAAACACAACAAAAGATTGTTAAAAAGAATGAAAATTATATTCCACAAAATTATTATAGAACTTATTCATCACAAAGATACTTTAATGGTAATGAAAAATTCGAAGAAATTCGTGAACAAACTAATGATGGTGATAAAACATATATTTCTAAAATTAAAAAGAATTGGTAATCGTTGGGTTCAAGTAGATGAAGTTGTAGATAAAGAAGGTAAGAAAACAACTAAAGAAACTTGGCATAATGTTGGTGAAGATGAAATTGATGCATTTGAAAATGAATGGTCTTTAAGACGTGGTATTGAAGCTATTGGTAGTAAAAATGAAGAAAAACCTGCAATTAAATCAGAAAATACAGAGAAAAAAAGAAGAACCTAAAGAAAAAACTAAAAAATAACCGAAAAAAAAAAAAAAACAACAATAAAAATATTAAATAAAAATATAAATTAATTAAATTTTATATTCTTTTTTTAAAATTAAATTAATAAATCATTAATAAATAAATCATTAATAAATAAATCATTATCAAGTTAAATTATTAATTTTTTATTAATTAATTATTCAAAATATAATTTTATATTAATGTAAAAATAAATAAAAAAAGGAAGCAGCACCATACGTTCCCAGGAAGTCTCCCAGCCTAGTACTGATATGGCCCGCGATTGCTTAATTTCCAGGTTCGAAATGGAGCTGGATGTATCCAATCGGGTATGGCCGCTTCAATAATATGTTTTATTATACATTCTTAATACTTAATATTTATTAATTAAAATTTTATTTAAATGACATTGGGGGGTCTTTTTTATCATCACTTTCATTTTTCTTCTAATATAAACCATACAAAAGTCAACGATACATATTTTTTAAAAGTTATTTGATCGGTTATTTAATTCCTGAAAAATTCAATTAATGTGGTGATTTAAATTCTGAACTAATGAACATTTAAGCTTTAATTTCATTTTTTAATTATGTTTGGTTATTTTACTGATCCATTTTATGATCCATTCGAATATAGACCAATAAGGATTTATCATCCATTTAATGCGATGAATAGATACTTTAATAATCTTGAACATCGTTTAAATTCCTTATTTGCTGATGCATTTGATGAAGAATTTAATAATATGATTGAACAAGATAAACCTAAAGAAGAGAAAGAACAAAAGGAACAAAAAGAAGAAAAACCTAAAGAAGAAACACAACAAAAAGATTGTTAAAAAGAATGAAAAATTATATTCCACAAAATTATTATAGAACTTATTCATCACAAAGATACTTTAATGGTAATGAAAAAATTCGAAGAAATTCGTGAACAAACTAATGATGGTGATAAAACATATATTTCTAAAATTAAAAGAATTGGTAATCGTTGGGTTCAAGTAGATGAAGTTGTAGATAAAGAAGGTAAGAAAACAACTAAAGAAACTTGGCATAATGTTGGTGAAGATGAAATTGATGCATTTGAAAATGAATGGTCTTTAAGACGTGGTATTGAAGCTATTGGTAGTAAAAATGAAGAAAAACCTGCAATTAAATCAGAAAATACAGAGAAAAAAAGAAGAACCTAAAGAAGAAACTAAGGAAGAACCTAAAGAAACAAAAAGAACAACAATAAAAATATTAATTATAAATATAAATTAATGAAGTTTTATATTCTTTTTCTAAAATTAAATTAATAAATCATTAATAAATAAATCATTAATAAATAAATCATTATCAAGTTAAATTATCAATTTTTTATTAATTAATTATCAAAAATATAATTTTATATTAATGTAAAAATAAATAAAAAAGGAAGCCGCACCATACGTTCCCAGGAAGTCTCCCCAGCCTAGTACTGATATGCCCCGCGATTGCTTAATTTCCAGGTTCGAAATGGAGCTGGATGTATCCAATCGGGTATGGCCGCTTCAATAATATGTTTTATTATACATTCTTAATACTTAATATTTATTAATTAAAAATTTTATTTAAATGACATTGGGGGGTCTTTTTTATCATCACTTTCATTTTTTCTTCTAATATAAACCATACAAAAGTCAACGATACATATTTTTTTAAAAAGTTATTTGATCGGTTATTTAATTCCTGAAAAATTCAATTAATGTGGTGATTTAAATTCTGAACTAATGAACATTTAAGCTTTAATTTCATTTTTTAATTATGTTTGGTTATTTTACTGATCCATTTTATGATCCATTCGAATATAGACCAATAAGGATTTATCATCCATTTAATGCGATGAATAGATACTTTAATAATCTTGAACATCGTTTAAATTCCTTATTTGCTGATGCATTTGATGAAGAATTTAATAATATGATTGAACAAGATAAACCTAAAGAAGAGAAAGAACAAAAGGAACAAAAAGAAGAAAAACCTAAAGAAGAAACACAACAAAAGATTGTTAAAAAAGAATGAAAATTATATTCCACAAAATTATTATAGAACTTATTCATCACAAAGATACTTTAATGGTAATGAAAAAATTCGAAGAAATTCGTGAACAAACTAATGATGGTGATAAAACATATATTTCTAAAAATTAAAAGAATTGGTAATCGTTGGGTTCAAGTAGATGAAGTTGTAGATAAAGAAGGTAAGAAAACAACTAAAGAAACTTGGCATAATGTTGGTGAAGATGAAATTGATGCATTTGAAAATGAATGGTCTTTAAGACGTGGTATTGAAGCTATTGGTAGTAAAAATGAAGAAAAACCTGCAATTAAATCAGAAAATACAGAGAAAAAAGAAGAACCTAAAGAAGAAACTAAGGAAGAACCTAAAGAAACAAAAGAACAACAATAAAAATATTAAATAAAAATATAAATTAATTAAATTTTATATTCTTTTTTTAAAATTAAATTAATAAATCATTAATAAATAAATCATTAATTTCAAATATTTTTATAAATCAAATCAAAATGCAAATCATATATATATATATTCTCAATCTATGTCTTCATAAACAATATTATTATTACACCAACTAATGAATATAAAATAATAAATACCATCAATCAATTTTAAATATTTTTAATTCAATGTTGTAAAAAATAAACCACAGAAAAAGTCGGACGACGGTTAAAAGTGACACGTGGCACTGAAAAACTCAATCAACCAAATAAGTAATCAAAGATTTGATAACATATTTCTGTCTGAGTACGTTAAGGGTGTAGTCCGACCAGATATGCATCTTTTAATTTTTCAAATAATGTTTCTTTTTTTTTCTTGTTTAAAATCTTTTTTTATTTTCCATAGCAAAATTTATATGTTTCTATTTATTCAAAAAATAACAAACAACAAATACTGTTTTATCCTTGTGAAACAGTGGGCAAAAATGGTTTTATTGGTGCTCTTTTAGGGTTCCATCCCAATGGTATAATTTTCTTCTGCACCAAAGAAGCGCTTTTTGGTAAAATAATTTTAGGCGCTCTCATAGACTTAGCGGACAGCAGCGGCGGCGGCGTTTGCCTTGGCAAGTTTAGAGCAAATCCACCACCAACGTAATGTAAATCTTTTAAGATGTTCTTTGTGTTATTTATTGCTGATGTGCTTGCTCTAATATTGTCAACTTTCTTTTTGGCTTCATTATATTCAGATTTCTCGTCAAGAATTAAAGATCTCATTAAATCGATTTGTTCCTTTTGGTCATTTACTGTACCTTTTCTTTCGTTTAATTTATTCTCGTATGAATGGAGTTGTGATATTTTATGTTGAAGAATTTTGTTCCAATATTTATATTCTTCTTTAATATCATTATTATATCCTTTCAACACATGCTTCGATAAAGAATCGTTCTTTAGTTTTAACCTTTCTTCTAAAATTTTTAATCTTTGAATTGAATTAATTTGAGTCATAATTCGATCTCTTAATTTAATACTTGTTTGAATTAAACGATATAATTCAGGATCTGAGCCTTCTAATAAACGCCATGGGTGAACATTCATTGGTCTATCCATTTCTTCTTGAATTGCTTTTCCCTTACATTGTTCCATCAAAATCGACTTCTGAATTCTGACTTTTTCAAAGCAAAGTTCTTTGAAATGTTTTGAATGATTCTGTAGTTTATTTCTTTCATTCAGTTCATATTCAATTTTTTCTTTGAGGTTTTGAATTACTTCAATTTGTTTTTTGTATTTTGACGCGCCGATTAATATTAGACCGTTTAAAGTATCTATTTTCGATTTGACAACAGAAATCTCTTTCATTTTTTTAGATATTTCTATGTTGAGATTAGTGTGAATGAACTCCAAATCTTTTTTAATTTGTTTTTGTTTCACTAAATCAATTTCAGCTTGCTTAATTAAGTATAAATTTCGTTGAATTTTGTTACGTTGTTCAGTAGTTTGATCGTCGAATTCTTTTGTTTTAATTTCGATTTCTTTTTTATTTTTTACTGTTTTTGTTATTAATTTATTAATTTTCTTTCTATTCATTCTTTCTTCTTTATACATTTTATCTTTTTCTAAAATTGTATTTTTTAAACTTTTTATATTATTTTCTAATTGTATATTATATTCATTTAATTTATTGTTTTCCGAAATTGTAGTTTCAAGTTGTCTTTTACATATATCTCTATTGTTTTGCATTGTTTCTAGTATAACATTTTGATGATTAATTTGGGATTTTAAATTTGTTAAATTTAAATTCAATTCATCGATTTGTTGTTCTTTAATTTTTACTTCTTCAATTATTTGTTTGTGATTCGAAATTATATTTACAGTATTTGTTTGATAATTTTCGATTTCAGTGTTTATTTTATTTATTAAATTCTTATCATCAATTTCTTTTTTTTCGAATTTCGCAATTTCATTTGTAACTACTAATGATTGTAATTCAGTTGTTTTTGTTTCTTTTGTTTCTTCGACTTTTTTCGTTGAGATTTTATTGTTTTCATATCGATTTAAATCAATTTCACGTTTTAGTGATGAGTTTTGTAATTCTTTCGAATGTTTATTCGATTTTAATATATGTATTTCATTTTGTTTTGTTGAAAGTTCATT
The DNA here is from genome assembly GCF_020186115.1 of Histomonas meleagridis. Taxonomy (NCBI): domain Eukaryota; phylum Parabasalia; order Tritrichomonadida; family Dientamoebidae; genus Histomonas; species Histomonas meleagridis. The sequence continues at coordinate 18,194 of NW_027150746.1, forward strand.
TCTCTTTTGGGATTTTTCATTTATTATTTTTTCATGTAATTTCTTTTCGTTTATTAAATCTTGCTTTTGCTTTTTAATGTTTTCATTTTCTTCTTTAAGTTTTTGCTGAAAATTTTCTTTTTCTTTTTTCTTTTGATTTATTATATCATTTATTTCGTTTATTTCTTCTAGTTTTTGATCATTTTCTTTCGCTTTGTCTTCTTTAATTATTTGTATTGTTTTCTTGTTTTGTAAATTAAATTCTTTTTCATCAATTAAAGCTTTTTGATAATTTTCATCTTCGTTTAATATCGACTTTATTTCATAAAGTTTCTCTTTTTGTTCTTTAATCTTTTGTTTATTATCATCAAATGTTTTTAATAAATCCGAATTCTCGTTTTTTAGATTTAACAATGTTTGATATGTTTCATTTGTTTCTTTGGAAATTTCAATGTTTTTATTTTGCTCTTTTTCAAGCTCACTAATTAACTGTTGGTTTTCTAAAGTTAATGAATTTGTGTTTTCTAAGATTTGAGCTTTAGATTGTATGTTTTTTGTGACTTCATTTGTTAAAGATTTAATTTGTATTGATTGTGTCTCAGTTTCTTTCTTAAGAGATGTAACAGAATCTTGGATTTCTTGAAGTGTTAAATCTGATTGTTGTTGTTTACCTTCGTCAATACTTCTTGCAAGTGAATTGATTTCTTGTTTTAATCCTTCAATTACCTCATTAGTTTTTTCTTCTCGTTCTTGAGAAGCTTCTACTAATTTCCATGCTTTTTCAAATTCGAAACGTAAATTTATTAATGTTTTTTGGTCATCTTTTGATAAATTCATAATTGTGTTTACTTTATTAGCATTAGCTAAAATTTCACTGTTTAAAGCCTTACATTTTTCAACCAATATCGCATTTTTTTCATGTGATTTAAGAAGTTCTGAATGAAGTTTTTCATATTCTTCTCTAAATTTTTCCAATGATTTATCAGTCATTAAATCTTGAACGACCTTATGAAATTCTTTTTCCATATCATTGGGATCAGTTGAATCATTTGTATCATCATTATCATCCAATTTATTTTTTTTCATGAATACATTCTATCGAAAAAAACGTTATTTTAGTAAAACTGGTTGTAAAAAATTAGCAGCACTTTTCGATCGGTTTTAATAGAATCGCGTTCAAAAAGTGAAACCGAATAAAAACCGCCGATTTTAGTGGTTTATTTGAAAATAAACGGCGCAGTTTTTGGCGCTAAATTCTTTGATGAGTGATCTTGCGTCATTCTCGGGTTGGACCTTAACTCCAACAAATCCAGACACAAAGACAAACATACCGAATTCTCCTTACTATAGATTACCGAGTCCAAACATGGAAACACCAGCTCCAATCAATGAAAATGAATCTCATTCACCATCTTTATCAATATCAGTACTTCCTGTTCCTTTCCCTATAGAAACACCTAAAGTATCAAAAACGGGAAATTCTTCCCTTTTAGATACTCCTGAACCAAAAAAGACAAAATCACCAACAACTCCAGGAAAGCTTTCTCCAATACAACAAAAACTTTATAATGAGTTTCGAAAAAAGGCAATTCAACTTACACCTTCACCAAATAAAAATCCAATAAATGTTGAAAACGAATTCCACCAAACTTCAACTGTTGAAGAAGAAGAAATACCAGAAGTAGATTTGTCATCTGCTTTAGAAGGAGATAAAGTTAATATGAATCCAAATCGAATGTTTGACTTTTCTAAATGTGAAAATGATTACACTGATTTCCATGCGTTTTCTCCAAGGATTTCTCGTCTTTCAGGCAACTTAACATTTTTAAATGATACTTTTCAACCAATACAAAATTCCATTCCAGAAGTTCATGAAGAAGAGCCTAACTTTGAAAACATACCTTCAGTTACTTCCCCTCGTGAAACATCACCAAGACTAAAACGTATACCAAGGATTTATAGTGAAGAAAATGAAATTGATGAAATACCTTTACCAATTAGAAAAAAGAAAATGAAGCTTCATGAACCCAAAGATATTTTGTCATCAATTGAAGCGCCCAAACCAAAACGAAAACATCCTAAATTAAGGATAGAACCATTGACAAGAATCGAGATAACCGTTCAAAACCGTCCGCACAGATATGAGATATTAAACGGTCGAATCACTATTAATGAAAACGGTCGCATTTGGACCGCCTCAAAAGGTGACAGCTTGATGTTTAACGTCGGAAGCAATTTAGTATTAGAAAATGATACTAACGAAGTCACTGAACTTGTACATATTTAAACATTTTTATAATATAATTTTTTATTAAATCGTAACAAAACAAGCAAGTGACCTCTGAATCCAATGATCAAAGTTTTGCTTTGGAGAAGGAATATATAAACTCATTAAATAATTCGGTAATCCAATAGCTCCAGAGCCTCTATTTTGTGTTCTATATAAAGGACATTCATATAAAACAGCAACCTCAGATTTTTTCATTGGTTGATCACTTGGTAATAAATGTATAACGGGTAATACCGAAATTAATTCACGTTGTCCACATTCTGTTAAAGAATTTGAGGTTATATCCCATTTACCTCCTTCCATATATAAGCCTTCAATATAAACTCCATCTTCTGGGGCACCCGAAATTCGGAAGCCGTTATCATACTGCGTCACTTTTGTCGTCCAATGTAAAGTATCGAAAGGCACTGAATGTTTTCTGGCGTAAACCTGTAAAATTGCGGTTAGGAATTCTTCTGGATGAAAGAAAGCTCCTAACTTAAAGACAAATGGTTGTCCAAACTTAATCCATTGATCTAAGAAATCAATTCGTAGCTTTAGGTCCTTCAAGTAATCCTTTAAATTCAAAATCGAAGGAAAAGAATTATTTAACCATAAATCTGGTACTTTATTTGCTAATAATTTTTTCGAAAATGACTCTAATTCTTCATCAATGACAATTAGACCTTTTAATCCATTCTTTAGTTTAATTAATGAATTTTTAATAATTTCCAATAAATTATTATATAATAAAATTTCATGATTCAAAACTGTATTTAATATTTCCGAAAGGTCGAATCTTTTAGTGAAGCTATGAACATTAAATAAGTTTGGAATATCATTCAATAATTCATCAATAAAATCTAATTGAAATTCACCTTTAGATAATTTATTATTCGAATTAGAGATTAAAATTGGATGTATTTCTATCAGTGAGTTAAATATTAATGAAACGTTATTTTTGGATATAATTGTTGAAGCATTTAAGCCTAACCCGACATCTTCAGGCTTTGTATTTTTAGGCCATTTATTTAATACATCTAAAGTATCAGCTAAGTTATTATTAAAATTGGGGATTTGATAATTTTTCTGTAAGTTAATTTTTTCTTTGTTAAAGTATCGTCTCAAAAGTGACATCAATAAAATCCTATCGAATCTATCGGTAACTCTGCCTCCGTAAATCAGTTCACCTATGACGTACGTTAAGGCCTCGTAAGGAATTTCACTGTTCACTTCATTTAAGAAAGTTTTAATAAGTTTTTTGGATATATTAAAATCACTTGGGTTAAACTCATAAGAAATATTCCAACCTAAAGTCCCAAATTGTAATCTTTCCAAGACAATTGAATGGAATATTGATAATTGGAATATCAACATTTTTTCTGTAATATTTAATTCATTATTATATTCATCCACATTAAAACTATTATAATTTCTTAACATATTCTTATTTAAGCCTTTAGGAATTTCATAAATTAATTTATTACTTTGATATAAAATTCCAATTGGGAAATCTTTAGAAGACATAGTTACTAAACATAAACGAAATCTTTGATGAACTTTATCTATTTCTAAATTATTTATAATGTTTTCAAGTTGTGGCATCCAAGAAAGTGATAAATGACAATTTTGTAATATAACCCAAAAACCTCTTTCAGAAGAATCTTTAATTAACTCTTCAGCTCCTTTTCCTCTACCTCTACCTAAAGAATAAGTTTTTATATATCTTTCAAGACTTAAAGTTGTAGCGACATTAATAATTTCTTGTAATGGATCAATTCCAGGTGTAATAATAAAGATAATTGGTGATAAAGGAGAAGATTCTTTAAATATCTTTAATAAATTTAATGATGGCGAAGAAACAAATTCATCTCCAAGTGTAATACTAATGAATTTACGTAATCCTTCTTGAATTCGATATGAATGGAATACTCTTAAAATTAATAACTTTTGGAATTCATTTAATTCTAATGAATAAGGAATATCGAAATTTTCAGGTTTATTCGTAATTAAATATTTTTTCCATTTTGTTTCGTTTTGTTTAATTTCATTAATTATATTTGAAAATATTGGATTTACATTAGTTAACGTTAACAACAACAACCAAATGTCATTAGGTAACCAATCAAATGAATTCTTTATTGGGTTTTTAGGTTGATTTGGTGATAATAAGAATGAAAGTTCTTTATAAGTAATCTTTTGTTTACTTAATAATAATCGAATAGTCATTAAAGTTGTAAATAATAATTTATGTTTAGAGAATAATGAGTTCGAAATGTTTTGATAAAATTGTTTCGATATTGAATTATTAATCTTTTCAATTAATTGTTGATGATTATTCGGATGTTCACTTTGTATTATTGACGTCTTAAAGATATTTATAAACCATTTTAATGAGAATTGATACATTGGATCAATAATCGAAAAATCGGAAGCACAAAAATATAAAATTGATGAATGAAATGCAACTGAATGAAACTTTTCTTTGAATATATTAATTTGTTTTTCTGTTTCAATTGAGTCTTTCATTTGTTGAGATATTAAATTCGAAGTTTTTTGTGCATCTGTTAATGTATTAATAGCGTTATTATCTTCAAGTATATCTTCATTCGAATTAGATACTATTTGTAATATATCTTCTTCAACTTTTTCAAGCTTTTTCATATTTTCAACATTCGAATTCATTAATTGAATTCTTTTATGATCTAAATCTTCTTGTTCTACTTCGATTAAATTATTTAATAATAAATCTATTAATCCTTCTTGTGTAGTTGTAAAATCGATTAAACAAACTTTCGAACAAATTTCAGGTGAATATTGAGGATTTGGATATTTTGTTGATAAATATAATTTAAACTTTTCCGAATAATTTATTAATTCGCCTCCAATTTGTATCTTTTTAGTTCCATCTATAAAAATAACTTCATGTGATAATATTGGTTCTATTAAAGGATCTAATTTTAATCCGACATTTTCAATTAATACTTCTAAACCATTATTTAAACAATTTTTAATTTGTTGTAAGAAATCATTTTGATTAAACTGTAAAATAACTAATGATTTATTCTTAATATTACGCAACCATTTTGTTCCATTTAATTGTGGATCGATTAATAAAGGAAATGAATTTGTGTTTTCAATGATTAATGCATTTTCGATTGATCGTGAATCATTATATAAACCTTTATTAATCCAATCTCTAATTATTGGTTCATTTCCTAAGATTTGTTGTATAGAAAAGTTATCATTAAAATTAATATTTTCTAAGTTTAAGAATTCTTTCCATTTTTTAATCAAGTTTAATCGATAATTAGGTGAATAAGAACCTAAATAAGTTAAACAACTTGATATTAATAAACTATTACCTAAATGATAATCTGTTAACTTTAATAAGTTTTCAGAACATTCTTTCATGCGTTTAGTTTCACCACTTAATCCATTAATGATTTTTTCTGCTCGATTTAATTTGATTTGTGTATTTTCTACACTTTTAGCTAAATCTTGTTCATTTTGTTTCTCTTTTTCAACATGATTTATTAAATTATTTAATTGTTCTTCAATCGAATTTAAATGATCTCTTTTTTCTTTTAAGTTTTCTTCAGTGATTTTTAACTTTTTTATTGATTCATCAGCTTCTTTCTTTAATGGTAATATATCTTGATATATAAACCAATAATCATAAGTAGCACAAACCCATTTATATAAATTAGCAACTGCTTGATAACCATTTTGAACTGCTTGAAGTTTTTCATTTCTTTGTTGTTGATTAGCTCCAACATATTTCTTTAATTTAACTATAGTTTGTTTAGTCAAATTTTCGACTTGAAAGTTTTTAATGTTTTTAATAAATTGTACATCATTTAATAAAACTAAAGTTTCTGGCCAATAATCATCGATTTTAACTCCTGGAATATTACTTTCTATTTTCTTAGGTTGTCTACCAAATATAATACAAATAGCTTCAAAAGTTTCTTTTAACACTGGATGAATTTGTTTAAGTTGTTTAATATTAACTAATGATTCTTTATCAATACTATCGACTGCATTTTGTGCTGATTCTAAAATAGGTTGAGCTTCTAATAATTTATTTTGTGCAATATCATTAATTTCTTTAGCTTTTAATTGTTCATTCTCTGCTATTAAACTTTGTTCTTTAACTTCTTCTCGTGTTTTACTTACTTCTAATTGTTTGTTTTGTAAATCTTCTAACATAACTTTGACTTCTTCTCTTTTCTTTTTTAATGTAGGTATATCTTTATCAAGTTTTAATCGTAATTCTTCTACTTGTTTCTTAGTAAATTGTATCTTTTCAACTGCTGTTGAATATTTAATATATTTCTTCTCAGTAATTTCTTTTTGTTTTTCATATTGGTTCTTAAATTCGGATATTAATTCAAAGAATCTTGAAGGTGTACAAGGAGTAAAACGATTAGTTTCATTATAATATTTTGTTGAAATTTCTTCAACAGATTTATGAATTTTTACACAAATATTAATAATTTTATTTAAATCATTAAAATTGTTTTTAATTAATAAAGTATTACCAATACTTTTTAATGCATTATTCGACCATGGCATATACCAATCAATAATAGTTTCATTCCGAATAGGTCTAAATGATAACATTGAGTTTTTATATACTTTTGAATAAGGTGAAAATATTAAAATGATATGTAAATTCTTAATAATTCGTTTCTTAAATAAATCCCAAGGTTCTTCATCAAAACTAATTTCTTTTTGGATAATATTCGAACGAATTTGTTGTATTTCATCTTGTTCAAATAAATTTATAATTTCACCTTGTGTTAATAAAATAGATATATCAGAAAGTTGATAATTATTAATAATTTGTGAATCAGATATAACAAAACCTGTTGGAATATCATCTTGTCCACATTGTATCATTAATTTCTTTAAATCATCATGCCATTCATTAAAATTATAACCTTTAGTAATTTGTATTTCGAATTGTTCTAATCCCATAATAAATAATGATAGATTTGTTAATGATTTCCTTCCACTAGATTTAATACCAATTAATAAACAATGTCCATTATCCATTGATAAAATCCTTAATAAAGATAATAAATGTTGTATTGATTCTTTAAATAAAACGATGTCTAATTTCTTTAATGAAGTTTTATTATATTCTTCTAATTTTTCATTACATTTTGTGACGAAATTATCAAATGTTTCATTAACTTCTTTATAATCATTATCAAAGTTATAATATAAAACATTTTCTTTTTCGAAATTAAGTTTAAAATATTTATATGTTAACTTATTAATTGTAGTTTTAAACCATTCTCTATCTTCTTTATTATTAAATCGATCATGAAATTCTTTTTGCATTTCATGATACCATAATTTAACAAATGAATTATCACTATTAATATTATTTGGTTTAACCATTAAAATCCCTTTTAATACACGTATTAAATTCCTTAATGAAAATATATAATGTAATTTAGTAGGAATAGGTAATAAAGTTTTTACACATTTTTCATAAAATTCAACATTAGCTAATACTATTGAATTAATTGTATCTTTAATATAACTTGGATAATTAATTAATTTCAAATTATATAATGTTTTCAATATATATATTAATGAATTAGTTTTATATTTAGGAATATGTATAAAATAAAAATGTTTAAGTAATCTTTCCGAAATATTATATAAACCACCTTCAAAATTACCCATAGCACTTAAAAAAGTTACATTTTTTATATGTTGGAATTCTAATGTTTTAGTATCATAAAATCCATTAATTTCTATAAGTTGTCTTATTAATTCTAATGGTGGTTGAGAACCAAATATTTCGGGTTTAATCGAGTTCAAATTATCTAAAAATAATATTAATTGTTGATTAGTACTTAATGGACTTAAAACATTATTTTTACGTCGATGTAAAAATGAAATTATATTTTGTAATAATTCGGATGATTTAATACATGAAGTTAAATTTAATGATTTATAATCAAATTTTTCTTTATTAGTTAATAATGTATTCATAATAGTATTAATTATTAAAGTTTTCGATGTTTCAGGTCCTTGTAAAATTATATTTTTATTATTAGATACAAACAATCGTGTTAAATATAATATTGATGCTGTTTCATTTGTAGGTATATATTGTTGTTCTATAGGATAATTCTCTGTTAAATTAATTCCTTGATTAGATTCACACCAAAGTTCCCAATTCAGTTTCGTTAAATTAGGATAATAATCATATACAGTATTCTTTAAAGGTATTTTTGTATTAGAATTTAATTTTTGCATTAAATCCCTTAAAAACTTATCAAATAAATCACGTGAATTATCCGACAATACTGAACCAAAACTCCAAATCATAGAAAAGATAAATATCATTTCAAACATTAATTCTTTATCATTATTTAATTCTTCGATATCATTATTATTATTAAAAGGTGAAACATATAAATTTAAATCTTCATTATTATTATTATTATTAATATCAGATCTTGCAGTATTAATTTTATTATCATTCAATAATAAATTAGAATAACAATCAATAATACGTAATATATTTTGTACATAAAACATTGGGTTTTTACCAATTATTGGTATTGCATCAACTTCAACAAATTTTATTAATGAATCCATATATTGATCCATTAATTTCGAAATTAAATTACTAATTTCTTCATTACAAAATGTATTTTTCCAAGATTCAATCAAAGCTTTCCAAGTTAATGAAGAAGTATCGAAATAAATCATTCCACAACGTGAAACAGTAGCAGGAGAAGCCTGATTTAAATTATCGACTTCAAACATTAATTTAATTTTATTCCCTAAAGAAATTCTTTCATTATTTGATAAACATAAAACTTTATTATCATCTAAAAGAGAATTCATCGTTTCGATCCATAATGAATCGACAGGTCCATCAATTATAATCCATTTATATTCATTATTTTCATTTAATGAACTTTCCCTAATAATTTTAGATAAAATTCCATCAGTCCAATTATTAGTTATCGGATCATATAAACCATAAAGTTCTTGAATAGTTATAGATTTAGGATTTAATATATTAATATTTATTGGTAAAATGTTTTCATTAACTTTCGAATATTCATTTAACGCAATTTGTAAACATTTCCAACAAGTAGTTTTACCAGATAATGAACCACCGATAAACATTAATCCATGTCTAACTAAAGTAGTTTCAAGAATTTCATTACATTTGATAGAATAAATTGGTAATAATTTCCGATTTAATTGATTAAATGCTATTTCTAAATATTTCATTAAATCTTCATTAATGTTTTTATTAGAATTAATTTCAGGGAATATATCATGAATTATATTATCAAATAATAATATATCATTCGAAATTAATCGTGGCTTAATACAATCAATAATACTTTCAACTAATATTAATGATTCATTTAATTCTAAGTTCTTTCGTTTAGATTTACTTGCAGTTTCTAAAATAGCTTTCATAACTCTTAATCCCCAATCATAATGATTAATATTACTTAATTGTGTTCTACATAATTCAAACAAAGAAACTAATTTAATTGATAACTTTGTTGCTTCATTAAACCCACCAGAAAATAATAAAATTTCGGCAATGAATTGGAAATCTGGTATCATCATAGCTATAGGTCTAAATAAAGACTTTAAATTATCCGGTAATTCTGTTCTACCTGCATAACCAGGATTCATTGTAATACAGATAGCATAATTTGGATTTAATTTTAATGTACGTTGATCTAAGACAAATGTTTCTGAATTAGCATTAATAGAATCTTGAATTATACGAATTTGTTGTGCTATTACTGATAATACTTCTATATTAATACGATTAAATTCATCAAAACAACTCCATGAACCTGATGTAATTAAACCAGCAAAAAATTGTGACATTTGTTCTGGTGTTACATCTTCACTACAATTATATACTATACAAGGTCGACCTAAAGCTTTAGCACAATCTTTAATAGTTTCCGTCTTACCTGTACCTGCAGGACCTGAAGGTGCTCCACCTAAGTTTTGTTTAAATGCTGATAATAATGTTTGATAACATCTATCTGTTAATGGTGTAATTACTAAACGTGTAGAATTACCTATATATTCATATGAATATTCAAAGATATTATTAATAGATTTTATTATTACTGTTTCATTCTCCCAATAATAACGTAATTGTTGATTCCATTTAAAGTTATCAATATCAGATACTTCTTCTTTAATTAAATTGATAATTATATCACGATTATGTACTTCTAATATTAATAAACAAGAAATAATTTGACGAATTGAAGGTGTCAAATTATTTTGTCTAATTAAAGAAGTTAAATTTTCTAAATTATTTATAAATTTGTTTTGTAATACTTTTAAATTTCGTAATTTTTTATTTTCTAATGCATTAGTTACTTGTTGAGTCCATAAAATTTGATTAACTATTAATATAACTTGTGAAGGGAATTTAGATATATATTGTTCACGTTTAACTTTATTACTAATTGATAATAACTTTTTAATTAAATCTTTTATAGTAATTTTCATTTCATCTTCAAATAAATTTAACCAATCTTCGATTTCGATTGTATTAATATTTATATCATTATTTAATTTTATTGATTCTAAACCATTATCATTAATATGTGTAATATTTAAATCTTCATCAATTAAAACAGTAGCTATATATTCAAATAACTTTTGTATTGATTTTTGTATTATATTAACTTCTTTACTATGTGATAATATATTAATTAATTCATCATTCGATAAAAAGAAGAAACGTGGGAATGAAATTCGTTTTGTTTCGAGATAAATGTTTAATCCTTTAATAATTGATTCTAATAATTTATTACATTGTACTAAATCTTCATATAAATGTTCTTTATGCATTACATTTAAAAACTCCGGATGTATATGTGTCGAATTCATTATTACGGTCCATATTTTATCAATAGTATTCCAATCACGTGATTCTTTATAAAGTTTTTGTTGAATTGTTGTTCCATCAAATATAGGTTGTAAATATAACCAATTTTTTTGGACTTCAATCCAAACTTCAATTATTAAATGACATTTACGTAAGAATTCTAATTTTTCTAATGACCGATTTTTTACATGTTTAACATAAGGAGAAGTTAATAAGTTTTGTATCGATGTAATTTGATCATCAATTAATGATAAAATTTCATCGATTTCAATAAGTATAAATTTATTTGTATCTGTTTTATATTCGATTGTTTGGAATTTACAAGATTGTAATTCAATATCCATTTGATCTAAACTTGATTCGATATTATATTCTTGTGTAGCTATAGTTGTAACTTCAAATATTTGTTGTGACCATTGATCCAAATTTAAATTTAAGAAATCTTTTAATGTAAAATCTAATGATGGTTGAATCTTAAATCCAACAATTTTAGATATAATTTCCCAATGTTGAGTTTTAATTCCTGGATGTCTTAACTTAGATATTAAAGGAATTTTAAGTTTAAATTCATTAATTTGTTCACTTAAAGGTTTTAATACTTTTTCTATTAGATTTGGATGTTGAACCAAATCTTTTTTAAGTTTTAATATTTGTTTATTAGCTTGAATTAAGAAATTATTTATAATGTCTGGTTTTATTTGAGGAAATGGTTGATCTAACCATTGCGTATTATTATTTAACCAATCACTAGCAAGTTTCCATAAAGAAAATATACCAGAAAAATCTTGAATAATTTTAGTTAATATTCGACAAGAAAATTGTTCATAATTAAATATTTTCTCATGTGAATTAATACGTTCTTGTTGTTTCTTTAATTCTAATAACCTTTGATATATTTGTTGTGCTTGATCTATAGCATCAATTGTCATTTCTAAATCTTGATATTTAGATACAAATGTTGGTATTAATTGAGATACATCTAAAGTATCTGTTTCAAGTTTACGTTGATCTGTTCTTAAATCTCTAATCATTTTAATACGTTCTACTTGTAACATTCTATCAGTTTCATCAATCATTAATGATAATTTATATGGCATTTGTAATGTTTTATATTTTTGTTCACATTCTTCATCAGTAATTTCGAATTTATATTCTTCTAAAAATGTTAATCTTTCGATGATTTGATTAAGTTTAATCGATCTTTCATTCATAGTTTCTAATACATTATTCATGAATTCTTTTAATGTGACTAATTCTTCTGGTGTTTGAGGTATAACTTTAAATTTGTTTTGAATGTTTTCAAATTCATTTTGTAATTCTTTTAACCCATTAATTCCAAATGTTTTTAATCGTGTTAATAAACAAAATATTAAGGACTTACATTGATTAATTAATGATTGTTGAAATGTATTACAATCTAATTCGAAAATATTAATTTTATATTTTAATAATATTTCATGTTGTGCTATATCAAGTAATTTACAAAATTCATTTAATTGTGTTCGATAATCTTCTAAATTACGTTTTCCTTCAGGATCAAATTCTTGTGCAAAATTTTCCGGATTTAATAACATCGTTGGTTCAATATATTGATATTTATTTATAAAATCATTTAAATCTTTAAATAACTTTTGGAATATTTCCGATAAAATATTTTTATGATCATCAATAATATCTTTACAATCATCAAATGATATATTTAAAGGTTCTATTTCTATTATTGTTGATCCGATAGTACTTAATTGATTAGTTGAAGTTTCTAATTGTAAAAATAAACCAATAATTTGATCATGAAAACTATTTAATGTTGGTGAGAATTGTAATTTATTATCATTAAATATTAATTTTATTGAAAATTGTGGATTTAACATATTATTATTCTCCAAAAATTTTTCAAAAAAACTATTAAATTGAGTTACCGTATTTGTTATTAATAAAAGTAATACATTATGTAACATTCGTGTAGCTAAATATTTCATTTTTGTGATTTTAATTTTCTCTTTATTATGATTAAAATCATATTCTTCATTAATAACTTTTGTAATTATCGAATCAACATTATCTTGGATCGAAATTTTAAAATCATTTTTCGATTCTTCTAATTTCCGATATTGTTTTAACATGAAAGTTTCCAAATTTAATATCTCATTATTAAATCCAGGAGTTAAAAACGTGACATTTTCTACACCTTGAAATATATTCCATATTATCATAATACCATTTAAGATATTTACATTAGCCATTAAAAGTTCCGATGAAATTTTTTTTAATAATGCATTAAAATCATCAGGTTCATGTTCAATTAAACCTGAATTAGGAATTTTTTCAGGTTTTTTAATGATTTCTAAAAATGATTCTCGATCAGGTATTAATGGATTTAATTTTAATTCATATTCAAACTGTAATTGATTATTCATTCGCTTAAAATTATATTGGATTTCTTCCATTAATGAATCAATTGTCTTTTGATCTTCTTCATTAATATTAATGTTCATTAAGTTAATAATATCTGTAATATCATCTTTAGATAGTTCTGGAAGATTTTCTATTGACATTTGTTGGATTCGATTATCAAATCGAATTTGTGATTCATATTCTTTACATGATTTTTTAGCAGATTCAATACGCTTTTGAAATAATGTTTCATCTTCGATAGCAAAACGTAAGTTAAATCGCGAAACTTTTTTTCGTTTTTTTGTCGAATCCCATTCAATTACAAATAATTTGGTTTCGGGATCATAACTTAAGACTGTACATTTGGCCCAATAATGATTACCATTGATCTCTTGATATTGAGAATATGCTGATGGATTTTCTAGAAGTTTTTCAATGGGATATTGTTCGAATGTTGAATCATCAAAATATTCTAATGGCATAAATGTGGAAGTTGATTCTTCTGTTTCTAATTTCTCCATTGGTGGGAGTTCTTTTGTGGTTTGACGAAATGTTGATTTAAGGATTGAATCTAAATCAGTTGTAACTGTACCTGTTGGAAAATTAGTTCGTGGATTTTCAGTGGCTGTGGTACGTGGGCTTTTGATTTTATATACTGGACGAATGGTTTTAGTACGTGGTGGTGATGGTGGAATTAAATCTTGAACTGGATGACTCATTCGAGTTTTTTGATCTGGTGAAAGTGGAACATTAGGGAAACCTTGTACTCTTTTGGACGTTTTTGAATGTGTACCTGAAATTGTATTAATTGGATTTATTTCTGATAAATTCCATTCACCAATTTTTGGAATTTTTATTGTTTCATCAGGTAAAATTTTGCCCATTCGTTTTTTTAATGTTCTTTCTTTTTGGATTTGTTGTTCATGTGATAATAATCTTGTTTTTGCTTTGCTAAATCGATCAGTCATCCAAAATAAAACGTGTTAACCGTTTTCATTCAAAATATTTTCACACATCTGTTAAAATTTTTGACTAAAATTTTCCTAAGTAAATGAGTATAAGCTCATTTAATGCATGTATTAAAGATAATAGTTATCCATTAGAAGGCATGCGAGAAAAAGATGTTGTTAATTATTTTACAAAAATTTTTGAACCATATTCATCTATTTTAGAACAGATTCAATGTGCATTATATCTTCATAATATTCCTTTATATTGTGTATTGCTTTTATTTGCGTCATTATTTATACTTACATTTGCGCTAATTGTTAAATCCAATTTTCCAACAACATTATTTATTTTTATGATTTATCCACTTGGTTGCCTATTAAACAAAATCTTTTTCTCAAGTCTTTTTAATTCACTTTGTATTGATCCACCAGTTTTACCAGAAAATGCACCAAATCGAATTCGAACAATTCGCGAAATAGTTACCTTAATATGGAAGCCAATGTTATTTGCATGGCGAATAGTTTTCTTTAGTTACAGAGTATTTATACAACCTAATATTATTGACATAGCTTTATTTATTATTAGTGTGATTTTTATCGGTTTTGTTCTTTGTTTATTTGATGGGATTATATTTCTTATTCTAATTGCTGCAAGTTTATTGTTTTTCCCACCATTGCTTACGCGCTCATGGGTTTATTCATTTCTTAATGCTCATCTTGGAAATCCTATTCCTGAACATAATAGTGATGAGTAATGTAATAAAAAGTTTTTTTGTTTTTCATTTTATTAAAATTTTGAAGTATCAATTTTTGAATGATAATTTAATAATCTGATTATTTCACTGCGGTGAGATGCAAGTTTTGATGTTATTTTTTCTGATTAAGTAATTTAATTATTACTTTGTTACCATTTAATGATGCACAGTCAAGTGCTGTCCAAAATAATTTAAATAATTTCCAAATATTATTTTGAAATATGAAATGTATTAAATGATTATTAAATGAAATGAATAAATATTAAATAAAACAATTAATTATTCTGATGATTAATATCAATTTCATTTTGTTCAAGAAGTAATTGAACAATTTTTATATAACCATTTATAGATGCATACATTAGCGCTGTATAAAATGATTTAAATAATTTCCAAACATTATTTTGAAATTTTAAATAATTAAAATAAATTTTAAATAGAGCAAAAAAATATCTTTAGCATTAATATCAATTCCTTCTTGTTCAAGAAGTAATTTAACGATTTTTGTATGACCATTTGAAGATGCCCATAAAAGTGCTGTATCAAATAATTTAAATAATATCCAAACATTATTTTGAAATATAAAGTTATTAAAATTTATTTTATCTTTAGCATTAATATCAATTCCATATTGTTCTATTATATATTTCATAAGTTCAATATTACCTGAGCATGAAGCCGAAACTAAAATATCTTTTGGAAGTTGATATTCTTTTAGAAAATATTTCATAAGATATAAATTCCCAATTTTTACTGACCTATTAATAATTGAATCATTAATTTTCATTCCATTCTTTATTAAAAATGAAAAAATTTCATAATTATGGAATAAGATACATTTCTTCCCTAATTTTTCTAAATTCTCGATTTCTTCAATTTTATTTTCATAAAGATATTTAAAGATATCATTTCGATGAAACATAATTGCAGCTTCATATGCTCCTTCAAAAGATGAATGATTTTGTTCGCATAAATGAATGATTTCTTCATTTCCACCTGCAACTGCATATTTACCTGCGTTATTTACATTTGCACCATTCATAAGTAAATATTTAAAACATTTAATAGATCCAAAAAATGCTGCATAAGCAATTAATGTAACATAATGGTTAATAAATGAACATCTTTCATAAAGTGATGGTTCAATTCTTCGATCAAAATTAAAATCGCTTTGTGATGTTATTTCTTGAAGTTTTTCTATTTCATCATTTCGAATTACATTCGCAAGTTCATTAGGGTTATGTCCTTCTTCAATTTCTTATGGAGTTCCCATTCATTATTTGAAAGTTCTTTATAATTTTTCATAATTTCATCCATAAATTGATCATATTTCATATCATTAATTTCCTCTTCTGTCATATAATGGATAAAATATGGGTTCTTTACATTTTTTATAAATTTTGTTTCAAGAAAATTATTTTCAATCATATTTTCTATAAGATAGCATGATTCATTTTGTCCAAAGCATTTAGTGAAGATAACTTGTAAAAATATCAAAAACAATTTTTTTGTGTAAAGTAATTTCTTTTATAAAATCCAAAATTTCATCATAATTATTCATTTTTATTTCAAAAAATATGTATATAATTTGACTAATAATTGTACTGAAAGATATCATGTGAGTATCGTCAAATATATTAATTATTGATTTTACTGATTGAGAAATATTTTCCTTAATAGGGTTAAAAAGTATATTTTTTGCCATAGTGAGTAGTTCATATTCATTCTTACATTGATTTGTTGTTTTTTCATTAATTTTTTGCATGTATTGTCAGTGACCAAATACCAAAAAAAAAATCCAATAAAACCACAAATAAACAGAAATTATTCCCAAAGATTGCATTTTATCAAGTAACTTAAACATAAATCAAAAACAAATAACAATATTTATACATAAAAACAATTTTACCACAATGGTGTCCATCCTTGGTACAAATATGACAAGTTATAAATATCTGTTGCAGATACAATTAAATCATCGACTTGATCCGATATTGTTTCATATTCAGATCCCTTAATCTTATTCATCAATTCGTTCATTGCTTCATTCATGTCAATAACTTTTTCATCAACTTTTGAATTTACTTCGCGAAGCGGTTCCTTTAGAAAAATCTCAAGAACCGCCATAATTGAATGCCGATGTAAACGTACCATTTTTAACGTCTCCTCGCATGTGCTTCTAAATTCGCCTTCGATTCCATTCGGCCCAAATGCCCTTACCATCATTCGTGTTAACCTGAATGGAACTAACTCTGTAAACAAAACCCTATTTTTCGCTATTTCAAAACAATCTGAAAAATCAATATGAATTATGCTGCCACTATCTCTATGTATCATCAAATTATTTGGATGCCTGTCACCTAAACCAAGGATATAACCAATTATTGACATCAATGCATTACTTTGAGTAAATCGTATTGAACGAAATGCCCATTTGTAAGAACTTAATGATGTCAACCAAATCACTTCTCTTAGATCTATATCAGGTATCATTTGGATGAGGTCCAAATATAGCTCATTTCTTTGTATTGGTCGGAGGCTGTTTATATTAAATCCTATTGTTGCTTTTGATGTTGTTGAAAAGGTTTTTTGTTGAAAGAAGGTTTGCATCACTTCTTGCTCTTGTGACACAGGAATATTTTTCTTTTGTCTATAATTAGATATTAAAGAATACATTGTATCTGCTCCATCAACAAACTGTATTAAACCACAATCTTTTGAAAGAGGGTTAATTGAGTATCTGAATATTTTTAATCCAACCGAATGACTTTCATCATGAAATCCATGTGACAAATGTTGGTTGATTAACCCAAAGAATTGCATTATCCTTTGGTCAAGCCGTACGTCCACGCGTCCTTTGAGCAGTGATCTATGTTTACTTCCATCATTTCCAAAAATAACAATTAGTCTTGGCCTTTGTTTTGAATGATATATCTCAATGTTAGGATCAAAGAACTTAATTTCTACAACTGGTTGATCTGAGTCAGGGTCATAAGTTCCTGGAACAGCAATACATGAATCTCTTAGTAAAGCCAAGTCCAGAGAAATTGAATGCATGAAGAGGACGTTAATTCCGCTCAAATATCTTGAAATTTCTGAATGCAACTTTTTGAGATGTGTTTGAACAGAATTTTGAATTTCTTCATTTGAACCCATTTTTTCTCTTTTTAAATCTATTTCCTTTAATTGTTTTCTAATCATTTTAATTTGTCTGTTGTCATCTTCTCTTTTTTCCAAAGCTAATGCTTTCTGAATTGCATTATCAAACTTATCTTTCATGAATTCTTTACCTTTACTTAAAGCATTAATTGCGTCTGAAATATAATCATACCAAATTTCTAAAGTAGAACAAGAACATAATTGTAATCCATTTGAAATTATCTCTGCCTGACTCATAGCCTCATTATTAATCTTTTTGAATTGATTTCTTATAGCTAATGTTACTTTGTTTGGTGTTTTTTCGAATAATAAAGGGAATAGAAGTACATGATAATGTTGTGGCAAAAGTTTTTGGATTAAATGAACAGCAAACTCAGATGCGTTTGTTTTTGGAACTAATAATTGGGTGAATAATTGTGGGATAATTGATAAGAACATTGTATCATCCAATAAGTCAAGTTTAGTTTTGATTTTATCGAATGAATCCTTATCAAGATTAACAGAAAAGAAGATCGATATCATTTGTATCAAATCAGAAAAACATGAGTCAGGTCTCATCTCAATACATTTAAGGAATCCTTGCATCGCTGATGTAGCATGCGCTATAACTATTTGTTCAATGTTTTCTGGTTTGTTTGGGCTTTCTAATGAACGTTTAGCAGCAGAATACATAATAGAACATGCCCATGCCCATCGATGCCATGATTTATAATAATGAACACCAGTTTTTAATGATGTTTCAAGTAAAGATATTGTTTCTTTCAAAACTTGCCCTATTCTTGAGGTAGTAAATGCATTTTCTAATTTCCAATTAGCTACAGTATAATACATTTTACACTTTAATTCTGGTTTTTTGTCAATTTCTTTGGTATTGATTAAATATTTTTTTAATTTTTTAATTATTTCATTGTTTATATCTAAATTATAATTTGACATATTAAATTCCTCATTGAGTGTGACAAGCTTTTGATTGAGGTTTGTGCAAAAATATTTTATCTTACATTTTTCATTAATATTCTCCATATAATAACTTAATTTCAGGATTTCTTGGATTGAATATATGCAATATTGAGATATTATATTTTCATGATTAATTCCTTGCAAATAACGCTCCATTTTAATAATCGATTCTTTTATATTTGTACAATAATCAGATACTTCGTTTGCCTTATTTTCCATTATATAGTAATCTAATTTATCGATTAATTCTTTCTTTATCATTTCATAATAAACTATTATATTGATTTTTTTTTTTTTCTTTATATTATTTTCTTGATTTATCATTTCACAATTTTTTGATGTTTCTTTTTCTTGATTTTCCTTTACATAATTATTTAATTGTTCAATTATTTTAGCTTTTAGCATTATATAATCTTCAGGGGTTTTGAATTCTTCAGTGTTTTTGAATTTTTCTTGATTTTCTAGTATATAACTATCTATTTGTTTAATTAATTCTTCTTGATTTTCTAGTATAAAACAATTTATTTGTTGAATTATTTCTTCTTTTAGTTTTGCACAATATTTTGATATATCAGTTTCTTGATTTTCCTTTACATAATTATTTAATTGTTCAATTATTTTATCTTTTAGCATTATACAATATTCAGATTTTTTGAATTTTTCTTGATTTTCTGGTTTATAACTATCTATTTGCTTAGATAATTCTTCTTGAAACTCCTCTACATAATTATTTGGTTGATTAATTATTTCTTCTTGATAATCCTCTACATAATGGTTTGTTTGTTTAATTATTTCTTCTTTTAGTTTTGCACAATATTTTGATATATCAGTTTCTTGATTTGTTTGTTTAATTATTCCTTTTAAAGATTCATAATAATTTAATTTTTTGGAATCTTCTTGATTTTTTTTATACAAATCCAATTTTTGAATGATTACTTTATTTATCATTTCACAATATGGTGTTTGAATTTTTCCTTTATCTTTCTGTATATAACTATTTAATTCTTCAATTATTTCATCTTTTAGCATTATACAATATTTAGATTTTTTGAATTTTTCTTGATTTTCTGGTTTATAACTATCTATTTGCTTAGATAATTCTTCTTGAAACTCCTCTACATAATTATTTGGTTGATTAATTATTTCTTCTTGATAATCCTCTACATAATGGTTTGTTTGTTTAATTATTTCTTCTTTTAGTTTTGCACAATATTTTGATATATCAGTTTCTTGATTTGTTTGTTTAATTATTAATTCTTTTAGCATTTCACAATATTCTGATTTTTCAATTTTTTCTTGTTTTTCCTCTATATAACTATTTAATTGTTGAATTATTTCATCTTTTATTTTTTCATAATAACATATTTCAATTTCTTGATTTTCCTTTATATACTCATTTAATTGTTTAATTATTAATTCTTTTAGCATTTCACAATATTCTGATATTTCATTTTCTTGATTTGTTCCTTCTTTTAAAAATTTATTTTCTTGTGTAAAAAAGTCTAATTTATTAATTATTAATTGATTTATCATCTTAAGATATAACGTTTTTCTTATTTCTTCTTGATTTATATGTTTATAATAATCTAATTTGTTAAATATTAAATGATTTATCATTTCGTAATAATCTGATACTTTCATTTTTCTATCATTTTTCTCTTTATAACTAATTAACATAGCCGTAATTTCGTTTTGTATCATTTTACATTTTTTTAATATTTCATCTTTATTATCATTGATATCATTATCTAATTTGTTTATATCTTGATTTATCATTTTACATATTTTTAATATTTTATTTTTATTATCATTGATATCATTATCTAATTTGTTTATATCTTGATTTATCTTTTCACAATTTTCTAATATTTCATCTTGATTTGTTGTTTCATAATTTTTCTTTAATTCTTTTTGAATATCATTCATTATTTTAATTATTTTATTTTTTACATTTTCATATTTTATTATCTTAATTTTTGTTTTAGTTTTATTAATGTAGTCATTTAAATCTTTCATTATTTTTGTTGTTATCTTTTTACAGGTTGATAATTCTTGAAAATTTTTTTCATAATATATTATTTGTTCATCTAAATATTTCATTAATTCTTGTTTTATATTTTCACATTCTTTTTTTGTTTTATAATTTATTTTATTCTTTATTATATTTTCCGATTCATTAATGAATTCTTTTATTGAAATGCATTTATCTAACATATCTTTTATTGTTTGGGTAGGGTCAGTTATATTGGTTTCTTTTGATTTTTCATCTTTCTTATAATTCAAATTTTTATCATTAAATTCATCAAATATATTAATGTAATTTTTAATATTATTGCAATATATTAATACAAATTCTTCACCTTTATTATTTTTTGAATATTCACCTAATTTTTCAAATACATTATCTAACATTTCTTTATAATTATTTATTAAATTTTCTTGATGTTTCTTATGGAAAATTTCAGTTGATAATTTAATTTTTTCTCTAAGCATAAAAGAATTTTCAAATATTATTAAATCTTCAGTTTGATCTTCTATAGCATCATTTGAATTTTCGATTTCTTTTATAATATCATTGCAATATTCCAATATTAATTTTTTACCTTCATTTTTTTCTTTACTTTCATTTATTATACCAAATAATTTCTTTATCATTTTATCATAATTATCTGCTTTAATTCCTTCTTGAATTTTATGTAATGTTTTTCTTATTTCATTTGTTAAATTATCATAAAAATTATTTGACAAATTTTTAATTTCTTTAATTTTATATAAATAATAATCTGATTTATTTAGTATATCATTGCGCATATTTTTATAATTATTTAATGGAATAACATTGTTTATTTCTGATAAATAAGTTTTAAAATTTTCACTTGTGTCTTGGTTTTGCTCTAAATATTCTTTTAATTCATAAATTGTTTCTATTTTTTGATTTTGAAGCCATAAAGATTTAAAATGAAGAAATTTGATTTCATTTGGCCATTCACTTTTGTCAGATCCAAATATATATAATACAGTTGATGAAAAAACACTAAACTTTTCTTGATTTAATGAAAATTTTAACATCTTTAAAATTGATGGTAATAATTCATTTTTCAAATCATCAAAAAAAAGTTTTGAAGAAAGAATTTGATAATATACCGAAAAATTCTTTTGACAATTTTGTATTTTTTTTCCCCAAGTTAATAATATATCTTTCTGTTGATTTGGATTTTTCATATAATTTTTTATTTCTGAGATTTCTTCTAGGTTTTGTGCTTTTACAAATATTTTATATAGTGCAGTTCTATCAGCCACATCATGTGATAATATTATTTTTGAACTTTTAGCTAAAAAATCGAATCCTTTATCAATAGTTTTAGATACATCATCAAATTTTCCTTGTTGAATTTGATAAATAGCTTTTAAAGTTAATACTTTAATATTTTCTGGACAAATATTTAAATAATTTTCAAATTTTTCATTCTCTTTTTTATATAAATAAGCAGTTGCAATTAATGGCGCTGTTTTTTTCTTTAAATTTTCTGGAAGTTGATTAAATTCATCAATTCTTTCCTGTGATATCATTTCATCGAATTTATTAAGATGCCTTAAACAGCTTATAATCTTATGATAAAAATTATACTTATTTACTTCATTTTTTTGTTCTTCAAATTTCTTAATTGCAGTTTGCCATTCACCAATTTGTTTATACCATTCACCACTATTTTCATAATTCAAATTTTTATTTCCTGTAATAATCTTTAATGTTCCCTTAGCAGTATTTATGAATCCGAAAGAAGAAGAAAGTCGAATAAATGTTTCGATTGCTTCGATATTTCCTGGGCTTTCTACAAACCATCTTTGTGCAAAATAAAACTCTTTTCCGTATTCAAAAATTCGTTCACATGCTTGACAAAATACTTGTCGTGAAATTTCAACTTTAATTCCATTTATCTCTAAAAACTCAAAAAGATTAATTAATGATAATCGTATTCTTTTTGGAACAATATCATCTATAATTGGATTTGCAAATAAGGCCCAAATTTTTTCAATTTGTTGAGCTTTATTTTGTTTTACTAGTTCTTCAAATACTGATAAAAAAGCAGGATAAAATATTTTTTCGGCAAGTTGATTATTTTTTTCACAGAAAAAACTGCATAAGGCAATATAATTAGATGGACTATTTGTAATGATTGTTATCATTAGTTTTTGATACCAAATCTTCCAATTATATTTTGTTTTTATTTGACTTGAATCAAGGACTTTCAATAAATTATCTATATTTATATTTCTTTTAACTTTTTTGTTGACAAATTCATTTGTTTGATTAAAATTTTTCTTTTCAACAAATGAAAACATATCATATGTTAATGGCGGATTTGTGTTTAATATTTCCGAAAAATTTTCATTTGAAATCAAAATTTCTTTAATTTGATTGGAATAATAAGAAAATTGCTTTCCAGTACTTATCATTAAAGAATATAAAACTTGTAATGTATATTTTCTTATATTAATATCTTTAATTTGCAAACAATAAACAATCGTTTGGATCCCAAATGATATAAAATCATTAAATTCACCTTGTTGAATTAAATATTGTAATGTTTCTAATAATTCAATACGAATAGTTTTATTAATATTATTATACATTAAAATTTTACAAATTATTGGAATTACAAGAATATTAAAACGTGAGACGATATTTCGTAATGAAATAATACAATTTCTTATTTTTTTAATTACTTTTATATTATTAGTTTTAGAATAATCTAATAAAAAATTAGTTAATATAACTAACCATTGATCATAAATCGAGTTTTTCTCATATTTTAAAAATGGTGCCAATGCAGAAATTAAACCCAAAACTTTAAAATCATTAGAATTTAATTTTGATTGAACAAGATCGATTAACTTTTGTAAATAACTTTGTGTCCATAACTTTGGTGATCTTAAACAAATTAAATTTATAATTTTTATTAGTTTTGAAGAATTCTCTTTTTGAACTTTATCTAAAAGTATATTCATGAAATCATCAAAATAATTTTTTCCATATTTAAGATTTTTATCATAAAAAAATTCAGATAATGTTCTTAAAGCTTCAAAATGTAAATG
Organism: Histomonas meleagridis; assembly: GCF_020186115.1. Lineage (NCBI taxonomy): Eukaryota > Parabasalia > Tritrichomonadida > Dientamoebidae > Histomonas > Histomonas meleagridis. Next base: position 42,677 of record NW_027150746.1, read on the forward strand.
TTTTAATGTGTTATCTGAAACTACAGACATCAAAGTTTTATATGCATAACCCATATAATAAGAGTTATCATTTTTTTGTAATATTTCTAGTTCATTATATTCATTATCTAAATTAGAAAAAGGTAAATCAAGAGCACCCAAAAAACCAATTAGTTTTAAAATAACAACATTTAATTTTTTAGAATTATATTTAGACATCAATGTAACTAAAGAAGAAAATAAATGTTGATAATCAACTCTTGGAATTAAACCTTTATTAGATAATATAATATTTAATATTTTAACAATTGAATATTTTATTTCAACGTTTAATTGTTGATTTAATAACCAAACAAAGAAATTTATAAATTGTTGTAAATGAGTTCCCAAAAAATTAATATCTTTTAACGCTATATATTCTATTGTTTTCATTATATATAATGAAATGTTTTCGTTATATTTCTGTTCAAAATAATTATTTTTATCATTATTCATTTTACTTGTTGACATTTTCGATAATTGTCGTAATGCAATGTCACAAAATGTTGGACAATAAATTGGTAAAATCTTTCCAGCTGCTTTAAATAATGTTGGAAATATTTTAATTAGCTCCGATTTGAACATTTCAGAATTTTGTGAATCTAAAAGATATAAAGAATTTATTAATAAATCTTGAATAATTGGTAAAATATTAAATGGATCAAATTTAGCAATTTTTCCTAACAAAAATATAGCTTTATTTTTAATAGTAATTGATGAATCATTAGCTAACATACATAATTTAGAAAAATTCGTTTCTTCTGTTAAATATTTATAACAATTTTTATTAAATGCATCAAGAGATAATTCTCTAACATTTATATCAGGATCAGATAAAGCTAAACGAAAAATACTCAGAAATATTTGATTAACATATTGACTATTTTCATATGATATTTGAGCTAATAAAGCTGCAGGTACATAAGCTCGAATATTTGGATTTTCATGTGCTAATAAAGCACTTAATTGAGATGTTAAATTTTCCGAATTTAATGATGAACAACGTGATAAAAATATTAATAAATATTGATTTTTAAATGTTCTTTCTAATAAATATTTCTTTTCAATAAATATTTGCTTAAAATCATCCCAAAAAAATGAATATTTTTTAAAAAAATTCGGCATTACTTCATTAAATTCATATGTTATTTCTAATTTTTTTAAAATCGATTTAACTGTTTCCTTTTTATCATTTTCGATGTTATCAAGATTAAATTTCTTTGAAATCTCTTGTAAAAGAATAAACCCATTCCTCAACGCTGTATGACTTGATTTATTCGATAATAAAATCGATAATATATTTAATAACTCATTTAAATCAACGAATTTTTCTGGAAACTTTTTAAATAAAAAAATGAATGATTTCGGTAAAAGCTCATTTAAAACTGGCTCTCCAATACCGTTAAATAGTGCTTGTTTTGAATTATCAAAATATTTATTAAGAAAATGTTCTTTATTATATTCTGATAATCGAATTAAATTCGCTAATGATTCGCATCTTAGTTGATAATGTCGTAAATTATCATTAAAATATTCCATTAATTTTAAGACTAATTCATTATTTAGTTGATATGAATATTCAAGTAATGATAAAACAATTAAAAATGCGCCTCTTTTCTTTTGTAAAAGATTTTTTTCTGTTTCTGTATATAATTTACAGACAATTGAGCGTTGTGAATTTTGAAAATCAAATTTACGAAATACCAAAACAAGTGTTTCATAACCAACGTTTTGGACTGGAGTATATTGATGATATAAAGCAAGAGAAACAGCATGAATGAATTGGTTAATAGATAAAAATATGGAATTAACATAATATTTGGCTAAAAAATATAAAAAGAAAACTTGTTCTAAAGGGTTTTTGGAATTTTGAAATGTCTCAGAACAAGAAATTAATATTTTATCAATTGGAGCATTTTGATTTTTAAGAAGCTTAACATAAACAAAAGATATAAAAATTTTAATGTGAATTTCTTTTTTTGGTTGCAAGTTTAATAGAATTTTTTCATATTCTTCATATTTTTCATATATTTTCATATACACAAAAATCATAATACTTAGCCTTTCGCACTTTTCTGCTTCTTTGATTATTTTTTTAGGATGAATGTTTTTAATTTTTTTATCGATTTTTGATTTAATGTAATCATATGATAAATTGGATAACTCTTCGTTTTTTTGCTTTTTTAATTTTTTCGCCTTGAGAACAATATCAAAGAATCCTTGAGGTAATTCACTTCCAAATGTTCGCAATGGATTCATAGAGGAAAGGTTAAGTGAAGTGAGTCTTACACGCCTTCTTATTTTTGAATACTTTACATTCACGATACGATTTACAACCTGAAACACAAAAACAAAAATACCTCATTAAATCAAGATAGTTCATCGTATTTTAATCTATATTTCTCATTACCAAACCATTTAATTAATATTCAAAAAAAGTAAATTTCAAAAACTTATTTCCAAAATTGATTTTATTCGTTAAACTAAAAAATAAAAAAAAGAACTTGACCACGCAAAATTTTGGTACACAAATTTACAATTGTTTATTTTGCAATTACAATCGTTAAGAATACGTTTATAAAATTTAACGTTTGCATCTCCAAACCCAAAAATTCTTTTATGAAACCTAGTTCTGATAACTTGCTGGGTGCGGAATTCATGGATAACAATTCCATCCTCACTTTTACAGAACGTCAAATTTATTACACAGAAATCCAACCAACAAGAATTTTGGGAAAAATCACAGGAGGACCTTTCGTTCTTGCTACCACTTCTAAACATTTTATATTTGCTGTTGTTCAAACCGAAACAGCACCATTTATGGATAACTTTGTTCTTGTATATCAACTTGGAAGTGGAGTTTTTTTAAATTCACTTGAGTTTAATTCCCGTATTCTAAAATTACTTTGTCAACAAAATCTTCTTTATGTATCTCTTCCTAACACAATTGAAGTGATTAACACTGGAAATTTTCATCGAATTGCAACCATTGAAAGGATTAATCAAAATGGCATGATCTCTGCAACAAATAAATTTCTTTGTTATCCAGACGATTCTATTCCAGGTACTATTACAATTCTTTCTGTACCTGGATATTCCACAATAAAACAAATATCATGTCATCAAGATCCAATTATTACTTTTTCGTTGTCAGATGATAGTTCATTCTTAACCACAGCCAGTAAGAAAGGAACAATCATACGTAAATTTGATATAAAAACTGGTAAAAAGATTATCGAAATGCGAAGAGGATTTCGTAACTCGACAGTTACATCTGTTTTCTCTGACGAAAACTATACAATTGCTTGTAGTCCAACTACGTTGCATATATTTATAAACGAGCAACATATAACAGTTCCATTAACATCACATCCATTGGATTGCAGAGTAATTGATGACACAATTGCATTAGTAACAAATGATTCATTGCTTTCGTTCTTTAAAGTCGATTTATCAACAAATACTGCCCAATTAATTACACAGAAAAAATTGATTTTTGCTGCTCCAAGGCGATTTAAACAAAAAAGAATATCAATTTAATAAATTGTTTCTAATTTAATTGATGTGTTTTTTTTTCTGTCTGAACAAAATTTTGTGATGTGACGTGACATAAATTTAAACGTACAAAAGAAAATGTTTTCAGGAAATTTATCTACAAAGTTTTTATTAATTTTCGGTTTCATAATATTTCCAATTTTGATCAATATTTCATACATATTCTTTATTGCATTTGGTTGGAATTCAAACTTAACAATTTGTATTATTGTAATAATTTGGTATTATATTTGCGGACTCGTATCATATGTTGCTTTCAGAATGAGTACAGGAATTTGGCAAACATACTCGGAAAGTGGTTTCGGTGGGATTTTTCTGAATTTATTGATTGTGATTTTTTATCCAATTTATTTCTTAATAATGGTTCCTTTTACTGTATATCATGTATATAAATGTATGGGATCACCAAGAAGAGTATGGCAAAGAATATTTGAACATTCATTTATGAATCTTGAAAGTCTTCATTTAGGTGATTCTACTTATTGTACACTCATTGGGAGGTATGTTTACATTGGAATTCCATTTGCTTTATTTGCATTAATATATCTTATTCTTGTTTTTATTTTCTTCCCAATTTACTATGTGTTTTTTTCACCCTTTGGTTTAGGGCCAGTTGGAGTTACGATATTTCATTCGCTGCCAAAGCACTCAGATTTCAGTGAATATTTTCAAGAGTTCATTCAAAACTCATTATTTTCTTCTCTGGTTATATATGTTTTTATTTACGGTTTTGGAGGAGTTTTATATGCAGTAATTTATCTTGTCGTCGTTACTACTGTTCAATGGCAAATGATGCTTTTGTTTGTTCTATGCATACTTTATATCATTCTATTTATTGTTCCTGTTTTAACGAAGCTTTGCTGCAGATCTGCAAAGCAATATGTATAGCCAATGTCAACATTATTTATTTCGTTATGTTATAATAAAAATAGATTTATATACATATTTCTTTCTGTTTAAATTTCTTTTCGAAAAAAATAACATTTTGTTGTAAACACCGAAATCGCTCATCATTCTTTGTTTTACTATTAACTCCAAATAATGGGAAAGTATCAAATAAAGTCCCTCTCACCTCATGTTTTTATTATTTTCTTATGTTTTTTCTTATTATTTTTTTAACATTTTTTTCCTTATTTTCAATTTAACTGTTAATGACGCGAAAATTCCTTCTTCATATGTGAGCACAGCTCTGAATCCCATCAGAGAGCATAACAGTCGCTCGAAGTTCTTTTTCTTCGCATTTAATTTCAGGAAATTACCTCCTTCATTTTATCAAATTTCCGAAATACATCATCTGGATTTATGTTTGGAGAATTAAGTCTACACTCTACACAAACCATTTTCATTCTTTTCCAAAATTCAGTTACATCTGGATTCTCTTTGTTATCTGTTCTTCTTTGTTCACCTAATTGTTTGGAGTTATCATGAAAAACAACGAGTTCACAATCATCATCAAATGGTCTTATATCTGTTTTTAAAGAAACCTTACCGTTACCTTTAAACTTCGGTCCATTTTCATCAAAGAATTCCGAATAAGGTTGACCAACTACTTGATCGATAGTATGATCCAAATATTTAACAATTTCTTGGTTAGCTAGATACAATAATACTATCAGAACCTCGAACAAAAAAGGAATTGGGAGGTCACCTTTGATTCCATTAAACTTCTAACAGTATAAAATACTTGTATAACAATAAATCAATTTTGATAATGGATTTTTGTAAGGATCTCTTCACCAAAAAAATTTAAAAATCGGTCGGGAACTCGGGGAAATCATGCAAGTGTATATATATATATATATATATATATATATATATATATATATATATATATATATATATATTTATATAAGGCATGTGATTTTTTTTGGAAACTATCATGAAACTCGAAGTGAATTAAAAATTTTTTTCATTCTATTTAAAACATTCCCGGGAAGAAAAATTAAAGTTCGGGAGGGAAATTTTCCTACTAGTGATTTTCGGGAAGAGATCCTTAGATTTTTGTGTCTGATTTATCGAGTTTGAGACAATCCACAGTTTAATTCTCACTATAACAAAAAATTAATTTATAAAAATATTTATATACTTTATCATTTCTTCTGCTATAGTTTTCCAATCAAGCTGAGTGCAGCAGAATGTTTTTCTTTTAGAATTTTATTTTTTTTTTCTTTTTCATTCTTCAGTTGCATTTCCAGAATTTCGACTTTTCTGTTCAGTTCTTCATTTTCTTTTAATGTTATTTCTGTTTTCTGTTGGAATTTCTCATTTAAATTTAATGCATCGATTACAATTTTTCGATTCTTTTCATATTTTGCTTTTAGTTGTTGAATTTTTTGTTTATCATTTGAATGTTTTGAGTTTTTAAGTGTTTCAATTTGTTGTTGAAGTTCATATATTTGTTTAGATTTGGAAGAATTATCTCTAAGTAACGATTGTATCATTGTTTCTTGTGTTGGTGCAGTTGAAAGTGTTCAACTTTATTTTTTAATGTTTCATTTTCGTTTCCAATTATTTCGCTTTGTTGCATGTTAAATTTTTAATTATTACTTTTTGTTCATTATATTTATCAACAATTAAACGAAATTGATTTAAATCATTTTGTTGATTTTTAATTATTTGATTTAAATGTTTAATTTCTTCTATTTGAAGAATTTTTTCGTTTTTCGTTTTGTTATTATTTTGTGGTTGTTTATTAGATTTAATCCATTTACGTAGTTCAATGATTTCAATGTTTTGTTTCTTGTTTTCTTTTTTTAGTACATTAATCAATTTTTGTTGTAGATTTATTTTGGTTTCATTTCTTTAATTTGATTTTGTAATTTCGTGATTTCGTTTTCATCAGAAATTTGTTCTTTTTCTGCTTTATCATAACTTTCGATTTGTTTCTTCAATGATAAAATTATTTTTCCTTCTTTGATGATTTTATTGTTTAAATGTTCCTCTGTTTTATCTTTTTCGGTTAATATCTTTTTAAGATTTGAAATATGGATTTGATTATTATTAACTTCTTCTTTTTCTTTTTCAATTGTTTGAATTTTGTTTTATTTTTCTTTTTCAAGTTTGATTATGTTGTTTTCGAATTTTTGAGTTATTTCTTTGATTTCATTTTGCGATTCTGTTTTCTGTTTGTTGAGTAATTCTTCGAGTCTTTTGATTTCTTCTTCTTTTTCATTAATTATTTGGCCAACATTTTCGACTATTAAATTTAATTCATTTTGAAGTTTATCAGATTTTGTTTTGTTATTGTTTTGTAATTTTTCTAGTTTATTTGTATAATAATAAACTTTTTCATTCTGCATTTTGTATTTTTCTAATTTCAGCTTCTTTTTCTTTTTGAATTTTGATATTTCTTTTTCATTTCAGACTTACGATAGTTTTTTCTGTGGAGAACAGTTTCTTGGTATTTAAATTGCCTATCGTTTGTTCGAAGATTTTACATTCAGTAAAAAATTTTTATTCTATGATCATATAAAATTATTTGAAAGAAAAAAAGCCTCAAAATCTTCTATGAAGCTTGCAAAAAACGTTTAGCACTTGATTTTGAAGTTGTTGTAAATCAATTTCAAAAATACTAAAATAATATATAATTAGCAAATTAATATCATAAAAATAATCAAAATCATATGTTTGATAAAAAAATTCGAATCTATGAAATTCAAAAATATTATATATGTAAATAATGCTTTTTATATATACTTTTATGAATAAAATAATAAAATCATAAATTTTACTTGATGGGAGTAATGTTGGAAATTAAGTGTTATCAAAAATTTACAGACATATGAAGGAACGGTATACTCTATAATAATTTATAATGACCAAAAAATCCAAAAAATTCTATTATTAAAATCACAACTAAAATATATATAATAATTTTTTATTCTCTAAGCATATCAATACATTTTTGAGTTATTTGAAATATTTGTATTATCTTTATTTGTTCATAAATTTTCTCTTGCACTTTAATCATTTGTGTTATTTCCTTTTAACCATCAAAGGCTTTGGGAAATATAAATCCAAAAAGTCACTTATTTTCGATTTCATATCAGGTTCCGCCATAAATGTTATTGAGTTTATCAATTCGAAGACGTCATCTTTTAATGAATTCACAAAATCTTCGTAAATTTGTTTGAATTGTAACCAATTTCCTTTCATTGCTCTTTCCCAAAAGTCATCAATTTTCGGAAGTATGTTTTGACAATTTGGGTTTAATTGTAAATCTTTATAAAACCTCAAAGATAACTTTGCAATTTTTTTATTATGTTCGATGAAGATATTTCGATCATTAATTTTTCTTGAAAGTAAAATCTCAAGAAGAAGAGAAACATCTTCAGTTTCGACTTTATCGAACATAAAATCATATTTTATAAGGTTTGTTAACAAGAAATTTATATTAATTTGAGTGAAACGTATTAATATCATTAACGAAGTTAAAGAATGATAAATTAAACGTTCGTCATTATTAAAAGAATTAATATTTCTATATAAAAGTTGCGTAACGCTTTTTATTTGCATTTGACATGGTGGGAAGAAATAAAACCGAATTCTATTTTGGCTCTTTAAGTATTGAATTTTTTGTTTATTATTAAAGTTATATGGAGAATGTGAATAAGAATAAGAAATGAGTATAAGTAAATAAGCGATTATTGGTATGTTATTATTATCATCAAGATTTATATTCGTTAAAACATAATCAAAGAAATCATAATTTAAAATTCTAATTAAAGGAATTTGGAAATTAATATAAAGAATCAATTTCGCAATCAATTCAACAATTTTATACATTTTTACATTCATTTGATAATGAAAAAGTGATATATATAAAGGTTATAATCCACTGTTTGAACAATACAAACTTTTTGGTATTTTTCGTCTTCATTACGCTTCCCCCAATCATATAGATGTGAAATTTTAAGAATCGATGAAGAAAATTTGTATGAAGTAGGCATCATGTGTGCGCCACCAGGCATGATTTGCCAACGAAATAATGTCTTATCACTTACAGTGTATAAAAATTCGTATGAGGATTTGATTATATTTACATCTGTTTGAATAAGTTCTGAGTTAGAAAACAGTGGACTGCCATCACCGGTGTTCGAGAAGAGGTGAACTTTTCCTGAAAATGATAACGTAGCAAAATAAAATGTTTCTATGTTTGGTCTACATGTTTTCCCCGAAGTTACAGATACTATTTCATCGCCTTCTAAGTCTACTGGATGTTCAAGTTGTTGTATGCTGATAGTGACATATTATCTTTGTAAAGTTAATTAGTAATAAGTTCATTACAATGCCAAACAGAAGATTTGTTCTACTGGCATAATGAAATTATACCCTTGGCCTTCATTCGGGAAATTGGCCGGTATTATGAGTAAAATAATTTTTTTTTACATTAATGTTGCTATGAATTTTAATTACTTTGTATTTTGTAGATAATTTCACTAAATTTTGTTTTTAATCAAATAAAAAAATCTATAATGAATCAAAAATTTTATTATTGACGCTTTTTAAGAATATATTCCAATAAAATCATTTCATAATATATATTAATATTGTTTTATTTGTAAAGAGTATTGCTACATTACAATTTTGCACCTTTTTCGTGAAGCATGTTAAATATTTTTTTAAAACATTTTGAATGTACTAACATTTGCTCTACACGCGAAAGTATTGTTTGAAATGTTTGAAATAATTTCCAAATATTATTTTGAAATTCTATATTATTATAATAAATTATAAATAAAACAAATAAATATCTTTAGCATTAATATCAATTCCTTTTTGTTCAAGAAGTAATTTAACTATTTCTGTACGACCATTTTCAGATGCCCAAATAAGTGCTGTCCAAAATAATTTAAATAATTTCCAAATTTTATATCGAAACACGAGATCATTAAAACAAACATCATATCAAATAAATAAATATCTTTAGAATTAATATCAATTCCTTCTTGTTCAAGAAGTAATTTAACTATTTCTGTATGACCATATTCAGATGCTAAAATAAGTGCTGTATCAAATACTTTAAATGATTTCCAAATCTTATTTTGAAACATAAAATTAATAAAATATGTTTTAAATAAAGCAAATTAATATTTTGATCATTAATATTAAATATTTTTAGATCAAGTAGTAATTTAACAATATCCTCATAACCATTTTTAGATGCACACATAAAAAATGTATTAAATATTTTAAATAATTTCCATATATTATATTAAAACTTTCAATAATAGAAATAAACTTTAAATAAAATGTCCAAATATTTCTAGTATTAAGATCAACTCCTTGTTCCAAAACATATTTAACAAGTTCAATATTTCCTGATTTCAAAGCAAATTTTAAAATATTATTTGGAATTGAATTATTTAGGAGAAAATGTTTAACAAGATATAAATTACCAATTTTTGCTGCTTCATTGATTGTGGATTCTTTAATTTTCAATCCTTTCCCAAGTAAATATAAAAAAATTTCAGAATTTCCGTTATTGATACATATGTCTCCCAAATCATTAATATCCTTTTGTTTCATTTTTCTAAATAAATTAAATTGCTAATGAATAAATTGTATGTATATGGGAAATTTATATCAAATAGTTCTATTACTATGTCGATTGCATTTTCAAGATTATCTTGGGTTAAATTAAAAATCGTGTGTTCAAGTTTGGACATTATCTCTATGGAATAACATTTGGAATTAGCGCCATCGGGATTGCTGCTATTCATATTGCAAAACTTAGTTCTTTAACGATCGTTTTCAACTTAAAAATTATTTATATTACAAAAAAGTGATTATTAAATGAAAATAAAACTTTATGTCATGCTTTAAACTTCCAAGGTTACTATCACAGTTATTAATAAAGAAATGCAACTCAGAATGAAAATCACAACAGTCATATGATGTTAATTTTATTCAACCAAATTAAAGATGAGTATGTATATTGATTTTTTTACTATTCCCAAAAAAGTCAAATCACTTAGTAGAATTGACTATAATTTGTTGCTTGTGCAGATGGTATTTGTTCATTGGTTTGATAATTATTTGTATTAACATTTGATGTCATCTGGTTGTGAAGAAACTTGTTCCGTTTCATCTGGTGGGAAACCATAGTCTGTAAGTATTAAGTAAACTAATAGCATCGCATGAGTAAATATTAAATAAGGCAATATGGTAGCATTATTTGAATTAGCTTCAAATCAACCTGGCACACTCTTTTTCTTGTAATAATCTGAATTGTAAAATTTAGAACAATCAGTAGGATTTGGTTTTAATGATAGAAACAGCATGTAGAACAATAACAGGAATGCTGAAAAAAGTAGTCATGTAAACAAATATTTTGAAAACCTTTTTATGAGAACAGCATAAGAAAATCATTAAAGCGATTAATGCAAAGAAAAGTTCTACCGAGACCAGACATATCAAAGAAATAGCGTAAGCATCTAAGTATAGATCATAATCGTAATATTCAGACTTTTCATGATAAGAAATATAAAAATAAGGTTCTGTGGCAACCCATTTAGCTGTTATAAGGATTGACCACAATAATCCACCAAAGTAAAGAAGAGCAAGAAGTATAGTGATGAGATTTCTTTAGTACACTTGTAAGTAATATCTTTTTTGAACATTTAGCATTGCTGTAATTCATTAATGTACTACGAAAAATATATGTAAAATTTGGATAATAATGGAAATTAATGTTATGCAATTTAATTCTTTATACTTACAAATGCTTAATGAATTTGTAACTTCAAATATTTAATATCAATAAAAAAAAAAATAAATTTATTAACTAAAAATTACAATTTTACTTATAGACACATTAATTTACTTAGTAATGTGAGTCCGCCTGTTTCATCAATGATTCCCTCACCAGCCGAATCTTCCGTGACATTTTCATCGTTTCGCTGCATGTCAGCCTGCTGCTTTTTGCGTTTTTTATTCTATTCTCGACGCTGTTCAAAACCTTTTGCAAAGTCAAATGCGCAAATCTCATTAATTCGTATTGCGACGACGGCTTTACGACTTCGAAATTGTTTTGCATTTCTTTGTCCAAGTCTTTGACTTGCTGATATCGAAGTGAGAACATATGAACTTGCGACCACTTTAAGTTTTCGAATCCTTTAATGATTTGGTTAATCAAATTTGTTGCTTCTTGTTCGTATTCGTCTTCTGGGATACTTAAGTCTAAGACCATATTATCTTTTAACGATTTGATCAAATCATCTTTTTGTTCAATGTAACTTCGGACTGTTAGTTGGTACCGTGTAAATGGGTCGTGGTAGTGTTCGAAAAAACTTGGGTTAATTCCATCGCCGATCTTTTTGTATGGGTCATCTTCTTCTTTATATGCATCACAACTATACATCGTCTTTGGATGGGTACTCCATGGCTTTAAGCACATCCAACAGAATTCATGTCGGCATTTCTTACATAACATTTGGTTACAGCCACCGGTTTTTTCGATGATGGCATTACAATTTGGACATTTCTTACAATTCTCACCTAAGAGTCGTTGCTCCATGAGATCTTTGTTGGACAGTAGCATCCACCGTTCCTTCTCTCGACATGTAGCTGGGGCATGTGACGCTTCTTTGCAAATGGCGCAAAAGTCATAACCGCAGGCGCACGTTAAGACGTTGCAGATGTTTTTGCAGTGAAGTATGTTGATAGGGCGGGAGCAGCGCGGATTTGGGCAGTTCGTAAGGGTGTCAGCAAGACATACTTGCTCATTCATAATAATCTTTAGGAGACTTTGCTGAGCTTCTTTTCCACATAAAAATTCAACGGAATTTGGTGGAAGAAGACATTTACACCCTTCCATTTGACACGGAATTTGTGATTGGGAACTACTGATTTTGGCTTTAATATGGGCTCGCCAACAATCAACACAAAATAAATGACAACAACGAAGTTGATACATATCTTTGGCTGGATAATCGCAATAACAGATCTCACATGTAAAGATCTGTTCGGGATCAGTAGTTTTAGGATTGGATAATGAAGGATCTTTGGATAAATCACTTTGTTTAAGACCAATTTGAGCAATAATTGATTTAAATAGAGGATCTGAAAAACTTTCATAAAATGAGTGCACATTCCATTTTAACTTTTGAAGAATCATGTAAGCAACATATTGATGAATCCCAAATTCACTTGATATTTTTCGGCATTCTTGCATAATGGATTCATATATGTCATCTTCGGTGCAATCTGAGAAAAAAGGTTTGGGCTGAAAAGAATTTTTCTCCTTTTGAGGTGTAAGCTGAATTGAAACGAAAAGTTCACTTGCATCACCCGGCTCACTAAGGCACCCATACTCATCGAACTCTTCGAGTTCGTAATCCTCCATTAAATTATATATACTAGTACTTGAATAAGATGGATTTATTGTTGCTTCTAAAATGGGGCACCCCGTTTCGATTAACGTTATTTGTTTTACTGTATCGTTGTTATTTACACCATTTAAAATTTGGTTTTCTGTTGTTTACTTGATCAGGTTGTGGTTGATTAGTTTACTTATTTTTACCTATCATGCCACCCCCTGATTTCCAATTCAAAGTCTGTTTATTAGGAGCTGTAGCGGTAGGGAAAACGGCAATTGCAAACAAACTTCAATTCGGCGTTTTTGAAGAAGATTACCAGCCAACAATTGGTGCTGGATATATTCCTTATCGTACAAAATGTAATGGAAAAGAAGTAGAATTGCAAATATGGGACACAGCAGGGATGGAACGTTATAAAACTTTAGGCTCAATTTATTATCGAGATGCTCATGCAGCTATTTTAGTATATGATCAAACAAGTCTTCAATCTTCAGATGCACTAAAAACATGGCTATCATCTTTTAAAAACACAGTCAAAAATCCTTGCGTTATATTTGTTGCAGCTAATAAGAATGATCTACCAAATAAACTTGTTCCAAACGAAAACATCAGAGCATGGTGTCAAGAGAATTCCTTTGGATTTTTCATTACATCTGCCAAAACAGGTGACGGTGTACAAGATATGTTCAATACACTTGCAGATAAGCTCATGGAAGCCAATCCTGTGATGTCAACAGGAAACCATCTTCAACAACAGGAAGAACAGTCAGGGTGCTGCTAATTTTACTATATAAATAAATTTTTAAGTAATTTAAATCAACCATTCTTTTTGCTTTTGAGGATTTGCTTTTGTTTTTTGGATATTATTAACAAATGTTTTCCATTTTAATGTGTATAAGTTATAATTCTATTAAGACATTATCTCAAATAATCATATGATGGAATTTTGTTGAAATAACTAAAAGGATATCTCTTTGAATGTAAAATTACTATTATATAGTTACTATAAATTTCCACATGAAATTTTTAAGAAAGGTAATAATAATTTAAATTTCCGTATAACCTTAATCAAGAAAAATATTTAAAATTTTCTTTATTAATCAAACAAAATATGTTAATTTATCATAAAATCATCAGCGATTAAACTTTGGAATTTTTGTTTCATTAAGTTTCGCCTCGATTTTAGCTTTCACAGGAATCATCTGACTTCCAAAGAACTTCTCTAGCACGAACCAAGCTATAATGAAAAGAGGTACCGCTGTTGCGATATAAGATGTGAACCCATTAAGAAATGAGTACCAATCACTTTTATCAACATAATATTTCACATATGGAACACGCATGGAAAAATGCAGCTCAAAAAGTTCGCTGTTGCCAAATGTCCATATTTCATTGCGAAGTTTGAAAAATGGCGATCCGCTAATAAGTGGATATGACGAGTTAAGTGGAATTGTCATATCTTGTGTAAAATCAATGTAATCATCAGAGAGAATAACCTCTGTTCCTTTGAAACTGATTGGCTTTTCTTGTGTAAATGATAACGAACCAATTATGTTAAGACTAGTAGCTGCTAAAACAGTGGAAGAGTTAACAGAAATTGATGTGTTAAACGTTTTCCCGATATCATTAAACCGAGTTTCGAGTTTAAGATTCAATTTTGCTGATGTGATGGTTTCATCTAATGTTTTTGGAAAATAAGCAGATATTTTTATAATTCTGTCATTGCCTTTTCTTGGGTATTGAATAATTGGAATTCTTGTAGATTCCGTAATTGAACTTAGATCTGAATCCACAGTAAATGTTAAAGGTGTTGAAATTGTTGGGCCTGTTAGTTCAAATCTCATTTGGGGAAGAGCATTAACAATTGGCCTCTCTGCTCTTCGTTCGAATTGAGGGAAAAAATTAAAAGTCCAAACATTAAAAAAATAAGGCAACAAAATTGCAACAAGATAAACAATTAACGTAAAGAAAGAAGCGCATGAAAATACGTTTGCTGAATAAGTAATTGGTACTTTACCAACTTTGTATACAGGTCCCATTTAAAAAAAACGAATTTTATATTTGACAAACTTTGTCTGGCAAAAACAATTAAAAGTGTCAATAAAGTGTTTTACTTCTTTTTGCCTGCCTTCTTAGCGGCCTTCTTGAGTGCCTTTCTCCATGGCTTAGTCATCTTCTTATAATCCTTTTCTGACATTCCAGCAGGACGAGCTGGCATTGGACCTAATCCTGGAACATTAACACCTGGGGCTGGTGCGACATATCCTGGTGGTGGAGCAGCATAGCCTTGTGGAGGTGGTGCAGCGTATCCTTGTGGTGGAGGAGCAGCGTATCCTTGTGGTGGTGGTGCTGCGTATCCCTGTGGTGGTGGTGCAGCATAACCTTGTGGTGGTGGTGCTGCATAGCCTGGTTGAGGTGCATATCCTGGTGGTGGAGGAGCATAGCCTTGTGGTGGTGGCGCATAGCCTGGTGGAGGTGCAGCATATCCTTGTTGAGGTGGATAACCTGGCTGTCCCATTGGTACGTTCTGGAATGCTGGTGCACCAGTTGGAGAAAGATGTAATATAAGATGAATACGTCCTCCCTTCTTAACATGATGTGCTGGGATCATGTTATACCATTGATCGATAACTTGGCCAGGTGGAAGTGAGCAAAGTTGGACTTCAAGTGATGCCATGTCATCATCTTTAATGAGATCCTTATCTCTCATCAAAATCTTGAGTGCAGCGTTTGATGGGTTTGGAATGTTGAAGTGGAAATCTTCGTTCCAAACTGGTTTAAGAGAATTTTCAATAACTCTTGTTTTGCGTGTATCATTAGAACTGGTAACGCTGATAACACAGTATGGGTCTGATTTGCTGATATCCATCTTTGCGATATCAAGCGCCTCAAGAACTCTTACGTGGAGTTGCATTGTTGTTTGTGAACCAAAAGAACCGCCTGTTTTCCGTTCTTTGTGAACTTTGAACGGTTTTCAATTCATAAAAATTTGACTCCTTTGAAAAACTGGGTGTTAAGGAGACTGAAAAATTATGTAAACTATACAAAACAATTATCCGCTCAGTAACCGCGAATTTTGAGATAAGTCAGGAAAGTCCCCGTTAGGGGCATTATCTGAAAAAGTTTGGATTGGGTCGTTTTTAATCGTTTGACTCCAAAACTGGTTTCGGTTAAAATCCTTGCGAATCGGAATTTCTTATAAATTAAAAAAATATGAGCAAAATTAATTTGAAAAATTTTTAGATTTAGAAATATGACCAAATTAGAATCATCCATTGTGATCTCATGATTTGAATTTTTTTTTCATTTTAATTAAAAGCAAAAATAATTCCATGGAATAAATTTTTTTATTAAATATTAAAAAATCTCCTTAAAAGCATATTATACCCTCTTTTCCATATCATAATAAATCTGAAGTCAAGCATTTTCCAATTTCCATTCTTTAGATATAATTATATCTAAATGAGTTAAACATCACTAAATACTTTGTAAAATTTCAACTTTAATTTTTCACAAATTCAAGAATTAGTAGCTGAATATTATCATTAACTCTTATCAACCTGATTATTTGATTTCAACTTACCAAATATATATAATCTGATCGTAATCAATATTTCAGTTTAACATCCAGTACAATATATAACAAATGGTATGTAAAATTAGCATAAACAATCTTCGTGTTCTCATTCATACAGTTTTGATTCAATAGAAAAAACTTTTTTTCCAAGAATGATTGGGAAATATAGAAACAAATTGATTCAAAAAAAAAAAAAAAAAAAATCCAAAAGAAATTGCAAAAATACATCGGAATGTTGAAAAAGAAAAATTTCAAGAGATATCATTCAAGCAAATTTTAATCAAAGAATTGAACTATTATCATTATGGAAGATGTGCTGGCGGAATGAAGACAGTGCTAATTCCACGTAACACAACAATTTAAATTAAGAAGTCAAATGTGTTCACAACATTCTCAGATAATCAGCCCGCAGTTACAAGCAAAGTTTATAAAGGAGAACGTTCGCGAACATGCCACAACAAATTACTCGGCACATATGATTTAACAGGTATTCCGCCAGCACCACGCTGCGTACCACAGATTAAAGTTACATTCGATGTTAACGCAGATGGTATTATGAATGTTTCAGCACAAAATAAGTCGACAGGTAACGTGAATAATATCACGATTAAGAATGTGAAAGGACGTCTTTCGCATTGTTTATTGATAAAATTGTTGCAGATGCAGAAAAGTATAAAGCACAAGATGAAGAAGTACGAAAGAAAATCGAAGCGAAGAACGCGCTCGAAGGATACTGCTTTAGCGTACGCAACTCATTAAATCAAGAACAGTTCGCTAACGCATTGTCACAATAAGATAAGGACACATTCAACAAGGAAATCAATGACACGCTCGCATTAATCGAGTCTAACCAAGACGTAGACGCGATACAATCAAAGCTAGGCAGAAAGAACTCGAAGGCAAACTAATGCCAATTATGCAAGCAGCTTATCAACATGCAGCAGGCGGCGCACAAGGCGGAATGCCATGCGCGAACATGCAAGGAGGAAATGGACCATCAGCAAATAGTGGACATTCATCAGGTCCACGTGTTGAAGAAGTCGATTAAATGAATAAATGTAATATAATTAATGAATAAGTTTGAAATATTCTTTATTTTATTCAGAATATGAACAAATTCGTTTTTATCATCAAATTTTGTTATCTTGGATTTACTAAGGATCAAAAACATTAAATGTGTTAGCAAACATATGTTTATCATTGCCATTTGCTAATTAAATGACAAAAATGTAAATACATTGAATATACATAAGATTGTAATATTCAATTGATTATTCTAATTATTTGTTAAAACCTATATTATACAAAATTTCATGAAAGTTTTGCTGCATTGTTGCTATAACTTGGACTATATTTTTATAGATATAATTGTGGTTTACATAAATTTTTTTGAATTTGTAATAAAAAAAATTAAAAATTTATTATTTATTTATTTACTTAATTTTTTTTACTTCTTCTTTCGACCACAATTTTTCTTTTGTGGTTTTGTTTGCTTAACATTGTCTGGTTTATTTAATTTCTTTAATATTGCTTTTTGAAAAATGAATAAATTGTATATCTAATTGGATAAAATAAACATCTTTTTCATCAACTTCAATTCCCTCTTGTTCAAGAAGTAATTTTACAATTTCATTATGTCTTGCCTTAGATGCTATCAAAAGTGCTGTTTCATATAATATAAATAAATACCTAATATTAAATTTAAACATTATATAAATCAAAGTAAACAATAAATAAACTAAATTCAATATTCCTTGCATTAATATCGATATCTTTTCTTTCAAGAAGTTTTTTAACTACGTCAATATGAGTTCCTCCACAAGCATACATAAGTGGTGTAAACAATATTATATATAAATTTTAAATATTTTGAAAAAACAATGAATTATAAAAATAAGTATGATGTATAATTTATAAATATTTTTTTTATTTACGTTCACATTTTCATGATTAAGTATCAAATTAACAATTTCAAAGTTATCTGATTTAATCGCCATAGATAAAGGGGGATCAAATATTTTCAAGAAATTCCAAACAAAGCAATAAAACAAATTGATGATCATGATCATTAACATCAATTCCATCATATTCTAGGAGTAATTTTGCAACTTCGTTATGCTTATTTTTAATTGCTAATGTAAGTGCAGTCCCTAATAATGATTTAAAACACGAAATTATCTCAAAAAATATTTTCTAGATTAACATTAATTCCTTTTTGTTTCAGAAGAATTTTAACAATATCAATGTGACCATTTTCTGCTGCAATCATTAGTGGTGTCTGAAGTGATTTAAGTAAACATTATAAGCCAATAATATAAAAAAACATTATTTAATGATTTTTGTATTTTATCTTGTTTTAATAATAATTCAAATATTTCAGTATAACCATATTTTGCTGCTATCATGATCGGTGTATAATCAAATTATATATACAAAAACTAAATATTTTTTTAAAACATAAAATCATATATTAAAATATCTTTCGTGGTTAGATGAATATTTTTTTGTTCAAGAACATATTTAACAAGTTCAATATTTCCTGATTTTACTGAAGCATTTAAAATTTTCATTGGATTGCTTTTGTTTTCGAAAAAATATTTTACAAAATATGTATTTCCATGTTTTGCAAATTCGCACATGAAAAAATCATCAATTTTCTTTTTATTTGATGATAAAATAGAGAAAAGTTCGAAATCATTGTTTCGGATACACATCATTTTGTACAGCTCTTCTTTTTTCTTAAATATTTTATTCTGATTTTCAATTAAATAATTAAATATATCATACTTATGAAATTCAATTGCTATTTCAAATTCATCTGGATAAAAATTTTGAAATAATGAATGCTTTTGTTCACATAAATGAATTATCTCTAAGTTTCCACCTGCAATTGCATATTTACCTGCGTTATTCACATTTGCACCATTCATAAGTAAATATTTAAAACATTTAACTGATCCAAAAAATGCTGCATAATCAATTAATCTAACAAAATGGTTAATAAATGAAAATCGTTCATAAAGTGATGGCTCAATTGTTTGGTTAAAATCAAAATTATTTTGTGATGATATTTCTTGAAGTTTTTCGATTTCATCATTTCGAATTATTTTTGAGATTTCATTTGGATTAACTCCTTCTTTAATTAATTGTTTATGAAGTTCCCAATCATTCTTTGACAATTTATCAAAGTCTTTAAAGAATTTTTCTTGAATAAAATACCAGTTATCATTATCATCACATTGATAATCTTGAATCTTATCAATTTCTGTTTTGTCTTTATAATGAATAAAATATAAACTTTGTATATTTCGAACAAAATTGGTGTCAATTAAATCATATTCAAGAAGTTTTTCAAGAAAATAATATGATTCTTGACTTTTTTGTTCAAGAAGATATTGACTTAAAAATATCAAATATTTTAAAATTATTTTCTTCGAATTTTTCAATAAATTTCAAATATGAAATATATATATTCGGTTCTCCTTTCATCGATTTAAAAGCTGAATATATTAACATACAAATAACTAAATCGAAAGAATATGGAAAATCTTTATCAAATAAATCTTTTGTTTCTTGAACTTGTTTTTCAATATTTGAATCATTTAATTCAAAAATTATATTTTCAAGTTGATGAGGAAGTATTTTATCGAATGATTTGTTGGAATTCATTCGTTTGTGGACTACGGTTACAAAATTGTATGCTTTATATCAAATTTGACTACAAACAAATATAAAAAAGTGTTAAATAATAAATCGATCCACTTCAAAATGGTTTTCTTATTCAAACATCATTACGAAACTTTTTATAACATAATAACTTGAAACAATTCCTTCTGTTTCCATGCACAATATTTGTTATTAACAAGAAAAAATATTATTCTTAAAATTAGATGAATAGAACTTATGGATAACTAATAAAAATAAAAAACAGTTAAATATTTATTTATATATTAGGATTTGTAAAAATGTAATAGAACGATTTTTTCATCTTATTTTATTATAAAATTTAATTATCTGTCATATTTTATCAAAAATCTGAATATTCCAATAAATAAAAAGTACATCATATGGAAGATATATTGTTTCTTTTTAATCGTAAGTATTGCATTCAACCACCGAGATTTCTTGGGAAAAAATAAATTTCCGGGGAGACCGTTTATACCGCATCCTTGAAAAAAGAGAATAATAAGATAAGAAAAAAATTATGAGAAGAGAAAAAGAAAAAAATTGATAAAAAATGAATCAAATCATGATATGGAAGCTTGCTGGTTGACGTGATATAGTAAAAAATGGCCAGCGCGAAGGACAAGAAAGAAAAAGTGCATGAGTAAATCATTTAATCTGAAACTTTTCCTAATAATAAAGTTTTCAATATTGAATGACGATACATGTAAAGAATAAACATCAGAAAAAATAACCGAAATTTCCTAGGAAAAACTGGGAGCCGCTCCGATAGATAAAATTGAACGATTATTTTTGAAAAGAAATAACGGTTAGAGTGTCAACCTTCTGCTTTGTCATATATTAATATATAAATGTTTTGTTGACAAAATTATTTATCAAAATAATGCATATATATATACATATATATACACATTTATGATTAATATTATTGCAATAGTGATAATTATGGTAACAAATATAATTAACCTCATTTTGTATTTGGAATATATTTATTACGTGAAAATATGAATATTTTTTGGTATAAAATCAAAATATTTTGATACAAAAGTCATAAATTTTTCTTGGACCTTAATTTTTCATTAAAAATAAAAATGCAAATATAATGTGTTATATTTTATTCATGATTAGTTGACATCATAAATATATACCTCAGAACAATCTATTTTTTTAAATAACGTAAGATTATTTCTTTGCCACTTCTATGCCCATTTACTTCTTTTCTTTTGTGATTTTGATTGTTTACTATTATTCGGATCATTATTGAATCTATTCATTATTGATATATGATATTTTAATAAATTTCATTTCTAATTATATAAAATAAACATCTTTTTCATCAACT
The DNA here is from genome assembly GCF_020186115.1 of Histomonas meleagridis. Classification (NCBI taxonomy): domain Eukaryota; phylum Parabasalia; order Tritrichomonadida; family Dientamoebidae; genus Histomonas; species Histomonas meleagridis. The sequence goes on from NW_027150746.1 coordinate 64,173, forward strand.
TCTATTCCCTCTTGTTCAAGAAGTAAATTTACAATTTCATGATGACACATCCTTGATGCAATCATAAGTGCTGTTTCATATAATATAAATCTATACCTAATATCAAATTTAAACATAAAATAAATTAAAGTAAACATGAAATCAACAAATTTCAATATTTCTTGCATTAATATCGATATTTTTTCTTTCAAGAAGCTTTTTAACTATGTCAATATTAGTTCCACAAGCAAACATAAGTGGTGTAAACAATATTTTATATAAATTTCAATTAGTCTTGTAAAACATAAACATCATATTAAATTAAAAAATAGTTTTTGCATTTACATCAAAACCTTCATGATCAAGTATTAAATTAACAATTTCAAGGTTACCAGAATCACATGCAATAGAAAAAGGAGTTTCATTTTATTTAAGGAAATTTCATAAAAGGAAATAAAACAACAAAACATTAAAAATTATAGAATTGCTAGCATTAACATCAATTCCATCACATTCAAGAAGAAATTTTGCAACTTCGTTATGCTTATTTTTAATTGCTAATGTAAGTGCAGTCCCTAATAATGATTTAAAACACGAAATTATCTCAAAAAATATTTTCTAGATTAACATTAATTCCTTTTTGTTTCAGAAGAATTTTAACAATATCAATGTGACCATTTTCTGCTGCAATCATTAGTGGTGTCTGAAGTGATTTAAGTAAACATTATAAGCCAATAATATAAAAAAACATTATTTAATGATTTTTGTATTTTATCTTGTTTTAATAATAATTCAAATATTTCAGTATAACCATATTTTGCTGCTATCATAATCGGTGTAAGTTTTTCAAATCTTTTTTTAAAACATTAAATCATATATTAAAATGTCTTTCGTGGTTAGTTGAACATTTTTTTGTTCAAGAACATATTTAACAAGTTCAATATTTCCTGATTTTACTGAAGCATTTAAAATTTTCATTGGATTGCTTTTGTTTTCGAAAAAATATTTTACAAAATATGTATTTCCATGTTTTGCAAATTCACATATTAAATTTACAGGAATCTTTTTAGATGATGATAAAATAGAGAAAAGTTCGAAATTATTGTTTTGGATACACATCATTTTGTACAGCTCTTCATTTTTCTTAAATATTTTTTTCTTGTTTTCATAATAATAATTAAAAACATCATACTTATGAAATTCAATTGCTGTTTCAAATTCATTTTGAAATAATACATGATTTTGTTCACATAAATGAATTATCTCTAAGTTTCCACCTGCAATTGCATATTTGCCTGTGGTTATTACATTTGCACCATTCATAAGTAAATATTTAAAACATTTAATTGATCCAAAGAATGCTGCATAATCAATTAATCTAACATAATGGTTAATAAATGAAAATCGTTCATAAAGTGATGGTTCAATTGTTTGGTTAAAATTGAAATTTGTTTGTGATGATATTTCTTGAAGTTTTTCGATTTCATCATTTCGAATGATTTTTGAGATTTCATTTGGATTAACTCCTTCTTTAATTAATTGTTTATGAAGTTCCCAATCATTCTTTGATAGTTTATCAAAATCTTTGTAGAATGCTTGAAATGGATCATCATCATAATCATAATCATCGGTTTGACTTTCTTCATACTTCTGATAATTATCAATCTTCTTATCAATTTCTGTTTTGTCTTTATAATGAATAAAATATAAGCTTTGTATATTTCGAACAAAATTGGTGTCAATTAAATCATATTCAAGAAGTTTTTCAAGAAAATAATATGATTCTTGACTTTTTTGTTCAAGAAGATATTGACTTAAAATATCAAATATTTTAAAATTATTTTCTTCGAATTTTTCAATAAATTTCAAATATGAAATATATATATTCGGTTCTCCTTTCATCGATTTAAAAGCTGAATATATTAACATACAAATAACTAAATCGAAAGAATATGGAAAATCTTTATCAAATAAATCTTTTGTTTCTTGAACTTGTTTTTCAATATTTGAATCATTTAATTCAAAAATTATATTTTCAAGTTGATGAGGAAGTATTTTATCGAATGATTTGTTGGAATTCATTTGCTTGTGGTCTGTTTTATAAATGATTAAAAACAACAGAAAAAGATCATATTCACAACTTTTTAAATGCACCCAAAATTGTATACTTTATATCGAAAATATAAACGTGCATCATTCCCATTCAAATCCTTTTAAGGTAATCAGTCGCGTGTGATTTTTGAAGCAATAACATCCTTAAAAATCATCAGAGAATGATGAACAAGCTACAACGAGAAATCATGATATTGCAATTCTGATTGAAGAAACTGCAAAAAATTGTTATGTTCCTGAAGTTGAATCTCGAGATCGTACGATTTCATATTTACATTTTTGTATATCAAATCATTACCAGAAGAATCCAACAATATTTGAAAGGGATTCAGTATTGGAAATGATTGAGGTGGGGAGTGTTATATATTCATATCACCAACTTGTTTATACAAAAGAAAAATCAGACTTTAATGGTGTGCGTGTTGTTGCCAAATGTGAAAAGAAAAGATGGTAGTTCCAACAGTTGACTAATTCAAGAAAATTCAAAATGATGAACAGCCAGAAGGTATTTACTGGAAATGGAAGAATCTGAAGCTGCTACAAAGTGGAATGCACAAGTTGGATGAAAACAACTAACTCAGCTGAGTTTTGTGAGTTTAAATTGGCATTGATATAGTTTTGTTTTGATGAAACAATGATTATTGATTGCGTAACCCATAAAATTCAATTTCTGTTTAATATATACCTTATAATAATATTATTGATTTTACATATTAACATAATATATGCATTTCGACAATTCTTAAGTTATGAAAATTATTTGCCTTCATTTTGTGATTTTACATTGGATATGATATAATCGATTATATCATTTCTTAGTTAATGATTCAAATTGTGTTATTGCACTTGTAACCATACTCGATGACAAAGAAGATCCATGGAGCATCTTAAGAGGCATTAAGCCAATAAAAGAGCATCCACAATTTCAGTAACAGGGAGTGAATGGAACAATGCATTTGTTGTCAGCCGCCGCTCAATTGATTTTCAATGAAATGATATATCAAAAATTTTCGCTTTTGGATTCACTTGCCACAATGACATCATCACTTCGCCAACTCCGAAATAGTGTATATAATGCTGCTACAATTAATTACACAATTGAAAACCCATTAACAGATCATTTCTTAAAGTCCTTCTCTAAGACTCATAGACATTAACAGAATTAGTTAAAGAAAATTCACCATGATGAAAAGTTTAATAATCGCTGCTACATTCACATCCAATAACATCTTAGTATCAGGAAAGAAAACACGTTGATGAATTCGCATGATCTGTCATCAACTTACCATCGTATGCGGTATCGATCATAGCGTAACATTAGCTTTTGTTACTCCATTCTCGAACAAAGGAAATCAATATCAGCTAAGACTGGATACCAATTAGTATTCAGATGCCAAGGAACTGAAGAAGAAAAAGCACGCAGATGCTTCGCTGGAATTAGGAAGTTCATTGAACTTAAGGATATCATACAAACTGAAAAGGTATCAAATTGGGAAGGCGCTAAGATGGACATCGCATCTATTGGCGGAATACCATTTGAATTCAGATGTTCATTTGGCGAAGGAAACGCTTTTGCTAGTGAAATGCAATAAAGAAAAGATAATTTTGCTATTGCGTTCTCCAGGCTTTTGTTAAAATTACAAAAGCCCATGAAACTTTCTGTTAGGATTCAAAAAAAGAAAAAAACATCGAATTATTACACTAGGTGTTGAAAGTCAGAATTCATAACTAAAAAACAATTACAAATGATTAATTGAAAGCTGCTTTGAATTTATAAAGATGTTCTAGCACTTGTTAGATGATTCACATTACTTTAGTTGATATTATATATTAAGATAATTAGTTAATCATAATGTACACAAGTGGTTTTATTTTTGCCTATAAACAGTGGTGAAGGCGCTTTTTTATCTAAAATTTCCAAAATTTTCACCTGGCCAATAGTTGTTGAGGTTATTTGGCAGTTTTTTCAGAGCAGCAAAACTTTTTGAGTCAAAATCTAGACCAATTTCCATTTGGATAAATGTCTTCTAAACAAATCAGATGGCTTCGCCAACAGATGCAAAAAGGAAAGAAAAAGCAAGAAGAAAATATAGATGATATTGATCCAATCGATGTTGATTCTCCGAATGTAGATTTTTCCGTTTTCAAAAATGAGGAAGAGGATATGGCAGAACCACCAGCACCTGTTGCTGCTCCACCTCCACCTGCACCAAAGCGACAAAATAAAAAAAAGAAGAAGGATGATAACTTTGATGAAGAAAGCGAGTATTCAGCTTTACTTCAAATTGCATCCGAAAACAAAAAACGCGAAGCAGAAGCGAACGCTGCTAAATCAGATTCCAATGAATTTGACATGCGTTCACTTAATTTTATATCAGAGCTCAAAACTATCATTGGAGCCACTACATTTGATGCCTGCCTTAAGCTACCCAAATCTGCTTCAGACATCAGATTTATATCCAAACTTAAGAAATGGCCGAATCGCATTCCACAATTTTATCATCTTGAGCCTCAAAATAATGATTTCCTCGTTCAACTAACTGAATATGGGGAACAACAAACTTCCGTATATACAGCGCTTTCTAGGATCAACGACGCGCAAGGCTTGCTTCAGCTCGCATTAAGTTCACCGTTTTCTCCGCCACTTTTGCCTATCGTCTGTCAGACGAAACTTTTTGATAGGGACTTTGAGTATGCAACAGAAATCGCTCTGCGCGGTCTCTACATTCTCCAACAGAGCCTCCCACAGACGTTTGTCCCTGGCAAATCAAAACTTCTTCCATCAAATGGCCGGGATCAGTTTCTCGACTTAATTGCATTTATTGCCAGATTTGCTTTCCGTAGAAGTTGCTTCAAATCTTCTCTTTCTTTGTGGAAGTTTGGCCTTATGATTACAGATGACGACCCAAGAAATTTCCTTCTTCTATCTGCAATTCCTGCTTTATATGCAGGCGACCAGAAGTTTATTCAAGATATGCTTGACTCAGATATCAAGTGGAGAGGTATTCCAATCCGATTTATACCTGATTATGGAATCGTCAATGCATTATTGAAATTGCCAAATGACATTACAGCACTTGCGAACGAAATGGCAAAGTGGCCGTTCTTCTTTGAAGACGTAGGAATGACAACAGAGTTTGTTCCAACTCAATTCTTATCAACACTCGGATCTGCAATGAGAAGAAGAATTGCAAAATTCCTCGAGAACCCAGAGCTGGAATCTGTGCTCGAAACAGCTGCAACAATTGCAATCGATTTGGATATGAAAAATAAAATTGAAGTCGAATTGCAACATTGGAATAACGTACAAACAGATGACGTCGAAGCTGCAGACTTTGTCGAAGAATTTGTTATGCCAACAGGCTGAGTTGTGGATATTCAATAAAGTTTTATAGAATTCATCGAATATTTTTTTTTAGTTCTAAGAAACTATTTGCTTGAAATATCAAACGTTTGGAATTAGTTGTTGCATAGCATTTGAATTTGCAATTACGTTTATTGATTTGCATCCCATCATGAGATATTTTTAAAGCCAAATATGAAATAAAAGATCACAGTAATCCTTCTTAATGAGAAATAAATAGGAAATATGAAAATAAATAGTAATCTGTATGAATATATCATGAAATAATTACTTAATTATTTTAACAGTTTATCACAAGAGAAAAAAGTAAAAACAAATGAATTTTCCTAATGCATTTGTGTAAACCTTATTTTATTGATATTGTAATGAAATGAAATTATTGCATAACGTAGCGTTTTAATGCTTCTTTAACATTACCTTCGGTGCTTTGGATCAATTCTATTGCAGCTGCTCTGGTTAAATGAGTTGCGTTCATAAACATTGTTAAATCTGAGCTTTTAATTACAATTTCTGGTTTCTTCTCTTCTGTGTCTTCTTGGAGTGACTTAATAGCATCAGCTGCTCGCACGTCAGTCTCAAGATGATCATTATTAATTAAGGAAGCTTGATGTACTTGAACAGACATTAAACTGGTCCAAAAGGAAAGCGCACGTTTAATTGCATAACCAAATTTCATTTCACATGTCAAAAAATGAATAACCAAGAGATTCCATCTCATTATTTTTTAATTTTAATCGATAACACTGCTTTAATGAATCGTACTGATTCAAATGGTTTTCCGTATGTGTCGTTCGGGAAATCTGTAATTCAAATTCTTCAATTATTTAATGAAGCAAGAGGGCAATCAACAGGAAAATATAAATGCGCTATCTACTATTGTTTTAGCGATGATAATGGTAAGCCTGCGTTTCGGCAAACACCAGGAAATCGCGACTATCAGAACATTAAAATTTCGCCTATTGGTAATTTCAATGATACTGTTAAGGAAGGTTTATTCTCGTTTAATCGCATTCGATATGAGCTTTTAAAGCGAGACACAACTGATTCCTTTTACCAACAGAAAGCTAAAACGCCCACTTTTTTAGTGTTATTTTTCAGCAATTTCGATACTCTTGATCCCTCTTTCTATCAAGAAACATTTATTAATGAATATGCATTTCGTCCTGATGAATATATTTTATTTTTTCATATATGTGGTCAAGATCAAACATCAAAAATTGCCAGAAAATATCATGAAGCTATGTCAAATCTTGACATAGAAATTATCCCTACGACTCATGCTTACCATAATTATCTCACTGTTGTTAATCAATCACCTTCTCGTCCACCAATTTTCCATTTCATCATTGATAACGGTTACCAATTAATCAAATGCTCACTTTCAACACAATCATCAACATATTGGCCTCTTCCATATGATTATCATACTGATGGTTCTGTTTTTGCTTGTAATTCTATACCTTTATACAAACTTCAACCAGCTTCTTCTCACATCGATACAAAAACACTGAAATTCGACGGTTATTACATCAAATTAAGTGCACCGATAGAAATAGGCGAATACGTTCTATCGTTCTCTAATTCACCAACGTCACTTTTTGCCATTTTAACCGTAAACGATAAACATGTTGCAGAACTTAAAGTTCTTCCTTATAACTTTCCAGAACTTTTAGACACTCTTCCTACTCCAGCACGTAGTGACTTAGATAAATATCTTGGAAAACTTCCACTTGACTATATTGGTTATGTTACTAAATATTTTCAAGAATGTCATTTCTCATATAATGAAGACTTCGATAAACAAAAAAATATTGTCAAAGAGCAACGAGCCAAAGAGAAAGTTGATTTATACAAACTTCATCGACAACAAATTTCAGAGTATTTATTACTTCCACAACTTGATCATAAAAAGATTAGCACGCCAACGTTGTCAACCATCTTTTCGGAAATTCCGAAAGTTCATAATTATGAAACCCTTACTCCAAAACGTACATTTATTAAACTTAATAGTGATACATTTGATGATATTGGGTTCGTATCATTAGAAATGGTACGCTCGAAAGTTAAACCACCGACTATCTATAGCAAAATCAGTTCTTCTGTAACTGATGAATTTCTTAATTCTTTACTTCCGAAAGAAGAGGAAGAAGAAAAGCGCGTAGAAATCGAGACAAAGATCGAGCGACAAATCGAGGCCATATCTGACGGATTAAAGGTGGAAACAGATGAAAGCGATAGCATTTCAATGTTAGAAGATTTGTTAATATTATTACGAGAAAGGTGTATAAACGAATTAGAAATGAACTTAAGAAGACTGGAAACGAATAATGAATTATATGATTTCATAAAACAGTTCTTGCTGAAGGCAATCGATAGATTCCAATTAGAAAGTGTACTTCCTGAAAAATTTGTAGAAGAGTTAAAACAATAAATAAAATTGTGTTTGTTTGCTCAAACTTGTTTTTAATGTAAAACCAAAAATGAACAAATTTCAAATTCAAATTTGGAAAATTAATTTTTATAAAAATTATGATCTAACACTGTTGTGTACATTATGATTTTGCTATAAATGTTTTGTTGCTGTTTCATGTTGTTGCTTTAAACTGAAAATGCAAATTTATTCGGTATAAATTTGAATGGTTTACTTACATAATTGTGATGGAGGCATCAATTAGTTTGATGTGCTGACGAGAATTTGTACCTCATGGAAACTGATGATAAAGCAGAGCCTCCGCGTCGTGGTTCAAGGACTAGACATAGTAATGAAATTAGGCATTCTAAAGCGAGTATTTGGACACAAGAAGAGGATTTTCGACTTCTCTCGATTATGTCTGATCCTGCAATTTGTGGTAATAAATGGACTGAGATAGCTAAATTATTCCCGAATAAATTACCAAAGCAAGTATCAGAAAGGTGGAGGAATGTTCTAAATCCAAAGATTCGAAAAGGAACATGGACACCAGAAGAAGATTCATTTATAATTCAATGGGTTAAAGAACAAGGAACTAAGAATTGGGAAAAATGCGCAGCACAAATTGGGAATCGGACAGGAAAACAATGTCGTGAGCGATGGGTAAATCAACTTAGTAATTCAAACAGGAAATGGACATTTGAAGAAGACGAACAGCTTATTAAGCTGATGGAAACTTATGGGAAAAAATGGAAAGTTATTGCTGGTGAAATAGGTCGAAGTGAGAACCAAGTAAAGAATCGATGGCATTCAACACTAAGAAGAAGAATAGAGAGAACTCCGAATGTACATGAACCATTGATGGAATCTCCAAAAGGAAAAAAGAAACAGAGTTTGAATCCAAATGAAATTGTTGATGTGAAAAACTTAATGAATAATCATTCAAAGTGAGAACGCTTCAACAATAGTTTGAAATGCATTTTACTGAAGCATTTAAAATTGTCTTTGGATTTCTTTTGTTTTCGAAAAAATATTTTACAAAATATGTATTTCCATGTTTTGCAAATTCGCACATGAAAAAATCATCAATTTTCTTTTTATTTGATGATAAAATAGAGAAAAGTTCGAAATTATTGTTTTGGATACACATCATTTTGTACAGCTCTTCATTTTTCTTAAATATTTTTTTCTTGTTTTCATAATAATAATTAAAAACATCATACTTATGAAATTCAATTGCTGTTTCAAATTCATTTTGAAATAATAAATGATTTTGTTCACATAAATGAATTATCTCTAAGTTTCCACCTGCAATTGCATATTTACCTGTGGTTATTACATTTGCACCATTCATAAGTAAATATTTAAAACATTTAATTGATCCAAAGAATGCTGCATAATCAATTAATCTAACATAATGGTTAATAAATGAAAATCGTTCATAAAGTGATGGTTCAATTGTTTGGTTAAAATCAAAATTATTTTGTGATGATATTTCTTGAAGTTTTTCGATTTCATCATTTCGAATAATTTTAGCAATTTCATTTGGATTAACTCCTTCTTTAATTAATTGCTTATGAAGTTCCCAATCATTCTTTGATAACTCGCTGTAATTATCATATTTGGTTGTAGGAACTGTTGAGTCGATTTGTTTCTTCTTCTGTCTTCATGTATTGCATAATAAGTTGTGTTCTTTGATTGTTTTTGGTACAATATATAATATATTAATGTTTAACCAATTCTTCGATAATGTAATATGATTCTTGTGCCTCTTTTTCAAGTATTAACTGAAAAAATACTTTGAATATTTTTCTCGATCAAACGAATATATAAAACTTTTTAATGTTCTACAAGATATAATTATGTTAATATTTTTACAAGTTCTACTTCTATCCTACACAGAAACATTGATTATAAAGCTCATAATTTAAAGTTAAGCAAAACTTTTTTGTTCTATTTTAGTATTTTTTTTTGATCTATTCATTTTATTATTTCATTACCGACATGTAATTCATTATTTAATAGCAACTCAAAATATAGCATTAAATTTGTTTTTATATTATTTTTTTCATATTCCTTTGAAGGGTATGATGAGTGAACATCAACACTCACTATTTCCGGTTATGATTATAATAATAAAGATCAATATAGTAACGCTCGACATCTTATTATTAGTGGCATTACATAAATTCCTGACTCTACATATACATATTCCCAAAGTAATACATTTTCACTATCAAATACATTTACAAATTCGAATCTTTTACAAGTTTGAACTCACTGCTTCATTTCCATTAAATGTTACATTTTCATACATGTATTTTATCTCACATTTTCTCCATCACCGAAACCATCACTTTAAGTTTAGTAATAGCAATCCTTACTTTTGTAATTATTCGGAATCGTAAGAAATATAAAATAAGTTCAAGTGAAGATCAACTTAGAGAAGTAATAGATCAAGAAGACGACGATTTTTACCATAAGCATATGACAAGTGATGCATTTTCAAACATTGATACGGGCCCATTTGCAAAAGATTTTCTGGAAGATGAATACTTCCTGAAGTTGTAATTATTTATCATGTTGAAATATCATAATAAACATGTATGAAATTATTTTATTTATTCAATTTCCTTTTTGGAAGTGCATTTTAAAATGAGAATAATTAAAATTATGTTTTTTTATAAATAATAATAAGATGATGAAATTAAAAGTGTATTTCAGTTTTTGAATATAGATACGATGATTTTTTATTCATTTAATTCTATCGTAATTTGGATTGGGGTGTCCCAAGAGTGAAATGTGACATGACCTTTGCAAAAGATGAAATTCAAATTCTCTGATTTAGACGTTTTCCCCAAAGTTAGACAAGACTACATACGCCAGACAACAATAGGAGGATTTGTTACAGTCACCTCTATTTGCATCATGTTTTATTTATTTTTACATCAAACAATTTCTTTTTTTGGTACTCCATTGACACAAAGACTTCGTGTTGATGAAACACCTTTACCTAAAACAGATGAAGGAATTCTTGATTATGATAACCAAACTAAACTTAAAATTAATTTTTATATAAAATTGCATTCATTTCCATGTGCTTTTATTGATATAGGTGTACTTGATGACAACAAAGAAGAACAAGAATTTAAATTCATAAAATTTAAGCTAAGGTCATATTCCAAAGAAGGACGAAGACTCAAAAGATATTTCAACAATACGCAAACCACAGAATGCGGAAATTGTTATGGTGCAAGTAGCGGTTGCTGCAACACATGTAAATCTGTGAAAAAAGCCTTTAAATCTAAGAATAGGTTACCTCCACCAATCTATACAATTGATCAATGTAAAGAAGAAGTCAAAGACATAAGTCTTGATGAAAAATGCGATATAATTGGGAACATACAAGTTCTTCCAGTCCCAGGTATCCTTTATATTGCCCCCGGAGACTCATACTCCGAGAAATCACATCACACCGCTGATTACGCAGCATTGAATTTAACGGTCGACGACTTCAACTTCACGAATACGATCAGATCGTTCTCATTTGGGCCTCAAGAAAGAGGTCCTATGGATGGGCTAGAAACTGTACAGACACAAAAGGGAAGACTTAAGTCATTGTTCTTTGTAAGAGCAGCAAGAGAATCGAAAGATGGAAATGATCATTATCGATTAAGTATATCAAAATTTGAAAGATACAGAGAAGGAACAAGTGGAAAATTCCCTGGGATTTTCATATATTATGACGTATCACCAGTGATTGCAGAATACAAAAGAGATGTTTCGGTTTTACACTTTCTCGTAGATTTGATGGCAATTTTGGGCGGCGTCTTCTCTATTGCTTCTTTTGTGGAAAGAATATTAATGAAATTGAAAAGTGATTAAGGTGTATGCATAAAATATAAAATATTTTTAATGTAATTTTATGGAGTTCTCAATCGTTCTTTGAAAGTTCACTAAAATAATTAATATTGTGAAATCTTCGATACTTCAAAAACATTTTCAATAAAATAATTTACTTTCAATCTATATTAATATTCTTGGAGAAATGAAATTAAAATTGTTATCATAATGAATTAAAAAAGTTGGTGATGTGATTTTATCTTCCCTATAAATTAATATACAGACATGTGTCTCGTTATACAATAAATGCTAAATAGTATATACAACAGAATGTAGATTATAATATTTTTTAATGATAGAAAAAATATTGAAAATTTATATTATCTCGATTAATATTTCTTATCTCCTTAGTAAATTTATACATTTAACTTGCAATCATCAAATATCTCTCAAACGTTTAAAACAATGTTCGATAATCATTGTTGTAATAATTTTGGTAAGAAGTTTAAATTGGACTTTGCATTTTACATAGTTTACGTTTAGAATTAAAAGTGACAAAAATAAAGACTATGACGCGGAGAATCCCCCATGAAATTATGGACAATTTAATTAAACTTGGGAACGAAATCATAGCCCTAACGAAAAAAGCATACATTTTTAGGTCAATTTGTGCTTATAATGCTCAACATGTTTATTCATATATTTCAGCCTTAAAACAAGCAAAATTTAATGCACAAGACAACAAACAAATACAAGCACTTAATGAAGTTCGTGCTTTGTTTACACATTTAATAACTGTATTACCTCTCTTAGGAGAAGATAAATGGATTCAACCAGCATTAAACTGGCCTACTCAATATCTTCAAAACTACATCAAGAAGTTCCGCGAACGTATGATTGAATTAGCACCTGTGATTGGTCTACCAACAGATGTTATTTCTTTTGATACAGACCAAGATAAAGTTAACCTTATAGCTGATTATACCGCTCTCAAGAAAGACATGCAAGGGCTTATAACCAAGATTGATTTTAGTGATGTTGTTGGTGTTCAACAACAAATCGAAACCAAATTATCCGAAATCAAATCCATTCTACCACATGAATCAAGGCGAAACAACACACGCCGCCCTTCAGCCGATGCTTTTCCCCTTGTTCAAATGCAGAAGAAAGTTAGTGAATTGTTAAGTCAATTCAAATCAATCAACATTGAAAACAGTGATATATCTCTTGGCCGCCAAATTGGCAGTGGAGGTTTTGGCACAGTTTACAAAGCTACACGATTATCCACATCCGAAATAGTAGCAGTAAAAGAGCTTCGAAGTGATCGGCTCACAATGAGTTCATGGGCTTCTCTTTATGCCGAAGTTGAAAACATGGCTTCTATTTCACACCCATTCGTCTTAGAACTTGTAGGCGCACACATCACTGAGCCGTATCGCATCATAACCCGTTACTGCCCAGGGAAGTCACTTTTCGACCGTTTACACAGATGCAGTCACACAAACAAACTTTCTCCAACCAAACTTACAACTATTGCTTATCAAGTAGCAGTTGGTATGGAACATCTTCATGCAAATCATATTGTCCATCGAGACTTAAAAACACAAAATATTTTAGTTAGATGAATATGATGATGGATGTGTTGCTGACTTTGGTTTGAGTGGAATGATGAAAGATAACCAAGAATTATGTGGTGGGTTAGGAACACCACATTACACTGCTCCAGAAGTGTTTCTTAAGGGTACATATGGCCCAAAGATTGATGTGTTTTCTTATGCTTGTGTACTTTGGGAGCTTTTAATGAAGAAAGTTCCTTATTATGATATGTCACAGAATGAAATATATGAACATGTTGTAACAAGAGGATGGAGACTTCCTATTCCAAATGAAACTCCTGAAGGATTGAAAAAAATTATTACCAAATGTTGGAGCAAGAACCCGAATGATAGACCTGACTTCAAAGAGATTGTCAAAAGGTTCGAAAATGGAGAAATTTATTTCCCTGGAAGTGATAAGATTGATTTCCTTAAGATAAAGTCTACACGTAGATGTCCGCCAATTGACTTTGATTTTGCTACAGCTACAATGAAGAATCCAAAAGCACCTAATTTTTCGTCTGTAATATATTTCATATGTTCAAAGATTGATAGAAAAATGAAACACAAATTAAAACAAGAAAAACTGTTGGATCAACTTGTACATGCAACAGAAAACATGGATGCTGTTTTACTACTTGCAAGCACTTTGTTGGGTCCAAAGGATTATCACGAATTCTTAGAAAACGGCGGTTTTGAAATGTTCAGAGTTTGCGTTTCTGAGAACAAAGGGCAATCTTTACCCTCATCATTGAAATTTGCGATAAAAGTGCCTATCGGCGAACTAAACAGGTTCCAAGAGTTTATTCCAAAAATTATTAGTTATTTGGATGGAGGATCGGAATTAGTGAATTCTCTGGCACTTAGATTCTTCAATCGCTTCTCAAGTGATGTATTAATTCCTTATAAGAAGGAAATTGCCGGAGCACTTTTAGATGCAGCTGAAAGTGTAAGTGATCAAGATACGTTCGATGCAATTGTATCTCTTCTTCCAATTTGTAGCGATTGTTTAACTCCTATACAAATCAGATCATTCCATTATTTACTCGGTTGCGATTTCATAGTTCCACCATTTTTCGTTATTTCTCTTATGCAAACAAATGATAAGAAAAGCCATGCTTCATTAATTCTAGCGATATTAAAAGCCACTGCAAAATCTGATGTCACAAGTGTATTTCTTGACTTTTTACAAAAACTTTACAAGGAAGAAAGGGAAGTTTTTGAAGAAGTCTCTGAGATTGATGGCTTTCTTAAAACAGTATATGATATCATGGAACAAGGATCCCTTCAAGCGCCTCTCTTTTTATTGTATTGTGTTGCTCCATTTGATGAAGCAGCAATTGATCTATCTAAGGACAAGCTCCTTCTGAAGCTCATCCAAATGAAGGAATACCCTTTACAACGCCTTCAAATATTGACAGCTTTATGCATGCATGAATCGTTCTGTGCGACGACCGTTTACATGGATGGGATCATCAACTTCATGGTTAAGTCTCTTTCCGATAAAAAACTTGTAAATGATGCTGCCAGACTAATTGGCTCTTTATCATCACATGAGAAAGGGTGTCAAATCCTTACAAATAATGGTGTACTTGAAGTATTTACACAATTATATTTATCATCTTCAAGTGGTGACACAGCAACATCACAATTAATTCTAAGGAATGTTGCACGAAATAGATGTGAAATACCACAGGGATCACTTATAGTTTCATGTTTGATGCAAGATATGATATACGATGTAACACGAAGAGCGCAAATTTTGGATACATTAATTCCAATTGTTGAAGAAATGCCTTCAAGTATTCAAGAACATGATTTACAATTAATTGTTTTGCAACAATTAACAATGGATGACCCATTGCTAGTTCAATTGGCATTAAAGCTAATTGCAGCTTGCGAACCTTCGTCACTTCGGAACATTTACCAACAGATATTGGGGGCCGTTTACGATTTACTCAAAAAGAAGGAAATGGGGTACCCCGAAATTGTCGAGGGGTGCCTCGAGGTGCTCATAACTTTGGCTAAAGGTTTTGATATAAAGGAGTTCGTGAAACAAACAAACTTACAGGCATACGTACAGAAGGTAATCGAACTTTTGCCACAAGCCGGATTAGAATCTCATACTGTATCATTGAATTATTTGTTATCAACATTAATTGGAAAATAATAAACGATGAGTTAAACTATAAATATTAGCAGAAATTGTTTTAAAAATTTTTAATTCGTCACAAATTCGGCTATTGCATTGATGGCATTTATTAAAATTCTGTTCATTTTAATCGTTTCTTCAAACGTTCGTCTTTGGTTCATGACATGTGATTTGAAAAAGCCAAGTAAATCAATCGAAAGTTTAATGCAACCTGGGGAAAAACAAACATATCTTCCCCAAGAACTAATAAGACTTTTTAAAATGTGTGAGCCCCCTTCGGGCTTTGGTCCTGATTTTATTGTGTTTAACTCTGAATGTAGAGCACCTCTTGATCTTACTAAGTTCAAACCAATAACTCTACCTGAAAAACATACAGAAAATGCACAAAGGAAACCAGGCTTATCTCTTTCAAAAAGGAGACCCAATAAAAATCAAAATGAAAATCCAAATGAAGTAGAAAATAAACAAACAGAAGTTCAAGAATTTAAACCTGAAATTATTGAAAGTGTTGATGTTGTTAAACAAAAAGAAACTTTTAAAGAAAAGCCATCTAAACCAATCGCATTCCAACCTAAAAAGCAAAGTGAACCACCGGTTTCCTGGAGCGAAGTCGATTTGTCTTTAGGATCAACACCAAACAAACAAGTTAACAATAAAATTGAAAATCCCGATAAACATAAACCAAATGAAAAACAAGAACCAAAACAAGTATTGCACAACACTAGCTCTCACACCAATCCTCCATCTGAGTTTAAACCTAAAAAAGTAATCAACCATTATGAAGGTGCTGATATTTCGATTGAAGAACCAAAACCATCTCTTCCTCCTCCAAAAACATCATTTGCACAACTTGTCCAACAAGAAGCCTCTTCTTCTAAGCAAAACAAAGTTTCCTCACCAAACGAAAAACAACCGTCAAAACCAGCGTCAAAACCGTCGGTGAAGTCATCGTTCAACCCATCAAAGTCAACGACCGTTTACGAAGGTGCTGATGTAAGCGAAACTGAACCAAAGAAGAAGTCTGGAAAGCAAAAGAAATGGATTTCCTTTGAGCAAATTGCTGCAATGGAAGCATCTCAATCCAAGCCATCCCAAACACCAGAAGACAATACACCTGTTCCACAAAAACTTAAAAAATCAGCATTTAACCCAAAGAAAGCTCAAACTTATTACATTGGCCCTGCTGTTGAAAGGTCATTTGAACATCAATCTAATTTTGATGATCAATATTCTGAAGAGGAAGAAGAAACACCCAAGCCTCAAGCTCCTTCCAACCAACCTCCTAAACCCAGCTTAATTGACAAGCTTATTCGCGAGGAAGAAGAAGCCAAAGCACGTGAATCTTCTGCAAATCCTCCACAACCCGAAGCATCCGCTCCAGTTAAGCATATACCACGTTTCCAGCCATCTAAAGCCAAGTATGCCTATGAGGGAGCTTCGCTTGACTCGCCTAAAAAAACAGATACTCCATCTCCATACACATCAGCTCTCAAAGAAGAAGAGAAGAAGTCTCGTGAAAAGAAGCCACAACAGAATGCACCCACCAAAAAGGCTGGAAAATCATTCAGTGATCTCATTGCAAGTGAACAAGCATCTTCCAAATCACATATGGAAACGCCAGCTAAGCCAGCGACCACCCAAAATAAGAGTACCATGGCCTCATTTAACCCATCTAAGAGCAGTAATAAGCCATCTTTTGCCGAGATGATGAATGCAGAATTAGAAGCAACGAAATCAAAAGCTTCACCATCACACATCCAGTCACCACAAATATCATACGGAGCGAAGTCTACGTCATCATCAAAGCGTACATTCTCTGATTTAATGAACGAGGAATCGCAAAAGGAAGCAACTGCCGCATCAAGCACGACCGTTAACAAGAAAAGCTTTAGTCAAATGCTTGCTGATGAGCAGAAGTATTCTAAAGCGAGCCCAGAGCAACAAATGTATGTTGTCTATGATGACAACTTACCTGTAGCAAAGAAACAAAAGAAAAAGAAGCCACAGCAAAAAGTGAACGATGAGTCACTTTTCTGGGGAACCGTTAACGAGAATAAGAAAACGGTCGTTGATGATGAAGTTGAGTATCCTTCATTCAAGAGCACACAAAGAAAGGGAAAGAACAAAGGTGGAAAGAAGAAGATGAACACAGCTGAAGAGAAAGTTCAATGGCTTGCTCAGATTTTAACCGATGAAATAGGTGAAGACGATTGGGTAGAATTCGCACAGGCATTAATTTCAAAGCCTAAAAATGAAATGGTAAGGCAATTGACTTTGGTGACTTTCGAGCAGCACCAAGCAAATGAAATAGCAAATGCGTTCTTCAATCGTTTTAGATATGCATAAACCATTGAATTTATAGTGATCGTTAAAAGTCACTTTTGTTTGATATGAAAATTGGGGTGCCCGAATTAACTGTGAGCAAAAGTGTCAAATTTGGCGGCGGGCAAATTTTTTGGCGGGAAGATGTTAACATCAAAAAATAATAATAATAATGACTTCGTTCATAGAAGCAATTGCCCAGAATGCAAAGGATGTTCAAAAAGCACGCTCAATAGGGAAAAATCCATTTAAATGTTTAGTGAGATCACAAGGAGGATATAAGGAAATAATGAACTTTAAATGTGATACTTCTTATACATCTACAAAAGAATTAAAGCATTTGTGCAAATATGTTCCATATATCAAGCTCGTAGATCTATCACAAAAATATTCAAGAAGAGCTCATTTTACAATTGCTTGTATTTGCGAAGTTAGAGGATTTACATTTTTAATTTCAGACCTGAAACATGTAAAAAGGATTATGATTGCAAAAAATTTAAAAAAGCAATACCGCAATCATGACATAATTGCTATCGCTAATTCAGACATTGACAAAGTAATAAGTATAAATGACGATGACCAGATCATTAAAATCGGTCATTGTGACTTTGTAGAAAAATGTCGAAAATTTAGTGATGATGATAGATGCTGTGGATATGTTGATAAAAGAAATGGTCCAACATGCAACTTCCACTGCATTCAAATGGTAAAAAATTCTGGTAGTAGAATGCTATTACGACAAATTCCAACTCCTATTCAATGGGATAATTTAAATTCATCATTAATGAGAGATGAACAAATTTTCAACATGCCACCAATGGAGAAAATGTCATCAAGCGTAGTAGACAATTATATTGAAGCACATCCTAATGGAAGATCAGCAAAATTTGCAAAAGAAATCGAACGCCAAAAGAAGGAATTAGAAATGAGAAACAACAATAGTCCAAGGATAGGAGCTGGTTTTGAAAATGGTGGAATAATATTATTGTAAATATTGATGCTAATGAATGTTGAGATTGATTTTTTATGAGTAAACTTGTTTGTTATGAGTGCCTTTTAGGGGAAAAAGTTAATAAAATTAATTACGAACATTTTTATCTACACTGTGTTGACGAACAGAATTTTTCAATTCTTTGAAATCAGTTTTGCTTCGCATCTGCACAAATATCGAGCATTAAAAAGTTGGATTCTTCACAAAAAATTGAATAATGAAAGCGCTTTTACACTGGTTTATACGTTATACTTTCAAAAATATTTGTCAAATATTCAATGTGACAAATTTTGATATTGTTTTTGTGTGTGTAGCGGTTATATAATTATTCAAAAATTGTTGATCGTCATCATCTGCACAAAAAAACAGCTGCAGAAATTTGAAAATTAGAAATAACTTTTCTATCTGATTGAATAAGTCCATCATTCTGTTAATTAGACAGCAACTCTTTTTTTAATTGGCTTTTGATGCTAATAAGAAGAAAAAAATTGTTCAATTTAAAAGAAAAAAATAAAAAAACTGTAATAATTTAATGATTTTTATTTGACTTTATTATTCATATAAAATTAGTTCAAACATTCAACAAAGAACTTGATGATATTTTTGAAGTTTTGAGATTCAATTGTTTTTCGCCAAATGTTTTGATTCGAAATAACTCGAATTTATATATTTCTCAAATAATTTGCATTTAATAACTTATATTCTTTATAGTTTCTTTCATTGATGTGGACTTTTTAATTGAATTTATGTTTTCCAAAAAAAATCGTATATTAGAATTATAACAACATGACTTTTGCAGTTTACACAATTTGTTGATTCATTTCTCGCATTATTGTGAAACATTTTTTGATCAATATTTATATTTCCCAAAATATCTTATTATTTCTAGGAATTAAAGTATAAATTGAATGAACTTTTTAGTGTCTTCGAAATTCTTAATGTGTTTCCAATTATATTGATCATTTATGAGGTAGATAAGATGAAGATTGAAGTTTAAACTTTCGTAAATATTGCTTAAATGAGCTAGTTTTTGCAACATTCATTATGTTCGTGTTGTAAGTATAAAAGAAAATATACCAATGATCTGATATTGTTTTGGTGTTTGGAGTAATCACAGATCATAGAAATTGAATTGTTTATAAATCAAGATTTTTACATTTCTGAGCGTGGAAATATTTGACATACAAAAATTGACCAGGTACATCGAAATTTTGAATGTGCTTTTTGATTTGAAATGGATCATTTTTATACAAATCTTTGAAATTGACACAACATGGAAAGCTTAGCCAAAGCATTCAATTTGCCTCTATAACTAAATGGAAAAAGACATTGATGATTCCCAAGGCTTAGACGAAACAGGAGCTATGAGTATAGAAGGCAATAGTGGTGATCCCATGGAAAACTCTCAAACCAAAAATTTTTCAAATGCAACAAAAATAGAAGCATCCAACGAATTTCAGAAGCTCAAAGAGATGCTAAAGATATTTGATAGTTCTAGCCAAAAGACATTTGAAATTTACAAGATTTGCGAGACATATTCTATCACGCGAAGGGTATTATATGATTTCATTACCATATTACATGCCCTAAATGTTGTTGACCGGATGTCAAATGAAACCTTTCTTTGGAAAGGCATAAAAAATCAATATCAATTTGTCGAAAACATCAAAAACGATCCATCTCTTAATTCTGGATGTAACTTCAAACAATTTTCATGCGATCAAGACAGCCATTTGTCTCAAGTCGTTGTGAGGCTCATACGTCTCTTCTACTACTTGGGTACAGAGATTCTTGATATTAGAAAAGTCTCAAAATTATTTATTAAAGGCGAAGTGAAGCGCAGAACAATGCTCCGCAAGCTATACACAATATCAAGTTCACTGAACGTCGTGGGACTCATCGAAAGAACTGATCAACCAGCTACAATCAAAATATGCGTTTCTCCACTTCCACTTACAAGCATCGAAATTCTACTCAACAATTCTCATGTGCGAAACGAGGAGATTTTTGTTGCAAGACGGAAAGCGTTTGAAGAATGTGTAAAAGATGAATATTGACAGGTCAAATCTGTAAGCTTTCCTCGTAAAAGTGTAATTTTTTTGTCATGTTAAAAAACGACCGATTATCGGCTTTCAAAAATTTGACAGTCTCACAAAAATTTGACAGTCCCACAAAAATTCTATACACTCTATTGAAATATGTAAACGATTATATTTGCGGCTCATAGAACCACATTTTTCTCCATATTTTTCAATATAACCGTCACTATCCGTTGTTTTTGATAAGGGTTTTCTGAATTTTGACTAAAGGCTTTTTCAGTTCGGCTCTTAACTTGTTGGTTGTTTTAGACTTTTTCGTCTTGAATTTTTTGGTGGCTTTACGCTTCTTGTGGCCTCTTTTGGTTGCTTTGTTCTCTTCATTGATTTTCTCAAGGATTTCATCTTGTAAGAAAACAGCATCATGTGAATCTTCATTAACTCCAAATGGTGGCGGTATCTTTGGTGGTTGGAAGTTCTTAAGTTGCTCAGGATCTTGCATTATTTCAGTAATGTTTTGATATAATTGATCAATTTCATTAATTTTCGAAATTAATTCGTTTTGTTGATCCTCAGTAACTTTATCATTTTCAGCAATTTCTTTTTCGATTTGTTCCGTTTCTTCTTGCAATTTTAAGATAATCATATTTTCCTTTTCAATTGTAGCTTGCAGTTCTTTGTGTTGGTTGTCATATTCTTCGATCATCTTTTGTGTGTCTTCTGCAATTTTCATAATTCGCTTGTTTTCTTCGTCAATTTGTTCTTGCGTATTTTGAATACTTCGTTGAATATTCGATATCGTGGTGTCAGCACTCATTTGATATGCTTCCATTTCTTCCTCGATGTCAATGACGTCTCTTTCAAGCGAGTCACGTTTCATTTCTAAATTATTTAATCTCATTTCAGCTTCAGGCAATTTAGTCCTTTGGATAGATAATTGGACCAATTGCTTCTTAAGTGGCTGAAGATTGGATTCTTTTTGGATTTTAACATTTCGAGAACATAAATTATTAATTTCTTGGATTACGAAATGATCAATTCGTGTCGACGAGAGGTCGATTTTGAACAAGGATTCATTATGTTTGAAGTTTTCAAGGATCTGATACCCACATTTTCTTGTTAAAAAGTTGTTATTTAGTTTTAATGTTCTTAATGCATTGTTTTTTTGCATTGATTTAGAAAGCATAATAGCTCCTTTGTCACTTATCCTACATGATGTTAAGTACAATTTGGTTAAAGAATCATTTTCGCCGATATTCTTTGAAATTTCTATTGCACATTCATCACCCATTGGGTTATTTGATATATCCAATAGATATAGCACTTTATTTGAATGAATTATTTTGCCTAAAAGTGGTGCTGATTTTTGAGTAATTTTATTTGATGTGATTACAAGTTCCGTTAATGTTTGATTAGTAATAAGCACTTCGCCAAAAGCTTCAAAACCTTCATCTCCAAGATTGTTTTCGGATATATTTAAAACAGACACATTAGAAGGATAATTGAAAGCCTCAGCTAAAGCAGCCCCGCACTTGGACGATAGGTTGCATTTTCTAAGGTTTATATAGCATAAGCTTGTCATCAAATGAAGTTGGGAAAGAAAATTAGGCCCTACAGGGTCAGCAAGTTGGTTTTCATGGTAATCTAAAAACTTAATGTTGCCGTTGGTAAGAAGCCCATCCGCTGTGACAATATCTTCCTCTTTAATACTAAGATCACAATCTGATAGACTGAGAGATTTTAAACAATTATCTTCACGAATAAATTCGGCAAAATAATCTGCAATTGTACTACGTTTTGTGCCTTGACGGATACTAAATTTAAGACTATTGAGACCAAGACATTCAATTCGATTTGACTGATGAACTGCATTAATAATATCTGTAAGTGACTTAAGATTAAACTTATTTGTATGCCAAGCAACTCCGTTAACTCCAAGCTGAAGACTTTTGATATTTGTTTGTTTGATGATATCAATTAAGCAAGGAACAGCTTGATTTGTAAGGTCATTACATCCGATATCAATCACTTCAACTTGTGTATTTGTGAGTAATAATTGAAGTAATGTGTGCATTCCATGATCACGAATTAAATTTCCGTAAAAATTGAATTTTCTAATATGTGGTGATGTTCTAAGAACCTTTGTAAGTTTAGTAAGAACATTTATTCCAATTCTTTGGCCTGATAAGTTTAAAATTCCTTTATCATATGCAGGACTAATTCTGTTCAAAAATCGTTTGTATTCATCATCTGAGTATTCCAGTCCATTGTCTCTCATTTTAGCCTTAAACAGGCTTTCAAATTCGGCCTGATGGCTCATATTTTTGATATCAAAATCGTTAAATCCATAAAATTAACGTATAATCATCAGAAATTAAAAAGATGAAAATTTGGTTTATTCAACTTTATAATCCATGAGACTAATCTTGCTTTGGTTTCTCTTCCTTAGGTTTTTCATTTGGTGGATTCATAATTTCAGGGTTTTTACGTAATTCAGATATGAAGAATTCAAATGAAGCAATAAGGCAACCACATATGAAAGACATAATAACATAATGGATTGTGTAATGGAATACTGACATATATGTTAGATATATTAAACATAAAATAAGACAAAAACGACAGAATGTGATTACACCTTCACCAATTCCAGGACTTAAAACCCACATGAGCCATGATTGCTTAGGTTGAGTTTCTTCTTTGGTTTCTTCTGGCTTTTCTTCAGTTTTGGCGACTTCTTCCTTGCTCATTTATTTGGTCAGATCCTTATGTCACTTTTTGTAATCGTCACCACTTTTGGCGCTTTATGGGTGCCCGTTTAAAATGGATGAAAGGTTAAAAAGCAAGAATGGTGAGAATTATCAAAATATTATCTTACAAAATATCAATGAAGTACTAGATAGAATTCAATCTTTAACGGAATTTTCTCGGAATGATTATTCAAAAGAAAATCGTTTGAGTGATCAAGCATTTAAAATGGCAATAGATATTCAAAGTGCAAGTTCTGCATGCAACACATTAAAAGAAATGTATACCAAATCAATAGATGAAACAAATAAAATAATTAATAAATTATACAAAATTATCAAAAAAATGAAAAATAAGGAAGAAACTTTGCTTAGACTTGCAAGTAAATATTTTGCTTCATCATTTTTCTCTTGTGATTCATTAATTCTTTACTTACAAAAACTTCAACATTCAGATTTAAATGATTTAGTTCAACAAATGAAACAAAAAACAGAAAAACAGGAAAATGAAATTAATGAATTAAAGCAATTTAAACTCGAAGCAGAAAATGATCTCAGTTTTGCATCATCAGAACTAAAGCAAATTCTAAAAGACAAAGTTAATATTAAATCCCTAATTCAACTTACCAAAGCAACACATCAAAAGAATGCAAAACTTATCAATGAAAATGCAAAAGCAAAATCTTTGCTTCAACAAATTTCAAATACTTTAAACATTAAATCATTTGGTGATATCAACAAAGAAATTCAAACGCTAAAACAGAATAACGAAACAGAAATCAATAAATTAAAGCAGAAAGTTAATGAATATGAATCTTTTATCAATAAAATCGGAGAAAAATTGACAAAGAATGCAAATAACACAAAAGAATTTATTAATCAAATTCAACTTATTGTCGAATCAGAACAAAAACTTAAAAACGAAAATGATAAATTAAAAAATAATATTTTGCAATTACATAATAAAATAAATTCGCAAAATACAAAAATACAGAAAACAGAAAAAAAGCAAAGCGAAAACAATGAGTTAAAGAACCAAATTTTAAAATTGCAAAATAAATTAAATTCATCAAATTTACAAAATGCAAATTTGCAGCAACAAATTGAACAAATTCAAAATGAAAATGATAAATTAAAAAATAATATTTTACAATTACATAATAAAATAAATTCACAAAATACAAAAATTCAG
Organism: Histomonas meleagridis; assembly: GCF_020186115.1. NCBI lineage: Eukaryota > Parabasalia > Tritrichomonadida > Dientamoebidae > Histomonas > Histomonas meleagridis. Next base: position 88,916 of record NW_027150746.1, read on the forward strand.
CAAATTGAACGAAGTAAATCTGAAATTAATGAATTGAAGAATAATATTTTTAAGTTACAAAATAAAATCAAAACAATGAATTCGCAAAAAACAAATTTGCTGCAACAAATTGAACAAAGTCAAAGCGAAAACAATGAGTTAAAGCACCAAATTTTAAAATTGCAAAATAAAATTAATAAAACAAATTCGCAAAATACAAATTTACAGCAACAAATTGAACAAAAGCGAAAAGAAATTAATGAGTTAAAAAATTGTACTTTGCAATTACAAAATGAAATAAATTCACAAAATGTAAATTTGCAACAACAAATTAAAAACAAACAAAATGAAATTAATGAGTTAAAGGAGATTATTAAATACTGTCGAATATTTGCACAAAAAATTGGAAATATTTTACATCTGAATAATGATGAGGGCGAAGAAATTCTCCAACAGATAAAGCAAAAACAGAATGAAATTGACGAATTAATAATAAAAAACAAAGAATTCCAAAACGAAATTTTAGAAATAAAATTTTCGACACAAAAACAAATCGAAAATTCTCTTCTTCGAAATCGTTTTTCAAATTTATTACAAAATTTCCTAAATATCAAACAAATAATTAACAATTTTGATATTTTTAATCATTTAAATACTAAAATTCAAAACATAAAATCTAAAATTGAAAATGAAATTGATGATAATTTACTTGTTAATAAACTTGAAAATGTTGAAATTAAAGTTTTTAGCATACAACAAAACATTAACAAAGAATATTTGTCATTAAAGAAACAAATTGAAACAGAACGAACTCATTTCACACAAAAAATACGCGAAGAAAAACATAAAAATATTGAAGAATATGAATCTTTGATAGAACAACTTAAGAAAAGATGTGAATCACAAAAAGAAACAATTAGAAAACTAACATCAAATCGTTATGTTAATAAGCTCATGTGATTAAATTTTAATGTTATACGACTGGTTATTAATAAAAATGTTTTTAATATGATATATAAATGTTCACTTTGATAAATCGATTTAAATTCGCTTAAAATTTTTTTACTTCCATTTTGATATCCATGAACTTTTTGAGTGAATAAACTGCTGTAAAAATTACTTCTGATCGTTTTTGACAGAAGAATAACCGAAATGTATTCAATATTTCATATAAACAAATGAAGGCATTTTTTTAACCACTGCAAAACTTCCTATCGACTGCTTCAGACCTTAGAAAGCATTCTGTTTTTTAATATTGATTCATGTTTTTAAAACCTTTATTATTTCTATCAATTCATGAACAAAAAGATTTATTGACATATACATTTGATCAAAAACATATAAATAACTTTATAAATTCAATGATAATAAAAAATTATCGGAAATATTTAACACTGTTTGCACCAAAAATTATTTTTTGTCGATATTTATTTTATCATTATTCATATACTTATGCATATTCGGCATTTTTGGTTGATATTTCTAATATTCATTCTTATAAAACATTTATTTTATATATATATTTCCTTATTTCTGTTCAGTTGTCATTTTTATTCTATAAAACTTATTTTATTGTTATAAAATCATTCATTTCTTTAAATAGTAATAAAAATAAAAATAATATTATATATTTTCCTTTTATTTTTATATTATTTTTATTTTTTAAAAATACACTTGAAGAATATGATCAAAGTACAGATACACTTACTATAGCTACTTTACATGATTATAATGATATAAAAAGTCATCCTGATGCAGGAAATTTAATAGTTGAAGGAAAAATCACTGAAATTCCATCTTCAGCTTTTCAAAGTATTTATAGTCTTGAAACAGTTTTAATTCGAGGTTCAGTTACGACAATTTCAGATAAAGCATTTTCCTATCTCCGTTCTCTTGCAACAGTTAACATTGAATCTAATTTAGAAACAATTGAAAATTATGTATTTTATCAATGCATTAATTTAGTAAGTGTAACACTTCCAAGTTCGATAACTTCTATTGGTGAATGTACATTTTCTTCTTGTTCTGCATTAACAAGTATTACATTACCAAACAATTTAATTAATATCAGCTCAAGTTTATTTCAATTTTCAGGTTTAGCCACAATTAATTTGGGACAAAATGTAGAAAGGATTGGGTATCTTGCATTTATGTATTGCAAGTCATTAGAAAGTGTTACATTACCAAACTCATTACTTATGATCGATTTTTATGCATTTTTTCTATGCTTAAACTTAACATCTGTTAGATTTGGTGATAAAATTACTGAAATGTATATTGGTGTATTCGAATTATGCACTTCATTAGATAATGTAATACTTCCAAGTTCATTAACAACAATTTCCTATGAACTATTTGCTTTATGTTCTTCATTATCAAATATTACAATTCCTGATACCATTATAGAAATTTATGACTCTGCATTTTATGGATGTAATTTTGTGTATTTTAATATTCATAAATCAGTTCAATATATAGGTGCACAAGTTTTTTGTAATTGTAGTAATCTTCAAAACATTAATGTTGCATCAGAAAATGAAAATTATTCCAATTATAATAACGATGGAGTTCTTTATAACAAAAATTTCACGACAATTATTATGTATCCAATTGGAAAAGACATTGAAACATTTAGAGTTCCAACAACAGTCGAAACAGTATGTAAAAGAGCATTTTATGGGTGTACTCATTTAGCAACAGTTTTCATATATAAAAATGTCAACAAAATCGAAAGTTATGCATTTGGCGATTGTACAAATTTGAAATGTATTTATTATTATGGTGAAATGGAACCAGAAACAGAATCAGATTCATTATCAGGAGTTGGAGCTACAACTGTTATAGTGATAAAGTCATATCAAAGCCAAAGTTTTGGTGGATTAAGTGTTAGTTCTTTAACAACAGAAGAATGCGCCATCATGCCAACACTCGAATTTACTCAATCGAATACATATTCACAAAGTAATATATATTCTGAATCGAAAACATATTCACAAAGTAATACATATACTGAATCTAATACATATACGAATTTAAATTCAAATACATTTACAGTTTCATTTAATAGCGCTCTCACATATTCATACTCATTAATATTTACGAGTTTTATATCAGTTACAGAAACAATTACAATGATTTCGAATATTGTATATACATATAACCAAGAATACACTTATACATCATATGTTTATTATGAATACTCAGTGTTATTTTATTCAACAAATTATGTATTTTATTCTGCTTTCTATACAATGTTTCAGCAAGCAGAAAATTTATCTAACAACATTTCTAATGGTGAATTAATTGCAATTGTATGTTGTTCAGTTGCAATTCTTTTAATCATTTTTGGAGTTGTTATATTTATTATTCGTCGTACAAAGAAAGTAAAACAAAATTCATGTGAAAGTTATGATAAAGAAAATAAAGAAGAATATCAAAATGAATGTGTCGGTAACGAAATCAAATCACTAGTTCTAAAAGATGATGATCAATGGATATAATATAAAATCTTGCAAAATAATTTTCATAATAAAAAAATATACAATTTATATATATATATATTTTGAAAAAATATTTTAATTTTTATTCATATTCATATTATGTTTTGCCTTTCTAAAAAAGTGATATATGAATAATGTAAATCGATTAATATTTATGAATGAAATCTTTTAATTTTGTACAATTAATAAATATATATTTTTAGATATTGAAATAAATAAAAATACAAAAAAGATCGACTTGAGAGAAAAATTATATACTAAATAAAAGTGGTACTTTTTATTTCATTGCACTCTCTTAAAAAATATATAAAATAAACAAATACAATGCTTTCTAATTCTGAAATATATTTGCATTAAAGCAAGTTACATCTAATGCAAATCTTGAATTTAGGATCAAATTATTATTTTGATCACTGCATTATAATTATAATGAAAACAAAAATAAAAAGTAAAATAACATTTATTAAAACAAAAAACGCAAATTAAAAAAGAGTCGTAAAATGATAAGTGTCACTTCTGCTTTGCATATCATTTTCATTATCATTGAGTATATTTATGAGTATTTTATTATCTTCTTCCAAAATCTTTACTAAATTTGTAATTTCTTCTTTTTGCATATTATTTGATAATATTTTCATTGCATCCGAAAAAATTTTCTTTTGTTGAATCAAAAAATCATTTAATTCCATATTTTCCATTTGCAAATATTTTATCGCTGAAATTATATCTTCGTGCGATTTGATCTTATATTTAAAACATTCGAAAATTTCTTTGTATGTATTTTCATATTTACACAATAAATTTCTTTGATTTGATATTTTTTCATTTTGTTCAGAAATGATTTGTTGTTTATGTACATTTTCGTTATGAACTTTTTTGCTTAATAAATTCATTTGCTTCAGTTTCTTATTTAACACAACATTTTCGTTGCGAAATTTAGAAATACTTTCGTTCAGTTTTTGTTCTTTATTTAATATCTCGTTTTTTAGTTCATTGATTAAAATTTGATTTTTGTTATTAAGTTTTTTTATGTTTTCATTTTCATTGATAATGTTTCGAAGTTTCGAAGTTAAATGCGTTAAATCATTTGTTTTAATGATTGAAGTTATGTCCGAAAGTACATTTAAGTTATTTCGAATAAACTCAAAAATATTTGTATTGTTTATATCAAATTTTTCTTTAATATAATGAAACAAATTATCAATGTTCGCTTTATTAGTTATTAATAATGTTAAAACATTTGACATTTGTTTTGTGTTTGAAGTGTTTAATTGTTTCTGTACATTACTTAATGAATCAAAAGTGTTTCTTATTGTTTGTTTGATATCGTTTTGATTTGTGTTCCAAATGTTACAAATGTCATTTAATGTTTCATTGATATATTCTATATGTGGATATATTTCATGTTTATTGCAGTTTAATAGTTTTGCTATTTGTGTTATAATATTTTCATTTATTGTTATATTATTAATAATCGATTTCTGCTTTGCTTCGAATGAATTTTCTTTAATGTTTAATAATTTACAAATATCGTTGTAATGTTTTCTGAATTTGTTATTTTCTACTAAAATTTTATTGTTCAATTTCATATGTTTTCGTACTTCATTAATAGGATCAGAAGTTTTGTCGAGATGCATAATCGAAATTATTTGCTCTAATGGCCTTTGGGCTTTATTTTGATCAAAATCAAATACTAATTGATGAGAATATGAAAGTTCTTTCGATGCTATATCATCATGTTTTCCATTATTATTAAGATGGCTTTTCTTATTGTTTATATCTCCTACTAAAGGATCAATGTTTCCTTTAGTATGCACTGAAAGTTTCTTCTTTAATTCATTGTTTTCTTTAATTAGTTTTTCTTGTTTTTGTTTTTCGATTTCATCCAACTTTAATTTTAATTTATTGTTTTCTTCTTTGATCCTTTCACTCTTTGCATTGTCATTTAATAAATTTTCATTTTCTTTAGTTAGTTCTGAGAGTTTTGCTTTTAATTCATTGTTTTCTTTGGTTAGTTTTTCTTCTTCATCAATTTTTTCTTGTTTTTGTTTTTCGATTTCATCCAACTTTAATTTTAATTTATTGTTTTCTTCTTTGATCCTTTCACTCTTTGCATTGTCATTTAATAAATTTTCATTTTCTTTAGTTAGTTCTGAGAGTTTTGCTTTTAATTCATTGTTTTCTTTGGTTAGTTTTTCTTCTTCATCAATTTTTTCTTGTTTTTGTTTTTCGAATTCATTCAACTTTAATTTCAATTTATTGCTTTCTTCTTTAATACTATCACAATTTGCTTTGACATTTAATAAATTTTCATTTTCTTCTGTTAATCCAGAAAGTTTTGCTTTAATTTCTTGGTTTTCTTTGATAAGTTTTTCTTCATTAATAATTTTTATTTGATTTTGTTTTTCTGCTTCTTCTAACTTTAATTTTAAGTTATCATTTTCAACTTTAAAGGAATTTAATTGTTTATTTCCTTCATCTAAACAAGTTGATAATTGTTTTTGCAGTTTATCATTTTCAGCCAAAATGTTTTCATTTTCTTTTGTTAATTTAATATTCTCTTTAAGTAATTTTTCTTCTTCATTATTATTTATCAAATTTTGATTTTCCATTTCTTCTAACTTTTGCTTTAAATCATTATTTTGTTGATTTTCCTCTGTTATTTTGGACTGAATATTTGATAATTTTTTCTTCAAATTATCAGTGTCATTTAATAAATTTTCATTTTCTTTCGTTAACTCTGAAAGTTTTGCTTTTAATTCCTTATTTTCTTTATTTAATTTTTCCTCATTAATATTTTTCATTTGATTTTGTTTTTCTGTTTCTTCCAACTTTTGCTTTAAAGTATCGTTTTCCCCTTCAATAAAATCTTTTTGTAAATTTCCTTCTTCTAAAGTAGTTTGTAAATTTGTTAATTGTTTTTTCAAATTGTTATTATCTTCTAATAATTTCTGATTTTCTTCAGTTAAATTTGAAATATTTACATTTAATTCTTGATTTTCTTTAATTAGTTTTTCATCTTCTTCAATTTTTTGTTTGAGCTCTTTTATTTGTTTATTTTCTTCTGCTTCTATTTCAGATAATTGCCTTCGTAAGTTATCATTTTCTAATGACAGATCATTGTTTCCTTTTGTTAAATCAGAAATTTTATTATTTAATTCATTGTTTTTTATTTGATTTTGTTTTTCTGTTTCTTCCAACTTTTGCTTTAAAGATTTATTTTCATTTTCAACAATTTCTTTTTGTGAATTTTCTTTTTCTAAATTGTTCTGATTAATTTTTAATTGTTTCTCTAATTTATCATTTTCTTTCACTAAATTCTGATTTTCTTTAGTCAAATCTGAAAGTTTTGTATTTAGTTCTTTAATTAATTTTTCCTTTTTATCATTTTCCATTTGCGCTTGTTCTAAATTTACCTTTAACGAATTAATTTGTTCATTAGAATTTTCAAGTTCCTTTAAGTAATTTTTCTTTTCTGTTATCCATTTATCCATTTTGCTTTCTAATTGTTGAATAGAACTATTTTGTTCATCGAATAATTCTTCTGATTGAAACTGCTCTGTAAAGTCATTATTTTCTATTTCGATTTTTTCTATTATTTTCTTATATTCATTGATTTGTTGTTTTAGTTTCATACTATCATCTTTAGATTCATTTAACAGATCATTAATTTCTTCATTCTTTTTTATAATTTCGGAGTTTTGTTCTTCAAATTCCTTATTTTTATATAACAAATTACCAATTTCATTCGGTATTTGTGATACTGAATTTACATTAAGTAAATTTTGTATTTCATTTAGTTGTTGTTGAAGTAAATCTTTTTGTTTCATTGTTTTCTTAAGCGCCGATTTTAATTTACGTATTTCCGAAAGATTTCGTTCTGTTTGATACTCAGAACCTTTTACATTACTTAAATCAAGTTCATCAGAAATCATGTTTTGCATTAGTTGCATTTTCTTTTCGAGTTCTTTGATTTGGAAATCTTTTTCATTAAAAATTTTTTTGATTTTTTCTGTTGATTTGTCTTTTAATGTAACTGTTTCGTCATTGATTTTCGTTATTGAACTCGGTAATTCTTCTTCTTCATTGATGTCACTAATACCTAACATACTACAAATTGTTTTATGTTGTTCTTCAAGTTCTTGAATGTGTTTATCTTTTGAGTCTATTTTCGCATTGAGATCTTTGATTTGGTTTTCAATTGATTTGTTTTGTGACTCTTCGTTTGTTTTAAATTTTAATGAATTAATTATTGCTGATGGTGATGAATCGCTTAATTTTAATATGTTACATATTTGTGCTTTAAGAGATGAATATTCTAATAACTTTGTTTGCATTTTCCATATTTCTTCAGGAAGTAATGAAGAATCGGAATTACTTGGAAATGCTTGTTGCATTTTTTCAAGTAATAAAAATTTATCATTTGCAGCTTGGATGAGATCTTTTAATGATATATGAAGGATTTCTGGCTGTACACCAAAAAAATTTGAAATTAACTTAAATTCTTCTTGATATGCTTTTTTCTGTTTTTGATATATACTAAGTTGTTTATTCATTTCGTTTATGTAATCCTTCATCTTTTTATATTCTTTTTGTTGTATTAATAATTGTTTAATTTTTGCACGTAATTCTTCAATACTTTCTTCCTTTATTAAAGAGTCATCCGAATCATCCGTATTATTGATGATTCGGTTCATTTCTTCTTTGGCGCGTTTTCGATTGGGAAATTTAACGTTCTCCTATGTCACTTTTCTAAGCGATTTCAATGATGGCCAATCAAGACAAAACACGAGATAATTATTATTTTGATAGCTATGCGCACATTGGTATTCACGAAGACATGCTTAAAGACAAAGTACGTACTCTATCATATCGAGATGCTGTTTTCAAAAATCCTTCATTAATTCAAGGTAAAGTTGTGCTTGATGTTGGATGTGGTACAGGTATTCTCTCTATGTTTGCAGCCACTGCAGGTGCTAGAAAAGTTTATGGTGTTGAAAAGTCAGGTATTGTTGATTTTGCAAGACAAATTATTGAAGAAAATAATCTTCAAGATAAAATCACAATTCTTCAAGGCTCAATAGAAGAAATAACTATACCCGAAAAAGTTGATGTTATCATAAGTGAATGGATGGGTTATGCTCTTCTTTATGAATCTATGCTTCCCAGTGTTATTCTAGCTCGTGACAGATTTATGTCTCCCACAGGTACTATGTTTCCATCTCGTGCCACCATGTATTTTGTTGCTTTTGAAGATTCCGAATATCGCCAAAAGAAATTTGATTTTTGGGACAATGTTTATGGCCTTAATTTTTCACCAATTAAACATTGGGCATTGTTAGAGCCACTTGTTGACAATGTTCCACAAGATAACATTTTGACTGACACAGCTGTCATCGCCAATTTCAACCTTAACACTGTGCAAGCGCATGAACTAATTGTAAATTCCGACTTCGAACTTCATGTTTCATCTGACGGAACTGTTCATGCGTTTGCGATTTGGTTCAGCGTTGTGTTTGATGGCGGTGACGTTGATGTTGTTTTGACAACATCTCCGTATGAGACATCTACGCATTGGTGTCAATCATTGTTTTATGTTGAGACACCACAAGAAACGAAAAAAGGCGATGTCATAAAAGGGCACATAGACATGAGGCCTAACGAAGCAAACTTTAGAGATCAGGATTTGCTGATCACATATACTATTGGAGAAAATACTTTTTCACAGCCATACAAAATGAGATAGAAATAAAACAAAATGCTTTTTAATAAATATCAGTAACTATACTAATTGCTAAAATGTTCTTTTCTTTGTTTAAGTTTCGACTAAAGAAACGATCAAGCTTCACTTTTTGAATAGATGGAAAAAAACAACATTTTTCATTTTATTTACTCGAAAAAATCATTGATAAATAGAAACAAATTTTCACATCTTAATCAGCCAACAAATTGTCAATGAAATTACAAATAGATTAGATCGAAAAAATTTCCATTATTTTGTATGATCGTCGAACAGTCAATTTTCAATGGAGGGCGTTTATTAAATAACGGCAAAAAGTGAAAAGAGAACTCACTTCTTTCTCATGAGTGTGGAGTGAGGTAATTCATCATTTTTTTTAATAATAGACGGCAATTGTTGTTTACCAATGGTTATCAATCAGATTATATCTAATCATTTTATTTAATTAACATTATAAAAAAAATGAGCTTAACCCGACTTAGATACACAATCACTTGCAGCAACACTTATAGTACAGCATTAAAAACCCTTAAATTTTATGACATTTTTACTCAAATTATTTTTTATATTTTTTATTATAATCAAACTATCAAATTTTATGGCGTCACCAATAGTCCCAATCCTTGTTCCAACAAACCCATTCTCGAAATAGGCAACATTTTAATTCCATTAAACAATACTGTGAATGGAGCTGGCCTTCCAGTGAATGGACAAACGGAGTCAACCTTATCAACTTTCTCGCACATTGGGAACAATTCCATTATTTCATTATAAGGTTCTTGATTTGCATCACTATCTAATGCAGATACAATAATAAGTTTTCCTTTGTTTGCCATGTCGTCTGCCCACTGTGCTAAGCCCGAAAAACGTTGTGCTTCATCAATTCCAATGATTTGATACTTTTCAAGAGATTCAAAACTTGGAAGTTCAGTTGTACAAATACTGTCATATTTGATCTGACGATTAATTGGATGGCCTTCAGGATGGCGAATAAGTAATGGAGAACGGCCTGCAATGTTATGGCGTGTAAGAATGCTTAAGAGTTCTGTGGTTTTACCAGATTGAATAGGGCCGATGATAAGATGAATCTTTCCGCTGGTTTTGATGGAGAAATATGAAGAACGTGATGCTGCACGATACATTTCCGCACCACCAATCAGTTCAATGTCATCAGATTTAACAAGACGTTGTGAAAATGGAGCTTTCTTCCCAGTGATGGTACAAACAGCAGATAGCTTTTTGATGGATTCACATTTGGAGATTAAACGAAGAATTTGTCCAAAAGGTTTTCGTTGAAAAGTACCGTCAAGTGCTGCTATGATAACGCGTTTGCCTTGGTTAGCAAGTTCTTGTGAGAACTCGACAATGTCAGGGAAAAATTGGCCTTCATCAATGCCAATAACTTCATACTTAAGACATGTGCTATAAGTATCCATAAGTAAGCAGCAAGGAACAGCTTTGTGCATTTGTAAATCATGGGTAGATACTTTGTCGACTGAGTATCTTTTGTCTTTGCTGTATTTCAAAACAATGCAACGTAACTTAGCAAGCTCTGCTCGCTCAATACGGCGAAGCATTTCGGTCGACTTGCCAGCAAACATTGGTCCTAAGATAAGTTCGATGCTTCCTTGGAAAGACATGAATCAACTGAAATGATGGCGGGAATTTTTACCGCGGAAAGTTGGGGAATGAAAAAGTGCATCATGAATTAAGTGCATTTTGATCGTAGTCATCATTTTTTCAGCTGAATACAATTTCTAAGCACACAATTTTGTGATAAACCGGAATTTAAGATTTATCTAAAAACATAAATATCTTTAAAAATAGAAGAAAATATGTTATTATATTAGAAAAGAATTGTGAAAATATGATATTAAATTTAATTAATTAATAAAAATTATGGGACAACAATCGAAACATTGATAAATTTGTTTAAGTTTTTGTGAACGCATTGAATTCATAACGGCTTAGAGGGGAACTTCACTCGAGTGAAACTTTTTGAGTCGATTTGACGTTAAGATAAAAGCTTCTTACGTTTGGACGAATTGGTTGGCGCTTATTTTTAAGGTTGTGACGAATCTTTTAAATTTTTTCGCATTTAGATTCGATTGTGAAAAGTGCTCTTTCTTGTGAACAAGAATAATTCAAAAGTATTTTTCAAGAATATCTACATTTTTAATCAGTTAGTTATTTCAAAAATAATATAGAAAAAAAATGAGGTTAATTGATGGCTGGTTCTTTTTTTTTGTTTTTTGTTTTTTTTTTATTAATCAATATTTTAAAAATAATGATTTTCGGGTTTTTAAGAATAGCTGTTAATTGCATTAAAGTATTTCATTTGGATATCGTTATTATATAGATGCTATTTCCCAATTTTTATTGGTCATCCAAAATTGTTTCTAAACTTTGAATTTTTCATTTCTTAAAAAAGAAAAAAAACGACACGAACCAGATTCGAACTGATGAGGGATAAACCCATAGGGACTCAAATCCTACGCCTTAACCACTCGGCCATCGTGCCTCCCAATTTTTTTCAAAAATGGAATTAATTTATTGACTTTCAAAAGATATGTGCATAATAAAATTATTATTATTTTTATATAAGATCCTTTTTTATATTGAAAATCCATTTCAATCATTAAAAATTTATTCGAAATATATTTTCAAACTCAAAAAGCTGGTAAAACTGAGATATCAAAATAATTAAATTTAGTTTATTGAAATGATTTCTAAATATGAGATCATTTAATTCATAAATTATTTTAGCAAAGGATTTTATTATTTAAACTTAGTTTATTTCTGAAAATTTATAATAACTCATAATATATTTTTTTGAGGAAAATTGGAATAAAATATAATTCTTCTTAAATTACTCAATTTTTTAATGGTTTTAAAATCAGATCTGTATCAAATAGCTGGTTTACTTATAAAATCATTTTATTATCTTCTTTAAAATCAGATGCAAATGGATCTGATTCAATGTTTGATAAATTCATTACAGCAGCAAAAGTATCTTTATTATCAAATCCATTCTGTTCTTCTAAACTTTTTGTTGATTCTAAATCATTTAAACGTTTTTTGTTCTTAATTCTAATCAAAAGAAAAATAATTAAAATTATAGTGATAACAACTACAATTGAAACGCATATAGATGCGATTACAATTGTATTGTTTTTAGATGGAATTGTTTCTGATGGATATAAAATTGTAAAGAAATTGGTATAAAAACTGATATAAAATGAATATTCAATAATAGTATAATCATAGTATATTAATAATGTTGGAATATAAACACTATTATTGTTTGTAACTGATATCATAAATGAATTTGAAAACGTTGAAATATAGAAAGAAATTATTTGTGTGAATGATATTGTAAATATTAACGAAAACGTGTTGGAATAATTTAAATTGCTAATAAATATATTGGTTTCATTAAATATAATAGACATTTCAGTATGTAAAAATAAGAAAATGTATTTGAATTAGAAAATGTATTTGAGAATGTATTGGATGATGAAAATGTTTGTGTTGGCCATGGATTACATTCATCAATTGTCGTTCCTTTAGAAATGTATAAGTTACCAAATGTGGAACTTTCATCACTATCAAAATTTATTAATGTCATTACATATGTTGTATTAATTCCAGAAAATGCATTTTCACCAATCATAGGAAGGCATTCTCCATAATAATAAATACATTGAAGTTGTGAACATTTATAAAATGCATAAGATCCAATATTTATTACATTTTTACCAATAAAAACTGTATTTAATGTAGAACAATCATAAAATGATGATTCATTTATTGTTATAACTGAATCAGGAATTTTAATGTTTTTTAATGATGAACATGATTGAAATGCTGATTCTCCAATTGTTTCAACACCTTCTTCAATATTAACATTATTTAAGTTAGAACAACCAAAAAATGCTCCTTTACCAATAATTTTAATTGTTCTTGAAATTGTAATATTAATTAATGCTTCATAATATTGAAATAAATTTTCATTAATAATTGTTATACCATTTGGTATTGAAATTGTTACCTTGCCATAAGGATAACAAATAATTTGTGTAATGTTTTTATCATAAACAACTCCATCATTTTTATAATTAGAATATTTCGTATTATTTTCAGATACTTTAATAAATTGAAGATTGATACATTGAGAAAATACATTATTTCCAATTGATGCAACTGAAGTTGGTATTGTAATATTAATTAATGAAGAACATTGAGAAAATGCATTATTTCCAATCGTTGTAACATTTTCACCAATAATAATATTTGCTAAATTAAAACATTGTGAAAATGTATATTCTTGAATAATTAAAACTGAATTTGGAATTGTAATATTAATTAATGAAGAACATTGAGAAAATGCATATGATCCAATTGATGTAACTGAATTTGGAATTGTAATATTAATTAATGAAGAACATTGAGAAAATGCATTATTTCCAATCGTTGTAACATTTTCACCAATAATAATATTCGTTAAATTAAAACATTGTGAAAATGTATATTCTTGAATGATTAAAACTAAATTTGGAATTGTAATATTAATTAATGAAGAACATTGAGAAAATGCATTATTTCCAATCGTTGTAACATTTTCACCAATAATAATATTCGTTAAATTAAAACATTGTGAAAATGTATATTCTTGAATAATTAAAACTGAATTTGGAATTGTAATATTAATTAATGAAGAACATTGATAAAATGCATATGATTCAATCGATGTAACTGAATTTGGTATTGTAATATTAATTAATGAAGAACATTGAGAAAATGCATTATTTCCAATCGTTGTAACATTTTCACCAATAATAATATTCGTTAAATTAAAACATTGTGAAAATGTATATTCTTGAATGATTAAAACTAAATTTGGAATTGTAATATTAATTAATGAAGAACATTGAGAAAATGCATATGATCCAATTGATGTAACTGAATTTGGAATTGTAATATTAATTAATGAAGAACATTGAGAAAATGCATTATTTCCAATCGTTGTAACATTTTCACCAATAATAATATTCGTTAAATTAAAACATTGTGAAAATGTATATTCTTGAATGATTAAAACTAAATTTGGAATTGTAATATTAATTAATGAAGAACATTGAGAAAATGCATATGATCCAATCGATGTAACTAAATTTGGAATTGTAATATTAATTAATGAAGAACATTGAGAAAATGCATTATTTCCAATCGTTGTAACATTTTCACCAATAATAATATTTGCTAAATTAAAACATTGTGAAAATGTATATTCTTGAATAATTAAAACTGAATTTGGAATTGTAATATTAATTAATGAAGAACATTGATAAAATGCATATGATTCAATCGATGTAACTGAATTTGGTATTGTAATATTAATTAATGAAGAACATTGAGAAAATGCAGATGATTCAATCGTTGTAACTGAATTAGATATTAAAACATCAATTAAATTTGAACAGCCTGAAAATGTTTGTGTTGGAATACTTTCAATACCATATAAAATTATAACATGTTTGATATTTTCTTTTGCAATTTTTCCATTATTAATCTCATCGATATCAAAAGTATTAACAATTTCTAATATTCCTGTTGTTTCATCAAAAGATTGAAATGAATGAATAAAAAAAATTATGAAAATTAATAAAAATATATTGTTTTTATATTTGTTTTTAAAATAAATATTTTTATCAATGAAATATTTTAAAGAACAATATGATTTTTTAAGTATAAAAATTAATATAATTATAAAAGATATGAATACATTTGAGAAAAAGAATTTTAAAGAAGGAATAATTAATTTCGAAAAATATCCAAGAAATGTGATAAAAATTGTCGCAATATAATTAAAAATTCGTACAGATAAGATTGAATGTCTTAGATCACAACTTTGCTTAATTAGTGGAATGCAAAGATTATCAATTCTGATATTAATTTTATTATTGGAAAATAGCAAATTATCTATAGTGTCAACAAACACTGTAAATTTTATAGATTTTGTTGAAATTGACAACAATAATAAGTAAAAAGGATGTTTCATTATTGGTTGCATTTGAAAAAAAAAATAAAAATAAAGTTATCAAAATTGATAGAAAAAGATTTTGTAGCATTTTTTTCAATAGTTTACTGATAATTCCCGCAGGAAGCATACAAAAACAACTTTTTGTTAGTCGTCACATAAATTTTCGGGTGCCCCTGGTATCAGCTTGTTCGGTTATCATCGTCAATCACAAACATTTTTAATACAATTTCATGGTTGTGCATAAATAATGAGTGAAATATTTATTCTAATCGAAAATTAACATATTCACAAATCAAGCTCATATCTATTTTTACAAAATTACGGTTATTCTTATTTTTCACTTCGGTCTTTCTGCCAATTCCATTATGAAATTTAAAATAAGAAAAAGTTTATTTACTTGTGTACGACGCCAACTTGGGGCAAATTTACTTCAGAATCTTCAGCCGCGCCACAAATAGTGGTTGGCCAGAAGGTAAAATTGAAAGGAAGCAAAATTGTCTCTCAAATTCCCATTGAAAATGTTTTTCACCGACCACACTTTAATATGGCTTGGGAACTAACGCAGGTTGTTCACACCCTTGAGACAATCACCAAGGAGGATCATGATATCTCAATGGGTTCAGTCATTCATGTTATTGTACAATGTCTCGATGTTATTGATTATCATCTTCATCCACCTTCAATCTTAAAACCAGCTATGGATTATTTAATCAAGCGTAACAAAGAACGCATTGAAGAAGTTGGTGATCTTAGACTCGATGAAAAAATCACAGAAGACGAAGCTCTTAATCGTCTTAGAATTCTTTACACAATTCAAAACTATATCATCACCCCATTCACACCATTCAATTCCTATTCTCAGGAAGTACCTCGTACTGATGCCAATATCAAGATATTCAAAGATGCATATGAGAAGACACATGCTCTCTTAGAACCACCAACACCCTCTGCTAAGAAAGCTGCCAACAAGAATCTCCAACGTGTACTTAAGAGTGCCAAATCCCGCAAAGCACAAGCTGAGAAGAAAGCAGAAGAAGAAAAGAAGGCCGCTGAAAAGCTCGCTAGCGACATTGAGAAAGCCAAGAGTCTTAATGTCAAAGAAGATGAATCACTTCCAGCTGCTACAACCAAGAAGATCAAATACATCAAATCCGATGATGGCCGTGTTCGTGTCTTTGGTTGGGTCCATCGTCTTCGTAAGCAAGGCCAACTTATGTTTATCATTGTTCGTGATGGCACAGGCTTCCTTCAAGTTGTCATTCAAGGCGTCCTTACACAAACCGTTGATGCCTTAACAATCCATGAAGAGTCATCCCTTATGGTTGTTGGCGCAGTTCATCCAGATGAGCGTGCACCAAATGGCATTGAACTTACAGCTGATTATTGGGAGATGATTGGCAATGCACCCGCCGACTTCCAAAGCATTGTATCCAAAGATTCGTCGCCAGAAATCTTACTCAACCAACGCCATTTAGTTTTACGTGGTGAAAATGCCGCCGCCATTATTCATTTCCGCGATCACTTAGCCCGCGAAATCCGTGCTCATTTCTTTGCGCACGATGTCAACGAAGTCATTTGCCCAAGTTTAGTTCAGACTCAATGCGAAGGAGGCGCCACATTGTTCTCACTCGATTACTATGGCGAGCCAGCATACTTAACACAGTCATCACAGCTCTATCTCGAGACATGCTTGTCATCCATTGGCGATGTCTTTTGCATCCAGCCATCATTCAGAGCAGAGAAATCGAAGACTCCACGTCACTTAGCGGAGTTCACACACATCGAAGCCGAGTACGGCTTCATCAATTTTGACGACTTAATGAATCGTATTGAGGATTTAGTTGTCGACGTCATTGACAAATTAGTCAATGGACCAATGGGCGCAATCATTAAGAAGAGGAATCCAAACTTCAAAGCGCCGAAGCATCCATTCAAGCGCATTACATACATTGATGCGATCAAGTATTGCAACGACCATAAGATATTGAAGGATCCCGAAAATCCGGACTTACTCTTCGAGTACGGCGATGACATCCCAGAGTTAGCCGAAAGGACTATGGTCGATATGATTGGCGAGCCGACATTCATGACTTGCTTCCCAGCCGAAATGAAGGCATTCTACATGAAGAAGTGCAAGGATGATAAGAGGCTGACCGAGTCATGCGACTTGTTGGTGCCAGGCGTTGGAGAAGTCGTGGGTGGATCAATGAGGATTGACGACACGGAGGAACTGTTGAAGGCTTACGAAGCAAACGAACTGAACCCAGAGCCTTACTATTGGTACGTCGACCAAAGAAGATACGGAACTTGCCCACACGGAGGATTCGGTTTGGGTACCGAAAGATTGGTGAGATGGATATTGGACATACCACACATTAGAGACACTTGCTTGTACCCAAGGCTGATGGGAAGGTGCACACCTTAAATAAAGTAAAGAAAACGTGCAAAATGTAATTTTTGTATGAAGAGCTCTGTATAATTGTTACGTCACCTATTTCTGAAGAAATCCATCGGCATTGTGATGAACAAACAATGTAAAAGGAGTGTGACATAATAGAACAGATAGTTCAAGGTAAAAATAATAGTGAAACATGTATATAAAACTATAAACATTTTGAATGATAAATAAATTAAAAGATGTTTGCTATTAAAATTATCATCAAATGATATTGCTGATTGAGCAATATTTTCTTCGTTCAGATTAAAAATAATGTTTATTATAGATGTTATATTTGGAGTTTATTTTGCAATTTTTGGTTTGCTTCTAAACATACGCCATGAAGTCTGGATTATCAGGAGATGAATATCCCTCTATCTATGAATGCTCAATGATTTGTTATCCAAAATGCGAAAAAGATATAAAATTGCACGGTTCATTTTATGTTGGTAATGGGAATATAAATGAATTAAGCAAGATTGTTAACCCAATCGAGCATGGTGCCATCAAAAATTGGGACGACATGGAAATAATCTGGGATCATATTTTTAAAGAAATGTCTTTATCCCATGAATTCCCAATGAAATCAGTACTCCTCATCGATAGCCTTTTAGATCCTAAGATTAACAGAGGTAAAATGTCCGAGATCATGTTTGAAAAATATAATTTCCAATACTTTTACTCAGGAAATCAATGTCCTTTTGCCCTCTATAGCGAAGCTCGCCCTACGGGTCTTTCTATTAACATTGGTGAGGGCACTACACAAATTGTTCCAATGAGTGAAGGAACGCCAATTTTACAAGCCATCTTTGAACTCAACATTTCCGGCATTGACATCAAAGAAATGCTTAAAAATTTTCTTTCCGATAGAGGTTATTCTTTTAATGATCTGACTAATTCCACAATTGATTCCATTTTGCGACTTACGTCATATGTTGCTACTGACTATGATTCTGAACTTATTAAAGCAAGAACAAGTCATGATTGCGACATCACAATACATATTGATGAAACACAAGAAATTACTCTTTCATATGAAAGGTTTTGTTGTTATGAACAAATATTCAGAAGACAAATAAATGGATTTAACGAAAAGGGAATTGTTGACATTTTATATGATTCGATCATGAACATAGATAAAGAAATAAGAAATTTTATCTGTTGGAACATTTCTTTGCATGGCGGATCATCAATTGTGGATGGTTTGCCAAAGAGAATTTGGTACGAGTTAAAAAAGAAGTTGAAAAAAGAAAACATTAATCCAATGCTTAGGTTTTTACCTGGGAGAGAAACATCAAGCTGGCGTGGTGCATCTATTGTTACGTCTGTGGATCGGGTTTACGAGCAAATGTGTATAAGAAAAAAAGAGTATGATGAATATGGAATATCTCTTGTATTAAATAAATGTTTTTGTTAAATTCAATGTGATTTGTAAGGAAATGTAATAACTTTAAGATATTCAGGGTGGATTTTTGCGTCAAAACAGAATTTATACTCCAAAACGATCAAAACAAGGCAATTGATGTTTATTAAGACTGATGTCCGTGCTTGGATTGACTTTCACATATATGATATAGCATTCAGATCTCGTTTTGAATCGAAAAAGTAGCTCTACAAAATTTTGTAAACGTAACAAAGCAATAATATAATTTTGTCTTCGAAGACATAATAAACGGTCGTTTCGGATGCTTTCATAAGTATTGTATTAAATATTTAAAATAATTTCCAAATATTATTTTGAAATTTCAAATTATTAAAATAAATATTATCTTTTTATTTGAAAACGTATTCATCAAGTTCATTATTTCCTGATTCCGATGTATTTAAATACCATTATATTGTGCGGAATTGAATGATCTTTAAAAAAATAATCAACCAAAAAAATATTTCCAATAAATGCTGCTTCATTAATGATCTCATCATTGATTTTCATTCCTTATTTAAGTAAAAATGAAAATATTTCATAATAATGATATAAAATACATTTAACTCCTAATTCTTCTAAATTATTAATTTCTTTTAATTTATTATCATAAAAATATTTAAAGAAATCATTTCGGTGATATTCAATTGCTATTTCATATGATTTTTCAAATGATGAATGATTTTGTTCGCATAAATGTATGATTTCTACATTCCCACATGCAACTGCATTTTTACATGTTCAAATTTTGCAGTGTTAATAAGTAAACACTTGTAACATTAAATAGAACCAAAAAACTCTGAATAATCAATCAATGGAACATATTCCCTATTAACAAATGAGCATTTTTCATAAACCGATGTTTCAATCATTTGGTTAAAATCAAAATCACTTTGAGATGATATATTTTGAAGTTTTTCTATTCTTCACAATTTTGCTTCAAACAATCAATAATTCTCTATATATTGAAGTGAAAATAAACTTGGAAAATAATTTTTTTCTTCTTTTTACACACACAATTTTGAATACGACAACAATTTTCATAATCTTTATAAAATTTATTTAGCTTGTCTTCAATTTTTTTACAAATATTACGAAAATTTGTATATTATTAGATTGCTTTTTAGTAAAATTTGGAAACTTCAGTAAAAATGGGTCACCCATTTGTCCCCGTTTCACAAAGTATTTGTTTTATTTCCCTGAAACCTAAATGTTGCGCAATTTTAAGAGCTGTTTGAAATTATTGAAACATATTCCAAATTATTAAAACATATTATAAATTATTAAAACATATTCCAAATAATCAAAAAATATTTCAAATTATTAAAACATATTTTAAATTATTCAAATGAATATTTTTTGCATTAACATCAATTCCTTTATCTATAAGTAATTTAACTATTTCTATATTATTATTTCTAACTGCTATATGAAGTGCTGTGTCAAATTATTAAAACATATTTCAAATTGTTAAAACATATTACAAATTATTAAAACAAATTCTAAATTATTAAAACATATTATAAATTATTAAAATGAATAGTTTTTGCATTAACATCGATTCCTTCTTTATCTAAAAGTAATTTTACTATTTCTATATTATTATTTCTAACTGCTATATGGAGTGCTGTTTCAATTTATTATAACATATTCCAAATTATTAAAACATGTTCTAAATTATTAAAACATACTATAAATTATTAAAATGAATATTCTTTGCATTAACATAAATTCCTTCTTTATCTAAAAGTAATTTTACTATTTCTATATTTCCTGATTTAACTAAATATGGTAAAATTTCATTTGGAATTTGTTGACTTTCTATATCACTTTCTATTAAAAATGTATTTCCTTTTGATGCTATTTTTTCTATAATTTCATTATTCATTTTCATTCCTTCTTTTTCTAAAAACATGAAAATTTCATAATTATTAAATTTTATACATTTTTTCCCAAGATAAATCAAATTTGAAGATGAAAAATTTCCAATTTTATTTTCATAAAGATAATGAAAAATTTCATTTCGATGAAATTCTATTGCTGTTTCATATGCTTCTGTAAATGATGAATTATTTTGTTCACATAAATGAATAATTTCTAAGTTTCCACCTGCAATTGCATATTTAGATGTATTTATAATATCCGAATTATTTAATAACAAATATTTAAAACATTTAATCGAACCAAAAAATGCACAATAATCAATTAATGTAACATTTTCAGTATTAATAAATGAACATCTTTCATAAAGTGATGGCTTAATTATTTGTTTAAAGTCAAATTTATTATGTGACGATATTTCTTGAAGCTTTTCTAAATCATCATTTCGAAGTACTTTCGTAATTTCTAATGGATTAACTCCTTCGTTTACATATTTCATATGAAGCTTCCAGTCATCTTTTGATAGTTCGTCAAGTGCTGAGATGAATTCTTCAAAAAATTGTGGTCTTGGATATTTGTACTTAAAATAATTTATTTCTTCTTTTGTTTTATATTGAGAAAAATATAATGTGTTCATGTTCTTTACTGAAGATGGTTCAAGTATTTCTTCTTCGATAATCTTTTCAAGAAGGAAATATGATTCTTGCTTTTCTGTTCCAAGTAAATGTTTACATGTTTACAAAATATGTTCACAAGATCAGCTTCAGTTTCAATTTTGTTTTTATCTTTTTCATCTTCTTTTTCTTTCAACGTTAATAAATATTTAATATATATATTTTCATTATGAGGTTGAGAAACAAAAGATGAATATATAAGTCTGGAAACAATATGGTTAAATGTACATGGTAGTCTATCAACAAATAAATTAATTGTTGCTTGAACTGATGTTTTAAAATTTTTTTCATTGAGATTAAAGAATGGATTCTAATGATTTCGAGAGTTCCATCAAGGTGCAGCTAGGGTACCCTATCGTTTTGCGACGGTTTTCGGGTACTCAGCGTTTTCATAACACATTTTTTAAAAATTTTGAAACAACAAAGAGATTGAAAGAAAATGGAAAAATAGATAAACATAAAACTCGAAAAGATTTTCTTGTTGATTGTGTCCTTATCGGATACACCTTTTTCACTATTACTCTATCGGTATTTTGGGGCTACCTCATATTCAAAAACATTACTTGCAATTAAAAAGTATTAATGGGAAATAATCAAGCTCAAATCAAAGAAAAAAATACAGATTTTATAGGAATATTGCAACAAATAGAAGATGATATCTTTAATATGAATGAAAACAATATTTTAGAAACAGTTGAGTCAACATTATATTTTTATAATTCAGCAATATCCATATTCATTTAAGCTTATAATTTGTCAATTACTTTATTCATATTTTGTGATGGAAAATCAAAATGTTCAATTAATTTTTGAATATATAAAATTATTTAAAATAAAAGAAGAAGAATTATATAAGAAAAATAAAGGTATAAATAATGAAATGAAAGAAGATAATATCATTAATATTTTTACAGATTTTCTTTTTAAATTGAATACACAAGAATCGAATTATATTCTCGAAAGATTAATAGAAAATAAAATAATTGAAGACAAAAAGATCAGAAGTATAAACTCATTATTATTTATTCATTATAAAAGAAAAAAAGAAATTAAAAATATAAAATCTAAGTTTCTACAATCAACTTTAGATAATTACAAAGCTCTTTCAAAGAATGATTTTGCACTTCATAAGCAATTACTTACAGAAGGACATAATCCAAATGTAATTTCAAAAATTATTCGAAATGATGAAATAGAAAAACTTCAAGAAATGTCATCACAAACAAATTTTGATTATAATCAAACAATTGAACCATCACTCTATGAAAGATGTTCATTTATTAATGAAGAAAATGTTACATTAATTGATTATGCAGCATTTTTTGGATCAGTTCAATGTTTTAAATATTTACTTGTGAATGGTGCAAATGTAGAAAACACAGGTAAATATGCAGTTGCAAGTGGGAATGAAGAAATCATTCATTTATGTGAACAAAATCATTCAACATTTGATAAAGCATATGAAGCAGCAATTATTTTTCACCGAAATGATATCTTTAAATATATTTATGAAAATAAATTAGGAAATATTAAGTATAATGTATTATTAATTGAATGTGTTTTTTATTATAATTATGAAATATTTATATTTTTAATGAACAAAGAATATAAAAATATTAGGGAACTTATTACAGCTTCGATTAAAACGGGAAATATATTTTTATTTAAATATTTTGTAAAAAATAATACAGATAAAATCCCTAAAAATGTTTTAAGTTTGATTTTAATTTCAAAAAATGAAGAACTTTTTAAATATATTCTTAAAAATAAATTTATATTGATTAAAAGTAATGATGATGATTCATTAGTTTATATTTAGTTTTATATCAATAATTTATTGCTGTTTTATTTAATTATTTTATTTACAAATTATATATAACTTTAGTTCGAAAGAAATATATAAGTTCTTATTCAAGCAAAAGACAATAGAAATTAATGTTAAAAAAGCATTTATGGAAGCATCTTCAAATGGTTATACAGAAATAGTTAAATTACTTCTTGAACAAAAAGGAATTGATATTAATGCTAAAGATATTTATTTGTTTTATTTAGAATTTATTTTAATAATTTGATATTTCAAAATAATATTTGGAAATTATTTAAATTATTTGAAACAGCACTTATTTATGCATCTTGGAAGGGTTATACAGAAATCGTTAAATTACTTCTTGAACAAAAAGGAATTGATATTAATTCCAAAGATATTTATTAGTATTATTTTATATTTATTTTAACAATTTGGTATTTCAAAATAATATTTGGAAATTATTTAAATTATTTGAAACAGCACTTATTTATGCATCTTGGGAGGGTTATACAGAAATCGTTAAATTACTTCTTGAACAAGAAGGAATTGATATTAATGCTAAAGATATTTATTTGTTTTAATTAAAATTTATTTTAACAATTTGGTATTTCAAAATAATATTTGAAAATTATTTAAATTATTTTGGACAGCACTTATGAAAGCATCTGAAAATGGTTATACAGAAATAGTTAATTTACTTCTTGAACAAGAAGGAATTGATATTAATTCCAAAGATATTTATTAGTATTATTTTATATTTATTTTAATAATTTTATATTTATTTTAATAATTTTATATTTTCAAATAATATTTGGAAATTATTTAAATTATTTAAAACAGCACTTATGTTTGCATCTGAAAAAGGTCATACAGAAATAGTTAAATTACTTCTTGAACAAGAAGGAATTGATATTAATTATAAAGATATTTATTAGTATTTATATTTATTTTAATAATTTTATATTTTCAAATAATATTTGGAAATTATTTATAATATTTATAGCACTTATGATTGCATCTGAAAAAGGTCATACAGAAATAGTTAAATTCCTTCTTGAACAAGAAGGAATTGATATTAATTATAAAGATATTTATTAGTGTTGTTTTGTGTATATTTTAATAATTTTATATTTCAAAATAATATTTGGAAACCATTTAGATTATTTAACACAGCACTTATTTTAGCATCTCAATATGGTCATATAGAAATCGTTAAATTACTTCTTGAACAAGAAGGAATTGATATTAATGCTCAAAATATTTATTTGTTTTATTTAATATTTATTTTAATACATTAAAATTTTTAAACAATATTCGGGAATTATTTAAATTATTTAACACAGCACTTATTTTAGCTTCTTCTAAAGGTTATACAAAAATAGTTAAATTATTCATTGAACAAAAAGGAATTGATATTCAAGAAAAAAATACTTAATTAAATTATAGAATATTTCTATTGTAATTTTGATATAGTTTAATTAAATTCGGAATTTAATTTCAATAATTAAAACGTCACTTATAATGGCATCAGAAAATGGAAATATTGAAATAGTTCAAATTTTTCTTAAACAAAAAAGGATTGATGTTAATGCAAAAGATATTAATTTGAATAATAGCGAATACCAAAAAATATTTTTATGATTTTATTGGATATTATATGAATAAATTAAATAATTAAAACACCACTTATATTGGCATCAGAAAATGGAAATATTGATATAGTTAAAATTTTACTTAAACAAAAAAGAATTAATATTAACATTAAAGATATTCAAATAAATAACATAATGACTTAATTTATCATTTTGTGATCGAAAATAATATTTGGAGATTATTTAAATTAAAGAATACAGCACTAATTTGGGCATCTATTAATGGTCATGAGGAAATAGTTCAAATATTACTTAAACAAAAAAATATTGATATTAATACTAAAAATATATATATTTATTAAATAATATATCAATAAAATTTTTTGGATTCCGACATAATATTTGGAATTTCTTTAAATTCATTAAAACAGCACTCATAAAAGCAATTGAAAATGAAAAAATAAATGTTATTGAATTACTTTTAAAAAAAGATGACCTTGATATAAATATAAATGATATTAAAATAATTTATATAAATTTCATATCAAATAATTAAAATCATAAAATATAATTTGGAATTTATTATAAATAAAGGAAACAGCTTTTACACATGCATCTAAAAAAGGAAATATCGATATCATAAATATACTAGAAAAATATAAATAAATAATTTATATGAATTATTTTTCTAAAATTCAAAACATTTAGCATTTTTATATACATAAATACACAAGAATTTTGTTATTAAAATGATTGAGGTCAAAAATTCATTGTTTTTTTTTCCATAATTTCAATAACAATTATATATGCAAAATTACGTTTTAATTACCCATAATATTAAAATCTTGATAAAACTTCATCCTTTTAACCAAGTTATTTCCCTTCTGATTTCATTTCTTTGTGCAACATCAATTGATTTTGATAAATAAAATATAATAAATACTATATTGGAATATGTTTGATAGCATTTATTAAAAACCAATGTATGCTATTTATTATGTTAGTCTTAAAAGCACTTTTTTAAGTGGGCAACCTTTATTCAATTTGATTAATGCAACACTTATTATATAATAATTACATAAAAATTATCTTGGAATATATTATCTCATACATTTCAGTCAAACAACGTTATTCAATCTCCAAAAATTAAAAAATAAATTTTTTTTATTATGATCTCTAAAAGAAAAATCGTACGATGAAAAACGTGTAGGTAGGCATTTTAAAATAATTAAAGAAAAAGATTTTTTTTGTGTAAACGTTCTCCTTAGTGATAAATAGGAATATTGCGAAAATTACAAAATTAAATCGAAAAAAAAAATTTAATAAATATATATTAATAAATATGCTGTCTATGAATAATACTACAGTGTATAGGTTTTTCACTTCAGTCTATATATATATAATAATAAAATTAAAAAAAATATATAAAAAGAAAAAGTATTTACAGCAATTTCTATTTCGAGTGATTTTATTTCAGCACAATGAGTCAAAAATTACAAAACTCTCTAAATAAAAACATTTACAAACTACACAAAGTCATTTCTTTCCGCCGTTACGTTATCCGCTCTTTGGTTCATTAGAGTTCTTTTTCTTCCTCTTCTTTTTCCCGTTGTTTCGAGCTGCTTCAAGTTTAACCTTATTCTGTTCACTCCGTAGTACTCCACGACATCTTTCACAGACTTCGTGTGAATACACGACGCGATTTTCTTGAAGTCTTTCGGATGCTGCGCGTACTTCTCGAGAAAAATCTGCTTCTCCGACTCCGCCCATGCAATCCGCTTCTTGTATTGGATGTGCGCCTGCAATGGGTCCGAAACAAATCGATTTGTGTCGTAAAGGAGATACGACTCCTTCTCCATGTCGTCCAAGTACATGAATTGATCAGGCGCAACGCCTTTTGGATTCGGAATCTTTTTAACGCGCCGCTCGAACTCTTTGGGCCACACTGGAACACTCTGACGCGCTTCATTAGAGTACGTGTTAAGAATTGCGCAAAGTTTTTCGTTCATTCGTGAACGATCAACATATTCAAAGGCAAGATTAGTCGCTTTAATACGCACTAAATTACGTCGATGAGTAATGGTGGTAAGCATAGGATCTAATAACGGGTCATGACGCTTAATCGTTTCGGATAAAAAGCGAAGTCCTGAAATATGTGTGTAAACGGTCGCCGTGTCGCGTAAAATGTAAGTTCGGGATGCTTGGAGTGCACGCGAGCGACTCGCGTCTCGGATGGAAAGAACGCCGTTATGAGGAATAATGAATCCTTTATAGTCTTGGACATTATTGGTGGGATCACGATCTGTCATATTGGCAACGGAAAAGAGTTTGAGTTGCTTTTGATGCTCAAGTGATTGAATGGTGTTGTTTAGAGATGTGATTTCTTTGTCATATGAATCAATGATTTTTTGGATTTGTTCACGCTTGGGTAGAAGTGGAAATGGAGCTGAGGGAACAACACGATGTGGTATTGATGGTTTTTGTGGAAGTGCTTTTTTGGCTGCTTCCTCTTTCCATTGACGATTTGCAACAAATGCTTTGATAATAACTGTGGGATCATGAAATATGGTGTTAATTGTGGTGGCAGTTGTTGTGGATATTTGTGTAGATGTGTCTTTGTTGACTAGAATTCTAACAGGTTTTGGATCTGGAGTTGGTTCTATTTTCGGCGGTGGTTTTGGTAACTCCTTGGGATCAGGTCGTGGTTTTACTTGTGGAGTTTTGGGTTTTATATCAAGTTGCTCAGGAGTAAAGTAATCTGGAATAATGACAAAGGGTACAGTTTTATATTGTTCTTCTTGCTGTTCTGTTACTGGCTTTATTGGCGCAGTTTGTGGTACCAAACGAACATTATTAAATGAATCGCTTGATACTGTCTGTTTAAGCATCTGAGCACCTTCAGATTTAGCTGTGGGTACTTGTACCGGGTCAGGATTGCTTTGAGCCGGAATTTGTGGAACTTCTCCTTTCTCCATTTCGATGCAAACCCAAAAGAGAAGTGGAAAAAAGCCGCATTCGAACTTCAATTTTCACAGCATAAACCGCTGCATTTACGGTTTGGCGGAGAACGTTATGTTAAACTGTGGTGCCTCCGAGAAAAAAATGATCAAGTTATTGCACTAGTTCCTTTTGCTGTTAAAAATAATGAGAGTCAAAAGGTTTCTCATGGTATTTTTTATTTATTTATTTTTTTTTTCAAATCTTTAAAGATTGATCTTAAATATAAGCTGTAGAACAGACAATTTTTAGATTTTAACGCTGATAATATTCTAGCATCTGTTGAATCTTTATCAAATAATTATTCAGCAGAATTTCCTTATTAATTTAATTTCGTTGTTCAATTATATACTAATGTTTTACATCAAAAGAGGTTCATAAAATATTTTCGAGTTTTTGAAAAAAATGAAAATGAAGAAATGATAAATCGAGAATTAACAAGATTAATAGAATTATATGAATGAAATTATATAGTGACTATTAGCTGTCAGTCTCATATGCTATGTATGTTGTTTTGTTAAAATTTGAATGAATTAGCAAAGTTGAGTGCTGAATGTTCTTCATTTTATATAACGATAGTGGATTTCAATATCATTCAATTAGCTAATCACAGTTACTCAAGCGGTTGTTTTCAATTTTGAATGTCAATACGGTTAAAATTTACTCAATTTTAGCCAAAACGGTTATATTCAAATATTCATGAACGATGGGTCTTAATTTCTGATATAAAGTATTGAATTTGGCTTTACTCAAGGGTTATTATTATCATAAATATTATGCCAATTAAGGAGAATTGGGAAAAATTGACCTCATTATTATCAAAAAAAAAAAAAAAAAAAATTCATGTTTAATTTGGTAAATTCTAATAGTATCTATTTAATGTGCTTCCAAGCATGTCAATGTCAAAAATCATTTGTTTATGCATGTAACTTTTGTAAAATAGAAATTAAACTGTTTCATTTTCTAAACGATGATGCAACCAATGAAATTAGTTATTAAATAAGGAAGAAATACCTTAAGAACATTTGCAGAACTCAAAATTTCGATTCAATTTAACCCAAAAGCGATTATTATAAAAAATCCATGCATTATCTTTGTAATGTTGTCTCCAAAAATTTTTTGTTGAAGTTTTTCTTATAATGCATTTATAATATTTATGTTTTTATGTATTTACATTTTGCTTTGTTGGGATATTTGTTATATTGTTATTTTGCTGATTTTCATATGTTTGTATGTTTATATCAACTTTTGTTTTGATACAATTATTTCGATTGTTTTCTGCATACATTCGATCTTTGAGTTGATTTTGATCATTATTAGCAATATACGCTTCATTTCTATTTCTTATTGAAAATGAAGATTTGATATTTGTATAAGAGGAATATGAATTAGAATTTTCGTTTGTACTTTTTTTCAAGGAGTAAATTTAACATTTCTGTGTAACCTTTTTGTTGTGCAATTTGAATTGCAGTCAAATATTATTAATACATATTGCAAATTATTAAAACAAATCCAAAATTTTTAAAGCAAAGTTTAAATTATTAAAACATATATAAAATTATTGAAATATATTCCAAATTATTCAAATGAATAGTTTTTGCATTCACATCAATTCCTTCTTTATCTAAAAGTAATTTTACTATTTCTATATTATCATTTCTAACTGCTATATGAAGTGCTGTTTCAAATTATTAAAACATATTCCAAATTATTAAAACATGTTCTAAATTATTAAAACATATATTAAATTATTAAAATGAATATCTTTTGCATTAGTGTCAATTCCTTCTTTATCTAAAAGTAATTTTACTATTTCTATATTATTATTTTCGACTGCTATATGAAGTGCTGTTTCAAATAATTTATTTTGATTAATTTCTTCTTCTTTCATTTGAAATACTCTTAAAAAATTTAAGTAAATATCAAATTCTTGTTTTCGTGATGAAAATGCATTATAAACGATATTACTTATAATAATATTAAATGTATTCGGGAAATTTATATCGAATAATTCCAAGACTTTATTAGCAGATTCCTGGAAGTTTCCTTGTTTCCATTTAAACTGAAAAAAGTTTTCTCAAGCTCAATTAGGAATTTCAAGCATGGCGATAAATTATTTGAATTTTTATCTCCTGTATTTATGTTAATAGTATCATCATTAGGTACATGCATGTGCTTTGGCGAAATCATAGCCCAACGCTACTTTATATTCAATTTTATATTCATTGAAAAAAAATTCTGAGAGGTTGAGTAAACCAAAAGAAAAAGGTCCACTCAAATAATTTCAAAATTGAGTCATGTACGTTAATATTATTGTTCAATAAACGGCCGTAAAATTGTACGTTAATCATTAAAAATCGTTTTCCTCCATGCCTTTTCAAGACTTGAAATAAAATGATACATAACATAAATCCATATTTTAAGTGTGTTTGTTTAAATTAAGTTTCAGATGCAAATATTCAATTTTAAAATTTTCCTTCTAGTCATTGATCACTTTGTATTTCCATCAAAAATTAATATTAGCAACTTATTTTTTCATAAATATGATCTACATTAGTTCTAGTATGTTCCACACTCGTATATCGATATATAAAATTTTATAAGAGGGATTTTTTGTAATGGAATTTCGATATATAAGCTAAATTTCGAAAATCTGTCTTTGTAAAATTTTATAAATGAGAAATTAATTATTTTAATATTTTAAAAATTTCGTTTGATGATTCGTGTAATGAATAAATTAATTTATGAAATTTCAATATTTTCACAGGTAAAAGTGTCGATTTTGAACCCTGTTTTGACTATTAACCGAATTATCCTTTCAAAGAGCAATACTTTTATTTTTACAAAAAAAGTCCTGCTTTGATTTTTTTTAGATTGATTTGTTCGATACAAATTTTATGAATATGCCTCAATATGTATGAATTTATCTCAGAAATAGACATTGCAACTTATGAATAAAAATCTAAATGAACTAAAAAATGTTTATAACCCCCTTTGTATACAAAGAGAACTTGTACAGTGCTCCAATATAAACTTTTTGAATATTTTCAACATTTGAATGTTCTTTTTTTAAATATCATTAAATATTTAATGAAATAGTATCATTTTATATGTACTTTTTTCAAACTATCCTATTCTCTAATATTTTGTGCAAATAAATATTTTTACTGGTTTCCTAGTGGTTTTTGATATTTTCCGATAATTTTTGGTGTTTTTATCCTTTGATTCTTCGGATATTTAATTGGGAAGAAAACGATCAAAAGTATTGTTTTTTAACGGTCAACTGGTTAGGAAATTTTATAATGAATCGATCAATTTTTGTCACTTTTCCCAAATGATCAAAGGGGTTAATTATTCTACAGTTGTTGAGCACTTTTTAGTGATCTAAGCCCATTTGATTTTTCTTTGATCGTTGATACCTGAAAAAAAGCTTTGATCGTTTGCGACTCAAAAAGTGATATACGATATTCTTTCGTTAAATAATAATTTTGAATGAAGTAGTCGTGATAATTTTGTGTAAATAGGTTTGGGTGACGTTAATCAGATATCACTAATGTATAACAATTAATTTTGATGAATATCATTATTCTCAATCATTAAAGCAGGTGACATTTTCTCCCCATAACTCCCCTCTGTGCAAATGATCATCCCTCTTAATTTTCAATCGGAGTTAGCAGGCTCAGTCAATTTTGAGATAAAAGTAAAATTTGTGATAACAAAGGGGTTTTCCAACGGGTTTACATATTCAAAAGTTGCAAAAAATAAAAATTTCAGCACGATCAAAACTGATCAGTTTTGAGTTAATGATACTGAACAGGTATATAAAGAGAAACACCTCAATGCTGACACTTCCAAATTTTGCTCTATCAACGTCAGCATTCAAAAACGTTTCTTTTCATACTACGCGTTCTCCAATTCTCGAACCATTATATTCAAAAGATTCCGACTTGGATGACGAACCTTATGACGAAGTTGAAGTGCCAAACAGAATGATGACTGTTACACAGTTCAAAAAAAAGCATCATCGAAATATTCAACTTCCATATCTCCCACTTCTTAAAATCCCTTATGACCAAAATCAAATTTCCCTCTTAGAACAAAAAATAAATCTATGTTGCACTCTTTGCGATTTCACAGACATAGATGCTGATAAAGAAGCAAAAGCTATCAAAACAGCAACCCTCAAAGAGCTCATGAACATTTTTGCTTCACCAACAATGATTAGGCTTGTTGCTCCTGAAGCAATTAATAAATTTTTTGATATGATTATTGTCAATATAACACGACCTCTTCCGCCAATCGAATCAAAACACTTTTTTCTTCAAGAGGAACCACAGTTAGTAGATGTCGCATGGGCGCATTTATCTTTAGTTTACACATTAGTATGAAAAAATCAGTCCATCAAGCCTA
The DNA here is from genome assembly GCF_020186115.1 of Histomonas meleagridis. Classification (NCBI taxonomy): domain Eukaryota; phylum Parabasalia; order Tritrichomonadida; family Dientamoebidae; genus Histomonas; species Histomonas meleagridis. Next base: position 121,399 of record NW_027150746.1, read on the forward strand.
TTGATCCACACTTTGATAGGAAGTTTATAACCACAATTCTTCTTCTTTTACATGCGCCTGATATAAATGAGCGTGAACAAATCACCACATTAATTCAAAATTACATAAAAGATCATCCAGAAGATGAAAATTATATTCTTTCCAAAATGATATTTTTTGTTAACGAATATCTTGAAGGTAAATGTTATCCATTTTGTATTACACCAATTCTCAAAGTCTTTATTCAATTCATCAAATCAAGTGAAAAGCTTGATCCTTTTTATGTTCAAATATATACTGACACCATTATCCATTTACATTCTTCACATCAATTTGTTACATTTTATCCACTTCTTACTGAAATAATTGATATCTTTTCAAGTCAAGATCCATCAATTTGTTTACCTATCTTCCGAAAGGTCATAAAATATTGGCCCAAGTCCCAACCCTCCAAACAAGTACTCTTTATTAACCTTCTCATCTTCATCCTCGAGAGGATCACATCAAACGACTTTTCTGAGATTATCGTTCCGTTATTTACACTTTTTGCAAAAGTGGCAACCGAAAAGTACGCTAAAGCTGCTGATGCATCGATGCAAATATGGAACAATGTGTATATTATCCCAAAGCTCATAGATCATTCATCAACTATATATCCAATAGTTTATTCAGCTTATACAAGAACAATGAATGAACATTGGAACGCAAAAACTAGAAATGTGGCACATAGTACATTAAAGAAAATGCACGATAATGATCAATTCGTTTATGATAATATGTCATCAATAATATCAAAAACAATTGATCAAGATGTTCGAAATTCGACAATCAAACATAAAAATTGGGCTACCATTGCTAGGTGCGCGGCTAAGGTGGATAAGTCTGTAAATTTGGTGAAGGTTCTTGGTGATATACAAATTAATTTTAATTTGGATATATTAAATGAGAACGTTTCAACCTCTAACAAACATAAGAAAAACTTTCGTGAACCTTCGGGGTCGAAAAACACATTGGGAACAATAATGAAGGCAAAAAGACACTCACAAATTGTGGCGCCTTTTCATAACACTTGGAAATTATAACTATTGGTATTGTAATTCACAATACTTGCTCGTAGTAAGTTAGTATTATAGTTTAATACTAATTTTTGTATCTATCCTATGCGAATAAAAATGTCTATAGTTTAAATATTTAAACTTTTTGCTTTTTTTGCCACAAGCAATGTTTTAACTTCATGTTGAATTGGTTAAACTTTCATGAGATATGTGCATCTGCTGATTAAAATATATTTTGATAAAAGTCTATGTGTTTTGGCTTACAGACATGGAACTACAATAAAAGCTAGTTCAAGGTTTGTCTCAACTGATAATTTTTTTTAGTCATTACGTTACGGTTTTATGTTTGTTGTTGTTTTTATTGTTTTCAATTTAACTACGCTTAAACGGTTTATATAGATGAAGACATCCGAATTAATTGATTCGGCACCCCTCATTGATATTTCTCCATCAACAGTTGAAGAAAAAAATGAGGTCGACTTAGATGATCGTATATTTCAAGAGCCAACAGAAGAAGATTCTTCATTATTTGGTGCATTTCAAATCTTAATGAATACAGCAATTGGATCCGGAACATTACTTATTCCTTTTTGCTACAAACTGGGTATTATTTTTGCAATTCTTATGTCAGTAATAATCGGCTTAATTTCACTTGGCTCTTTTTGCATGATGATGGATGCAGCTTATATTACCAAACGTTATGATTTTCGTGGACTTTGGAATCAACTATTTAATAAGAAATTAATTTTTATTCTTGATGTCATCATCTTTTTAGTACAAATTGGCTCATGTATGATTTATTGCCATTGGGTTGGCCTTTTAGTTAACCGTACACTTGGAATCAAAGTTAAAGTTCTTAATACTGACATCTTTTGGAATTGGGCAACAACATTATTATTAGCATTTCCAATGACAATCCCACGATCAATCGCTAAATTAGAAACTTTTGCATCCTTTGGCACAGTGCTAATTATTGTGTTAATTTCACATGCTTTGTATTGGCTTATCAAAGATGTTAAGGCTAAAGGCTTTGATCCAAACCATGAAATTCGATGGTTCCATTGGGATTTGTCCGTCTTTATACCAGCCTTAGGTGTCAATTCCATGTCATACAATTGCATATTAAATTTATTCCCAACACTTGAACATTTACGCAATCCAACAGTTCGCCGTGGCCGCTACTTAGCTATTATAAATGTTTGCGCATGTTTTGTCGCATATGCCATGTTTGGTATATTTACATATTTAGACAAATTTAATGAACTAAAGGCCTCATCTGCCTTAGAGTTATATCCACCCAGTAATCCATTCACTATTATTGCAACAATTTGTGTATGCTATATATTATTGTTATCTGAACCATTAGTAATTTGGGCTGCCCGAACTTCTGTTGATGCTACTTTGTTTAAGGACAAGGAGATGACAAGGTTAAGATGGATTTTGACCGGGTTAATTCTGATTGCTATTTCTGCCGGATTGGCATCTACTTCGGATAACATTTTAATCTTCTTCAACATTGTCGGAGGTTTGTTGATCCCTGTAGTGACGCTCCTGATGCCTTCGTTGTACTTCTTAAAGGCAACGCCAGGCAGAAAGTGGTACCGAACTGTTCAGGCGGGATACACAATCGCGTTCACAATTATCGCGGCAGTGGCATCGACGTGGCAAACAGTGGAAGAAATAATTGGAAAGAAATAGATTATAGAGAGAAATGATCTATAGTTGGTAAAGAGTTATAAAATCTTTAATATTCATTTTATGTGTTTGTGGATCATAAAAATTCGCTAATGATTATGTACATAAGTTATTGCAGGTTTTTTAAACAGATATCAAAATGCCCTTTAATATGTGTGAATATGTTTTATTGAGATTTTAATGTCTTGTGTAAAACAATGTAATTTCTTCCAAAATTTACTTCGAAAAAACTCAAAGGATATGGGGAAATTTTAACAAATTTTTTAAAGCACTATGTATAATGAGACTCAAAAAAAAATTCCTGCGCAATAAACTTTAGAAAATTGAGAACCACTTAACGTGCATAAATTTTACAACCAGACTCGAACCTTACATTGTAAGTGCTGTATATACAGTACTGAAGTAAGTTCTATTTTTTCTTTATCTATTCACAAGCCAAATTCTTTAGGATGTATAGAAAAAAGTAAAAATAGCATAAAACAATAAAAAGTTACAAACATATTTATATATTTTGAATTCGTAATCATGAAATAGATAGTTTTTCCAATTGCTTTTGTAGCATTTGGATTCTTGTCTGATTAGTTACCACTTGATAAGAAGTCTTTCCATGATTATAACATCTTTCTTGGAATTTCTCAATCACTTCTGTTGTCTTTTGAAGTTCTTTCAATTCTTCATCTAGCATTTGCTTGTATTCTTCTTCTGTTTGTATTGCATTTATTAAGTTTGTTATGTATTGTTGTTTCCGAAGTTCTATTTCAGCAAAAAGTGACTTTTTCACTTCACTTTCACTCGTGTGTAAACCATTAAAAAAGTTTGCTTTTAAATCTTTGAGTTGTTGCTCAAGACTGTTGTTTGCTTGTGTTTGCTGATTTATTCGATTTGTAAGGCTGGTGTGCATTTCAATCATTTTGTTTCGTTCATTTACATATTCTTGAGAAGGATTTGGAAGATTATTATCTTTGATTTTAAGGGATTCTTCCCTTTTTCGAAGGTTTTCAAGAGCTTCTCGCTCTTCTACTTGAAGAACATTGAGTTGTTGTTCATTTTGTTGTTGTTCTTCAAGTTTGGAATTGATAAGTTCTATTAAAACTTGCTCATCTTTATCTGTAGTTTGGTTATGTTGAAGTTCATTAATTTCATCTTGTAAAAAAACATAATCAGCTTCACGTTCCTGTAGGCTGTATTCAGCATATTCAAATTCAGTTTGAATATAATGGAAATCTTTTTTGAGAGATTGAATTTGTTGATCAAGCTTATATAAATCAGGATCTGATAAATCTATTTTTTGTTGGTTTGACTTTTCAGAAAGTTCCTTGTTTTGAATTTTAAGTTTGGTTAACTCATTTTCTAATTCTTGATATTGTTTTGTAAGTAATTGATTTTCTTTACGAATTTTTTCAATATATAATGTGGCACTGGGTGATTTAGTGTTCTTAGGGCTGGGTGATAAATGTTTTCTTGTAGGAGATTTTTGCGGAGAAAAACTCGACATATATAATTTCACATAACATTTCTCATTTTTTTCTTTGTTTTTCCTCTTGGTGCATTTCATTGATATACAGCCAAGCTTTAAAACTAATGCTTTAATCTCTTTCTTTTGATGGACAAAACTTTTAGCTTTGAGTCAAAAAATTTAAAATAGTTCTAATTGAAATAATTATAAATTGATATTAGAATAAGATTAACATGACACTGTTACACTAGGTATTAAATACTGTTTGTAGCTCTTTGGTAATGCTTAAATTTAATGAGGAGAATGGTTACAGACAATGAACTCACAAACCCAGCCCTTTAGAAAATTTGATATAAACGATTATATTTCTCACAAAAAGATGGTTTGGCGTGTGGATTTCATTTTTTTAGAAAATGAGTTTCAACAAGGAAGATCCAATTATCCAAATGATGGTCCCTGAGTTTATTTCCAAATTTGGTTGTAATCCTGAAGTTGCTGGTCGCGCACCTGGAAGAGTCAATCTTATTGGTGAACACATTGATTACTGCGGATTTCCAGTCTTTCCAATGGCCCTTAAAGACAAACATACAACTGTCCTTATTAGCCTCAATGATTCTGGAAAGATAAATTGCAAGAATACTGATCCAGCAAATTATCCTGATGCTGAAGTCAATTCCATTGCGCCTGAATCAGAACTCGTTTCCACAGGATGGAGTAAGTATGTTGAAAGTGCCATTAAAGAGTATTGCAAAACCTTCAATTATACAATCCATGGCATCAACATATTAGTTCATGGAACGGTTCCTATTGCCTCAGGTCTTTCCTCTTCTGCAGCTCTTCTTTGTTCCATAGTCATTGCACTTAACGCCTTACAAAATGTGGATCATGATAAACAAGCACTGATCAACTGTTCCATTGAAGCCGAACATCGTGTTGGCATGAACTGTGGTGGTATGGATCAATCCATATCCATTTTAGGCCAAGAAGGTTATGCGTTAATCATTGGATTTTCTCCACCGTCCACAAAACTCGTCAAATTGCCCGACGCCCATTTCATTGTTGCCCACTGCATGAAGAAGTCCGCGAAAGTCGAAGGCTATGACGAGAACTGTTACAATCATCGAGTATTAGAAGTTCGTCGTGCAGCCGAACTCATGGCCGCGAACTGTAAAACGATTGGCGACGTTGTTAAATCAGTCGGCGGCTTCGACAAAGCCATTGAACTTGCAGAGAAGCTTCCGCAGAAAGAGGGAAATCTTGTTCTCCGCGACCGCGCTCTCCACGTTCTAACCGAAGCGCAGCGCGTGCTGAAGATGGAGAACGCGACACTCGACGAGTGGGGAACGCTGATGTGCGAATCGCATCGAAGCTGCAGAGATTTGTACCACTGCTCGTGCGAAGAGTTGGACGAGTTAGTCGAAGAGGGGCTGAAAGATGGCGCAATCGGAGGAAGGCTCACCGGCGCGGGATGGGGCGGATGCGCAATCTTTCTGCTGAGGAAGGAGAACGACCCGCAGCTGTTCATAGAGAAGCTGAAGAAGGGATACTACGAGAGAAGGAAGATCGAGAACCCGATTGTGTTCGCAACAAAGCCGGGACAGGGCGCAGAGGCGTTCAAGTTCTGAATTAGTGATACGCATTAAATGCATTTTATTGATTCGTTTTGGCTTGGAAAATGTTTTGGATGTCTGTGCACGAATTGTTTGGAATGTTTTGTTTATGAAGTAGAAAATTTTGGTGATTGAATGAATTCAATTTTGATTATCTATGCTCGAAGTGTGTGGTGAATTTGTTGGTTTTAATTGGAGTTGAATTTGATTCTTCTTCCTTGGTGTTTTTTATTTCGTATACGTATCAATTATATAATGATTAATGAAATAATAATTAATACAATCAAAACGCAAATAAAAATATAAATATATGTTTTATATTCAGCTCTTGATTCATTATTTTCAAAAATCATATAAAAAACAGAACAACACACGAAATATTTATGAATAAATAATAACAATATAATCAGAAAGTTTAAGAAATATCGGGATATGTGTAAAACATGAATTCATAATTGTGGCATTAAATAAAGTTAAATATGAATTACTGAAAGAAGAGTGTGAAATATTATATTTTTTAATCCAAATAAGTATGATTCGATTTCTGCTATGTTTTCTGAAAGAGAAACTTTTTCTAATTGAGAACAGGAATAAAAGGTAATTTACAAATTGAAACGACTGAGTTAGCTATAGTAATAGATTAATTTCCAGTAAGAAAAAGAACATTTTTCTAATTGAGAACAGGAATAAAAGGTAATTTACAAATTGAAACGACTGAGTTAGCTATAGTAATAGATTAATTTCCAGTAAGAAAAAGAACATTTTTTCCAAAAAAACCGTTTTTTCCTAGGAGGACTAACCCCATTTTAAATTACAACATATTCTGTCCTTTTGTATTATACATTTGTAAATTAAATTGGATTTTAATATGGTGAATGGTGTCGACCCCACGATTTGTTTTTCGTTAAAATTGTATGTGGCATTATAATAGCAACGCCATGTTTCCAATTTCATTATTAATATCTCCATATTTCATATAAATTCAAAAAAATGATGTTTTGCTAAAGATTTGTTTTTATGGGATATGCACAAAAAGGCAAATTCCAACTGAAAAAGTATAAAATCAGAAGTTTACTTGAGTTTTTGAATTTATTTACGATAAGATGAAAAACGTTTGCAAACAATTTGCCTTTCACAATAATTTTTTAATTATTTCTTTTTCTTATGCCTTAATAATTTCGACCACTTCTTTGTGGCGCATTTGCTTAGCCTCCTGGTATGCATATGCAATATTTTTCTTCGATGGATTATATTTTAACAGCAGATTTACAATGTTCGGCTTATCACAGATCGCAGCAACTTCAATTGCGGAATACTTCAAATGCTTCTTCTCGTAATAGAACGAGTCGGGATTGACGCCATTTTCCAGCATCGTTTTCACCACACGGAAGAAACCTTTCTTACATGCGAAACATAACGGATGAATTTCTTTTTCTTGAGTACATTCGTATTTACAAATGTCGACTCCAAAGTTCAAAATCATTTTAATTGAGTTCAGATTGAGCATGTTGATGGCCTCATTTAACATTTCCACAAAATATATTGGATCTGACGTATGCTTCGATAATATGTACTTAAGGACATCTGGGGCATAGACATACGCGGCATGTTCACTATATAATTCGACGTATGATACAATATCTTTCCTATCTTGATAATTTTCAATGATGTTAATAAAATTATTTCGTACCACATATGAAAATGAGGCAATTTTGAAGAAAAATTTAATTCTATACATAATGAATATATTAACTCCCACCCATTTTCACACGCATGTGATAATGCGTTTTGCCAGTTACCATCTTCTACTTTGAGATCTGCACCCAAAACCTTAAATAATAAAAATAAATCCTGATAACCATTCATTGCTATTTCAGTTAAAAGACATTAAACGGGAATTTGGGATATATTCTTTGGTCTTTTCCTTTGTATCCAACAAATATCATTTTTTGTCCATTAGAGTCTACAGGGATTTTTTCTGCTGGGAATCCTGTGGTAATATTCCTGGACGAATGTCATTTGATTTTGGTAAAAAGACTAATTCGAAATATTCTGAGTTTTTGGTGTTTGTGTCGAAGCCCTTTTCGATAAACTTCTCAATTATGTAATAGTTGCGAAATTCAAATGCGAACCATAGCGCCGATAAATTGAAATAATGATCGGTTTCAAGTGACATGTCATGATTTGTTATTAAGTGATCAACCATTGAATTTGATCGTCCACAAATGGCAGCACACAAACATCCTTGGATATCATGTTCTCCCATATTATAAAAGCGCTCAAAGAGTTCAATGTCACCTATAAATGCTGCAGAATGTATGGCACGCCATCCATGCGGGTTAGTTGCATTAATTGGAACTTTTTGTTCAATGAAAAAATCAATTACTTTACGAGAGTTAAAAAGAACAGCTGCAGATAATATAGGATGTTGGTGTGAAATAAGTGTGGCTAAGGCAATTTTATAGTTGGTGACTTCGGGATAATCACCACGTGGATATAGTGATTTAATGGTTTCAACATCATCATCCATAATGGCAAAGTCAAAGGCTTTGGAATTTGGATAACGTCGACATCTACGAAATTGAGCCCAACAATCTTTTCGAATATCTTGGTAATGATCAGGCTTATATTTAAATGTTTCCATAAGCTCTTCTGGTCCTAACGTTATTTCTAACTCGGGAACTAAATTGCTTTGTGGTCTGTTTATAAGGTCTGGTGGTAATATTATATTGTAAGATTCAATAACATCATCAGCTGTAAAAACGCCTGCATCACAGCAACAAAAGAAGAAGAAAAGATCATTATGTACACAATAATATGCGAACAAATGTCGTTGATTTTCGTCAAAAAGATCAAACACCAAATAAACTATAGCTTCTGTATGTTTCTCTCGATATCTGCTAATTGAAGAAAATAAGAAACTGACAATGTCAGTAAAATGATATTCTTTTAGGATTTTAATTATTTCTTCTTTTTCTTTTGGATCTCCTTCATACTTCCAAAGCATTTCAGATATCGTACGGGACCTTTTAATTTTTTCCATCACTTCTTCCTTTGTTAATGATGCCTGCGGAATCATTTTGGTGTTTATTTTGCAGTTATTTCAAGTCCAAAAAATGACACATTACAAATTTTACTTTTTGCACAGGACCTTTTGTCACTTTTCTTTTTCTTCTCCGAACGTTTCACATCCCACAAAACGATAGAAAATTTCAGTTCAAATTTCAAGTGCAGTCAGTCCACTACACTCAGAAAAAGATTCGAATTGAATAAGAATCAATCGTCTTCCAATTCTGGTTGTGTTCATTTCACATTAACATGAAAGTCAGATATGGTATGTTTATTGCCATGTTAAATTATTATGTTTATACGAGTATCTCATCAACACCATCTGCTTCACTGGCTTGTACTTCATTGAGAGGCTTCTTGTTACGCTTCTTCAAAATAACAACAACAACAATCGCTACAACGGCAAGGACAACAACTATAACAACAACACTAATAATGGCTTTCTCTGCCGTTGTAAGTCCGGATTGTTGATCTGCAGGCTCAGAGATTTCTGCTGAAGATGAATCTTCTGTTTGTGCTTCAGATGTAATTTCTGTTGTGATCTCTGTTGGTGCTTGTGTAGTTACTTCAGTAGTTGCTTCTGATGAAGAAGCGGTAGGAATTTCTGTTGTTACTTCTGATGATGATTCAGTAGTAATTTCTGATGTCACTTCAGAAGATGATTCGGTAGTAATTTCTGTTGTTACTTCTGAAGAATATTCAGTAGTAATTTCTGTTGTTACTTCTGATGATGATTCGGTAGTAATTTCTGTTGTTACTTCTGAAGAATATTCAGTAGTAATTTCTGTTGTTAATTCTGATGATGATTCAGATGTTACCTCAGAAGATGACTCAGTGATAATTTCTGATGATGATTCAGATGTTACTTCTGATGATGATTCAGTAGTAATTTCTGATGATGACTCAGTAGTAATTTCTGATGATGATTCAGTAGTAATTTCTGATGATGACTCAGTAGTAATTTCTGATGATGATTCAGTAGTAATTTCTGATGATGATTCAGTAGTAATTTCTGTTGTTACTTCTGATGATGATTCAGTAGTAATTTCTGATGATGATTCAGTAGTAATTTCTGTTGTTACTTCTGATGATGATTCAGATGCTGATTCAGAAGATGATTCTGATGAAGATTCAGATGTTACTTCTGATGTTGATTCTGATGCTGATTCAGATGTTACTTCTGATGATGATTCAGATGCTGATTCTGATGATGATTCAGATGTTACTTCAGAGGATGCCTCAGAAGATGATTCTGATGAAGATTCAGATGCTGATTCTGATGATGATTCAGAGGCCTCAGATGCTGATTCTGATGATGATTCAGATGTTACTTCTGATGATGATTCAGATGAAGATTCAGAGGATGCTTCAGAGGATGATTCAGATGAAGATTCAGAGGATGCCTCAGAGGATGATTCAGATGAAGATTCAGAGGATGCTTCAGAGGATGATTCAGATGAAGATTCAGAGGATGCTTCAGAGGATGATTCAGAGGATGCCTCAGAGGATGCTTCAGATGAAGATTCAGAGGATGCCTCAGAGGATGATTCAGATGAAGATTCAGAGGATGATTCAGAAGATGATTCAGATGTTACTTCTGATGATGATTCAGATGAAGATTCAGAGGATGCCTCAGAAGATGATTCAGAAGATGATTCAGAAGATGCTTCAGAAGATGATTCAGATGATGATTCAGAGGATGATTCAGAAGATGATTCAGATGTTACTTCTGATGATGATTCAGATGAAGATTCAGAGGATGCCTCAGAAGATGATTCAGAAGATGCTTCAGAAGATGCTTCAGATGATGCTTCAGAAGATGCTTCAGAAGATGCTTCAGAAGATGCTTCAGAAGATGATTCAGATGATGATTCAGAGGATGATTCAGATGTTGCTTCTGATGATGATTCAGATGAAGATTCAGAAGATGATTCAGATGAAGATTCAGAAGATGATTCAGAGGATGATTCAGAAGATGATTCAGATGTTGCTTCTGATGATGATTCAGATGAAGATTCAGAAGATGATTCAGAGGATGATTCAGAAGATGATTCAGAAGATGATTCTGATGAAGATTCAGATGTTACTTCTGATGATGATTCAGATGAAGATTCAGAAGATGATTCAGAGGATGATTCCGTTGATGTCTCGGTATTTTCATCATTGCTCTTGATGACAATCCTTTTCCTTGGGATGCTTTCATCGTATTTTGTTATTGCTAAGGTAAGAAGAAGAACAAACATTAAAATGCTTGTTTTTGTGAGCCTACATTGAATAGTCAATATGGCCGTTTCTTAAAGAAAATTGAAAGAATTCGTGTTGTTTGAATTAAGAGGACGAGAGGTTTTTGATAGAATTTCAATTGTAACAGCAAACAAACTTTTGAGCCATTTTTTTATGTGCTATCAACAGAACGGTTATATGGAACCACCTTCTGAAAATTTGTTATTTAACCAATATCAAAAGGTGCACAAAAACGATAAACCAATCAATTCGATAAGGAATTCAGAGGAAATCTCAAGTAAATTGACACATTTCTGTGAACTGATACGAACGGCGTGTCGGCTTTTTATTTTGATAAGGAAGAAATTTGTGCGCAGGCAAAAATGAATGAATAATCGCATATATCATAGTGCAATAAGAATATTTAACAAAATTACGAATCAGATGGTTGCATTACAAAATCTTTCTTTCGCAAACTTTGTTTCATAAGGAATCTCGATACAATATTTATATATATATATAATATGATTACAGCATAAATGAAAAATGTGTGTCTCATTTCGTCAAATTAATATCTAATAAAACATTAGTACCTGAAACGCGTTTAAATAACAGGTTTTAAATGTCGAAAATATTTTCGAACAAGGATTTTCAATTTTTTGGGTTGTGGAAAAGTCAATTTTATATAAAGTTTTGAATTGCTCTCACTTTCAGAGAATCGAAAATTTCATTCCTTAAGCAAAACTCAATTTATAATAAAAAACATGCATCTAACTTAACACGTATTTTGAGCTAGAAGCAAACAAAGAAAATTATGGAATCTTTGAAATTTATTAGATAATTTTTTGTTCATATTAAAAACAATTTTTAGATTTAAATGATGATTTGCTTGGGCATGCACTTGAAAAATTCCAAATTTTAGAAGTTTGCTTGTTTATTATAATGCAGCCATTTTAACGAGATCTGGATTTTCTTCAATTTCTTCTTGATCTATTGGGATTTGTTCAATTGGTTTGCCTGTTGTCTTGCTAACATCTTTGGCAATTTCGTTATATACAAGACGAACAGCAAGTTCTTGATCTTCAGCTTCTGTATCTCCGTTCAATTCGTCCATAGTTTCGTCAAGCATTTCTTCAGTGAGACCGGATTTCTCCATTTCTTGTTGAAGTTGCATCATTGTACGTTGCATTTCTGGAACTTTCACCATTTGATTCATCATACGTGTAACTTCAGCAGACTTTTGGAATGTTCCACAAACTTTCACTTGGGCCATTTGTAGATCAATTTGACGAACCATTGAATCAAGTTGTGTGCATGTCTTTAACAACTTAGAACGGGTTTTCTTTGAATTTGCTATTTCTGCAATAAGTGGCATGACAGAGTCTTGATGTCCTTGTTTCATTAAAAGTTTTACCTTTTGTTTAATTTTGTCTTCTTCTCTTTCGATTTTAAGCATTTGTCGATTAATTGCACGGCGTTCACTACGAATTGTTGTTTTCCATTGTTTTGCACGTTCTTGTGGAGTCAGCTTCTTTCCACCAAACATTTTGTCTATTGTCAAAACCGTTGGTTTTAGTGCGGTTAAATGAAGGGTAACTTTTTGAACATTTTAAACATTTTGAGATATCTCATAGAAAATATTCTAATACTTATTACGGTTTTACTTTTCATATTTTGACTGCCACATGAATTTTCCGATAGATTTACGATACAACTTTTTGAGCCAGCTCCTTTGACGCGATCCTATATTTCTTATAGGTAAATGCAATATTCTTTAGATAAATTTCATATGCTTTCGGAATTAATTCATTTTGTTAATAATGAAAAATGGCATTCATATAAATAAATTCTTTCATCATCATTGTTGTGATAAGCAGCAAATAAAAAATAGAATTCTTAATATATCATCTTACAATAACTATGATAAATTTATATATTCGAATTATGGTAATACGGAATCTTTTAGATAAATTAGAAAAAGGATTCAATCAAAATATTTCACACACTCTAGAATCATATTAAAATTTTGCTGAAATTAACAAATACCTATTTCCCAATATCAGAATAAAATCACAAGAAAATTTTAAAAAAATTAGAATCTTTATAATAATATTACAGAATATGTTATTGATAATGAAATTATTAATATTCCAAGTAATGCATTTAATGGATGGACAACGAGTAAATCGATTAATATGAGTAATTCAGTTACAACAATTGGAACTTATGCATTTCGTTATTGTTCGTTTATGAAAACAGTTATTATCATCAGCGAAAATATTTTCATATTTTTACAACAATTAGGATATAGTATTTCAAATATGTTCTTCATTAAAAAATATTGCAATACCTAATTCAGTTACAACATTTCAATTTTTTGCATTGAGTGATTGTTCCGATTTAAAATGTCAATTGAAAGTAATGCATTCTACAATTGCAATGATTCGATGTGATTTATTTTGCAGATTATAAATCCCCAACATCTTTTGGTGAAAATGTATTTAATAGTGGACCATCTCAAAACACGACATTTGTACCACTTAATATAATCTATAACCTGGCTAATGAATATGATATTTATCTTTGGGCATTCTTACATTTACAGAATCAAACACATTCTCGGAAATGTACATTTCAAATACATTCTCTAAATCAAAAACATGTTGGATTTGTTTGCTTTTATTATCTGGTTATATTTTTATTAAAATTTTTGTGAAAAAAATCAGCATCTCCAGTATTCAATTGGGTACAACTTCCTATATTAAGTGGCTCTAGTCTTTAAATATATATATATGATTTAATATTTAAAATTTTGGTGAAGTAATATAATGGACAAAATCTATTAAATGTATCAAAGTCGCTCATTGCTTCCCAATTGACATTTGATAAAATTTTTTTGATTGTTTCCACTGTTGCGAAAACATAAACATAACTTGTTGACTCTTTGTTCTTCTTATGTTCCACAAATCAAAACAATTCATCTCTTTGCCAACATAATAACAATTGATTCCATTTACACATTACAAATCCAAACAAAAAACTGATTTGAGGCGGAATTTACTGACTTAGTCTTCCATTGCTTCTCCTTCGCCTTCGCCTTCTTCCTCTTCTTCTCCGACTTCATCAATTCCAACTGTTTCGTACATTTCGTACTCCTGTATCAAGTCGGTCATGTTCGATCTCGCCTCATCGAATTCGACTGTTTCGAGTCCTTCGTTGACGTACCAATGGATGAAAGCTCTTCGCGCGTACATCTTTTGGAACTGTGAGTCGACGCGTGTGAACAATTCTCTGAATGCTGTTGTGTTGCCGATGAATGTCGCAGCCATCTTAAGACCACGCGGTGGGATATCGCAGATGGAGCTCTTCACATTGTTTGGTATCCATTCGACGAAGTACGACGTGTTACGTGCTTGGATGTTAAGCATTTGCTCATCGACTTCTTTGGATGACATTCTTCCACGGAAATGTGCGGAAACAGTTAAGTAGACACCACGGCGTGGGTCGCAGGCGGCCATCATGTTCTTGTTGTCGAATAATTGTGACGTAAGTTCGGGTACTGTTAATGCGCGATATTGTTGTGAGCCACGGGAGGTGAGTGGAGCGAAGCCTACGATGAAGAAGTGAAGACGTGGGAATGGGACAAGGTTAACTGCGAGCTTACGAAGATCAGAGTTAAGTTGACCTGGGAATCTTAATGAGCATGTAGTACCGGACATAACCATTGATACAAGATGGTTAAGATCGCCATATGTGGGTGTGGTAAGCTTTAAGGTACGGAAACAAATGTCATAAAGTGCTTCGTTATCAATGCAGAAAACTTCATCAGCAGATTCAACAAGTTGGTGAACAGAAAGAGTGCAGTTATATGGTTCGACAACGGTGTCAGATACTTTTGGTGATGGAACAATGGAATAGGTGGAAAGAATACGATCAGGATATTCTTCACGGAGCTTGTTAAGAAGAAGTGTACCAAGACCTGAGCCTGTACCACCACCAAGTGAGTGAACAAGTTGGAATCCTTGAAGTGCATCGCAGGATTCAGCTTCTTTACGAACGACATCAAGAATTGATTCTGCAAGTTCTTGACCTTCAGTGTAATAGCCCTTAGCCCAGTTGTTACCAGCGCCTGATTGACCGAAAACGAAGTTATCTGGACGGAACAATTGACCATATTGTCCAGCACGAACTGCATCCATAGTACCTGGCTCAAGATCAACAAGAACTGCACGTGGGACGTATTTACCACCAGTGGCTTCGTTGTAGTAAACGTTAATTCTTTCTAATTGAAGATCGCTATCCCCATGGAAAGAACCTGTTGGGTCAATACCATGTTCATCTGAGATAACTTCCCAGAACTTAGCACCGATTTGGTTACCGCACTGTCCAGCTTGGATGTGTACGATTTCACGAACCATAAATGTTTGTGAGGTGAATTGTGAAAATTCAAAAAGATACGTTATTCGATAGGATATTTAACCGCGCTTTTTGTTTGAAATCTTCGAAATAACGTACAAACGACAAGACCAAAGATTGCGTTTGACAAATAGAAGAACAAATGTATCTGCATAATAACAAGTGAAACACGATTTGCAGCCAAAGAAGAAATATTAAGCTAAAAAGTAGCACAAAAAAAATTGTGCATTTTTAATCGAATAAATAATAATATCCTAAGTTTTTATTAAACATTTACTGAAAAAGACTCGTGCTGAATTGCTACAATTGTTCAAAAGAAGAGATAAGAAAAAAAGAATAATGAATAAATTAATACAAATTCATTTTCTAACTCAAATGAACTTAGTTTTGACAAGAGAGATATTGCTATAAGGGATGGTTTTGTTGATATTTACAAGTACCACCTAATTACATATCACAAGAAAGAAAACAAAACCGTTTATTTGGTTCTTCATATGAGCAAAAAACAAGAACCAAAACAAGATGATGACAAACTTTCAAGGTTAGTTTCTTATTTTGACGAAAAAGAAAAATATTGCAAAACGATTTGTTTACGGAATGACGAATTTTCTAAATTATTATCAATACTCAATGATTTTTATCCGCAACTGATAAATATATATGAAAATATTTTATCTATAGACGGAGGCAAAAACACCAATTTATCAGGAATTTATCAGAATGATTTTGCTCAAATTTCCAATTTCATTGCTTCATTCGTTTTGACAAAAGTTTCCCAAACCATTCTTGATGAAACAACTTTTTCGAATTTTAAAACAGCACAAACGGAATTTTCACAAATTTTATCAATTCAGATCCCTTTTTTTCTTTCACCATTCAAGTCAACAACATTCAACATCAACAAAGTTTTAAAGACCGGCGATGTTACATCTTATGTCCGCATCAACCAATCTAATCCAGAACATAAGTTAGAGTCCCTCCAACAATTTAATAACATTATTATGCAAAGTCTTACAAAGCTCACATACAAGCTAAGCACTCTTCAAGGGGATGCATCCCAGTTCATTACATACACAAAATATCCATCTCCATCACTTATCAAAGATTATCCCGATTTTAAAAATGAGCTTCAAACCAATTCAGAGCATCAAAAATCCCTTGAAAACGCTATTCTGACAATATCTCCACAAATTGTAAAGCTTAAAGAGCAACAATTACAAATCTCAAATCTTTCCAAATTACATTTTTCAACATATTCCGACCTTCAACAAACACATTCGACTTTAACAGAATGCCTAAAAGAGAATTGTACTGCCGAACTTGAATTTCTTAAGCTGAAACTCATTAAACAAGCAGAACAAGACTACGAATTCTTTAATTACGAATCTTTCACGCAAAAAATTATTTCATTTCACGAAACAGAATCAAAACTTATCGAGTCGTTGGGTCAAGATATTACTTCTGAGCAATTAAGTTCTTATTTAGAAGAACTTCAAAGACTTTGTAATCAATTTGATTATGACAACGATCAACTTACCAAAAAAGTTGCCGTCAAAACAAGAACAGAAGAAACCTTTACCGAAAAGTATCCTAAGACGAACTCGGAACCTCCGCAGAGGCTACTGAAGAGCAGAGAGCGCTGCAAAGCACTCGAAAAAAAGTACAAAAATCAAATTGAGTACTTGAAAAACGGTTTTGATCGACTAACCGAAAAGTGCGCACAAATTTCTGATGAATCAAATTCGATGTTTTTGTTGTATGATTCATTAGAAAATTCATCGAAGATTACAGAGTTTTTCGCTTCAAGTTCAAGTATGGATTGGTTGGATTCGATAATATTGCATTTGAAAACAGAAATCGAAAAGAAAAAGAAAGAATTAAACGATATCAAAAATCAAATCGAAAACATAAGAAAAGGAATTGTGGCAAATAATAGTAACATTTGTCATCATCAAAAGGATGTATGTATATGTAATTGTGGACATACATTTTGTAAGAACTGTATCGATAATTATGTAAAAGAAAACGGCGAAAATTGTCCAATCTGTAAATCGCATTTTGCTCCTGATGAATTGATTCAAATTGTTTGGTAAAAAATTGTTTTATTTTAGTTTTTAGAATCGGAATATAAAAAGGCATCTCGATACAGAAAAACGTGTCTGATAAATATTTGTAATTTAAGTTTTTTTGAAAGGGTCAAAATTGACAATACATCCAAAAGGTATAAATATTGGAATAATATTAATGATTAAGGTGAATCTGTTGTGATGGATATTGTCGAATTTAATGACGAACTAGTTAACTCAAACAATTATGCCTAAATCCATAAATGATATCGTCAATATGGTCATTCAATGGATATAATATTATTCTTCCAAAATGAATTTAACACAAGAAAACGAACCACGTGGTCCAGATCCTTATAATATTAAGAATTGGATTCCCACGTTTTAAACGAAAGTTCTCAGTGCACATATACAGAATTGTATTAATGCTACGGATCAGATAACAAAGTTATATAATGGAGTAATACCACATAACCAAACGAAAAACCGCATTAGTACTGCTTTTCTTCCTAAATACATTACTAAACTGATTCTTTCAATACACAAATACATTGTAATGTTACTCAGTAAATTTCCGTATTATCTAAAAATTGCAATGTAAATATCATATACAAGATCTTTACCGCCAAAAGCAAGAAGTTTCTGATCCATTGATACGTTTTTTTCAAATGCTTAACATCGATGTTATGCCTCATAGCAGCGCGTTTTCTTCAGTTTAGCGTAGAAGTCGTCGCCTTCTTTTGGAACCATGTCAACCGATACATTAATTTCGATATTTGTTTTAGTTATTACTGGGCGGTATATTGGCACTGAAAGTATATCATACACGTATGCAAACCCTGTCCAGAGCGCCATCATTGCCTTCGCAGCGGCCGTGTTCATTGGACCAGAACCTTTTTTCCCCACTAAAACGTAGTGCGTTTTATGCGCGCTCATTTTGTAGCCACTTATATCTTCCCATTTGATTGTCCCGCCATTTTGATCTTTTTCTGGCAAAGATTTCAGATACAAATCGCGAAATGTGGACAAGTAATCCAAAACTTTGGCCGAATATGAAGCGTTTAGCTCAGTTTGGACCCATGCGTAGTCTCCAAATTCAGGGAGATAATATGTTGTTGATGCATTTGTAGAATTAATTTTAACGGTTGAAGGATTACATGTATAATAAATGCTGTGCTTGCCACTTCCTTCTCTTGAAGAACCTGTAAAACCGATTTCAAGATATGGAAAGCCATTAATCATTTCATTAAGATCACTTTCATATGATGAAAAAGGCTGAGAATAACTTATCGCATTATCTACAACATCAGAATTACTTATAAATATGGGAGTAATAATTTCAAGTACAATTGTTAGACTTATACAAATTACAAATGAAATGTATATTAAAGGATTACTCTCACGATATAAAAAAATGGGTAAAAATACAAAAAATAGAACAATGCTACAATAATATACCCAATACATTGCAATTGTCAATCCAGAAATTTCTCCAAAAAAATCAAGGTCTGGATGCTCTTTTTTAGCCTTAAGGTACTTGCTCCGAGGAATAAAGAATGAGCAAAAGAAAAGCAAAGTGAAAAAAATAATGAAGAAGGTACTTATACAGATTGCAACCCAAGGAATTTTTTGTGCGCTTTTTTCATTTTTATCATTTTTTTCTGGAGGGTTCTGTGATGGAAGAACTAAATCGTTTAAATGTCTTTCTTGATCATCAAGGGATTCTAAATTCATTTTGAACAGTTTACTTTTAACGATCATAACTTACCGGTTAATTCTTAAGAAGTTTACTATTGAATTTTGAATTCATTTTGAGCTAATGTAATTTGATTTTCCATCATTGTTTTGAAAAATGAAGATAATTGAACAATACGATAATAAATTTGTTTGAGTTTCTTTTGTGGTTCACTAGATGTCAAAGGAATGATTACAATCAACTCCTTTAATATTTGATCATTTCATATGCATTTTCAATTATTTCTTCTATTTCATCAATACGAATTTTACAAAATTCTTCATTTGCAAACGGATCAGTGAAATTGATATTGGGAAACTTCGAAATCGCATATACGTAACTTTTGAAGTTTCTCATCCTACATTCAAACAAAATAAGTCAATTCTGTTTTATTTACATCTTAACGTTCCCAATTGACATTTTGTTCGTTGTTTTTTGGTCAATTTCATTGATGAAACATCTTGTTGTTTGTCTTTTAAAAAATGTTTTTAAAGCAAAAGTGCAATTATTTTTAAATTAACTAATTTACTTAGGAATCAAGAAAAAATTGCTGAAATAATAAATTTTTTTTGATATTAAAGGAGGAAATTTGACTGCAATTTAAAGAATTTAAATAAGCACTTTCATTGAAATTTTTGATTTTAAAAGCTTACTTTAGGATGAAGGGTAGGAGATATGTTTCTTGAAGTCAATTTCTTTCCAAAATTGTTTTTTTTGATTTACAAAAAACGAAATTAATACAATATGTAAAAACAGTTTTTTGAATTAGCTTGACAAAATTTCCTAAACTTTTTCAACACTAATTTGATCGATTATATTCAATTGGTTAAGTGGTCGGAGAAAATTTCTTCATTTTAATAAAAATGTCCTCAAGAAACGATTATGAAAAATTATTCTTACAGCATGGATACTCAAGAGATGAAATATGTTCAATGCCAGAAAAAGTTTTTCAAAGAACATTAGAATCATTTTTGAATGAAGGACAATCTCCTGAAATGAGTTATTACCCAGAAACCCAATACAGATACGTTTCACAAAGGCAAGCTCAAGAAAATCAAAAGAGATATGAAGAATATTTTGCTAATCTCCAAAGTCAACAAGGACAAAACCCAGATTATCCACAAGACTATAACGAAGATGAAGCAATAAGGTTAGCAATGCAACGATCCTTAGAAGAAAATTATGCACATCCAGAACAAGAATGTCCACAATTTACATACAATAACCAACCAAATTATCAAAGTGCAAGAGATATAATTCATGATCAGAACTGTGAGTATAGAGATGCTTGCGACCAAGCATTTCAGACTGAAATGGAAAATAATCACAATAGACATTATGAAGAAAACGAAGCAATAATTCGAGAGGAGGAGCACAACCAACGTGAAGCTGAAGTTATTGGAAGGTATTATGGATTGAAACCAGAGCCAGAATCAGGAATTGCAATTGCCGTTAATTTATTTGGTCAAAGGATTATCAGAAAATTCGATCCAAACGAATTGGCAAAAGACATATATTCATGGGTTGCAGGGCAAACAATTAATGAGGAACAAAAGCTTTATTTTGATATGTTCAATTTGAGATTGCCAAACGGTCAAGTCCTGAATCCTGATATGACGATTGGAGAACAAGGTATAAGGGGACGCACAATGTTACAAATTGAGATGCTTTAGATAGAAGAATAAAAATGTTAATTTATTTATTGTGTCGAATTTGATTCATTTTTTTCTTTTTTTGTACTTGACTTATCTTTACCAGTGCTTGATATGCTCTTATAGTATTGGTGAATAAGTTTTGGACAATTAATGTTTTCAATAGGTTCGAGTGTATCTTCTTCAGGCGGATATCCTTTCCATCTAATTCGAAAATATGTAACGCCATTAATAATTTTATGAGACACAATCTTTTCAACCTCATATACTTCTTCTTCGCTCATCGATGAGCAAATTTGCAAATTTTCTTTTAGTTTCTAAAAATTGCTTCAAAAACATAACCGCCGATTTTATCACAGGTCACTTTTTTTGCGAAAAAGCGACCCAATGTTTTCACACTTTTTGTAAGCCATACAAATATTCTGGTGGCCCAGAAAATTTGAGATCATCACCATTCAAATCGATCTGACAATGATTGTGGTGGTTTGAAAAAAAGCATTAAATGCAAAAGGAATCCATTTTGTTCAACTTTCTGATTTATCACATGCAGTATTATTCCATTGTGAAAGAACTATGTATAATATGTTGGTCAAAAATATAAAAATTCAAATGAAAAAAATTTCATTTGTTCAATCTTTACAGGAAATTCAAGTCATTATGTTTCATTTTTAGTAACAATACGAAGCTCGCCTCAGCCAGTTTTGTTCGATAATGTGTAAGTGAAAGCTCAAAGATCATTTATAAAAAAATGCTCAACTTTTCAATTTTTAAAAATGACAGTTTCATACATATCATTTTGGCATGCATGCCAGTGCATGGAGAAAATTTTCTCCCCTCAAAAGATCAAAAGCAAATTGTATGATTTACGAAAAACTATTGATCAAAATTGTGACGGGAAGTTTCAATTTTTGAGAAGTTTCCATCTCACTACACAAAAAGTTTGCTCCTTTTCGTTTTTGTTCTTCAACGTTTGGGAGTGATTTTTCGTTCTGAGCCCATATTTGCTTACCTAATATTGGAATTTTAAAGGCGTTATTAATCGAACAAAGTTCATACCAAACTTGAATGATGTAAATACCGGATTTTTACATTACGTTGGAGGAAGAACATTTTCCTTAGGCAACTTACAATCAATTAGAGACTTGATCTTCATTAGAAAAATAAATCCAAAAAAATTGATCGAACATTATTAATTTTTTGTTAATAATAGGGTTGTTTTCCGTTCCTTCTTGACTTCATTTTTCTGATTTGAACAGAAACAATTTTGGAGATTTTTTTTGGATTCTTGGAAGAATATAATGTCATCACTTTTCCAATCTGATATTGATTATGATATTTTTGCTTCTTTTGTCGAAGTCTGTTTTTCAATGTTAGTAACTAAATGAAAGTATAAAAAATGTCTTATAAAAACAAACCTTCAATGTAATATAGTTTGCGCCTTGTCTGCCAATATCAATTTTTGTGTTTATTGTAATAATATAAAAAAAATTGAAAAAAATGCAAAAGTATTTTCTTTCCTTTTCAGTAAGATACAATACATTTAGTGTATGAAACGTCTGTGATGTTAACGTTGATAAATATAGATTGTTGCAAGTTGAAATATTATTATTTTTAAAGTTCCTTCATTTATAATCAATCTTGATGTAACACTTATGATTACACTAAGATAATGCATTTTATTTTTCTTTTCCATTCTAATAATGAAGGAAACTTTCTCCGAAAATTATATCATCAACCAGAACTTTGTATGAATTTGGAACGTGGTGCTGTTAAACCCCCAGAAAATTCTCAATGTGAATTCAATTTCACCATACTTTTGAATACTTCGATATTGAATGTATTGAAACAATTGTAAACAATTGCAAGAAAATTATTATTCAAGAATTTTGGAACAATAAAAGTATATATGATAATAATTTTCAATTGTAATATACAAGGAGCTAATGTGTATCTGAAATTTGCTGAAGTATAAGAATGTATCAAGTGTATATTCGGATATAATTATTTTGTTTACAAATAAATTTCTTTCAATTATTTGGTCACTTCACTTACATGAAAACAACACATGCTATTCCGGACCTTTTCTCTCAATTCTGTTCCGATTCAATTGAAATATTTCAATGATTATTGGCAGTTAAAACTTTAGTTTTGAATTGATTATGGCTTTTTCAGTTTTTGCGGTTAATTCTTTCTACGTTGGTTCACCAATTGAAATTTTATAGCATTCCCTTCCATAAATAAATATTGGTAAGAATCTGAATCAGAGTTTGACGAGTTTGAATTAGGTTTTTCCATTTCGTTTCTCGACTCAATTTTATCTGTTCTAATATCTAACACGCGAGCCATTTCTCTCGCGATAGATTGATTTTCTTTTGAAAATAAGTCAACAAGTCGATCAATTCTACTGACAATTTTACATTCGAGCACGTCACCTTTTTTTATACCTTGGTTTCTCAAAGTATCAGAAGGATTTAGAACGCATCCATTATGAAATAGATATACTCTTTCGTTATCGAAACACGAAAATTGTAGCAAATTAGCCAGTTCTGCTGCTGTTGATGAACTATGTGTAACAACAGGGAGAATTGCACCAGGCAGCCACTGAATATTGACCTTCAATTCATCGTCATTCATATGGCTTTCTGGGGAGAGCAATTCTGGAACCAATCATTCAAAAAGTGTTGGGTTTCTGGGAAATTTTTGAAACGGTTTGTTTCAAATTTGATTGGGATAGCCGCCATGAAATCAAAATCCGCTGTTAAATTTGGAGGTTGATTTTACCCTGAAAATCTTCGACAGAATTCAAAATGCAAACAAACTTTTTCTTGAACACTTCTATATCAACTAAAAATATCTTGAAAGAAATAGTTTTTGTCCGAAGAAGAAAAGAACTTTTTTGAATCTTAATAATAAATCATCACAATAAATGTCATTTTTTAATGCAAGTTGTTTCATATTAGATCTGTTTGCATTTAATACAAGAGAAAATCTGGTATTGAAATGTATTTTTCCAATATGCCAAATGTTAACATTTATAATGTTTTTCCTTGGTCTCATGCATGTATCATTTTGTTACAGATTTATTCAGCTTTATAATTTTTAAACATTCTATGTAACATATCCTCTTAATTTAAAACTAATTATTAGAAATAAAAAAATTTTATTAATAAATCGTGGACTGTTCACGCTTTCCTAACATGTGCCAAAAACATATCTGCGACTTTTTTGAACTTGGGGTACCCCGATACCTTTGTAAAGTATTCAACTAAACGTTTATTTCTTTTAAATGCTTGAGCGCATTTCGAGTGGAAGCTCAAAGACACAAAAGCTAACATAGCGAATGTATAATATTCCTTGTTAGATAGTAGTGATATTAGTGTATCATTAAATGATAAAAATTCTGGAGTATAAATACCGCTTCTAGCAATATAATCAATTAGTAACATACATTTATATTTTAACAAACCATTATTTGAAGTGGAACATGTTCCAATTATATCCTTCAAAATTAATGAGTTTGATAAATTATAAACAAAGTCTTCTTCCATGGGGCACCTCAACAAAACCGTTATTACACTCTCTGTGAAAAATGTATCGTTCAGGGCAATAACCGCTTTTAATAACGGAACAAAAAACGGTTCATTTGCCAAAAATTCAATGTTGTTTACGTCCATGAATAGAATTATAAACGTATTCCAACATTCTTTGGGGTACTCCATTGTCAGATTGAAAAGATTTAAGTTGTTGAGAACGAGTTGGCTTGATTCTGGATCTTCTGCAAGCCTAAACAACATAAGCCAAGCGTTCTGGATTTGAGAATCATCTTCAACATCAAATTGGAAAGTACCTAAAAGAGAAGGGACTAATTCATCATTGATCGTGATTTTAGGCAATCTAAGCATAAGTGAAAGTGCAAACTTACAAAAGTTCTTTTGATGCAAGTGAGCAATCAAAATGTCAGAATCAACAACAGATAAATCTGTGACCATATTACAGAGAAGAGCATATGAAACGTATACATTTGATGTACAGTTTGAGCTCAAAAAGTTAATAAGCATATTGTCAATGGTAATGATATTAGATTTTGAAAAATTTTCATTTTTCGCAGAAAGATAAGTCAGTGCATAAATTAAGTCGGCTCCAACGGGTTTATCTTTGAACTTTGGGGTAAGACGAAGTAAGTTTTCAATGAAAGGATTTGATGTTTGAGATTGAATTGACGAATTGATAACATATTTGATAAATGGCATAAACTGTACCGGACGGTCATTGAGAAATGCCTCAATTAGACTTGAATGTGCCTCTTTTATGGAGTCTAATGACTTGAGTATTAATTGTTGGAAGATTTGAAGTGTTTTATCGATGTGTTTTTCATCAAGAGGCAAAGAAAGAATAAAAGATTCGGAACAAAACTTTTCTGCAAAAGATGAATTCCTATTGATCATGTTAATTATTGTCTTGAAGATTTCACTGAGTACAGGTTCGGGTGAGCTGTTTTTGAAGTGGTAAAGGAATGCTTGGATAGCTGTGCTAGAGTCTTTAGGTTGAAGATGATTTTTACATCTATCAATTGCTGATTTGAAATCAAATTTGTTATATTCAATCAACGATTTGTAAAACTCTTCGTCAAAAGATTTATCTGTTTTGCTAGTTTCTGATGAAGTAGGTTGCAAGCATGCAGAGAAATTTGAACTTGTAAAGTTCCCTTCACTATAAGTTCCTCTAGATGAAACAGAGTTAAATGAAGAATGACTTTTCGAATGATAAAATTGTGGTTCAACAAGAACAATATTCGAAGGGTCAAGTTTTGGTTTGGAATTTTTAACGATCGCCTTTCTGGCAGATTTGATAAACCTTTGAATTGTCTTTACGTTTGATTTATGGAATAAGGACTTATAGTTACTAATAAGATATTGAACAACTTCATCTGCTGTATAACGCTTTTCAGGTTCAGGATCCCAACATTTAGTAATGAGCTCTTGGAGAACAGGTGATGTTTTTTTAAATTCTGGTCGCTCGTTGTTTTTACATACTCTGTTATAATAATCATTAATAGTTTTGCAGTTTGTGAATGGTTTTTTACGTTCACAAACTTCGTATAATAAAAGAGCATACGAAAATATATCTGCTTTGAAATCATATTCATTACTTACTAAGACTTCTGGCGCCATAAAATGAATAGTGCCAACACTTTCTGTCATAGGAGCCTGATCAATTTCCCCTTGAAAACGTGCATAACCTAAATCGCATATCATTGGATAAAGCTTGCTATTTAATAAAATATTTGAGGGTTTCAAATCTCTATGAATTATGCTTTTTGAGTGAAGATATTGTATACCCATTGCAATTCCTATGGTAATAATTGATAAATTTGTTGAGCTTAAACGAATGTTTGAATCCTTTTTCATTATTGCCTGATGGAGTGATCCATTTGGAATGAATTCGGATATGATCGAATAAGGTTGCTTGTTTGTGAATCCGACAAATGGAACAAGAAATGGACAATCACAAGAAGCCATTGTTTGTATTTCTAACAAAAAATAACGAAGTGAGTTGGGGTTCATATCTAAAATGTTAAGTTCTTTAATAGCAACTTTTTTGTTTGTTTTTTTATTTATTGCTGAATAAACTCTCCCAAATGTTCCTCCGCCAATTTGTGTTTTATTTTTAAAATCATTCTCTTGATACAAAAATGGCTGAAGAACCTCTGTAAGTTTTTGGATTGCAACTTCGTTTTCCATTTTTCCCCTAATTTATCGCACTTTACAAAAACTTGGAAAATGAACCAGACTCACAAAAATTGTGAAGTCCGATAGAATAAATAAAAATTTATGTTGTGTTATGGTTTTTTTATTAAGAGTTCGTATTTCATAAAATAATTAATATTATTTATTCATTTCTCAGATACTTGTATCAAAGGGTCTGTAAGCTTTGAAGTTCATGCTTAGCAAAAAATATTTGACTTTATTTTAAAGTATGTAATACATTCATTTGTTTGTAATTAAACAACAATTTAAAAGGCATTTCATTGTATCCCAAAACACGCTTAACAACACAGCAAAAACCAATACACATATTTAACTTCATACCCACGTCCACAGTTTTAATTTTTTTTTTTTTTTCATTTTGCCCAAAAACGAAAGCACGAAAAAAAAGTACATTATGTACATCATGAGTTTGAAGAAAAAAAAAATGATTTTATATAAAATACATTCTTAAAAGTTTGTTTTTTAAAAAGTTGAAACAATTGTTTCATATAAAAATTATATCATCAATACGAATGAATTATATCATATCAACAGAAGAAAAAAAAATATATGTATTAACAATCATAAAGAATACATAATAATGAGTTTAAAAAAATTTTTTTTCTGTGTAAAACTAAATTTATCAACTTCTTCAAAACATTAATATATATTTATAATATATTTATACATAATAAATTATATTTTAAAAGACATTTTCGAAACAATTTTTAATGTTTCTTAATAAATCAAACAAAAATCAAACAAAATCACGAAATCTATATTTACATACAAAATAATTTGTTATTTTCTATTTGTTTCATCATTATTTCTATTTAGCCAAACCTCCTTCAGCTTTCTGAGCCTTCTATTTCTGGGCGAACTATTATCGAACATTGTTTTGTGCGTGTTTCTGTTCATGCGAGCTTGCATATTTTTAATGTTTTTACTTTTATTATTTACATTTTTATTTTCAGTTTTTTCAACAACTTCAATTTTCTCATTTTTAATTTCTTTTTCTTTTACATTTTCATTTTCGATTTCTTTGTTTTCTTTCGTTTCTTCGTTTTCATTTATTACAATCGGCTTATTAAACTTCTCAAGATATTCGTCGATGTCATCCTTCAAAGGAATCGATTTCGATTCAGCTTGAAAATTTTTATTCATTTTTTGTTTTTTCGCTTTCGGCTTATCAGGAAGTTCATCAAGGAAATCATCCGATAGCTCAAAGCTATTTGTTTCTGTTTGGTTCATCCAAGAGACGTCGATTTCTTGCATGAGCGGGAAATCGAATTTTCGTTCGATTTTCGGTTTTTCTTTCGTTTGTTCTTTCTCTGGAAAATATTCGTGAATTCGGTCACGTGTTCGTTCAAGAATCGATTTTTTATTTATTACTTTTTGTTGCATTTTTTGCGTTTTCATTGTTTTCCATAAGTTAAAATATTTCGACAATTTTTTGTGTTGAATTTGTTTTCTCTTTTTTAATAATGTAAAATGAAATGAAAAAAGGAGAAATATTGTAATCTTCATAGCACACGAAATATTTTTCTTCTTCTTTTCTTGAAGAATTGGCTTTAATTTAGGACTTAAATTTTTGATTAAATTCGATTGAAATGTTTTCGAATAATGATATTTAGGCTCTTTCTCAAAAATTTTATTCTCACTTAAAAGAGTAATTTTTAATTTTTGTTGTTGCTGTTGTTGACTATTTTCATTTAATGTCTTTTGACGAAGTTCATAAAATTCGTTTATTTTGGAGGACGTTAAGATTGGCGGTTTCGGTTTTGATCGTTCTTTTTTGATTTGTTTTTGTTTTATTTCAACTTTTGGCGTTTCTTGTTGTTTTATTTGATTAAGAATTTCAGCTGTACTTGGCTGATGAGAATTTTTAACCTCGTTGACCATTTGAATTTCTCTACGATGTTTTTCAACTTCTTTTTCAATGTCATCGAAAAATTGTTTTTGTTTTTCTTGCATCGATTTCTTTTGAAGCTCAATTTCAGCAGCTGCAGCTTCTTCTCTCTTTTTTCGTTCTTGAAGGAATTTGGATTTCATTCGTTCTGTTTCTTCTTGTTCTTTGAGAATCGTATTTATTGGGTTTCGTTTTTTTGTGTATCGATTAAGAAAATTCGATGCTTTATGTTCATGTTGTTCTTCTTTAATAGGCTGAATATCTTTTGGAACTTCAGTTATTTGTGGTGGTACTTCCTTTGGCTTTGGTGGAGTTTCGATTATATTATTATCTGTTTGACTAGTTTCAATTTCTTTGGCAATTTCATCTGACCGTGTAATGTCTTTTACAAAGTCTGTAATATTTTCTGCTTTTTGTGTAGTTTCGAAAATATCTTTTACTATTGTGCTCATTCGAACAGCTTGTTTATGTTCGAAGGAATTTTCGTCTATTTGTTTCTTAACTTCTTCAGGAGGTAATTCAATTGGCTCTGATAATTCTACTTTTAGATCGTTTTTAATAAAATCTGATGTTTCTTTAATTAAAGTTTTTAATTTATCATGTATTTTTGTTTGTATTTCTTCTTCTGAGATGGTTGGCGTTAATAATCTTTGGAAAAGTTGTTTTTCTTCTTCTGTTTTCTCTTCAATTGGTTTTGGCTTTGCATCAAGAAAAGACCAATCATCAAGATTCTCATTTGGGTCAATTCCGAATAGTTCATAGTCTTCGTCTAAATTGATTGAGAATCGTGCATGAATTGACATGCAAATTTCCAAAAATTTCGAAACGTTAAGACGATATGAATTTTGTGAGCAGTTTGTCACTTTTTTCTTTTTTTTTTTAAAATCTTATAAGAAACATAATGCTATTTGCTAATAATATAATTCGCTCTTATATTAAAAGAGAAATTAATCAATGTTTAAAATGTATTTTGGTTAATTTGTGAATTTATTTACTTTCGAATGTTATTCGTTTTCATTTTAGGACATAAAATTAGGATCTAAAAAAGGAAATATTGATTACCATTTAATTTGATTTACTTAATTTTTAGCAAGTTGTTCTTTGACGAGTTGTGCGCGCTTAGCAGCAAGTTTTGCATGTTTGAAACGTTGGAAATCGTTCATCTGAGATTTAGCAGCAGCAGCCTTAAGGTTCTTTCCCCATTTTGTTTCTTCGAATTTGGCAACAGCATCTGCATCCTTAACAGCAGCTGCAACTGCTTCCTTATTAGCAGCACGTTCGATTTTGACAACAATGTCTGTAAGTTTGAGGCGTTTGATTGGGATCATTTGACGTGGTTCGTTGCATCCAATAACATCGATCATAACGCGCTTGTCATCGACAATATCAACAATGACAGCAAGTTTATCAGCAAGAGGACCATATGAAACGAGAGCAACGCGTCCAAATTCGACAAATTGTGTGTAAGGCATTCGGAAAAAAGGTCAGCCAAAACCGTTATCGAAATTGACAATGTTTGTTCTGGTTCGAAAAATTTGGGGCAGCTCAAGTCCGTTACGAATATAAACGTATTCTCATAAGAAGCAAATGAGTCAAGAAGAATCAGAAAATAAAGACTTACTTGAAAATGCAATTAATATTTCAAATCAATGTCATGAAGAACATCCAAGGAAGTATTATTTTGGAGAAGGAGAACCAGAATTTGTTAAACAATGTAAAGAAGTTTTACGTATTTTAAAATCCACAATCCCAATATCAGAGCTTTATATTTCTGAAGATTCTATCATTGACTACCCGATATTTAAAAAAATACATAAACATATATCACAAATACAACATATATATCAAGGAGAACAAGATAAATTAATTAATATTTTTATAGAACATTTATTTCCAAAAAATCCATTACCCTTACGTCATAAAGTTTTAATATCATCATCACTTTTTAGTGCACGAGTTTATATCCATGAATCTTCACTTCAACCAACACCACATCATGCATACATCGATGGTTATTACAATTTGGTTATTCGTCTCAATGACAATTTACTTCGTATTCCACTTCTCATTGAAGGTGAAGATGATCAATTAATTCCACCAACAATTCCAAATTCTATCCGATTTGTTAGTGACATTGATAAAACTGATTCTGTACAAAAAGAAATGAATAAATATCTTTGCGAAATTGCTCCTGAACGTGGCCGAAGTGAACAATTACATTTATTCATCTCAATTTTAAACCGTAACAATTCGCTAAGTGATTTTCTTCCATCTTTAATGAGCTCTATAGCGTCACCAGATCTAACATTTGCCATTGCTATAACCACACTTGCATCAGAACCAAATAATATATTAATAGTCACAAATGTATTTAATATTCTTTCTTCATTAAATTTACTTGATCATTATTTCAGATGTTTAATTACATATGTAATCGACATTGGAATTAAAACAAAACATGTTCAATGTCCAGAATCAATTTCATTACAAAATATTTTCATTTCTTTTTCTATACAATGGATTCGTTCATTATGTGAAAAGTTTAAAACAAAACAAAATATTTCTTTAGAAGAAATAATTTTTGTGATTTGTAATGATATTAATAATAAAAAAGATATACAAAATGAATCTCTTTACATGTTAAAAGCTGCTTTATCTATCGCAGCTTACGCAGATGAAAGTGGTTTTGCTGCAATTGCTTTTTTACTCGAAATTATAATTTGGCCTTTCGTGAAAGGTTTACATATCGAAGAAGAATTCGTACAAACGAAAATTGATCTTTCGCAACAAAAAGAAAATGTTATAAAAATTAGAAATATTTTGAAAAAGACAATTTTAAATGTGTTAAATATGAAAATTTCAATTGTCTTTTACCCCGAAAAAATCGAAGATCAAGTAATAGAAATACATAACTTTATCACACAAAAAATAAATTTGTTCATCAAATTGGTTATATATTTAAATAGCAGAAAGTTACAAGACTCGCCTTTGTTTCATATGATGAAGTTTTCATATACAATTTGCAATGAATTGGATGATGATGATTAATTTGTATATAAAACAATAACTAATATATGTTAATAAAAATTTAAATTGTATTCCATGTTTTTTTTTTAATAATAATCCAAATGAAATTATGCATCATTCAGGAATTCTTCTAATTAAAATCTTATTACAGACTTTTCGAAAAGAGATAAAAACAGTTCGGTTTTGTAACTTTTTGATATAGAGCCGCCAAAACCGCATAATGCAATCAAAAAGAAAAAATGACCGTTACTATTGCACCCATCCCAACAAAAGATGAGACCAAACATTAAATTAGTTTTTATTGGCGATTCTTCAGTTGGAAAATCAAGTTTAGTTGTCAAGTATTGTACAAAGGCATTTCCGTTTGAAATTCAACCAACAGTAAATGCTGCATATCAAACAAAAATCTTTCAATTACCTGACAAAACAGAAATAGAACTTAGAATTTGGGACACGGCAGGTCAGGAAGCTTACCATTCATTAGCTCCAATTTATTTTCAGAATTCTTCAATTGCTTTTGTTGTTTTTGACATTACTTCTCATTCTTCTTTTAAAAATGTTGAAAATTGGATTAAACTCGTACGAGAATACGGAAACAAGAATATGGTAGTTGTTATTGTTGCAAACAAAGCAGATCTTGAAAATGATCGTCAAGTTCAACCAAAGGAATATAACGATTTAGCAGACAAATGTGGTACTCTTGTACAAGAAACAAGTGCACTCACAGGAATTGGAATTGAAGAAATGTTTGATCTTGCAGTAAACAAACTAATTGAATCAGATGAATCTCTTCAATATCAGTTATACGTCTCAAAGAATCAAATCGGGCAACAACAAGTAGCGAAATCTGGATGTTGCTAATGCGTTTTTAGCGAAGTTATTCTTATGTAAAAATTGAATTATTTTCAGAAACTGTGTTTGAAAAACCGATTCCAAGGTTCGAAATATTTATGTGTAATTTTTTTTTGTTTTTTTTTGGTGAGCGACCAATGGCTTAGATTTCTGTTATAAAAAATGCAAAATCTTGGGGTCGAAGGCACTCCATTTGATGTTAATGCTTTTGATCAAGTTTGCCTTGGACTTCGTAATCAATCTAGTTCCGTTTCTGTAGATCAAGCAAACGAAATTTTAACAAATTTCCTAAAACGAAATGATGCATGGCAATTTATCCCACAAATTGCTGACGCACCAACATCCCCATATGCTAAATTTTTTGCAATGAAATTATTCAAAGATTTAGTTGAAACCAAATGGGATCTTATTGATCCACAGATTAGAGAAAGTTTGAAAAATTATTTAATTTCTCATGTTTGCCAATGGGCTAATATACCTGATTTTGATGTTGCTGTTTTAAATGAAGGTGATATTGCGTTAACAATAATCATTCTTAGAGAATGGCCACAAGAATGGAGCTCAGTTATTGATGATCTCCTTTCATCAGCAGCTGGTTCTAGGGGGATATGTCATAATAATTTAAAAATAATCACATTTTTATCACAACAAGTTATGGATTTTGGATATGAAGAACTTACATCCACACGAATTTCTCAAGTTTCGTCAGCTCTTTCTAAGATTTCACCACAGATATATGAACTAATTGAATCAGTTCTTAATAATTATTTCAATACTGATGATGTTGAAATCGTTAATACAGCACTTGTTGCACTTAAATCCATTATTAAGTGGCTTAATCCATATTTTATTTTTGAAACACCATTACCAGTAGCATTATGTAATTCATTTTTACCACTTTCCAAATATCAAAATTCAGTTTTATCTATTTTTGGTGAAATTGCTTCGTTAACTAATGTCCCAGAACAATATCATTCCATATATCCGCAAATATTTCATTCAGTCATTGATTCATTACAAGCAATTCTTAATCCATCAATATCATTACCTGAATTCACAGTTGCAAATCAAGACTTTGTTAAGACATTAATATTTACATTATCATCATTCTTAATAAATTATACTTCTATCATTGAGTTAGCACAAGAATTCGAACCATTAGGTATCGCACTTACATGGACCATCGAATTCATGAAGATCATTGAAATTGATAGTTTCCGTACACTATGTGAAGTTTGGGGTTCAATTGCACGAAACTTTTATCTTAAACAATCTGCGAATTTGTTTGAGTTTTATAATCAATTCTTCCCTATAGTTCGTCGTATAATGATAACACGAATGGAACGACCAAACGAAATCATTATATATGAAGATGAAACAGGAAATGTCGTAAAAGAAGAAACACGTAACACATTAACACTTGCATTATATTCAACAATGCGTGAAGCTTTAATCTTCTTAACAAACATTGATCCTAATGATACTGTCAAAGCGATTTTAGATAAAATTCCACAGTTACAAGAACAATGGTCTGTTGCTACATTAAACTCAATGTGTTGGAGTGCAGGTGCTATTAGTGGCACATTACCCGAAGCAGAAGAAAAGGTTTTTCTTATCAAAATTATTCAACAACTTTTAAACATTACGCAAAACATTACATTTGATGAAAAAGCGATCATTGCGTCATGTTTAATGTTTATTTGTACACAATATCCCAAATTTTTAAGTCAAAATTGGGATTTCCTTAAGATTATCATTGAGAAATTATTTGAGTTTATGCATAATAGTTTTAATGGTATTATGATTATGGCTGTTGATTCATTTTATAAAATTGCTCAACGATGTCGTAAAGCTTTAGTCATTACACATCCGAATGATCCAGTTTTATTTGTAGATAGTATCTTACAAAGACTTGATGAAATAATATGTGATCTATCAATGGATTTAATTATTACAATGTTCGATGCTATTTCTACTATAATTGCAGGTACTTCAGATGAAGGAGTTAAATGTTTACAAACTAAATATTTAATGGATAAATTAAATAATCAATGGCAACAACAAATGCAAAACTTTAATTTCCAAAATATCGATTGTTTACGATCAGTATTATTTATACTTAAATGTAATATGGCCGTCGTTAAAAATGTTGGGCAATCATTTCATATGCAAATTGTACAAATATTTGATCAATTTATGCAATTATATTATAAATCATGTGAGTTTTGTGGTGCAATGCTTAATGAGTTCCAAGAAATTGCACCATCATATGAAATATTTCGAGTTGCACGTGAAATTAAATCATCGATTTTACAAATCTTTATAATGTTTATCAAGAAAACTATTAATCTTCAAATGATACAAAATAATATATTACCACAAATACAAATGGTTTCGACTGAATTTGCAAACTCTAATCATTTATCACGTGTAGCAGAAGTACTCGATATAAACTCAATGATTGCCAAGAAGATCAAACAAGATTATTCACCAAATGTCCCACATATGATAGAGTTAGTGTTATATCCAGCAATCCAAATGATAAATAGTGAATATGAAAATTATTTCGATTTTAGAAAAAGTATTGTCGAGTTCGTATATCAAATTATGAAAAATTGTTCTGCAATATTCTTCCAATTACCTAAAGAACAAATACAAACTATACAAGGCTTAATAGAATGGGGTTGTCAACATCCTAATCATGAGATTTGTATAATGAACTTCGAATTAATGTTAAAGTTTTTGAACTTAATCGAGTTAAAGGCAAGCGCATCTTTTAAGAATTTTTATTTCTCAAACTTCTTCGATCAAATGTTTGTGAAAATGTTCGATTTAATGACTGATACTATTCATAAGTTCGCGTTCACGCAACAAGTGAATTTGTTTAGGAAAATGTTCTTGTTGCAAATAGATCAAAATCAACCCGAGAGATTGGCTGCATTAATTGCAGAAGTGTTCCAAAACAGAGAATTCCAATTCTTTTGTTTAGTGTTTAATAGACTAAAAGAACAAGCAAAAAATGCAGACGAATTTAGAGCAACAATGAGAGATTTGTTGATCGAAATCAGGCAATACTCAAAGGAAGACCCGGACTTATATAAGGAAGAAAGATTAAGAAGAAGAAAACAGATAGAAGAACAAAATTCCAGAGTTCCAGGACTAGCAGAACAAGATGAAAATGGATTTTAGTATATAAAAATTCATCGATTTTTTTATTTTATTTCATTATAAATCAAATGACATTTTAGTTAAATTAAGACATTTTGCTTTAAAAGATCGAATTTGTCAATGAAATATAATTGATTATACATTATTTTTTTCTATGATTTACGCTGAGCTAAGGAAGTTATACATTGAAAAGCGTTCTGAATTGAAAAAAATATTTGATAAGTTTATGGTGTATAAAATGATGAATTTTATGATAGCATTCAAAATTCAATGTATTCAACGGTTACTAATAGTCCTGTCTTAAAATTATTTCGAAATTGAACGCTAACGGTTGGCATTAATTTTATGCAAGTTTTTAATTGGCTTTTACTAACAAATACATTATTTCTTCTTGAAGAATGGATGCTTCAGCGCTTCACTTGCTGAAATCCTCTGGCTGTAATCCAAATTTATCATTTTATACATTAAGTCCACCAAATTAGGATCTTGCAGATTTCGATGTTTCGGTGAAAATAAAGACTCAATCTCTAAATCTGGAGTTTGAACCCATTCACTGTCCCATTCTTGACGTTCTTCAATGTTCAATTTTCTGGCTATGTTCCGAAGATTATCTCCTCCAAAGAAATGAGACATTTTCTTAAGAGCAGCAGCTGATGTACGACACTTCCATGGTGGGAACTTTCCACCAGAAAGGAGATGAATTATTAACAACCCAACAGCCCATATATCTGAGCTTGTTCCATAGTCTTTGAAACCTAGGAGCATCTCAGGCGATCTGCAACATAAGGATCCTGCTTTGGGTGACATGCTTTTAGTTACATGGGTTCCACATCCCCAATCAAGTAATTTGACATCCTTAAAATGTGGAGAAATGTTAATGTTATCAATTTTTATATCTCTATGAACTATTCCAAGAGCATGAGCTGATGCTAAACCTTCCAAAACGGATCTAATCATGAATTTTAATCTACATAATGTCAAATGACGAATGATTCTAGATGTTTTGATACTCCTAAGGAACTCAAAAACAAGAAGAGTTTGGTCTTTTTCAATAACTTCATATAATTGAACAATGTGTGGAGAACCATTTAACTCTTTAAGAAGTTTGATTTCGTTATTGATTAGCTTTTTGCTACCTCGCTCAACAACTTTGACTGCTGCTATATTTTCTTTTTTGTATATTGCTTTATATACATGTGAGAAATATCCATGTCCAATACATTTCCCAAATTCTAGGTTTGGTACTTCTTGAAAGCTTTTAAGTACTTTTCGTGGTCCATATGCTGGTCCGTTCTTGCTCATTTTAAAATTTTTGAGGGGAAATCAATGATTTAAACTTGTAAAGAGTTGAATGGTTGTAAGTAAATTTTTAAATAAATTCTTTATTGTAAGACGATCATTTCCATCACAAAAAAATCAATACCCGTTGTAAAATGCTCACAGATTTTCCAGCGACTTCACATGTGTCGGAAATCTTTTTGAAACGGGGTTTTTGACTCATTTATTTAACCGCTTCGTTTGGTTTTTCAAAAAGCTTTTTGAATTTTCTGAGCCAAAATGAAGCTTTTGAAAAAATAAAGCTTTTTCAATATGTGTTAACAAAATCTTAGCCTGTTCAAAATATTTGTGAGAAAATACGATTGTCAGTACACAAAAAAAATGTCAGATGAACCGCTTTGCATTCAAAAAGCTATATCGGCGACGGTTTTCGGTACATGAAACTATTAAGCCTGAATTTCTTCTTTACAAAATAATAAAAATTTAAATAACAATTCCCAATAACAGCACGAAATATTATATAACAATAAATTGATACCAAAATGAAGTTATGAAAATATTCAATTTCTCCAAAATCATGAAATGAATATGCAAAATATTTTGAAAGGTACAAAAGTAGGAACTGATACTTAGCAACATATATATCATAAAAATTTTTATGTGAAATAAAGTAATGAATGAAAATTAGAATGATTTTAAAATCATCATCAACTATAAGAAACCCCCAAACCATGGAAGAAAATACTCGAACTTAACTGGTAACACAATACCAAATGAAGTAAACCAATATCGCTTAGAATTCAACAAAAAATCACATATATTTAAGTGTGTCACTTTTTATTCAATTTTTCCTTAAGTAAATTCTTGTGTTGATGAATTAAATCGTAATGTTACATATATTTTCGAGCAAATTTTTTGGCTCAATGGTAGTGGTTAACCACCATAGTTGAATCAGCCTAAACTAAGAATCCTGATGCATTATGTTCATTAGGAGAATATTATGAATATATTGGGAAGAACACGAGTCTTATTCAAAGGTCTGTTGAATGTTATGAAGAAGCAATCTTAAAAAATCATACACGTTCAATGTATAACTTAGCAAATTTATTAGTTAATACACCAGGACATTTTGTGCCACGTAATCCGAAAAGATCAATCGAACTTTTAACGAAAGCTTCTGAATTAGGTGATTTAAATTCGATGAAAAAATTTAGCTGAAAGATATAGGGAAAAAGAACCATAAAAAACAATATATTATTATGAAAAAGGTTCTGAATTAGGTGATGATGATTGTACTTATAACTTAGCTTTAATGTATCAAAAAGGTGAAGGAAAAAAAAAAAATAAAAAGAAAGCTTTAGAATTATATCAAAAAGCAGCAAGTAATAACCATGTTCAAGCATTAACTAATTTAGGTGTTATGTATCATTATGGAAAAGGAGTCGAAAAGGATTTAAATAAAGCATCCGAGTATTATGAAGCTGCTGCTAAAAAAGGACATTTAAATGCAATTTATAATTTAGGTGTACTTTATTCACAAGATGAAGAAATGAAAAATATTCCGAAAGCTTTAGAATATTTCGAAATGGCAAGAAAGAAAGGGGACACAATGGCAATGCATAACATGGCATTAATATATTTAAATGGTAATGGAATAGAACAAAATGTACAAAAAAGCTGTCGATATATGTGAAGAATTAATTAAAATGAATTACTATAAAGTTATTGATACTTTAATTAAAATTTATGCAAATGGGAAAGGAAATGTTGCCAAAAATCCAAAAAAGAGCTTTGGAGTTATGTCAATTTATGTTCGATAACCAAAATTTCCAATTTTTAGATGTCGCTATAAAATTGTTAAAAGAAGAAAACCCACCAAATAATGAACGAATTTTGGAAATTTTTGGAAAATGGCGCAAAGCAGAATGATCGATTCGCTTTGATAGAATTAATAAGAGTGTATTCAGAAGGCGATTTTGGAGTGGCACCTTCCGAAGAAAAGATGAATTTCTATCAGGAAAAACTTAATATGACCCCTGAATGCACGATTTGGTAAATAAAATTTCTGATTTTAGTGACGAAATATACACTTGCATATGTAAGTAAGTTTTAATAAAAGATCAATTTTTTCTTCTTTATTAGCATCTGTAAAAAATTGCTTTGAAGTTTACTTGTCGGAAACACAAAAAATTACTTTTAACATGGATGAAAATAACACACTTGGAGTACATGACAAAATAAATGTTCACTATCATTTTCCTTGATATAAAATTGCTTAGTACATTTTAAATATTGACAGTATTTCAAAATGAGATTTAAAAATTATTTTGTTTTAAAACATTTATTCTTGAAATTCATATTGGATATTATGATAAAAAAAAAATACTTTTGATAAGAATTTTTTGCAACAAAGCATAATAGGACTCATGTTTTACAAATCCTTGGAATTTGTGTTCATTGCTTAACATAAGCCGACTATCAATTTTTTTGATAAAGTTTGTTTGACATGAAAAGTGATTTCTTCAGATATGTTCAAAGTTTTTTTTTCGAAATGAGTATTACATTTTCACCTACTGTAAGCGCTATTTTTCTTTCATATTTTGTTATTATTTTTATACTTATTTTAGTAATTATCATTTGTTGCATTGCATTTACTATTTTGTCTGGAATACATTGGAGTAAAATTAGATATGATTACTCATTAGATTCTGAAAACATTTGTTACAACTTGTATATTTTATATGTTATGACTACTATTTCATGGGTGTCACCAATTGTTCTTGCCTTTTTTATTATAATTTTCTTGATTATTCCAATCAAAATCCGTCAAAAAATCCCTGGTAGGATATACCACATTTATTTAATTATATTATTTTTAATTCTATTATTCAATTTATCATCAGATATATGCTGCTTTGCTTATTCAGCACCAAATAAGTGTTCAAGCATCAGAAATATCCAAACACAAGCATTGCGATTTGATAAAGAAACATGTAATAAATATCACTCAAGCATCGAAGCGTTCTTTTATTTGTATGTCATTTCATTTGCACTGGATGTAATTCTTATTTTGTGTCCTTTTTGTAGTTGTCCTCAGGATAAAGAAAAACAACTTTCAGCGTAACATATAAAAAATTATGAAGATAAATTAACTTTTAATATGTTGCTATGTAAACCATCGCTTATTGTATTTACTTTTTTTTATGAGTGACATTTTTTGTTGTAATATTATTTATTTTGTTATAAATCTTGTAACTCCTCAATAAAAGTTTTATTGTTTATTAAAGATCTATTATTGTTATAATACTTACATTTATGAGATTTTATATTTAAAAATTATTTCGAAAATTTATGTTTTTTTTAGGCTCCGCTTTAAAGATACAAGTATCAGGTTGGGGAGCACCTTATTTACATATGATGTGTAGGTTTAAGACTTTCAGTAGTTGTATTATTAATTCTAGAATAGAAAGCAATACTTGCATTTGCTCTATTAACTTTACATTGTTATATTATATATTCCACACAAAGAATGAAAAAAAATTATAATTAAATTAATGCTTTATAATGTCTATAAAAAATTTTGCTTTTACACTCAAGAAATTTTTAATTAAAGATTACCATAAATAAATGATAGCTTGTAAACGTAATAATTTTTTTCTCAGCCTATTTCCCTTTACATTTCATAGCCCTTTGATAAAATCTATTTATATGAGATGACGTGTGGCAAATTGATTTGAGGGGAGTTAAAACTGACATTTTTTTTTGTTTCATGTTGGAGAAAAAGAGTAACTTACAAGAAAACAATCAAAAACCAGGAACAAAAGAAATGAAAATCATTAAATCAATTCAACAAATCATATTTGGTTTAAATAAAGAAAATATTTCTCAAGCAGCTCAATCAATTATTTTCATATTTGATTATAGTTATCCATATTCATTTAATATTGTTATGAGTCATTATGTTATTATATGTATTTTTATTGAAAAGAATGATTTCGATATATATTTGAATTTTATGAAAGAAATTGAAAAATTTCAAGAAACCAATAAAGTCAAATCTAAAATTTTTGATGTTTTTACTAATTTTCTTCTTTTTGCAAAATTTATTGACCTCGATCCAAATTACACAGGAATTTACGAGCAAAAATTATATTACCCACTTTTGAAAATGTATGAAAATAATATTCTTGATCTAAAAATATTGAAAGATGAGGAAAATCCATATTTTATCCATTATATGTCTAAAGAAGAAATTTATAAACAAAAAAATTTTAGCTCTTTTAACCAAATCATTGCTAATTATGAAGAATTATCAAAGAATGATTGGGAACTTCATAAGAAATATATTGAAGAAGGACATAATCCAAATGAAATTGCAAAAATAATTCGAAATGATGAAATTGAAAAACTTCAAGAAATATCATCACAACCAAAATTTGATTTTAATCAAAGAATTAAACCATCACTTTATGAAAGATGTTCATTTGTTAATAAAAAAAATGTTACATTAATTGAATATGCAGCATTTTTTTCTTCAATTAAATGTTTTAAATATTTACTTATGAATGGTGCAAATGTAGAAAACACAGGTAAATATGCAATTGCTTGTGGAAATGAAGAAATTATCCATTTATGTGAACAAAATCATTCATCATTTAAAGATGCATATGAAACAGCAATTGAATTTCATCGAAATGATATTTTTAATTATCTTTATGAAAATAGAATTATCGAAATTGATGATATAGAAAAATTAGGCTCTCTATGTATTATGTTTTGGAACATTGAAGTTTTTATGTTTTTACAGAAAAATGGAATGAAAATAAATGAAAATATTCTCAATAATATGGTAAAAATTGGAAATCTTTATCTCATTAAGTATTTTCTGAAAGAAAATCCAATTCCAAAAAATATTTTTGCATACTCTCCCGAATTAGGGAACATTGAACTCGTTGAATATCTTTTAAATCAAAAAGAAATTGATATTAATGCTAAAGATATTTATTTGTTTAATATGATATTTGTTACAATAATTTAATATTTTAAAATTTTTATTTGGGAATTATTGAAAATATTTGCAACAGCACTTATTTGTGCATCTGAATTTGGTTACACCGAAATAGTTAAAATACTTCTTGAGCAAGAAGGAATTGATATTAATGTTAAAGATATTTATTTATTTTGTTTGATATTAATTTCAATAATTTGATAATTTAAAATAATATCTGGAAATTATGTAAATTAATTGATACAGCACTTATATTAGCATCTCAATTTGGTTACATAGAAATAGTTAAATTACTTCTTGAACAAAAAGGAATTGATATTAATGCTCAAAATATTTATTTGTTTTATTTGAAATTTATTTTAATAATTTGAAAATTCAAAATAATATTTCGAAATTATTTAAATTATTTAACACAGCACTTATTACAGCATCTTATGAAGGTCATACAGAAATAGTAAAATTACTTCTTGAACAAGAAGGAATTGATATTAATGCTAAAAATATTTATTTGTTTTATTTAATATTTATTTCAATAATTTGATAATTTAAAATAATATTTGGAAATTATATAAATTATTTGATACAGCACTTATTTGTGCATCTTCAAATGGACATACAGAAATAGTTAAATTACTTCTTGAACAAGAAGGAATTGATATTAATGCTAAAAATATTTATTTGTTTTATTTGATATTTATTTTAATAATTTGAAAATTCAAAATATGATTTGGAAATTATATAAATTATTTGATACAGCACTTATGTTAGCATCTGAAAAAGGATATACAGAAATAGTTAAAATACTAAATGAAAAAGGGGCTAATTAAAAGAAATTCCCATAAAACGCGATCCCAATAAAGTGATGACAAAAGTGGTTTTGATGAATAAAAATTTGTGATAAGAAGAGAAACATAATGTAATCGAAGAGATACAGAGGTAGAATGCGCTATAACAATAGTAATACCAATGGCAGCCCCAATTTCGGGACCAAGTGTACGTGATAATAAATAAAAACATCCGCCTTCTTTTATTTCTCCATTAGTGGCAATAACACAAATACTTGTAAGTGTTCCAATGGAAACACATGTGGTAATAAAATAAAAAGAAGACTATAGCCCCAACCAATGTTTGAAATTGTACGATGTAAAGCAAGAAAATATGTAACACATAGAAGATTATAAAATACAGGAATAAAGACACCAGAAAACCAGTGGAAAGTATGTTTTATATTAATGTGATCTGTTAAATACAGAAATTTCCATCATTTATATTAATATTTATTTAAGTCACATTATTTTTAATCTTCATTGGAGTCTTTTTCTTCACCTTTTTTTCTATTCATTATAAAAAGGACAAGAAAAGTTATTCCATCAATTACCACAGCAGCAATTACAATTACAGCAATTGCCCAAGGAGGTGCATCTGTATAAACGACGACAGTACTACTCATTGGTTCAATACCTCCGAATTTTTTATCACCGAAATTTACGGTGACAATAACCCTATTATTACCGAACACTGTTTGTTGTACTTTCCAATCATCAGACAAATATTTATGATCAGTCATTTCATAATATCCAGTTAAATAAGAAATTTCTTCTGCAGTTTTATAAGATTGAACGAATCTATTTTTATATCTTTCCCAAATTGTTTGATTAAACAAAAACATTGGCGGAGTTCCATATAATCGATTAAACAAATCTCTTTTATCCCATTGAGGAATTCCTTTCGAATTATGATCTCCCCAATACCAATAACTTATAACACAATCATGATAAACAAGTTCGAACAAAGGGAATTCGTAAAGTTTCATCAACCATATATTGAGTTTC
Organism: Histomonas meleagridis; assembly: GCF_020186115.1. NCBI lineage: Eukaryota > Parabasalia > Tritrichomonadida > Dientamoebidae > Histomonas > Histomonas meleagridis. Next base: position 165,176 of record NW_027150746.1, read on the forward strand.
TTCAGGAACATAAGTAAACACTGTTTCTAAATCTCTTCCAGAGTTAGGTACTCTATATTCGCCAGGACTCATCATTCCTTCAAAGAAATCGCAATTAGGTATAGCTTGTTCTTTACCATTCTCTGTTCCTACAACAAATCCACGATTTGTATATTCCTATAAAAAGTTCGATTCGTGCTTCTAATGACATTGTTCGAGTCATAGGATGATCTGGATGATAACATTCACGATAAGGTGATGCAAATGTCGTATCAATAAATCGTGTTGTGAAGTTATAACCAGAAGAAATTTCTTTATCAAGTTTCTTCTTTGCATATTCAGGCGCTCTTAAGTCACATAATACTGCACAACCAACTCGTGGACATTCTTCAAGTGTTGAACCTGCTGGACATGATAAATTATTTACTGACCATGAAGTAATTATTTGATTATTTTCATCAACAATAACATCATCAGGAAATGCATCATAAAAATATGCTGTCGAATTACTTACATAACCTTTGATAATATTTTCAGGATCCATTTGATCTTGATAAATATCATATCAACTTGAAAGGATATTAGTCATATTATTATTCATATAATTAACTTCACTGATTGATCCTCCACCTGATGATAATATTCGTTCGATTCCTAACGATTGCATTTCGGTATATAATTTGATTTTATTAATATTAAAACTACCAACAGTCCATACATTAACTGAGCCAATTAATTTATCAACGTTTGGACGAGTTTTAATTTTCTCTGTAAATGGTACTAAATATCCTTTTTCTTGCGCATATTTTCGATATCTTTTGGCTATAGAAACATGATTTCCTTCTAAAAAGACATAACGAAGTTTTCGAGGATATGAAAAGCGTCCTTTCTCAAGACTAAATCGTGGTTTAATATATAAATATTCTTCATTATAACGGACAACGGCTACTGAACTATCATAAGGCGTTTCAAATATTATTATCATTGAACTTTGATCATTTGTTTGACCAACAAACGCCATTGATAAACTATAAATACTATAATAAAATTCATCACGTCCAAGAAGTTCGGTTAAATCAACAGGAAGTGTGATGCCTTCACAGTATGGAAGTACAATACGATCTCTAAGTGAAGAAATAAATGGAAACGGATAATCTGGTGGAAGAATTTCGGAGTCATTGTTATCAAGAGCAACTGTAGATCGAAATCCATCCTCTAAAAGTTCAATATTAAAGTGAATAAGATTATCTGGTGTAATTGTATCAATAGAAATTGTACTACTGGTAGTTTTTAAATTTATTGTAGTGCCACCAATAGTTTGTCTACGTTGAGTCAAGTTCGTTGGGTGGTTTTATCATAAATTGTCATATTTAATAAAAGAGTATCATATGTTAATTTGATGTTTGAATTTTCAAGTCCGACATTTCGAATTGTGGGCGCATCGTAGTGACCAGTTATATCCCACTTTATAGATTTAAACTTAAAATTGGTAATAACTCTTCCGACAAAACGAAATGTGAAATTACGTGAATTTCCTGGAATAATCCATTTTCTAGTATAAGTAGTATATTCGCCAGGTGAATCAACAACTGGATATGATTGAAATGACCAATCAGGTTCATTTTTAAAATCGTATGGAATGATTTGAAATTTAGCATCTCCTTTTATATAAAAAACATCGCCAGTAACAGTTGTTTCATCACCGGGTTGACATGAGATACGAGGTGATGTAACAGAATAATCTTTTTCGCCAATATGTGAAAAAGAAAATTCATTATCTGTTTGTTGGAGTTCAGTTTCACAATCTTAATGCTTGCGAATTTTATATTAAAGAAGTAATTACATGAGGACGCATCTAATGATCTGCTTGTTTTCGGGGTACGTAAGCAGAGGTTTGATTCACTGATAAATATCAGCTGATAACGATATATCGATATATGATCAACCGAAGCGACTGTGAAGTTTGCAAACGGTTTTTTGATTGGATTCAAATTTTCCATTGTTACACCCAAATTTGAAATAATTTTGTCAATTGTGTGCGTTAAACCTCACAAAAAAGTTACATAAAAATGCTTATTTTTTCATTCATTCAGTGCATTTCAAGTGAAGTTCATGTTTTTAACACAGTTATGGGTGGGAAGATATCATTTGATACCAGTCAAAAAAGGGCACTTTCATCATATAGTCAATGGGTATTCGTATACTTCCCTAATTCTCCAAGTATCGAGCAACTGAATGAAGTAGGAATCGATTTACGAAAGGGTTTTGTTTATAAAAATGTTTATAAACTTTTTTTGACCCCTAAACAAATTTCATTTTTGCAAAGTGTTAATGCTATAATCACACCTATTGGCCCGAACGACAAGCCCATGAACATTTCTCAAATTGAACATGCAACTCAATTGTATATCAAAGTGAATTTTCCGCATCGACCAGAAGAGCGTGACTTCAAAGTTCTCGTTCACGCACCTGACCACATTATTGTTGAGACGCAAAAACCTCTTGAGGTTGCTAAATTGTTCTGTGAAATCGAAGAAGTTGAATTTGTCTGTGCTTATATACAACCCATCTCAGCCAACAATGTAGCCTCAGGGTTTACTCAAAAGAATGCGTACACACTTGAAACTGATTCATATGGCAATACAGTTGCACCACGATATCTTGAAAGCAAAGGCATTACTGGCAAAAACGTCACTGTTGCTTTGCTTGATACAGGCATTGACTATTACAACACACTTTTTTATGACACAACCACCAAATTAATATTTAATAATTTCACGAATCATCGATTCTTTACTTCATTTTTTGCATCACGTTTATTAATTAGTAATATTACAAAATCATTACAATCAACAGTTGGTGGCTATTTCAATATGAAATATACATATGATTCAATTCAAGGTACAAATTCTTCGAATATTACAAAGGCTTATTATTCATCAATTGGTCCGACAGTTTTAGGTGTGATTAAACCAAATATAGTTGCGCCAGGTTCATTTATTACAAGTGCAAATTATAATACGTCAAGAGTACCTAATCATGGATCAACAGATGATTATGAAAATGATTTATTTTTATATGAAGGTACATCAATGGCTACACCTAATGCAGCAGGTGCAGCAGCATTAATTGCACAATATTTAGAAGGTGGTAATTATTTAGGTGAACAAATAAAACAAGCGAATGCATTATTATTAAGATCACTATTAGTTGCATCTGCTTCAAGAAATGATTCAAGTTATACACCTGATTGTTATTTAGGTCATGGATTAATTGATTTATCTACAGTATTACCATTTGAAGGTGATAATTTCGGATTACGTTTTACTGAATATATTGAAATGACTGAAGGACAAAATCATCATATTGGTAAAATTAAAGTTACTAATTCTAATACACCACTTAGAATTGTATTAAGTTCATATGATAAAGGATTAAATGAAATTTCACCTATAGCAATTTATTATGATTTAGATTTAATAGTCGTATCACCATCGAAGAAGATTTATATTGGAAATAATCGTATTAATGATACTGAACATTATACATTAAATGAAAAAGTTATTGTTCAAACATCAGAACTTGAACAAGGTGAATATGAAATTCATGTAATTACTAAAGTTAATATTGAACAAAATGATACAATACCTTATGTAGTTAGTGTAGTAGGACCATTTACACAAACTGATATTACAACAAATCCAAAATATATTATAATGACAAATACAACAGAATGTATATCATCAGATAATGGTGAATGTAATAATGGTCTATTAAAATGTAAGACAGGTTATACTGGACAATTATGTAACATTCAAATTGAAGAAATGCCGAATAACATTGATAAAGCTATAATTACACTTAAGCCAAATACATTAAAACATTTAAAGATTTCACCACAACCACAATATGATGAATTATATCTTGTCCACTTAGCACGTGATAATTCAAATCTTTATTCTTATTTATGGGATATGGGATCACCAGATAATTATATTCCTGTATTAGCTAATAATGCATATTCTACTCGAACACAAAATACATTTTTCTCATCAACGAATATATTACCAACACTTGATGCTAAGAAAGAATATTATTATTTCATTCATAATAATTATCCTGAAGATGGGGAATTCTTGATATCAACAATTAACAAACCACATCAAAATGGATCATTATGTTTCTGTAATAATAATGAATGTTCACTTAAAGATGTCTGTGAATTACAAAACACTTATTCATCAAATGAATCAATTTATGGAATACTTACTTATTTATATGATCGAGTAACTTATATTGATAAAGATATTTATATGTCATCAATAATATTCTTAGCACAACTTAAACTTAACTTCGAATTACTTAATAAGAATGTTAGACATTTAATTACATTCACTGATACTATATCATTGTTTTCATTAGCTAAATTTGAACCTTCTTTAGTAGCTAATAATTTGGATATTAATTTCATCGATAATAACATTCGTTTAACTAATACTACTTCTGTTTTCTTCAAATATATGGAACTTAGGAATGTTACATTTGTTGAAAATAGTTTAATTAATTTGGATGTAAATGAATTAATTATTGATTATGAATCTTATAATGAACAAAAATTAAAAGTTTTAAGTTCAATTAAAATGAATAATTCTCAAACTCCAATTCCAACGATAAAATTATATAATAATTATATCGAATTCATTCATGCAAATAACAAATCAAAGAAAATTAATTTAATCGAAAACCTTAAAATCGAATTCTTTGTGAATTATAATAATGTTACCTTAGATGTTAAGAGTGGTCAAAATGATAAATTCAATATACCAAATGGTGTCGAAATTATAATAAACGTCGACGGGTTATCGGGCGTAGTATGTAACATCGATAGCAGTATCAGAGATAAAGTTTCGTTGTCGACTGACAAGCCTCATAAAGGATTAACGACACTGCAAATAGTATTAATCACTGTGGGATGTGCACTGGCAGTCGCAATCATTGTGGTGGTGTGCGTCATATGCATAAAGAGGAAGAAGAATAAGGAATTGACAACAGACACAGTGCGAAAGGATCTTCTTTGAGTATTAAACGATTATTTCTTTTAATCTTTTGTTTTAATTATTGTAATCGAAGAAAATGTTTAATTACGATATGTTACATTAGTAATGAATTCTGGTGCGTTTAGAATCAGAATTGTTAAGAAAAATAATAAAAAAGTAATATCAGATGAAGATGTGAAAAATTATAATGATATTTGTGATTGGTGTATTTGTAGAATACATCACCTTGAATATGCAATACCTTGTGGACATATTATATACAATATTAGTTAAATAAAAGTTAAAGCTTCTTGATGGAATGATACATTTTGAGGAATTTAGAGTTGAAGTACTCTAAATTGACTTAAAATTGCTCAAATTTTTCATCATATATTTGGTCGAACAAAGATACTAAAATTCGTTATTATTGACTGGGTTTGGCTGGGGAAAACAATAATTCTTGAAACTTTTTGTTTATGCATTTGGTGAACCTATTGACACTTTTTTGCCTACAATGTTCGATAGATCTTGTGCAAAAACATTTTCTTAACGAGAAAAATTCGAAAATATTCTATCATCCAAATCAGTTGTATTTATATCCTTGATTATCAATTCCTTCTTGTTCTAAAAGTAAATTAACTATTTCTGTATGAGCATTTTCAGATGCTCTAATAAGTGCTGTTCCATATAATTTAAATAATTTCCAAATATTATTTTGAAATCCAAAATTATTAAAATAAATATAAAATAAAACAAATAAATATCTTTAGCATTTACATCAATTCCTTTTTGTTTAAGAAGTAATTTAACTATTTCTGTATGACCATTCCAAGATGCCATAATAATTGCTGTTTTAAATAATTTAAATAATTTCCAAATATTATATTGAAATATGAAATTATTAAAATAAATATCAAATAAAACAAATAAATATCTTTAGCATTAATGTCAATTCCTTCTTGTTCAAAAAGTAATTTAACTATTTCTGTATGACCATTCCAAGATGCCATAATAAGTGCTGTTTCAAATAATTTAAATAATTTCCAAATATTATTTTGAAATATGAAATTATTAAAATAAATATTAAATAAAACAAATAAATACCTTTAGCATTAATGTCAATTCCTTCTTGTTCAAAAAGTAATTTAACTATTTCTGTATGACCATTTTTAGATGCCATAATAAGTGCTGTTTCAAATAATTTAAATAATTTCCAAATATTATTTTGAAATATGAAATTATTAAAATAAATATTAAATAAAACAAATAAATACCTTTAGCATTAATATCAATTTCATTTTGTTCACAAAGTAATTTAACTATTGCTGTATGACCATTTTCAGCTGCATATATAATTGCTGTTTTAAATAATTTAAATAATTTCCAAATATTATTTTGAAATCCAAAATTATTAAAATAAATATAAAATAAAACAAATAAATATCTTTAGCATTTACATCAATTCCTTTTTGTTTAAGAAGTAATTTAACTATTTCTGTATGACCATTTTCAACTGCATATATAATTGCTGTTTTAAATAATTTAAATAATTTCCAAATATTATTTTGAAATATAAAATTATTAAAATCAATACCAAATAAAACAAATAAATACCTTTAGCATTAATATTAATTCCTTCTTGTTTCAGCATATATTCAACAAGTTCAATATTAAATGATCCAGTTGAGTTAACTAATATGTCTTCAGGAAGTTTGTTTTCTTTAAAGAAATCTATAACAAGAAATATATTTCCATTATTTGCTATAACATCAATAAAAGAATCATTAATTTTCATTCCTTCTTTTTGTAAAAATGAAAAAATTTCATAATTATTATAAAAAATACAGTTTTTTCCTAATTTTTCTAAATTATCAATTTCTTCTATTTTATTTTCATAAAGATATAAAAAGATATCATTCCGATGAAACTCAATTGCTGTTTTATATGCACTTTTAAATGATGAATGATTTTGTTCACATAAATGGATAATTTCTTCATTTCCACAAGCAACTGCATATTTACCTGCATTATTTACTTTTGCACCATTCATAAGTAAATATTTAAAGCATTTAATTGCAGAAAAAAATGCTGCATATTCAATTAATGTAACTTCTTCATAATTTTTATTAATAAATGAACACCTTTCATAAAGTGATGGCTCAATTATTTGATTAAAATCAAAATTTGGTTGTGATGATATTTCTTGAAGTTTTTCTATTTCATCATTTCGAATTATTTTCGAAATTTCATTTGGATTATGTCCTTCTTCAATATATTTCTTGTGAAGTTCCCAATCATTCTTTGAAAGTTCTTCATAATTATCATAAAAACATTCATTAAATTCACAAAAATCTTTTAATTTTTTTTCTGGAATATAATGAGCAAAATAAAGCTGTTTTATATTTTTGATAATTTTTGATTGTATTAAATGTCGTTGAATCATTTTTTCAAGAATATAAAATGATTCTTGTGTGCGTTTATTAATTAGATAACGCGCATACAAATCAAATATATTTAATTCAATTTTAATTTTTACTTCTAATGACATAATTTCATTAAGAAAATTTAAATAAAAATCAATATCGTTCATTTTCGTAGTAATGACTGTGTGAGTAATTTGAATAATAATTAAATTAAAAGATATAGGATAAATATTATCAAATTTGTTAACGATTGCTTTTGTAGATTCATTAATATTTTCTTTGGTCAGATTAAAAATCAAACGCTCAATAGATATCAATGTTTCTAGATTATTTGCATGTTTTTCGTCCTTGGATTGACATTCCATTTTTAGGATGTACACCATATATAAAAATTTTTTGTGTTCGAATCGACAGAGCTTTGTTTGGCTGTATATGCATACAATTCAAATTTTTTTTCTTTGCTGTTTACCAGCTGGACAAAAATGATTCCGAATGTTTTGTGTATAGACACCTCAAATTCTTCTCGATAAAGAAACCAAATATATATTTAAATTATTTTGGATGTTTTGTTTAAAAAAATTGAGTAATTTCCAACAATTTCATATTCTAGAGCTCATTGAAAAAATTTTCTGAGAGATAGAGCGACATGAACAAACTAAAAAAAAAAATCTACAAAAACATTTTCAAAATTGGGTTAAATATTGTTTTAATTCGTCAGAAAAAATCATATTACATAATTAAAATCAATAAATTTTTACATATATAATATAATTGATTCATCAATTCGTTTAATTCCTCATAGATCTAGCTTTTTTATTAATAGATCTTAATTGAATAAAGTTAATTCAATAAATAAAATTAATTTTAATAAAAGGTGTTTACTGCAATAACAAGTTTTTGACATTCAATTTCAGCCTCAAGTTTATAATTCTGTTGTTCTGCAGATTGCCAATTTACTATTTTGTCTTACCATTTCTCATTTTTACAAAGTTCGCCCAAAATCTTATAGTATTTCAAATTTCAATATTTTCATCTTTAGTTGTTATTAAAATTTCATTAATTGCCAATGCTTTAAATTTTTTTATCTGATCTTTTGATTTTTTCAAGTAAATTACCATAAATCTTAAATGTGTTTACTTTTTTGGTGAAACAGAACCAACCATATATGAAAATGCTTGATTTTTCGATTGATATTAAAGTCTTGTTATTTGTACAATTCACGGTGGCACATTTGGAAGATTTCAAGTAACCACTACAATATTATCGGGATGTGTATCACCACCAAATATATTTACTCAATCTAATACATTCACTGGATTAATCATTGTATTTACGAGACAAATACATTTACTAAATCTAATACATTCTCACATTCAAATACATTTTTTCAAAGTAATGCATTTTCGAGGTCTAACCCGTAGATTCCATTCAGATTTCTTCATAATTAGCCCCGAATCTTGTCAAAAATTAAGATAAAGGTATTAATACATATTCTGTTGTTACAAATATATCAAATGTTGGCGAAAATCCACATGTAGAAGATTTCAAGGAAGGGCATTTTGTTAATATTTGAATAAGTTTTAATTTCTTTAACTTTATGATTAAAAATTGAGTTTAAACTTGCCAAACTTTGTACCATGACAATAATAAATAAAAATTTGTATAAGCAATTATACTTTTTTATAATAAATATTTATTTACTTCTTTGTTAACAAACATTAAAGCAATTTTGCATGAAAAAGTTTAATCATTAAGCACTTATCTGTATAATTCATTTAAATCAAAAAATAACTCAAAAAGATAATTGATCACGTTTATGTAAATGCTCTGAATACGCAAACTGCTTTTCCGTTCTCTCTCTTTGCGCACAGTGGATAAGCACCATCTCCATAACCACTGAATGTAATAACGCCTCGAGGAACCACTCCCATTAGTGGTGCGTCTCTATCTTCAAGTAAAGATGTGCATAAAATGGAAAACTCTTGTTTGATTTATTGATCTTCCTGATCTGTCATAAAACATCCATCTCTTACTACATATTTTCTGAACCTATTCAATGCCTCCTTATCTTTAGCCATGAAGACGTCATTTGTATTAAAGAAATGTGACTGTGAAGTTAGCGTTGACATTGCAATATCACTTCCAACCAATCCATACACTTCAAATCCAAGCATGTCATTCACAGGCGTTATCTTGTTTCTCTCAATATTCTCATGATTTCCAACAACTTTCTTGTGTAAGTTTTAGAAAATTTTTGAGTGAATTTACAACCGAATCTCTGTATTGAATTTTTACCACCCATTTACCCCCTAAACAATTCAGAACATGACGTTGAAGATTTGCAAAGTTTACAGAGTAAATTGAGAATGCCATAATGTTTATTAATAACTACTCGGCCTGTTGCTCTGACTTCAATGACTCTATCCTGGACCTTATCCTCTCGAGCTTTGGGTCTTCGTATGTAGATATTTGATTTCCACATTGTTCAAGTTCATCGGAGAGTTTAATTAGATATTCGCAAGAAGCAATCTTCTTCGTGGCGTAAAGGTCCATAGAATGGATAATGAGCTTGGATAAGTTTTGGCGGTATTCGTCTTCTTCTTCCTTAAGTTGTGCTTGTCTTCGTTCGAAATTCTCAATGTCAGTCTTCTTTTGTTCAGCCAAAGTATCATATTCCGTTTGGGCTTTTTGCATTTCAGGAGAGCCGGGCTTTGATGATCGAAGTTGACCGAGTTTTGTTTCTGCTTTCTCAACTGCTTTTGTTGTTTTCTTTGCGCGTTCTTCAAGTTGTTGTGTATGCTTACGATTCGATTTGATGCCATCATTTAAAGAACGGATTTTTGCAAGTTCACAACGGATATCAACAAATTTATCGCCTACTTCTTTATAATTTTGTTCAGCTAGCTTAAGCTTTTCTTCAGAATGAAATACTGGCTCTTGAATCTGTTGTGCTGGTTGCTTACGTATAAATTCAGTGAGTGGCTTTCCATGACCGCTTTCATATGCTGCATACCTTTTTGTGGAACATGTTGTTATTATTTCAAGGCTACGATCCATGTTATGCCATTCAGGGAAGGATTTCGTGAACATTTTAACTGGAAATTATTTTTACTGTTTCTTCTAATAAACCGCTTCAATTCAAAATTAAATTTAATTCGGGCCACCCCATTTGAGGATAAGCACAAAAAGAATCATAAAAAAAGTCAGCTTTTGAATTTTCAATCATTAATTAAAGTATGCTTTTATTATCGCAAATAACATATATGGTGGAATACATCCTGTAAATTAAGTTTTGATAATGATAAAAAGAAATTCGACAAAGATGATGAAAAGCACCTTTTGTGAAATGTATTCAAAAGTACTTGATTTCTGTGAAACTGCTCTTTTGTCAAAAAATTTCAACTGAAAAACGATCATAATTAACACTTAATTTTATCGATTCAAAAGTAAACGTTCTCTGAAATCATCAGAAACATTTTGCAATTTTTTAATGTCAAGTAACCTTAAAAAAAGAATCATTGCTCTTATGAATCTTCCTGAAAACAGTAGATGTGCAGATTGTGGGGTTAAGGATCCACGATGGGCTTCTTCTAAATTGGGTATTTTTATATGCATAAATTGCAGTGGAATTCATCGTTCATTAGGAACGCATATATCTTTTGTTCGCTCATGTACTCTTGACGAGTGGAGGGAGGAAGAAGTTGAAGTCATGGAAAGAGTCGGAAATGCACGTGCCAATGCCTACTGGGAAGCACTCCTTCCCGCTGATTATCAAAGGCCTGCATCTGGCGACACCAATGGTATGATTAAATTTATCCGTCAAAAATATGAGCAAGAAAAGTGGGTTGACCATAATATGCAACCACCGCATATAAAACCGCATTCCAGGAAGCGGAAAGTTGAGAAACCCAATCAAGCACCATCTGTTCCAAATTATCAAAATCCCAATCAGATTGATATTTTTGCTGTAGATCCACCACAACAGCGTCCTAACACCAATGATCTTTTATCAGATTTCTTTAATACAGATTCCAATTTATCATCAAATCAATCAAATCATTATGATCCCTTTTCCAAAGATAATTCACCACAGCCCGATCCATTTCTTTCACCTTCTTCCCACAAAGCCATTCCACGCCCCACAACCACCTCACTTTCTCCACAGCGACGTTTGTCAGGTCGATTCAGCATACATCAAACGCAGCGCAACCGTTCGCCATCACCCGACGGCCACGACTCCATTGAATTGTTCGATCCCATTCAGCGGCAGAACAGCAAAGAGATGTCTGATTCGAGTGCATGTCTTTCTGATCAGCATAGCTTTGAAATTGACTCAAAAACAAATCGAAACAGTAACGACGGCAATTTATATGATCCATTTTCGACACTACAAGATGAACAACATAACGACAATTTTAATCCATTTGAGAAACCGTTTGATCCATTTGAAAGAGATAACATACAAAATGATAAAACAAATAATAACAATGATATTTATGACCCATTTTCAAACAACCAAGAGAAAAGCGACAAAAATACAAATGACATTCATAATGTTTATGATCCATTTGATAAGAATAATATCAAAAATGAAAATAATGAAAGAAATCAAATTGAAGAAAAAGATGAAACGTTTGATCCTTTTGAAGGAATCGAGCAACCGAAACAAAACACTAATAACAACAACAGTAAAACAGAGAAGAAACATAAGTCAAAGAAAGGATTTAATCCCAAAGACGCAAAGAAGAAAGTCAAAGGCTTCTTCGTGAATACAATTGGCGGCTTATTTAAAGACAAAATCCTCAACAAGAGCACAAAAGAACTTGTTCGTCCACAAAACAAAATCGAAAGTAATCCAAATGTTGTTGATAACAATGAACAAAATAAAACAGAAACGAATAATAATAACAACGAAATAACAAATAATAATAATCAAAGAAAAAGAAGACATAGCAAAAGAAGACATATTAAATCAGTGCCTTTATTTGACCCGAATGAAGTCGAAGATATCAAAGATCCATTTGATGATTCGAATGATTCAAATGAATATACATTTAAAAAAGATGACCAAAATGATTATATTAATGAGCCTGAAGTACCAAATCCATTTAATAACGACAATGTAATTAAAGATGTCTTCGACAGTACACAAGAATCATTGATAGAAAAACATAAATTAATTCCAAAGCCAAATAATAAAAAGCCAAAATTCGAATTCCAGACAACAGTTATAGCTGACGAAGCACCAAAGATCACTCGTAACGCATCTAATTCACAAAAGTCAAATGATTTATTCGATTTATTGGACGGAGCAATTCCACAAAATCAACAAAAACAAACATCAAATAATAATAATAATACTTCGAATAATGATTTATTTGATTTGTTAGATAATGAATCAACAAAATCAAGTAATAATAATAAGAATTCTCATAATGAATTATTGGATATTCTTGATCAAAATTTACCACCTCCTCAAAACAAACAACAAAATTCAATAAATTCACATGACCTTTTCGTGGTGACCGTTAACAAAGGGGCGAACGATAGGAAATCAAATGATTTATTCGATAAAATTGATAACACATCTCAAAATTCAAAGAGTGGTAACATGTTTGAAAACATTTTGGACTCAAAAAGTCAAAGCTCAAATTTACAACAAAATTCACATAGATCAACAAGTTTATTTGATGTGTTTGTTGAACCAGTACAAAAAAGTACAACTTCAAGTAGATCAAATTATTCGCCCAGATCTAATGATTTATTCGACGCTTTGGATGAAGCACCACAAAATCAAAACGTATACTTTAATAGCTCACGAAAATCGAATAGCGAAGTACACAGTATCTTTGATGAATTAGGTCAAAATAATAGAGTTAACGTGTCCCAGAAATCGAATGATTTACATGAACTTTTCGACCCTCCCCAAACCCAAACGAACTCCCCAAGATCGAATGGTTTACATGATGTAAACCAAAATAGGTTTAGCCATAATTCACAGAAATCAAATAATTTGTTTGATATCCTTGGCGAGGCTCCATCTAATCAAGTTATGACGAACTCCCATAAGTCAAATAATTTATTTGATATTATTGACAAATCTTCACAAAGTCAAAATCAAATAAGTTCACACAAATCTAGCGATTTGTTCGATATCCTGGATGAGCAGATTCAAAGTAGTAGCTCTAACAGATCAAATAATATGTCTGCTCATAAATCTTCAAATATGTTCGATATTATGGATAACGGACCACAGAAACTAACGCCACAGCCTCAACGATCGCCGAACGTGATGTTCGACGCATCTAACTCAAATCGACAGAATAATGCAAGTAGCCCAGACCCGTTCTCTTTTATAGATTTTTGATATTGTTGTATGGATGTGAAATTTGAATAAAACTAATAGTAAATATTGGCTTTTGTTTGATGATTTTTGGCAATTATTTGACTACTTGTTTAATACTTACATTCAAACTGTCACAAGGAGTATCATTCTCTGTTGTAATGTTAAGAGTTGCAACAGAATTCATGTTTCACATAAAACAAGTTTACCAAAATGACTTTTGAATATTTTGAATTGGCCTCCATCGTCCAAATTTTGAATGAGATGTGGTTTCCGATTAATATCAATTCAAAAGAAGACTTTTTCACAGGTAGGCCGTTGATTGTTTACGATTTCTTTTCAATTTTTTTATCGTCATCTGATTCATAGAAAAACGATGGTTATGTAAATTTGGTTTTACTTCATCAAAGATTGTCAAGAAGAGCGTCGCCAGCATCACACGTAAAATTGGTGAACGTATCTTGTGTGTCTTTTCCAATCAAGCTTCCTTCGTCAAAAGAAAATCCCGGTGTTTCACCAGTGAAGGAATCATCGAATAAGGATACATCTGTAGCGTCCGAAATAGGTGGGATCCATTCAGGCTCATATTTCTTATCCAATACAGCCTTCCAATCGATTGCTGCAAAGAATGGATGTTCCTTAATTTCTTCCACATCTTTATCACTGCTGCCAAGCCTAGTTGCTGGATTACGATCCAAAAGTTTACTTACAAAGTCAACAGCTTCAGGTGACATCGATGATGGAAATTCAATATTGTCATTAAGAATTGCACGATACATTGAATTAACATTCTCATCATAGAATGGAGGAAGCCCTGTAAGCATTTCGAAGATTAAAACGCCATAACTCCACCAATCAACAGCTTTTGTATATGGTAATCTTTGAAGCATTTCAGGAGCTAAGTACTCTGGAGTACCGCAAAATGTTGTTGCCTTTTGGTCTCCGGAGACTTCTTTTGCAAGTCCGAAATCTGTTAAGCGAATATGTCCTTTCATATCAATAAGGATATTTTCTGGCTTAAGGTCACGATAAATAAGTCCGAGAGAATGAAGTTGACCAAGGCCAAGAGCTATTTCAGCAGCATAAAGACGAACACGAGATTCCGGAAATGTCGTTTCATCTTTAAGACGGCCAAATAACTCACCACCAGGTACATAATCAAGAACCATGTACAGTTTGGCGTCTGTTTGGAATGTATAATGTGCACCAACAAGGAATGGATGGCGTGTTCTAACTAATATTCCTCTTTCAGTAATAATCTGGTCGATTTGATCATTGTCTTCAAGAACTTTCTTGCTCATTGACTTCATTGCATACAATTGCCCATTTTTCTTGAATTTAACTAATTGAACTTTTCCATATGTTCCACGCCCAAGAACCTTAAGAACTTCAAAGTCATCAAGAGTGGCTTTCTTTATTGTTTTCCTTTCGACTGTTTGTCCAGCTTTGATTGCTTGAATAGTGTCAATCCAGTCTTGGACTAATTTTTGTGTATCTGCAACTAAATAATATGTTTTCCCTGCCGATGTCTCAAGCTTAAATGCAGGTTGCTTTTTGCAATCAGGAGCAGTGCATATGTTTGTGATCGAAGGAATATTTATTTTTCCTTTTTCCGAACTGTTTGGTTTGTTTGAATATATAAGGTCTTTATCAACAATCTTAAACCAGCGTCGCCCCCACGATGTGGACTTACCAGTTTTTTGCTTGTACAACCAGCCTTCCATCACTGAGCTCATAAAAAAATTTATTTCAATTTTTCTATACTTAATTTCTTTACGGTTATTACATCAAATAAACGTGCGATTGAACCAAGGTGATGTCATCATGAAATGTCCATGATCATCTTTTTTGGTTGCTATTCACATAAATATCAACAAATTCGTTCAACTTTTTATTACCCTGTTATTTTATGAATGAAAAAGAAATATGACGTAAAATTAATTCATTTAAGTTTTATTTACTTATAATATTCATTACCTTTTAATAGAATTATGATTCAGTTAAATCATTAATGCAAGTTTTATTGCGAAATTATGGTCCATTTATGGAATTTGACATGAATTTTCTACCAGAAGATATTTAAACGTCCGTCTTTGTTTATGCAAACATTTCAATTGAAAATATTGACTTTTTTTTTGGTACTTTTTGTAAACTGTTTAATTCCCTATCGACTCTTGAAAAAATTGAGATAAACTAAACGGTCACCAAAGAAATCACTTCACTGCTACTTTTTTCTCTCAATAAATTTACAACAAATCACAACATTTTCACTTTCGAAAAAGAATTCATAAAAAGCGTGTTGTTGGCTTTCGCATGTCAGCTTCACCAAGCGATTCGATATGTACTTATGGATTCTGATAGACCAGTTTTACTTGTAATTTGAGGATAAACTAGAAATAAATTATCTGGCATTGCAAATCTTTTAGAACAATAATAAAATTATCTTTAAAAGTGTTATGATTGTTAGGAGAATTATGTGGTGTTCGTGCAATCAAGTTGTATTAAAAAGGATTAATTTTGTACAAACTATTCAAATAAAACCTGGTATTTTCCTATTTGTTCTGATCATTTCTTTATGGGATTTTCTCATAGTGCAATAAATCAATATGAGAAAAATTTACAAATATTACAATCTCTTGAACAAATTATTTTTAATTTAAATGATGATAATGTTGATGAATCTGTTGAATCTTCTTTAACATAACGGCCTCCCTAATAATTTGATATAATATGAAATAGTGTTTTTATAAAAATTATTTTTATATACATAGTTCAACCATCACATTAATAACCGATTTTTTGCATTAGTTTCATAAATTCGTTTGGTTGTATCATAGCCGTACACCCGTAAGTCAGCTCTATGTTGTTTTTCTGAGCGATGTCCATCAATCCATTCATTTCCACGTAAGAACCTGGCCCAATTACGAACACGTAAACATTTCCAATTTCCGTTGGCTGTTCTATTTTACCTGTTTGTATGTTCATCAAGTTAAATCCGTCTATATTTTCCTCCAATATTCTTCTTGTTGTTTCAACAATAGGTAACTGTTGATACATTTCATTTAAGTTTGATTTTGACCCAAAACCACTCACATGCTTTAATAGTTTTTGTATATTTCCTTTGTTATTACTTTTAGCAATTTTAAAATTCTCAAAATAATTCGGTAAAAACTCAAGCGATTGATCAATGATATCTTCAATTGTTTGAATTTCATTATTAGGGATTATATTATATAAATATGCAATCGATACTAATCGTAATTTATCATTATCATTTGGTATCGTTTTAACAAAGTCGATTAACTTTGGAAGATCAACTCCATTTTGAAGAAAGATATCTTCTTCAAACTTAAATAAAGAGTCTAAATTGCGCGACTTAATACACTTCAAAAGAGAATCTGCAATTTTCGTATGCGTCAAAAGTGACAGCCGTTGATGCGAAAGTTCGGGAAAATTGTTAATTGCAGTAGAAAGATTTTCTTCAATCGACCCATACTTCGTTATGAATGAATTGACTTCTTTCCCAATTGTTGACGCAACGGTATCAAAAACTTCGAATTTGTTATCGATCCAAAATTTATCAATGTCATTATCTAAGTCATATAACTTACCATCAACTTTAACTTCGTTTTTATTGATGCCGAGGTTGTCTTCGATTAAAGCTGCATATGTTGATGGATGATGAAGTGGACCTGCAAAATCCATGGTCCGATCAAGAATTATAAGTAATGGTGGTCGATAATTATTTGTTTGGCTTCGCCTACTTTCCCATAATTCGAAATTTTGTGAAAGTGGGCGAATTTTTTCACTTAAGATTGTGACAACAAGATGTGCAGCTTCATTATTATTTTGGAAAAGAACACGTGGGATCTCACCAGAAGTAAGAAAAACAGAGACAAGGCCATTGGCTATTGAATTTATACATGTATTGACTAAATCATCATTAGTTTTAAACCCAAATATATCATGGATAGTTGTGTCTTTCTCAAAAAGAGTGAAGAGATGTGGTTCTGGTGATGAAAAGTTTACATACTGATCAAATATGGTTTTGATGAATTTACTACAGTTTTGATTAGAAATTAATACAGCAAATTGCTCAAGAAGATCACTTGGGCATGGCGATATGAAACTAATATTAATAGATTCATAAAGTGAAATTGAACAATCTTTGGCAATTTTGTGAATATTTTCTTCTGTAGGTTCTAAAAAATAAATAACATCGGCATCTGGAATTGGATCTCTTTTTTTGTCAATATGTGAGAAAAAAGTAACACCAACCTCAAGAAGACGTGCAACTTTCATTAATGTTGTCAATATATAAAGACCACGATCATCGAAAATTAAAACCTTCCACTTCATAGCATCCTTGGGGTTGTTTGAAACAGCTTCATTAAGATTTAGAATACGTTGTATTAGTTCTCTTTGTTTCTTTCTCAGCATTGAATTGACAATGTTTGTTTGTAACAAAAAAATTAATTTGGTAAAAAAAGAGGAAAAAAAAGCATTGATAAAATGAAATTTTTCAAAATGCAACTCATTAGCATTTTACATTTATTCAAAAAATAAAAATAGTTTAACAAAAACAATTATAATTTATTATTGATTTGGTGGATTTCCTTTTTCAGCAAGTAAGCGAGCTATAACGCGTTTTGCTGCTTCTTTCTCGTAAAGTGCAGTTGATAGTTCTCTTTGAGCAGTTGCAAGTTTTAAGCGTAAATCATGCATTTCTCCAAGTGCTGCTTCATATTCTGTTTGTAAAGCTGCTAGTAATTCAACAAATGACGTTGCTCTTAATGTCCCTGTGGGTGGATGTATTGGTTCAACTTCGAGTTCTTGGAGTGAAATTGATGATAATTGCTGGTGACAAACTGGACATGTGTTGTTATGTTGTAGATATGACTCTATTGCAGATTTTTCAAAAATGTGTCTGCATGGAGTGATTACAGGTGAATGAACAATTTGCCCTGTTAACCTGCAAAGAAGCATATTTGAATTGACTTAGTATGGCTGAACATTAACGGTTGTCAGAAAAAGTGTCCATATGCAAAATTGGCTGCAGAAAGGTTCCCCAACGATAGAATCGAATGAATGAAAAATCATCGGATTTATATTCAAAAACTGAAGTAAACCTTTCTGCAACCACATCAACTGTTTAACAACATAGGAAATTTTCGGTACTATTTTCTTAATCTATATGGATATAGTGTTTTAATTTTTTTATTTGAAGCCCTTACTTTTTTATCTATTTTTTAAAATAACAACGAATTGATTATATTGTTTTAATCAAATTCAAACAAAAGAAAAAACATTCAACACCATCACTTGAATTACAATGAAATACATACATCGCAAGCTATTAAAAACTTAGTGATAATGTAATTAGAGATTTGTAATTCTATACTTTACGACAAACGATAAACCATTGGATTCACGCTCAAATGAAACGAAAGATTATTAACGATAGATTAAAATGAATCAAAAATAATCGGTGTTGAATTCAAAAACTTGTGACGATTGGAGGCATCGCACTGTTCAGCAAACCTTCGCGCTTTCTCCAATTATAATGAAATGATCTGAAACTTATTGTTCTATAAATATAATGATGCCTTCTCGATAAATAAACAAAGGATTGGTTCTTAAAAATGTTAGTTAAATTGCTCGAAATTGCGATAATTCTTTTTCAATTTGACAGAAAACGTCAGAACCGATACTCTCTCAATTATCTGTTTTCATCACAACACGAATATCTGCATCAATACGTGACAAACATCTAATTAATTCAGAAATTATTTCATCAAATTATTAATAAATTCGTAACTCTTAAATCAACCAAAAATAATTTCTCTTTATCACAAAAATATCATTTTAAGATCATTTTTTGAATTTTCCTGCGTTCACAAGTCATTCAAATTGAAATTTAACCCCAATTTTTCAATAGTTCTTGAGGAGCAAACAAAAGTTTTTATCTCACTTCTCTCATGGGTAATCTTCCAAGCCAAGAAGTATTAGACAAAGTTGCCAAATCAGTTGATGTTCATATGAACGATGGTTTCAAGAAGAAAGATTTCCAACAACATCGTGGCGTAAACACAATCGAAGGTGCACTTAAATTCTTAAACATGATTGCTTGCGATCTCTCAAAACAAGACTACAACAAGTCGCCACCGAAGGAGCTATGTAAAGATAAGGTTTTGTTCATATGTTGCAACACATACACAAAGCCAAAATATCAACTCGGTGTTGGTCCTTTGAATGATTCCATCACATGCGCTGTCAATCACATCAGAAGAGGCTTCAAGGTTTACTTCTTGCATAATTCTACACCACACATTTTCATGAGATGGCTTAGATATATCCTCAAGAATTTCCAAAACACTCTTTCTGTATTCTACACTGGCCATGGCGCATCAATTAAGGATGTCTCTGGTGATGAAGATGATGGTTATGATGAATGCATGGTTTTCGATCATGGATATGTTCTTGATGATGACCTTGCAAAGCAATTATCCAGCTATGCAAAGAACGGACACCGTGTTCTCCTTCTCACTGATTGTTGCCACTCTGGATCAATTTGGGATATTCAATCCAACCCACTCAAAAGAGATAAGCTTCCAAATAATATCATGTCAATTTCTGCTGCTAAGGATGATCAAACTGCTAAGCAAACAAAGATGAATCAAAAAGATCAAGGTATATTTTCTTATTACTTTTGGAAAATCTTGAACGAGAATCCAAAGATCACAAGTCGACAAATGGCTGCAAAGATCAATCCATTACTTACTAAGTATCATCAGTGCTACACTGATGCAACAACATCACCTCAAATGCTTGACGAACCGATTTTCGAATAAACGAAATCATTTCTGACTTTGTAATTGTTTGTAAAAGTATTTAATAAATCTTCAAAAGCAGCGCGTGCAGTAACCAAAGTTGTGCAGTGGCACTTTCCATCGGATTTAAATGTTTTACATTGCGTTTTCTCAAAATTTTGAGTTAATTCAGTGCGGTTACACTGAAAAATATAAAAATGGAACCTGATCGTTCTCAAAATTCTATGGATGTTAAGCTTTTTATCACATATCATCGTCGAAAAGTTCCAAAACTTATGAGAAAAATTTAATATTAACAAATAAATTAAGCCAAAATGTATAAGAATAATTTATTCTTAAAACGACATGAAGTAACATATTTTTAATGACTTTTATTATAGAATTTGAATAATTTTAAAATTTATGCTTGAGTTGTCATTCATGATTTTATTGATTAATGAAGTTGCTATACAAATGTAATGACTTTCAAGAATCGATATTCATTTTCTTGATATGTAAAGCAGTTGCTTATTAATCAACAAGTTATTATCTACTATATCCTTATGATAAAATAGTAGTAAAATATTTTGATAATAAAGAAAATATTAACGAAAATAATATTCAAAACAGAAATAGATAATGAAATAAATAATAATTTACAACAAATGATACATGTTAAAGATTTACTTCTAGAAGCTTTAATATTATGTTTAGATATTTTTGAAAATAACTTATTAATAGTTAAAAAATATATTTATAGCTGATGAAGATGATCTAACTAAATAAATCCAATTATTAACAAATACTAACGAAATAAAACAAATAAAATATAGTTATTCAGATGTTATAGAGTTTATTAGTATAAGGCATATTCGTTTAAACGAAGTTTGTCAAATCTACTGGTATTACTTATAAGCATTCATTATTTTATGAACATAACATAAATTTCCTCAATTGGGTTTTATAATGTTATATATTTTAATATTATTCACAACATATATAATTAATAATACTTCAAAAACATTATGTTATATATATTCTAAGTAACGTCATGAATGTGATGAATACGTATCCCGAATGCGACCGAAGACTTCGTCCGACTTCTATTTCTATCCAAAGTTTTATTACATTAAAATAATTATTTACAAATTTATTTCTTTATTAATTTCATATAGTTAAAATGCTTCGACATTCCATTTGTGCTTTGACCAAAACTGCACTGCGTTTGTTCTGGTCATTTTCCCTTCGACGACTGCCACGTTTATCATAATGTTTCTTATGTCCTCTTGCGCGCTATTCTCTGGTCCGCAGTAATAAAAATGTGTTTCTGTGTTTTGCCATAATTTCCACAACTCGTTTGTGTTCGCCTTCATCAAGTTTGTCACGTGGACTTTGTCCTCTTCTCTTGAGACAGCCAAATATAACTTGTCGATGACTCCGTCATGTTCATATCCAGCAAGAAGATCAATGATTGGCTGACACATCTTACGCGAACGAACGCCAAAAAACAAGAGACAAGGCCCAAAGTTTCCTTTTCTTCGATGATCGAGTAATGATAAAACTGGTGCAATACCACTTCCCAAAGCAGTGATAATTAATGGAGTAGAGCTTTCTGATGGATATTCAAATGACCCATCGATGATTCGTATCGCGATTTGTGTTGTGGTTTCTAATTGCAAAAAGTGTGTCGCTAAACCGTAGTAACCGTTGTCAAAACCGAAAAATACATCGACAACAACTAAATCAACAGAGCCTTCTCTTTCACTAGCAACTGAGTATGAACGTGGTACAATAACTTCGGCAAGTGAAAGGAACTTCTCAAGAGGATTGACTACATGTGGATATTTTAAGAGAAATTCGGCCATCGTTTTAACTTCATTATCAAATGGTATATCGAAAGCTGCAAACATGTCTGGATCTGGTCTGCAATTTAGGTCAATATATTGCGTGAAAAGTTGTTTTATCGATATGATTTTCGGAAACATTTTATTCGTGCTTGTAATCTTAAGTACAATGTTTCCGTCAAGTCCAACTTGCGTTAAAACATTGTTAACAACAGAGCTATCATTTTCTGGCATGATTAGGATTTGATCTCCTGCATTATAAGTCATACCATCCAGCAATTGCAAGGTATACTTATGCATGGTTGGGCTGTAATTATCAGATAAAACTTCTTTTTCGATGATTGGAACAAATTTGAATCCTTTTGGACAAATCTCTTGAACGGCCTCATCAACTTTTTCAATCTGGAATTGATGTTTATTTGTTTCGTTCTTAAAAGAGTTCATAGCTGATGTTACGTCGTTAATAAATTTTTCAATTTTCCCTGTTCCATAATCTGGTTCACATCGATCTGATTTTACATATGGAAGAAATGGTTGTGCGCCCATGCTTTTGAGTAGAGTGAATAAGTTATCACCAGCACGGCAAAAAAGTTGATAATAACTACTGCCAAGTCCAAGTAAAGCAAACTTAAGTTTACTTAAGTCAACTAGTGAATCTGTAATTCTCTTGGCAAATTTTTTACTGTTTACAGGATATTGCCCATTTCCAATTGTGGATATCACAAAAATTCCATATTTTGCATTGCTAATTGTATCGTTTGATAAGTCATTTAATGTTACTGCTTCAATGCCAAGATTTGAGGCGATTTTCTTTGCAGCATTGCCTGCAGCACCTCGAGTAGTTCCATAAGCAACTACAATTTCAGACATAAAGTGAACCGACCAACGATAAAAACGGTTAATGAAATAAACGCTTTATTTTTTATATTTTCTCCAATGTCAACAATAATTTCACGATATAGGTATGCCATTTTCAGGCAAACAAACAAGTGCTTCCCAAAATATTTTAAATTATGTAGCAAATTATTAAAATAAATAATAAAATTATTAACACCAATTTTGTTCAAAAAATAAATTAACTATTTCTGCATCACCTGTTTCAGATGCAAACACAATTATGTTCTGTATTAAATAATTTCAAGAGTAATTAAATTATGCCTGCAATTATAGAAGAAACAAAATAACTTTCACTTGTTTTACACAATATATGGAGGTCAAATAACACTTATTAAAAATAGCATAATATTATGGTTTAGAAATTTTATTAATTTATCTTAATAATGAACCTTTATTAATGCTTAATAATTAAAATCCCAAAATTTCATTCTTACTCATCAAAGTGATAATATATCATTGTACTCTAGATGAAATATATTTTTATATGTATTTGATACATTCAAAAGAAACCTTTTCCCAATGGTAAATCATTTCATTGTACTGCAAGTTTCCTGATACTTGTTTTATGATTGTTCATCGCTTTTCTTATGTTGATTCAAATGATTTTATATTTGTAGTTTTTCTCAAATGAAAAACTCATTAAACAAATTTAAGAATTAGGCTCAATGATTTTGTGTTAAACTTCATAAAAATTGTTCTAAAATTTCTGAACATACATAAAATAATTGTAATCTTTTTTGGAATCAATTGTGGCAAGAAACTCTCATCCATTGAAATTTAACCAACAAATCCGTAATTTTGGGAGACTTTCAAAACATTTTAATTAATTTACAATGTAACAGAAAACACTCAATTCCAAATAACTGTTCGAAAGTGAAAATGAATGCTTTGTTATCAACAAAACTCAGATTTTATACCTGGCAAGAAGCAACCATAAAAAATTGAATGCAAAGGTTTCTTTGTTGTAACACATTTGAATGAATCAAAATTCATGAACTCTAAGGATTTGAATTCCAAATGCGAGTTTTTTGTTTTTTTGAATGCACCTTGGGGATGACTTCACATCACTCTTTTATGGCAGAGTCTAATTTGGATGAGTTGGTAAGAAAATGTGAGGCAACTATCAAAAATGAAAACAAAAAAGTGATAATAATCGATGTATTGACTACAATTTCTGCTTTTATGGAATCACATTCAGATGAAGTTCAGGAAATTTTTGGACTAACAGGTGTGTTGTTTTTCATTAAAGATCAAGCTATTGGACTATATAGACAGAAATTCCAATCATTCATAAAATCAATATCAACTCCAATGTGCACAACTTCGATTAATAATTATTTCAGATGTCTTCATTATGATCATTCTCAAAAGCCTATTTTTGACCTTGTTTATAAATATTATTATACAAATGTACTGAAGATACAACCAAACATAAATTTTAATATAAAACAAATTACATTTCGAGTTTTTAGAAATTTTAACATTATTCCTTCTTCAAAATTCATCTCTGCCGTAAAGAAACCAATACATAAGTCAAAGAAATTTGATGCTTTTCTTTCACCTTCTTATCCATGGCACCTTTACTTCGTCTAATAAATCTAATTTTAAGTTTTCTATTTTATTTTTTCTTTAAAATAATTTTGGTATTTTTTTTGAACAAAATTATTTATTAAATATATATTTTGCCAAAATATTTGTTTCATGGTTTAGATAAGAATTGATGCTTCCATTTGGTTATATTTATTTAAACTTAATTACTCGAAAATCTTTAAACACCCGAATTTAGGATTTTATTTGACTTTAACGTTTTTATCTATCGTTCAGGCACTGTCAAACCTAATGAACTTGTTCGCGAGCAGGAAAGATATATTATGCCAAGAAATGACCAACACATACAATGCACTTGTTCAAGCTTCAAATTTCCGCAAAGCTTATGCTAAAAGCTGGAGTGATTTTGGATCAACAGCATGTGCTATGATGGCTTCTCAAATTCCTGAGCTCAAACATCAATTCGAAGAAATGAGAAAGCTTTTTAATGACGTAGCCGAAATTCATGTCCGCTTAGCCGAAGGTGAATTACGAAATGCAGAAGATTTTCGTGATGTTATCGAGCGTTTTGCAGTTGCCTTTCGAGCCAACGAGGAGTCTTACAATTATAAAGAAGTCTATAAAATGGCTCGTAGGAAGTATCAATCATTACTTGATAAAAAGAAGCAACTTGAGTCAAAAACAGGCGGAGAAAAGGAACTACCTAAGGTAAATGTTCAAATTGAGGATCAAAAACATGTTGTTATCAAAGCCATTAATGCTTATATCAAAAAAGTCAAATTCCTTCGAGAAGCTAAAGATAAATATAACAAGTTCAAGATTCGCCGTATGAAGCACGGATGGGTTAGGTACACAGAATCACTGAAGAAAGCCACTGATGAAGAAATTGCCAAATTTACTGAAATTCAAGATTTGCTTTCCTCACTTAAAGTTATTGACCCTAAAGCAGGTGAAGCTGCAGAAGCTATGGTTGCCCAACAAATGTCAGTATCTCCACCAGAACCTGTTCAAATGCCAAATGCACCAGATTTACCTGAAGAGGAAAAGGAAAATGAACAAGATGAACAAGAAGAAGAGAAAGAGGATAAAGAAAGCGATGAAGAAATAGTCGAAGAACAACAACAGGAAACAATTAATGGAAATATGAATGAACCATTATTCGACGACTTTGAATAAGGAAATTACTAAAATTTGAATTAATTTTATAAAAATGCAATTTCACTTATTTTTTCCTGTTGTTGAAAAAATTTTATGCTTGATTCTTTACGCTGTTAAATGATCCATATGTGTGGATTCCAAAAAAAAATTGATATATTTAAGTTATTAGCTCAATAAAATAAATCCATTTTTGTTAAACATATGTTAGTTTTTATGATTTTACTGAAGAAGAATAAATTTATTGATTTATTAAATTAGGAATTTAAGCACAAAATACAGAGATAAAACTTTTGCATTCATCTTACAATGTAATTACGTGTTATTTAAAACTTTGTAACAAGTTATATCTCAGAATTAAAAATATTTTTTCTTTTCATCCGCAACTTCATTTCTAAAGCGGTTATTCTCACAAAAAGTCAAAACCATTGGTGTAAAAAGTTTCACTGCGTTACAACCACTTTTTGAAATACGATTTTTGTGAGTAATAAACGGTTTTGAACCTTGTTGGTTTATTTAGCAGCTGCACTTGTTGCCCTTCTTTTCTTTTGACTCGATTGTAACAACTGCAGGCCCACTAGGTGCTTCATCTTTGATTGAATTAAGTGCAACTTGAGCAACACGCATGATCATTTTATCAACATTGTCACCAGTTGTAGCAGAGATTTCAAAGTATTCAGCTCCATGTTTGTTTGCAACTTCTTGGCCTTGTTCAGTTGAAACAACTCTTTCGTCAACAAGATCGATCTTATTTCCAATTACAAAGAGAACAGGAGGAGGAGAAGTTCCTGACTTAACACCAGTTGCCCAGAAATCAATTTCACCGAGGGATGCTGAATCAGTAACTGAGAAAACGATAACAGCTACCTTTGCACCACGATAGTACATTGGAACTAATGTTTTGAACCTCTCTTGACCGGCGGTATCCCAAATCTGCAACTTCACTGTTTTTCCATCGACGTCAAAAGATTTAGAAGCATAACAAGCACCGATTGTTGGTTTAATGGATGGATCGAATTCACCGCTTGTTACTCTTGTGACGATACTTGTTTTGCCTACCATTGTTGTTCCTAGAAGAACAACCTTTGCTTCTGGTACTGTTTCAGCTTTTGCAGCCATTTATTTTTTGACATTGTTTGCACTTTTTGTTATTGTTCAAATTCTTATCGTCGTTCAAAAAGTTCGCTGTCACTTTTGCCGCAGGCTTTGGTCGTACGGCATTCAATTTGGTTGGTTCACATTTAGTAAAATGTCTTGCAATAAGTTCGCTGCTTCAATGGCACAAACCTATGTCTCCGCTGCATTAGGTAGTGCTGTTTCTCAAATGGCCACACGTGGACTTAATGGTAACGCAAAACCATTCTGTGTTAAGGACGCTGTTATTCCATCAATGATGACTGGTACTGCTTTCATTGCTTACCCAGTGGCCGTTCAAATCCTTAAGCAAAATTGCCCAACATTCAAGAAGAACTTAGAAGATCCAAAAGGAAACAAAGCACTTGTTTACATTGAAGGCGGTGCACTTGGTGCTGCAATCGTTACAGCCATGAACTACCCATTAAGTGTTATCCAACAAAAGAAGAACTGCAAGGATGCATGCAATCCAAAGAATGTTCTTGGATTTTATGTTGATCAAATTGGTTCATCCATTGGCTTTGCTGCTACAAATGGTACCCTTTCTCCTCTCGTCCCAGTTCCAAAGAATTCACTTCTTGCATATGTTCGTAATCATGCAATTGTCCATGCTGCTAACATTGGTGGAAAACTTCTTTCTGCACCAATTCATTATGTCCGCCATGGTACAAAACTTTCCAGCATGATCGGTGGCTATATCAAAGGAATGATTGGTGTTGACATCACTGGCGATGCTACAGCACACTTCAAGAATGTTCTTGGTTTTATGATTCAGTAAAGATCACGCTAAGTCGTGAATATTATTTTAAAGTAAACAAATTTGAGGACTTACAATTTATCTAACTCTGTTTACACCTTGTAATAAAAAAGTGGTAAATTAAAAATTTTACAACTGTTTTTGAATTAACGATAAGTGTTAAATCAAAACTTATCGGCAAGCGTGAACATTAAGGAACGGATTGAATATTTATCGTCTTTTTATAACGACCCTTGCGATTTTGTGTTGAAATTGATCGTTTTTGATTGAGAGGGCGTTCAAAAAACCGCTACGATGTGAGTGTCTTGCTGTGATTTTATCATCGCAGGAGTAGCCGCCTTCCATGTGCCAAAATAACAGAGTGGTTCAGCAGAAAAGGCCGAAGGCCTTATGCCGAACTACTCTGAAATGCACAGCAAGTACTCTCCATCCTATAATAAATTCCAATTCCAATTCTACCTACAATTCACCCAAGACGACGGTTTATGCCTTTCATTTTACAACCATCCAATCCGTTCCTTAACGTTCACGCTTGCCGATAAGTTTTGTTTTCATGTGAGAAATTTCCAATATTACACATGTAACAATAAATGTTTTAAAAAATATGTAGGTAACTAAAAAAAGTAACAAGGAGTAGAAAGAAAAATGTCAAAAGGAGATTTTTCAATTTCTTTAAAAAAAATTTAATTTAAATTATTATTAAAATGCCAATGAGCATTTGTTTGCTCATGCTAAATATTACTAAATTGTTGTGTGTTTAGTGTTTACTTTGACATGCTTGATAACCATGCTGGGATTAAAGCTGAGCAAAGTTGTGAAAGGATCATAGATGTAGTGGGATGGAATGTACTGAAAAGGATATGGGAGTTGATAAGAAGAAGGAAACAATAAAATGCGTTATTGTAGAAGAGAGTGAACCAAAGACCTTCAGATTCACGAACTTCACCTTTTGCTTGTTTCTTTGCATTCTTTTTTTGGAGGTTCCTTTGTTTTATAACCCATTGAGCAATAAATGAGTATGCTACAGTAAGGCCAAAGACACCACAAGCATAAGCAACGACAACATAAGGGATGTGAACTTTAAGATCAATACCACCAACTGTTATATAAAGAATGATTCCAATCAAACTTGTAATAAGAGCAAAAGGAAGATATTTTATATGAACTGAAAAACCTGTTTTTCGGCTAACCCTTAAGTCACTATAAAGCGACTCCTGATCTTCTTCTGATTGAACCTGACGCGGGCTCGATTTTCTTTTCATTTATTTTGTCACTTTTAATTGAATTTTGTGGCATTTTGGCTGGATAAACGGTTTACATTGAAAAATTGTTCACATTACAAAAATTGCTAAAATGGAAATAATCGGTTTTTCCTTCGTTAATGTATTGTTTAACGATTTGACTTAGCAATACGCTCAAGTTCATCCTTCTTACGAACGGCGTAGCTATCGTTAGTGTTTCCAGATGCTGCAATGAGTTCATCAGCAAGGCATTCAGCAATTGTCTTTGAAGAGCGGAATGCAGACTTACGAGCACCTTCTGTAATAAGGGCGAGTGATTGGTTGATACGACGGAGAGGTGATACATCGCATGCTTGACGACGAACTGTACCACCAACACCAATACGTGTTGAATCTTCACGAGCTCCACAGTACTGAACGGCCTTAACAAAGACAACAAGTGGGTTTTCGCCTGTAACTAAATTGATGAGATCAAATGCTTGGCGAACAATGCGGATGGCCATAAGTTTCTTACCTGCGTTACGGCCGTGACACATAAGATAGCAAACAAAGCGTTCAACAAGTGGGCAATTTACCTTGTGGAATTGTTGATGTTGATAACGACCTGCTGTATGTGGGAGAATGACTTGTTGCTTTTCGTGAACTGAAATATAGTCAACGAGGGCTTTATCGAGTAGTTCGAAATCAATATCGGAGTAAGACCACTTTCCGAAGAGCTTGACGTCTTGCATTAGAAAGGCCAAACAAACCTTCTCAATTTCCGACGGTTATTGACAATGGTCGAAGTCTGAAAAACCGTTGGCCTTTTCCAAGATGTCAAAGAGAGGACGCACTGGTCAACAAGGCACCAAGTTCGCAATGACACTCGCTTTACCAGTCGGCGCAGTTGTTCAATGCGCTGATAACTCTGGTGCCAAGACAATGTTTGTTATTTCAAAGCGTGGTCATAAGGGTAGACTTAACAGACTCCCAGCAGCTACAGTTTCTGATCTTATTGTTGTTACCATCAAGAAAGGTAAACCAACACTCCGTAAGAAGGTTATGTGTGCAGTTATCGTCCGTCAAAAGAGATTATGGCGTCGTAAGGACGGTGTTGTTATTGGTTTCGAAGATAATGCAGGTGTTGTTATCAACGATAAGGGTGAAATGAAAGGTTCTGCAATCACAGGTCCAGTTGCCAAAGAATGTGCCGAACTTTGGCCAAAGATTGCCAGCGTTGCTCCAGCCGTTTTCTAAAGAATAACGCTAAAGAATGGTTTTATTTCTTTTTTCTTATCTCCAAAAAATTTGGTTTTTTTAGATCATAAAAATCAAACAAACATTGTCAATTTACCACTTTTGTACTAATAAATTAACGTCTTCTTTCACTTTGAAATGTCTGTCTCTGTTGATATTACATCTGAATGCCGAAATGCTTTCGATAAGCTTCGTGTTAGCAGAGTTCCAAATCACTCATTCATCATAAGACCAGATCCTGAAACACTTAAATGCGAATTAGAATATGAATTCCCAGAAGGAAAATCTCTTGATGACTTGGCTGACTTACTCCCAAAAAATGAACCACGCTTCATTGTAATGATGGTTGAACGTATCCATGCTGATGGAATTCGAAAATCTTATCCTTTACTTCTTATAGCATAC
This sequence comes from Histomonas meleagridis, assembly GCF_020186115.1. Taxonomy (NCBI): domain Eukaryota; phylum Parabasalia; order Tritrichomonadida; family Dientamoebidae; genus Histomonas; species Histomonas meleagridis. The sequence continues at coordinate 195,983 of NW_027150746.1, forward strand.
TGTCCGACTGGACTTGCTCCACAAGTTAACATTGTTTTTACAAATGCTCGCTCATCGATTTCACGAGATTTTCAACTTGACTTAATATGGGATGTCAAGAAATCAATTCTTCTTGGTGATGAAGAACTCAAAGAAAGGTTTGAAACAAACAAGTGGAACTAGTGAATTATGAATTAAATTAATAACTTAATATCTTGTTTTTTTAATCATTCATATTTCAGTTCTTGGATATAAGTTTCCAATCTGAAATTATAAAACTATAAAATGTGTACAACCATGGAAGTAATATTCCATGGTGAGCATTTAGAAAGTCATTTTTTTAATTGAAAATTGATTATTGAATAAAATTCATTCTAATAAAAATATTTTAAATGGCATACAGAAGATTGTCACTGAATAAAAAATGTTTGACCAACATTTAGCAAAATGAAGAAAAAACTGATTTTTATTCAAGCATCAGTAATAATATTACTTCCTGCCTTTTAAACATTTTTCTTTTTGCTTAGGTTAATTTTTGAAAAGACTTTATCAGATTGAAACATTTTTATCCATTTACTGGTGACTGCCGAATTTGAATCAATTTCTCCAATATTATTAGGGAAAATATATGATTTAATTGGATCAATTTTTTTGATGCTATGAGTTATTGAAGCAGGTAGAGGTTTGGCGAATTTATTATGATTTCTACTGAGATCATTGTCATTTTTTGCGAAGGATGCTTCTGAATGAGTACCTTTTAATATTGATGTGTAACTCTTTAGTATAATGGATTTTTTGGATGTATCAACTGATACAACAGGTTTTTGTGAACGTTTGGGGTTTAAGAATGAATTAGAATTAGAAGAATCGAATTTACCTTGTTTAGATTTGATATTTGGGTTTCTTAATAGGCACCATACGAAGCAAAAAATCATTGTTTAAAAGTGTTAACATTTTGTCAAACAGTTCAAATTTTGAAAGAAATTCAACTTTTTCAAAAGTATGGTTTGATCGTTTTTGAACGTGTTTTACAACCACGTGGTTTGGAAGTTTGGGTAAAGCTCAAAATATTTGGCATTTTTTCTTTGGTTTACTCATATCGGAACCACCTCTCAGAAATTTTTTTCAACTCATTCAATTGGAATTGAATATCAGTTGTCATTTAGGGTGCATCCTTAAAGCGTATGCCTAATGATGAAATTATCATAAACACAGGAGATAAAAACTTGATTAATTTATCATCCTGCTTGAAATTCCTAGTTGAGCTTGAGAAATACGTATTCAGTAGTTTAACCGAACAAATTTTCAGGCAAAAATTAAAAAAGCATTGGAATTATTCGATTCAAATTATCCCTGTACATATAATACTATTATAAGTAACATCGTTTATAATGCATTTTCATCACGAAAATAAGAATTTGATATTTACGAAAATTTTTTAAAAACACTTCAATCTAAAGAAGAAGAAATTAATCAAAATATCGTTAAATTAATATCAAATTTTATCAAACGTATAATTACAAAGAACACACAAGAATCATATTATTTAATCGAGAAGCAAATTGAACAAAATTTAATTCAAAATATTTTTCTCATTATAAAGCAAAAGAAGAAAACCAAAACCAAAATCATCCAGCATTTGGGTCTAATAGAAATGATCCAATAGAAAAATACTTTATGGATCATTATGAAGAACTTTCGAAAATGATTAGAAGTTCCATAAGAAGTATATTAGATAAGGTGTTAATCCAAATGAAATTACAAAAATAATTCGAAATGATGAAATAGAAAAACTTCAAGAAATATCATCACAAACAAACTTTGATTGTTACCAAACAATTGAGCCATCACTTTATGAAAGATATTCATTTAATATTAATCAAATAAATATTTCATTATTTGATTATGCAGCATTTTTTTCTTATATTAAATGTATTAAATATTTACTTATGAATAATGCAAATGTAAATAACACAGGTAAATATGCAGTTGCAGGTGGAAATGAAGAAATCATTCATTTGTGTGAGCAGAATCATTCATCATTTGAAGGTGCATATGAAACAGCAATTGAATTCCATAGAAATGATAACTTTAAATATATTTATGAGAATAAATTAGAAAAAACACAATCAATACCAAAAATCTCTAAAGATAAAACGAAAGATTTGGTAATTTTTTGTATTAAAAAAGATAATTATGAAAGATTATCATTTTTGGCAGAAAAAGGAATTGTTAATACTGATAATATAAATAAATCAGCAAGAAATGGAAATTTATATCTCGTGAAATGTTTCCTCCAAAACAATCAAATTCCAAAAAATATATTGTCATTTGCTTCAGAACCAGGAAATGTTGAACTTGTGAAATATGTTTTAGAACAAATAGGAATTGATGTTAATGCAAAATATATTCAATTGAATAATTTGGAATATGTTTTAATAATTTGAAACAGCACTTCAAATTTCACAAAAGAAAGGTTACACAGAAATAGTAAATTTACTCCTTGAAAAAAGTACAGACGAACAATCCAATTCAGATTCCTCTTTTACAAATATCAAATCTTCATTTTCAATAAGAAATGGAAATGAAGCGTATATTGCTAATAATTAAAATAAACTCAAAGATCAAATGTTCCCAGAAAACAATCGAAATAATTGTATCAAAACAAAAGTTGATATAAACATACAAACATATGAAAATCATCAAAATAGCAATATATATTATAACAAATAAAATCACAAAGCAAAATGTAAATCCATTCAAACAATAATATTATAATTTGTATTATAAGATAAACTTCAACAAAATATTGTTCTTAAGGTATTTCTTCCTTATTTAATAATAATTATTGGTTGCATCGTTAGTGTTGGATATCGATAAATATCTAATATTTCAGGGATTTCTAATTGATGATATCATCATGAGTTAATAATTTCATTGGTGTATTTTCTTCGAGATAATATTTTCAGATGGTTTTATTGTTTGGAGTTACAAAGTGCGATACAACATGAACTACTTCATCAAATTATGGATATGAATTAGATTTGATATTAAGTTCTTTAAATGAAGGATCTTCGTTATTACAATAAATAATTTTAGGAAATAAAGTATCTTGTTCAGGTACTATTTTAACAGTTGATCTCAGCTTCCAAAAACACCTGAAAATGCAATTATAAAAAAATGGATTTTGTAGAGATCCTATCTTAGAACCACTCCTTCATACACAACGTGAAATTCAAGATATCACACCTGATATAATAAAAATGCATTTTCAACAATATCTATTTTCATTTTCAAACATTCAGGTGACCAACTTATTATAGTTATCTCAATCTACAACATTGCCGAAACCATGTATAATTAATAGAGCTCGTTAAAAGAGCTTGATCTATCTTCTATAATTACTAAAGATAATTCTGATGCACAACAAGAATTCAAATTAAAGTTAAACCTGAATTAATTTTTGTTGCTATATACAATCATCACAGTGATGTCTTTGATTCTTTCTAATGATGATTGTAACCTAAAGGTTTACAAGAAGAAATGAAATATTGTTTCCAAAGGAATTTTTATTATTTTATAAAAAAAAATGTCTACACATATTGAAATATCAGATGTTGATATGTTTTATTCCATAGCCAAACAGAATAATGTTGCAATTATGCAAACAAAAATGGGGATGAACTCGATTATGGAAACATATCAATTTTTTTTTTGTAAGGCTCCGTTTATATGTCTAACTGGAAACATGGAACATTGTTACTTTTTGGATGGTTCTTAATCAAATACTCACTCAAAAATATAATATAAACTATCATTTTTAGTAACACAGCACAATTTCATATGAATTTTTATCATGTATAGCTATACATTTTGATTTGGTGTGAAATATTATATCAACTAAAAAATCGAAACTGATTTTATTCAAGCATCAGTGACAACGATTACTTCTCGTCATAGAGGGTCACTTAAATTTTTTCCTTTTTATGGTCTTTTATTTTTGAAAAGACTTTAGGTAAATTTTTCGGCTTTACATTAATCCAAATGATATCTAATTCGGGTTCTGAATCGGTTTCACCGTTGATTCTGAAGGGCAATGATTGGATGACTTCAGAAGATTTATCAATGTCAATTGTCACAACTGGTCGAGATGGTTTTTGGACTCCATCATCCGTCAATTTAAAAGTATTAGGATCGACTCTTTTATCTTTTTTCGATCTGTAATATGGCCTTTGTAATAAGCACAAAGCAAAGAAGAAAATCATTTTTGCTAATATTGTTTGTGAATCCAACAGACAAAACATCAAAAACGATCAGAAACAAGTGAAAACGTGTCAAATTGACAGGAATTTTCAGAGAAGAAAACACAATTATCGATGGAAAAAAAATTTATCGGAACGTAAATCAAATAAACGTGCTCCAGAGAAACAAAATAAGTGATGTGACCATATGCTTTTGGTTGTGAGTTTCCAATCAGTATCAAAGTATGTGATATGGTTTGCTTCATAGCTTTAGCTTTTTTAGATCATTATTCTTATTCACATATATTGAAGATCGTGATGAAATATTGTCAATTAAGACAGAAAATTATACTTTTAAAAGTATTAGGGTGCTGTGTTGATTATTTATATATAAAAATCAGTTGTGCGTGTAATTTTTATAATGAAATTACTTTAAAATTCTATAGAATCGTAATGTCCAATAGCCAAAGTTAAGTGGGAAAAAATGAATCTGATTTTATTCAGTCTTTTTATCTTCAATATATCGTTATTTCTTCATCATTAATTATAAAATTCACTGCAAATACTTAAGTATTATAATTTCAAAATTAGACAAGCACAATATACGACCGTTTATTATCAAGTAGTGAATCGTTAAAATTTTGGTGAATTCACCCACATCAAACAAATTGAATAAGTCTGTTCGCATCAAAGCAACCAAAATCATTTTGCATGAAGAAAATTCTTTTGTGCGTTGCGGAAAAACCAAGCGTCGCACAAACAGCATCCAGTATATTATCTAAAAATACTGCGCGAGTTCAAGTTATTCCAAGTAATCCATATAATATTAAAAATTTTATATTTCCTGGAATTTTTCAGAATCAAGACGTGGAAATAATATTTGCTTCAGTTGCAGGTCATTTACTTGAAATGGAATTCACTGGTCAATATGGTAAATGGAATAGTGTTGATCCCTCAAGCTTATTTACGGCACCTATTACAGTCAAAATTCCTGAAAAATTTGTTGACATCCAACGCAATCTCGAAAATTTATCAAGAAGAGCATCAATATTAATGCTATGGCTTGATAATGATCGTGAAGGAGAGAATATATCAGAAGAAGTTGAAAGTGTATGCAAAAAAGCAAATCCTCGTTTAGAAGTATACAGAGCACGATTTTCAGCACTTTCACCTCGTGACTTATGGCATGCATTAAATAATCCAACAGAGATCAATCGAGCGGATTCACAAGCAGTACGTCTTCGCGCTGAAGTTGATTTACGAACAGGAGCAGCCTTTACCAGATTTCAAACATTAAGATATCAAAAGCAATTATCAAATCCCAAAACCCTCATTTCATATGGGTCATGCCAATTTCCAACCTTAGGCTTCATCGTTGATGCATATATGAAGCGTAAGAACTTTGTACCAGAGAAATATTGGGTTATCAATTGTGTCATTGAGAAAGACCAAATGCAATGTGACCTCAAATGGTGTCGTAAGCATTTATTTTGTCAACTTTCATGTTTTGCGATATTTTCCTCTATTTTAGATAATCCGATTGCCGAAGTTTTAAACATTCGCGAAGAGCGCCGACTTAAATTTAAACCATTTCCATTAGCTACAGTTGAATTACAGAAACGTGTTTCGAAATATTTACGAATAGATCCACATAAAACTATGGAATATGCCGAAAAGTTATATGCCGAAGGATATATATCATATCCACGTACAGAAACAGATTCATTTCCACCGAATTTTAATTTCAAAGACATCATTCATAACTTAATTAATTATAATGAAGTTTCACAATATGCTCAAAACTTAGAGAATAATATTATCCCACCACGGAATGGTAAACATTCCGATAATGCACATCCACCGATATATCCATTAAAAGCACATGATGGGAATTTTCGTGGTGATGCTGATGGAGTTAATATGTCGAAAATCTATAAATTTATTGTCCATCATTTCCTTGCATGTTGTTCACAAGATGCGATTGGGATGGAAACGAATGTATTATTTGATGTCGGAGGTGAACCATATCATTTAAAAGGGCTCCGAATTGTCGAAAAGAATTGGCTCGAAATATATCCGTATGTTAAATGGGAAGGGAAAATTATACCGGAATTTATTATCAATGAAAAATATCACCCAAAAAGTATCACAATGGACGAAAAAGTGACGCAGCCACCTCAGCTACTTAGAGAACCTGATCTGATCGCTAAAATGGATAAAGAAGGAATAGGAACTGATGCGACAATTGCGGAACACATCAAAACAATACAAGACAGAGGATACACACAGAAAATAGGCGGCTACTTCCATCCATTGCCACTCGGACTCGCACTGATTCTGGGATACGACTCAATGGGATTCGACTTCGCGAAGCCAAAGCTAAGGGCCGACATGGAGAAGACAATGCAGGAGATATCCGCAGGATCAAAGAATTACAACGACGAAAAGCAAAGAATCATCGGAGAATACGAAGACGCGTATTTCAAAGTGACGCAGTTGGCGCGTTATTTGGACTCGTCATTCAAAGAGCAGCTTTCGAATCAGCAGCAGCCGGCTGCAAACCAACTTGCAAATAATAATAATAACAATAACAATGGGTCACCTCAAAGCGGAAGAGGACGCGGAAGAAGAAGAAACAACAACTGATGAATTGTGTGTGTATTCGAAATTTAAATGAAAATTTGATGCGCACTCAAAAAGTTTCACATTATGTTTGATGTGCATCTGTAGAAAATGTAAGTAAAATGTGTTTGTATGTATTCGCATTTTCTCTTTGGTGAATGCGATTCGACTCTTGCGCCGAGCCACAGAACGCCACGCGTCAGCTTCGGTTTTCTCTGTCGCTTTATTCGGCATTGTGCAATTTCAGTTTCTGCAAAACTTTCCCATTTTCAATGTGCAGACAAAAATTGAAGTCTAATTACAACGAGGGCTGTCGTATCAATACTCGATCCACAAGATGCTTATGAATATGAACAAACAATATACTATGAAATGCTTAAAGCAGAGACTTTTCCAAATACAAATTTAGTTCAAACTGAAATCACAGAGAATGATTATAATATTCTTGTTGATTGGTTATGTCGTATGCATTACAAATCACACTTAAGTACAGCTTCTTTTAGTCGCTGTATCGGATTACTTGCTCGTGTTTTTGCATTGGTTAACATTGAACTTAGCAAATTAGTTGGATGCACTTGTATGTTAATTGCATCTAAAGTTGAAGGAACAAAGCGATTAACTTATGATAAAGTTTTGGCTTTTTTCCCATCTGAACTTAAAAAAGAAGATCTAAGAATAATGGAAACCTATACTGTTCATGGAAATGTCAGTAATACGATACGTATCGTTGGGGCGGTACATTTCATACGACCGTTTATTGATAACTGTTTTGCATTTGCAACGATAGGATTTTCAATGCTTTTTTCTGTGTGAATTTCACCAATAAACAAAACAGTGTTTGCAACACATTTAATGAATCGTTATGCTTACATTTGGTTCGGAGTAGATGTGCTGCATTTACTGAATTTTGCATATAGAATGTAAATTGTTTCGAATCATTAATCTCAAAAATGGTTCGAGCAAAAAGATTTGAATGATTAAAAGTTGTATTTTATTGCAATTTCTTCATTTTTGAGTTGATCTTTTCCAATAATTCGTTTTCGGCATTTTCAAGTTCCCATTTACCGTTTTCGGAAGCAAGAATATCTGCAAAGTTTGCAAGATTATCCCTTGGTCCATAGACGTCCTTTGGTTTCTGTGCCATTGGGAATATACCAGCAATTAAATTGCTGCAAATATTCATTAAGAAATATAATCCGAAGGCACTTACAAGGTGGCTATCTGACGAAGCTCCTTGTGGAAGTCCATATTGAAGAATACCCTTTAGAGGTGTTGGAATTTCAAATGGTAATGTAAGTGCTGCAAGCCCATTTAAAGCAAAGTTCACCCAAAGAGTAGGACCCATGTTTGCTATCATTGGTAAAAACATTAAAAATGGGTTATTTGGAATAATTTGTTCTGAAGGTAAAGGATATTCTCCTTTTTTCAATGCCCATGACTTGCGAATGTTAAGAGCATCTGTAGGATATCTAGAAATATATTTTGTCCAATGTTTTATTCGATAAAAAATTGCGTTATTTTTTCTGATTAACATAGAATTTGGTAAATTATTTGAATGCATAAGAACTCTGAGCATGAGGCTTGAACAAATGGAAATTATGATTACTTGGAGTGCAACAAAAAACTGAGAGTTGAGAAAATCGTCAAGTGTAGGGTACATCTATAGGTCGAACAGAGATATTCAAATACACATTACGCAATTTTTCACATCATATGTCATATAACCAAATATAGAAACACAACTGGGTCATTATTAGACCAGCAAATGCATTTGTGATTGCAAAATTTTTTGGATTTGCAAATATTTGTTTAGTGAAACAAATTCGTATGTGTTAATACTATTTAATCCATTATATATAAACGATAATGGCTTCTCGACATCTTCGATCTGTGAATCAAATGTCTTACGAATTCGTAAGAAGTCAATGTGCGTGTCCAACATTTGGATTCTGCTGATTGCATTCACAAATTGCAAATGAACATATAATGGTTTGGCTTGTAAGCCATTTATCTCATCAAATTCTTTCAACGTATTTACATAATTAATTTTTATTTATTCACAATTCAAATTACAAATTATTCTCTTTACTAATAAATTTAAATCATTTCCTTACCTCTTCCTTGAAGTATTGATTTGCACCGCTTATAATTCCATAAAACTCAATCTGTGACAAACACAAAACATTTTGTTTTGCCTTATTTGGCCCATTCATTCTCAATCTCAGCTTATTGTAGCTTCCAGTTTTCGTAGTGATGAAGTTATTAACTGCGAAACGCTGCGACAATTCGTTTTGATTCTTTCTTGAATCGATAACATTCCATACGCTTCCACTATCATCGCATCCTTCTAGCACCCAGTTGGTCATGAAGTTCGGCCCTTCTCCAGAACGAAGTCGATATTGTTTAACTTCGACATGAATATTTCCAAATCCGAACATTATAAATGGTTCTTTAATAAACGACACAGCTGGCGATGCCCACATTCCGCCATTCTTGTAGAAGTTAGGGTCAACTAAATGGAATGGGTCACAAGCAGTTTTGATAGTTATTCGATTTTTATGCTTACTGTTAGTTCGTAAGTAATTTACGAGGCCATTCCATTCGTGCCCTTGTTTATACGGGAAATTAAATGGACTTTTATCATCTGTTGATTGGCCATAAAATTCAATGCTTTTAAATGAGAGACAAAAGTTATTCCTAGAATTGGCCCCTGTTTGAACAAGTCGAATGTAACGAAAAGGTTGGACATTTTTGTCGCATTTCCATGTGCCCATTTTTCCTTTTCCTTTGAGCACGTTGGCATCCGAAATTGAATGGATCGTTTGCCACTTTTCTTCATCGTTGGAACCGTCTAACCGCCACTGGCGGAGGTGAGGTGAATCTCTGGATAAACCATTCATAATTGAATAGGCCTTTACAACGAATTCAATTTTTCCGAGGTCAAATTGAATCCACATGTTTTCAATTGGAGGGGATGTGTAACAATCATTACCAGTGGATGATGGATGATCAAGAATTGTATTAACGTTAGAAGAGCCTTGAATATCAACAATATCGTATACAGGAAATCGAGAACCTTTTTGAAGAAATCCAAAAATACCAAAATCAGGATTTTGTGGATTGAAATTAATGTCATACACAGCACCAAAACCAAGAATACTAGAAAGAGATTCTCGAATAGCAGCAAGATTTGCACCTGGTTCTTTGATCATCTGTCGAACTTGTTGGCTGTTCATGGATGATGAATATTTGATCAAGTAAGGCATAAGAATGGCGTGAGCGCTTTTATCTTTCTTACAAAACTCTAATAACCATTTTGATAATTCTTTCGATTCGCTATGGTTCTCTGAAAGACGGATAAGAACTTGACGAATGATTTCATGTGGTAGGGATTTAAGTTGTTGGCCTTCAAGGAACTTAGAAATATTTGTTGCAATGTAATCAATATGTTTATCAAGTGGAAGATTATGCTTATAGAGCTCTTGAACAAAGTAAAACGCAAGCGATGGATCTGTAAAATCGTTTATAAGGTGTAATGTAGCTGATTTAAGTGTTTGGATTCCAAGATAATCGGAACATAAAAGAAGGAAAACGGCATTATCTGGACATATTCGAATTTGCCTTCCATTAAGAGTATCGACAATGAGGTCGAATGGGCCTGGAATATCAATTGGAATTTCTAAATAATTATTTGTCAAATTTTTTTCGGTGTTTTGAAGGACTTGCTCTTTGATTCTGGAAGAGTATTGGGAAGCAAGAAGAGAATTAACGTAATAGCTGTTATTAAGATGGCGAATTTCAAAGTCAAACCATCGATTAAATTGAATACGATTTGGAATATTGTTTAAGATTGGCGTTGAAACTATGGCTGGAATGTCAGGGTCTTGATCTGTAAAGTTTAGGGCCTCAATATCGAACATTGGATGACATAATTGGAATCCAGGCGATGATAGATTTACAATTGCACTTTCTCGAAGGTTACTATCACCAATATTAATAATTGCCATTCCAGGTAGAGGGTCCTTGCCATAAGAAGCCGGATGTAAAATTTTGATTGATTGAAATGGGAAATTTTTGGATTTAAAAACTTTTGATATAGAATCGACATCTTGTGATGGGCTCTTGAAGAATAGGAAAATGGATTTTTTGTATTGGTTAGAGATGCTATTAGGATTTCTGAGTGTTTGAAGAATATTTCCACTTATTATTTTTGGAGTCTGATCTCTAAGACATTGTTCTGCGCTTGCACTCAATGTATATTCTATAACAGCCACTCCAATTGGGTAAGGGATACAAATTTCTTCTTGTGCAGTAAAACTATTTTGGAAAAAATATTGGTTGAAAAATTTTATTCGCTTGATTGGACCATACTTTGCATAGAGATTAGTAACATCTACAATTGTAGCGGTAATTGGTAAGTTTGAAATATAAACTCTATGCTTTCCACTGGGAATCATGAATGTTTTGCAGGAAAGTTTCGAAAAGTGCCACAAATAAACTACTTAATTATTTCTTCAACAGCTTCATGTTTATCAATATAAATTAACACACTGTTTTATGGTTTAGTAAATTTAAATGTTGACAATTTGATATAAAGGATGCATTTGTTTAAAACAAAATAGTTAAATTATTTCTCGATCAAATATTAGTTTAGCACATTTGATTTTAATTTTTGTAATTTAATATATCGGTCTATGTAAACATAAAAAAAATCAATCAAAACGAAATTTTACTTATGTTTAAATTCATTGATTCGGTTTAATCAAAATAAACGAATTTATTTTCTTTGAAATCAACTGCAAATGGATCTTCATCAATATTCATAAGTGAAGCTCCTGTTTCTAATGTGTTTTCACAACCATTTCCCTCAATGCTTTTCACTTCTAATTCACTTGAATTCTTTTTACGTAGAATATGAATTATCAAAATAGTAATTAATATGAGAACAATAATTACTACTGCAACTGAAACAGAAATAGCTACGATTGGTATTGAATTATTGTTTTCATAAGTTCCTTGTGCATATAGTATAGTATATGAATAGAAATAATGACTATAATATAAGGTATATCTAATAACTGTGTATTCATAGAAAATAAATATTGTTTGAACATATGTAAACATTGAGTTTAATTGCGAAATGTAACCAGATACTGATTGTGTCATATTTAAAATAGAAAATGATTGCATAATTTGCAATGAGTATGATAACGAAAATGTGATTGAATATGTCGCATCGCTCATAAGCTGTGAATTTGAAGATGTTAATGTATTTGATTGTGTAAAACTATTTGATTCGGAAAATGTATTTGATTCAGAAAATGTATTCGATTTGGTGAAAGTATTTGAAGGTGTAAATGAATTTGATGGTGTACATGTGAATGATTTTGTCGGCATTGGATCGCACTCATCAAGAGTTATTCCTTTACTAACATTTAATTCACCAAATTTGTCGCCTTGGTAATCATCATATACCATTACTGTGCCTGTTGCAATGCTGGTAAAACCTCTTGATGAAGGAGGTGTTCTCCCTGCAAAATAAATGCATTTTAGATTTCCACAATTTGAAAAAGCATATCCACCAACAGTTAACTTAATATCTCCATTAAAGTAAACGGAATTTAAGTTTCCACAGTAATCAAATGCAAAAGCTTCAACAGTTAAAGCATTGCCAACATTAAAAATGACGGAATATACGCCACTATACATAAAGGAATATGCACCAATCGTTAAATCCATTCCTACACTAAAGTTAACGGAATCAGTGCTACAGTACTCAAAGTTGTATGATCCAAAATAAAAGTTTTTGCCGACATTAAAACAAATCAAATCTGGGCTGCCACCAAAAACATATGAATTAATGGTTAAATCCAATCCTACATTAAAGTAAACAAAATCTAAATTATTACAACCACTAAAAGCATATGAACTAATTGGTAAATTGTTTGTAGCATTAAAACATATGGTCTTTAGATTAGTACAACGGGTGAAAGCATATGTATCAATTATTGGGTCCTTTTCCAAAGAAAAGTAAAGAGAATTAAGATCTTCTATCCCAGTAAATGCAAAAGATCCAATATACAAAACAGAATTATTATTATTAATTTTAACATTATATAAGTTCGTAGTATAATAAAATGCATAATTTCCAAGATATGCTATATTCTCTGATTCAAATGTAGACATTAAAGAACAATAATAAAATGCACTATTTCCAATTGTTACAACAGATTTAGGTATAGAAATATTTTCTATGGAACATTTGTAAAATGCATAATCTCCAATAGTTGTAACTTTATCAGGAATTGTAATATTAGTTAAAAATGTACATTGATAAAATGAGTAATTTCCAATATTGGTAACTGAATTCGGAATTTCAAAATATTGATTTGATTTTCCTGGTGGATACAAGATAATATTTGATATATTTTTGTTATACAGAACGCCATCATCTTCGAAATTAGAATAATTTGGATTATCTTTTGAAATATTTATATATTGAAGAGAATTACATTGATAAAATGCAAAATCTCCAATAGTTTCAGTTGAATCAGGAATTGTAATATTAATTAAATTCGTACATTGATAAAATGCATGGTTTCCAATTGATATAACTGAATTTGGAATTATTATTTCACTTAAATTACATTTAGAAAATACATAATTTCCGATATTTTTTGTGCTTTCTCCAATGAAAACTGATGACAAACTAGAACAGCAATAAAATGCAAAATCTCCAATTTCTAGAACAGAAATTGAGATTTCGATAATATTTAGCTTTGTGCATTGATAGAAAGCATAATCTTCAATATCTATAACTGAATCTGGAATTTCAACATTATTTAAAATACTATATGAAAATGCATATTCTTTTATTACTCTAACTGTATTGGGAATTTCAAAATATTGGTCTGATTTTCCTGGTGGATAGAAGATAATATTTGATATATTTTTGTTATAAAGAACACCATCATCTTCGAAATTAGAATAATTTGGATTATCTTTTGAAATATTAATATATTGAAGAGAATTACATTGATAAAATGCATTAAATCCAATTGTTGTAACTGATTTTGGAATTGTAATATTAATTAAATTTGTACATTGATAAAATGCATAGTTTCCAATTGTTATTATATTATCTCCATTAATGATTGTTGTTAATTGATTACAATAACCAAATGCATAATCACCTAATAATGTTACTGAATTCGGAATCATAATATTATTCAAATTGCTACAATAATAAAATGCATAGTTTCCAATTGTTGTTATATTATCTCCATTAATGATTGTTGTTATTTGATTACAATAACCAAATACATAATCACCTAATAATGTTACTGAATTTGGAATCGTAATATTATTCAAATTTCTACAATAATAAAATGCATAATTTCCAATTTTTGTTACTGAATTTGGAATTGTAATATTCTTTAGTTCATTGCAGCTATAAAATAGATAGTCTCCAATCTGTTCTAAATTTTCGCTAATTACAATAAATTCTAATTTAGAACAATAATAAAATGCATAATTTCCAATTTTTGTTACAGAATTTGGAATTGTAATATTATTTAGTTCATAACAGTAATTAAATGCATAATTTCCAATCTCTTCTACATTTTCATTAAAATTCACAATTTTCAATTTTGAACTTGAACCAAAAGCGAAATCTCCAATTGTTTTAACTGAATTTCCAATTGTGATTTCATATGTATTGTAGCAAGAACAAAATGCATAATGTCCAACAGATATAACAGAATCAGGAATTGTAATATTATTTAAGTTCGAACAATAATAAAATGAATAATCTCCAATAGTTGTAACTGAATTAGGGATTGTAATGTTCTTTAGTTCATAGCAATTATAAAATGAATAATTACCAATAGTTATAACTGAATTAGGGATTTCAAAATATTGGTCTGGTTTTCCTTGTGGATACAAGATAATATTTGATCTATTTTTGTTATAAAGAACACCATCATCTTCGAAATTAGAATAATTTGGGTTATCTTTTGAAATATTAATATATTGAAGAGAACCGCATCGATAAAATGCAAAATTACCAATTGTTGTTACTGATTTTGGAATTGTAATATTACATAAACCATAACAATAATAAAATACGTAATCTCCAATAGTTGTAACTGAATTAGGGATTTCAAAATGTTGGCCTGATTTTCCTGGTGGATAAAAGATAATAGATGAAATATCTTTATTGTAAAGAACGCTGTCTTCTTCAAAATTGGAGTAATTTGGATTCTCTTTTGAAACATTTATTTGTCGAAGAGAACCACTTTGATAAAATGCATTAGTTTCAATTGTGGTAACTGATTTCGGAATAATAATCTGATATAAACGCTCACATTGACAAAAGGCATATTCTTTGATTGTTGTAACTAAATTTGGAATTACAAAAGGTTCTCCTGTTTTTCCTTGCGGATAATAGATAATGGTTGAAATGTTTTTATTATAAAGGACACCATCACCTTCGAAATTAGAATAAATTGGATTCTCTTTTGAAACATTTATTTGTTGAAGATAATTACATAAATGAAATACATTATATTCAATTTTTATTACTGACTTTGGGATAATAATATCATATATGCGTTCACAACGACAAAATGCATAATCACCAATTGTTGTAACTGAATTTGGAATTATAATATCATATAAATTATAACAATAATAAAATGCATATTCTCCAATTGTTGTTACTGAATTTGGAATTACAATATTGTATAAATTATAACAATAATAAAATGCATAATTTCCGATTGTTGTAAGTGAATTCGGCATTGTGATTGTACTCAAAATTGTACAATTTGTAAATGCATAATCACCAATTATTTTGATTGAGTTTTCCATGGTAATATATCTTATTGATCTGCATTCTATAAACGTGTTGTTTGGAATTTCAATGATTCCGGCTGCAATGATAATGGTTTCTGCTTCGTATTTTCGAAAGTCGTTGAAATCATTAAAATTTCTAATAGTTAATGTTTTTGATTCTAAGTCATATTGTTGTAATGTACGTGTAAAGAACATGAAGAAAATTAATAATGAAAACATATTAATTACAGAGTTTCTGATTTTATATATCCTTGCTTTAATTATTATGGATAAAATCAACACAAACATTGAAAACTGTTGAGTTAAAAGAAAAACATTTTTAAAGAATATATTCTTTGGGTTATAAACCAATGTAGTGAAAATATAATGGATGGGAAACAATTGATCCATATGCACAGGAATAATTGCATTATTACTTAATCCGTATGTATTTATTATATCCAGCATTCTACAATTTGAAACTAATGATCGAATATTTGCTCTAATATTACCTATAAAGGTTTTGTTTGCAGTAGAAATTTCATGTTTTATTGAGCTTGCATTATGTAATGGGAAATTACAATGATCCATTTGGAGTTGTTTCTTTTCTTCTTTAACGATATGAGGAGATAGGGTTTTGTATAAAATTATCATAAGGGAAAGAAAGGAATAGGCTTTCATGGCCATAAATATTTATGGAACAATTCCAACAGTTGACATCATTCAATTATTCTGAGTTAATTTTTTGCGGTTCATGATAGAATTTTTCAGATGGGTTATTTTAAATGGTCAAGCTGATTTTTTTCAAATGAAAATATTGGTATAAGTTCTTAATTTTATGTGTTACTATTTATAAAATATAATAAAATAATAATAGTTTTATTAATTATAAGGAAAATGTTGATAGTATTTATCTTTTTTTATTGAGATAATGCTATTTAAGAAAAAAAATACTTTTCTATTCATAGCTGTTACATGCTTTTTGACAGTTCTTCTGGTAACTTTTTGGGTGAAAATACAACCAAATTTGGTTGTAAAAAATCAGCTATGAATGGGTCCCAAAAGCTCCAAGCTTTTTCACAGGTTGGAACAACGATAATTCAATTCAATAATGTTCGTCCATTTTCAATTCATTTTAACAGTTTTTTATTATGTCACTTCATTTTGATATGGCTGTGAAGTCATGAACAACATTGACCGAAAAGGTCGTGAAAAAACATTTTGACTTGAGAAGATGACAAATTTTTAGATATCATACTTCTATTATAATTATATAATTGTTTCTTCGAAAAAGATGGAAAACATTGCTTGAATGTTATCAATTAAAAATATAGTTACTATAAAATAATTGACAAATATTTAAGCCATCAAACCAACAAAACTATATTAAGTATGTTAAAGATAACTGCAAAAAATCTATACACAAAAATTCCGTAAACGAATATTGGTACAGAATTACCTCCATTACTTTTATGTTATCGCAAATATATAACAATTCAACTAAAAGAAGAAGAAACCAAGTAAAACATTTAATGTTTATATGTTTTTTGAAAACTCAAGACATCTTCCAAAAATCATAACAATACAAAACTATAAAAATAGTTGATGTAAATATTATTAGAATAATTGGAATTTCATTTCATTAACTTTATTACAAAAAAGAGTTAATCAAAAACTTTTGATTACTTTTTAAAAAATGTTGAAGAGATTTCAAAAAAGGATTGGGAATTAAATAAGAAATTAATTAAAGAAGGACAGAATCCAACTGAAAAATAATTCGAAATGATGAAATGGAAAAACTTCAAGAAATATCGTCACAAACAAAATTTTGATTTTAATTAAATTATATAATCATCACTTTATGAAAAATGTACATTTTTGATCAAAAGAATATTACATTAATTGATTATGCACCATTTCTTGGCTCAATTAAATGTTTTAAATATTTACTTATAAATAATGATATAAAGAATTTTCACATAGGTAAATATGCAGTTGCAATTGGAAATGCAGAAAAAATTTTTTATGTGAACAAAATCATGCATTATTTTATGAATCATATGAAATAGTAAATATGTTTCATCAAAATGAAAATAAATAATCACCAAAGAATAGATAATTAAAAGAATTAGGAACAAAATGTGTTTTATGAACTTTTTTAATTGAAAGAATGAAAATTAATAAAGATATAATCATTGCTTCTATTACAAAAAGTAATTTATTTATCAATAGCACAACACTTTCTTGAAAAAAAGTTAACAAATTTTTTGGATATCGAAACTATTTATGATAATGTAAATTATTTTAATGCTTAGTAAAAATATTAAACCCAAGCAAAACTTCATATTTTATCTTATATATATCTATACTCACATATAGTTTTGGCATTTAATTTCATTTAAATATATTTGCAATAAATTAAAAGAATTAATATAAAATACTTATAAATGGTAATTAAAATCGAAAAGGTAATGTGATTTTTGCATAACAAATCATTAAGCCAAAAAAATTTTCGCTTTAAAGCCCATTTAATCCCCAACAGATCTAAAAGCGATAGATATCAATAAACAGACTCAGTGAAATTAGCTCTAACTTTTTGATTGTTAAAATGACCTCATATAATAAATGTCATTTTACTCCAATTAAATTTATATGCATATTATTGGTGTATGAAGCCAAATAAAGATTCAAAATTCTATCGTAATTATGAAAAAACTCATATCGGCAATATAACGATGAGGCAACAAAAAGTAAAGAAATCATTGACGAATAATATATATTAATATATATTAATTTTTAAAAATATTTTATTTAGCAATCTAATAAAATAATTTCAAAGTTACGATATATCTTAAAATAATTATATTTATACGATTATAACCGATAATCACTTTTTAGAATTTCTCTGATCGTTTTTTTCACCGCCATTATTTTTTTACTTTGCACAATTTTAAAAGGAACCGCCATTTTTCTGGCGAAGTTCTTTTGAAAATCATTGAATAAATTCGTGTCCAAACGATAGAAATAATCATGATTCCGGCGGAATAATTGAATGCCGTTGCAACGGAAATTTTGCATTCTAACGTACAAAACCGCTGTAAACCGTCACAATAATTGAAAAAGCAGTAAATTTTTGAGAGGCCGAAAACACAACCATTATTTATGAGTGAACAAAATGTATATTATATATATAAACACAATGGTGAACCATATTATTTCAACGCGAAAACAGAAGAGCGTACTTGGGACTTCCCAACTGATGGCGTAGTAATTGATCCAAATACTCATCAATACATCTTAAATCCTAATACATCAAGAAGAAGAACAAGTACATTCGTAGTTTCTCATAAAAAAAAGCCGGACGTAGCAGTTGAACATGATGACAAAAAAAAGAAGAAGCCTCATAAGAGATTTAACAAACGAATAATAACAAAAAAAGCAGGATCTCCATTAATTCCTAAACCCACTTCAGTTAAAATACAAGAACCTGTTAGTCAAGGAAGCACTATTGATCCAACTTCATTATGTTCTGATAATGGGAAACCATTATATTATCCAAAGTCATTTGATTCAGATCTTAAAAATGATGATATTTCAAAATTATTTCAAAGTATTGTCGAGGAAAAGAAAGGCAGGAAATCATCACAATCTTATGGATTCCAAGATAAACCACTTATTGTTCCATTTTTGAAACATGATAAAAATGTAGCCAAAACAGCTCTTCGTATCTTCAAGTGCATTCTTATGTACACCGGAGTTAAGTCATCCAAGAAAGTTGATGGAACAATTAATCAATTTGTTGAATTTGTCAAAAAAGATTCATCTCTTATCAATGAAACATATCTTTATCTCCTTAAGCAGACCAACACCATTCGTTACGACACTGCCTTTGTTAAAACTCTTGAATTATTTCATGTCATGATATCCACGTTTGTTCCATCCAAAGAATATTTCCCATATATTCTTGGCCACCTTGCCCGTATCTCCACCAATAGTTCCAATGAGTCTGCTAAAGATTTAGCCTTCTATATATATATTCGCGCGATATCTCAATTTACCTCCGAAACCCCAATAACAGTACCTCTTGATCAAATCCTTACAGATTCCACCAAATCAACTCGACAATTTAATGTTAGTCTTCCAGAGATAATGTTTTCACAACAACGTACAAATCCGAATCTTCCAATCCCAATTTTCCTTTACAAGATCATCAGTGAGCTCCTCTCAAAGGATTGTTTGCATACCCATGGAATATTCAGATTATCTGGAAAAACCGTTAATTTAGATCAATATCAAAACACAGCCAATTCTGGCGATTTTAGCTTTTTGGCATCCATAGATGTCTATGATCTTTCATCGTTATTCAAATCATGGATCCGTAGTATATCCGGAGCAATCTTAACGAAACAATTAACTGAACGTTTGGTCCAAAGTAAAAAGGAACAATATATGGACATAGTTAACGCGATGGACGTAATCAATCGGAACGTTTTGATGTATTTGGTCGGGTTCTTGAAGAAACAACAAGAAACTTCAGAAGAAACGAAAATGGACATTGGAAACCTTGCGATGGTATTCAGTCTGAACATAATATATCCGACAGAAAACCCGGACTTAATCGTCAGGTTACAAACAGCCGCTTCCGCTTTTGTGGAATTCTTAATTAATGAATGGGATACGAGTCCGTTATATCCATTGCCGAATGTGTTCAAAATTTGATTTTAATATAAATTTAGAAAGATTGTTCAAATAAACAGAAAAAATATATTAAAATTTGATATGAATAAAAATGTTAAATATAAATACTTTAATGATTAATTTATCATGATCTTTTAAAACAAAATACAAATATAATCAATGAAGATAATTGTGATGAGAAATACAGAAATGATAATTTAACTGATTTATCTATGTTTTATTCATTTAAACTAAAAACAATATTCACAAGATCTTGTAATATTTGAAATTCTTTATCTAAATGGATTTGGTTGCTACCCATCTACACAGGATATAATGATTCATTTACATCGAAATCGTTAAATATTTTCATCAGATGAAAAAAATTTAAGAGTAACTCACATCATGAAGTTGTCAAAAAAGCTATTGATGGTTGTTATTATGCTTAATATATTGGATGTATTGTTTCACCACGAGAAGATTTTCTTCCAAAAGAAATAATTGCGACGAATGTAACAGCAGCAGAAAATATCGTTAATTTAGTTAAACCAAAAACTAATGCAGATAATATTAAAGTTGTTTATATTGGGACAGTATCACAAACAGGAGATCGTCATTATCTATGATGTGAATGTTTATCAAATGAAAACAGGTGATAAACAATATCATTTTATTCAATTAAATTCTTTTTCACATTGAGAAATTGCTTAGAAAGATATACATTTAGAAGAAATGAGAGATTGGGCATTAAACATTATTTTAAAATTATGAATAGTAAAAATATATTTCAAGCAAAACTAATAAATATTTTTTGTATTACTTTCATTCCTTTCTTTTTGAGTAATTAATTGAACAATTTCTGTATGACCATTTTCAGATGCTTCTATAAGTGCTGTTCTAAATAATTTAAATAATTTCCTTATACTAAATTAAAATATCAAATTTTTAATATAAATTTTAATTAAAACAAATTAATATCTTTAGCATTAATATCAATTCCTTCTTGTTCAAGAAGTAATTTAACAATTTCAATGTTTCCACTTTCTATTCCAAACATAAGTGATGTTTTAAATGTTAAAATTAATTACCGAATATTATATTGAAATAAAAAATTATTAAAATAAATATCAAACAAAACAAATAAATATTTTTAGCATTAATATCAATTCCTTTTTGTTCAAGAAGTAATTTAGCTATTTCTATGTAACCTTTTTGTGATGCAATCATAAGTGCTGTTTCAAATATTTTATATAATTTCCAAATATTATTTTGAAACCCAAATTTATTGAAATAATTTCCATTCAATACAAATAAATAACCTTAGCATTAATATCGATACCTTTTTGTTTAATAAGTAATTTAACGATTTCTATATTATTTTTTTCACATGCCAATGTAAGTGCAGATTTAAATATGTTAAATATTTTTCAAGTATAATTTAAATCATTCAAATAAACGAAAAATTAAATTAAAAAATACCTTCAGCACTATCATCTACTACATTTTTTTCAAGAAGTAATTTTACTGTTTCTATGTGACCATTTTCAGACGCTTTCATAAGTGCTGTTTCAAATAATTTAAATAATTATTTTATATTGTTTTAAAATATCAAATTATTAAAATAATTTCTACTTAAAAGTAATAAATACCTTTCCAATAGAGATTGATTCCTTTTTGTTCAATAAGTAATTTAACTATTTCTGTGAAACCTTTTGAAGATGCTTTAATAAGTGCATTTTCAAATATTTTAATTAGACCCAAAATATTATTTTGAAATCGAAAATCATTAAAATAAATGCAAAATAAAATAAATTAATATCACTCCAATTGATATCAATTCCTTTTTGTTCAAGAAGTAATTTTATTATTTCTATTTTTCCATTTTCAGATGCAATAATTAATGCTGTATTAAATAATTTAAATAATTTCCAAATATTATTTTAAAATATAAAATTATTTAAATAAATATTAAATAAAACAAAAAAATATCTTTAGCATTAATATCAATTTCTTTTTGTTCAAGAAATAATTTAACTATTTGTATGTAACCTTTTTGAGACGCATTCATAAGTGCTGTCTGAAATATTTTTAATAATTTCCAAATATTATTTTGAAATTAAAATAAATAATTAAAATAAATATCAAATATAACTAATGAATATCTTTAGCATTAATATCAATTCCTTCTTGTTCAAGTAGCAATTTAACTATTTCTATTTGGCCATTTTCAGATGTATACATAAGTGCTGTTTTAAATAATTTAAATAATTTCCAAATATTGTTTTGAAATAGGAAAAAATTATTAAAATAATTATTAAATAAAACAGATGAATATCTTTAGCATTAATATCAATTTCTTTTTGTTCAAGAAGTAATTTAACTATTTGTATGTGACCTGCTGAAGATGCTTTAATAAGTGCTGTTTTAAATATTTTTAATAATTTCCAAATATTATTTTGAAATAAAAAATCATTAAAATAATTTTTAAATAAAACAAATAAATATCTTTAGTATTAACATTAATCCCTTCTTTTTCTAAAATAGTTTCAACAAGTTTAATATTTCCTACAGTGCAGGCAACCAAAAATTGATCATCAAACATTAATGAATTGTTCACTTTTAAATGTAAATTATTCAATAAATCACTGATCAACATGAAGGGATGATTTCTTCAGCAACGTATTATAACCCACTCATTTTTTTAACAGATCTAGTTTGTTCAAGTATATTTAAATTTCATGAAAATTAATGATAAACTCGAGATTTATCAAGTATGTTTTTTTAAAACAAGATTTTTCTAAACGGTCGATTGATAAAATTTAATTCAATGCTTTATTCTAGACATCACTTGAGAAAACAAAGAGAATGAATGCCTTTAGGCTACTTATGCAAAAGGTAACATCATCAAAAAACAAGCTTCCAAAGAAAAAAACGGATAAGATTGGAGAAATGGACAAAAAATCCGAACTTCCAGAGATTTGTCAAAATTTAGATTCAAGTAATCCCGAAATCAGAAAGAAAGGTGCTGAGCGCGTTATTTATCTTATGCGTTCAGGCGAAAATATGCGCCAACTTTTTTCGTATATGCTTCGTTGTGTTAATACTGATGATTTATCATTGAAAAAAATCGTTTATTTATATCTTATAAATTATTCATCGCAAGAACCCGAACAAACAATAATGGCAGTTAATACATTTGTGCAAGATTCACAAAATCCAAATCCAATAATTCGTGCATTAGCTGTTCGTACAATGTGTCGAATACGAATTCAATCCGTAGCCGAAAATATGGTTCTTCCTCTTAAGCAAACGCTATCAGATCCATCCCCTTATGTTCGTAAAACAGCAGCTTTAGGTGTATCCAAATTGTATGACATTATTCCCGAAATTGTTGAAAATTCTGGACTTTTCCAATCATTAATTTCACTACTTAAAGATGAGAATCCACTTGTTATCACCAATGCGATCACTTCTATTTTAGAGATTAATTCTCTTCGAACAAATCCAATTCTTCAATTAACATCCGAAACTGTCATTCCAATTCTATCAGCTCTTAATGATTGTACCGAGTGGTGTCAAATCACTTTACTGGATGCATTATCTCAATACATTCCAGAAACATCAAATCATGCAGAGTCGCTCAACGACCGTTTAATTTTTTTCCTCAAAAACGAAAACCCGGCGGTTGTTATCGGCGTGTTCAAATGCATCTATCGTTTTCTTGAATATGATAGTCGAGGACCAAATTATATATTAACGAAAGTGATCCCACCTGTTATGACACTTTTGAACACCACCGATCCCGAAATTCAATACATTGTTTTGAGAACTTTATCATTATTTGTTGTCAAATATCCCAATTCATTATCTAATCAAATCTCTGTTTTCTTTTGTAAATACAATGATAAATCATACATTAAAATGGAGAAGCTGAACATTATCATGGCCATCTGTACCAAATCTAAAGCTAAATTAGTGCTCGATGAATTATCACAATATTGTAATTCAGTTGACGTATCGTTTGTAAAGCGTTCAATTCATTGTATCGGCGAATTAGCGTTAAAATTCAAAGGGACATCACCATCATGCGTTGATGTGCTAATGAAGTTGTTGGAATGTAAGGCGGATTATGCGATTGAGGAGGCAATGATAGCGATGTGTGACATACTACGGAAGTATCCAGGCGAGTTTGAGAACGTAATTCCACAAGTATGTAATAATATGGACCAAGTTAAAGAACCTTTAGCTCGTGCTTCAGCAATATGGATCTTAGGTGAATATAATGAATATATAGAGAACATTGATGTGTTAATTGACCCATTTCTAGATACATTTCAGGATGAAGAATCAATTGTACAATCACAAATCATCACAGCACTCGTAAAGATCTTCATAAATAATCCGGAGAATTCACGTGATCAATTACAATTCGTATTAAATGAAGCAGCAAAATCAACAATTTCACCAGACGTACAAAATCAGGCGTTAATATATTGGCGATTATTAACTAATGATGTTAAATTTGCTAAAGATATTATCATATTCCCAAAGGATAATATCCAAAATGTTATTACTGTCGGTGGTACACAATATGATGAATCAGTGTTAGAAGAACTTTTAAGGAATATGGGATTAGCGTCAGGTGTATTACGTGAGTTACCATCGACTTTCATTATCAAATCGAATTCACAAAAAGAGAAAAACATTACAAAAGAAAAGAAATGGTATCAAATGAAAATTAATGATGACATTGATTTCATTGATATATTTATGGCCATCGACAAACAAAAGTTTTATTTAAAGATTAGTAATCGTTGTACATTACCGATCAGTGATTTTGCATTTGCGATTAATTTAAATATTATCGGGCTACAAATAGATAATGATAATGGTAATTTCCCTTCGAACTTAGATGAAGATGAAAATTGTATAATTAGTTTCGATTATAGTTTCGACTTAAGTCAATCAGATAACAAAAACAAAAAATATTTGGAAACTGCTTTAAGAACTAATTATGGTACTGTATTTGCTTATGGTCGAATTCCAATAGAAATTTCGTTAAATGATTCAGGGAAAATTTCCCAGAATAAATTCACAGAATATTATAACACATTTAAAGTCTCATTTAAATTCACTATAAATAATGCATTAATACCTGACGATGAGATATTAAATGATCGAAAAGTATTCGTCATCGGTAAGAATCATAACAAAATATTCGTTTGTTGTTACATTTCTGACGATTTAATTTTCGTTGGTGAATTATTCCAAAATGTAAATAATATTGAAGTATTCGGTTTCACTAATAACAATGAATTACATTACTTAATCGAAGAAAATGGTTATTATCTTTTCGCTGAATAAAAAAATTTGTATTTCTTATTGATTATCATCGTAATCCTCCTCTTCACCAGAATAATTCGAATCGTTGTACGACGTGTCAGTCAGTGACTCCGCCGCCTCTTCGTCTGTTGACTGCTTCCGCTTCGCCAAAAGTGACGTCAGGTCTTCCGCTTCTTCTTTGAAGTAGTTTAACGGATTCGTGTTAACGTCTTCAAGTAGGCCGTTATGAGATGTGAGAGTGCTGAAGTCGTCAGAGTCGTCGAAGTAAACGGGCAATGTGGAGTGGGATGAGTCCTCCGACAGAGAGGCGTTGATGAGCGGAGAGTCGCTGACGTGCTGAGAAGGAGTGGAGAAGTCGTGGTCGGAGGAGGTGTCTATGAACTTGTCGGGGTATATGAGCGGATTGAGGATGGTGGTGCCGTCGGATCCTTTTGGCGAATCGCAACTTTGCTGCGATTTGTCTGCGCGATTTGTGTCGTCGGCGTTCTGCTGCTTATCAGTCTGCGATGGTGGCATTAGCGAGTGCAGGTCTTCGTTGTTTGGTTTGGCTTCTTCAGTTTGAGCTGGTGGCATTAGAGAGTTCAGGTCTTCGTTGTCTTCGTTGTTTGGTTTGGCTTCTTCAGTTTGAGCTGGTGGCATTAGAGAGTTCAGGTCTTCGTTGTGCTGCTGTTCGTCTTCGGAACTCTTTTCGTTGTTTGATTTGGTTTCTTCTGTGATAATATCTGCGTTCAGGTCTTCGTTGTTCTGTTGGTTTGTATCTGCATGACTGTCATCTGCTTCTTGCGGATTTGGAATGGAATCATTGGATTGGTCGGGCGGCGCCGGCGAGTTCGGAGCTTCGGCATGTTCATCTTCATCTTTCTTCTGCTGCTTTGCTTCTTCACTCTGATCCTGAAGTGGATTTGATGCGTCAATGTCTTCTTGCTTGTCTTCATTTTGTTGCTTTGTATCATTACTTTGATTAGAAAACATTACTGAGTTTAATCCATCAATGTCTTCTTGCTTGTCTTCATTTTGTTTACTTTTTTCGCTTTGCTCTGGATACATTAGTGAGTTCAGTTCTTCGACATCTTCTTGCTTGTCTTCATTTTGTTGCTTTGTATCATTACTTTGCTCAGGGTGTATTGGTGAATTTTGTTCTTCGATATCTTCTTGTTTCTCTTCATTTTGTTTACTTTTTTCACTTTGATCTGGATACATCAATGAGTTCAATTCTTCGATGTCTTCTTCCTTGTCTTTGTTCTGTTGCTTTGTGTCATTTTGTTTCGGAAACATTACAGAGTTTAATCCTTTGGCATTTTTCTGCTTATTTTCTTCGTCCTGATCTGGATACATTAATGAGTTCAGTTCTTCAATGTTTTCTTTCTTTTCTTCGTCTTGATCAGGATACATTAGTGAATTCAGTTCTTCGATGTCTTCTTGCTTGTCTTTGTTCTTCTGCTTTGTATCATTTTGTTTCGGAAACATTACTGAGTTTAATCCTTTGACATTTTTCTGCTTATTTTCTTCGTCTTGATCTGGATACATTAATGAGTTCAGTTCTTCGATGTCTTCTTCCTTGTCTTTGTTCTGTTGCTTTGTGTCATTTTGTTTCGGAAACATTATTGAGTTTAATCCTTTAACATTTTTCTGCTTATTTTCTTCGTCTTGATCTGGATACATTAATGAGTTCAGTTCTTCGATGTTTTCCTTCTTTTCTTCATTCTGGTCCGGGTACAGCAGTGAGTTCAATTCTTCGATGTTCTGTTGTTTATTACCATTTGAATTCTTTTGTATTTCTTCTGATTCCTTATCTGGATACAAAAGCGAATTCAGCTCTTCAACGTTCTCTTTGTTATCATTTTTATTATAATTACTATTTTCGATTACTACTGATTTGTTTTGTTTTGTTTTATTGTTATCGAACAGTAAAGAATCCAATTCTTCATTGTTCTCTTTTTCATCATCAGAATTTATATTTCCAAGTAATATCGAATTTTGTTTGTTTTCATTTGGCGGATTTATTTTTGGTGTTATCCCTTTCGGTAATATTAAACTTTGTCTTCTGACTACAGTTCTTTCTTGTGATTGTCTCTTTTGATTTATCTGTTTCCTGACTTGTTGGATAATCGCAGGATTACTCTTGAATGGGCCAATAGAGTTATGTCGCTTCAATGGAGTGTTTTGGCCGAGCGAAAATGGACTCACTGTTTTCATGTTTGGAGTTCCTGGATTTCGTCGTATGATTTGGACGGGTCCTGGAACAAATACAAATGGTTTTACTGGTTCATTTTGTGAGTTGAGCGAACTAATTTTCTCTTTTTCTTCTGACGCAAATGTGGTGTTTATTGGTGGCGGTGAGTTCTGTTGTGGTCTCTTAGTTTCATCTTCTTCTGATGTAATAGATGATGATGATGATAAACTTGACTCTTTGGTTTCTTTTGTTGGCTTGTTAGAATCTGATGATATTGATGATGATTTTGTCTCTTTTATGACTTTGTTCTCTTGTAATTCTTTGTTGATCTTTTCTTCGGATGATGAAAATGATGATGATAGACTTGATTCTTTTGTTTTGCTTTGAATTATTTGCTTTTCTTCGTCTGATGGAAACGTTGAAATGCTTGATTCTTTATCTTTCTTTAATTCTTTTGTTTGATTTTTGTCATTTTCTTTATCTGATGATATTGATTCATTTTGTGAATCATTGTTATCCATATCATATGATGAATTTGAATAATTTTCTTCCTCTTCTTCAAAACATAATGAATTGCTTTCATCATCTGTTGATGCACTTTTCTTTGGCGGTTTCACCGGTGAATTTTTGGCACTTTTCGGTGATCCAGTTACGTTTTGACTGCGTTCTGTCGGCAGAATTTTGTCCATTCGAAAACCAGATACTTGGTATACAGTTTTGCTAAAGAATAAATTAAGTTCTTTAAGTGTAACTCTATACTTTTTAGAATCTGATTTGGCTGATGCAAAATTATTCATAATTTTGGTACGAATGGAAATAAATTGATTTTTAAGATTCTTTGATTGTGTTGTTAGAATGCTTTTGCGATTCGTTTTACGTCTGGATAATTCAGTTAATAATTTTTCATCAAGAATAATTATCTCTTTTTCTTGACGACTCTTTATTTGTGCTCGAAGAAGTTTATACTTTTTGTTGAGCTCTAATTTTCGTTGGCGTTGCTCGTTTTCAAAGATTTGATCTCCCCTTTGTTTGGAACGAAGAGCTTCATCAAACTTATTATTACGAGCTAGAAGTTTAGCTTGGTTGTAATAATCCATTTGTGCTTTGATTGGCTTGCTTCTTGATTGTATTAACTCAATCGAAAATTTTTTCTCTATTTCGGTCAATTCATTGATGTGTTTGGTTTGCATTTCTTGAAATGATGAATCGATCCGTTCACGGATTTCCAATTCTTTTTCTTTGTATTTTTGATCAAGTTCTTTTCGCTGGTTTTGATAATCAGCATAAGCTTGATTAACTTCTTTAGAAATTCGATCCTTTAGATCTTCGACCATTTTCAAAAAAGCTTCATCTCTTTTAACCCGTATAATTTCTTCAATTTTACGTGCTTCATTAAAATTGAGATCATCAATAAACTGTGATTTTTGTGATTCCAATTGTTCAATCGACATTACACTGTAGCTTCCATAAGAAGACGATTCTTTTATTCCTGTTTGACTTAGAAGTAATCTCTCCACAGAGTGGGAAGATGCTGTCGACATTGGTAATCAAAAAGTGCCAAATTATCGAAAATCAATTTTTACACAGAAGAACAATTAATTTATATTCTAAAAGATTGATTTCATATTGCCTTCAAATAAGATAATTGTAGAAAAATGTTATATTGATCAAATAGATCTAGAAACGAATTTTTTAAGAAACATGATTTTGAAAACTTTACATATTCTAAATGCCGTTTTGCTCTCTAATTTTTTCAATTGTCATTACTCGACCAAAAAAAAATTAAAAATGAAAGACTCTGCAATGCCAAATCCTTTTGCTGTACTTCCAACAGCCCAAGAAAAAAATTCTCGCGAAAGAAGAAATTGGTTAGAAAGATCAAGTTCTTTTCCACAGGAAGTTGTTTATGAAATTAGCCATAAATTTTTTATCACAAGCATTGCTAATGCATTATCCAAACCAACAACATGTATCATGCAACTTCAATCATGCCTGATGAATTCTCCACATCTTAATTCATTATCTGATTTTGTTGCAATATGCACAATTTTTGTTTATAAAAATGTACAAAGAAATTCAAAAGGGGAACCTACAAGTCAGACACAATCACAAGCTGTTGCTTTTTGGGGAAATGTCATTGATGGAAAATATTCAAATTTTTCCTTTGAACCTGATGAACAAGATTTAATAATATCCGCCATTGTAGCAGATCCACCTATTTACTCGAAAGATTATGATATCTGTGTTTCTATTGTTACCTTTTTCTGCAAATCCGAAGATCGATTTTGCTTTGGAAGATTTATAGAAAGGCTAAAACTTGCTGAACTTTCTGATGCTTCTAAGCATTTCTTATCTAAGTGTTGTGAGAAAATTATTGAATCTAATTCTTTAATCACGACGAATGAAAGACAATTTCTAATTAGTTATACCAAGCAAAAGTTTACTGAAGAAGAATCAGCCACAAAAGAAGTAGAGCCAACGCCAACAAAGCAAAAATTGGATGAATTGATCAAAGATAACAAAATTAAAAATCTTCAAAATTGGTTTCGTCCATATAAATTACTTTACTTTATTTTAGCTACTTTGATCATTCTTGTAATAGCAGTAATAATTTGAATAAAAAATATAGAAATAGATAATTTATTCTGTTTTCGAAAATGAATAAAATCATTAGTGTAAATATATTTTCGTTTTTGTTTTACAAAAAAGTCAGAAACAGAAACGATTAAATAACGATCAAAAAGTGGGATATCCCTTTAATGATGTTTATATTTTTGCTATTAGTTTAATTGGAAAATATTAAACTTATGAATATAACACAATAAGAAAATTTTTTTTATGATACAAAGTAAAAAATATCATAATTCAATCAAAAATTCTTACAATTTATTTAATAACAAATACAAAGATTACTGAGACTTGAGTTTGAGTTTTGACTTTTTCTTGATCATATTCATCATGTACATTACATGAATCACAAGAAGAAAAATTGTTAAAGGAAGAAAATATTTTTGTTTTTGAAGGAATGTATGTGAATGAGTGTGCGTTGCCTTATGCATAGAAATCATTGTTTGTTTCCACTTTTCGTTGATTGTTAAATCTATATCATATGGGCTGTAGATTGTAGAAAGATAACTTCCTGAATGATCACTGAAGTTTCCATAAGATATATATAACGAATCACTATATTTTTTGAATTCCATATTGAATTCATAGAATGTCTGATCATTTTCACCTATCCATACATCCAAAAACTTTGATCCAATAAATGTACTAGATTTGAATTTAGCGTCAGCCGATTTTTTATACTTCCCTTCAACATTATCTTTTACAAATATTTTTCCTTGAAAATTTTGTTGTTTTGAATTCGAAATTATTAATTTATATGTATTCAAATTTTCCCTTTTATAAACCTTCTCTCTAGATGTTACTTCCCACTCCCCATTTAACAATTCTTGGAATTGGTGAAATAATATCAAAGAAAGCAAATATATCAGCATTTATTTTCGGGGTTACCCATTTAACTGCCAATGCCTTGCATCGTCAAACAGACTTCCTCAATTTTTGAGAAGCCTGGTCGGCCTTTCTGTTAATGGGTGCTTATTCATACCTCCGCGCATTATGGACAAAGAAGCAAAGTGATGTCATGCGTTTCATCCTTCGTCTCCGTTGCTGGGAATACCGTCAACTTCCAGGACTTGTTCGTCTTACACAACCAACACGTCCAGATAAGGCACATCGTATGGGTTACAAGGCTAAGCAAGGATATGTTATCTACCGCCAACGTATCAGGAAGGGTGGTCGCAGGAGAGTTGCTAAGAAGAATAGGATTTATGGTAAGAACCGTACTCATCATATCTACAAGTTAACACCAAAGGTTAACCTTCAAAACATGGCCGAAATGAAGGCAGGAAAGGCCCTCCCATCTCTCCGTCTCCTCAATTCTTATTGGGTTAATGAAGATGGTGTTTTCAAGTATTACGAATGCATTTTCGTCGATCCAATGCATCCAGCTATCCAACACGATCCAAAGATCAACTGGATCGTCAGCTCCAAGCACACACATCGTGAATGCCGCGCACTCACATCAGCTGGTCGCCGCCATCGCGCTTTAATGGGCAAAGGAAAAGGTTACCGTAAGATGAGACCATCACGTGATGCTGATTGGAAGATCCGCAACACAATGAAGCTCCACCGCTTCCGTTAAACAGTAAACAAATTCAATAAGACTTTTAAACAAGAACATAACTTATATGAGCTGAGCGAATTCATCGGGATACTTCTTTTGGAGCTTACAAAGAATTTGAGAAAATGACTTTGAAGCAATGAATTGATCAAGTGAGTTCATAATGTCGTCAAAATTATTCAAAAAGTTTAAATTTGACAATAATTAAATAAAGTTCTGTAGTTTATTTTTTTAAATGAATCAAACAGCAGCAACAAATCAGAAATCTCAAAACGAATGGGAAACATTGACAGCGCTCAAAGACATAATCTTGGGTTTGAGTATAGATAATTTCGTGAACAGGAAGGAATTGATATTAATGATAAGAATATTTAATTGTTTTATTTAGTATTTATTTTAATAATTTAATATTTCAAAATATTATGTGGAAATTATTTAAAATATTATGGACAGTACATATTTTAGCATCTAGACATGCTCATACAGAATTAGTTAAATTGCTTCTTGAACAAAAAGGAATTGATGTTAATGCAAAAAATATTTTCAAATGTTATCGTAAGATAACAAATATTTGGAAATTTTTTAAATTAAATAAAACAGGGCTTATGTTTGCTTCTGGAAAAGGTAATAATGAGATAGTTAAATTACTTCGTAAGAAGAATTCAGTCTTATTATAAAATTAAATGATAATTTTTCATTTAGTGATAAAATCAAGAAAAATGTTGATACACTAAACATGAAATCAAATCTTATAAATTTATTTTTATCATGACCCATTCCAAGTGAATAAAGAATATTTTCTTCAATTTCATAATTCGTCATTCGATAATCTTTCCCTGATCCAATATTATAGAAACATCGCCTAAATGTTTCTGGAACTCGATCGATGAGTCATCAAGAACATTATACATTAATGTAGCACTATCTTGAAGTGTACACTTGCCAACTCAAGAACTCCACATAAAATATTATGAAAAACAATAGGTCCAATATTATATAGAATCTAGATGTAATGACATCCAATGTTTTAAACCTGATTCTGAAAAAATTCATTCTGCTTGAACTTTAGATTCTCCATAATGATCATAAATAGAAATATTAATCGGATCTTTCCCAATGAATTGGTTGTTCTCTCAATAAAAACAACTTCAATATCATCTGCATTAGTTTGTTATTTAAATGCGTTAAAAATATTTTCTGCTGCTGTTACATTCGTCGCAAATGTTTCTTTTGGAAGAAAATCTGCACAATACCTCCAACATGTAAAGCATAGCAAAGCATTCACATTTAAGCAAGAATCTGTACACAAGTTAAAAAATTTAGTGATTTGATAAAAATACAAATAATTTACTTATTACAATTGATCTGTATTTTCTTTGTTTTCTGGTATAAGCTCAAAGCGAACAGATTCACCTTCGTTGTCAAATATATCAAATTCATCTTGGAGCTTTCGACTTGTCGCATTATGAGCATGCTTAAAAAGAACAAAATTAATTATTTGAAGCGCTCCACCTCCACCACATACAAAGGCTAGCAAAGGACGTTTGAAAAAGAAAAGACCAACAAAAAAGCTAAACCAGATAAATGTAGAAATAAAAAAGCCTATCCAAAAAATATTTGATTCAGATATCTTTGGAATGAATGGTTCTGGTTTTGAGTATGTACTGATTCTTTTCATTTGGAAATCAATTGACCATTTTAATCCAACAAGTTGGAGCCCAGATATAGATTTAGTTATGTAAAATTCGAGTAAAAATG
Organism: Histomonas meleagridis; assembly: GCF_020186115.1. Lineage (NCBI taxonomy): Eukaryota > Parabasalia > Tritrichomonadida > Dientamoebidae > Histomonas > Histomonas meleagridis. Next base: position 229,797 of record NW_027150746.1, read on the forward strand.
AAACTATAAGTAGGATAGAAATTTCACTATCTTTTAGTCTAAAAATAAGGAAAATAATTAATAATAATAAAGGTAATAGTTTTGAAATTAAGTAAAGAAGAACAGGATTAATTTTAGGTGTTCTTTCATTTTTAGCTTTGATCAATGCTTCTACTTCTGTTAGTCTTCCATTTTCGCTCATTTCCAACTATTGGAGTATCCCAAAATTGCAGGGCACCCCATGACTTCATTTATAGAAAGTCAGAATAGAACTTGTTTCAACCAAAATTCAAACCTCAAACACTAAATAAAAGCATTATCATGATTGTATTTTAAATTCTTTTAAAAAAGGAATAGAAATATGTTTATTTAATATTAAATAAGGTATACAAAACATTAATTTTCTTGATCAATTTCCTTCTTCAAAGTATCCAAAGATTTTGCGTCGACATTTAATTCATTCATCAACTTCATTTCATCATTTGAATCTTCGAATTTATCCAAATTTAATTTGCCCAAAAAATATTTCAAATTTTCGAAATATTTCGAATCGTATAACAATGACAACGCCAAATGATAATATCTACAATTCATCAACAAATGTATTACATCAAATATTTTCCCTTTATTTAACAATGATTTCAACACGAACTTAAAGATATCGAAATCGAACAAATTTATGTTGTTAATATAACAATAAATGTAACCAATTTCGATAAAATCAAATTTCATTAATAATTTTGCACATTCAATTTTCTCATCGATTTGATTTAATAAAGCAGCGGCATAAATATATTTCTTTAATTCTATAAATTGTTCGATATAACTATAAATTAAATTGCAATTTTTCGCCATAATTAATTCTTTTGGAAATGTAAAGATTAAATTTTGATAAATTTGTTTCGTGTCTTTAAATATGTTCGGATCACGGAAAGGAACTTTAAAGTTAAATAAACATAAAATAATTTCGATATCATCGATTTTATTTTTAGATGTATCAAGAATCTTTCCGATATAATTTCGAAGTTTTTCCATATTTTCATGGCTAAAATAATTTGGTTTATTTATATTTATTATTAATTCTTCTTTACGCTTCTTAATAACACGTGTAAATTCATGAATAAAAACTCCAAAATTTTCAACGCTAAATTGAATGGCGTTATCGTCCACGTTCAAAAGCATTGAATCCGACACATTCAAAATTTCAGTTTTTTCGAGGTTTGAATTTAATTTGAAAATTGAATTTCGTGTTGAAAAATAAAAATTTTTTTTGTAAATATAAATCGAATTATAATTAAATCGAATATTATTTAACATACTTTTTTGTTCTATGTCAAAAGAATAAAGTGTACTTCCAGAAATTGCATAAAGTATTGGGTAATCGAAATAAATTTTTTGATATTTCAAATTTCCATTTTGATTTATATTGATATTAATTTCATGAAATTTTTTGTCTAAAAACTTTAAACCATTTAATTCGAGTGATAAACAAATTATTATTTCATTAGAATCATTTTTACTTATTGCTAAATCGATAATTTTCGGAAAATAAAAATATGTAAATGAATTATGTAAAACTGAATACAAAAGAATTTTATCTTTAGTTAATGCAATTAATGAATCATTTTTAATGTATTTATAATTTATAATTTCTGTCTCATCAAAAAGAATCGTTTTGTCTTCGGAATTATTAATTTCGATTTTATATAACGACTCATTCGAATATATAATTAAAATGTTTTTGCTTAAGAAAAACATTTCATTAATTGGCAAATCAAATGAAAACATTGAAATAAATTCGTGATTTTCATTAATAACACATATTTCACCTGTGGAACTTTCATATGCTATTTGTTCGAAGTCAGTTGTATATTTGTTTTGTTTGGATAATGACGGAATTCTTAAATCTTTGGAAATAATTAATTCTCCATTTTGTACTTCTAAATCTAAAAGTTTGTAATCTTCTGTAAGAATATAAATCCCATCTTTATGAGGATAATATGATTTAGGATGACTTTCGTTGAGTAAAATAGAATTTGATGCATTAAAACTGTCGTCTGCCAATTGAAAAAGTGAAAATGAATTGTCACTTTTTTGGGAGATGATAAATGGAGTAACATCAGAATTAGTAAAAACTCTTGTGAAATATGATGAACTTTTCTCGGTGTTATTAACTACTTGGATGACAGAATCTATGTGCGTATTTAAAAAATGTATTTGACTTGGTGATGTAGCTATGAACATGTCAAGAGAATTTGTATAGAATATATCAACTATTGGATCAAACTCAAGGAGTTGAAGAAAACTTTCTACAATTTGCATTGGCTTGTTTTTGTCTTCTCTTATTAATTGACATACATCACCCGTTTTGGATAACACAAGTGCAATGTTATTATTTGTTGGGCATAGTACAAACTTTTCAACATGAAAAGAAGCCGGGAAATTGATCTTCCAGTCAATTGTATAACGTGGTGAATTGTGATTTAAAGAAAGTTTGTAATGAATTAATTGATCATTATTAGAAATAACAAAAATTGAGCATGGGAAACAATTGTCAAAATAAACAAGTTTTGCAGAAAATGAAAAAACAAAAATGTCATGAGTTTGAGCATCATAAAAATATAATTTTTGATCAGCAATTGCTAAAGCATGTATTTTTTGGGAATAAGGACTTTCATTTATGGTAAGAAAATCACATGGAGTTTCTATGAAAAATGATGAATCAAATTCTAGTGAAGGTAATTTATATTTGTATAAATAAATCTGGTTATTTACCGAAAACGTAATATAGCTGCTCCCAATTGCAGCTTTATCAATTAATCCAAAAGATACAGAAGGGATGAAATTCAAGGTTTTTGGTTTGTGAGATAATAAAAATGTAAATATTTAAACATTCAAATTAAAAATGTCAATATTGGTAAACGGCCCCTATATCAGAAAGGCGGGGAAAATTGTAATGGGAGCTTTGTTCTCCATACCATTCAACTTTTTTTATGATACAAAACAATTACAGCCATTAGATGAGAACTGTGATCTCAGCAAGGAAAAAATTGATTCAATAGTTTCAAGTTTTGATGACAACGATTACGAAGGACATATTGACAATCCAACATGGGGAGATCCTTGTGGACTTTACCTTGAGGGCTTAAAGCGTAGTTGGGACTCGAAAAGCTTTGAACAATTTTTACAAAAAAATCAAATTCCTTATCTCAAAGTTTCAAAGAAGAAAGGTGATAACTACGGGCTAATTTATTTTGATAACAACAAAGACAGAAAAAAGGCATATAAAATGCTTACGGTAGAAAGATTCCAAGAAAAATTATTCTATGTAAATCCACTTCATAAAAACCTATCAAAGACAATTGAAGAATGTCATAAAAAGTACAAATTAAATAAGGTTTCCAAAAGTATTGTTGATCGTGTTACTCCATGGCTTAAAATTGATTATCAAGAACAAATTCGACAAAAAATTCTTAAATGTACAAAGTTGCTCAGTCCAATAACGCAACATATAACAATTAATGTAGTTCCTGCACCTAAGCTTCAATATTATTCAAATGATGTTGAACTTACAATTGGCTATGACCAAAACCATAATGTTTGTATTGGATTTAATAATGGTCCTAAACTTAGTAATTACATTTCTCCAATAAATGAATGTGTTAATGTCCCTGAAAATGCATTTCCACTTAGTGAAAGAATTCTCGATTTCATAAAGAATTCAGGAATTCCTCCATTTGATAAAGTTAATGTAACAGGGACATGGAAATTTGTTCGAATCAGAGTTAACTCATTTGGGGAAGTTATGTTATCAATTGTAACTTATGGAATTATTAACACATCAATTATTTCCAGATTTAAAAGTTTATTTCATGACATAAATTCATTGTATTGGATTGAGACTAAATCAATCGAATCTTATGGAAAAGATTGTGTTTTTCATCATATAAATGGGTTTCAATCCATAAAAGAAAATATTTTTAATTTAGAATTCCAAATTTTCCCAAACACAATATTCCCAACATTTTTGGAAGGTAATGAACTTCTTTTAAGACAAATTATTGATAATATTGATAATCAATCAATTGTAATAGATATTGATTCAGGAATTGGAACTTATACATTTCCAATTTCTTTACATGTTCAAAGAGTTATTGCATTTGAACCTAATCAAGAACTTTTTGAGCAAGCCAAAAGAATTCAAAGAATTAATAATATAAAAAACGTTCAATTGTTTAATGGTTATTTCGAAGATCAAATTAAAAGTGTTTTATTAAATAATGATACCCAAAATATTGTAGTATTAGTTCATCCTCCTCAATCGGGCCTTAGAAAGAGAACTCTTTCTTCAATAAGATCAACAAAGAAAATTAATAACATCGTATACGTGACGAGTAACCCTGATATGTTAGTGTCTGAATGGAATTCTTCATTTGGAAAAGAAAGTAATAATTATAATTGCGAGCCATTCGAATTTAATAAATGCGTAGGAGTCGATCTTTTCCCGAATACAGAAAGAGTTGAAGTCGTTGTATCATTCCAGCGATAAATAAATTTTTATAGTTTTGTCGAAACAAAAGCAACTTTTGAATGTTTTCTTTATGAGCATAACAAAAACCATAAAATTTAAGAATTTTTTTTTATCAATTATGATTGTTTTTAAGTCTTAGAACGACCAAAGAAACTTCTTTTTTTGTCTGTTCAAAAACAAAAATTTTGCATTGAATTATTATAGTAAACAATTGAAAAAATTCAATTGCGAAGAGATCACAATTTATCATTTCATTTTCTTAATATAGAGAAATGGGTAAAGTACATGGTTCACTCGCTCAAGCAGGAAAGGTTCGCTCTAACACTCCAAAGGTTCCAAAGATGGAAAAGGAAAAGCCAGTACGTGGTCGAGCAGCAATGAGGAAGCATTATAACAAATATTATCTTTCAATGAACCCTGATGCTAAGCACAAAGTTGGTCCAAACTCACAAAATAAATAAACAATAAATAATTTTATAAAATAAGTTATGACATGTATTCACTTCAATTATTCAATCTCTATGTATCTATGAAATATATTAACATGTGAGAAGCTTTTGATGGCTTAATATAGATCAAATAAGTCATGAGTATAAAATTCTTTGTGATATTTTGTTTCATCCTTCTATAAATTGTTGTGAAGTTTACTTAAACGTTCAAAAAAATAACGTTCATTAGCTTCTGCAAAATTCCCATCGCAATCTATTGCTCAAGAAAACATTTCTTTCGTGCAAAACGAACCGTTAATTCGGCAGAATTCAAAACCAAATGCAATCCCAGGTGTTTAAACTTCGTACAATATTTTTTTATCTTCACACGCCAGAAAAACTGATTTTGCACAATTTTCCTTAAATGTAATCATACCTGTCATCTGCCATTCATTATGTTCTTCTTTTGACTGATTTATTTAAACCTTATTTTTTGAAACTCAAATGTGGACCATTTTCCCTATTTGTCTCATGTTTCTCATGTCCTCATGCCACTTTTGCAACAAATGTATTACTCCTCAAATTTCGTCCAATAATTATTCATTTTTAAATGTTCAAAAAAACAAAACACATGTTTTTTTAATACATGATGAATACAACTGTCTTTATACAATAAGCCTTCATTGTCTAAATAATGATTTTAGTGAAATTTCTTCCATTTTTTTAAATTTATCAAATAATTTTTATTATATAAAGACAAAAGTTCTTCACTTTTTACCATTAATTTGGCATCCGAACCCTTCGTTTTTACGCTGGTTGTTTCCTTCAAAATCTTGTATTTTTTCAGATCATACATATATATTTCATCGCAATAAAAATTTAGAAAATGGACCTCTCATCGGATGTTTAGTGGTCTTGTTCTTAACATTTATTCGAATATTTTCATTTTTCATAAAAAATGTTTCCAAATCCAAAACAAAAAATTTCCATGTTTTTATTTTTATTTTGTTTTCCTTAAATACATCGAGATGCTATGAAAATGGAACACTTTTAATCTATAATGAAAATGATTTCACAAATGAGTGTTCATCTTCAACAATTTTTGTAATTGTTGGAGGTAACTTAAGTATTCCGAGTGGAGAATTTAGTGAATATCCACTTCTGGAAAATGTTTACATTGGCGATTCAATTACATCTATTGGAGGTTATGCTTTTTGCAATTGCCCCAAATTGGGAAATGTTATCATTGGAAACAATGTTAAGGAAATAGGATCTTCAACATTCTCATTTTGCCCAAAGTTATTAAGCATCACAATTCCAGATTCAGTTACATCTATTGGAGGTTCTGCTTTTTGTAATTGTTCTGATTTGGAAACACTTATCATTGGAAAGAATATAAAGGAAATAGGAGACAGCGCATTTTCATTGTGCTCAAGTTTAAAATGTTTTTATTTTTATGGGACAAAAGAACCAATTATTGGGGATGGTGCTTTTTATAATTTTTCAACAACAGTTATGGTATCACTGGAATATGTGGATGAAAATTTTGGACATTTATATATAACATCAGAAACAATTGAAGGGTGTTCACCAATCGTTACAAACACATTTTCGAATTCAAATACGCTTACCAAATCAAACACATTTACTAATTCACATACGCTTACCAAATCAAACACATTTACTAATTCACATACGCTTACCAAATCAAACACATTTTCGAATTCGAACACGTTCACTAAGTCAAATACACATCATTCATCAAATGCTGTTACTGCTTCATTTCCAATTTTAACAACTTTTTCGAATTCATTTACTTTAACGCATTCAATTTTGCGCACACAAACAATTACTATTTATTATATAACGCTCACAGATTCAACTTCAGTCTCTTTTATTAATTCGGCGTTTACATATTTTCACACGTCATTTGTTTATTATGAATACGTAGTAATTTCATATTCCACAGTTTATGTTTTTTATTCGAATTTTTATACATATTTTTATTTAAGTGATTTGCAACCAAATAATTCTAACACAACAATTATTATAATCGTAGTGTGTGTGATAATTGTAGTAATTGTTATTATATTTTTGTTAATTATATTGTTAATTAAATATAAGAAAACAATGAAAACAAAACAAGAATCAAGTAGTCAAAGTAACGCACCTGAAATTGATACAGTTGCGAACTGTTCAACAATATCTGATGTTAAAGAGGATCCATTCGCAGATGACTTTAAAGAAGAAAAGTTTATAAATCAATTATAATAAAAATAGTAATTTAGTAAATATATAAAATCGTAAATTTCCTTTTTTGATTTTTCATTTTACGCAAAATTGAAATAGAAAATTTTCTGATATTAAAATGTGAATTTATATAAAAGAATAATTTAGTCCAACTTAACGTAAAATTTAATACAAAGTTTAAAAAAATCTATTAAAAACATTCAACAGATCGTAAATTTCCTTTGAATGAGTGCTGTGTCTTTGATGTGCCTATATGTCAATATGGTTTGGGAATCGTTTTGGTACAGAATTTATTCCTTTGATAAATACCGATTCAATGCAAAAAAATTGGCAATGAAATTTCAATTGAACCAAATGACATTTTACCAGAATGCAAGAATTGGTTGTAGATCGTACATACGATCTAAATGACCCACGTGCATTTATGCACCCTGACACCATGCGTGAGCGTGGCTTTGAAAATGGAAATATCTTGCGTTTGACTTCAAAATCAAATCACAATGCTCTTGTTTCAGTATATGGTCGAGATAATATAAGTGATCCCAGTAAAATTCAAATACCAAAGTATTTACGTCTCCAGCTTCATACATTTTTAGGTGATTCAATTCAGGTTTCTCAATACAATAATTGTGGTGAAGCCGAATCTGTAACATTATCTTTAATTGAAGACACAGCATTTGGAGTTACTGGTGATTTTACAGATGTTTTAACGGATGCGATTTCTAAATTCCCAATAATTTATACTGGACTTGTTATTCCAGTTTATGCCTACCAACGTGTTTTAGAGTTCAAAGTCACAGAATTTTCACCAAGTGATGCAGGTGCTGTTTATGTTCGAAATTCCAGAATTTTACATGTAACAGATTACTTTATAGATAGAGATGATTCTCCAAAAATGGACACTTTAACATTTGAAGATTTTGGAGGTTACAAAGATCAAATTACACAACTTCGAAAATCTATTGAACTTCCATTTTCTCAACCAAACTTCCAAACAAAGACAATTCTTATAAAAGCTTCGAATGGAATGGGTAAAACCATGTTATCTAAAATCATACCCAATGAAACGCCGTCCAAATTTTTCTATATTCCTGGTCTTAATGTTATTTCACTTTCTCAAACAGAAATATCGTCCTACATTACCAACATCATTCGGCAAAGTCAGAATAGTTTACCATCCATTATTTATTTTGATGATATTGATTGTTTTGTTTCAGATTATTTACTACGGCCAATTATTGATTCAATTTTTAAACGTCTCACATCAACGAATCAAATGTTATTTATTGCCACAGCAAAATCTGAAGACAATCTTCCAACCTTTAATGAAGTTATATCCTTTGATAACCCTACAGAAATGGATCGATTATTAATATTACAATCTATTACACGTAAAATGTATATTCCACATCCAAGTACAATCTATGAAATTTCCGATCAATGTCAAAACATGAAACCATCGCAAATGTCATCGTTATGTTTAGACACGTTTTTAAACAAAATAGATCAAGTAATTAATGAATTTAATATTCTTGATCCAGTTATAACAATTCGAACATTACAAAAACTTAAAGTTGGTAAAGATAAACCAAAGCCAGAAGAATTATTTAATAATAAATTTAATCGTAGTCCATTAGCACTTGAAAAGAATATTCCATTTGATGATGATTATGATTTACAATTTGGACGAATGGATGAAAACAATAAAAAGAAACATCGAAAGAAGATTAACACTACAAATAATTCATTAGATTTATTTAATGAATTTTCTAACTCACAAAATGAATTTGTTGATGATATATTTGGTGATAAACTTCATTCTAATGAAACTAGTAATGATCCATTTAGTGATTTACAAATTAATCAAGATCAAAATCATAATGACATTGATCCATTTGAACAATTTACACGTTCAAGTAACAAAGAAAATAATAACAACGAGAATAATGCTGATGAAAATGATCCATTTAAAGAACTCAGCAAAACTAATGATGATAATGATATTGATCCATTTAAACAATTTGATCTTAAACAAACGAATGATGAAGATAATTCACAAGATATTGATGATCCATTTTTGAATTTATCTCCAACAAATAATAATAAAAGTAAAGAAGAAACTTCAAATAATAACAATGAAGTTAATGATGATATCTTTAATGCATTTACTAAAAAAGATGAAACACAAAATATTGATCCATTTGCTAATGTAAAATTCGAAAATGTTAATACAACAAATCAAAGTAATATTGATCCATTTGATAACTTACAACTTATAAATAATTCACCACAACAAAATAATGTAAAATTCGATAACATTAATACTACAAATCAAAACAATGATCAATTTACTAATTTACAATTAGTAAATGATAAAGATAATGACCCGTTCCACTCAATCAATATGAAAAAAGATGCAAGTGATCATTCATTAAAATTCGATAAAGATTCAAATCCATTCGCAACTGTTTCTCCAAATATTAGTAATAAGAAAAAGGAAAATCCATTCGATAAAATTTCAAATAGTAATAAGCAAACAGCAGCAAATCCATTCACTACATTCAGTAAACAAGTTCCAGAAAACCAAAGTAAATTAAAAGACGCAAATCCATTCGCTTCAATACAAATTAAAGGTTTGGATAAGAAACAATCAAATGATCCATTCGCAAATGCAACTAAACAAACTAAAGATGATCCATTTGCAACTACGCCTAAAAAGAATGCACAAGATCCATTCGCAACTACACCTAAGCAAACTAAAGATCCTTTCGCTAATGTATCAAAGAAGAATACAAGTGATCCATTCGCAAGTGCACCTAAACCAACAAAAGATGATCCGTTCGCTAATGTTTCAAAGAAAAGTACAAATGATCCATTCGCTAATGCTACTAAGCAAACTAAAGATGACCCGTTCGCAAGCGCATCGAAAAAGAGTACACAAGATCCGTTTTCAAGCGCACCTAAGCCTTCGAATGATGATCCTTTTGCAAGCGTTTCTAAAAAGAATAATGATCCATTCGAATCAGCAAGTAAAAAGTCAAACGACCCATTTGCAGCATTCAATCAAAAGAAGAGCACAAACGATGACCCGTTCGCAAGCGCATCCAAGCCTCCGAATGATGATCCATTTGCACCCACAGATGATCCATTCGCAAGTGCGTCTAAGCCAACGAAAGATGATCCATTCGCATCAGCAAGCAAAAAGTCAAATGATCCATTCGCAAGTGCATCTAAAAAGAGCGAACAAGATCCATTCGCAACCACGCCTAAGCCTTCTAATGATGATCCATTCGCATCAGCAAGCAAAAAGTCAAATGATCCATTCGCAAGTGCGTCTAAAAAGAGCGAACAAGATCCATTCGCAAGTGCGTCTAAGCCAACAAAAGATGATCCATTCGCAACTACGCCTAAGCCTTCTAATGATGATCCATTTGCATCAGCAAGCAAAAAGTCAAATGATCCATTTGCATCTCCTCCCAAAGATGATGGATATACATTTAAAGATCCATTCTCGTCACCGGATGCTCAAGATGATCCATTTGCACCTCAGCAAAAGAGCAAAGGTCTGTTTGATGATTCTGATGAATCAAGTGATGACTCTTCAGAACATAATGAATCAAAAGATGATCCATTCGCAAATGTACCTAAAAGCTCCAACAATGATCCGTTCGCTGCACCAAAAGATGATCCATTTGCTTCTCCAAAAGATGATCCATTTGCAGTTAAAGATGCAGGCAATGATCCGTTCGCTGCGCCAACAGATGTCAAAGACGATCCATTTGCGCCTAAAGATTCTAAAAACGACCCATTCGCTGCAGGTAATGATCCGTTCTCAAGTGCACCTAAGAGCTCCACTAATGATCCGTTCGCTGCGCCAGCAGAAGTTAAAGACGATCCATTTGCACCTAAAGATGCAAACAATGATCCGTTCGCTGCACCTAAAGAAGATCCATTTATGCCTAAGCAAAAGAGCAAAAGTATGTTCGATGACTCTGACGAGTCAAGTGACGACAACAAGGCAAAAGAAGATTCTTCTGCATTGCCAAAACAAAAGAGCAAAGGCCTCTTCGATGACTCTGATGAATCAAGTGATAATGAGCCAAACAAAGACTTATTCGCATCACCGAAGCAAGAAGATCCGTTCACAACGAAAGATCCATTCTCCGCTCAAGGAAAAGAAGATCCATTCGCATCGCCAAAAGATGCAAATAATGATCCATTTGCTGCTAATAACTCTAAAGAAGATCCATTTGCATCACCTAAGCAAGAAGATCCATTTGCAATGAAAGATCCCTTTGCTGCTAATAACACTAAAGAAGATCCATTCGCATCGCCTAAAGATGCAAATAATGATCCATTCGCTGCTAACAACACTAAAGAAGATCCGTTTGCATCACCTAAACAAGAAGATCCGTTCGCAGCGAAAGATCCATTTGCAAATACTGATCCGTTTTCAGCGCCTAAAGATGCGAAAGAGGATCCATTTTTGCCGAAGCAGAAGAGCAAAAGTCTCTTCGATGATTCCGATGAGTCAAGTGACGGCGCAGCACAAAATAAGTCCAAAGGCGGACTTTTCGGCGACGACCCATTTGCTGCGCCTAAGAAAAAGAGCAAAGGCTTGTTTGATGACTCTGATGAATCAAGCGATGAGCCAGCGCCGCATAACGAAGCAAACAATGATCCGTTCGCATTGCCTAAGCAAGAAGATCCATTTGCCGCAAAGCCACAAAATGATCCATTCGCCCAGTCCAATGATCCGTTTGCAGCTCCTAAACAAGAAGATCCATTCGCAAAGCCACAAAATGATCCATTCGCTGCACCTAAACAAACTGATCCGTTCGCATCAAAGCAAGAAGATCCATTTGCAGCTCCTAAACAAGAAGATCCGTTCGCTGCGCCTAAGCAAGATGAGAGCTTGCAGATCTCTAAGGAGGCATCTTCAGATCGTTTCTCGTCTGCATCAGGTAAAAAGGCCAAGCGCGTTCGTAAGAAATCGCGGAAGAAGGATGATAAAGGAAAAGCGCCTCGTAAAGCAAGCGAAGAAACAGGCGCGCAGCACACAAAGCGCCATGCCAAGAAGGAAGAAAAGAGCGCAGACTCAAAGACAAAACATCGAAAGAAAGAAAAGTCAAAGAAATTGGAAACTAAATCAAAGCAAAGTGACAAAGCATCAAAATTACAGCCAGCAACTGAAGATCCATTTTCTTCTAAAACACAACCGGTAAACGAGGATCCATTCTCAGCTACAATACAAAACACAAATGAAGACCCATTCGCTTCTAAGCCACAAACTACAAACGATGATCCATTTGCAAACAAAGATCCGTTTTCAACCGCCCAAAACGAGGATCCGTTTAGTTTCAGGGACCCGTTTTCGGCACCCGAAGTCAAAAATAACGGTTATGGGTTCAGTGACCCGTTTGGGGCACCCAATGAGGGGGACCATTCTGCGTATGGAAGTACATTTGATGTTGTAAATCCATTTGATGTTATTGAAGAAGAAGAAAAACAACCACAAGTGGAGCAGCAACAAAATGAACCGGAAACACAAGTTGTAAATGAAAAGGAAAAGAAAAAGAAAAAATCTCGAATTTCGAAATCAAAAAAGAAATGAATAATTTCTAAACATTTGGTATATTAAAAATTATTTTGTGAAAGTTATAAAAGTTTTAGAAATAATATTTTGTATACTTTGATTGATTAAAAATATTAAAATTTAATAATAATATTTTTATTTATGTAGTTTATATACTTATTCAAATATTTATTGCATGTGCAAAAATAAATTTTAAATCTTAACGAAGGATTCGTTTTCTTTGAAGTCTTCTGCAAATGGATCTTCTTTAAGATGTGATATATTCATAGTAAAGTTATTTGAAATGTTATCACAATTATTATGAGTATATTCTTTTTCATTCATACTGTCATCTCTTCGTTTTTTATTTCGAATACGAAGAAGTATTATAATAACTATTGTAAGAATCACAATAATTATAAAGCCAACACAAATTCCAATAATAATATTAGAAATTTTAGTTTGTCCTTTATTTGTTTCATTATTATCTTGAATATTTATATAAAATCCTGAATGATATGAAATATATAATGAATATGTAATTATAGTATTTTCATAATAAAGAAAGTTCGTTTCAAAATATGAATATGTTGAACCAAAATATGAAAGAATGATTGTATTTGTGAAAACAGTATTCGGGATATTTGTTTTGGTGATTAAATGTGTGAAAAATATTGAATATGAATATGTATATGTTTCATCAAATTTTTTAGAAGATGTAAATGTATTTGAATGTGTGAATGTGTTTGAATTTGTAAATATATTTGAATCTGAAAAAGTATTCGAATGTGTAGATGTGTGTGTTTGCCATGGATATTGTTCACATTCATCAATGGCTGTTCCAATTGATATATTAAGTACAAACCAAATGTTGTACTTTGATATAAATCTGACGTCATAACATGATTTGTTGGAACATTCTCAAATGAATTCGAATTTATTGATGGTGATATATAACCTAAATAATATATACATGTTAGATTTGTGCAATCTCTGAATGCATAAGTTCCAATTGATGTTATATTTGGCCCAATAATAATCATTTTTAATGATGAACATAAGCGAAAAGCATTACCACTAATTGATGTAACTGAATCCGTAATAGTGATATTTATTAAAGATGAACATTGATAAAATGTATAACTTTCAATTGATGGACTAAACCTGAAATTGTTACATTTCTTAATGATGAACAATATCTAAATGCATAACTTCTAATTGTTGTTACATTATTCCCAAAATTAATTGCTTTTAATTGAGAACATGATTGGAATGCATAAGTTCCAATTGATTTTCTACATACCATATATGATATTAAAAAATTCATATTTATAGAATCGTGACATAACGTTTTGCAAAATTATTTATATCTTGTGGTTTAGGTTGAACTGATTTCAATATCGAAGAGTTATATTATCAATAATTTGTTAGAAATGGGTACACCATTATTACTTAATGCATAACTTATTTTATTTGATTTGTTGGGCTGTATCGGAATATAATATTTAAAATTGTTATTTCAACGACGATATGTGTAATATACATAATATTGTGAGTTGTTCAGGATTTATTTATGGTTATAACTCAATCAAGATAGTTAAACAAATTTATTTCCAGAATTTCAAATATCTAATATAAGTAAATGTGATAATAATATCATAAATAATTATTAGAAGAAAAGATATTTTCATTTTGTCAAAAATGCAATAAGATAAACATATTTATCGCCCGTTCTCTTAAGGCTTAAGAGTGGCTCAGGAAAATAAAAAGCATTTTTATTAATCTTTTATTTTCGCCTTCCTAGATTTTAACATGTGGTGTGTCAAAAAATAATTCAATATTTTCGTAATTAGTTCGGAATGTATAATCTTTTGTATAAAATGACAGATTGATAATTTATTATAAATCTATCAAAAAACCATCTAAAGACAATTTTGTTTCGTAAGCTGCATTATAAGCTTTAATTTTATCTCAATATTTTATGAATCCCGTGTATGAACATATCGTTATAAAATAAGAAAAATAATTTCAATATTTCAAAAATATATTTAGCTTTTATATTATTAATGTTTTATTGTTAACAATAAAAAATTATTTATTATATTTTCTCAAGTTTATGATATTGTATATTTAACTGTGCTCACAAAGTGATTTTCTTGATTTTTCTCGAATTAAATCCACTATTTCTGTATGACCATTATAAGATGATAACATAAGTGCTGTCCAAAATAATTTAAATAAATTCCAAATATTATTTTGAAATATTAAATGTTTAAAATAAATATTAAACAAAACAAATAAATACTTTTAGCATTAATATCAATTCCTTCTTGTTCAAGAAGTAATTTAACTATTTCTGTATAACCATTTTTTGAAGCATTTGTTAGTGCTAAAAATATTAAAAAAAAAATTTAAAAATTTTTATAAAACAATGAAATATTTTAATAAAAATCTAATGAAATAAGCAAACAATCTTGCTAAAATCAATGTATCTATTGTTAATTAAATAGTTATAAAGTTCCATATTTCCAGAAAAACCAAAAAAAAAAAAAAAATCAATAGGAATATGATTACTTTCGAGAAAATATTGAGTAATATATAAATTCCCTGTTATGATTGAAGCAATGAGAATATTTTCATTTATTTTCATTCCTTCTTTAAGTAAAAATGATAAAAGTTCTTAATTATGATATAAAATGCAAAGTTTTCCTAATTCTTTTAAATTATTAATTTCTTTTAATGTATTATCATAAAAATAATGAAAGATATCATTTCGATGAAATTTAATTGCTGCTTCATATACACCTTCAAATGTTAAATGATTTTGTTCACATAAATGAATGATTTCTTCATTTCCACCAGCAATTGCATATTTACCTGCGTTTTCTAATTTTGCACCATTCATAAGTAAATATTTAAAACATTTAATAGAAGAAAAAAATGCTGCATAATCAATTAACGTAACATTTTCTTCATTAATAAATGAACATCTTTCATAAAGTGATGACTCAATCTTTTGATTAAAATCAAAATTTGTTTGTGATGATATTTCTTGAAGTTTTTCGATTTCATCATTTCGAATTATTTTTGCAATTTTATTCGGATTATGTCCTTCTTTAATTAACTTCTTATGAAGTTCCCAATCATTCTTTGAAAGTTCTTCATAATGTTCATTAATTTTATCGAAGAACCTATATTTTTCTTGACTTAAAATATCTTTTTTTATTTCATCTTTAAATTTTTGATTATAATTAATCATTTGTTGGATTTCTTCATTGGTCATATAATGTACAAAATATGAAATCTTATTATGTTTCAACAGAACATTTTTTTGTAGAAAATTATGTTCAATCATTGAGAAGAAAATATGTCTCTTGTGTATGTCCATCAAGAAGCAAAAACTTAGTAAACACTTCAAATATTTTGTTTTTAACTTGTTTTGTTTCTTCAAATTGTTCAATTTCTTCTAGAAATTTAATATATATATCAAAATCTTTTTGTCTTGCTATAAATACAGAAAATATTATTTGACTAATCATTTAATTAAAAGATAATGGATGCTCATCATCAAATTTTATGATTATTAAACTTGATAATTTTTTAATATTTTCTCGATTCAATTCAAATATTATTTTGTTAATTAGTAGTAGTGTTTCCAATTTATCAGTAAATTCATCATTTTCATTTGTTGAAATCTCTTTTTCCATCAAAAAAAAATGATTAAAAATTTGAATAAAAATGCACTTTTTGAAAATAGCTATTTTCAGCTATTTTTAGTTACGTAACTTTTTGAATGAAATAAATCGTTGGTATGTTTTTGGGCGGTTAGAGACTTCGCTTTCCTGAACGGTTTATATCGTATTTTCGACCAAAATCATTTTATTTGTGCAAAAATGAATCAAGAAATTTATTCCCACAAATGGTAATTACAAAATGGAGTTAATTCCATGTATGTATAAATCAATCCATAGAATATAAGGAAAAGCAAATAATTTATTATTATGGTCAATCATATCGACAAAATTAAAAATATATAAAATAAAGAAGAAGTAAAAGCAATATATAAAGTTTCAATAGAATTAACCATGATCAAATCAATTTCATGAAATTAAAAATAGCTAAAGATCTTTAGCTAAGAAAAAAACATTAATCAAATCAACAAATTTTCTATCATTAGAAATGGAATGTATGCAAGAAATGGAACACTACGGAAATTTGGAAAATATCTTCTTCTTTTATTGAGATATGTAAGTTAAATATAAAAAATGTCAATAACGTACTATACACCGATCGAAATGAAAACGCCAGTTCACGAGAAACCAGAACAGGCTACAAATAATTTTGCCCCACAGATCTCTTAGCAAATTAAACATATGTATAATGCTCACCACTAAGGCTATAAATTTATGGCCATATCACAATTACATAATATAGCCACCAGGGTACCCCAAAAATTTTTTGACAAGCTGTATTTTAAACGCAATTATTTATCAAAATCAATATAAATAAAGGATCTTTTCTTAAAAAGGATCATCCCTAATGAGTTAACTTTATGTAAATTAATGTGTATATTAAAATGACGTTCGTAAAAGTTATAAATAACAAGATACTCTATGTTTTGCCCATCTGAACATTTTGGTGGCACTTTTATGAATTTTCAATTGTGTCTGGAGGTTTCTAATGAAGAGCTCCAAAGGAAACAAATCAAAAAAAGGAACTTATCGAAGATTAGAAATAGCATTTAAGACATTACAGGCACTTGCTGGCCAAACTGTTGTTCATAGAAAGAAAAGTGAATTTGCCATATCACAATTACATATTTTTTTCAAAAAATTCCAAGAAATCCCAGAAACTAGTTTTTCTAAACATCAAAAGAGCGACTTTTCTGAGCAGATGCTTTTACACATACAAGATTTAATAGGTATCTTAAATCAAAATGTTCTTCAAACATGGACATTGCCAACAATTGAAAACAAGTGCAATTATGTTCTTCAGCTTTTTAAAGAGAAGTTTCAACAAATTCAACAAACCATATCAACATATCTTCCAAATCTTGAACTTGAGCAATACATTCAACCAGAATCTGATCAATGGATTCAATATAATATTCTTGATCTCAGAGCTATTTCAGCGTCATTTACTCAGTATCTTAAGATTGGCAAACCTGATTCACGTCTAGCTGATCAAATACAATCTCGAATACAATCCATCGAGCAAACTCTTTCTACGTTCGACAGTGATGATACGCAACGTGTCTATTCTCCCATACCATTACATTATCAATCATGGAAAGTTGATCTTAAAGATTTCAAATATGATAGTCAAATAGGTCGAGGTGTATCAGCCAAAGTATATAAAGCCATTGACACTCGGCCCACCACTCCACCAGAGCATCGTTTTGTAGCCATTAAACAACTTAATCTTGAAAATATGAATACGACCCAATTCCAAAGTTTCCAGCGCGAACTTGCCGTATTAGCCACAGTAAAACATCCATCCATAATACCATTTGTAGGTGCCACTGATTCACCACCATTTTGTCTGATCACCGAATGGATGCCTAACGGTTCACTTTATCATGATCTTCATATAAATCATCGACTTGATGCCACAGGTCGAACCATTGCAGCCTATGATATTGCCCGAGCTATGCAATATTTGCATTCTCGACATATCTCGCATCGCGATCTTAAATCACTTAATGTCCTTTTAGACTCTAATCTTAAAGTCAAAGTTTGTGATTTTGGTTTTTCACGCTTTAGTGATGAAACCCATTTAATGACATCTAATTTAGGGACCATTCATTGGATGGCTCCTGAGTTGTTAATACCTGGAAATATGTATACATCGAAAGTTGATGTTTATGCATATGGTATATTATTATGGGAACTTGTCACGTGTCAAAAGCCATATTTAGGACTTGATACGCATGATATAATATATGAAGTATCTCATAATGATTTACGTCCGATAATACCGAAAGACTTAAATCCATTATATGCCGATTTAATTATTCGTTGTTGGGATCGAGATCCAGACATTCGCCCCACGTTTGATGAGATTGTTAAATTGTTTAGAACGAAACTTATCACTTTAAATGATGCTGATAAAGTTAAAGTTCAAAATCATATTAATAATAGCACAACGTCAATAGAACAAATTATTACCAAGATTGAAAAAATGGTACAAAAACTTAAAGAGTCGAAAATAACAATAAATGAATTATATGAATATCTTAAAGCGAATGGAATTCCATTAACAATTACTGATACATTATTTAATGCTATTGTCGAATTAATACCGAATTATAACATCTCCGAAATTTGTAAATTGTTTTTGTTATTTAAAACAACAAAAATTTCCGAAGTATCAAAGATATTACGAACTTTTCCACGGAATTCAATTCCGCATAATATAATAACCGAATTCATTTATGAGTTACCAACTGGTTCCAATGAAACTGATTTAAACATATTAATTTCCGCTTGTAAAAATAATTCTTCTGATTTATGTTCATTATACGTCACAAAGCCAGAAGAAAAGGCTTTAGCTTTAGAAATAACTCGATTAAATAGAATCGACGTAAGAATTCGTGAGCCTTTAATCGATATATGTATAGCAGCAACATTCATCGAGAATAACGTGTTGAGATTAGCGGCATTGAGACTTTTGTTTGTGATGAACGAACTAAAAAGAATTTCGTTAAATGAGTTGAAAAAGTTTTTCGAAAGTAATAACAAAAATTTGATTTTCCTTTCGTATTTCGTGTTGGTTGAGATCTCGGATTATAAAGAAATTGATGATGATTTGATTAATAAAGTGTTTGAGTTGTGGGAAATAGATAATAATGCTGCAATTGCTATTATAGCATTGTGTAAAAATAAACAAATTGCTCAAAGAGCTATTGGAAAAATTGAAAATAACGCTGAAAACAAATTGTCTGTGTTGGAGTTGAAAATTCTTGTCGCGGCTTCGTTGCATGAGGAATTAAAAGATAAAATTAAAAATATAATGAAAAATTTGGAATTGGATGAAATGGAAAATCGATTTAAATTGCCAATAACTTATTTAAAGAATTTGTAAAAATTGTTTTATTGAATAAATTAAATGTTTTTAGAAAAATATTTTTTTTCCAAAATTTATGATGTTATTCGAGGGTGGACCCAAATGTTTAGTCTGAGGAGGATTAAAATTGAGGTTGAAATTTCAACTTAAAAAAATTGGGAAAATCTGATCAATACAAAAATGTAAATCAAAAATTTCAAGAATGTGAAATGCTTCCATAAATCAAGCACATAATCTATTGTATTAACAAAGAAAATATTACTCACTTAATAAATTTAATTTTGATGAAGATTATCCAATTTCCTTTGATATCTATATACATTGGAAAAATTGTATTTATTTCATTTATGCTAAAAATAAATGATTATAAAGCATGCTTTCTTTTATTAAAAGAAATTGAAAAATTATCTCGAATGTTTAACATTTGAGAGAATTTGATAATTTTCTTATAGAATCATTCATTATTAAATATTATTATTCCTCGTGATACCATGTAACCACAAAAACGCTAGCAATTATATAAGCACAAAAAAAATAATGAAATCATGATGATGAACCTTTAACTTTAAACGGTTTCCATTTTTGAAAGTGATCCGGGGGGCCCGAACCCTGTTGAAGTTCTATCGTTCAACATTGAAAAAGTAAAGAGGACGTTTAGAAAAACCGAAAATTTTTGTAGGGGTTACAAACATTTTCACAATTTTTCGCATTGTACTATTTCCCGACGCTTCGGTAAAATTTGCGATTCACAGTGTTCACACTTCGTATCTATCAAGTTGTACTATTAGTGATTGAATCAAGTTAACAAGATTTCTGTCTGGCTCTGCAAGTTGAACTTGATGCTCTGTCTCAATCTGAAACCATGGGTGTGATAGGATGTCGTTAGGGCATGGCCTGTCATTTGGATTCACTGTTAAGATCATTGATAATAAATCTTTTAATTCTTCACTCATCGTGTCGTCGTAAATAATATTACCACTGCAAATCTGTTCTGTTGTGGCACTCAATATTAGGTCTGGAGGGGTATTATCATCAATAATCCATGGTAAATGATTTGAAACCATCGAGTATAAACATATCCCAGCGCTCCAAATATCGACGCTAAAACCATCATACTGTTGTCCTGTGATGATTTCAGGAGCAGTGTAAACAAAAGTTCCGCACATAGTTGTATACAAATTACTGAGTGGTTTTCTCTTGCATAACCCAAAATCAGCGAGCTTAGCACTTCCATCAGCAGCGATTAATATGTTTCTCAAGGTTATATCTCGATGTGCATAATTTTGATTATGAATGTATTCGATTGCTTCCATGATCTGTCTGAAAAATACCATAGCTTGTTGTTCGCTTATCCCTCCTGTTGATCTTACAAGATTTTCGAGGGTACCTCCAGGGCATAATTCCAAAATTAAAAAAAGGTTTTGTCCGTCACATTGGATGTCATAAAAGCGCACGATTCCTGGGTGAACCATATGAGAGTTAGCTGTCAGCTCATTTTTAAAATTTTCGTAGTTTTTGCTATCTTCTTTCACAGTTCGAATGTTAATAACTTTGCAAGCATAAACCATCCCAGTCATTCTATGACAACACTTCCAAACTTGCCCGAACGAACCTTGTCCAATGAGCTCGATGAGTTGATATGGCCCTATAAATCCATTCATATTCGGATTAACTGAATTATCTGACTTTGTTTCAATAAACAAGTTTCTGAGCGACGGTAATTGAATTGACAATTAACCGCCTGAGCAACTTTTGTGTTTTTTGCGCCACACTTACCGACTTCCTCTCAAAAAATTTTATTGTAAACGAAATTTTTGCAAGTAACAAACAGGAAAACAAATAAATTCATATGAAAAATACAATTATGAGATAAATTCAATTTGATATGCAAATAGATGGGAATCAATCATCATTTTTAAATTGGTATGAAATTAATTTATCATAAAAAATTTTAACATCCAAAAAATGAATTAATTTTCTAAACCCATAAAATGAAAACAAAAGATAGATAAGGTTTTAGCTAGTCTATGTTTTATTCATTGAAAATAATTATCTTTAAAATATAGATCGAAGAAAAGATGTGAACAAACGATCGACCTTCCCGATAAACTCAGAAAATACAAACTCTGATTTTGGTTCATTTTCTTCTATTTTACAATTTTCGAAAAGTTTGGAATGAAAGACAGGAACTTCATTCTTCTTTTGTGATTCATCATCAATGAAGTTTCTTTTAGGGTCATATCTTCCTTTGTAACAAACAACTGCATATCCAGAAATTATTTGAAATACTCGATTATCTAAATCGATGTTATTTTTCTCCTGATCAATGAAGCTGGAGTACTCAATAGAAATCCAGTTGCTATCTGAACGTGAAACTCTTGACAAATCACCAAATTTTGAAAAGAATTTGAGAGTTTCCTCGTAATACAAATCTTGGACACCAAATATTGTGTACCATCTGCTTGAGATGACAAGGTTAAATTGTAATACAGAGTAAGGATCTGATTTCGAAAATGAAATAAGTGCTGATCTGATATCAGAAACAAAATGTACTGTAGGCTTCTGAATTGTTGAAGCATACTTGCCCTTGTGAAAAAGTAATGTTGTCCCTCGTTTTTTGATCTCATCGTCAGAATTTAATATCAGCTGATTTTCAGGAGAAAGAGACATAAATTTAACAGATATCCATTTTTCAAATGACGTTAGACATTTAGATATTTCACCATATTGTAAACAATGATTATATGCTTCTATTATTGAGAATGAAGAACTATCTGAAATCCATGTTAAAGTAAACCATTCACCAGACTTTGATTTTGAAATTTCCTTTTGTTTTCCATATAGGCTATGTTCTGGATATGTTCCAATATAATCATATCCGTATTTTCCAAAAACTCGAGGTTCAGGAAGTGTTCTCAAATTACCACTGTGTGAAGAAGAAACAAGTTGCACTTCAACTGATTCGTAATCTCTAAAAAGTCTAGTCTTAATGAATTCGGTGTTTTCTGTTTCTTTAGAGACCATTGGGCAGTTTACCCTTTTGGGCAAAATTAACGTACTTTCTTCTGTTCTTATTTTCAATATATAAATGGCCGATTAATTTGCTCATGTTTTTCCTTTTTCATTTATTAGAATAAAGCCAAAGTCTATGGTAATGGCTTCATCATCTTTTAATAAAAAGTTTAAACTTCAAATCATTAAATCAAATATGTAATCAGATTTCATTAGAAAACTTTTTAATGATTTCACACGAAACCAAAAAAACAAAAATTTCTTAATTTGATTCTTTAATGGAGTTCACATTGGTTGACAGCTTCCTTGATGTTGATATCCATCATCTTCGCCGTATGCCTCATGTCTTTGGCTTCTGCTTGACTTAGCATTTTCGAATTGTTTGATGTCTGAATCTTTCATCTTAACAACGAATACGTTTTCATCCTTCATATTAATTCCAGCTGTCTCATCTGGCACTGGCAAAGCTTTCATGAGTGCGCTTCTAAGCTCTGGTGTTATTTGATTTGGCTTTGGAAATTCGACTTCGAACTTGATGAAAAGTCGACCTTTCTCAAATTGATTGCCACGGATTGGCATACCTTCGCGGTCTATAACCTTGACGGAATCTGGGATAATGATCTGTCCAGGAGTTGTTTCGACAATGACTTTACGACCATCTAAATGATTAATGACAAATTTAGCTCCAAGCAAAGCTTCACTAAGAGTGATTCTCTTAAGGGCAAGGAGATCGTCGTGGTTTCTAACGAATGTCTGATGTTGCTTTTGCTTAAGCTTAATGATAAGATCACCAGTATCAGCGCCTGGGGCTTCATCAGAACAACCTTGGAAGACGATGCGTTCACCATTCTCCATTCCTGGTTCGATATGAACGGTAACTTTCTTGGCTTCTTGTGTGATCTTCTTACCTTTACATGCGGTGCAACGATCTTTAGGATCAATGCTTTCACCTGTTCCATGACATGTTGGACATGGTGCAATTTGTTGTGAGACCATAAAGCCCATTCTGGTAACTTGAACTTTTTGTCCTTTACCATCACAATCTGCACACTTCTTGGGTGACTTACCTTCAGCACAACCAGAGCCATTACATTTCTTACAAAGAACATCACGATTGATCTTAAGAGTTACTTCACGACCATTATAAAGATCTTCGAGTGAAACACTAATAGTGTGTTCAATATCTTGTGTCCTAGCTTTACGTTTAGAGCGTCCACCTCCCATACCAAAGTTTCCAAAGCCAAAAAGATGTGAAAGAATGTCATCCATTCCACTACCGCCGGCTCCTTCACGAAGACCTTCAGCGCCATATTGATCATATATTTGACGCTTTTGAGGATCTTTTAAGATATCATAAGCTTCGTTAACTTGCTGGAACTTTTCGGTTGCATTTGGGTCATCTCGATTACGATCGGGGTGAAGTTGCATTGCCTTTTTTTTATATGCCCTTCTGAGGTCAGCTTCGCTTGCATCTGGTGAAACACCAAGTAAATCATAAAGCTTCGTGTCGACAACCATCCTTAAAAATAAAGGCTTTGGCGGTTGTATACAATTTAAGTGGCCAAACAACCATAATTGGGGTGCCCCAAGAAAATTTGGCATTTCCATACAAAATCTGGGGTGCCCTAAGAATTCCATGTTTTTCATTTCATTTAAATGGGTGAAAGAAAGCCTGCATGCCATTATATTCCACCAGACTTCGACCCAAAGCGTCCCGCAAGAAGATGTAAACCTCAAAATGGTCAGCATCAAGTTCGTTTCATGTTACCAATGTCACTTCAATGTAAAAATTGCGGAGATTACATGTTTTTAGGTACAAAAGTTAATTGTAGAAAAGAACTTTGTTATGATGAGTTTTATTTGGGTATTAACGTTTATAGGATTTATATGCACTGTAAATCTTGTTATGCGGAAATTACTTTGAAAACTGATCCTAAAAATTGCGATTATATAGTTGAGCAAGGTGCAACAAGACACTTTGAACCTTGGAGAGATTTTTATATTCAACAAGCTATGGATGAAAAAACTAAAATGCTTGGAAACAAAATTCAACAAGTAGAAGAAAGTACAGTTGATACTCAAAGAGAAATGGATCAGTTAAGAGAATTAGAAAGATTAAGAGCCGTTAGCAATAAGCAAAATAAAACAAATATAGAAAAAATTATCGCAAAAGAAGAGAAACAAGACGTGTTAACAGATGAAGACAAGAAAAAAATCGAAAACTTCGAAGAAGATCAAAAGAAATTAAGAAAAGAAAGGCCGACCATTGGATTATTTGGAAGAAGTAGATTTGGTGGTAATAGTGGCGGCTTTTTCAAGTTTGGCACTGATCCTGAAATATGAATAAAAGGTAATTTGTAAATATGAATTAATCAATCATTTTTAAAAAATTTTAATATTCTAAAAAATAAAAAAGCGTATGTCTATCCTTTAGTTTTTTGGGTCCATTTCCTTTTTCAGTAATATTACTGAAGATAATCTGAAAATTAAAAAAATGCTTTTTTGACTGCGTTTGTTCGAATAGAAAAATGGAAGAAAAACAAACTTTTCCTCACCAACATCTTTTTCCAAATATTACTGAAGAACAAAAACAAACATTGATTGATTATATTCCAGATGTGTTTTATGAGAATGATAAAGATTTTGATCCTATTGATTTTTCTTTATCTCTTTTACCTGATGCCGACAATCCTGACTTTAATAAAGAACTTGACAAGCTTTCCAATGGACAAATGGATTCTCTTGATATTGTTTCTCGAAATCTTAACCAAAATGTACTTGAAAATTATACCGAAGTTATTCGAGCAATGACACTTATCTCAGATCTTAATAATCATCTTAATGTTAGTGCCCAAAATATTTCACAAGCACGACAAATTCTTAGTAATACTGATAGAGAAATATGCGAACATCCTGACAAATTCTTTCGGCAGGTTACCAAACAACAGAACCTTGACAAGGTACTTGGGTTACTTAATGAAATCCAAACCATTTCTAAAGGATATGAAGATCTCTCCGAAGCACATAAAAATCATGATTATGTCACAGCATTAGAATTATGTTCCAAACCATCAGACCTCAACAGCAACATTCGACAACTTAATTGTATATCCGGTTTAGTTTCTAATCTACAAAATATGAAAGAAAAAGTTGTCTCAATTATGGATGACTCATTACGAGAACAAATTGTACGCTTCGAACGCGATGTTTACCGAAACTTATTACGTGCGTATGAATCATTAGGCAAACTCCAAGTTGTACCCATTAAATTACAAGAAGCGTTTGTCACAAAGCTTACGACAGAAAATGATTCATTGGTCAATAATAATGCTGACTTCAAAACGTTGGCACGTTACAAACAGTTATTGCAACGTGTTATAGATAACAATTATTCTATTCTTAACACTCATTTACAAATCATTAATTGGCATCGATCAACCAATGAATTTGAAAGTATTCGAAAGCCAATTGAAGATATTGCGAAAATTTTATGGGATTCGGCTGAAAATTATGTAACAAATATCATAATTAAAGCACCTGCTGATAAACTTGGG
Source organism: Histomonas meleagridis (assembly GCF_020186115.1). Classification (NCBI taxonomy): domain Eukaryota; phylum Parabasalia; order Tritrichomonadida; family Dientamoebidae; genus Histomonas; species Histomonas meleagridis. Next base: position 256,191 of record NW_027150746.1, read on the forward strand.
TTTGAAGAATTCGATCGAATGTTAAAACTTACGTCATCATTTATCCAATTTGGTTCAACAGTTGTTGATTTACCAGGTCAACAACTAACAAACGCCGTTAACAATCTGACAAATAAATATTTCAAATTATTCCAGAAAAGTGCTCTCGAAACTGCACACGAAAATATCGAGAACGATACGTGGAATTCAATACCTTCGACAAACGAATTAGAACGATCAATATTAACGTTGTCCATACCTATCAAGGAATCAAATGATTCTAATGATGTCGCTAATATTACAATACCTTCAGCATTCCCTATCGACTTACAAAAGATGACAATTTCATGTTCAGCAATTATTAAATTATTACATCAATATTTATCAATGATGAAACTTGTTCCGACACTCGCGACGGATTGCTTTAAAGGAATGAAAGAACTAATCGAGTATTATTCATTTTCACTTTTATATATTGTCACAAAGAATTTGAATTTGAAACCATTTGATATCAATAATAACCAAATTAACATATTTAACCATAACTTAATCCTAATGAAAATCGAAGAATCGCAATGTTTAATACGTATAATTCAACATATTCAAGAATCGCAAATTAAATTACCATTAAATCTAACAAATAGTATTAACAACTTTGACAACAATATTAAGTTTATCAATGACATAGTATCAATATCTTCCGATATTAAGATCATTGGTTGGTATTTATTATCTATTCGAACAATTTTCGAAGAATCTTTGCCAGAAAACTCGCTTGGACAGTTGCGTAGGTTCTTCAATGATGTTGTTAATATCTTTTTAATGCATTTTCCTTCATTTTGTTTCCAATATATTACACCAAATTTGGTACATTTAGGTGAATTTGAACAACAAGTCAAACTTGTCAAATGGAATATTAATGAGGCTCAAGTTGAACCTCATTATTTCACTAACGTTTGGAAGGAAGCTGCTAAAAACATTAATGTAATTATTAACAAGTTGGAATCGATTGATCAAGAATATAAAGATGAATTATGGAAAGGGTTTTGGTGTTATAGTAACTTCATTTTAATCAATGGATACTCAGTCCAAAAATGTACAGCAGAAGGAAGAACTTCAATGCTATCGGACTTCAGAAATATGTCACACGATTTGATTGAATTCACAAACAAAAGAATTCAATTCGACACAAATTGGGTGGCATCGTTTGTGCAGTCATTTTTCTTGGGGGTACCCGAATTCAAAAAGTGGGCAAGTGAAAATTACAAGAGATACACATGTAACAATATTATGGCGGTAGTGGAAACAGGTTTGTCTGATGATATAAACAGACAAGCAAAGAAGGAGTTAAGACTGTTCGTACAGGAGTTGTATAACTCATAAGTAAAATTAATTTGAAATTTTATTGATTTTATTAGTAACCGGCGATGTCTTCTAAGTTTGGAGTTTTTGTCAGTAGTCTAATTGCAATTATTTTTTTTTCTATGAAATAATCTATTTATTAAATCATACAAAAAAAAAGTATATCGAAGAACAATTGCATAATCCAAAAATATCTCATAAAGCACTATAATAAGCTAAATTATTTTAAAATATTTTATGTTATCAGTGAAGAAAAAAATGAAGTTAATATTAAACAAAGCTTGTCAATTCGGGGATAAGAACGGAATGAAACAAAATCTTCACTTCGTTCATGTGAACACTACAGCTCGGGAATATGTAAAACAGCGTTACCAAGATCCAGATGTTGATAAGCAATTAATTACTTCAAATAATTATGTTCTAAATGATTGGATTTTCAAAGAAGAAACCCGTTGTTCAATAAAATACACAATGAATGTAAAGTGGAGTGAACCAGTACAACAAGTTTTGAGTAAAAGCGAAGTAACTGTTAGTGAAAAACGAAACTTTGATTTTGATTCAAATCCCATTAAAATATCATCCACCATATCAACAAATTTCAAGTATCTCAAAGCCACTATTATCCGTACTCTGACTGATTCTAACAACAATTGTACTGAAGATATTTCAATTAATATTATTTATTCTGGCGATTGTTATAAGAAGGAAATAGAAAGAAGCTTCTTCCTTGCATTGCAGCCATTAATTATCACAGAAGCAAAGGCGCCTTTATTTGCTGACAATGCATCATTAGAACATTTTCAAATATATCATAACCTTCATGATGAACTTGAACAGCTTAAAAACCTTTCTTCCTCATTTAATAACATCATAGAACAGACCAAGATTGACCGGAAGCCTTTGGTTGTTCCGAGCGCTGATCAAATTTCACAAATCATAAACATTGTTAGTTACGAAAAATTTTCGATTCAGGACGAAATAGATCAAATGAGGGCAGAAACAGATAGAATGAACAGAATTGTTGGGTCAATTAAAAAGGCAAGACAGCAAACAATTGGATCGAGTTCCCTTCCTATTTTTATAATGGCATCATGCGCTGCATTGATTGCTATTGTGATTTCGAGATCAAAAAAATAAATATTCTGAGTGTTTGGATAAATAATTTTTTATTTATTTTCTTTGTTAATGATGAAATAGCTGAAAGTTCAATAAAAAGTCGTTCTATCAATAACTAATTCATGATTTTAGAAAAATAATGTTTGAATGAATGTTACACCAGATTGTAAATGTATTTGATTTTGTAATTGCAATACTTTGAGAAAATGTATCGGATCCGATAAATGCATTTGATTGAGTGAATGCATTTGAATTATAAAATGCTCACTACTTTTTGCACACTGTATAAAGACAGAAATGAGAAAATATAATAGAACTACAATTGTTAATTTTACAGAAGAAGAACATGGAGATATAATTTATCAAAAATTAGAGCAATATTATCTTTCTTATCAAACAGGAATAATAACATTTAATTTATCCTTGACTCCACAATATGTTGAAGAATTTGTCAAGATTACTACAGATGCAAGTGATTTTTGGAGACAATACTTTTCAAAAAAGATCCAAGAAGTGCTAGATTGCCTCAAAGAAAACTATGATATGTTTTGGTCTTATGTTAATATAAATCATCAACATTTATCAGCATCAGGAATTTCTATTTCTTGGAGTCCACCTTGGCATTCATATAATCCACAAAGTACTTATCAACTTATTGCCATATATCATGATGCAGGTAAGGAAAATGCAAAACAAGAAACAGAAGTTCGTGAGTTTGTTGATAAGCTGTTTTCCCCAGAGGGTTCATTATATGAATACCGGAAAGAAAATGATTGTGTTGGATATTATATTTTAAGTGATGTTGAACTTGATAATGAATAAATTATTCATTTTGATAAAGAATTAAAAAAATCGAATAAAATCAAAGAAATAGAAAACGAAATTTTTTTGAATGAATCAATATAACGACCAATTAAACCAAGCAAAGACACCGGAAGAAATTGAAGATATTTTGGCTAATGCACAGAATGAAAATAATAATAATGCTGAAGATGATAATAAAGGTAATAATGATGACAATAAGGCTATGATAATTGGAGTGTCTGTTGCTGTCGGTGTTGTTGTTGTTGCAGCTGTTGTTGTGGGCGTAGTTGTGATAATTCGTAGAAGACGTAATTCTCAAAATGTGTGTAATAAGTTAATGGAATCTCAATAAAATTGTTAGAATTTTCTTTTTCGTTTGTTATGTACTCACTGTTCATCGCGAAGACGAAACAACGATTAACACGTCTCAATAAAATATTTGGTTATTGTAATATGATTCAAACTTATGAATAAGATTGGAATACAATTATAATGTAATTTTATATAAAACAGGAGTAAACTGTTTCCAAAAAGTCAGCAGCACTTTTCGATCGGTTTTAATAGAATCACGTTCAAAAAGTGATGCCGATAATGCCTATTTTTTTTTCGCAGACAAAACTAACAATAGTAACTATCCCCGTTGGAATGACGATAAAACTTTTTGTAATACAATTCACTCGAAACCGATCATTTATTTGTCCGACTTGCGCAAACGCAGAAAATAAAGTTCAATAATGTATTGAAACAACATAAAAACCGTAAAATTTCATTTGTATGAAAAAGTGATTATTTTAAAATAAAAACCGGTTTTTCAAGAGGTGAAAATCATTTTACAAACGACGCAAAAAAGACCAACAGCAATATGAGAAAATTATTTTAGTTAACCAATGAAAATTAGACCTGTTTTAGCTTGATAAAGATGATGTTGTTTCACTCGATGACGATCCACTTGAATCTGATGATTCACCTGAAGATGATCCACTACTTTCAGTATCATAATAGTATTCATATATTTCCTCTTCATATATTTCTTCCTCATATTCATAACTTGAAGACAATGAAGATGATGTTGTCAATGTTGTTGTTGTAGTAAGTGTAGTTGAAGAGGTCTCTGTTTCTGTTACATCTGTTCCAGACGTTGATTCTTCTTCTGATGAGGTTGACGATGAGGTTGATGATATTGGTTTCGGCTTTTCTTTAACTTCGACCTTCACATCCTCCTTCTTCTTTGGCTCCTTCTTCGGCTCTTCCTTCTTCGGTTCTTCTTTCTTCTTTGGTTCTTCCTTCTTCGGCTCTGGTTTCTTGGCAGGCTGCTTCTTCGATGCTGGTCTGGTTGTTTGCTTGCGGTTCACTTGACAGATCAATCCGACGAGAATCAAAATTATAATTAATAGAAATGAAAGAATCTCAAGGATGAGGAACAAAACTGTGATGCAATAGAAAACGGAGTAGGATGCGACGCCATATTCCTTCATACTTTTTGAAGCGAGAGTTGTGATTCGATCTAATGTACTAAGACCTGCTAATTCAACTTGTTCGGTGTAGAGATCGCACCAATAGTTTTGGAAGTTTTCGACATCCCAGTTACCAATGCACTCGGCTTCGACATTTGACAAATCGTAATCACATGGATTTGAACTTGTAAGGTCGGTTGAGTTGGGTATTGTGAATTTGCATGATGGGACAGAGCCAGTAAGGTACATTGAGTTATAATAAAACCTGTATGAAACATAGAAATCGCCTAATGTATAAGAATTGACCTGTATTGATGCATTGTTGACTGGGAGTTCTATTTCGGCTATTCCTAATTGGTAGTTGTTGTCGACGTAATTACGAAAATCTTCTTCTTCATAATAATTGTATCTGGAAGAAATAATAGAGTTTCCATACATTGTGTATGAAAGCCCTATGATCTGTGAAATGATTACACCCAAAGTGAAAAGCAATGAGAAAACTAAGAATACTGTTACAATCCATTGTTTTTTAGACTGGCCAATAAAAAGCATGACTGCTGCTATAGTAAATACGAATGACGCTATTGCGAACACTACTATACACATTGTAACATGGTGCATAGAAATGTTTATTCCGAATTTTAATTGAGAATAATTATTTTCGCTGTTAAAAATCAGACCGTGAATAAATACACAAAGGATTGTAACAAGAAATGTTGCTGCCGAGCCTCCGACTAAGTAAGGAATGACTTTGGTTCGAGAAGGCATCTTTCTGTTGTGAAAAAACGTCGACCCTTTGAACAGGGACTCTGAATTTTTTGAATACACAATGTCAGAAAATTGGCTTTTTGACTAGATTTTTTGCGGCTAATTAACGTCTTGTGTGCTTTTTCTTTTCTTTTGGTGTTTTTGAGTGGCAAATTTATTACAGTTCATAAAAATCTTTGTGAAAACATTTAGCATTATTAAATCATGAAAAAAATATGAATTACTCTCTCGTTTATTAATTTCTGGTTGGAAATCTTTCATTTTCCCATAAAAAACATTGTAGAATCATTTTTTGCTAAATCTCCGACAGCTTTTTCTCTTAAACTACCAGTTTGCCAAATAAAGTTATCAATTGCTAAGCTTTTTGAGGCATCGCCTGTCAGAAGTGAAATGAACCCAACGGCAAAAAAAAACGCTGCTTTGTGGAGAAAGAATCTGCCAGAAATTCAAAAAGTTAAAATAAGAAACCAAGCTTTTGATAGAAATTGAATGCGTCAGTGAAAAACTTCTTCGAAGAAGCGGTTAATTTAATGGATTTGAATACCTATCGTTGCCGTTTTTGCCTATGACGAATTTTGCACCAAAAATGATTGCGCCCATGTGTTAATTTTGGGGTTTTTAAATAAAATTCTATCAAAAGATTCCCAATCGAGGTTTTAGTAAAAAAAATTCAGAACACTGATTATGAAAAGTGTGTTTCTCTTTAATCAGCGAGAGAAGTTCAAATCATTTGAACATATGCCCTTATCACAGTAAAGGCATTCTTTTAACCATGATTGCTTACAGCACTTTTTAACTTGGAAACAACGAGAAACAATCAAATGTTAAATGAGAATATACTTTTTTTTATTTTAAATTCTTTGACTCATCTCCTATATTGAATCCTTGCTATAAATGAAATATAATTACAAATTGAAGATTTTTGCAGCATTCATTTAGTAAATTTTTAAATCTCTTTAATGGAAAATAAGGTCATCATTTTATATTGTTCTTACATTCTATAACGTGTTAACATATTTCAATTTACGATAATTTGTCGAATTTTTGTAATAGTTAATTTCATAAGAAATTCAATCCAAACAAATACATCAATTTTAATAGTTGTGTGGTTATATTTTACAATATTTGTTCTGTAGGTATTGCTGAAAAATGTTTGTTCTTGTTCATTTTTGGGGGTGCCCCATTATAAAACCGTTAAAACTTCAGCCACTTTTATGGATATCGAACATTCTCTTTCGGAAGAAGGAATAAATTATGGATATCAAATGACACAAAATGATGAAACAATAACAGTCACTACAAAATATAGTCCAAAGTTCAGTGGGCAAGGAGTTATATTTGAATATCTACCAGAAGATAATTCACTATATTTAGGTTTCAGAGAACAACCACCAGAGATTTGTGGAAGATTATATAGTGGGGTCAACAGTGCCATTTGTAATTCTACATCAACAGAAATTATTGTTACTCTAATCAAATCTTCCAAAAATGAATGGCCTTTTCTAATCTCCTCGCCAAGTGCTCATGGCATTGATTCTAAATCACTTTTCCTTCTTGGTCTTCATGCAGATTCAAGCAAAGATTATCAAACTGCATGGACCAATTTTTTCAACTCATACAAAGCAGGGTATTACCCGGCTGCAATTCTAGTTGCCGACATCCTCATGTCCTCCGAAAACCCGTACAGTGTCAAACAAGACCTTGACGAAAGCATCAAAATTCTATTAAATATTTTTGATGAAACTCACAAACCACAAATTGCCATCAAAGCTGCTTCTGCGCTTAAGAAGAGGCATCGCTTTATGGACGCCAGAGCTCTTCTCGAGAGATGTGCAGATCAAGATGATGACGCAAAACTAATGCTTGCCAAGCTCTTAAGCCCAATATTCGGCGAGCTTGATGAGGCACAGCATGCTGTGAGCTTGTTTGCAGCCCTTTCGTCCAAAAAAAATCCCGAAGCGATGAGATGCTTGGCAAAGCATATGCTCACCGGCTCTGGGATAGAAAAGAACAAAGAGGAGGCAAAGAGGCTCATAGAAGAAGCGAAAAGTATCGATGGAGTTGCGGCCGAGATAATACAAATTTCAGATAAATGGTCGCATGTGTTAATAGGTGCAGCTATAGGAGTAGGAGTGGCAGCAGTAGCGTTTGGGATTGTTGCGTTATGGCGGAGAAGAAGTGGGAATAAATAAAATGAGGATTTTGGCTTATTTAATTAAATTCGTAATGATATCATTGTGTGCCCACAAAAGTCACTTTGAATTTGTTGAAATAATTTTAGAAAACGCTGAATATGTTTTCTTGTAATTTTTATGAATTGGATATATTATTACTCTAAAAATTTCAAAATTTTAATGGTTTTTACAATAATGAAAAATGGAATCAATTTGCACATGATGTCTGGTTTACTAATTCTCCTATGCATATCTTTTCTTCATTTGCCACATGTCATTTAGATGTTCTGTTTCTGAATGGCGATGATATTATCAATGGATAAAACATATAATGAACATAACAAAGAAATATTAAAGATTCCATTGACTACAATAACCCAAACGATTTAAACATTTGTTACATCATAATTCAGTTCGCTTAACTTTGTGTTTGAACTGTAATTCATTTCCCGAAATGTAAATACATTTCATCACATTGCAAAATATTACGCAAATTATTACATTTCAGATTATCCAAAATTATGAAAAACAAACTTCCCAAATTAGCTATTGTTTAGTCTTGGCTGAAATCAACTGGTTTGCCCATGATTTGCTCGTACAAATCAAGGACTTCAGCAATTGTAGTTTCGAAGTGTGTTGTTGGGTCGTATGAAGAGCTGCAGTACATTCCATCTTGGCTACCTGGGATTTGTGGGATGTATACGTCTTGAACTTCGACAGCTTGGTATGCGATCTTGCCGAGGAGGTCAAGGCCTGGCTTCAATTCAGCTTCTGGCTTATCTGTTTCAACAGTTGTAGAAACAAGAGCGACGTACCAGCCTTGTGGGCAAACGCGTTGTTGGTATGAGGTGAAGCATACATAGATATCATGCTTACGGCCAACTTCAGTTTGTGGGATGATGATGTTTGCGGAATCAATCTTGTTCTTGTTGCCAAGGCATTTGATTGGTTGGTTAAGAAGACAGATGGCACGAACAATTCTGCCTTCAGGCTTTGTCTTGCCTGGGATTTTAGCGAAATATGATGGATCACCAATGATGATTGGAGCATAAGCCTTCTTTCCATTGGATTCGATACCGACTGCTCTGCCATTCTCAATGATGATGTTGTCGACTGGTGTGTTAAGCATGTATGTACCACCCCAAACTGCGCAAAGACGAGCAAAGGCTTGTGGAAGATCACCTAGACCGTACATTGGGTATAAGTATGGTGAGTTTTGGTTCTTGAACTTAGAGATGGAGTTACCATAAAGGGCCATCTTGTCAATAAGTTCGTTAGCTGAGCGCTTAAGATATTGATCATCTGGTTCAAGACACATAGCGTGACCAATGAATGTCATTGTGGATGGATCAAGGCCGTATGACTTCATGAATTCTTGTGCTGTCATTGTCTTAACTTTGGCGTGTTTGGGATCACTTGGGTTATCATAGATGTTGGTAACTTGTTCAAGGAATGATGCAAGACGACGCTTTTCTAAGAGGCCAACAAGAGAAGTAGAGAATGCTTCTGCAGATGTTGATGGAACCTTATCAACTTTCTTGTTCTTGTAAACATATGAACCAGCGATAAGTTGGAAGTTAAGGGAATCATTAACCTTTGTGTGGATTAAAACCTTAACAAGAAGACCATCAGCCATGATGAATTTTGGAATAAGGTCGATATTCCAGTCACGATTTGGTCCAAGTTCTGCTGGTGGATCCTTGTGGAAGAACTTTTGGAAGAATTGTGTGATGTTTAATGAGGCACAATCAGCACCGTAGAAATCGTTACGATCGACGTGTAAAACCTTCTTCCTGGCAACTGAGAGAAGACCACTGAGGAGGCACTCCTTAAAACCTGTTCCGCATGCGATGACATCATAGTTATCACCCTCCATTTGCTAAGTGAAGTGACTGAATAATTTATTTCAAATTTCGACAAACAGAAACGGTTTTTGTAAATGGGCAACTTGGGGTCTCCTAAAAAAGTACAAGTGCTTTATAACCGTTTTCGTGAGATCGACCGTTTATTGTACTTGTACAAAATCTGACTAAGGTTAGAAGTACAAAAAGTGACACCGTTTCACTTGAAGCTTTAGAATTCGGTATTCCGTCTTCATCTGCATTGTTATTGGATCTACATTGATCCCTGACTGTCACATGTCATGCTATTTCACTGGAACTGAATGGTGTTAAATAATGTTAAAACCTTTTTAATCCTTAGTAAACGAAAGGCTAAAATTTTAATAAAAACAAGAAACTAAAAATTTTGTAAATTTATATTCACATGAAATCATAAAATTCACTTTAAGAATTACAAAATTTAAAGTAACGCCAAAGAACGTATAGATAAAATCTATTATTTGTTTTTAATTATTTTTATGCTATGAAGGAATTTGTTTAATTTGATTTTTTTTATCCTTTTTATCGTAAGAGAATTGAATTGTTTACAAATTAATTTAAATATTTCAGATATTTCATATCATATATTTCTCGTATAAATATGTTATTTCAATGTTAATATGTTGCTAACATGTATATCATGCTTATTATGAAAAAAAAGTCTCATTTTAAAACAAAATACAAATGATTCAAGAATTAAACGATGGCTTTCGTTGATTGAAAAATGATAATAAATTTATTCAATTTATCTTGTCTAAAAAAGGCAAATTAAATAATTTTATAGACTAAAATTAACCAAACTAATTGATAGAAATGATAAATGATTATAAATTGTGTCTTAATTACGAAATATCTTTTAAAAATTAGATTTCATCATAAGAATTACAATGAAACTTTCTTGTTCGAATTCAGATAGTCAAAATTTCAAATGACAATTAATGACGTTTAGAATTTTATGGAGCTTCAACAAGAGCAATTTTGTCAGTTAGCAAATGATGCTCTTTCTACATCTAACGCACGTGAATTTAGCGAAAAAGTTTTAATAGATTTCTTGAGAGCTGATCCACTACATTTTGAGCAATTTTCAATGAATATGATTATGTCGGATCCAAATCCAATAAATAAACAAATAGGTATTACACTTCTTTGCAGAGGAATTAAACTCGGAAATTTATACCAATTAGTTCAGTTTCAAAATGAATTCTGGCCTCTTTTTTCAATTTTTTTTCTACAATTTATTCAAAGGCAAGATATTCCGCACAATTCTAAATTGTTAGTTTCTTCTATTGTTGCTTTGCTTGCTTCAACAACATATAAACAGACACAAGGAACCATTATTCAAAATTATGTTTGCGAAATTTTCACAAAAGTTCCAGAATTTGAACCGTTCATATACTCAATTATATCTGAAATTTTGCTATCGACTGGTGACTTCGCCGGCTTTGATCAAAATTTTTTATTACAATTAATTACCAGAGATTTAGTTTATGACACCTCAATTCTTCCAAGAGCGCAGTTGTTTTTTACAATTTGGGGCATGGTAAGTGACGAAGTTGCTCTTAATTTTGAATCTGTATTCTATAATCAATTAATAAATACATTTCCAACTGAACAGCTTCCAGGCCTCCTCACTGCCATTGATTCATTTGCTGAAAATCATGCTAATATGTTCTGCCAAAAACTTTCATCTCTTGTCGACTTTCTTTGCAAGATTGCCATCAGCGAAAACTGCCCTTTTCGCAATCTTGCTCTATATATATTTGCTTCACTAGCTAAGGGCGCTCCTATAATGTGTTCCAATTCACCTGATTTTTTTAACAATGTGTTTTTCGTCTTATCGAAGTTAATTGAGCAAACCGAAGAAGATTGTTCAGAACATGATTACAACGATATTTCTACATCATCTTGTGCTAAATATGTTCTACTGACTATTTTAAAAGTTTCTTCCTCACCAAATTATCTAATCTATTTTCTAAAATATCATGAGCATATTTCTCAAGGTGAATATACATGGCGACAACTTTATCCTATTTTTATAGCATATTCAGGTGTGGGTATTTATGCGTGGTCGGCTTTTCCTGGGAATCTGTTTGATTTTGTATGTCAATTAATTAACATCATTCAAAATCCAGTACTTTCACATTATTTACTTCGGATAGAATTATATAAAATGATAAAAAACTTCTGTAAACAAAGGCCATATACATATCAAGAAAGAGGAAACATATTAATTTTCTTAAAGAATTTTGTAAATGAGCAACATCCAAAAGCTTTGGAAGAATGTGTAAAAGCATTAATGTATTTCTTTATAAAGCTTCCACGCGAAGCAATAATACAATATTTTAACACTGAGTTTAACTATTTTTTGGAAATACTTACAAAAATTCCAGAACATATACAAGTTTATATATATAAAATCATATATAAATTTGAAGCCGTTTTAGGAATGCATTTTCCGTTTTATAATGAAATGCTTACACTTTTAAAAGATCGTTATGTTAATGCAACATATCCAGTATTAAAAGTATCAATAATTAATGCTTATTATGGTTCATTATGTACTTTTTTAATGTATAATAAACAACTCACAGCTGAAATACTTCAAGTTGTGAATTGTTTCTTAGATGATTTGATTATAATGCAAAATAATTACATAGATGAAAAATTCGATGAATCTTGTAACCATGCAATTCAAAGATTAATAATATATTGCAATTCACAAATTGTTGACCATGTTTTTCTAAATGCATTCCAAACAATTCAAGAACCACTTCAAATAATAACTTTGGGTGCATTCGAAGATTCATCACTTTATCCGCAATCTGTTTATTATCGTTTGATATCAGATAATAAATCAGAAAAAGCTTTTTCTCCAAAATCAAACATAGATAAAATAGTTAATGCTATTACACTTATTCGTGCGTTTTTAGATCAAAGGAAAGATGAATTTTTCCAATATGTTCAAAACATAATAACTTTAGCTGGAAATGTTCTTAATCAAAAATTTTATTCACAAAAATTAGTTTTCTCATTACTTAATTTGTTGCATCAAATAACTTGTGAATTTAAAGAAAACGAAATAATTTTTGCGATTTTTGAAATAGAAATACGAATTATTAATGCAATAATATTAAATATAGAATCAATGTCAAGCCTTAATAATTTCATTTTAACATGTGAAGATATATTTGAATTTATTGTTACTACTAATTATATTAACAATGAACAAATTCATTTACTTTTTAAAAACTTAGTTACACTTCTTAATAATCTTTTGATAATAAAACAAAAAAAAACTAAAACTCTTAAACAATATCATTATGATAACATTGAAGATGAAAAAGATATTGTTTTTGTTGATACTTCCATTGTAGAGACATGTTTATTCATTCGTATTTTAGTATGGAATCCAAATTATTCCAATTTAATTGATGGTCTTTTTGTTAAAATTGTACAAGATTTAGAAGTTTTATTAAATGATCCAATTTCAAAAGAAGCTGCAATTCTATTAATTGGAACATTTATTGTCTATAAGAAAAATGAAATCCAAATTACGCAGAATTATATTCTTGCAATTATTAATATTGCTGCTTCATTTACACAAAATTGTGAATATTCATCAATTGCATTTGGACAACTTGTTGAGATATTTAAGAACCATACACCTATAAATGATATGTTATGTAATAATTTATGCGCATTGTTTAAAAATACGCTAACTGATCCGAGTTTACAAGAAGAATATGCTGATATTTCGGATTCATGTTTAGCTGCTTTTGCTTTGTTTATTTGGTATTATTTGTTACCTAATCCAGAATGTTCTTGCCAATCCATCTGTAACGATGCTTTAAATCTGTTCTTCGATTCGTTGCCAATATGGGAAGGAAATTATCCGCATGTTGTTTACGTGTTTTTGTTCATCGCAGATTTGGTGTTGAATCAAGACCCATCATTAGAAATACAAAAAAACTTCACAGCAGCAATGAAGGCAGTAGATAAATGGTTCTTATCTTTCGATGATGATTCAAAAATTTATGACGTCCCAGCAGATAAAGTAAGCGAAATGATGCTAAAGTGCTTCGACGAGTTGTATGCAAGCGATGAAAACTGTGACTTGATAAAAGGCGCATTCGATGAAATAAGCCTTGATTCAAATTTGATGGAAAGATATAGAATATGGAGAAGCAAGGATACAAATGAACAGTAAAATAGTGACTGTTTTGTCGATTTTTCTTCTTTTCTCAAAACTTTTTTAGAATTATGAAGAGCATTTAATGGAACTAAATATGAAATTTGTTAAATGAAATTACAAAAATATAAATTCAAAATGATGAATTCGGAAAATCTCAAGAAACACAATCATTCATAATTAAATTATTATTTTAAGCAAATAATTGATTCATCAATTGATTACTTATATTTCATGTGATATATTGAAATATATTACTATTATATAGAATAAATTCCGGAAATATAGAAATTGTTAAATTCCTTCTTGAACAAGATGGAATTAATGTAAAAGGTATTTATTTTAATATTTCAAAATAATTATTTAAATTATCATGTAATGTTAACACATCACATGTTTGCATCTAAAAGAGTTGTATAGCTATACCAAAATAATTAAATTACTTCTTGAACAAAACGGAATTTCTGCTATGTGAAACCGTTTTTAATTGGTCATTCGGTTTAAACAGTTTTGGGATGCCACCAAAATATGCAGAAGAGATCACACAACTTTTTAAAGCTAGGCCAAAGCTTAGAGTCATAAAGCCTGAGCCAAAACCAGCGCCACGAAATTTTACTGGGTTTTCTGCATACTTGGAAGCAATTAAAAACGTAGAACTTCCCCCACCTTCTGAACCGATCTTATCAATTAATGAATCCAGAATTCAGCGGAGAATGCAAAGGCAACAAGCCAATGAAGAAAAGCTTGCAATTCAAAGAGCAAATTATCATCCAAAAGATAATCCAGACGCTACTTCAAATCCTTATAACACTCTTTTCCTTGGAGGCATACAAAGCAACCTCACAGAAAAAAGTGTGAGATATGAGTTAGGTGTTTTTGGTCCAATTAAAACAGTCAAATTTGTATATGATAAAAATACAGGAAAACGACGCCCATACTGTTTTGTTGAATATGAAAAGGAGAGCTCCTTCAAAAACGCAATGGCCCAAGGCTCCAAAATTTATTTTAAAGATGAAAATGGTGAAAATCGAAAAGTGATCATCGACTGCGAAAGAGGACGGACAGTCACGGGATGGCTTCCCAGGCGCCTTGGAGGTGGTATTGGTGGACTTTCTCGAAGGTTTACTAAGAAGACAATTGTAATCGAGAAAAATGTTAAGCGTCCGAAAAGATCTGGATACAAATATGGAATCCGCTACAAAGGCGTTCTCGCTGAAGTATCAAAGAGAAGAGATGTCAAGCTTGGAATTGAGCGAAAAAGTTATAAGCCAAGAAAAGGATGGTAATTCTAAGCAGAAGTTCTCATGTAAAAAGTTTGTAAAGGTTTTTTGGAAAGAAATTTATTCGACGCGAATAGTGAATGCGATTCTGTAATAATTTGATATTTTTTAATGATAAACATTGATAAAATGCATGATTTCCAATATAGACCAAGGAAGATTAGTGTATGCTGAAAAAGAAAATATGTTAAAATGCGTGATTTACAATGTTTAGACCAAGGAAGATTAGTGTTTGCTGAAGAAGAAAATATGTTAAAATGCGTGATTTACAATATATAGACCAAGGAAGATTAATATTTGCTGAAGAAGAAAATATGTTAAAATGCGTGATTTACAATGTATAGACCAAGGAAGATTAGTGTTTGCTGAAGAAGAAAATATGTTAAAATGCGTGATTTACAATATATAGACCAAGGAAGATTAATATTTGCTGAAGAAGAAAATATGTTAAAATGCGTGATTTACAATGTATAGACCAAGGAAGATTAATATTTGTTGAAAAAAAATGATAAAATGCATTATTTTCAATTGAAGTTTCTAAATTCGGAATGTTAATATTTTCTAATGATGAAAATTAATAACTTCCAATTGTTATAACTGAATTTGTTTCAAGAATGATAATTATTTTCATTAAATACTATAATAATTTAAAATTTTGAACACTATATAAAAGCAGTTGATTCAAATGATGAAACTAATTTTGTTTGTTAATGCATACAATCATTTTTCCTTATGCTCCGATATTAATTTCATTTAAATTCCAAATTCAGTAACAATAATTGGTGGTTACTCATCATGTTATTGACAATATCATTAACTGATTATTATTACAATTCCAGGATCACTTAATCAATAATAACTAATGTATTAGCTTAATGTTTTTTCTTTGGAAGTAATAAATTGTAAGATTATAACAATTGGAAGTCATACATTACATATAACTTCCTACCGAATATCACATTTCCAGATTTTGTTTCTTCAATTGAAACATATACATTTGCTTTTGTTCATCTTTAATTAATTTATTATTGAAAATCCAAAGGTTCATCTTTTGAAGAATGTAACCAATATCCTTAGCCAACACATACATTCACAAATGCACAATCAAATGCATTATCGCAGACTTTAACATGTTCAAATATATTTACTCTTTTACATCATTCACGCAAACATTACCATTATTAGAACCGATTGCACATTCATATTTGTCCGGAGCATTCATACATGAGCACAGTTATTCATTTTATTTATTATTCAGATTTACACAATTCTTAATCAAAATGAAAACGAGACAAACATATGGATGTTATGTCGTCAGAAGTATTTCTTTATTCAGAATTTTTCTTTTCGAATTGCTGCGAAATTGCGAAGTCTAACGCGTCTATAAAGTCTAAATACTTCGCCGGGATTTGCATCGCTTTGTACACAAACGCAAGGAACGGTAACCGCCTTAAAATGCGTCCTGACAAACCTTCACATTTTTCGGCACTTTTCAGGAGCAAATAAGTGTTCTGGAAACTCGTTTGAAGTACTTCTTGTTGGAAAATCGACAATTTATCATAATCGAGTAAACCGAAGTTTGACTCAACGATACCTTTGTTGTACAGTTCATCGACGCAACTTTTAAGAATTATATATCTTGCGATTTTTGATGGAGGTCCAATATATTGCTTAATATCGGCTCTCGACAAAAAGGCAATGTCAATACATTCGGTTAAATTAGAAGTGGCCAACATTATAACATTAGTCTTTTTCCTTAATTGATCTATTTGCGTAAGCAAAGCATTAACTACTCGAATGGCATCGGACGGATCTGAGCCATTCATTGATGATTCTCTTGCGGTTGCTAATGATTCTACTTCATCGATTAATACGATAACAAGAACGTTATGATCTGATGCTATGGAATTAATGCGGTCAAATAGCTTCTTTACCATTTTACCACTTTCGGCAAACCATTTGGAAAATAATGAATGAGTATTAATTTCTAATATGGTCCCATATTGATATATATGTGAAAAACGTATCGATAACTTTTGCGCTAAACCATGACAAATGGTCGTCTTTCCGGTTCCGGGTGGCCCATATAATAATATTATTCGATTTGATGTAACAGTGTCTGGACATACATCATGATTAGCAAATTGAACACTCGTCTCCATAAAGTTTAATAACATCGATTTAATGTTACTTTCTTCACCTTCAAATATGACAGAATCAAAATCATTTTGAAATTTCTCCGAGGGTAGAATTGTCTGTTGTGCAATTGATAGTATTTCTCCATCGTTATCAATAATATCATCATGTGATTCATCATGATTTAATATATAACAATGAATCTTAATAGGTGGCGTATCACCATAAATATTGATTTGTTCTATTGATTCTTCATATTCATTAGATGGTAAGTGTACTGATTGTATAATTTTATGTTTTGTCATTGATCCTACATTTCCAACATTTAAAAAAATATTTGGTTGCTCATTTGCAATCCCTTCAAAAAACGTTCTTATTTCGTCCGTTGATATTGCTGAATTTGCTTGAATCGCAATTTCAACATCCATATGAATTTTAATTTGCACATCATCAATTTGATGTAGCAAACCGCTAAAACCGTCCGACTGTTTATCCATTGAAATGTTGGGCCAAAATGTCATTGGGGTCAAAGGCGAAGGCGTGAAATCGTTTTTGAAAACCCTGATGTATACATCAAGCTGGGTGTGTTGGTGTGTTGCTGGTACAACATATCCTTCAAAAACCAGCGAAATAATTAAAATTCCAATTTGAATATTAAATATGTTTAACTACTCTGAAAATTTCCCCTGCTATGTATTACTTTAAATGCGTTAATGTGAGTATTCCTTGAACATAGTTCGATTTAGGTGCTTTCCAGACTTGAGGATGCAGTAATAATCCACAACCGTTATTTTAATAAGTTGTATCGTATAACGGTCACTGTAATTGAATTAAACGATAGCTGTTTTGAATATTTTACATTTGATATAAAATATTGAAAAAGTTTATTAATGTTTTCCCACTTATTGAATTGAATTTAATCTCCCGAAAAGTGCAGGAACATTTTCAATGTAACAACCGTTATTTTACAATACATTGAATTTTTCAAACACTGTAAACGTTCCTTTTAACGTCCTTTGTCAACAAGGAAATGAAGGGTGCAGTTCCTCATCCAGAAAGAACAAATAAAAAATGTCCTAACACTCCTCAAAAGAAATGCCCTTCAATAAATGTCAAAAATTCCAAACGTTCGATGTCTGCTACAAATTCACCAATTTCCAAAAAATATTCATTGTCACCAGAAAACAAAAAATCTCTCGACTTGTTTGTCTCGTTGATGATTAATTCATCAAATTCTATTGATAGACTTTATAGTTTTTGCGAACATCATTTTCGTGAAGAATTAGTTCAAATTGTAACAAAAAAACTCGATGAATACATAACAGATTTCAAAAATCTTTTAGTTCAAATCCAAACACAAAAAATTGTTACATCACAACTTGAAGCAGATCAAAGACCAAATTCTGTATCTTTTTCGATTTCAAATTGGCGTAATTACAGTGACGAAAATTGGCCAGATACTACATCTGATGATTGGATTAAAGTTGCTGTTTCACATTTTACAAAAACTGCACCAGAATTGCCTACATCACCAAAAAAGCAGACACAAACATGGGAAGAACGAATTGCTAACGCAGAAATCAAACGGAAACGAATCGAAAATATTAAAAATCGTGAAATTAGAATGAAAACAAATAAAATTCGGAGAGTAAATGAGCGAATGAACCTTCAACAAGAAGAAGCTAAATCAACAATTAATGAAAAGCTTGATACTGCACTTCAGCGAAGAGAAGCAATATTAAATCAAATTGTTGAAAAAGCGCATAATGAAATTGAAAAAATCCAAGAAAATAATTTCATGCAGCGCCTTGAAAATGAAGGGAAAAAGCTTCAACTTGAAAGAAACATGGATAAAGCAACCAAAAGGCACCAAGAGATGGTACAAGACATTCGAAATAAAGCGAAAGAAAGAACAGCATCAAAGAATCAAATTTCACCTGACATGTCTCCTCCTAAGAAAAAGCCAAAGGCCGTTACTCTTACAGAAGCTATTAATCAAAAGTTTCTTCCCGAAGAAATATTTCCATTAAAGGGAATTAGTTATGAAGACATTCCTATCATTACAATTCCAACTTTTAATGAAGAAGAACCAAAGAAATCGCAAATATTAGAAAAGCTTAGTAAAGCAATGATAAATGAAGAACAAAATCAATCACAACATATCATTAATTATTTAAAGGCAATTAATGATCAAAAGTCATTCATTAAATGGGAATCACCGGAAGCAAAAGTAATATATGAATCACTTCAACTTATTTTAGTTTCTAATCATTCAAATGGAAGTCAAATATTACGTCATGTCATTAATCTTTTACCAAATTCATATCCATTTGTATTCAATATTGGTTTTAGAATTATATCACTTTTCCATGAATATTGTCATCAAGTTGATTCACTTCCAACAACGAAAGAAATAATTTCACTTTGGACATCCATTTTAAATTGTCAATATGATGAAACACAAATATTATTGCTATCACAAATGATTTATTCGAGTGTTATACGTTATTTATGTTATATTATTGAAATTGTTAAACAAGAAGATCTAAAAAATGAATCAACACAAGAAATTATTAATTTAATTATCCAATTATTAAAATCAATTTCATTATTTCTTCAAAATAACAAAGCTAAAATTCCATTAGAGTTATTCCAATTAGTTAACAAAACTTCTTCATATATATATTCATCATTATTTAATTATTTAATATTAACCAAATCCGAAAATGCTATACATATAATATCTCTTTATATGATTAATTTTCATGATAATTTAGACGAAATATTAAAAGAAGATAACATTGAACAAATATTAAATATTGTTAAATCTTTTATTACTTCAAAAGAAGTCTCAAAAGAATTC
Source organism: Histomonas meleagridis (assembly GCF_020186115.1). Lineage (NCBI taxonomy): Eukaryota > Parabasalia > Tritrichomonadida > Dientamoebidae > Histomonas > Histomonas meleagridis. The sequence continues at coordinate 276,196 of NW_027150746.1, forward strand.
ATTTTGTTCATTGGAATTGTTTGTAGATATTCAAATGTTTTTAGAGAAAAATGTAATATTGGAAACCCATCAATTTTATCAATATTATGCGGATTACCTTTATCATATTTCATTCAGAAAGAAGAATCAAATGTTTTAATACCAACATTGGTTGCAATATGTTATCATTCACCTGAAAATATCAAAACATTAAAGCAAAAGATAAATATCTCAATTTTGTCGAATTTTATGAAAAATATTCAACAAAATGAAAAGGATTTGTTCTCTCCTCATTTTAGGTTTCCTGTTGAAGAAAAATTAATCATTATGAAAACATTGGAAGAAGGTTAAATGTCTTTTTGAAAAATTGTTTGCGGAAATAAATAAAATTGTAGAAATATAAAATAATTTTTGTTTCTATATAAAATAAGTTGATTTTTAATGTGTTTGCTAAATCATTATGTTGTAAAATTGTTACAATCAGATCAGGTGATTATCATTTTTTGATGTTTCTAAAAAAATACTTAAATATGAAATTCTATATTAAATATATTAGTAAGTTATGAATCACAAATATATTTATTCCTATTTACGAATAAGACCCCTTTGTTTTGGAGGTGCAATTGATCATGATTAAAAATGATCGTTTTTACGGTTTATCTAATGTTTCCAAATCCATTGAAATAATTTCGCAACCAATAATGATAATTCCAGCCCAACACCATTTTAAACCAAAAATAGAAGTAATTTCCAACCTCTACAAAAACGAATTATAGTGCTTTAATTGGAATTTTATAAAATTTATTTCAACTGTCAACTAGCAAATATTCTTTTTCAAATAAATATACGATATATTTTTTGATTAAATAGATTAATTGTTTAATCGCTATGGATATAAACTTGGTTTAAATGTATGTATCTTTTTGTCACTTTTTATGCAACATTTGACAAAAACCTCTTTTGTAAATATCTGAAATATAACTGGAGATGAATGTTGTCTTCGAGTCACCATCAGCATTGCATACATTTTCATCATCAATACTAAGCATATTTACAACTAAAAAGTATTTTTATGTTGCAACCGTTGATAATTGGCTCACTAGATATGAAATTCGATCACAAGTCAAAGCATCTTTAAATACCATGCAAAAGACCCAAATAGCCAAGAGAGGCTTAAAGAAAATAGCCGTTGTTTTTTGCAAAGAGTATTTAATCGTTGCTCTTGTTCAAAATCAATTATATATTTTACCAGAATCAAAGTTTCATGAACCATTCTACCCCACTAGCATTACCAATGTTGATGATTTCTGTGCGTGCGGAGATGAGAATTCACTTCGAGTAATATCTGGTAAAAACTTCATTCAATATTCTATCCAAAATTTCAAAGATTTTCTTCAAGTTTCTACACGTGAACTTAAGCAAAGTGTTTCCCAAATAGTTTCATCTAATGTTGAAATTCTTTTTAAAATGAAAGGAAAAAATCAACCACAAATTCTTGATATGAGAGAAGCCAAATTTTATGACACAGGAAAAGAGTCTCCACGTTTCATTGGTGTTGCCACTGGGCCCACAGGATCCAAGACTAATCGACTTTCACAAAGACAAAAAGTATCACAATTTTATTTAGTATACAAAGATTATGTCGAATTCCTTCGAAATGGTCCATTTCAACGCCTTCAAGCCAAAAATAATGAAACCATTATTGATTTTAAGATAAATTATCCATATGCGATATTTATCTTTAAACATTTTATCGAGGTTAAAGCATTAGTCTGTGACAATTTAACATTAGAAATTCCGTTTGAACCACCTGCATCTAAATCAATTTTATGTCCATTACCAAATCATTCATTTTTATATTCTAATGACAAGCAATTATTTTCAGTACAATTTGTATCACCTACAGCCCAAATCGATGAATTAACAAATCGAAAGTTATGGGAAAATGCCATTGCATTATCAGCGGCATTTCCCGACGATAAAACTTCTCAGTCAAAATTGAATGATTTATATTTGAGTTATGGCGAATCTTTATTAGTTCAAGGGAAATTCCACGAAGCGTTTGTTAACTTTAAGAACAGCAACAAGCCACCGTCATCGATTGTCAGTAACTTTTCGGTGTTGTTACCATATGAAGTTACTGATGAGAAATCGAATTTAACCGAATGGAAAAAGAAGAGTAATACTAATTTCTCAAGTTCAATGCAACTTGACGAAAATGCTTTAGTTGAACTTAAGAACTACATTAAGGGCATCTTAGAGAAAGGTTGTGATGAAGAAACAACATTAATGATATTACAATCAGTCTTATTCAAGTGTTATGTATATGTCGAACCTAACTATGTCATTGAGTTCATTCGACAGAAGCCATCAATCTTCTTTGATTCCACCGAAAAGTTTTTACAACAAAAGAATTCCGATGAGATTTTCTTGGAATTATGTCGAACGTATGGCCGAAATTCGATTGCCATTAAGTTCCTTAAAGACAAAGGCCTTGTTGAAGAACTTGTCAAATATGTTCGCATGTCACATGATTTCGAGAAACATGGGAAAGAAGTCTTTCGATTTGTCCATGACAAAGATCCTAAGTTATCACCGTTATTATTCTGTTCGAATTATTTAGATGAGTCACAAGTCTATAACATATTACGTTTTATCGAGACATCTGCCGGCTTAAAGAAATCTGAACAAAATATTATTAACATTAAGTTCTTAGACTTTTGTATCTATGAACGAAAGATCAACAAGAACACATTAAATGTTAAATTGATCGAACTTTATATCGAAATATTATCGCCATCGATCTCACAACATTTAAGTGCATTAACAATGAATTATATATCAATCGAACGAGAACCAGAGCCCATTAAATCATATCGAAAAGGGTTACAAAAGATACTTGAAACATGTGAACGATCAGATGCAGCAGCACAAGTTGATAAAATCAGTGATTGTTTTCTTGAAGAGAAACTCGTAGCAATGCGACGAAGCGGAATGATTAAGAATTGTCTTCAACTTGTTTCGCAAAGTATTGTCGACTTTAGTATTGCACTTGATTTTTGTGAGAAAGTTTATGAAGAAGAACAAAATCAAAAAGATGTTTTACACAATTATTTATGGAATTAATATCACAACCGAATGTTAATGAAAATTCGAAAAAGAATATAATTCGACTTGTTAATACGAAGACGGAATTTTTAGATATTGTTTGTGTTATTCAACGAATTCCATCGAATATTAAATTAGTTGAAATTAAAGAATTCTTGAAGAATGTCACCGTCGGAATGGTGAATCATAATCGCGAAAAAAAGATCGAAAATGCATTAATCCAATCAACTTTATCATTTAAGAAACAACAATTAAAATATTTGAAAGGAGGCTCTGTGGAAATTACACACGACACTTTGTGCGCGACATGCAGAAAACCAATTAAATTCTCTGTGTTTTACGTGCTGAATGATAACACAATAATACATTCTGCTTGTAAACCACCACAAACAGATTTATCAATGGATTAAATAAATTGTTGAAAATTATATTTTATTTGAAATAATGTGAAAATATAAATCATAGCGATATTTGCATGAGTTAGAAATTTGATGAAAATTATATTTTATTTGAAGAAATGTGAAAATATAAATCATAGCGATATTTGCATGAGTTAGAAATTTGATGAAAATTATATTTTATTTGAAGAAATGTGAAAATATAAATCATAGCGACATTTGCATGAGTTTAAATTTGTTGAAAATTATATTTTATTTGAAATAATGTGAAAATATAAATCATAGCGACATTTGCATGAGTTTAAATTTGTTGAAAATTATATTTTATTTGAAGTAATGTGAAAATATAAATCATAGCGACATTTGCATGAGTTTAAATTTGATGAAAATTATTTTATTTGAAGAAATGTGAAAATATAAATCATAGCGACATTTGCATGAGTTAGAAATTTGATGAGAAGGTGTGGATGAAGAACTGATATCTTTACAAAACTTAAACCAGGTTTTGTAACAAGTTACATTAAATTTTCATGTGCCATTATTCACTTTTTGATAGTTTTCATTGTTTGACGTCAAATAATTTTCGAAAAGAGTATTGAAATTTGAATTAGTATACTTAAACGGCAGAAATGATCCCGAATGAAAGATCAACTATTCATGATATCGTTAATATATATGGAAATAATTATCTACGCGCATTTAATGGTACATTCTCCTTCTCAAAATTTTATATCAAAATCAAATTTTTATTGATAAATTATTTTTCCAAATTTGTTCATAATAAAAAAATCGATAGTATTAAATTAACTCCAATTTTTTTGATTGTTTTTTTCATATTTTCATATGAAACATTTGATTCAAATACAGGAACACTTACTATTTCTCATCCAAATGAATTTCCAACTGAAAAAGATGATAACATAAAAAATATTATTATTAATGGTAATGTTACTGTTATTCCAAATAATACATTTGAATTTTGGACGTCAATCACATCTGTTGAAATTGGAGATTCAGTTATTACGATTGAAAGATATGCATTTTATTTTTGTACTTCATTGGAAACAATTTCTTTTGGAAACAATTTAAAAACAATAAATGATATTGCATTTTATAGATGTTCTTTAATAAGTGTTACATTTCCAGATTCTTTGATGTCAATTGGAAGTTCAGCATTTAGTTCAAATATTAAATTAACAACGATTATATTTGGGAATAATATTCAAGAAATAAATAATTTTGCATTTCAAAATTGTTATTCATTAGAAAATATTATAATTCCTAAATCAGTTATATATATTGGAAATGGTGTATTTAGTTTATGTTCTAAACTTCAATTTATTAATATTTCAGAAGAAAATGAATATTATTCTAATTATCATTATGATGGAATTATTTATAATCAAAATCATACGAATCTTAACTGTTATCCGAATGGTAATTTGAAAGAAACATTTTGCGTTCCTAAATATGTTAAAATCATTGAAACATATTCATTTTATTCATGTACAAATTTGAAAAACATTATTATTCCGGATACAGTTACAACCATTGGAAGTTATTCATTTTCTCAATGTTTATTTCCAAATATTTTGTTTCCAAATTCATTAACAACAATTGGAGATTATTCATTTTATTCATGTTTATTTACAAATATTTCATTTCCAGATTCTTTGATGTCAATTGGAAGTTCAGCATTTAGTTCAAATATTAAATTAACAACGATTACATTTGGGAATAATATTCAAGAAATAAATGATTTTGCATTTCAAAATTGTCATTCATTAGAAAATATTATAATTCCTAAATCAGTTAGATATATTGGAATTGGTGCATTTAGTTTATGTTCTAAACTTCAATTTATTAATATTTCAGAAGAAAATGAATATTATTCTAATTATCATTATGATGGAATTATTTATAATCAAAATCATACGAATCTTAACTGTTATCCGAATGGTAATTTGAAAGAAACATTTTGCGTTCCTAAATATGTTAAAATCATTGAAACATATTCATTTTATTCATGTACAAATTTGAAAAACATTATTATTCCGGATACAGTTACAACCATTGGAAGTTATTCATTTTCTCAATGTCAACAACTTCAATGTATTTATTATTATGGATCTTCAGAACCATCAATTGGAAGCAATGCATTTTATAATATTTCAACTAAAGAAGTTATTGTAACTAATGTTTACAATGATACAAAATTTGGAAATTTAAACATATTACAAGGAAATGCGAGTGAATATTGTGAACCAATAATAACATTGACATTTTCACAAAGTAATACATTCACTAAATCAAATACATTTATAAAATCAAATACATTTACTGATTCTAATTCTGTTACAATATCGAATACATTTACATCTTCTTTCCAATCTGATATAAAATTTTCTTATTCAATAACAATAACATTAATAAATTCATATTCAATCACAAGAACAATTACGAGACAAATTTCATATTTAAATACATATTCAATATCATTTGTTAATTCAGCATATATTTATATTCATACGATTTTTATTTATTATAATTATACGATTATTCAATATTCAACAAATTTCATATTTTATTCTAATTTTTTTACGATATTTCAACATAAAGAAGAACAAACGAATTCGAATAATATTAATATCAATATTATTATTATTGTTGTTTGTGTTGTTATTATTATTATTATCATTATTATTATCATAATATCAATTGTTTTAATTAAACATAAACGAAAACAATTAAATATTAATGAAAATAGTAATGATGAAAACGAAAATGGACAAGAAGGGAATGTAATCAATAATTTTTCGACAGGAATTAATATATCACATATTGACGAAGATCCATTTGCACAAGATTTCAAAGAAGATGAAAAATTTGTTAATATTTAAAATTAGTCTATAAAAAAATTTTTATATAAAAATCAAATTCAAAATTATAATAATTCATAATTAAAATCAAACTAATAATTTATAAATTATACAAAAGTTTATTAGTTTCAATTATATATATAAAATAACATCAAAGGCAAACTGTTAACAGTTTCAATTTGAAAAAAATTAATATGGAAAAAAAAATTGACACCGAAAGAGACCGTTTATTGTATAAATTAAACGTATACTATTGAAATGGCTGAAACAACAGAAGAAGCATACGAAGTAGAATCTATTGTCGGCCATAGAAAACTACCTGGAGAACCTGAACAATACCTTGTGAGGTGGGTTGGGTACGAGAATCCAACATGGGAGCCAATTGGACTTCTTGATAATTGCAAAAATTTAATCAAAGAATTCTGGATTAAAAAGAAAGAAAAAGCAAAACAAGCTACTGAACAAGTGGCAACAATTAAGCCGCCAACACAACCTGATTTCAGAATGATTTTTAATCTTCCTATTGATACTTCAAAAGAGAACATTCAAGAATTAGAATTAAACCCACTTGAACCAAAGCCACAACAAAGAGAGTTTGATGCTGATATTGAACCTACAAATTTCCATGATATGCAAGTTGAAAATGTTCTTTTAGTTAGAAGAGAGCCGAAAAAAAATGTTATGAGAAGTTGGTATAGCGGCGCTTGCGTTACTGAAGTGGACTCTGATGAAAAATTTGAGACACCACCAAACAACTTTCGAATCACTTCCTTATGGAAAGATGAAACAGGCGAATGCTTTGGAACAATAACTAACCAAGACGAGGAAGAAGAGATTGTTGAATACGATACTTTAGCCTTCTTCTTTCCAGATTTATTAGCTGATTTCATTGAGCTTCATTACCTCATTGGCGAATCAATATCATAAGCTTTACATTTTACGATAGCTTCATTATTAACTTTTTCATATGTTTTTGATCGTTTAGTACACAATTTTACGCTTATCGTTCTAGCCGATTTTTTTTTTGTTGTGTAAGTAAATATATACAAATTCTATTTTTATTAAAACAATTCATTCCCTGTTCCTTCTTCTTCTTCAGAATCAAGAAATTGGTACTGTTCTATTTCCTCTGTTAGTGTTCTTTTTTCGACTGAAAATCCGGACAAATTAAATCCCAAGAAAGAGAAGACGACTCCAAGATAAGGAATCGATGAGTAACCAAATGTTAAAACTTCTTCTCTAAACACACTATGTCTCACAAAGAAGTTTAGCATTGTTGCGAATATAATAATTCTGGACAATTCAACAGCAGACGTATGCAGAATTAGCCAAAACTGCATATAATGCCTTAAAGCGCTTGCTGCAACAAAAGCGGTAATCAGAATTATGGAGTTATGAGTTGGCGATATAAATATTTTTTCTTTTTTCGTGAACGATATGTACGAATGATATAGCGATGTGATGACAATTCCCCAAACTCCGTTTTCAGCACAAAACGAAAGTGGCGAAAGACTAATTGTAGTTGATAAGGATTGTACAATTGTCATACTAATGCAATTAAGTAGAATAGATAAAATCAGAAAGAGATAGCCAGCATGAACTGACTCGATTCCAAAAACAAAATATGGGGTAGAATAGATCGGTTCAAATGGTTCGCCAACAGGACTTGAAGAAATTGAAATATAACCAATGGTTTGGAAAATTAACCCGATAAATTCAATAAACGTAAGTTTTTGATTAAAAAAAATTAATGAAAATATGGACTGAAATATGGGAAATAAAAAAAAGAGAGTTTCCGATTTTTCAGGAGCAAGAGACATTGCAATTTTTAAGGATGCATCACAACTAATATCAAGAAGTGTGAGAGTAGCTGAATTGATAAGTGATAAATGTTTTTTGTGACTTATCATATTTTTCTTTCTTCCAAACATACGTACAAAAAATGCAGCAAGAAGCATTGATACATATTGGAGAAATTGAGAAATTAATAGACGTGGTGGATTTAACCGAAGAAAAGTAAGGCGTGTTTCTATTATTTCTGTAGCAATGTATGAAAAAACAAATAACACGTGGCGTATTGTTATTGCTTTCTCGAAATTTTCGTTGTTTTTTGATGGTGGCCGATGTCTCGCCACCATATTAGAATTGACTAAGTCTGTCAGATATTTATCTTTTTGTTTTGCAAAAGATTTTGTCCTAACAATATGATTATTGCTTATTTTTATGATTAAACGTAACTATATCTTACCAGAATAATTGTTTAAAGAATTAAAAAACAAAATTTAAATCCGTAAATGTTCGTTTATTCATCACTTAAAAAACTTGAATAAATTGTTATCAATAACATTTTCGGTTTCAAATATTATCAAATTTTCGATCACCTCCGTCGAATGAATAAAAATGCTGAAAAAGTTTTTGTTACATCTTCTTGTTGGACATCGGCATTTTCAAGAATTTTTTGGAAACTATTCAGTTGTTTTTGCCTATGTTCCAGCATCTGTATCAAACGTTTCAAATGAATCCCTGAAAAAGACAATAAGAAAAGAAAGATACTAATGTAATTTGATTAATATTTTTGTTATGATAGAACATGGACATATTATTGTTGCATAATAATTTTTCTGATTTCACTTCCACTATTTTTCTTTCTTGATCATATTGAAACAACTGTTATATTTCTTCTAGTATGCACAGCTATTTCTGGCGCAGGCGTTTTAGTTTTTGGTATCTTGAGCCCAGTATATATTCGTATAGATTCTCTTGTTGATAAAGCAATCAGTCACCAAGTGTCATATTCATCATATGAAAGCGATATTAATGGAACAATTAATGAGCTTCCATATCTTGAAATTGGTTTTACAATGAGTTATAAAATACTTCGAATTTTAAATATTAACAAATTTTTCATCTTCTTTGAAATCTTGTGCAAATGGATCTTCATCAATATGTGAAATATTAATTCCTGTCGAAAAATTATTGATTACATTATTCCCTTCTTGTCCATTTTCGTTTTCATCATTAATATTTTCATTAATATTTAATTGTTTTCGTTTATGTTTAATTAAAACAATTGATATTATAATAATAATAATAATGATAATGATAACAACACAAACAACAATAATAATGATATTGATATTAATATTATTCGAATTCGAATTCGTTTGTTCTTCTTTATGTTGAAATATCGTGAAAAAATTAGAATAAAATATGAAATTTGTTGAATATTGAATAATCGTATAATTATAATAAATAAGAATCGTATTAATATAAATATATGCTGAATTAACAAATGATATTGAATATGTATTTAAATATGAAATTTGTCTCGTAATTGTTCTTGTGATTGAATATGAATTTATTAATGTTATTGTTATTGAATAAGAAAATTTTATATCAGATTGGAAAGAAGATGTAAATGTATTCGATATTGTAACATAATTAGAATCAGTAAATGGATTTGACTTCGTATATGTATTTGATTTTGTAAATGAATTTGATTTGGTAAATGTATTTGATTTAGTGAATGTATTACTTTGTGAAAATGTCAATGTTATTATTGGTTCACAGCCTTCACTCGCATTTCCTTGTAATATGTTTAAATCACCAAATTTTGTATCATTGTAAACATTAGTTACAATAACATCTTTAGTTGAAATATTATAAAATGCATTGCTTCCAATTGATGGTTCTGAAGATCCATAATAATAAATACATTGAAGTTGTTGACATTGAGAAAATGAATAACTTCCAATAGTTGTAACTGTATCCGGAATAATAATGTTTTTCAAATTTGTACATGAATAAAATGAATATGTTTCAATGATTTCAACATATTTAGGAACGCAAAATGTTTCATTCAAATTACCATTCGGATAACAGTTAAGATTCGTATAATTTTGATTATAAATAATTCCATCTTTATAATAATTAGAATAATATTCATTTTCTTCTGAAATATTAATAAATTGAAGTTTAGAACATAAACTAAATGCACCAATTCCAATATATCTAACTGATTTAGGAATTGTAATATTTTCTAATGAATAACAATTTTGAAATGCAAAATCATTTATTATTGATATATTATTCCCAAATGTAATTGTTGTTAATTTAATATTTGAACTAAATGCTGAACTTCCAATTGACATCAAAGAATCTGGAAATGAAATATTTGTAAATAAACATGAATAAAATGAATAATCTCCAATTGTTGTTAATGAATTTGGAAACAAAATATTTGTAAATAAACATTGATAAAATGAATAACTTCCAATAGTTGTAACTGTATCCGGAATAATAATGTTTTTCAAATTTGTACATGAATAAAATGAATATGTTTCAATGATTTTAACATATTTAGGAACGCAAAATGTTTCATTCAAATTACCATTCGGATAACAGTTAAGATTCGTATAATTTTGATTATAAATAATTCCATCTTTATAATAATTAGAATAATATTCATTTTCTTCTGAAATATTAATAAATTGAAGTTTAGAACATAAACTAAATGCACCAATTCCAATATATGTAACTGATTTCGGAATTATAATGTTTTCTAATGAAATACAATTTTGAAATGCAAAATCATTTATTACTGAAATATTATTCCCAAATATAATCGTTGTTAAATTATTATTTGAACTAAATGCAGAACCTCCAATTGATATTAATGAATCTGGAAATGTAATACTAATTAAAGAACATTGTCGAAATGCAATATTTTCAATCGTTTTTAAATTATTACCAAAAGAAACTGTTTCCAATGAAGTACAAGAATAAAATGCATATCTTTCAATCGTAATAACTGAATCTCCAATATCAACAGATGTGATTGACGTCCAAAATTCAAATGTATTACTTGGAATAACAGTAACATTGCCATTAATAATAATATTTTTTATGTTATCATCTTTTTCAGTTGGAAATTCATTTGAATTAGAAATAGTAAGTGTTCCAGTATTTGGATCAAATGTTTCATATGAAAATATGAAAAAAATAATAATAAATATTGGAATTATTTTGATATTATTGACTTTTTTATTATGAACAAATTTGGAAAAATAATTTATCAATAAAAATTTGATTTTGATATAAAATTTTGAGAAGGAAAATGTACTGAACCATGTGCATAATGAATTATATCCATATATATTTACGATATCATGAATAGTTGCTCTTTCATTTGGGAGCATTTCTGGTTTCTGCCGTTTGATTATACTCATTCAAATTTCAATACTATATTCAAAACCAACAAAAAGTGAATGATGTCAATCACCTCACAGAGTATCCAATATAACCTTTTTACGAAACCTGGTTTAAGATATCGCAAAGATATCAGTTTTTCATCCACACCTTCTCATCAAATTTAAACTCATGCAAATATCGCTATGATTTATATTTTCACATTACTTCAAATAAAATATAATTTTCATCAAATTTCTAACTCATACAAATATCGCTATGATTTATATTTTCACATTATTTCAAATAAAATATAATTATTTTAATTGTTGTTTCTTAAATGATAAAGTTGATTGGATTAATGCATTTTCGATCTTTTTTTCGCGATTATGATTCACCATTCCGACGGTGACATTCTTTAAGAATTCTTTAATTTCAACTAATTTAATATTCGATGGAATTCGTTGAATAACACAAACAATATCTAAAAATTCCGTCTTCGTATTAACAAGTCGAATTATATTCTTTTTCGAATTTTCATTAACATTCGGTTGTGATATTAATTCCATAAATAATTGTGTAAAAACATCTTTTTGATTTTGTTCTTCTTCATAAACTTTCTCACAAAAATCAAGTGCAATACTAAAGTCGACAATACTTTGCGAAACAAGTTGAAGACAATTCTTAATCATTCCGCTTCGTCGCATTGCTACGAGTTTCTCTTCAAGAAAACAATCACTGATTTTATCAACTTGTGCTGCTGCATCTGATCGTTCACATGTTTCAAGTATCTTTTGTAACAATTTTTTGACATATATTTAATGTTATTTTATATATATAATTGAAACTAATAAACTTTTATATAATTTATAAATTATTAGTTTGATTTTAGTTATGAATTATTATAATTTTGATTTTGATTTTCATATAAAAATTTTTTTATAGACTAATTTTAAATGTTAACACAAACAAAAATTCTGTTTGCACAAGTTTCGTGTGTCATTTCACAAGTATTTTAATTCTTCATCTTTCAGCACATTGATTCACATCATCACATTCCTAATCAGAAATTTATTTATTACCAAAATGAAAAATTTATTTTAATTTTTTAACTCTCACTCCTGAATATTCGGCACGTATCCGTGGCTTCTGCAAAACTCGTCGACTTGCCTCGGCACCTCAGCCAGCACCTCAGCTGCCAATCCGATGTTTCCATTATTTTGGAACTTAACGAATGGTACGAACTGCACAATGTCCCTCTTCATTCTTACTCCTGTCGAAGACACCAGCGGCACCTCGTCAGCGTCCAATTGGTCCATTGCGCTGAAGTTCGCGTTTCCGACGCCGACGATGATGATACTCAACGGCGCATCTGTTGCTTCGACTATAGCGTTAATCGTTTCTTGCATATCATTGATGATACCGTCAGTGAGTATCATCAGAATTGTATATGTTTTACTTTCATTCCATGATTGGATAGCGACACCTGTCGCCGCTTTTATCACTGGCGAGAACAATGTTGGACCAGACAATTGTACGCATGTGAGTGACTGTCGATATGCTGAGAGGATTCCATTCAAGCCACTGACGTTTGGATTATTTGGATCAAATGTTAATGGGAAACAATGATTAATGATCCCATTAAGTTTACCACCAAACCCATAGACTGGGAATTGTTGATCACTATCATATGGACATAATACACTTCCAACACTATATATACATTGTTCATATTGATTCATAATTCCATCATTGCGTAAGAAATGTAATGACATTGGATCACGTGGATCTCTGTTGGAGGCAGTGTAGTCAATGGCAGTGATCATATTCAACTGAATGCCACTGCGCATGTAATCCCAAAATGTCGGTTTTCTGACAAGTTGTAAACTATTGAATCTGATTTGTCCACTTTTCACCTTTTGGCGCTTGTTGTCGGTGAATGAGATCTCAATGGGAGTACGCTGTGACTCCATTAGCTGAGAGATGGAACGTTCAACAGAGCCAATAAATTCATCCGGGCGGTTACGAACAAAATTCATTATTGATATGGTTATAGGCATTTCTGTATCGCCATTACAAATGGTTTGTAATGGGATTTCAAAGTTCTTGAAGGTACACGTTTGACTTCGAAACACAACTTCGGATCTGAAAATTGGTAATTTTTTGCCACTTTCACTGGGCTTGGAAATAAGAACATAGGGATTGTCTCGGGAAAAGAAGTGGAGCTTACGAAGATCCATGCAGGATATGGAGCCTGTAACAATTGAGCCTGATTGTGTGGCTTGTTCGGTTGTGATGATGAGTGTTCCTCGTTTGTTTGTGGCTGTGTTGTGTTTGAGCTCAAGACGAAGTTGGGATGTACCATTAGATACTAAGGTTTGAACATCAGTATCAGCATAACCTACAAAATCATGTTTTGATAAATCTGCATTTTCTGAGTCGCAATCATATACACAAAAACGGAGTGGCTGGTGTGTTTCGAAAACATACATAGCTTGGAAGAATTTAACCCAGTTTGGATTTGGATCATCCCATATAACTTCAGTACGTGCAACTTCGCAATATTTACCATTGACAGGTACAAAAAGTACACACATGGGATCACTCGGAGATCCAAGATCAAGTTGAATTACGTTTTCGCAAGAAACATGAATGTTTAAAATTGGATCTTTTGAAGCATTGTCTAACATAGTTGAGTTACTAACATTTGCTTCCGCTGAGTTAATTGTAGCATTTTGGTGAATGTGAGTTCCATAAGCAATGCTCATTGTTTAGGGAATGAGAAAATTCCGACGGTTTCGCATTGAAAAAACCGAAATTTGTATGAACGTTAAGTGGAAAACAATGGAATTTGTGATTTAACGGACGAAGATTTTGCATGAAAATGGAAACGAGAGGAAGCAAAGGCACTCATTTTATTGGAAATGACATTATAATATCAATGTCCATTTTGCCTTTTTCGTTTTTGTTTCCTTTATTTGCATTGTTTTATTCCAAATTTAAATTTTTATTGATAAATTATTTTTTCAAATTTGTTCATAATAAAAAAGTTAATAATATTAAAATAATTCCAATTTTTATTATTATTTTTTTCATATTTTCATATGAAATATTTGATCCAAATACTGGAACACTTACTATTTCTGACCCAAATGAATTTCCAACTGAAAAAGATGAAAAAATAACAAAAATTATTATTAATGGTAATGTTACTGTTATTCCAAGTAATACATTTGTATTTTGGACGTCAATCACATCTGTTGATATTGGAGATTCAGTTATTACGATTGAAAGATATGCATTTTATTCTTGTACTTCATTGAAAACAATTTCTTTTGGTAATAAATTAAAAACAATTGAAAATATTGCATTTCAAAGATGTTCTTTAATAAGTGTTACATTTCCATATTCATTAATATCAATTGGAAGTTCAGCATTTAGTTCAAATATTAAATTAACAACAATTACATTTGGGAATAATATATCAATAATAAATGATTTTGCATTTCAAAATTGTTATTCATTAGAAAATATTACAATTCCTAAATCAGTTAGATATATTGGAATTGGTGCATTTAGTTTATGTTCTAAACTTCAATTTATTAATATTTCAGAAGAAAATGAATATTATTCTAATTATTATAAAGATGGAATTATTTATAATCAAAATTATACGAATCTTAACTGTTATCCGAATGGTAATTTGAATGAAACATTTTGCGTTCCTAAATATGTTGAAATCATTGAAACATATTCATTTTATTCATGTACAAATTTGAAAAACATTATTATTCCGGATACAGTTACAACTATTGGAAGTTATTCATTTTCTCAATGTTTATTCACAAATATTTCATTTCCAAATTCATTAACAACAATTGGAGATTATGCATTTTATTCATGTTTCTTTACAAATATTACATTTCCAGATTCATTAATATCAATTGGAGGTTCTGCATTTAGTTCAAATATTAAATTAACAACAATTACATTTGGGAATAATATATCAATAATAAATGATTTTGCATTTCAAAGTTGTATTTCATTAGAAAATATTACAATTCCTAAATCAGTTAGATATATTGGAATTGGTGTATTTAGTTTATGTTCTAAACTTCAATTTATTAATATTTCAGAAGAAAATGAATATTATACTAATTATTATAAAGATGGAATTATTTATAATCAAAATTATACGAATCTTAACTGTTATCCGAATGGTAATTTGAATGAAACATTTTGCGTTCCTAAATATGTTGAAATCATTGAAACATATTCATTTTATTCATGTACAAATTTGAAAAACATTATTATTCCAGATACAGTTACAACTATTGGAAGTTATTCATTTTCTCAATGTCAACAACTTCAATGTATTTATTATTATGGATCCTCAGAACCATCAATTGGAAGCAATGCATTTTATAATATTTCAACTAAAGATGTTATTGTAACTAATGTTTACAATGATACAAAATTTGGTAATTTAAACATATTACAAGGAAATGCGAGTGAAGGCTGTGAATCAATAATAACATTGACATTTTCACAAAGTAATAAGTATACAAATTCTCATTTATTCACTCAATCAAACACATTTATAAATTCGCATTTATTCACTAAGTCATTCACATTTACACCATCTTTCCAGTCTGATTTAACATTTTCTTATTCAATTACAGTAACTATAATCAATTCACATTCAATCACAAGAACAATTTCACAACAAATATCATATTTAAATACATATTCAATTTCATTTTTTAATTCAACATATGCATTTGTTAATACTATTCTTATTAATTATGATCAAACATTTATTCAATATTCAACAAATTTCATGTTTTATTCAGATATCATTACAATATTAAGTTTAAATAATCAACACGAGAATTCTAATTCGTTAGATACGAATATTATTGTTGTTATTGTTGTTGTTTGTATTATTGTTATTATTGTTATTATTGTTATTATTTTAATTGTTTTAATTATTTATCGTAAGCATAACCAAAAACGAAATAATAATGAAAATAATAACAATGATAACAATAATAACAATAAAAATCAAAATGAAGACACAACAAATAATTTTTCAGCAGGAATTAATATTGCAAATGTTGAAGATGATCCATTTGCTAACGATTTTAAAGAAGATGAAACATTCATTAACATATAAATTTATTAATATTTATTTCATTGTGAAACATTAAAATTAAAATAAAAATTTTCAAAGCATTAATTTTATATCGATTCACCAATAAATAATAACAATATTCATATTTATGTTATATTTTTATCAATGAAATAATATAATATAATATTAATGAAATATAGGGTACATGACTCATTTAAGAATTGATATATATATATATATATATATATATATATATAAAACTTGACCTGCTTAAGTTTATATCTGTATTACATTTCATTATTCAGTATTAATACCCATGATCATAATGATTGATCACAATGTTTTCCAAACACGAAATTTAATATGAATTCATTATAAATTTGTAGCATACATCAAATTAAGTATAACTTGCTCGCATATAAAAATTGAACAACTAATGATTGCAAACATAAGCTATAACCCTAAAGCAAAGTTTTGAATTTTTATTATCACTTTTGTGTTTATAAACAAATCCAATAGAATAGACATTTTTTGTAATTTTAATATGTTCCCGTAAAAATTTCCTTTAATAGTGTTGTTTATTTATAAACCATATTGTTATATAAAAATAGATGAAACAACATCCTTTGAGCTGTAAAAATTTTCATTATTTTTGGGTTTTCTAAAAGTACTTTCCATCTCCATATGGAATTGTTTTCTGTCGTTTCCCTCCTTCTCTGTAATAGTTAGGTTTTTAAGATAAAATATTGATAAGTAAATCATAGAATACGAAGTAGCCATGATAGTGTATCAAAAGCATCAGTTAAGCTTGGTTGTTAAATTAAAAATATCATATCAATTGCGTGAGTAAGAGGTAATCGAGCAGATGGGATCAAGCCATGAAATTTGAAGATGATAGTAAATTTTCTTGTTGGAATTTATCTCATGTGAAGTTACAAATAAATTTAATGTTTATTTCACACCATATGGAGGATGTTTGTCAAAAACTTCAATCGATTGACATTTTATAAAATTTTGTTTGAAATTTCGGTCTGGTTAACGGTTATAATGAAAAGCCATTTTTACAACGAAACACAAAGAGAATTTGTTAAGGGAAAAACGGTTCCAAATTATCCAAAAAAAAAAAAAAGAAAAAAAGAATCATGTTCTTAAAATTATTGATGCAATCTCCCTTTCTACATTTGCACATTCCTTCATTTGCTGTACAGAAGCCAATATTAAATAACAATATTTTTCAAAAGATTTATATAAGCCCACCAAAAGCGCAACGAACACATAATTTGGCCGACTATTCATTTGAGCTCATTACCCAATATTTGTTTTTATCTAAAAGTAGTTCATTCAATCACATTTTGATATCAAATTTTACCAAGTACATTATATTTTTGGCTTCAAACTGGCTCTTGTCCAATAGCTTTCTGACAAGTTTTTCCTTTTGTTTTTTAATTTCTTTAAACTCATCTTTCATACGTGAACAAAATAAATTCCATTGCACAAATGCAAATCTTTCTAATGCTACTATGACTTTTTTTAACAGTTTTTTTGAAAATTATGAAAATGCTTTTTTAATCACAATTTTCACCTCTTTATTTTCATTTTTGTTTTCTTTGTTCAGTTGCAAAATTAAATTTTTATTGATAAATTATTTTTTCAAATTTGTTCAAAATAAAAAAATCAACAATATGAAATTAATTCCAATTTTTTTGATTGTTTTTTTCATATTTTCATATGAAACATTTGATCCAAATACTGGAACACTTACTATTTCTAATTCAAATGAATTTCCACCTAAAAAAGATGATAACATAACAAAAATTATTATTAATGATAATGTTACTGTTATTCCAAGTAATACATTTGAATTTTGGACGTCAATCACATCTGTTGATATTGGAGATTCAGTTATTACGATTGAAAGATATGCATTTTATTCTTGTACTTCATTGAAAACAATTTCTTTTGGTAATAAATTAAAAACAATTGAAAATATTGCATTTCAAAGATGTTCTTTAATAAGTGTTACATTTCCATATTCATTAATATCAATTGGAAGTTCAGCATTTAGTTCAAATATTAAATTAACAACAATTACATTTGGGAATAATATATCAATAATAAATGATTTTGCATTTCAAAATTGTTATTCATTAGAAAATATTATAATTCCGAAATCAGTTATATATATTGGAAATGGTGTATTTAGTTTATGCTCTAAACTTCAATTTATTAATATTTCAGAAGAAAATGAATATTATTCTAATTATTATAAAGATGGAATTATTTATAATCAAAATTATACGAATCTTAACTGTTATCCGAATGGTAATTTGAATGAAACATTTTGCGTTCCTAAATATGTTGAAATCATTGAAACATATTCATTTTATTCATGTACAAATTTGAAAAACATTATTATTCCGGATACAGTTACAACTATTGGAAGTTATTCATTTTCTCAATGTTTATTTACAAATATTTTGTTTCCAAATTCATTAACAACAATTGGAGATTATGCATTTTATTCATGTTTCTTTACAAATATTTCATTTCCATATTCATTAATATCAATTGGAGTTTCTGCATTTAGTTCAAATAATAATTTAATAACGATTACATTTGGGAATAATATATCAATAATAAATGATTTTGCATTTCAAAATTGTTATTCATTAGAAAACATTATAATTCCGAAATCAGTTAGATATATTGGAATTGGTGTATTTAGTTTATGCTCTAAACTTCAATTTATTAATATTTCAGAAGAAAATGAATATTATTCTAATTATTATAAAGATGGAATTATTTATA
Source organism: Histomonas meleagridis (assembly GCF_020186115.1). Classification (NCBI taxonomy): domain Eukaryota; phylum Parabasalia; order Tritrichomonadida; family Dientamoebidae; genus Histomonas; species Histomonas meleagridis. The sequence continues at coordinate 295,689 of NW_027150746.1, forward strand.
ATCAAAATTATACGAATCTTAACTGTTATCCGAATGGTAATTTGAATGAAACATTTTGCGTTCCTAAATATGTTGAAATCATTGAAACATATTCATTTTATTCATGTACAAATTTGAAAAAACATTATTATTCCGGATACAGTTACAACTATTGGAAGTTATTCATTTTCTCAATGTCAACAACTTCAATGTATTTATTATTATGGATCTTCAGAACCATCAATTGGAAGCAATGCATTTTATAATATTTCAACTAAAGAAGTTATTGTAACTAATGTTTACAATGATACAAAATTTGGTAATTTAAACATATTACAAGGAAATTCGAGTGAAGGCTGTGAACCAATAATAACATTGACATTTTCACAAAGTAATACATTCACTAAATCAAATTCATTTATTCAATCAAATACATATACAAAGTCAAATACATTTTCTGATTCTAATTCTTTTACAATATCAAATACATTTACCAAATCAAATGCATTTACTCTTTCGAACACATTTTCATCTTCTTTTCCACTTGGTGCTTCTCTTTCACATTATTTAGTTCTCACACATTTTATTTCACACACGCAGACGCTGTCTATACAAAACACATTCATATCCAATTCCATTTCACTTTACTTTAGTAATTTCACGTACACGTACACAAACACTGCAATTGTTTATTTCAATTATACAATTGTTCATTACTCCACATTCTATAGTTTTTATTCCGATTTTTACACATTCTTTTATTCCCAAACACCAAATTCCGACAGCCTTTCGTCAGAAGTATTGATTGGAATCATCTGCGGCGCCGTTGTAATTGTTCTGATCATTATTGGAATTGTTATCTTTCTTGTTCGCACAAGCAAGAAGCGCCATTTGACATCTTCGGACTCGAGGCGCTTTAATCCCATAAATAACAATAGTAAACAAAAGGAAGTCCCAAATAAGGAAATACAAAAACTTGCGCTTGAAGATGATGACCAATGGATTTGATTCATTAGTTATATTAAATCAAAAAATACGTTTTATTTCAATAAAAAATTTATTTCTAAATAATTTTATTAAATATATGTAATTAGAAAATCATTTGATAACATGCAAAGCATTGATGTTCTTCTTAATAATTAATTGTATGTAAGCAATTATTAAAATCTTTGCTTTAATTTATTTTCAATTTATTTAATAATTGCTAAACCTTTATAGATTTTCCTTTAATATTATTTAGTAAATAATTTTACTCAATATCCATTGACATTAATATGAAACACCAAGAAATTTAAACACCACAGAAGGATTGCATCAAACCCGTTTACAACGTTCTTCCAAGAAAATTATCCGGTTATAACAGCAAATAAAAAAACCATTTTATGACAAATGAATTTGAATCGTTTACACTCTATCGTCAATAAATCATTCAAAAGGCTTTTTTGGTTGACCAAAATTCAAATGGTTGTTGAAACTGAGCTTTACGACATTCTTGGAGTTAAACCAGATGTGAATGAACACGACCTTAAGAGAGCTTTTATTAAGCGTGCAAGAGAAGTTCATCCAGACAAAAATCCTAACGATCCAAATGCAACCGAAAAGTTCCAAAAAGTCAATGAAGCTTATGAGATTCTCAAAGACCCAACCAAGCGTGAAATATATGATAAATATGGTTCTAAAGGACTTGAAGAAAATCAAAATGCACCACAAGCCGATGACATTTTTTCAGCCTTTTTCGGTCCCCATGCTAACCACAAGCCTAGGACTAACAACATCACACAAGAGATTGATGTTACTCTTGAAGAGTTATACACAGGCTGTGAGAAAAATGTATCATATACACGTTATGTTGCATGCAATGCTTGTAAAGCAACAGGTACTAAAGATGGCAAGCCAGCTCCCACTTGTCCTAAATGTGATGGCCATGGTGAAGTTATAGTTACCCATCAAACACCACAAGGATTAATTCAATCCATTCAAACATGTCCCGAATGCAATGGAATGGGCGAATCCATCACCGATGAGATCCGCTGTCCAACATGCCATGGCAAGAAGCTAATTGAAGAGACCAAAGACATTATTGTACATGTCAAACCTGGCATGGAAGATGGGGAGAAAATTGTCTTCCAAGGAGCATCTTCGGAGATCCCAGGTGCTGAAACAGGTGATGTGATTATAATTCTTAATGAAATAGCTCATGATGTATTTACCCGAAATCATAATGATCTTCTTATACGTAAGCGCTTGACCCTTTCTGAGGCCATCTACGGCGCTCGTTTTGTCATTGAACATCTCGATGGCCGAAAACTTGTTGTTGAAACTGATGCCAAAGCAGTCATCCAACCAGGCGATGTTCAACGCATTGTCCGAGAGGGAATGCCTGTACGAGGCGATCCCTTCAATCGCGGTACTCTTTATATTATGTTTAATGTTCTTTTACCACAACAAAGCGAATTGTCCATGGAATTCCGCCATAGCTTATGTAAAGTTGTGCCGCATAGAGATGAAGCCAAAGGCATCAACACAAAAGATGAAAATGTCTTCGTCGTTAAACCAGAAATGGCAAATATCGAAGACTTCGAAAATGCAAAAAGAACTAAAAGTGAAACTAGAAGAGAGGCTTATGATGCTGATGGTTATGATGACGATGATGAAGATGACGAAGAAGGACAACAAGTTGGATGCCAACCAATGTAAGGCAAAAGTGTCATAGTCATCACTAAAATGTCAAAAAAATCAAAATGAGAATTAAAAAAAATTGATTTTAAATTTAAAAATAGAATTCATTTATAAACTGAATATGTTTTATATTTTAGTTATCTTTGTTTATTTTTCGTATTTCACAAAATCAATTTAATATTTAAAAAAAATTAATATAAATTTTGGGTTCAATGGATTAGACTGGTGATTGTTATAAATAATTCTTCATTATAATGAGTATTTATTGCATTCATGTACATAATAACAATTTTCTTATTTTCACTTTTTTTTAGCTCTCAAATTTGGAAATTCAATTGTTTACTCTTCTTGATAAGTTTACAATGGTAACGGTTATTTACAGTTTGAGGAAAAACATATCAATTCCATGAGCAGCAGCGGTCATGATACATTAATTGACCTAAAAAACTATTACTCTTTTAATCATTTGGAAATGCTTCAATTTTGCTTAAACTATTCAAAAGAAGAACTCAAATCTTTTAGTATTCGTTGCAAAGTCAATAGTCTTATTGAATTTCTTTATCTCAACGCACAGTATTGGCCTAATGCTGATTTCAATTTTTCGTATGGTTTTCATCTTTCTGTACCCATAAAAAAGTTTATTAACAAGGATGAAATTAAAGTTGTTCGTTGCAATCTTACCGATGTGCTCAAAAAATTATGCTTTACCATTCCTGATGTTGAGGAAAACAATCGATACAACATGTTAATAAGTTATTTTGCGAACTCAACATTTCCATCAATTTTTGGGAATTTTGCTTTTGATGAACTAGCGTGTGCTGCTTTCAATTTTATAGCTTTATTTATAAATGACGACATAACAATTCGTCTTGTAGGGAGTTTTCTCAAATCATCTTTTTTTTTTCAAGAACAATTCACAGACCATTTTTTCTTTTTTATAAAAAATAAGGAAGTTCGTACCCCATCTGACCTTACGAACCTATTACAAAAGAGCTTTGAGCACAGCTATCAATACTTTTCTGAATATCAAATCGCTGCAGCCAAAAACATCATTCATTTAAAAGCCGATAAGGCGCCAACCGCTTTTTTTGAATGCTTTTTGAACGGCATAGTATCGGCGTGGCCTCTTTCTCAGAAGTTCACGAATGAGATCAAAAACAAAATTATGTCTGTTTTCCCCAAATGCAAGGACATACTCTATGCTTTAGCAGAACTCTTAAAAAAATTCAGACAAAATCATCTCGAATTTATATTTAAATGCTTTACGATACCAGGTTCAACTACATTTAGACAACTCCCTAACTACCGAGATGTTATTTTTAAGGATGGTGGTGATTTTGCTATTACAAAATTTGATAAATTCATCATTAACAACATTGTAGACTGTTGTATCGACAACAAAGATCCAACTCCATTTAGTGGTGATTTTATTGATGATGCTTTTTCTATTTGTACAACTCAATATTTTTCTAAACCAATTAACTTTGATGGAAAACTTAAAAATTCTGAAGATCAACTTGAACGACTGCGTAAATCCAAAGAAACTATCGAATTTCTCTTCAAAATTTCCCCAAGTTTTAAATCCTTCCAAAGAACCAGCGACCGTTTAGATCACGTTTATCATGTTAACGTTCGCAAATTTGTTGAAAAATATAAAAAGAAATCCCTCTCAAAGGAATTTGTTCAAAAGAAATTAAAAAGGTTTATTTTAGAACAATCAAAAGTTCAACTTAATATTTCTTTATTTGATCAGCAAAATCTTGAAAATATCTTTCAAAGACTTCCGAACAAAATCGACAATGAGTCCGATGCAAAGAATACTTTGTTATGGTGTTTTCAGCAAGTTAAAAATTATATAGAGAAGCAAATATTTATAGATGATACTTTGATTGATTGTTTCTTAATTTTGCTGAAAGAAATAATTTAATTTTTTATTTTTTTGTAAAAAGCGATTTATATGTATTTTTTAAATATAAATAATATGCAAATTGAGTCGAAGCAAAGATAAGTTTTTCATGAAATATAATTTGAAATGTTTTACAATTCATAACATTATGTGTTCATTAACATTTTTCTTTCAAAGACAAAAAAGCTGAAAAATTTTTGTGGGTAAATAATATTAGGAGGAATAGGCATACGTAAAATACTGTTATTAAGTGGAAATGAATCTAAATTTTGATCATTAATGTAAATTTTTTTGGTACAAAAAATGATTTAATGATTCTCTAAATGAGTATTCATATGAAATAAGATGTCGTTAATAAAACTATTGCGCACAAAAAAACAGAGGAAATTGTGTAACGTTGTGTTAAATGTTATATATACTTCGAATGATATTTACAAATACACGAGTTACATTACCAATGCTCTAAAAAATAACATACGGATGATTTTAATTGAAAAAAAGATAACATGAGACTGTTTCCTTATAAAATAAGGTGTTAGTCGTCTATAAACAATATTTATTCATGCTGAATGAAAAAAAAATTTGACCTGAAGTCTATTTGAAAATAAATTCTTAATATCTTTCATTGTATGCTATCAAACATTTTACTCACATTATGAAAAACATAGTTATAATTAAATTTACATTGATTTTACATAGATATCTTAATTAAAAAAAAATCCTGATCAGGATGAAATACAAAAAAGTGTTGTATTCGACGGCTTATTTTCAAAGTCTTTGAAAAATTTCAATCGAGACTTCTATCAATTCTTTGTCAAAAGACTTGGCATTTTATAAACCATCAGTGGTGCTTGAAATTAATTTTTTTCTATAAGTTTCAATTGACAAAACAACACTGTGCGTACTCTATTTTTACAGTATTTGTGACAGAAGTTTTAATTCTGCCGAAAAATAGTTCACATCATTTTATAAACCTTTAGTGATGCAGGATCATGACAACGAGACATTCATGAAAGAAATCAAAGTTGGTGATAGAGTCAGAGTGAGAAAAGGCGCAAAAGTATATGGCAAAGACATGAATTGGGACAGCTGGGTATACGATGCTGTTTTCAATGTAGGAGAAATTTCTGGTGAAAGAGTCGTCATTTATCATAACGGAGGGTGCACAGGCCCAATTTATATAAGTGATCTTTACCAACCTTAAAAAATTAACTAAAAGATCCCTTTGATATCAAAATACATATTTGATTTATTATTTTGGATAAACTTATCTAAATTTGAAACGAGTTCAAAAATATGAGAAATTTATAGTTTTACTTGTTTGATTTAGAAAATGTAAGTGTTGACCAGACATATTGAGTACATTATTCAACTGATGAACCTTTCGATACATTAAGCGAACCAAATGCTGTACATCGATATCTATTTATTGATGCCACAACATATTTCATATTTACACTATCGAAGGAATTATAACTTATATCAGTTGGTTTTTCATAACCCAAAATATATAAATGTTAAATTAGTACATGATAAGGTTTCAATTGTTGTTACTTTTTTTCAAAAGATAAATGCGGTGATAAAACTTAAATTAACTTTAATAAAAACATGGAAGAGCTTAAGAATATCAGAAAGATAAAAATCACAACAAAACTGCATCAATTTCAGGAATGATCGCTAAAGGCGCTGATGTATTTCAATTATATCGAAGAAATTTTTATCTTGCAGCTCGAAAGTTTTTGAATTTCGGCTACTTCTCAGAACTTCCAACAGCATCACGTTCACTTGTAGCTGATGTAGAGTTAGCACTTGGTAATGTTCGTAAGAGATGGTTGCTTCAATTAACTGATTTATTTGAATTTGTACAATTATTTAGTGCAGATATAACCATAGGGCAAGCAGTTACTAGTAATTTAGCTGAAGCTAAGAACCTTCCAGATATGCTTTCTTCTTGGACTACATCATTAGTAGAAATTGGAAATTTATTCTGGATTCGATGCAGAAAATGTACAAACCTTAGAAATATTTATATACCAAGTTCTGTTTATTCAAATGGAAATCCATTTTTATAATGCAACAACAGTTATGACATTAGAAACATATCAAAATAAAACATTTGGAAATATGTGTGTCAATAAGGACAATACTTGACTAATGTCTTCCGCTAACACTCATATTCACTAAATCAAATACATTTACAAATAGTAATACATTTATCAGATCAAATACATTTACTAAATCAAAAAAAAGTATCGATTCAAATACTTAAGTTAATACATTTTTGATGAATTTTTCTTTAGTTAATTTTACTTTCGTTAACACTTATACTTTAATTTATTCTTTATCATATATAAAAGCTTTATCAATTTGCTGTTGCGCTTTCTTGAGGTCTTGTTCAATTGCTTTTATTGAATCTGAAACAAAGTGTATTTATGTCAATTTTATATATTATAATTATACAATCATATATTATCCAGAATATTTTACTTATTATCCGAGTTTCTCTTATGTTTCTTATATCGAAGATGTAATAATAAACACTGATGATAATAATACATTAATTATCATTATAATTGGTGTTGTCAGAGATAAAATGATTGAAAAAATTAACAAACGATATCGTAGAATTCTAAATACAAATAAAAAAAAAGTATTTTATATTTGTTTTTATTATATAAATCACATATAACACAAAAAGATATTTCATTCATCATCTTCTTCATCGAAAGAAATACTAAACAAATTTTGTTTTTCAATTTTCGAACTCTTATTTGACAAAAACGATTTCTTTGTCAGTGGTTTACGTGTTTTTGAGTTAACATTAGCACTGAATGAAGCATTTGATTCACTTGACATAATTTCTTTGCTTTTCTTCTTCTCTTTTTTAGTTGATTCATCAGATGAAGAATCCAAAAAAGAAATATTTGAAGAATCATCAAATATCTTTTGTTTGTTTTTATTTACAAATACTTTTTGTTTAAAAGATTTTTGTTGTTTCGATTTATAATATTTAAAATCATTATCTTTTGATGAATTAGTTATATCATCATCATCTTCAAATAATGAATATTTATTCTTTTTTCTTCTTGGTGAAATAATTGATGAATTTTGTTTTTGTTTATTTCTTGATGAAGAAGAAGTTGATAAAAATATTATATCATCCGAAGAATTTTTCTTTTTAATCATATCACTATAATCTGTTTGAGAATTATTGAATGAAATCTTTTCATATTTTACTTCATTTTGATTTTGATTTGTTTCATTTGTTGTTGTTGAATAATTATCATCAGATGAATATGATTCACTTAATTCAGAAATAGAATCAGTATCTAACGCAAGTGGTGAAGATAAAAATATCATTGATGATTCATTCTTGGCTGAAGAAACATCAACTTTCGTTAGGTTTGAAGACGTCAAAAATCTTTTGTTAGATTCAGAATTAGTTTCCGTTGTTGTTGATTGATATTTCCTTTGGCTTTCAAATATAGGCTCGGTTTCAAATGATGACGAAATTAAGTTCTTATTAAGTGATGAACCAGATTCAGAAAACTCAATTTGTTTCCTTTTATTTGGAAATTTTGGCTGCTTTTCCATTTTACTTGATGTTGAAGTGAAATCTCTTCTTTTTGATGAAGAATCACTAAATATTGGTTCAGTTGTTAATCTGTTGGATGATAACATTTCTTTCCTTTGTGCTGAGCTATTTGTTGGGAAAATTGGTTCAGTTACAAATCTTTGTGATGATGAAATTGATGATATATTTCTTCGTCTTGATGATGAATCACTAAATATTGGTTCAGTTGTTAATCTGTTGGATGATAACATTTCTTTCCTTTGTGCTGAGCTATTTGTTGGGAAAATTGGTTCAGTTACAAACTTTTGTGATGATGAAATTGATGATATATCTCTTCGTCTTGATGATGAATCACTAAATATTGGTTCAGTTGTTAATCTGTTGGATGATAACATTTCTTTCCTTTGTGCTGAGCTATTTGTTGGGAAAATTGGTTCAGTAACAAATCTTTGCGATGATGAAATTGATGTGCTTTTAGATGAACTACTAATGAAGACTGGTTCTGTAACCATTTCTTGGGAAGAAGATGAAATATAATTTCGTTTTGAAGAACTATTTGTGAAAAAGACTGGTTCTGTGACCATGTTAAATGATGTTGTTGAAAAAGCATTTGTTTTTCTACTTGATGTATTATGATCATCTTCAGAATATTCTTCTAATTCTTCTAAACTTGAATAATATGAATCACCTTCTGACAATAAGTCATTGGTTTGCTTACTTAAATCGATTTCAGATATAAAACGATTTTCATCATCTGACGAAATATTATGTTTAGCTTTTTTAGTATGAATGCTTCCTTTAGAAGAGGATTTATAAGGAATTGCTGAATAATCTGGTGGTTCATTTTGTGGAATAAGTATACTTGATGTGTAAAATTGACTATCAGCATTAAGATCTGAGTTATATTCACTTCTCCTTGCAGATATAAAATGAAGAACTGAGCTACTTGTGAAAAGTGATTCAGGTAAATTAAAATCATCATATTGTTTGAATATATCAATCTCCTGAAACTCGAAGTTTACAGATGGGATTGCTTGTTGATACCTCCAAATGTATTTTTGAAGTTGTTCATCACTTGAATTGATACAAAGGATTAATCTTGTAAGAAGTTCATTTATAGGAAGAGTAATTTTTGTCTTATTTAAGAAATCTTGAAGATGAACACCTGAACATACATCTATGTAGCAAACTTCAAATTGATATGATTCATATTCAATACGCCTACATTGATATAATTTTAAAGGAATATTTGGATGTGAGATAAAACAAACTGAAAAATTTATCTTCTGTATTTCATACTGAATCTTAGGTTGGCCCTTTGTTAAAAAAACAAAGTTTGAAGCATCTTCTGGAATTTGTTCAATAATTTCAGGAATAGTAAAAATTTTTGAATCAGATTCTGATATCCTTGAAACGAATTTTCTTGGGGAACATATTATGTTTTCTAATTCGTAGCAATGAGTGCTTGATGATGTATTCCCCATTTGAATCATAACGTACAAAGCCGCCAAAAGCGAAAAAATTAAGCCGCCCCAAAATGTGGGGAAATATATGTCAAAAAAATTGAATGTTAATATTTGTGCCAGTCACATAAAGATTTATGAACAAGAGAGTTGTGTACTTTTATGACGAAGATGTAGGAAACTTTTCTTATACATTAACTCACCCAATGAAGCCGCATCGAATTCGTATTGCTCATAATCTAATTTTAGCATATAATCTTTATCCAAAAATGAGAATTTTAAGACCAAAACGGGCAACTTTTAATGATATGACAAGATTTCATACAGATGAATACATTAAATTTTTACAAGCAGCAACTCCAGAAAATTCTGCTAACGAAGCAGATGTATTAAACAAATTTAATATTGATCAATCAGATTCACCACCATTCACCGGTCTTTACGAATTTTGTCAAATATCAGCAGGTGGTTCAATTTGTGCTGCGCAACAATTAAATGATAACAAAGCTGACATTGCAATAAATTGGGCCGGTGGACTTCATCATGCTAAGAAATCAGAAGCCAGTGGTTTTTGTTATGTTGCCGATTGTGTTCTTGGCATTCTTGAATTACTCAAAAAGCATGAACGAGTTATGTACATTGATATTGACATTCATCATGGTGATGGAGTTGAAGAAGCTTTTTATTTAACAGATCGAGTTCTTACAGTTTCCTTCCATAAGTATGGAGATTTTTTCCCAGGGACAGGTAGTTTGAATGATATTGGAATTGATAGAGGAAAATATTACTCTGTTAACGTCCCACTTCGTGATGGCATGGACGATGAAAGTTACATCACGCTCTTTAAGCAAATAATGGGCGAGCTAGTTAACTGGTACAAGCCAGGCGCGATTTTGCTTCAATGCGGTTCTGACTCATTAACAGGCGACCGTTTAGGCTGTTTCAATCTTACGACAAGAGCGCACGGCGAATGTGTAAGGTTTATGAAAGGTTTTAAGATACCATTATTAGTCACAGGAGGTGGCGGCTATACTGTAAGAAATGTTGCACGTTGTTGGGCATATGAAACTTCAATTTTAGTCGACCAAGAAATTGAAGATGAATTGCCTTTTAATGAATATATGGGATATTTTGGACCAGACTATAGGTTACATTTGCACCCTTCAAATATGGTTAACCAAAACGACAAAGAATATTTGGGAAATATTTATCGAACAATTCATGAAAGATTAGAACAAAATCCTGGCGCACCAAATGTTTGTTTCGAGAATGATTTCCAATTTGATAAGCCGGATCTACCTAAAGGTATTGGTGAATACATTGGAAATAGACCAACAATGAATTTATTCCAACAGAACAAATAAAAATAATTTTGTGAACTCAAAAATAAAACCGTTTTTAACGATCAAAATTGTCTGAAAATTATTTAACGTACGTTGGCTGGCTAAAATTTATTGTTTTAGGAAATGTCGGATGGTTCTGAGCTTTTCCCACAATCTAACGTTTCGCGTGCTGATTTGAAGCTTGTTCTTCTCGGTGATAGTGCAGTTGGTAAAACAAAGCTTGTTGAAAGATTTTTATTAAAAGAATATAACCCAGTTAATAACTCAACTTATGCTTTGACATTATACGAACATCATGAGAACCTTGGCGGAAAAGATATACTCGTAAGTATTTGGGATACTGCTGGTCAAGAAAGATTTGAGAGTATTCATCCTGCATTTTTCTATGGCGCCCATGCTGCCATTCTTGTTTTTGATGCAACACGAAAAGAAACATACCAGCATCTTGAAGAATGGAACCAACAATTAGTTTCACAGAGAAATCAAATTCCCGTTATTGTTGTTGCTAACAAAATGGATTTGAATCCATCTATTACAAGAAAGCAATTCAAATGGCCAGCAGCTCATAAGTATCCACTTTATTATACATCAGCTGCAAAAGGTGCAAATGTTGTTCCTGCATTTCAAGAAGCAATTCATCTCGGGTGGACACATAAGAATAATCCCGATGATGTAATGGGCGTTATATGTGAGCTTCTTGCAAAGGAAAATCAATAAAACAATATTTCGAATGAATTTTACTGGATTTCAAATATTAAAAGAAACATCTTTTGATTTGAAAAAATATTTTTTTTGCGATTGCCATTTTTTGTTCAATTTGCCCATACAAATTAATTTCAAATAATTAAAAGATAACATTCAAAATTAACGATTTACAAGTTAAAAGTATATAACATTTCATTTCGGTTCTTTTGAGTTAAAAAAGTTTTTTCCTAACACGTTTATTCATTAAAATGTTTCTGTAAGTTAATAAGTATCACACAAAACAACAAAAAAATGATGACAATTATGAAATCGTCGAAGAAAAATTTTTGTTTTCATTTATAATAATTAAAAAATGCCTATTAATATATTTAATATAATTAATGACGAGATCGATGGTGACGATGAGAGTGTCGAGATGATGAATTTTCAGGATCAGAATCTTCCTTAGATCTTCGGTGACGATGAGAAGATTTTTGAGAACTAGTAGCTGTTTCATATTTTGCAGAAAAGCTATCACTGACTGGATAGCTTTCTTGTTTAACTTCGCGATATGATTTTCGTTCACGTGAACTTGATTGAGCATGATGACTTTGTGAGCTCATACTTCGCTCCTTCCTCGCTATAATTTCCTGTTCTTGATAGTTTGGTTGTGCATCTTCGATGATAACTTGACCAACCATATCATCTTCAATTCTCACAACTCTTGCATGGAATGGTTCACCATCTATTGAGCTTCTATCAAGCTTTTGAGCTGCTGATTCTGCCTCTTTGTTTGACCGAAAAATAATATAACCAACTCTTAAATTGTAAGAAGCATGTTCAACCATAACAATAGGTTTTTGAATGCCTGTTGTTCTACATACAAATCTTGTGAAATCTTCCAATGGTAAATCTCCTAAAGGGTGAACTTGGACAACAAACGTCATTTTTAGCTAAACACAGTTAGTCAATTTCAATGTTCGTTTACTTTGTGGTAAAAATGTTTGACTTCTATAAGTGCTTTCATTCAAACAGGAATATCAAATAATTTTTATGAAAATTGAGTTAATGATTGTGAAAATATTAATTAATATAAATAATTTGACGAATGTTATTGCATATTTTAGCTGAGTTAAAAATCTCAAAGAAATATCATTTTGTTTGCCATAAATATAATTTGTTTTTAAAAGAATTATAATTTATGAGGAAGGAATAGCAAACAAAGTAAACTCACATATAATTATTATCTTATTTAAAAAAAAATGAAAATAACATATCTTCAAATTATGAACACTGAAATTTCAATAAAATTATTTTTTTCATTCTAAACTCACAATTTCTCTGTTAAAGTAAATCAGGATCACTAAAAAATATTATGGAGAGAATGTGTTTTTACTCTAATTCAAGCAATTTCATCAATTCTTGGTGTCCTTCAATAAGATCCTCGTGGATGTATGATGGCTTCGGGTATTCAGCATAATGAACACGTCCTGTTTTGACGCCAAATGGTATTACACCGTTCTCTATTGCTGCGTTGATGTCTGATGGGGTGTCGCCGATGTGCATAATGATGTCAAATTTTTTGCCGGTTTTTTCTTCTGCTATCTTACGCGACATTAAGACAGCATCTTTTCTGTCATTGAATACTCCGAGCCCACCAATCCTTTGTGGGAAGTATTGAGCTATTCCACAAAGCTCTAATTTCCTCCAAGCAATTCGAGGAAAGTTTCCACTTGCAATTCCCATTGTAACATTAGGTTTTGACGACAATTCTGCAAGAGTTTCAGGAACGCCTTTGCATACTTCAGGTATAGCTGTACATGTTTCGATGAAAATGTCTTCCATTCTTGTTTGTGCTTTGGAAATGTTCTCCTCACTTGGTTCAAAACCAATCTTCTTTATCATTTCGGCAAGAATTCGTTTGTCCATCCATCCATCAATCGAATGACCAAAAAAGACTTCAGGTGTATCACACTTACCAAAAAGTTCTTCACATGCTAAATGGAACGCATTTAAATGGAATTTAGTGGCATCATTTCCAAGGATTAGTGTTCCATCAATATCCCAAGATATGTATACCTCTTTGGACATGTTTGGAGTGTGGGGCACCCCAAAACTGACCATTTTCTTACATGTAAGGTCATCAAACTAAACTCGTATTAAATGTCTTCTTTAAAGCAGATTTGTTTTTTGAATAGTTCAAAAATGAAGTCCTAACTTTAGTCAGCATAATACTCAAAAATCATATCATAGTGATATTGTCATTTCGAAAAAATGATATTTTCTGGAATATTGTGATGATGAGCACACTCTTATCAGTCAGGCTCACTTGTTGGTATTAAGATATTATGGTGTTAGTAGCTCATTTGATTGGCATTTTAAACGAGAATTTACTTTTCATAGCCTATTATCTTACTTATGAAATTCTGTCAAAAAACGCTCAGGCATTTGAAAGATAATTTGAGTGTGCTCATTGAAATCTAAGACGACACCACGTCAAATTGAATTATCTTTATTGAAAACTGTTTGTTAAGCGCTCAAAAAGATTATCTGCTAAAATTTATTTGGACCAATTTTCAGAATTTTGTATTGATAAAAAATAAACATTTGAATCTAAAATTCTTAAAGAATCATTTTTAAAATGCATTGTCCGTGTCAAATAGAAACAGAAGACCTCGTTAATACCAAAATTGGAGAGTACAAACTTATTAGGAAACTTGGGAAAGGTAGATTTGGGTCTGTATATCTTTGTAAGTCAGAAAAATATAATTGTTATTTTGCTATAAAAATTGTCGAGAAAAATGCATCATCAGGTTTAATACAGTTTGAAAGAGAGACAGGAAACTTAGGTTCAGTTTATCATTCAGGTATTATCAGCTTATATTCTTTTTTTGAAGATAATCACCATTTTTATCTTGTTATGGAATATTGCTCTGGAGGAACTCTTTTAAATCTTATCCAAAGGTACAAACATCTTAACAAAGTTTCAATTCAATTTTATTTCAAACAACTTTTTGAAGTTCTTGACTATTGTCATACAAACAACATAGCCCACAGAGATCTCAAGCCAGAGAATATCTTTTTGGAGCATAATGGTCGGCTAAAAGTTGGTGATTGGGGTCAATCAAAAATTTATTCATCCTCTGAAGATCTTCTTCAAACACATTGCGGAACAGTGTCATATGCACCACCTGAGATGTTTTCCCATTCTCCATATGATGGTCAAGCATCAGATATGTGGTCAGCTGGAGTTTGTCTTTATGCAGCAGCTCATGGAAGGCTTCCGTGGCCATCATCGCACGAAAAGATCGAATCCATAACAAAATGTCATTTTGCCATATCACCAGATGTTGATCAAGAAATCGCAGATGTCATTAATTCTTTGATCGTGTTAGATCCAAAAAAGAGAAAAACAGCAAAAGAGGTCTTACAGATGCCACTTTTTCAAAATTATAATCCAACGATCTCAAAAGAGTTAATGCTTCCAAGAAGAGAAAGAGCATCAAACCCAAACATCAGCACCCTTAAAACAAGTGGAAAGTTACTCATAAACAGTTTGAAATTGACAAAAGGGAAAATGTCGATGTCATCAAATTTCCGTCAAAGAATTTTATCTTTTTAACGAGAAAATTCTTTTTTCAAGAGAAAATATAGAAAATACAATAAATCTTCATACCATGAATTTTTTTTTATAATTAAAATTAAAAAAATTAAAATTAACGTTCGTTATGCGTTTTTGAATACAGAAGTGACCGTTAAATGAATTAGGGCAGCCCAAAAGCAGCAAATTCAAATGTCATCCAAAGTAATTAACAAAGAGGTTATTGATTTGACTTATGAAACACAAAGACATGTTAAAAACGAAGCAGCGCTTATAGAGTTCGAGGATTTTATTTATAAATCGGCAAAATTCAATATTTCTACAGCATTAAATGATTTTATAAAACACCAAAAATGTTATTATTCCACGCAATATCTTGTTTCCCGCCATCTCACAAAGAACAGTAATCTTATATTAACAAATCTTATTTCTTTCAATTATCCAATTTTAGAGGGAAAGGCAGAAGTTGTTGATATTGCTGGTCTTGAAAAGGTTTCAAAAACGCCGATCAAAAATGATGCACTTGTTGACATTTTAACGTATTGTACAATTCCTTCAACATTTTACTTTTTCCTAGAAGAGAAACGTGTTTCAAGCTTTGTCGAATTTTGCTCAAAAGGTGTTGAGCCTACTAATTTCATGAAATATCTCAGAGTAATTTTTATTCATCCCGTTTTTGTCAGGTTTGTTAGCTCTGTTTTTAGCCCAATAATTACCCCTTATCTTCTCACAAGCAAAAAAATCGAACAACCAGAAGAAGTTTTGAACCAGATATATGAATTATGGGAATCCAAAATATCAATGATTCCAAATTTCATTAGGCGTATCTTCAATGAATCCACCAAAAACAAACAAATTGACAACAAGCCTATTTCAGGTTCACTTATTCTCTATGAATGTTTCTTCAAAGAATTTGTGAAATCTCCACAACGCTTTCTTGTCTTTGATTGTCACCAAAAGGTTCCTTCGAACTTTTTCGAACCAATTATGACATGTCTGCAAACTAATCAAGATATTCTACATCGGTTTGCAAATTCAATTCAATCATCAACACTTGAACTTGATACCAGTTATTTAATATCAAGTACCCAAGAGATTGAGAAGAGCATTATCCCCAACAGCTTATATGATTCTTTTGATGAGTTAGCAACTTCTTGCATCTCGAGCCGATCGTCAAAAGTGCCAAACTTTGACTTACAAAAGTACCGCATCAAATTTGAGCAGCCCGGAATTCTTGCTATAGATGAGGAATTACTTAAGAAGAACATGCTATCGAAACGTGAGAAACTTAATTTTGAGGAAATCTTTTGTGCAGGATCTGATATTATCATTGATAGTAGTAATAATCCAATCTATGATAACTTTGTTCTTTGTGGTAATTCGGTTAATCTTGTTCAACGATTATGTTTATATCAAGAGATAGAACATTCAGATCCCATTAAAATGTTGAACAACATTAAAAACAAACGATTTAATGAGGAAACATTAATAATTCAAAAGAATAACTTCAAGAAGAAATTAAACCAATATATAGCAATGACTAATACGCCGTTTCTAAAGCTACAAAATTATATCGAATACATTTGCATCGATAGTATAAAAACTACAACAACAAATAAATTAACAATTGATAAATACATCGAAACTCCAAAACTTTTCGCAAATGAATACAAAAATCAAATTTCTCAAATCAAACAAGTTAATAGTGAAAATAATTACTTCAAATCTAAGTCTCTATTCCTCGCATACAGTAAGTTCGCAAGTAATCTCTTGTTTCATGTTTATTGTTCACAACGAATCGATCTATCGGCACTCGATGAAAAAGTTTACCACTTTTTGGATAAAGCATTCGAAGTCATGACTGAAAAAGTCGAACTCGAATTAATTTTAAATCTCGAAAAAATCGATTTTTTGGCTGAAGAATTTAATTTATATTGTAATGAAAATACAAACCCACTTCAAAAGTTTAATAAGTTAATGAATGTGTTTTATAAAATGAATATAATTTGTAAATCATTTTTACCATTTGGTACTGAAATCACTGAAAAAGAAACAATTAAATTTGGTAAGTTATTAGTGGCTTATGCTAAACCAAGAAATTTAATTTCTGTTTTATATTTCATCGAAGAATTTCTTTCGCCACTTGGCTTCATTCAAACAAATTATTTCACTGGTATCGTCTATTCAATTATTCAGAAGGCAAAAGAATTTGGTTTCTATCCAAAAAGTGAAAAGTGTCAGAACAACCGTCTCGCGCACTTTTATTATTACGTGGCGGTTTTGGGCTCAAACGGAGGCGGTTTGAAGTCTCAATTTTTGACTAGATTAACCGACTCGGAGGACGTTTTGTCAGAAAAAATTATTAAGGCTCAAGTGCCAACAAAAAATAAGAACTTAATATTAACAATATTAAATTGTTCGAACTATGATATAGAAATAGAAAACCCACAAAACGTGGCATTGGCTGTGGTGTTCGCAGACGAAGTTATGAACACACGAGAAATAAATGGATTCCACGGAAAGTTTCCAAATGCAAAGAAATATTTGGTGGGAGAAAAGGACTCAAGAAAGAAGATTACCCCAATAACGATGGATGAATTGTTCAAAAATATTAAAAAATTGTAATTTCCCGAGAATATCGTATCAATAAAAGTAATTTTTCTATTTTTCATACGCATTACTTTCATGGCGCATAGAGACTGACAGGAAACAAATGCACGTTTCAAATTTGGAATATGTTTTAATTTGAAAATGTCTGTTTGATTGTTCTCTTGAGTGTGTATTCAATACTATTGAAAAGGTGATTTTTTGCATAGTTTATGTGATTTTTTGTTCGAACGATAAAATAACCGCACTTATGACTTTCTGGAAGCATAAATTTTTTGTAATGAAATTTGATATTTTCACAGAATGTATTTCATTTTTTTAGAAATCAAGCGGAATTCAGTCGTTTCAATTTGAAAAAATTCACTTATTTTCCTGTAATTTCCTTCTAAACTAATTAAAAAACAAAACATTTGCATTTAAGTTTACTTAAAATCGATTTTACTTACCGAGAGACTTCTTAAAGTTTTCTTCCGCTTCTTCTGGAGAGAGAGGTCCGACCAAATGATGCGGAACATATGGCTTTTCGAGCTCAGCGATTTCTTCTGGTGTAAGTTTCACTTTCACTGCGCCGACGGCGTCGACCAAATGTTCGACTTTTGTAGCGCCGACAATTGGCGCAGCGACAACGCTCTTGCTAAGCATCCAAGCAAGCGCGACTTGTGTTCTTGATATTCCTCTTTTTTCGGCGATTTCTTTCACTTTTTGGACAATGGCCATATCTTCATCACGGTTTGCATCGTATTTACTTCTTGCGACTGCATCTGTCTTAAACCTTAATGTCTCGGCGTCCCAGTCACGAACGAGTCTTCCGGATGCAAGTGGTGAATATGGTGTTGATGATACTCCTTCTTCTTTCAATAATTTGAACATTTCACGTTCTTCTTCACGATAGATAAGGTTGTAATGATCTTGCATAGAAATGAATGTGGCCCAGCCATGTTGGCGCGCAACTTCTTGAGCTTTAAGAAATTGGTATGCATACATGGAACTTGCTCCAATGTAACGAACTTTGCCGGCTTTGACAACTTCGTTGAGAGCTCCCATGGTCTCTTCAATTGGGGTGCTATAATCCCAACGATGAATGATTAATAAATCAATATAATCCATGCCAAGACGTTTGAGAGAATTGTCTACTTCACGAAGAATTGCAGGACGAGAAAGACGGCCTTCATTGAAATAAACTTTGGTAGCTATGACAACATCTTCACGCTTGGCATATTTCTTGATTGCACGTCCAAGCATTTCTTCTGATGTTCCGGCAGAATAACCATTCGCTGTATCGAAGAAATTGATTCCGAGTTCTAAAGCTTTTTTGACAATTTCTTCTGAATGTTCTTCATCAAGAACCCACTGATGAATCCATTTGGTCTTATCACCAAAGCTCATGCAGCCACAGCAAATGCGGGAAACAATGAGGTCGGAATTACCGAGCCTAACATATTCCATATTTTCGTTCTTCTTGAACATAAGTGAAATGAATTTTGTGCGCAGATACGATAAATATGGCATTCAATTTTGAGCTTCGATAAAAATTGAATAGTTTATAAACTTTCTATAGAAAAATTATCTTTGCAAAAAATAATTACTTATGTTTATATTTATATATCTAAATCTTGTTCTCAGGGATCGCGCGCTTCATGGTTTAACAGAAGTGCAACAAGTGCTGAAGATGGAGAAAGCGACATGATGAGTGGGGAACACTTATGTACAAATCGTATCGATGCTGCAGAAATTTGTACCATTGCTCGTGCTAAGATTTGGACAGAGTTAGTCCAAGAGGGACTGAAAAATGGTGCAATTGATTGGAAAAAGACTCACTAAAACTTCAATGGGCTGATGCGCAATATTTTTGCTGAAGAAGGAGAACGACACACAATTGCTCATAGAAGCTGAAGAAAGGACAACGAGAGAAGAAAGATTGAGGCGTTTAGGTTGTAAATTAGTGATATGCATTAGAAGAATTTTTATTGTATTGTTCTGACTTGAAAATGATAGGCGTATAATTGAATTCAAAATTTGGTATTTTGGATATCTAACCTCGATTTGCGTAGTTGAATTTTTTTTATTTTAAATGTTTTTTTGTGGGTCAGAAATTTTAACATAGTTCATGAAAAAATGTTGAAAAAATTTTAAAAAAACATATTATTTAGTATTATTTTTCACATTAAATGCGAACTACAAAATTATCTTCTTTGAAATCTTTTGCAAATGGATCTTCTTCATTAATATTATTTAAATAATCAATAGAAAAATTATTTGTTTCCATTACTTTTTCTATATCATCATTTGATTCTTCTTTGTTTTCGTGTTTTTTATTTCTCATACGTATTAATAATATAATAAGTAATGAAATAATAATTACAGCAATCAAAACTCCAACAATAATATAGACATAGGTTTTATCTTCAACTTTTGTTTCAAAATTTTCAAAAATAATATAAAAATCAGAATAATATTTGAAATATTTTGAATAAATAATAACAGTATAATCATAAAGTATAAGTAATGTCGGGATATATGTAAAAGATGAATTTATATTTGTAATAATAAATGAGGTTAAATATGAATTATAAATAGTTAACGATTTTGTATATGATAAGATATAAGATATAATAAAAGAATGAGTTAAAGTTACACCAGATAAAAGAGAGTCTGTAAATTTACTGAATAATGAAAATGTATTTGATGTGGCAAATGAACTTGTTTGAACAAACGAATTCATTTTAGTGAATGAATTTGACTGTGAATATGTATCCGATTGTGAATATGTATTTGTTGGATCCTCTCTTATGAAATAATGTTCTGTTTCTCCTATATTTCCTGTTTTATCAATTGCAGCAACATGAACATATACATTTTCATTGATTATATCTTTGATTTCATTTTCGGATGTCTTTTGAAGATTTGCAGTATCAGATGATATAACAGTATCAGAATTATTATCTACAACATAATAATATTCACTAATTCCAGTAGGAAAATAGAATTCAATATCATCTGATTGATATTCATGATTCCCATCAAATGTAATTCCGATAACTTTATATAAATATTTTACTTCTGGATCTTCTGCAGATATTGTAACTGATCTTTCGCCTTCAATTCTTGTGATTGTTGGTTTAGATGGTGCTTTCGTATCTTTGGCAGAATTATCATATGAAAACTGATACGATGTTCGTTGGAATAAATAATAAATTGTATTTGCAAGAATTTTACGTTCAACTTCTGTGGAACCACAACCACTATGGCCTGTTTGAATCATAGCGGTATTCCGATATGTTGTTAAGTAATAATATGGATTACCATGCCGAGGTTCAGAGTATCCAGGAAGATTCCATTCATAATTTATAGGTGCACTAAAATTAGATTCATAGTTTGGACTTAATTCAGAACCAAGTTCCATCCATACATCACCAAATGCAGCATTTTCACATGTATGCGTAAGTGGAATAGAAAAATTACTATTCTGATCAAGTTGATATGGGAATTGTGTAAGAAAACCAGATTTTGTAACTTTAGTTTCATTTGAATAATAACGCCATTTATATGGAAGGTCTCCATTAGAACACGAGGAAAGATCACAATCTGTAGTTCCAAGTAATATTCCAAATTTATCTGCTATTTGTCCAAGTCCAATTTCTCTACCATAACTTGAACCAACAACATCATGACCTAAGAGAACACCATATCCAAGATCAATATATTCACTAACACGTTGAACAGATTCGTTACTAATAAATTGACCACCATTAGAATCCCATGTCCCAAAGAAAATTACATCATATTCTTTCATTTCATCAAGTGTCATTTCATCAAATTCCTTTGTCACCTTTGGCGTGACATGAATGATTTGTTTGCCTGTATAAGGATTTAATCCATATGGTTCAAATGTATAATTTTCACCGGAATACTCGTAACTGCCTCCTTCCATCCAAACTTTTAATGCAGCGGAAAGATAAGTTGTTTGATTCGTACCATCAGCATACATGTAAGTTACATTAGGAATATCTGAACCAATTGTATTATTTAGTTTTTGAGGATAGACATTGAGAACTTTAATGTCTTGTGTAGTATTGTAATCAAATGAACTTATCGGTTTCCAATTTGTACCATCATCACTGGATGAGTAAACAGTATAATAAATGTTCTGAGTTTCATTAAAACCAGTCCAGTTTAATATAACACAATCGTCTTCATATTTTACTGTAAGTTTTATTTTATCTTGAAGTTTTATTGTCGAAATATCTCCAATGTTACCTGCTCTATCAATTGCAGCAACATGAAAATACTTTTCATTTTGTATATCTTCAATTGTGATTGGAATTGTTGTTTCAAGTGTTTTATATATTAAATCCTTATATGATACCTCTTTTTCTGATGTAATTACATATTTATAATGATCAATACCTGTTTTAACGTTAACATCAACTTCATTAGATCGAGTAAAAATCTTATCATTTATCAAAGAATGTGCTTCAACTAAAAATTTATAATCTGAACCAAAATCTTCAGCATTAAATTTAACTTTCAATTTATCTAAATCATATTTAATATCTGTGATTTTTGGTGGTGTTATGTCTTGTGATGAATGATCTTCTGTATAATTATCATATGTTCGTTGTTTTAAATAATATATTGTGTTAGCAATAATTTTTCGTTCATCTTCACTTGCTTCACAATTACTATGACCTGTTTGAATAACAGCTGTATTATCTTTTGTTGTAAGATAAAAATTATGTTTTAAACCATTTTTATCTTCATGAACTCCTTCATTATTCAATGATATCCAAACATCGCCAGTAGCTGCATGATAATATGTATGTGTTCGTGGAACTTTTAAAATTCTTCCAATATCACCAATCTCATATGGATAATTAGTTAATAAACCTTTCCGTTGTATAGATATTTCGTCTGATACAAATGTTGTATAATTAGTACCATAATTATAATCTAAATAATCTAGTTTAATACCAAAATAATTCCTAAGCGCAAGTAAACCTGTAGCTTGATGATTTTCAACAAAAATTCGTGTAAGACAATCATGACCTGCAAAAACACTATAGCCTTTTTTGAGATATTCATAAATTACATTTTGAGCTGTTATTCTTTTGATGGAATATCCAGCACTGCCATCCCATGTTCCAAAAAATATAACATCATAGTTATATATGAAACTTTTATCTACTGTTATATTAGTTTCAAAATCATTAATAGATATTATATCTACAAATATTATTTGAAGATTTGTATCAGGATCTATTCCAAATCCTTCGATTTTTGTTTTTACACCGTTTTCTATAAGTGTTCCTCCTTCCATCCATAATTTGAGTGATGCTGACTTAGGTAACTCCCTTTCTTGTGTTTCATTAGTAAATTTAAAATAAACTTTATACGTTTCATAAATACTGGCATTGATCGCTTTTGTTCCATTTGTTCCATCAAACTGACTTGGATAGATGTTCAACACTTTGATCTTTGATCCTTTATTATATGTGCTGCATTGTTTCCAATCAGACCAAACACCATTAGAATCTTTGCTTTTTTGATAAAGTTTATAATAGATATCTTGATCTTTGATATTTGTCCATTCTAAGTATGTCCCTCCTCGTCTATAGGCATAAGATAAATTAGCAGTTGCTGACAGTTCTAAATCTATAGACCGAGCCAAGAAAGTCAAGATAAAAAGCATATGAGATTTTGGAAACCCAGAAAAAGATTTAAATGAAATGAAAGAATATTGAGATCTATTGCAATTTTCAATATGGTATTGAAAAAGTTTACATTCTTCAGGGAGATATTTAATTGCTCAAAAAAAGTTATTTAACGTACATTGTGAAAAAAACCAACAAAATTTGGAAAATTTCGCTCATTGCGTCCAATATATCATTATTCCTTAAATGTTTATATCCAAATTGAGAGCAAATCAAATATATTCAATTATATGAGAGACACTAAAATACAAATGAAACATTTCATCAAATTTTATTTTTTTAAATCAAAAAAAGGATTCGACAGAATTATTAAGCACTCCCCGTATGTTACAAGCTTATATATCTTAACTTCTTGTTTCAAATAGTCATTGAGTTATTTTTGTCTGAAGCATATGGAACCATCATCTATGATAATTTATAATATTCTTACAACATAACCTGAAGGTCTTAGAAATTACAAGTTCCTCCCTTAAGTAAAAACATAAAACATTTAACAGAAGAAAAAAATACAGCATAGCCAATTAAATATTATGATTAACAAAGTCATATCTTTTATAAAGTTATGGATCAATTTGATTGAAATCGAAATCATTTTTAAAATTTCATTTGGATTAATTCCTTCTTAAATTAATTGTTTATGACGTTTCCAATCATCCTTTGAAAGTTCTTCATAATTTCCTAAATAATCACTTATAAATGACCATTCTTCAGACTCATCATAATCAAAATTTTGGAATATTTTTGTTAGCTTATCTACGAAGAGGCATTAAGTAATGTGAATTTTATGTCTTGACAATAAGTTCATTCAGGATTATCATTCACATTTATCCCCAATGTTACAGTTACAAACAGCATATTTGAATACGCAATTCCATATCATTTAAAAGCATTAGGCATTACTGATATCAACAATATTCTAATCAAATGGGAAAAGGAATCAGCATTAACGAATTAAAAGGAAATATCAAAATCGCCTCAAAATATGATCAACATATATAGAGAATTTTCCTGTATTAAAAACAAAAATAAATTGAAAAATTTGAAACACGATTTCTTATAATTATAAAAAAAATTAAGTGTCACAAAGGAACATATGATATTTTTAATATAATCAATAATCAAATGATTGATTTTGAAATTTCTATAATTTATCATATGTTTTTACCTATTTCTTTATTTATCAAATCTAGATTGATGTCTTGTTTTTAATATATTTTAAACAAATCAAGATGAAATCCAAATCATTTTACATTTGAAAAATTCGATTGGTTATTCTATCCTCCCACATTCAAACCACAAAAATTGAATTCAAAATATAAAATAGTAATATCTCGAAAATCATTAAATAAATTTATGTCAAACATGAATAATTGATACAACTTTTATTTTGAGCAATAATAATAATTTTTTTAATAAAATTAACTTTGAGATCAGGTTAAACTGAGAATGCGCAATTGAGTAACATAATCACTTTTTAACAAAAAATGACACAACAAAAGTTATCAAATTTTCCCTATCGGTAAATAAGATATGCAGCATTTAGATTTTGCCATTATTGGTAATGATGGAATCGGTAAAACATCTTTCTTGGATACTTATTTTTGGGATGATTTCCAAAGGAAAGAAATCATGATTAACTATACCAAAAATTTTACTTTTGAAGGTCATACAATTAATTTATCTGGCTTTGACCTTACGTATTCAAACAAAATGTATAAGGTTGAAGTTTTATGCCCAAGAAGTTTTTATTTAATATGTTTTTCACTTAATTCATTTAAATCGTTTCAAAATGTTCAAAAAATCTTTTATCCAATGATTCAAAAACATGATCCAAATAAGCCAATCATATTAGTTGGGTTGAAAAGCGATCTTCGTATCCCTAATTCCTTCAATAACTATATGGAATTAATTCCTACTCTTCAAGGAGAAGTATTGAAAAAAATAATCGGGGCGCGTGCGTACATTGAGTGTTCTGCGCTTAGCAAGCAAAATTTAGATGATGTAATTGAAGCTGGACTTCGTTGTACTCTTGAAAATCCAGGTGTACAATCATTTCACAAGCACAAGGAATGTAATATCGGCTGAAATATTTATGTTTTATTTTATCTAAAGTAATTCAACTTTCAATGCAAAAATAACTTTTGTAAAAATCATTTCGATGGAATATATTTGACGCTGCACATAACCTTTTAAATGACAAATGTTTTTTTATTTCCACCCACTGCATATTTATCATTAATTTAATAAGAGGTGCGTTAAAAAATTTTCACGATGGAAATTTCTCGAAGAAGATATCTACATATCTATGAACACAAATTTTTTCGGATTTCTTCTGTACGTTTTGGAGAAAAAGTGAAATAAGAAAAATGGAGATCTCGTGATTGGTAAAAGTTTTTATGAAAATATTACTATTTTTATAAAGTATATATATATGCGATAAAAAATTAATTTGAAGTATATTGATATATCATATTTATAATAAGAAAAACATCAATTTATAACCAAATTCAATTTCCCTAATTTTAAAGTTTAAATAAAATAGTGTAATACTCTTGCTTTTTATATATTTATATTATCCATGATCTAAAAAATAATTTATTTAGATAATTTATTTAGATAATTTATTTAAAAAATATTGTATATATTTTAATTTTTATTTTTGGTGATAAGATTTTTTTTATGAAACAAACCTAGTCAAATCATGTGATTTTCAGAAAAAATCAGATTATTTCCTCTATATTCATGACCCAATTCGCCAAAATATTATTTTTTGCATTTACATTATGTTTTTTAATGATATTTTAAATTTTTTTGTCTTTTGTTTCTATATGAAGAAATGATGTTTTTGAGTATTTTTACTTTTTCTTCACATGTGTAAAACTGAACTTAAATAAGATAACATAGGTAACATACTGCACTGAATTCGAATATATATCTTCGAATGAAAAATATCAATTTTTTAAATTTTGACTGCACCTCTATTTAATACTATCAATATGTTTTTATTATCATCAATATTAAATATTTAAATAATAAGGCAGAAACTCAACGTTAAAATAAAGTTAAACTTGATTTCTTTCTCACATATAAACTTCAACAACCATGAAACACAATGAATTAATGACATTGCAAAGTACAGCTTCAATTTAAATATCGTTTCTGCAAACCCATCTTTATGAGATCAATTTTGTTCAGAACCACTAAAACACTCTGTTTATATTACCGTTTGACACTTTTCCGATCAGCTAAGTCAAATTTCAACTCATTTCAGGTTATTTTGAATGCTTTCTGCAATTTCTTCTTTGAATCAAGTTCGGAAAAGGTTTACTTTTCTGATTTATTGAAAAAGTAAATGGGCTCAAAAAAAATTGATTCAATTCTGTTTGAATTTTAGAAGTTTACATTTCTTTTTGCGCAAAAAAAAGAGGGCCATTTTCTATCAAAGGTATGCAACACCTTCCCATCCCTACTCCTGCCGAAAAGGAATTGGACAAAGAGCTGAATGACATTCCTGAAGAACCTAAAAGTATTAACGATAATCAGGAAGAGAAAGAAGAGGAAGCAGTTGGAAATGAAGTTGAACCAACAGATCCAGCCTATGATTATCTCTGGAAAAACCAAGAAGCATTTGTTGAAGCAAACTTTGCCCAAAACTTCGGGTCCAAAAGGAAATGGAATAATGTATTTTGGACTGTTTTGTTTTGGATTAATTTAATTATAAGTGCTGTTTTATTCTTCATGGGTAAGCCTTGGGCAAGTGAGTCATATACCAAAGATGACCTTTCTCGTAATGACATGCTCATTATTGGAGCAGTTTCAATTGGCGTAACTGTTGTCATTGGCTTTTTAACTTATATCTATGTTCTTTTCTGCCCACGAGTGTATATCAAATCATCCATGATTGTCATGCTTATCTTACTTCTTGGATGTATGATTCCACTTGCAATTCTTACGACTCCACTTATTCTCATATTAACTGGTGTTATCTTCATTGCAGTTTTCATATATCAATGCAGAGTTTGTTCCAAATTAAACTTCAGTGCAGATGTTCTTCAATCATCAGCAATGATCATGAAGAAATATCCAGCTGTTTTCTTCTTTAGCATTGGCCAATTGATTTTCCAATCAGCTCTTTCATATCTATTTTCCTGTGGTGCTGTTCTTGTTTATTGCCGTAACATATCATATTGGTTATATGTTTATATCATTCTTTCCTACTTTTGGATAACTCAAACGACCACTTACGTAACATATACAACCATTGCCGGCCTTACATCTGCTTGGTACTTCCTTAACGGAACTGATTACATGCCACAAAGCATAATTGGCCGAGCGTTTTTGAACTCTATCGGCCCGTCATTTGGCGCGTGTGCGCTTGCAGGCTTTTTGGAAGGCATTTCGAATGGTTTCCGCTGGATCAGTAAGAAGGGTGAAACACTTTCATGTTGTTCTTGAGGATGTCTATTTTCATGTTGTAAGTGTTGCTTCAATTGCTTCAAGTCCATCGTTAAGTTCTTTGTCGGAGTCATTGATCGTTATGCATTAATTTATTGCGCAATGTTCGGTGTGCCAGCTAAAGAAGGTGTTAAGAGATGGGCAAACCTTAAGACGAAGAAGATAATTAAGCAACTTTTGAACACAAGTATAATCAGTCTTACATTTGGATTTTATTCATACGCATCAATGGCTGTTGGCGCTTGCGTAGGTGGTTTAATCGGAATGAAATTCTTCGGAAAAGATACACCACAGTTTACATTCATGTTCGTAACTTCAATGACATGCGCACTAAATGGTTTGTTGTTGATATCGAAGCCAATGGAAGTGATGAGCGATACTTTGTTCTTAGGATTCGCGGAAGCACCGCTTAGACTTGAAGTAGGCGCAAAGGAAGTGTACGACTTGTTCGGCGATGATACAAAGAGAATACTCGACCACGATATCAAAGAGGCAAAGGGAGAAAAGGAAGAGGGTTGCTGCGACGGATGCTGCGGATCTGGTGATGATGGATGCTGCTGCAATATTTGCTGAATGAACTAATTCGTTGAAATTAAAAATACAATTCTACGATTGAAAATGAAATTGTTTATGCTAAAACATATTGGAACTGTGGCGTTATTAGGTTATTAACTATTTGATGGAAGCTGAGTGTTATATCTCATGAATAACATTCGATGATTTTCTGATTGATCAAAAAATAGTATTTTGAAATAAATATGAAAATATACTTGCGCTTTATTATAGACACGTTGTGTCTTGAAGAAAGTAAATTCTTTGGAGAAATTTGATAATACATATCAAAAAAACAAAAATTCAGTTGACTTGAACATGTAAAACAAATCTATTGGTGGTACGTTTAGAAATAAAGAAATATTTGAATTTTCATTTTTTTTAAAAAAGTGATTCATTTTGATCCAACCAAAATTTCTAAAAGTATAATTGACCAAAACTATGCAATGCTTTGTATGCTTCCAGAGTATCCAAAACACAAAATATCTCAACCAATTTTTTCTTTATAGTTTATTTATTTTTCTAATCTCAGTGGGTTCGAATTTAACTATCCATTACCAACGACCAATCTTCATTTGATTCATATTTCTGCTGCATGTGACAATTTAGAAGTTTTTCTATTTTGTCTTTCCAGTAATTTATTTTCGATTAGAACTCAAAGTCCAGATTTATATGAGCCTATTCATTATGCATGTGCATCGGGATCTTATGAAATCTTATCATATATTTTAGCCATTGATTCTTCTTTATCACGTATTCGTTATCAAGTTGATCATTCATTATGTTATTTTGCTCTTTTTTCTGGTGACAAAAAAATATTAAAATTGATTCTAAAAAATGGATTTACACCTAATCATTCATATGAAGATTTAATATGTTCTTCAATTATAATGAAGAAAAATGAATGTTTAAAGACACTACTCAAAAATGACTTCATTGATAAGACACATAATTCTATTCGAACAGCTTTTACATCATTTAACTTCGAAGCAATTGAAATATTAATTAGTTTCGGAATTGATCCAAATGTAACTTTAAAAAACGGAAAACATATATTTATTGCTGCATGTGAACTTCATAACAAATATTTAGCTAAAATATTAATGAAAAATGTTGATGGAGAACAATCAACAAACATAAGTCTCTCTTATGCATTGTGCTTACTTGGTAGCTCAAGTGTTTTAAAATATTTCTTGAGAAATGTTAAATTCGATATAAAGAAGCCATGTAGAAATGGAATAGAACCACACAAAGCTTTGGTTGGTTTGCCCCAAAGAAAAGCATTAAAAATGATAAAAATCCTTTTTAAAAATGGATATGAACTTGATTATGTTTCGGATAAATCTCATGCAACATTTCTAATAGATGTGTGCATGAATATACATAATAAATCATTGGAATTAATTAGTTGGCTACTTGAAAATGGAGCAAATCCATTCGCTCAAATCCCTAATCACAATAACACGTGCTTATATCAGTGCGTCAAAGAAATGGCTAAAACATTTATTTATGGCAAAAAGATCAAACCCATTTTACATATCTTCAACAAATTTCTTGAAAATAAAACAGAAACAGATCAATAAACCACTATTTGTAACGAATAACTCTTGAGTTTTTTCGTAAATATTACAAATTATCCTAAAAAAATTAAATGAAATAAATTATAATTAATAAAGAAAAAATATTTTTTCAATGAAACACACCATTTTGTAATTTCTTTTATACAAATTCGCATTTAAAAAATTGTTACACATTTCATCAAACATATTTTTACCTAATTAAAGAATTTTACATAAGTTTTCATATTTTCGAACCGTCATCAAAGTTTTTATGCTCTTGGCCCAGCGATTGTCATTGGCCTTCCATTAATCAAATCCTGCACCACTCTTTCTATAATTCTATGGCCAGCACTGCAATTAAATTCTCTGTCGTTGTATTTCAGTTTTATCTGCTTTACAAATTGCGCGATATTTTCTTCGGTCGAAATCGGCCTTGGCACAAATGACGTCGATAATTGTATATACGCATGGTTCAGCAGTTCTTCGATTGTTGGCCTTCGTTTTGGATTTGGTTGCAAACACATTTGCATTACATTTTTCAACAATTCAAAGTCAGGAAATTCTTTCAAAACTTCGAACTTGATAACGTTATTGTTAAATATCGTATTATTTGCCTGGTTTTGTGGTGGTCGACCATATACAAGTTCATATAAAATACATCCGATACTATAAACATCAGCAGAAGTACTCAGTTTTGCGGGTTGCTTCCAATCAGAAAATGATTCGGGAGCTTTGTATTGAAAACTACTGCTTTGACGAAAGAATTCGGTACTCGTAGCATCATCTTGAATGACTTTGGCAAAGCCAAAATCAATCAGTTTGAGTGTGCGCTTGACCATTAGGAAATTGGACGGCTTAAGATTCCCATGGATGATCTTTTTTTCATGAATTGTTTGAACAGCTTCAAGCATTTGTTGCCATGTGTATCGAATATAATTAGGTGAAAGACGCTCTTGACTAGAAATTATGCTACGGAGATCTGCATCGCCAAGTTCAAGAACAATTAAAATTAATTTTTCATTTGTGTTAATCTCACTGTCAATAATATTGATGATACGATCACTGCCTTGAAGCTCTTGTAAAAGTTTGATTTCGTTTTCATAGTTTTCGAGAATTGTGAGACTTTTATCAGAATAACGAACTTCTTTTAATGCATAAAAATCACCATTGCTATCAAATACTTTGTATATCTTAGATTCTGAACCAGAACCAATCCTTTCAAGACGATTATATGTGATTCCATTAACAGTTATTTGTTTTTTCGGATTTATGATTTGTGAAAAAATAGCTTTTGGAGACATTGAAGAACTTGGAGGAGAAGGTTGTTGAACTGAATTTATAGGAACGCGAATTGCATGATTGAAATGACTTGAGCTACTATTATTATTATTATTTGTCATATCAATATCTGTTTCTTCCATCATTTCTTCTTTATCTTTCAAAGGATATTCTTTTCTTCCTTGAGCAAGAGAAGGATTCCTGAAATAAATTGGCTTAAATGGGCGAGAAGTCATAAGCTTTTAATATTTTAAACGTATATATAAATACAAACGTTTTTTGGCTAACGGTTTCTCATCGTTCAGTCGACCGTTTATTGAATTAAAATTTTGTTTTCCATGAAAACATTTTTTTATGCAGAAAACATTCAGACAAGAATAAATCAATTATTTCTTTATTGCCTAATAGTATTATAACAATGTCGGTGTCTCGTTTCGTGTGAATACATCTTTAACCGGTGCCGTTCCATCATGCCACACCATCCATATCCGGGTGCTAAAAACATGAAATAGAATCTTTACAAGGTTCCTAAAGTCAACGTATTTGGTTGCCGTGTAATAAAATGTAAGTTTTTTCCCATCAAATTGATACTCTGCACCAGTTATACTCATCGGGAGACATAACTCTTCAACCTTTTTCTGACATATTTCCAACGCTTTTCTTTCATTTTCGAGTTTGATGGGAATATAATTTATTTCATTTTGTAATGCTTTCCGCTGAATTTTTTTAGAATTTTTCATTTCTCTTGACGGTGGTGTTTTAGTCAACGAAATAACCAAGCCGATATCAAGTCCTCTGTCAGCCTCTGTAATAACGTAATCACCAACATGCAAATCCAAATTTGGAGGAATTGCAAATGTTGATACTCTACTTTGATGAAATTGAATAGAACAATAGTTATTTGGATATAATGAATTCTGGGCATTATATTCAAAATCAAATTGTTTTAATGGACTTCCATTACTAAAATAAAGAAAAGGAGAAGATGGAGCTGATTCAGAAAAATAATGTCCTGGTACATCTGGGAAATTGCTAAAACTTATGTTTTGATCATCTAATGGTGGTGAAAATTCACCAAATTCATCTCTTAATGAAGAAGGAAGTAAGCTGATACTATTATTAAATGGTTCGTCATCTAATTCGGTAAAGTAATTCCAAGAGTCTGTCATGATATTTGCAAAGTTTTCTCTGCGGTTTTCAATATCGATAGATTCAAATTTGAATGAATAAAAATTTAAGACAAATTTTTTAATTAGACATCCAACCAAACAAAATTACCATCTCTCGATCACTTTTTCATGAGGAGATAACCAAGAAAGAACAATATTGAACAAGAATTTTTGAGAAATTCAAAAAAAATTAGGTACTAATAAAAAGAATTTTCTTGCTAATGCATAAAAAATCCAATTATTTACTTGACCAAAAATTAAATTTAAATCTAATTTAAAAATTTAAATTCTCTTTTTGTAAAATCATTATATAATCATCAAATCATGAACCTTTTTGGATATTTTTTTTAATAAATTATTAAAACAAAATCAAAAACTAAAGCGATTCTTCCTGTAAAAAAGACGTCATAATTGCAACGATCAATTTTTATACAAAAATGGCAAACAAAAAATTCGTTGAACAACAAAAATCATTTGTTGTTATTTTCAATTATACTTCATTCCAGTTTTGTTGTTCGGAAGTATGAAGTTTCGAACAAAACTGTAACTTCAATTTTTTCAAAATAGAAGAATCAAATTCTTATGCATTATTAAAAAAAAGTTAATAATAATCCAAACAAAATATAGTTTCAAGTATAAGATGTGAACAACATTCTTTTAATCATTAACACTGGTTCCTATATCTATGCATTATTGCATTACATGCCATGAGTGGAACGTTCCCAGTTCCAACCAAAAATATTTAGTCAAATAATTCAATAAGTCATAATAACTTTTTCTATGATGTTAAAAAAGTTTTCAAAAAACGAACATCTGCAAAAGTGCCATCTAAAACCAAACCAGATCCTAAACCGTCAAAATTTTATTGTGCTTTCATGCATCTAGATTTGTTTCAAACCCAAATGACAAAATGAAATTGTCTTTTTGCATTTGAGCTTCGCCTTACTTCCGAGAGGCAAGAAATTAGGGTCCTTTTTTAAAAGATTATTTCATATCAACCCTAATCATGGTTTCTTTGAGAAACACTTTATATCAAAATACGTATGCGTCAGTAGGCCGCCGAAGAATTTTCTCGAATATGAATTTATGTTGATTTTTGTTTTTAATTTTTTTTTAATAAAAATTATATTCCAATAAGAAGAATGTCTAAATGCTGCCCATTTCTTATACAAAGCAACAAGGAGTATATACTCCCAAAAGCGTAGAAGCTATTCTTTAAAACTAGATTTCTTATCATTATAATAAAAATTCAATATTTTATTCACAAAAAGTTCAATTCCCCTCGTAAAGGGCAATAACCGCAAGCGAAGTTTGTGAAATTCAAACGACCATCACTTGCTCGCACAAAATTAGTACTTTTCATTCAATTTTTTTCTCTATTTTTTGTATAGTTTACTTTGTATTGAACGGAAGTGTTTGAGCAGCTTAAGACCGTTAAAACAAGAAAAGGCAAACAGCCCATGGACCCGCGATATCTTCCTGACATCAACCAGAAGGAATACGCAAGTGATATCACTGCTCGCTCTCGAAAGATCGAGAGCGCTTTCAATGATATTGAAAAGTCTGTGAATAATCTAAAAAATTCAGTCACTGTTCTTCGTCGTTGTAAGAACAAATGCATGATTCACTCTCACCAGTTTGAGAAAGATTTAAATCTCCTCACTGAGATGTATCATACATTAGAAGATAAATATAATGTCAAACCAAAGGAGGAAACTCCTTCTAACATAGAACAGAAACCCGACTTCCCACCTATGAAGAACAACGTTTTGGTCAAGGATCAAAAAAGCGACAATTTTCAAAAAATGCATTTAATTCATAACATTGAATGGAAGATGATTTCCCATTCCCAATATGTGACAAAGGGCAGTGTTAAACTTAGGTTTGCTTTTTTTGTTCCAGCTGTTCTTTGTTCTGTTCAATTTGATCCAAGTGGCAAAATGATTGCTTTTTCAGATGGTCGCAATCTTCATCTTATCTCTCCGCTGAATGGGGAGCTTCTTTTTTCACATGAGATTCCCCGTTCCCCTGATAAGAATGAATTATATACGCGAGTCATACGGTTTTCAAAAAATGGACAATACATTGCAGTTTCTTCCAAGTCCAATGAGATCTCCATCTTTTCTGTTGCCCAACAATCATTTATTGGCAATCTTAAAGATGCTCATCAAAGTGCAGTTTCCTCATTATTGTTTCTCAACGACAACATTACTTTACTCAGTGGCTCCTATGATGGTAATCTATGCATCTGGAACATCTCCACCATGCAACTTGTTAAGATGCTTCATCATGGATCTATTGAAAACGAAGGGAAACTTAACAAAGAAGGCGCGATTGTATCCATAGCGTCTAACAATGAGGAAAACTTTGTTGCAGTGGGCTTCATGAATGGATGGATTGGTCTTTACGACAAAGCTTTCAAGCAGCCCATGAATAAGTTCAAAGCGCATTCGGAATATCTCTTAAGCGTTGACGTCTTTCCTCAAAGCGACCAAATCATCTCCACGTCGCAAGACAAGACGGCGAAGATATGGCAAGTTCGAGGCGTCGCAACGTGCGAAAAGACATTCAGCGGACACATGGACTATTTGATAAGCGTAACATTCCCTTACAATAGTCCAAAGGTCGAATTACTGTTCACGGGATCGAAGGATGAGAACATTAAAGGGTGGGACGTGAAGACAGGTGAGAATTTGTTCACAATTGTCATTCATAAGAATACAATATTCGAACTACATCATCACCCGTTGGAAAACACTTTCGTGTCATGCTCAGGTGATGGATTAATATGCGTTTGGGATTATAATCTGAATCAATTGTAATTATTGGATAAAGTATATTGTTTAATCGTAACGTGTTAATGAATTATGTGTGAAGTGAATTTTATTTGAAATGTGTTGTGTGTAAAGTGTAATCACTCACTGTTTATTTCATATATTTAATATTATTTTGTGCTCATGCTTTAATAAAGTTTTCTTGGCAGAAATGTACATGCATATGAAAAATTTTATAATAGATACATTGTAATATATAAATAAATTAATGTTAATTAAGTGTTAATGAATTATGTGTGAAGTGAATTTTATTTGAATTGTGTTGTGTGTAAAGTGTAATCACTCACTGTTTATTTCATATATTTAATATTATTTTGTGCTCATGCTTTAATAAAGTTTTCTTTAATTAAATAAATTAATGTAAATTATAATGAATTGTGTACAAAATAAATTTTATTTGAAATGAGTTGTGCATACAAAATCATTACACAATAGAAAATGAATTTTATTCCATTTATAATAATGTGGAATTCTTCATAAGTAAAATTTTCCGAAAATTAATGCTATCCAGTTGGAAAAGTTTTTAATGAAACATTTATAATTTCAACTGCTTTTGCATGTGCAAGAGCATTTTATGCGTGTACTCATTTAGGAACTATTTTAATATATGAAAATGTCAACAAAATCGATTTTGGTTAAAGTTATATACATTTGTGTAAATTCTTCATAAAAAATATGGAAGCAATTTTGCAAAAAATTCTTTATAAACATTAATATACTTTATAGTAAATATTGCTACAAGAAATTCTCGAAACATTTGTTCAAATATCATGAAATCACAAATCGTCAAATTTTAGAAAATTCTTTTTTTTAATCCATGTTCTATCTATGAAAACTATGCAATATTTAGTAAATTGGCACTGGATATTTTTGAAAAATATATTTCAAAATTAATTCTTTAATTTTTTCTAACCGTAAAAGTGGTCTGCTTGCATTTTTAAATTTTAGAAAGTGTGAATCTTTTGGTTTAACACCTTTTGTAATATTTGAAACAATTAAATTTTTTGTTGAAGAGTGTTGGGATTATGTGATACATGAAATATCCAGGATGTTCTGATTAAAGAGTTCTGGGAATTCATTGGAACAGAACTTATCAATTTTAACGTTCGCATATATTGGTTTAATGTAAAAATGTTTTGACCACATCCACTTTTTGAATCCAATGCTTTTCGAAAAGTGCACAAATGTTTTTACTTTTTCTTTCGTTACTTGTGGGCAATTTTAGGAAATTGGCATATTTTTGAACGAATTTTGATCGGGTGAATGAAATTGTGTAAATTTTGAACGCAAGTTTCAAAAACAATATTGAAAATTGCAATAGATCTCAATATTCTTTCATTTCATTTAAATCTCTTCCTGTATTCCCAAAATCTTATATGCTTTTTATCTTGACTTTCTTGGCTCGATCTATAGATTTAGAACTGTCAGCAACTGCTAATTTATCTTATGCCTATAGACGAGGAGGGACATACTTAGAATGGACAAATATCAAAGATCAAGATATCTATTATAAACTTTATCAAAAAAGCAAAGATTCTAATGGTGTTTGGTCTGATTGGAAACAATGCAGCACATATAATAAAGGATCAAAGATCAAAGTGTTGAACATCTATCCAAGTCAGTTTGATGGAACAAATGGAACAAAAGCGATCAATGCCAGTATTTATGAAACGTATAAAGTTTATTTTAAATTTACTAATGAAACACAAGAAAGGGAGTTACCTAAGTCAGCATCACTCAAATTATGGATGGAAGGAGGAACACTTATAGAAAACGGTGTAAAAACAAAAAATCGAAGGATTTGGAATAGATCCTGATACAAATCTTCAAATAATATTTGTAGATATAATATCTATTAATGATTTTGAAACTAATATAACAGTAGATAAAAGTTTCATATATAACTATGATGTTATATTTTTTGGAACATGGGATGGCAGTGCTGGATATTCCATCAAAACAAAAACAGCTCAAGATGTAATTTATGAATATCTCAAAAAAGGCTATAGTGTTTTTGCAGGTCATGATTGTCTTACACGAATTTTTGTTGAAAAATATCTATCGAGAGGTTTACTTGTGCTTAGAGATTTATTTGGTATTTTATCAGATTATTCAGATTTTAAATATGATAATAATTATGTTAATTATACAACATTTGTATCAGACGAAATATCTATACAACGGAAAGGTTTATTAACTAATTATCCATATGAGATTGGTGATATTGGAAGAATTTTAAAAGTTCCACGAACACATACATATTATCATGCAGCTACTGGCGATGTTTGGATATCATTGAATAATGAAGGAGTTCATGAAGATAAAAATGGTTTAAAACATAATTTTTATCTTACAACAAAAGATAATACAGCTGTTATTCAAACAGGTCATAGTAATTGTGAAGCAAGTGAAGATGAACGAAAAATTATTGCTAACACAATATATTATTTAAAACAACGAACATATGATAATTATACAGAAGATCATTCATCACAAGACATAACACCACCAAAAATCACAGATATTAAATATGATTTAGATAAATTGAAAGTTAAATTTAATGCTGAAGATTTTTGGTTCAGATTATAAATTTTTAGTTGAAGCACATTCTTTGATAAATGATAAGATTTTTTACTCGATCTAATGAAGTTGATGTTAACGTTAAAACAGGTATTGATCATTATAAATATGTAATTACATCAGAAAAAAGAGGTATCATATAAGGATTTAATATATAAAACACTTGAAACAACAATTCCAATCACAATTGAAGATATACAAAATGAAAAGTATTTTCATGTTGCTGCAATTGATAGAGCAGGTAACATTGGAGATATTTCGACAATAAAACTTCAAGATAAAATAAAACTTACAGTAAAATATGAAGACGATTGTGTTATATTAAACTGGACTGGTTTTAATGAAACTCAGAACATTTATTATACTGTTTACTCATCCAGTGATGATGGTACAAATTGGAAACCGATAAGTTCATTTGATTACAATACTACACAAGACATTAAAGTTCTCAATGTCTATCCTCAAAAACTAAATAATACAATTGCTTCAGATATTCCTAATGTAACTTACATGTATGCTGATGGTACGAATCAAACAACTTATCTTTCCGCTGCATTAAAAGTTTGGATGGAAGGAGGCAGTTACGAGTATTCCGGTGAAAATTATACATTTGAACCATATGGATTAAATCCTTATACAGGCAAACAAATCATTCATGTCACGCCAAAGGTGACAAAGGAATTTGATGAAATGACACTTGATGAAATGAAAGAATATGATGTAATTTTCTTTGGGACATGGGATTCTAATGGTGGTCAATTTATTAGTAACGAATCTGTTCAACGTGTTAGTGAATATATTGATCTTGGATATGGTGTTCTCTTAGGTCATGATGTTGTTGGTTCAAGTTATGGTAGAGAAATTGGACTTGGACAAATAGCAGATAAATTTGGAATATTACTTGGAACTATAGATTGTGTTCTTTCCTCGTGTTCTAATGGAGACCTTCCATATAAATGGCGTTATTATTCAAATGAAACTAAAGTTACAAAATCTGGTTTTCTTACACAATTCCCATATCAACTTGATCAGAATAGTAATTTTTCTATTCCACTTACGCATACATGTGAAAATGCTGCATTTGGTGATGTATGGATGGAACTTGGTTCTGAATTAAGTCCAAACTATGAATCTAATTTTAGTGCACCTATAAATTATGAATGGAATCTTTCTGGATACTCTGAACCTCGGCATGGTAATCCATATTATTACTTAACAACATATCGGAATACCGCTATGATTCAAACAGGCCATAGTGGTTGTGGTTCCACAGAAGTTGAACGTAAAATTCTTGCAAATACAATTTATTATTTATTCCAACGAACATCGTATCAGTTTTCATATGATAATTCTGCCAAAGATACGAAAGCACCATCTAAACCAACAATCACAAGAATTGAAGGCGAAAGATCAGTTACAATATCTGCAGAAGATCCAGAAGTAAAATATTTATATAAAGTTATCGGAATTACATTTGATGGGAATCATGAATATCAATCAGATGATATTGAATTCTATTTTCCTACTGGTATTAGTGAATATTATTATGTTGTAGATAATAATTCTGATACTGTTATATCATCTGATACTGCAAATCTTCAAAAGACATCCGAAAATGAAATCAAAGATATAATCAATGAAAATGTATATGTTCATGTTGCTGCAATTGATAAATCAGGAAATATAGGAGAAACAGAACATTATTTCATAAGAGAGGATCCAACAAATACATATTCACAATCGGATACATATTCACAATCAAATACGTTTTCTCAAAGTAATACATATTCTCAATCGAATACATATTCACAGTCAAATACATTCATTGGTTCTAATACATATACAAATTTATATTCAAATACATTTACAGTTTCATTTAATAGCGTTATCACATTTTCATTTTCATTAATTTTAACGAGTTTTATAACAGTTACTGAAACGATTACAATGATTTCACGTATTGTAATTTCATATAATCACCAAGAAGCCACTTATATATCATATGTTTTTTATGATTACTCAAAGTTATTTTATTCAACAAATTATGTATTTTATTCTGCTTTCTACACAATGTTTCAGTCAACTGAAAATTTATCTAACAGTATATCTAAAGGTGAATTAATTGCAGTTGTATGTTGTTCAGTTGCAGTTCTTTTGATTATTGTTGGAATTATAGTATTCGTTATAAATCGCAGAAAGAAAGTGAAACTTCAATCTCGTGAAAGTAGTCATGAACAAAATGAAGAATATATAAACGAGAGTGTTGGAAACGAAATCAAATCATTTATTATAAATGATAATGATCAATGGCTATAACATTGTGCAAATTAATTTCCTTTAAATTGTTTTTAAAAAAAAAGTTTGTTTTCTTTTTTAATATTATTTTGAATGTTTTATATTTTTTTCAGTTGAATAATTTGGTCAATTACACGAAAATATAATTTGTGATATTTCATCGACTTATTTCACATAAAAATTAATAATTATGCAAAAAATAATTAACAAGTTTGTGATAGTAACAATATTTATTGATATTCGTTAAGGTTCGTTAATGATAAATAACGCAGATCCGGTGAATTTGGTTGAAAGTCCTCATGATACGAGTTCTTGAGTATCACTCCTTCGCACACAAATGGAGATGAAGGTTGGAAGTCTGGAATTTCGTCATCTGATTCTTCCGAATTTTTAAATTCGCTAACGTCGGACTCCTCTTCTCTCCTTCCGAAGAGGTCCACAGTTATCACTGATATGTTATCCTGTGAATAATTTGAGAATGCGTGATCTCTGACCTGATATGCTAATTCCAAAGAATCTTTAACTTTCCTTGAAATCAATCCAATTTGTTCATTAGTAAGTACGTCGAACACTCCATCACATCCTATCACTATAAAGCGGTCATCTTCTGATACTTCATATTCATGAATCTCTGGTGCCGGAATATTACCTGGAATTTCATAGTCACCCATAGATCTTGATGGCCCTAAGATTCCATGTAGTCTCATGTTTTCGACTCTACCTCCAGCGAAATGTATCCTTTCGAACTCTTGTCGCGCTGTCGGTTTATGGTCTATCGTCGAATATGTCACTTTCCCACTTTTTGAGAGAACGATAATTCTTGAATCACCAACATGAGCGGTTATTAGCTTCTTTCCATTAAACAAAGCTATAGCTAAGGTTGCACCACCTTTAAACCCTTTCCTACTTAATGCGTGATCCAATTCATGCACCATTAAAGCAATTGATTTTTGTGAAAATTTCAATTCTGTTTCTGCGAACTTATTCACGAAAGATGAACAAAAAATAGCTGTTCTAGATCCTCCATGTCCATCAAACAAAGCATACATATCAATATCACCTCTTAAGTTGGTTCTAATAGCGACTGAATCTTCCATATTTTCTCTTGCTCCCATCATTTCAGCCAATGATAGCCAAGGCTTTAAGTTCAAACAATGTATAAAAGGATCATCAAACGCAGGGTCTACCTTTGAAACCAGGATTTGGTTAACCGTTGTCACTTTTCGTATAACCACGTTTGTATTTGTCAAATCGAGAATTGAAAGATTTGAATACTTGTATGTGTTAACGTTCTCCTCCAACGGGTTATTTGACAATCGTAAAATTCGAAGTTTTGGCATTGCAGGCGTTTGTTGCAAGTGTTTAATTTTATTACAAGACAAATCCAATTCATCCAATTCAGGGAAGCATAAGCTATTATTCGGTAATTCATTAATTTTATTCCCTGATAAATATAAATTTGTTATTGTTGGAGGTAAATTTGAAGGAAAAGAATTTAATTTATTATTTGATAAATTTAATATTTTTATACATTTTAATTTTGGTATTGTCTTAAGTTTATTACCAGCTGCATCCAAAACAGTTAAATTGGAATTATGTGATATCGAATCAGGTAAACTTTTTAACATACAAAATGATATATATAATTGAGTTAATGATGAAGGTAATGATGGAATGTTTTTGATTTTGTTGTTAGTTAAGACAAGTGTCGTTAATGAACTTGTCATATGTTGTGGTAATGATGTAAGACAATTATTGTTTAAGAATAATTCAGTAATATGTGAGAATCGTGTGAAGAAGTTTTGTGGTAATTTCTTGATTTTATTGTTACTAAGATCTAATGATACAAGATTATGATTAAGTTTATCAACTTCTATCTCTGTGATCTCATTATATGAAAAGAAATAATTTTTGATACTTGTGTTTTGTAAGTTTGGTATCGAGTTAAGTCGACAAAAACCACAAAAACATGTCGATAATAATGGCATTGGTGATGCATCAAAACTTTCCACTGGGTTAAAATCAAAAAAGAAATTCGTAAGAGAAGATGGAAGTTTCGGTATATGCTCTATTTCATTGTGTGAGATATCTAATACTTTTAAATTAACAAAGGTTATGATGTTTTCAGGTAAAGTCTTGATTTTGTTGGAACTGATGTTGACATCTTCAATATTCAGAGGGACGATGGGAAACTCAGTCAAAAAGTTGTCGGAAACATCAAGAACTTTAAGCGATGGTGCGAATTTGCTCATGTTCGGTAATGTCTTAAGACGATTTTTGGAGATATTAAGGAACTCAAGGTTAGGAAAGCTGATTTCTTCAGATATGATTTCAATACTTGTAAGGACTAATGATAATCTTTTAAGATTTGGAAAACCATATTTGAGTTCATGAAGATAATTAAAATCATATGCGAGATTGTTAAGTGTTGGAGGTAGTTCTGGGATATTTGTAAAAAGATTATGACCAATATCTAATTCTTCAATATTGGTTTCCGATATTTTAATTTCACGAAGCCTGTTAGAAAATAGATTTAATTTCTTGAGTTTCTTGTTTTGTAAAATTTCAACGGGAAATTCTCCAAGACAATTAGAAGAAATGTCAAGACATTCTAAATTGGTATAAGAAACAATAGATTTTACCATTTGAGGATAAATAATGTTGAGGCCGTTCATTGATATATTGAGTTCACGAAGATTTGGTAGTTGTAATGGTAAACGTTGGATCTTATTTCGCTTTAATACTAACTTTTGACAATTACTGTGGGACTTCAATGCACGCTCTGGAACGAATGTCAAATTGTGGCTGCTAAGGTTAACTGTGTATTTTTTCGGGATGTCGAGAGAAGAAGAAACATTCCCACCCATTTGAAAACCGTTTTTTAATATTGAAATTTCAGAGGTATCAAAATCTCAATGAGGAAGAAATTGACAACTTTTGTATGAAGAACGGTGAAATGATACAATTGAATATATTTTAATCGTAACTGTGATTCAAAAATTTCCTTCTGGAAGCCGATCAAGAAAAACGGTTATCGTTCCTAGGATACGTTAATTCGTGATTTATAAACGTTTCCTCCAATGGAGGGAGAATACACTCGCTTCGAGAATGAGAGCGAAGAGATAAACACACAAAGTCAACCTCATGGAAATAGCGAAAATGAAATTGTGATTTCAAACAAATTTGTTCCATGGACTCCAATGTGGCTTTCTATTATTACTGGTATATTGGCAATTTTCTTCCTTTTGTACACAATTTTGGTTCAAGCTATACCAAATTCACAATATAAAAAAGCTAAATCGAAATATCCTAATGCAACATTTCTTGTTGTTCCAGCGGAATACGATGCCGTTCATTATATAACTGGACTTTCTCTTGTTTTACTTTTTTCTTTTGTTTGCAGTACACGCTTCATTAATTATTCATGTCCTCAAAGCATCTTTGTTCTCACTCTTTTCTTTTCTCTTACAAATATAGGAATTTACTGCTTTTCAATTACCACAATGTGTGATGCTGTTAAAATTGGATTAAATCCACATACAAATTATTCATCATATCTATCTTCTATCAATCAAATGATATCTGAAAATCCTTCAATGGTGTTTACTTCTTCTGGAAGTTATAGTTATGATTCAAATACATTTGAGTGTGTAATTAATAGATATTCATACCGTGCTAATTTTTCAAATGATTCAACAATCATCAATGATTTTGGTGAGGATTCTTTCTTTTCCAAAGTTTTTCTTTCTGTAAATTGGTCCGAAACAGCGAAAAATTACTTTGATGGAATTAGTGAAATGTTAAATGAAATGATTCCAAAAGAATTTAACGGAAATGAAATAAATTGGAAACTAGAAAAACAGAATCAAATTAAAAGTTACATCGATATTACATTAGTCGAAAAAAAGATTAATTCTAAAATTTCGAGAAAAACAGGAATTACAATGATAGCATTAATGTCTGGAATTGGCTATGCTTATAGAGTCGCATCGGTTCCAATATTTGAGCAAGAAATAATCAAAAATAATGTGCAATTGGTTGTGAATAAGATTCCTAATGTTGAAGATGAATTTTGGTATAATTTTCAACAATCTTTAAAGTGCTTCGAGTTAAATTAATATTTGTTTCCTGTAAAACAGATCAAATGTTAACATATTAAAACATATTACGTTTAAAATGTTTGAAGAAATAAAATTTTTATTTTATTATAAACCAAAACATCAGTTAATTTTTCTGTCTCTGTATAAAATTTAGATATGAAGAATAAGAATTTTTACACCTTTCGATTAATTTTCCCGTATTTTTGCCACCTTATTTTATTATCAATATTGATGATAAATTTGAATCTTTCGAAGTATGGAAAGGAACGACAATCGATGGGTGCCTGCCATTTCCAACTCAATTTTTACACGAACAAATAAATTTAGTAAATCAAATACATATACACAGTCAAATACATTTCGTAAATTAAATACAAATTCGCAATCAAATACATTTAATCCTTCATTACAATTTGATTTAACA
The DNA here is from genome assembly GCF_020186115.1 of Histomonas meleagridis. NCBI lineage: Eukaryota > Parabasalia > Tritrichomonadida > Dientamoebidae > Histomonas > Histomonas meleagridis. Next base: position 340,482 of record NW_027150746.1, read on the forward strand.
TTATACATTCCATTGTTTATATTAATTCATTTTCTATTGCAAACACAGTTACTGAAAAACTTTTCATAACGAATACAAAAACACTTTCTATGATTAATCAAGAATATACACAATTAGACACACAAATTTCTTATTATGATTCAATTCCAAATTCAGTTGAAACTATTGGAAATTATTCATTTTATTGTTGTTATGATTTAGAAACAGTTAACTTAGGTAATAATATAAAAACAATCAATAGCTATGCGTCCAGTGAATGTTCATTTTCAAATATCGTAATTACAAATTCTGTTATATTAATTATAAATTATGTATTTTCATGTTGCACATTGAAAGCAATTATACTTGGGGACAATGTTGAAACAATTAAAAATTATACGTTTGAAGAATGTTCAATTGTAAATATTGTAATTCCAAATTCTGTAACATCAATTGGGAATTCTGTATTTGCTTATTGTTCCTATTTAGAAACTATTCATGAATTTATAAGCAAAATTGAACTGCCTGTATTTATACAAATTGTTGATATCCTTATTTGCTATTATATACTCTTATTTTGCTTAAATGCACAATACATGTATATATTCAAAATGCAATTTCAAAAATTGATTAGCCAATTGTGTTGCAATTTTGGCATTATATGCTAAGAATATCTCATCAAATTTTGTAAATGAAGTAACTGTACAGTTGATCAATGATCAAAATTTGGATAATAAAAAATCATTTAGAAATAAATACATCAAAGTAAGCAATAAAAAGTTATTTGAAAATATTTTTATTTTTTCAGCAATGAAAAATTTGTCGTTCAATCTTTCTGATAATCAAATGTCCTAATTTCAAATTTTATTAACATTAAAACAGTTTTAAACCCCAAGTTCAAACATCTGTTTGAAGTAACTTTTTCAAGTAAACGGCCATTAATTGCACGTTAAGTATTCCATTGTCACTTTTCGAACGACAGCCGAGACCAAATGAAACCGAACAACATCCTAAAAGAGATAAAGGAGCATCATTCTAATTTTTTAATGTCATCAGGTAACGCTTTGGCATTTTTAGAATTTCTTAATTCTGTTGATTTATCATCGACTGAAGTTTCAATTGCAGCTGTTTCTTCTTTAATCGACATGGTTTTATATGACAACATATCCTTACCTGAAAATTTGGTTTCGTTTGTTGATTGTTTTTCAACAATTATTCAAAATCAAGATGAAATTGTTAGTCGGTCTTGTCTCAGCATTATCTCACTCATTAGCAATCAAGGGTTTCTTAAAGCTGTTTTCAAAGAGCTAATGCTTGTTTTTAATAGTTGGAATGATAGAGCCAAAGAAATCTTCCTATCATTTTCCTTTTCATTTCATCATCCAAACATTAGTGAATGGGAGGTATTTATACCATTTGCAGAGAAAGCGTCCAAAAGTAATGATGAATTACTTGCATCGACTGCCAGTGATTTTCTATTTTATCTCCGTAATGAAGACCAAGACGAAGACCAGCCAAAGGCCATTATGAAGCTTTATGCCAGCATTGATTTTGACAAGCAAAAAGTTGATCTTAAATCAGCTTCTTCAAAACGGTCGACCGAAACGAGCTTCAAGTCAACTTCGAATGAAACCAACGTCAGACCCTCCATGAAAGAGACAAACTCCAAATCAAGTTCCAAATCTACAAGTTTCAAATCATCCTCCTCCAAAGAATCCAATCTTAAATTTCCATCATCCAATGAATATTCCGAATATCCGGACTTAGATGACGGCGACTTATACAATGCCGAGCCACCCAAATCCAAATTCCAATTGCGAAGTTCCATTCGAAGTTTTTCGCCTTCAGTTTCATCATATGATTATGAAGAAGAAGAGAAACCCAAAGTCAAGAAGCAAGCGTTATCGCAACGTTCTACTCCCAAATCTCCTCTTAAGCAGAAAGAACAAACATCATTGCGTACTCCAACGACAACTAAAAACATTCGACGCGAAGAAACATATTCAGCGACAGCGTCAACTCCACAACGGACATTATCAAAGCCAAAAATTCGAACTCGGCCTAATACACTTGTTAATGAAGAACAACTTCAACTTAAGAAGAGCAAGAAAACGAATTCGACACCAAACATCACAGAACTCATTCCATTACTTAAGAGCAAAGATTGGGAGAAACAAAACACAGCGATCGAGTCAATGTCCAAACTATTGGTCACAGATCCATTACAATTCACTCCTAATTGTAAAGACATATGGTTAGATCTCTTAGACATTATAACATCTCCGCGCACTATCTTAGCGAATAACTCGTTACAATTTGCGTGCGATTTATACAAAGAGTTCTCCAATGTGTTATGTCCTCAAACATCACAATTCATATCGACGTGTTTAACATTAAGTTGTAATAGTCACCAATTCATTGCGGATGGTGCTACAGCATTGTTATTCACAATAGCGGAGAATAGTCCGCGAAATAGAGTCATTAAGTCATTCATTAATGGATGCTCGCATAGGAATTCTATCGCAAGAGGTAAAGCAATACAATGCATAACAATTGTGATGGATGATAAAGGGAATGTGGATGATAAGGAGCTAAGGCTGTTGATTAAATCAATCGCACCGTTACTAAGAGATACATTGATGGAAACAAGAGAAGCAGCAAAAAGAGCTCTGAAGAAGCTGTCGGAGGACGAAAGGTTCCTACAGATTGCAAAGGTCGTGTTCAATAACATACAGGACTTCAACGAGATGAGGAAAATGATCGAATAGCAGCAATGAGTTGGACATGTGATGTGTAAATTATGTGTTAGAGCTGCGTAAAAAGTAATTATTTATTTATTCGCTTTTTGATGGTAATTTAATAGCATTAAATAAGTGAAATTCATTTTTTGTGTTTCAGACAAAAAAGCAATTGATTAAATAATATGATTTGGTTTAGCGCCAAAAGAGGTTGAACCGGGTATCTGTTGGATATATGTTATTTCTTACAATATGTTAACATTAAACCTAACGGACGATAATACAGGTTTTTTATCGAAGTGAACGGTTTCACGATTGGGATCTCAATTTTTCAAAAAAAATTGCAATTTTTTGCCAAAATAAAATTTTCAAACTTTTTGTAATAAAATTTGTTTGACTTTTGTCAGTTAATTTGTTATCAAATAACCGCACAAATGTGCACAAAAAAGGAAGCAAAATGCTTCTTCAAGAATCTAGAAAAAATCAAAAAGACAATCACAAACTTGATGACAATCAACCTTGTTTCTCTTTTCTTGTCATTTTTTTAGTTTTTATTGATGCAAATGAAATTGATTTCATTGTAAGATATGAAAATAATCATGTATTACTGAATTGGTCAAAATATCAATCAAGCCAAGATTTAATATATACAGTTCATTCGCAAAGACATGGGTTAAACTGGAAACCAATCAGTTTATTTGATTTAAGCATCAAAAAATGTGTTAAAGTACTTAATGTATAGGGTGTTCCACCCCTACCGTAGTATCTCTTTATATAGAATAGATACAATAATATTTATTATATAAATAAAAACACTAAATTTAATGGGGTTTGTTTTTTATTTAAAAATAATTTTTGTCAAGTCTATCATTAACTAATAATCGATTTTTCTTTAATTGAATGCAAAAAATGACGTTTAAAATTTTTACCCCTCCATTATGGAGCTTGATCAAAAATCAATCACAATATATCTCGCGATGAAGGGAATGTCAGCAAAAGCGATTCATACCGAAATGGAGATCATATTGGGCGAAGAATGTATTTAATATTCAACAGTATGTAAATACCTCAGACAAAGAAGTTTTAATCAAACAATGTCACCTAACATTAGTGAACCGATTACCCCTATTGACGAAAATGTTGATTTATAGATTTGGGAAATTTTAGATAAATTTCCATATGCTTCAATAAGACAAATAGCTAAGTTAACAGAGATTCCAAACACTACTGTATATAGGCATCTTACTGAAAAGCTTGGCTATGAAAATAAACTTTTAAAGTGGGTTCCACATTTACTGACGGAAGATATTAAAAAACAAAGAGTCACTAAATCAATTCAACTTTTAAAGTATTAGAGATTGCAAGACATAACAGTTATAAATATTTTATAACAGGTGACGAGTCCTGGTTTTATTATGATTATTATTATGTTCGACAATGGATACCACGAGGAACACCACGAGGTACAATAAGCAAAAGGACTATTACGCAAAAAAAAGTAATGTTGACGGTTTTTTGGAATCCTCACGGATTTATTGTTATTGACTTTCTTTCAAAGGGAGAAACATTTAATTCACAATATTATGTAAAATATATTTTATCAAAACTTTCCAAAAAGAATGGTACAAATCCTAAAAATGACACAAGAAAAATCACTGTACATGCCGACAATGCAAAACCGCATACGTCGAGATTCACAACTTTATATATGGACTCCAACAAGCTCAAAAGGGCACCTCATCCCCCCTACTCCCCAGATATAGCTCCTTCAGACTTTTTGAAAAAGTGACTTCAATATTATTAAATATACCGAAAGAAACTTTGCAAAGCGTTTTTGACGAATGGGAAAAAAGACTTAAAAAAGTTATCGAAACAAATGGAGAGTATATTTAATAAACATTTCATTTTTATAAATAAATATAAAAAAACTTAAAAAATGAGTGAGATACTACAGTTGGGGTGGAACACCCTATATATCCAAACACTGGTACTGAGGTTAATTTTATATATAGCACGCAATCACCAAGTAGTACACTTCCACTTTCAGCTATTTTTAAACTTTGGATTGAAGGAGGTTATTATATTGATAATGGTGTAAATTATAGTTTCGAAGGATTAGGAAGAAATTTCGATACACAAGAAGAAATTATAAGTGTTACGTCAATCTCAAATAGTGATTTTGAATCAATGAGTTTAGAAACTATGATAAATTATGATATTATTGTTTTTGGTTTTATGGATCAGGGTGGCGGACCTTATTCCCAACCGTATAGCGAAACAGTTCAATGTGTTTCGCAATATATTGATCTTGGATATGGTGTTTTATTTGGTCATGATGTTGTTGGGTTTTTTTATGGCAACTTATTTGGGTATGGAAAAATTACAGATAAATTTGGAATTAAGCTTGGAACAGAACCATGTCTCGTTTATGGTTATTGTTCACAAGGTTCAGTAAGTTCAAATTGGAATCATTATTCAAATGAAATCAAAGTTACACAACGTGGTTTAGTTACTGATTATCCATATCACATTCCATCAGGTGTTTTACCAATAAATTTAACACACACGAATTCAAATGCTGCATTTGGTGATGTTTGGGCTGAATTAGGTGAATTTGATAGTTTTACTTATGGAAATTTTACAGAAATAGAATCATATTCATGGGAACTTGACGGATATTCAGAATTAAGATATGGGAATCCGCATTATTATTTAACAACATATATAAACACTGCAATGATTCAAACAGGGCATACATTAGCAAGTGCAACATTATATGAAAGACAACTTCTTGTGAATACTATTTGTTATTTATATCAACATGCATCACTTCAATATTCATATGATAATTCTGTTAAACCATTAAAACTCAATCCACCGAATATCAAAAGAATTTCAGGAGAAAGAACAATTGAAATCAACACTGATAATAAGTATGAAACAGAAATTATTAATTATAAAGTTGTTGGTAAAATATTATATGAAAATGTGTATGAATCGTCACCAGTTCAATTCAATCTTACAACATATGTAAAAGAATATTATTACATTATTGATGAAAATGCGAACACGAATATCACAAAAGACAACATAAAAGGAATTCAAACAACAAATGGAATTATCAGGAATATTAAAGATGGTGATCTTTATATTCATGTAGCATCAATTGATAATTATGGAGTTTTAAGTGAGACATCGCATTTCTTTTTAGCGAAGGAACCATCAACGTTAACATTTACAGAATCAAATACATTCACTAAATTGAGTTCGTTTCCATTATTTACTTCATTGTCACATTCATTTATTGTTTCATATTCAAATTCATTTACCGAAACAATATTTTATAAAAGTTTTATTATAAGTTCTTTGACATTAACAAAAATTGATTCGACATATATTTATGTTAATATATTTAGTAATTCATATGAATATGCAATTATTTTATATTCGACATATATCAAATTATATTCAGGATTTTATACTGTTTATCAATATAATGAAAAAGATATCCAAAACATTAATGAAACAAATTATATTATTATTATTTGTATTTGCATTGTAATTGTGATAGTTATTTTAATTATTATAATTTTAGTTATTTATATTAAACATAAACATCAGAAGAATACTTCTATAGAAAAAGATAGTGATGATATAAAAGAAGGAGATATTTCATCAATTAACAATTTCTCAGCTGGACTCACGCCAACTAATACAGAAGAAGATCCATTTGCTAAAGATTTTGAGGATGATAAAAAATTTTATTCATATTTAATATTAGAAAACAATCACATTTTGTTTACATAATGCGAGTATAAAACATTTAATTATATTATTCCGGACCTCATTAAAGAATAATATTAATAATCATGCTTAAACGTATAATATTTATAATTTATTTAAGTTATAATTAGCAAAATTTCAAGATGTAATTTTTGAGTTCAGCTCGCACATTTCTATTTTTTTGTTAAATCAAATAAAAAAATTTATTCGAAAATTTTAGCTTTCTATATTCCCTTATAAAAGATTCATTATTATAATTCTGATGGAATTTTAATAAGATAAATTCCCTTAGTATTTTGATTTTATTAAACACGATCTTCTTGTGATACAATTTTGCGCGTTTTGACTTTTGGCGTTGCTAATTATAATGTTTCAACAGAATAACAAATTTAATAATGCTTTATATATGTAAATTCAGTATTTTAAATGGAAACAGCAAATTTCATTGTATTATAAAATTATTTTTAATTATTTTATTGAAACTTTTCATTTCGAATATTTGGAATAAATATCACGAAAATATTAATTACTTTTCATGTTATGTTGACTTCGTATAGGAAAACGTGTAAATGATTTATGATAAAATTTTTTGCAATTTATTTGTGACTCTGTTTCACTATGATAAAATTTCAACAAAATCACTACACAAAGAATAACTTATTTAGAATAGATAAATATATGATTACATTACAATTTATTCTATACCGATGTCTGATGAATCGGCAAATTCGTATTCTTCTGTCGTTTGCTTGAGCTCAAATGGAAGTGAAAGTACAGTATCATCTTCACTTACAGGATCTCTGGTTTCCTTGTTATGTCTTTCTGGTTTTGCTATATGATTATCTTCACTTTCACTGTAAAGAAAAGAAATTGCTTTTGTAATGCTGGTGATTGCATTTATGATATCATTTTTCATGTTTGGCCCTTCTTGTATTCTTATTCCAATTGAGCCTAATTTGCGTGATATCGCTCTGGCAAGCTTCAAATCTGGTATTTTTGCGTCTTCTTCTGTTTGATAAAATGAAAAATAATCAACACCAAATTGTTGGGAAAGTTCATAAAATTCTTCATCTGTGGGAACTTTGCCGGTGAGCTCCCATCCTTTGTTGATAAGTTCTTTTGCAATTGGTGGGTATTTCGATGCTTCAATTCTTTCAAATGCTTTAATAGTAACATCATTGACAACAGAAAGACCTTGGCCAATTGCTATTAGTAAAGAAACTCTCATATACTTTTTTGTGGAGAGAGGTGTCTCAAGATATGATATTTCACGTAAATTTTTTTGTTTTGATATCCCAGTTAAAAATTCTAGCTTAGAATCATTAGCAATAACTTTTATAAGGTTTGGTTGAGGTTCAAGTTGTTCTAAGGATTTTATTGATGTTCCAGAAATGTCTAAAATTCTTAAATCTGGCTGCTTTCCTAAGGTTTCAAGTGAATCAATTTGTAGATCTTTCAGACAAATTAATCCATCCTTTGGCTGAATTGCTCTGTTTTCAGTTTTGCAGCCTTCCATTTACACTATTGGGGTGCCCCAAACAAAAATGGAAAAAGAAACAACAGAAAATCAATATACTTATTTTTGGTACAAAAGAAAATCTAATTTTTCTGTTTTCAGAGTCGATCTTAACCCTTACTTTTTTTCAAATATGGAATCAATCATTAGACATATTATGAATCATTTAAAATTAAATCGAACACCTTCATTTTATATTGAAAAGGATGGAACTGGTTCAACTGTAAAAGCTGATGGTATAACGGAGATTAGAAATAAACAAGTAATAATTGTTGAAAATGGAATGACACCATCAAGATGTTCTCCAGGGTTTATGAAGGAACACCGAAACATTGAAATTGTTGATAAGCTTTTTGCGTCATGGAATGACCTTATTGCTAAACTGAAAAAAAATAATCCACAAAATAGCGATACACCAATTCATGTTTTATTTGATTCAAATGGTGATTTTACCCCACGCTTCTTCGATGTTGCAAAAGAATTTGGTATTTCCGAAAGTTAAAACTTACATTATTAAGAATTCATAAACAAATGTTAACACATACTAAATTTTAATATATATTTTAATGTTAAAAAACAAGATTATAGACAATAAAAAGAAATGGGTAATTAAATTTTTAAATACACATATATAGATTGGAATGCATTTTTTTCTAACCCCATGTTTTTTTTGGTGATCTCTTTATATAATATTTAGGAGAGCAACTTGATTTTTGCTGGGGTTTTTCAATTAACATGAAGGAATTATATTCCTCTAAATCATTTTCATTTATCGAAAAAGAGTTATTTGCTGAGTATGCATCAATAGTTTGAAACAAGTAGCTAATTTCATTTTTTAATTCATCTATTTTATCTTCCGTTGTAATACTATTTTTTGCTTGGCTTTGGAATAAATCAGTACTATCGAGTTCGTGAATTGTCATCGTTTTTGACCTGCCATATGATCTTTTTGGGGAGTCTTTTGAATGGCTTGAAAAAAGGGAGCTCATGTTTTCGCTTTGTTTTTAAAGTTCTCCAACACCAAAAAAATAAATAAATGACGATAACAACAATTCAATAATTTATATATGATAAAGTATTGAATATTGAACTTTATAAACTTCAGTTTGCTTATAAAAAATGTTTATAAATAGTTTTTATTTTAAGTAAATTCGTTTTATTTCATTCACTCCGATTCAATACATTTATTATTTTTTTGTTTGCTGTTTACCTTTTTTTCTTTGTCTTTCTTCATACTGCTGTACTTTACTTGTTTCGTAAACTGTTTTTCTTGCTTTTTCTGGCGTTTGTGTCTTCGTCGTTGATGCCCCTGAACTTTTATCCTTTCGAATCGTATTCTGTGTCTTTGCTCTTGATTTTGTAGCACTTTCTTTGCTTCCTCCTTGTTGATACCAAAACGCGCCTCTTTGGTCCAAATAGACAAGTGCCTCTTTCACAAGCGATGATATCTTTTCATCCTCTTTTTTGCCAAAGTTTTCGGCTCCGCTACTGATTGATGCTTCGATTTCATCTTGAAGCTCAAGGAGGTAATCATAATCAAGTTGAAGTTCGCCAAGAAATTGCTTTTTGTCTTCTGTAACAGTAAGAGGAGCAACTTTTTCCGGTAAAAGTTCTGCTGTTTTCGCAAGTTTTTGTTCATCGATTTCTTGTCGTGGAGCTGATCGATCTCGGGTCCCAATTGTCTTACGTTGATGCGTGACAGTGAAGTTTGGATTTGCTTGGAAGAGTTCTTGGCCATTAATGGAATCAAGAATGGCTGATCTGCATTTGATGACGCCATCACGAAATGCAGATATGTCTTTGCGAATAAAAAGACCACGTTGGAAGAAGACAAGTGCAAATTCAAACTCGCCCATTGAGAAATAAGCTTCAGCTTTGGTAAGAATTGCTTTGGGATTTTTTTCGTTATCTTTTAGAACAGCATCAACATCACGAATGGCATCCTCTGGTTGACCAACTTGAATATAACAGTTAGCACGATCAATTAATATGTTAGGATCTTCTTTTTGCATTTCCATTGCTTGGGTAAATGCATCAATTGCACGATGATATTCTTTGGCTTTATAAAGTGTACCACCTTCTGAAACAAGAGCTTTATATTTAAGGTTTTTAACTTCTTCGGATGATATTGGTTTCCCTGTTTTCTTTTTTGTAATTGTTACTACTTCACCTGTTTCTTCGTCGACCTTTTTAATTGTTTGATCTTTTCCAAGAAGCTTTGCTGTCATTTGGAGACGAAGGTTGTATGCTGTGTTTGTGTTGAAGGTAGTCATTTATTTCCTAAATAACGTATTTAGACCGTTTATATTGGGGTGGTGCAAAAATAATTTCATATCACATACCACAACCCATGAATGAAAAAAGTTCTGCAATCATTATCAAACATATGAACTTAAACTGGGATGAAATGTGGATTCGAAAGAACTTTTCACGTTTTGGTACAATAGTTAATATTGATATACCAATTCATAGAAATGGTAAGAAAAAAGGATTTGGCTTTGTCGAATATTCGAAAGAAGATGAGGCAAAAGCAGCATTAGAAGAGTTAAGTATTTTTATTTTTTAACTTCAGGTAATGGAACGATTGATAATCAAACCATAGCGGTTGAACCCTTTAATACAATTGATACATACAGGTATAGCGATGAAGAGTTTTCAGATTATGACGATAATGGTGGTAAAGAAAAGGCAGCCTATATCAAAATTCCAAGAAGAGATATTTCGGGTAAATACAACAACATTCCACGTCCTTCTACACCACCAGATCTTCCTCCAATGCCACCGCCTCAAGCGCCTCCAATTGAGCTTCTTTACTCACAAAATCAAGAGGAAGAAAAACCGCCCAAAGAAGAATCAACAGAAGAAAGCAAAGAAACAAAGCGAAAAAAGGAAGATTCCAAACGCAAGAAAGGAAGCCGCGATTCCAGGGATGATAAGGGAAGCCGAAGTTCGAGATACGAAAGAGATAAAGAATCACGAAGAGATCGCGAAGACAGAGAGTCACGAAGGGATAGAGAGGAAAGGGAATCCCGAAGAGACCGTGAAGACAGAGAATCGCGAAGAGATCGAGATCGCGATGATCGCGATTCAAGGAGAAACAGACGCGACCGCGACCGAGAAAGCGACCGATCTAAAGAATCGCGCTCTCATGGCGATAGGCACAAGGAGCGAAAAGATGTCGACTGGAGCGAAAAGAAAGACAAGGAAAAAGAGCGCGAAAGGAGGCACGAGCGCGAAAGGAGCCGCGAAAGGTCGAGATCTCCACCGAGGCGCGTCAGAGGAGAATTTTCAGGTCGACATCACAGAGATTGAATTTAGTGATTTGCATAATAAATTTGAGAAATTGTGTGAAATGGTATATATAAGTTACAAAATCTTTTAAGGTATTATTAAAAAGATGTAAGAAATTAAAAGAAATTTTAATAACTCAGAGCGTGCATAAAAAAATGCTGTTTTAAATATATTGAATAATTTCCAAATATTAACTCACAACACCATAATATAAAAAATTTATAGTGAATAAAGCAGAAAAATATCTTTTACATTAATATCAATTCCTTTTTGTGCAATAAGTAATTTAACTATTTCTATATAATCATACCAAGATGCTATCATAAGTGCTGTTCTAAATAATTTAAATAATTCCCAGATATTATTATGAAACAAAAAACAATTAAAATAAATTTCAAATAACACAAATAAAAAATTTGATCATTTATATTAATTCCTTCTTTTTCAAGAAGTAATTTAACGATTGTTATATGACCTTTTGAAGATGCTATCATAAGGGGTGTCCAAAATATTTAAAATAATTTCCAAATATAATTTTGAAACATCAAATTATTATTATAAATTACATTTTTATAATTAATATTTATATCTTTTTGTGCAAGAAATAATTTGACAATTTCAAGGTGATTACTTCTAATTGCAATTGTAAGTGATGTTTCATAATTTTTTAAATATTTCTATGAAATCCAAAATTTTTAAAACATATATTAAATAAACAAAACAAATCATTGGGGCATTGACATTAATATTTTTATGTGCAAGAAGCAATTTAACTACTTCAATGTAACCTAAATCAGATGCAGCCATAATTGGTGTATAAAATATATTATATAATTTTCGAATATTACATTGAATTACCAAATAAGTTAAAAATAAATAAATACTTACTGTATTAACATCGATATCTTTACGTTTATAAAGTAACTTAACATAATTTACGAAATTTTTTTTTGTTGCCATCATAAGTGCTGTACGAAATTATTCAAATAATTTCTGAATATTATTTTTAAATAAAAAATTCCTAAAAAAAAATATTGAATAAAACAAATAAAAATTCATAATATTGATATTAATTTCTTTTTGCGTAAGGCAGAATTTGACTAATTTTGTGTTTCTATTATAAATTGCCTTTTTAAGTTCAAGGCCAAAAAAGTATATTAAATTCCATGTTTAAAGAAAAAATATCAAATTATTAAAATAATATTTAAATAAAAGAAAATATCTTTTATATCAATATCTATTTTTTCACGTTTTGTAATGAATTTATATATTTCAGAACAATTTTTCTTTAGCCATAAAATCATTGATACTTCATATTCAAATTTAATCATTTTTTGATTGTATAAATATTTGAAAAGTTCTTTATTTCTTGATCTGATAGAAGAATACAAAATATTTTTCACATGCGTTTTAGTCTATTTTAAAAAATAATCAGCAAGAAAAATATTTCCTGTTATTATAGATTCTTTTATACATTCCTTATCAATTCTCATTCCTTCTTTTATTAAAAATGCTAAAATTTCAAAGTTATAATATCTAATACATATTTTTCCTAATTTATATATATTAATAACTTTGTAACTTTTATTTTCATAAAGATAATGAAAAATATCATTACGATGAAACATAATTGCTGTTTCATATGAATCTTCAAATGATGAATGATTTTGTTCACATAAATGAATTCCCTCTAATTTCCACTTGCAACTGCATATTTACTTGTATCTTCTATTTCAGCGCAATTTATAAGTAAATGACGAAAACATTTAACTGATCCAAAAAATGCTGTATATTCAATTAATGAAACACCTTTTTTATTAATAAAATCACATCTTTCATTAAGTGATGGTTCAATAATTTGATTGAAATCAAAATTTGTTTGTGATGATATTTCTTGAAGTTTTCCTATTTCATCATTTCGAATTATTTTTGCAATATCATTTGGATTATATCCTTCTTTAACATATTGTTTATGAAGTTCCCAATCAATTGCTGATCGTTTTTTATAATTTTCCAAATATATATATATATAAATATATAAATGAATAAAAATATAGGCCATCATTAAGGTATTCATAGTAATCTTCATCATCAGAGTAGTCATCATCAAAGTTATTTACATCAAAGTAATCAGAGGAAGTTATTTCTTCAGCTTTTTTATAATGCGCAAAATATAATGATTTCTTATTTTGTATTATTTCTTTTTTAATTAATTTATTTTCATACATTTTTTGAAGAAAATAATTTGATTCCTGTGTTCTAAGGGAAAATAAGAAATTTGCAAAAACATCAATGACTTTATATATCTTTGGTTTCAGGAACTTAAAAATTTTTTTCTTCTTTCGCTTGAAGTAATTCCATGTAATCAAAACAAACGGTGAGATTTTGATTTTTTGACTTAAAATAAAAATAAATTAATTTACATATTATTATATTATATTATATGAATATAGATATTGATCTACAATAAATTTTAAAGTGGATTCAAATGATTGAATAATATTATTTTCATTTAAATTAAATACAGTAGTCTCCAGATTTTGATAAATTTGAAGATTTTTATGGGGATTTCTTTCTTTTAGTGTTTGGATGTTTTTATCTTTTTGTTTTTTTCCTGTGGTGAGTGATTTCAACTTCCGCATTTAAAGTTCACTCGAGTAATTTTGTTTCAATTGAGATTCAATTTTAAAAATAATTTAATCGTTTTCTGATTCAAAAATGTATCGTATCAAACACTTTTTTATTACAGTATGAGAACAAAATCAACGGAAGAACTTTCACCTATTCAAAATATTTTGTGTGGTTTTGCAGGAGTTGTAATTCCTCGAACAATGTTTGCACCATTGGAATCAATTAAAATTATTGCTATCAATAATGACGGCAAACCTTTATTCTCAGCTCTTAAGAAAAAAATAGTGACTGAAGGTATCCCGTCTCTATGGAATGGCTTTTTATGTGATTGGATCCGAATTCCACCACAGTTTGTTGTGCGTTATATTTTAGCCAATTCCATGAAAAAGATTAATCCAAATGGGCCAAAATGGCTTATAGACCAAGCGTCGGCCTTAGCGTCTGTTACTATGTTTCATCCTCTAGATGTTATTCATACTCTCATGACATATGATATTCGAAAATATCCATCAATATCTAAAACCATGGCCACCATTCTTAAAGAGGATGGTATTTCTGGGTTATACAGAGGTTTAGTACCTACAATTTTAGGTTATATTCCATATCATTCCACACAATATTTTTCCACATTTCTCTTTAATCGACTTCAGCAATTCACGCCACGTAATGCTAGCTATTCTTTCTCCAACGATGCTCTCCTTAGCATTGCCGTTGTTACTCTGGCACAAGGTATCACATATCCATTCGAAGTTGTCCGAAAGCGAATGATGACAGACGAAAAATTCCGCAAAAAATCGTTTGTGGATGTGTTTAAGCATATATATAAAACGCGAGGATTGAGGGGATTTTATGATTCGTTCGGAATTTCGATGTGCAGAGTGATTCCAGTGATTTGGATACAACAAGCTGCAACAAGAGAATTCAGAGCGCTTTCGGCGAGATTTAACTATCAAATGAAATATCATAAGTTTTAAATAATAAAAATATGTTTATATTGTTTTAATATATATGAACTGAATCATCATTTAAAGATGAAATTTGAGAAATGAATTAATAATGAAACTCATTTATCGAACTAACTTAAATTTTATTTGTTAAAAAAATGTATATTCATTATTATTTGATCTGATTCAAAATTTATAACAACAGTTTAATAAGGATTTTTTTCACATCATTGGGAAAAAAATAAATTTCAATAATTGCAAATTAATGTATAAAAGAAAAAATAATCAAAATAATGTGTAACAAAGAAATATATATATTTTGATCAAAATGTTTGCAGACTGAGATTGCCATGAAAAACCTGTAAAAGGGTGAAAGAACTATGAACTTACAACTAAAAAAATTTACTCCTAACTTTAATCATTTGATGCTTTTTTAATATACTATAGCATTAATCATCGATAACATTAAAAAATATATATTTATTTTTTCGATTTAAATTTGTAATTTTCCCAATACTCCTATTTTTCACACACATTAACATGGATCTTTTTCTCGATTTTCTTTTTATATTTGAAATAACTAATTTTTATGGAAATGTTAAAATATCTATTAGCAAACAAATTGTTTATTAATTTATGAAATATTTTCATTTTCTTATTCTATTTATGCACACAAAATATATATAAAACATAAAGAATATTTAATATTAAATTTTTATTTATTTCTTCCACACACAAACACCAAATGTTTACTTTGATATCTTCTTGAAAAGTCTCGATCTTCCCTGCAAAAGTTCATATGGCGAGTCGAGATATTTAAACGGAGTAAAGTTACGTAATGGCGTTGGAATACAAATCATTGACTTTGGAAAACATTCCATCAACACGTGTTTTGACGGCAATAATTTGTGAACATAATTACAATTTTCTTTGTGAATGCAAGCTTCTTCTTTGCAGATGGAAGAAGAAAGCCTATCTGTTGGAACAAAAGACGAGTGAACGATCCTCCCAGCATAAAATCGATTTTCTAAAGCAATATGAGCAGCCATTGCTTCATCACATTCAGCATATCGAACAAAAACATTGCCTTGTAAGTGAGGGCTTAAGTTTGATGCTACAAACATGTCTTCTACTTTCCCAAATTGCTGTAATTCAAGAAAAATATCCATAAAAAAGGCATCAAATGATTGTTGAAGTAGAGATTCGGGAAAACAGCATTCTCCTTGTGGAAGAAAAGATGTGAAAAGAGTTGGGTTTGGGTAAAGATGATGGAATACAAGACAACGACTCATCGGAGATGTCATATGAAGAAATTGGCAAAATTTACCACGAGGGCAGCATCCAGTTTTTTCGAAAAATGGACAAATTGTTGGGTCTCGCTCTTTTTGTGTGTTTTCCTCTTTTGTTGCCATACACCCAAAATTAAAAGTTCTTGTAAATAACCGTCGATGCCGTTTAACCGTTATCACATTGAATTTGATTACTCAAAAAGTTGTTCATTTAACGGTCGCTTTCACACAACATTTTTTGATGAATAAAAATTTCAAAATAGGATTTTAAAATTTTATATGCCATTTCATTAATCTTCTATTTTCTAGAATGTGTTTATGATTATGGAATTAGTTTATCATTGTTTTCCTCAAATATTTTATCAAACACACAATTCAAAACTCGTTTTATCATTATAATTTTGGAATCTTTATTAATATTTTCTTGTTGTTTTTGTTTAATTAACTCAATTACTGCTGCGGAAACATAAATTATGCTTTAGTATTAATATAAAATTCTTCTTGTTCAAGAAGTAATTCAACTATTTCTCTATAACCTTTATAAGATGCTAACATAAGTGCTGTATCAAATAATTTAAATTATTTCCAAATATTATTTTGAAACATTAAATCATTAAAATAAATATTAAATAAAAGAAATAAATATCTTTAGCATTAATATCAATTCCTTTTTGTTCAAGAAGTAATTTAACTATTTCTAATTTACCATTGTAAGATGCCCAAATAAGTGCTGTTCGAAATATTTTAAATAATTTCCAAATATTATTTTGAAATCAAAAATTATTAAAATAAACTTTAAATAAAACAAATAAATATCTTTAGTATTAATATCAATTCCTTCTTGTTCAAGAAGTAATTTAACTATTTCTATATAACCATATTTAGATGCATGCATAAGTGCTGTCATATATAATTTGAATAATTTCCAAATATTATTTTGAAATTTCAAATTATTAAAATAAATATCAAATAAAACAAATAAATATCTTGATCATTAATATCAATTCCTTCTTGTTCAAGAAGTAATTTAAATATTTTTGCTTTACCTATAAGAGATGCAATTATAAGCGCTGTTCTAAATTATCCAGATAGTTTCCAAATATTATTTTGAAATCCAAAATTATAAAAATAAATATTAAATAAAACAAATAAATATTTCTAGCATTAATATCAATTCCTCTTTGTTCAAGAAGTAATTTAACTATATTACTTTTCATTGCATGCATAAGTGCTGTCCAAAATATTTTGAATAATTTCCAAATATTATTTTGAAAAACCAATTTACTAAAATAAATATCAAATAAAACAAATAAATATTTCTAGCATTAATATCAATTCCTTCTTGTTCAAGAAGTAATTTAACTATTTCTGTATGATCATATTGAGATGCTTTTATAAGTGCTGTATCATATAACTTAAATAATTTCCAAATATTATTTTGAAATCCAAAATTATAAAAATAAATTTTAAATAAAACAAATAAATATTTTTAGCATTAATGTCAATTCCTTCTTGTTCAAGAAGTAATTTAACTATTTCTGTATGACCATTTGAAGATGCTTTCATAAGTGCTGTCCAAAATAATTTAAATAATTTCCAAATATTATTTTGAAATTTCAAATTGTTAACACAAATTTCGAATAAAACTAATAAATATCTTTTACATTAATATCAATTCCTTCTTGCTTTAATATATATTGAACATGTTCTATATTTTCTGATCCTGCTGAAAAAACTAAAATATCTTTTGGGATAGGATTTTCTTTAATTAAATATTTTGTAAGAAATATATTTCCTTTTTTTGCTGATTTATTTATAATAGAATCATTGATTTTCATTCCTTCTTTGAGTAGAAATGATAAAATTTCATAATTATAAAACGAAATACATTTCTTTCCTAAGTGATTCAAATCGATTTCATTAATTTTATTTTCATAAAGGTATTTAAAGATA
Organism: Histomonas meleagridis; assembly: GCF_020186115.1. Taxonomy (NCBI): domain Eukaryota; phylum Parabasalia; order Tritrichomonadida; family Dientamoebidae; genus Histomonas; species Histomonas meleagridis. The sequence continues at coordinate 358,606 of NW_027150746.1, forward strand.
TCATTTCGATGAAATTCAATTGCTGCTTCATATGCATCTTTAAATGTTGAATGGTTTTGCTCACATAAATGAATAATTTCTTCATTTCCACCTGCAATTGCATATTTACCTGTGTTTATTACATTTGCTCCATTCATAAGTAAATATTTAAAACATTTAACTGAAGAAAAAAATGCTGCACAATCAATTAATGTAACATTTCTTTGATTAACAAATGAACATCTTTCATACATTAATCGTCCAATTGTTTGATTAAAATCAAAATCACTTTGTGATGATATTTCTTGGAGTTTTTCTATTTCATCATTTAGAATTATTTTCATAATTTCATTTGGATCATGTCCTTCATTAATTAACTTCTTATGAAGTTCCCAATCATTCTTTTTAAGATTAATTATATCTAAGTCAGCAATCAATTTTTTATCATACGAATCAAACAATTTAATTAATTCTTCATCTTTTTTGTAATGCATAAAATAAAGTGATTCATTTTTTTTAATAATTTTTTGATCAATTATTTTTTGCTCTATCATACAGTCTAAAAAATAATATGATTCACTCAAAAATTTAATATTCTTATTAATCAAATGTATAAATACATCCAAAATCTTTGAATTACAATGAATGTTTTTTTCATATTCTTCAATTTTCTTTATAAAATCTAAACATATGTTGACATCACACTTTTTAATAGCAACCAATAAGAGTATCATTTGGCTAATAATTTGATTAAAAGAGTAAGAGTAATTTGAATCGAATATATCAATGATTGATTGTACTGATTGCGAAACATTATCATGACTTAAACCAAAAATTACTTGTTTAATTAATTGAGATTTTTCCCATTCATTTGTATTAACATTTTTAGGAAATTGCATGACCAACACAATGGGATCAACGAACAATTACTGAACGATATCTATCAAAAAGCTGCATTTTGTGAATCTTATATTGACACTTTTTGTCATTTATTGAACAAATAATAATTCAAATAGCATAAATAAAGCATACAAATGTTAATTGTATGCATAAATGGTTGGATAGAGTTCCACATAATACCGATCAATAAAGTATTTATTACGACTTTTTGAGAATTTTACACATAATTGAATACTAAGTAATTTGTGAATTTCAACCTTTAAAACAGCTTTAGTTTTTGGTGTGTTTATAAACAAGTCATGTAGTCAATGTGCTTAAGCAGTGTTACATGTAAAATAAAAGGTTTTTGAAGAAAAGTTTATTAGAACTTTTTACTTGGCTTCTTCTGCCTTAGCTTCTTCCTCGACTGGGCGGGCGACTTCAGCAGCCTTTGTAATTGCACGACCTTGGTGGAGCTTCTTGAGCTCTTCGCCAGAGAATGTTGGTGCCTTGATAACTTTGATCTTTGTTACATAGACATTATCAACTTGCATGATTGTCTTGCATTTTTCAACAATTGCCTTTTCGATTGTCTCGTTGACAATTGTGTTGCAGAGTTCTGGAATTGTGGACTTTTCAATTGTCTCTTTCATGATGGCAATGCAAGCATCTCTGATTTCACGCTTCTTGGATTGTTGAGCATAGCATGCTTTCTTGTTTGGATTTAATTTCTTAGTGAAGCCAATGCTGAAGGCACGGAGAATGTAACCATCGGCTGTACGAACATCAACTTGAGCATTGATGAGTGTGCGATACTTACGGAGGAGGGAAGAAAGCTTGTCGTTTGTAAGTCTCATTCCTGCGAAAACAGTTAAGACATCATTGTTTTGAACATCAACTGATTTCCAGCTGAAGAGACGGTATGCGTGTGATTGTTCATCAACGAGATCACCGTGTGAAAGTTCGAAAACACGGTTGTTGAGGTAATCTGCTGGTGTTTTACCACGAGCACATTTGTGTGAGACTGTGAAGCCAATATCACGTTTCGAGAAGAAACCTGGAACGAAAACGTGACGCCATTCCTTCTTTAAGAAAGTATCTTGCTTGATTTTCTTTGAGGCCTTGCCCTTTTGCTGAGCTTTACCCATTTCCCAAAAGGAGCGACCACAACCGCTTTTCAGGTATCAAAACCGTTTTGGGGCGCCCTTAAACCAACATTTTTGTATGAAACAAAAAAATCATCTTAACATTAATTTTAAAAAATAATTGATATAGAATATATTCATCTGCATGCTATATAACACGTTATGTTATAATATTATTTTTATATTTTTAAAAATTAATGATTTACATATGCAATGAAATTTTGTTAATTTTTATCTGTTTTAAAAACACACTAGATAAATAGACATTGTTTATATTTTAATTTTTTATTCAAATGATTTTGATTTGGATGAATATGTGATCTTGACTGTAAATCAATTTGAATGAAATCAACGTTCGTTTAGAATTGTCTGGAATTTAATGTCTGTAAGTGGATTTAAGTCAATGCCTTTTAAACGTTCTGCCACAGATAGAATGGGAATGAACTATATGCAGAGGGGAACCGAAGAAGATATGGAAGAAACTGATATTGATATTTATGAAAATAATTCAAGTTTTTCATCTAAACCAGTTAGAGTCCCAATAACTTCTACACATGCACCACAATTAGAGTCGCCAATTACATTATTTAAGAGGATTATTAATCGAGAAAAATCGATATATGTTAATAATATCCGTTACAATCGCCTTGAAATGATTGGATCAGGTTCTGAATCCAAAATATACAAAGTGTTTGACAGCAATGGTAATTTTTATGCTTTAAAAGTAGTTAATTATGAAGACAACCCCTCAATTCTTGAAAACTATCAAAACGAAATTGAACTTTTACAAGACCTTCAGGACGACGATCGTATTATCAACATTATCGACAGTGAAATCAATACAGAAGATAATTTGATATTAATTGTTCTCGAGCTTGGTGATGCAGATCTCCGTAGCATAATTTCTAGTCAAGAGCGGCTTACGCCAAACTATCTCCGGTATACATGGCAACAAATGCTTGAAGCTGTTCAAACTATCCATGAAAATAAGATCATCCATGGAAATCTTAAGCCATCAAACTTCCTTATGGTAAAGCGTACGCTCAAGCTTATTGATTTTGGCTTTGCCAAAGTCATTCAAGGGGATGCCACAAGTACCGAATTCTATCAACAAAGCAACAGTTTTCAATACAAAGCACCAGAATCATTTTCAGATTGGAAACACCCTGTAAAACTTAGTACATCCGCTGATGTATGGAGTATTGGATGTATCCTTTATGAACTTGCATATGGTCGACCACCTTTTTCATCATCTATTAATCTTGGCGACAAAATTGTTATAAAGTTCGATGTACTTAAAGATTTTCCTGATTTCGAATTATTAAAAAATGTAATGCAAAAGTGCCTTCAGCCTAATCCTAAGCTAAGGCCAACCATTGAAGAGTTGCTTTGTCATCCATATATACAGCAGCCTTCGACTTCATTTGTTTCAAGATCACTTTCCATAGCGGATAATTTGGGAGGATTGGCAAAACAAATACAACAAAAGTATAGCGATCGAGAATTTAATAGCGAAGCAGGACATAAAATTATAAGGAGAATGGCAAGAGAGCTAACTGATGGGCGACAAATGATGATATCAAATCCGAAAATATAATAAATGTTTAGATTATATATTTTAATTCTTTTCTTATATTCATATGAATCTTTCGATTTTTTATTTTCTGTTTTCTGTAATATTTCGATAAAACACTTGAAATATTATTGTACTTAAGTGATTCTTATATATTATAAAATAATTTTTTTGAGGATATTTTTTTTTTTAATGAATAACTAAATGTAGACATTTTTTATAACTGACTATGAAGGAAAAATTACAATTTATAGAAATATCAAGTTTGCTTATGATTTTATTATTCTTTTGAAAAGAAGTAATCTTGCATGCAAGAGATTATAGATATGAATATAAAATAATTTCTTTCTAACATTGTACGAGTACTTTAAGTGATAAGGAAAATTGCTAAAACATATGTTATAGCGGATGAAAATTAAAAAATGTAATTTAGTTTTACTCAATTTCAATTTTCCAAAGATACTATCTTTGTTTTCCCTTTATGGAAGAGCTTGTAAATAAATATATCATTGATGTAGGTTTTGTTTTCTCATAATTTGCAAATGATATTTTAAAAGTTTCATATTATTTGTTCACAAATGAATGCGAATTATATGGAAGTCAATTTGATATATTTTTTATAAAATACTTGGAAAAATTGAAAAATTATGAATAAAATTTCGTTTACTTATTTACCCAAAATGTTTTAGGCACTTTTCGATGATACTATGTATGGAATTTTTGCGGACAAAATTTACAAAAATTTACATTTGATCGATATAATTTCTGCTGTTTCAAATGAGTTATTTTTTATAACAAAACGCAACGAAATTACCACAAAACAAACAAATATTTATTTATTTCAAACACTTTCACTTGCCGATGAAGTCGTAATTTTTAATTGGCGCCTGTTGTGCCAACGAATTTTCGACCAAGTCCAAGTCCAAACTAAACGCGAGGGAAGACTTTAAGTCTGGTTCCAAATGCTTTGCGGAGCTTATCAAGAACGTTCTATACTTATACAGCTTGTTCACCAGGTACACGAAGCCAACGATGTCTACGACGATTTCCTGAATGGAAACGGGCGATTTCTCATCGATGCTTTCGAGGAGTCCTCCGAGGAATCGCGATGCGACTTCTTGCTCATCCTTTAATCGCAAAATGTTTGGGAATGTTATCGATATGTACGCGATTAGTTTCGTTGCGTCATGATCAATTAGGTCCAAACTTGAACAAAACGCTTGCTTTAATACGTCGATTGAAGCGTATTCCAAAAGTTTTTTTAATGTTTCGAGCGCTAATAAGTTTAAATTGTTTTTCATTGTTTCGACAAAGAATTTATATGATATGTTTGGTGGTAATTGTGATATAAATCGTGCAAAATGCGTGCTGACGTTTTTAAGGGATTTAATGGGAGAATGTAAATCAAATAATGGTCGGACTAAATCATTAACTATCATATTATTATCTTCTTGTCGAACTAATATTGAAACAACTGAAAATGTTAACGCATGAAGAAATTGTGATTGATATTCTTTAGTAACAATATTAGGATATTGATATAAAGGCATATCTAACTCAGCTAAAAGTTGAATAATATCATATATTTGCGTTTCATTATAAGGCTTATAATATTCTTCCGAATCAGGTAACATTTGCGTGATTTGATCAAATTTTTTCCTGATTTGAGAAGGTGTGATTGAGTGATTTCCCTCTAAAAAAGTGACAATCCAATGTAATGGTGTTTTATCATCTTTAATTAATGGTTCTATCATTGCATCCAGAAGTCTTAAGCTTAAATCAATATGATTATTGATTATCAAATATTTAAATAAGTGCTGAGCAGTTGGTAAAGTAATTTTAGAAATGGTTATGCCAAATTTTATTTTTGAGTAGTTTACAAGTGTTTTGTTCTGTAAAAGTTTTATCGTACATGAAGTGATTGCTTCAGCAAAATTTGTAATTGTTAAAAGATTCGAAGAAGCGAAAACTCTTATATAAATATGTAAATTTTCGGGAGGAACACTTTTTATTAGGTAATCGAACGAAACCTTATTTTTATAAAAAGTACTTAACATTTTTAATATGTTTAATGACGTTTCATTATAATCGATATTTAAAGTATAATTTATATTTGTTATAGCGAAGTTTGGTTTATTTTGATATATGAAAGGTAACTTATTCATTAACATAACAATTAATTCTTTAGCTTGATTCGATTTATTAGGCTCGAAGAAAGCGCACGTGTTTTGTAAGTTCTCTATGAATTCTAATATTATAAATATATCTTTACATGTTGTTAACTTTTCGCGAATGTTTTTCGATATAACTCCATTTCGTGTTTTTAATAACTTCGATATTATAACGCGCGAATAGAACTCAATTTCGCGATTCTTTAAACATTCCAACAAAAAAGGTATTAAATTCTTATGGAATGATAATCCGCAAATGATATGTATTCCTTTATCTATCATCCAACTTAAAACAGCTTTTAATACATTTAAGTCATTAATGTTCATATATTTCTTCATAAAGAATTTATAATTCGTCGGCATTATTGTGGCTACAATAGAAGTTAATGTGTCAATAACTCGTTCAGGAATTCCTTCTTCGCCAAAGAATCGTTTATAATTACTAAAGATTAAAAACACAAATTGTTGGAAAAATGGAAAATCAAACATAGCTAAGTTCACTGGTTGTAATGCGTTTTCTTTTGAAGCTTCAAGGATTAAAGTGAATTTGGTATTCGTTGGTTGATCTATGAAATGCATTAATCGTAATTTTAATGGTAAGTTATAAATTTCTTTATCTTTTTGTTCGATTTTAAAGTATTTATATAAATAAAATGGTACTAACTCAATAAAGTCATCAAGTTCATGATCTAATGTTACATCTATGATTCGATATTGATTATCAATGATTTGTCGTGCTTCTTCTGTGGATAAATTACTCCCAACTAATGAGTTTGGAATTAATAAACTATATAGATTCGAATTACTTGGAATGTTACTAATAATGGCATAGATTAGAAATGGGGAATAATATGGTAAATCTAAAAGATCTAAACAAAGTTTTTGTCCATCGATTTTGTTGTTTAAACTAAAGATAAAAACATACCGAAAAATAACAGAAAAGATAAACATAAGTTGAGTATGTTTGGCAACACGATTTTGGTTGTATTTCTTGATTAATTTGAGAATGGCTAATGTGATAAAATTTTGATTTTGAACTGATAGGTCAATGATTTTAAACATACGGGTGGAGGCATGATTTAATATAAACTTTTCATATTGTGTTATGATCATTTTGGACATCATTTGATTATCAACTATCTCATATAAAAACATAGGGCGCTCGGAAATGTCACTAATGATCGGATTAACTGTATGCGATGGACCTAAAAGATATGAGGAATAAAAAGAAGAAGGAAACATGAAATTGGATAATGTCATAATACGAAAAAAATAATTTCGATAATAATGACCTGAACTAAGTTCGGAGTGGCGTGAATTCCAATTAAGAAAATGTGATCCAAAAAAAAGAATTAACGGTGGAACTTTCATTTCAATAAGTCTTGATAAATGATAAGCTTTGCTGATTTGTGTAGAATCCGAATTGTCAGCATTAGCATTGTTACTTATCCAAAACCCTAAAAAGGCAAATACTGGAACAATTTGAGATGTGGTTGATTCATTAATTAAACTTGCAATAGAATCAAAATCTGTTTCACTTGTGTTAAGAAATCGTACAACTCGATCAAAAAGAACATTAGATGGCTTTAAATTAAGTGTTGATTTCATCTAATTTTTTCATATGCCAAAAAAATTGAATAATTATAAATTTGTCACTTAACAAATGTTAACTTTAAAGAATTCTTTTATTCGTAAACTTAAACTTCTTTCTTCTCATGCATTAATACCACATCCTCAAAAAAAGAATTTTGGTGGAGAAGACTATTTTTTTATCTCACCAGATCAAAAAACAATTGGTGTAGCTGACGGAGTTGGTGGATGGAGTGACCAACCAGGGGCAAACTCAGCAAAATATTCACACGATCTTATGAATTTTTGTAAAAATAATTCTAATTTATCTGATCCTCTATCAATTCTTGAAAAATCATATAATCAACTTGATTTTTCTATCAAAGGATCAACCACAGCCTTAGTTGCAAAACTTAAAGATAAAATTTTACATATATGTAATGTTGGTGATTCAGCATTATCAATTTATCGAGATGGAAAACTCATTTTCTTAACAGAAGATTCCGTTCATGGCTTCAATTTCCCTAAACAACTTGGATATACAAAAACAGATCAACCAAAAGATGGAACATATGATCAAATTCCTGTTCAAAAAGGCGATTTATTAATTGCAGGGACTGATGGCGTATGGGATAATGTTTGGAATGAAGATATCGAAAAAATAATCCAAAAAGTAATGAATTTAAAGGACAAAAATGTATCTGAAAAAATTAAAGAAATCGCTGAAGAAATTGCAAAAACAGCAAATGAAAATGGGAAAAACACAGAATACTATTCGCCATTTGCACAAAGCGCAAGTAATTTGGGATATATTTATAATGGAGGAAAACTTGATGATGTTACTGTGGTATCGTCACTTGTAATAGATGATAACGATTAAACTCTTTAATGTTTTTTTTTTTCTTGAAAGTTTTAATTTTTTACCACTCTTCATTTTTTTAAATGAATTATTTTCTATTAAAATATATAATAATTATTCGGGGTATACCATTCACTATAGGATCGCATGTTTCTTTAAAATTAATAAATAAACATATTTTTATCCACGTTATTTTTCCTTATTTTTCCCCTATCATTATTTTTATTGTTGTTTCAAGAATTATTTTTTTCTAGTTGCTTTGTTTTCCCAATATTTTTTATCTTCGTAAACGAACAACAATTGAAACTTTATCATTTTCTGGTCGTACTAATTTAACATTTTTTTATTTTGGGTTAATCACCAACTGATATAAGTTATAATTCTTTTGATATTGTAAATACAGAATATGTTATGGTCATATCTTTATCAAGATACAACATTTGGTTCGCTTAATGTATCAAAATTCATCAGTCGAAGAATGCACTCAATATGTCTGGCCAACACTTACATTTTCTAAATCAAACAAGTAAAACTATAAATTTCTCATATTTTTGAACTCGTTTCAAATTTAGATAAGTTTATCCAAAATAATAAATCAGATATGTATTTTGATATCAAAGGGATCTTTTAGTTAATTTTTTAAGGTTGGTAAAGATCAATTATGGAAATTGGGCCTGTGCACCCTCCGTTATGATAAATGACGACTCTTTCACCAGAAATTTCTCCTACATTGAAAACAGCATCGTATACCCAGCTGTCCCAATTCATGTCTTGGTTATATACTTTTGCGCCTTTTCTCACTCTGACTCTATCACCAACTTTGATTTCTTTCATTAATGTCTCGTTGTCATTATCCTGCATCACTAAAGGTTTAAAAAATGATGTGAACTATTTTCCGGCAAAATTAAAACTTCTGACACAAATACTGTGAAAATAGAGTACGCACAGTGTTGTTTTGTCAATTGAAACTTATAGAAAAAAATGAATTTCCTGTCACTGATGGTTTATAAAATGCCAAGTCTTTTGACAAAAAATTGATAGAAGTCTCAATTGAAATTTTTCAAAGACTTTTGAAATAAGTCGTCGAATAATCAAACATTAAAACATTCAAGCTTAGATATTCACAAAATTAAAATTTTCATGAAAGGAATAACAATAAATTTTGATAATTAAACGCATTTTAATGCTTATCACCAATCGAATACCCATTGAATATTCATCACTCATCACATAACATTTCAGTCCTATCGTTCATTATAAAGTTTGTGGTTGGGCAAAATTTTGTGCCCGGGCATGTAAAATTTGTGCCCTTTCCCATGTCTAGATACAGATACAAAATCACAGGCGTGAAAGGATAAAGCGCCGTGATTAGGCGTTTTTGGTGAGCAACATAGCTTTAGTGTTTGCTTGGATAGTACCGAGATTCATTAAAAAATCACTCCAATTCTGTATTAAACATTTTCAAAATCATTGGAATTGGAGTGATTTTAGAATTATGCTCAACCATGTTGAGGAGAACACCCAAGCCATGTTTTTTGCGAACATTTGGTCTTCGAGTTGATTTTAATATTGTAAACAATATATGCTTTATTTCCATTTCTTATTGAAAATGAAGATTTGATGTTTGTAGAAGAGGAATCTGATTTAAAATTTTCGTTTGAACTTTATTCACGAAGTACATTTACTATTTCTGTGTAACCTTTTTGGTGTGCAATTTGAGTTGCAGTAAAATATTGTTAAAACATATTCTAAATTATTAAAACACATATAAAATTATTAAAACATATATAAAATCATTAAAATGAATATTTTTTGCATTAACATCAATTCCTTCTTTGTCTAAAAGCAATTTTACTATTTCTATATTATTATTTCTAACTGCGATATGAAGTGCTGTTTCAAATTATTAAAACATATTTCAAATTATTAAAACATATTAAAAATTATTAAAACATATTTCAAATTATTCAAATGAATATTTCAAATTATTAAAACATATATAAAATCATTAAAATGAATATTTTTTGCATTAACATCAATTCCTTCTTTGTCTAAAAGCAATTTTACTATTTCTATATTATTATTTCTAACTGCGATATGAAGTGCTGTTTCAAATTATTAAAACATATTTCAAATTATTAAAACATATTTTAAATTATTAAAACATATTTTAAATTATTCAAATGAATATTTTTTGCATTAACATCAATTCCTTTATCTAAAAGTAATTTTACAATTTCTATATTATTATTTCTAACTGCTACATGAAGTGCTGTTTCAAATTATTAAAACATATTCCAAATTATTTAAACATATTCCAAATTATTAAAATAAATCCAAAATTATTAAAACAAATCCAAAATTATTAAAACATATTATAAATTATGAAAACATATTGCAAATTATTAAAACATATTCTAAATTATTAAAACATATTATAAATTATTAAAACATATATAAAATTATTAAAATGAATAGTTTTTGCATTAACATCAATTCCTTCTTTATCTAAAAGTAATATTACTGTTTCTCTATTATTATTTCTAACTGCTATATGAAGAGCTGTTTCAAATTATTAAAACATATTCCAAATTATTAAAACATATCCAAAATTATTAAAACATATTTTAAATTATTCAAATGAATATTTTTTGCATTAACATCAATTCCTTCTTGTTTAAGAAGTATTTTAACAATTTCTGTATGACCTTTTTCAGATGCTAAAACAAGTGCTTTATCAAAATTTATAATAAAAATTTAAATCGTATTTTAAAATATCAAATAGTTTTAATAAAATTTCAATAAAATTTTCAAACACTTCTCTTTAAATTAATATATTTATGATTAATAAGGTAGTCAAAAAATTCTTCCTTGATAGAAATCTCTGAAATCTCTAAAAAATTTAATGAAATTTTATTATTTTCGAGGAAATATAAAAAAATTAAAATATTTCCTGTTCTAATAGAATTGATGATATGATTCTTATTGATATTCATTCCTTCTTCTTTTAAAAATGAAAGAAGATCAAAATTATCATGTAAAATACATTTTTTTCCTAATTCTTCTAAATTATTATCAGGATTAATTTTATTTTCATAAATATATTTAAAGATATCATTTCGGTGAAACATAATTGCTGTTTCATATGTTTTATAAAATGATGAATGATTTTGTTCACATAAATGAATGATTTCTTCATTTCCACCTGCAATTGCATATTTGCCTGTTTTTATTACATTTGCTCCATTCATAAGCAAATATTTAAAACATTTAACTGAAGAAAAAAATGCTGCATAATCAATTAATGTAACATTTTTCTGATTAACAAATGAACATCTTTCATAAAGTGATGGCTCAATTATTTGATTAAAATCAAAATCACTTTGTGATGATATTTCTTGAAATTTTTCGATTTCATCATTACGAATTATTGTTGCAATATCATTTGGATTATGTCCTTCTTTAACATATTTCTTATGAAGTTCAAAATTTTCAGAAAGATCTTTGAAATTATATTCATTTTTGAATTTAAACCTTTGAGATTGCAATTTTATGAATTCTTCTTCTGAAACATAATGTATATAAAAAGGATTATTTTTATTTTGAATAATTTTTGGTTCTATTAATTTACTTTCAATCATATTTTCAAGAAGATAATTTGAATCTTCATTATTAATTGTTAATAAAAACTGAGTAACAACATTAATTAAGGTATTATTCGATTTTATTTCTGCTTTCTGTAAATACTTGATGCATAATTTTTCAAATCCTTTGGAAACAAAATATGAATAAATAATTCTGCTAATAATGTGAAGGAATGAAATTGGAAATTCTTGAGAAAAGTATTGAAAAGAAGATTCGACTGATTGATCAATATTTTCCTCATTTAAATCGAAAATAATTCTCTCAACAGCTTGCAAAATTTGAAGGTTTTCGTTATATTTGAGAATCGATTGACTTTGATTTCCCCCCACTTGAAATAAATTAAATAAATTTTCAGGTTTGGAATAAATTGAATATATTTATTTAGTTTTTGTTTGTTTTTTGATCGACAAAGAGTAATTTTTTGTGATAAATTGAATACCAAACAATCGTTCCGAAGTGATCAATTATACAGTAGTTGAATATAAAGAAAAAAGATATTCTATACAAATGGAAAACATTCATTGGAGTGATAAATATAATAGTTATTGGCTTCCATCTTTTCAAGTAGCAGATGTTTTTGTATTTTGTTTTTCAATTGTTTCACTTCGATCATTAGAATACATCCAAAACTTTTACGCAGATAAACTTAAAAATCGCTTTATCAGCAAACCTTGCATTATAGTTGGTGAGAATTAATTAAACGAATATCTACTACAATCAACACATAATGAAAATGATAAAAAACGATCATTAATTCCAAAACATAAAATAGAAGAGGTGAAAAATTTAATAGGAGCACGTTCTTATATAGAATGCTCAGTACTAAATAATGAACATGTAGAAGATATCTTTATAGCAGGAATCGAAGCTATTTTATCAGATGAAAGTGCTCCACCTCAAAGTGAAGAGTTCTAAACCCAAATGTAAAACCCATTCAAAACAACACATAAAGCAAACAATAGGATTTTCAATGAGCAAAATATCGTTTTTGCCTGAAAGTATTATCGTTGTATTCAAATCAATTTCATATGAAATTGCGGTTAAAAGTGGCTTATAAAGAAAAGTTCAAGAAAACTCAAATCATCAAAAAAAAAAATAAACGACGAATATTTAAAATAACTTTCAAACACCATTTTGAAATATTAAAATATTTAATGTACTAAATAATTTAAATAGTAAACAAATAACATTTTGAAATAAAAATTATTAAAATGAATTTTGACATTAAGAGAAATTCCAACGAAAGAACTCTCAATGTACGATTTATTACTCTAATATTATTCTAATACATTAAAACCTGTTTCAAATATAAATAACCTTTCGTACTGATATTTAAGTATTTGTTCACGAAAAATAAATTGTGGATCCAATATCGATAACATTGATAAGCAATTAAGGTGCATTTCAGCTTTTTAAGTGAACGCTTTTATATGAACACTTAAATGCTGACCAAAATGATCAGTTAATGCTGATCCAAATATAATTATTAAATTTTTCAAATAAATATTAAATTAAATAAAAAACATATAATATATTTTTCTTTTTACAAAAAAATTGATGAATAATTAAATCGTTTGAGCTGAAATCAAATATGGATAAGCTGATATGATACATTAAATAACATATTTATGATTTTGACAATTGAGTAAGAAATACTATTTTTGATTAAATTCTTTTTTTTAAGAAATTCAAAATTCTGCATTAACCTGGGTATATAAAATGCAAATTTGTTGTTTCGGATCATCATTACTGAAACCATTTCCATCGTGAAAATATAAAAATTTCAATCTTACTGTAGTCATCATGATGACGGTTTGAGACGGTTATCACAAACTTTTTAATACACATTTGTGACCAGATCAAAAAATGTTTGTACAACGTTCGTTAACAAATGAGCAACCCATTAAACCAGAAATTGAATACTTGCAATCAATTGCAAAAGCTGTTCGTGATCTGAATGCTGAAAATATAGAATCAATCACTCAAATAATCATGAAATTATTTGATAAAACTTATCCGATTTCTTTCAACATTGTTATTTATCGATTAATATACACATTTTTCCATTCTAAAAGATGTGATGTTCTGATATATTTTAAATTTTTAGAATCCATTGAAAAAAATGAAGAACAAATTCTTCAATGGATCCGATGCTACCGATCGGTACAAATATTTAAAATGTTCTTTCGTTTTCTTCATTCTGATATCACTCCAGAATCAAATTATATTATATCAAAATTATTTGAGCATAAATTAGTTGATCCTAATTTAATGAAAATTAAAAATAATATATTTTTCTTAAATTATATGACCACAGATGAATTTCAAAGTTATAAATCACGAAATGTTTTACACTCAGATAATGATTTATTCTCAAATATTGATGAACTACGAAAAGATAATTGGAAACTTCATCTAAAATACATAGAAGAAGGGAATTCTTCAGAAATAGCAAAAGCGATTCGAAGTGATGATATTGAAACACTTCAAAAAATATCATCACAACAAGACTTCAAAATTAATTCACTTATCAATGATTCTTTATATGAGAGATATAATATTTTTTATGATGATTTAGTATATGTACAACGTGGTGTAACGTTAATTGAGTATGCTGCGTTTTTTGGTTCAATTCAATGCTTTAAATTTTTGTTATTAAATGGAGCAAATATAAGTAATGAAGATAATAAACCTTCACTGTCAATAATTAACAATTATACATCAAAATATGTAATGAAATATGCAATTGCAGGAGGAAATCTTGAAATAATTCAGCTTTGCGAGCAAAATCATTCATCATATAAGGGATGTAGTGAAATAGCAATTGAATATCAAAGAAATGATATTTTTTATTATCTTTATGATAATGGTCATATTGAATTAAAGGACGAACATCATATTGGACCTATAAAACCCAAAGCTCCTCAAACAAGAGAAGATATATTGGAAAAATTGATTGTTAAATGTATTCAATCAAATAACTTTGAAATTCTTTCATTTTTAGAAAAAGAAGTACCATATGGTTCATATAATTGGTATTTAATAAGCCATCACATAATCCAAACAGGAAATTTATATCTTGTTAAATGCCTTATTCATGAAAATAAATTTTTAACAAATCCAGTGGTTGCAGCTTATTCTGGAAATGTTGAACTTGTTGAATTTATCCTTAATCAAAAAGGAGTTAATATTAATGCAGAAGAAGTTTGTTTTATTAGTTTTTAATTTTATTATGATATTTAGTTGAAATTTTGCAAATTATTTGGAACAGCTCTTATGCAAGCATTTATGGTTATATTGAGATTGTTAAATTACTTCTTAAGCAAGAAGGAATTGATATTAATAGAGAAAGTGAGTATATAAAATTTTTCATACTTATTAAATTAATTTGGAAATAATTTTTATTGTTTAAAACAGCACTTATATGTGCATCTGAAAATGGCCAAATAGAAATAGTTAAATTACTTCTGGAACAAAAAGGAATTGATGTTAATGCTAAAACTATTTATTTGTTTTGTTTAATGTTTATTTTAATAATTTAATATTTCAATATAATATTTGGAAATTATTTGAAATATTTTGGTCACCACTTAGGTGTGCATCTGAAAATGGCCAAACAGAAATAGTTAAATTCCTTCTTGAACAAGAAGGAATTGATATTAATGTTAAAGATATTTATTTATTTTATTTAATGTTTATTTTAATAATTTGATATTTCTAAGTAATGTTTGTAAAATGTTTAAATAATTTAAAACAGCACTTATTTGGGCATCTGAAAAAGGTCATACAGAAATAGTTAAATTACTTCTGGAACAAAAAGGAATTGATATTAATGTCAAAGATAAAATAAATTTTAATAATTTTTTGTTTCAAAATAATATTTGGAAATTATTTAAATTATTTGAAACAGCACTTATGTTTGCATCTGAAAAAGGTCATACAGAAATAGTTAAGTTACTTCTTGAACAAGAAGGAATTGATATGAATGCTAAAGATATTTATTTGTTTTATTTTTTATTTATTTTAATAATTTTATATTTCAAAATAATATTTGGAAATTATTTAAATTATTTCAAACAGCACTTATATGTGCAAGTGGTCATATAAAAATATTTAAATTACTTCTTGAACAAAAAGGAATTGATGTTAATGCTAGAAATATTTATTTGTTTTGTTTCGAATTTGTTTTCATAATATGATGTTTAAAAATAATATTTGGAAAATGTTGAAATTATTTAATACAGCGCTTATTTTAGCTCTTCAACGAAATCAAATTGAAATTGCTAAATTACTTCTTGAACAAGAAGGAATTGATATTAATACTGAAAATTTTTATTTGCTCGATACAAAAAAATTTTTAATATTTTTTTATTTCAAACTAATATTTGGAAATATTTTAAATTATTTGATACAGCACTTACGTGGACAAATAGAACGTCAGAAATTGCTAAATTACTTTGCGATAAAGGTGCTATCGAAAAGCCTCGATCTAAACCTTCAGTAAATCTAGGATGTTCCAAATTTAACAAAAGCACAAGCGAAGATATAGGATCTGGACCTACATTAGGAAATTTCACATTTGATAAAAATTCTAACCGAGGTTTAGGATCTGGACCTACATCAGGAAACTTCACATTTAACAATAACCAAGATGAGAGCTTAGGATTTAGCGGATTTTAATTTCAAAAACATACACAGCATACATTTTTTTTTTTTTTGATAATATAATAAAAATTCTAATATTTTTTTATGCACCAAAATGCGCTTTACGTCGTTTGCGGAGCAATGCGAAGCAAGCAAAATGAAATATTAAAAGAGAAATTGTTTGCAGCACCGTGTGCTTGACAGAAACAACCACCCTCTATCAAAATTGAAATAAAACATATAATTTGAATATTATCAAAAACCTCAAAACTATGACTGATATTTTCGATTATTTTTTTAGAAATGGAAATTAACCCAATATCTAGCATCAAGGCATCAAATATTAACACTGAAATCAAAATGCGTGGTGTTATTGTTAGGATTAGCAACGTAACGAAGAATAAATTCAGATTACAAGAATATGATTCCAATTCAAATGATTTTCCGAAATGCATCCTCTGTTCGTATGACAAACTAGTTGATATAGAAATTAACATAGAAGACTATGTTGAAGTTGATGGAATTGTTAAATTCAATCAACAATTAAAGGAAATTTATGTTGAGGTAAAGAGTGTGAAAATTATTATTAAAAAAGAAGCAGATATTCACCTTATTTCAAAAATAAATTCGTTTTCTAACCCAAATAATTTACAAATTTTAATTGATGATACAATGTCGGGTATTGTTGAAATATTATCTAAAAAAGCTTGTGAAGAAGGTTTTAAGTTAGTTCGAAAAAGATCAATTAAAGAAGAACGATTAACATTATTTTGCAATCAGCATACAAATTATGGAAAAAATGATAATTTAAATAGTGGATGCGAGTTTAAAATAAGAATCGGCTCATATATTATCGATAATAAAAGAAAATACCATGTTACAAGTTTCAATTTACATCACAATCATTATCTTAATCCATTTATATATATGTTCATTTAGCATTATATGATAAAATCCAAATCAATATGCAATATGCTAGATATTGGGATTAAACCAAATAAAGTTATACAATTTATATCTATTCAATATGGGGTTACATTGTCTCGAGAACAAATTAATAGTATTTATTCTAAGAATAAAAAATTAAAATGTCATAATAAATATTTAGAAACTCAGGAATTAATTGATTATTTGGATTCAATTGAAGGACAAACATTTGTTCTTCAGAATGTAGTTGATGAAAATATTATTCATAGAGAAGCAGTTGCAACTTTCACTAAATATGAACTTCAAAACTTAAATTTATATTCTAATTTTCTTGCAATTGATCCAACATTTGCCAGTTTGACAACAAATTGGTCTATTATTTATCTAACAGTCATTGGACCTGAGAGAGAAATTAGAAGTGCAGGTATAATTTTCACATATTCGTTAAAGGCCTAAATTTTTTATTAGATATTAAAATTAATATGCACTGAACTTCCAAGTGCAGGAATTTTACAAACAATTTGTTCTGATGATGATGTTGGTTCTGATGGAGCATTTACTTTAATACAAAATAGAGATGATAATGAGTTAAAAAAAAAGATCAATAAAATACAACGTGTTATTTGTTTTTGGCATAAAATGTCCAACTTTATTCAATATATAAACTTACAAAATCTCCCTGATGACCAAAAGTCTCATTTAATAAATAAATTTCGATATATGTAAATGGCAAAAGACAAATCCATTGCACTATCAATTTTTGAAGAATTAAAATCAATTTCTCAAATTTCTAAATATTCAGAAGATAATGTATCAAAAAAGTTGAATTCAATATGCAAAAATCTCATTAATAGTTTTACTTGCGGCTATAATACTAGTTCAATTGCAGAGTCATCAAATCGTCAACTAAAAAACATATTACCAGATAGAAAATTAAGTTTATAAGAAGTTCGTTTATTCATCTGAAAGTCATCAACAATCATATAATTAAAGGAAGTATATTAAATAAGTAAAACCACATAAATTAAAAGAACCAAATGTAATTACATATATGGCAAAAATAAATGTTTCTGAAGCAATTGCAGAAGCGATCGCAGGATAATGGAAAAAGGCCAAAACATTAAAAGGAATGCTTCTTTGTGATGATTATAATATATTTAATGAAGAATACACATTAAAAAATGGAGAAAAATATTCTGAGATATTTAAGGTCCATGATTTAATATGTAATTGCAATAAACAATTACAAGTTGGTATCCCATGTTCACATATAATTAATGTTCTAGAAATGAATAATTTAAGCGTAATAGATGATATCAAAATAGCGAACAGATGGGTACTAAATCAGCAAAACTTTATTTATCATCATGAAAATTCAAAATCTTTTGAAGAAATTACTTATAGAATCACACACTTAAGTCCTAGAGAAAGATTTGTTATACTTTGGGCAAAGGGAACACCATTATATGAATTGGCAAGTAGAAGTCAGGATAAATTCAAAAAGGCTATGGCTTTTTTAGATTCTTCAGAAAAAGAACTAAATAATGAATCAATAGAACAGATTGCTACTGATGAAATAGGAATTAGAGCCGGAATAGGTAGAATTTATAGAAATACGAAAAAAGTTAATCCGCGTCAATGTCTCATCTGTTCAAAGCCGCATAATACAAAAAGATGCCCCAGAAGAGGTGAAGTACTTAAATTTGTTCAAGAAGGTGACTCAATCTTTGGATTAAAGCATTGTTCAATATGTAATCAAACTGGGCATAATTATATAAAATGCAAAGCTAAAGAAGCATGGTTAGAAGCTATTCGAAAGGGTGAACTCCCTCCAATTGAAAAAATTTGTTTTGCTTAATTTTATTTGTATTGTTTTTATTTTATATGATAATTTTGTTATTTTGTTAGCTTTACATAAATACGTTTATATCAGTACTGATACTTTTTCAAAGAGGGTGCTATTTGTTTATGAGCACCGTGTGCTCTGGAAATGTACCCATATTAAAATAAACTCACAGATAATATAAAATTATAAAAAAGTTAACAGTAGTAACCAAAAATATTGGGAAATCTGTTTATTTGTTAATTTTAGAGAAAAATTTGTTTTTATAGAATGTGGTAAATTTTATTTATAATGTTGGTTTTTACAACGACGTTTTTCGATTTTAATCAGAATTCATGCAAAAATGCTCCTGACTTTTGAAATTGAGTTTTTGTAATGGAATCGGCATCATTTATATGAAATATTTTATGTTGCTTCTCCATCCCAAAGCAACATTTTGTATGATTTTGATCATGCGCAAGTTAATTATTAAGAACGAAATAATTATAAAAGACGACATATTCCAAAGTTTTTATTAATAAAAATTATTTCTGATAAAGTCCCAACGTTTCCACAAACAAATCCCTATATTGCGTTGGACCGAACGATATTCCATTTTTCAATTTCTTATCATCGAATTCTAATTCTGTTCGATATCCATGTTGAGCTCTTATTTCTATAGCGTTATTTCTGTTTTCCAAAATTTTCACATTCACAGCAGACATTGGCGCTCTTATGAATATTTTTACTTTATTTTTTATCACAAGTGTCTTTTGTTCGAACAAAACGCAAATGTTTTCACCGGTGATAAACTTCGCATCGAAATTTGCCTTTTGCGATCTAAACAAAGAAGAAGCCAAACGAATAATTTCCGGATTTTTATTTGTTATCAAAACAGGTTCAGTCACGAATTCATTTGAGAAACAATTTTCATTTAAAACATTCGAAAAAACTTCAACTTTAATAATGGAACGTAACATAACATTTGTATCTAATAAATTTGGAATATAAATTTCGTTGTTAGAAATTGTTTTCCATTCGTTATTTATAAATCGTTGCCAAGTTATATATTTATTAATAATTTTCGGACCATTATAATTAAAATTAATTTTAAGTTGTTCTCCTTGAGTAAATATTTTATTATTTTTATTGTTTTCGATTACAGCATTATTAAGATTTGGCATTATAATACTTTTAGTTTCTTTAGGAGTAATTTGAGGAAATTGTTCATCAACAATTTCATCATTTTCATCTAAAGCAATTACATGACAAAACAAAACGAAATCTAAATCATCATCAGTTATCATATGAATGTTTGTAGTGTCTTCGATATATTGTCTTTCATTATCGACAATGTAACCCCAATTATATTCGATGTTACCAATTCCTTCGAATTTAACATTACAAATGAAATTAGTTAAATCATTCGAAGGAACAATTTTAGTGTTTATTATATGAATTATTTTTTCTTTCTCTTTTGTAGGTATTAATATATAATCTGATGATGATTCTTTGCCTCGATGTTTATTCTCAGTATTAAATGGTATATAAGTTACTCCAATTAAATATCCTTCAAATGTTTCATCAACTTCAACATATTTTTGAGTTGTTCGTGCAACTTCTATTTCTTCTTCTTCATTTGGCTTCTTAATTTTCCATATAATAATAGATTTGCCTTCAATGCCACCACTAAATTCTCCGGTAACATCGATTCGATATTTATCACTATTTGGGATTTCTTTAATGTGTAATTTTACATTTCTTATTGTCGGAGGTCCACTTTTTATTGGTGGAAGTTTACATTCAGTGATAACATTACTTCGAAGTCGATCTATGATTTGGACATTAAATATTTTTCCGATATCATTAACATTTGGTATATATTCATATCCTTCGTTAAATGTCTTGTTTTTATGTTTCCATACGATTTTATTTCTTTTGTTTATCGTCGTGGAAACTTCAATAATTGATAAATTTGTTGTTATATTTTTTAATTTGGATTTTTCAATGACTTTAATTGGTATATCTTCAATTGCTTCTTTCGGTGGAGTAAGTTTGAGCTTAATTTTGTCCTCGTTTTGTATCATTGTGGGCTCAATCATGAAGTTTTCTGATGAAATCGATTTCCCGATTTTACCATCAATAGAAATAGGTGTAACAATTGCTTTAAACATACAGCCTCGATCTGTGATATTAATACGAATAGATTTACCAAACCCTATGACTGTTTCCTTTTGGTAATTGTCGATTTTGTTCCATTGGATAATGGATCTCCCTTCAATTCCTCCATTGTATTGATATGAGACTGTCAAAAAACAACTAACTTGATCAAATGTTATTGATACTTTGGAAGCTATGGGTGTAGATGCAATAACTTCACCAACAATTACAAAAAAATCATTACTAAATAATGTGATAATTCCAGATATATATTCGGGCTTTGCATAAAAAACTTTAGATGTCCCAGCAACATGTAATCCATTGGAATTAACAACAACCCAATCATAAGGTTCGGAGATGATAATGGATTCATTTTCTTTGATTTGAAATAATTTGTTGGATGGCTTTTTTTCAACAAAAGACATTTGAAGTTTCCCACTTTTGGTTTTCTTGTGAAACTTTAAAAAGCGTTCTTGAAGTGGATTTCCATCTTGAATGGTATTTGATGAAGTAACTTCAATTTGTTTTCCAATCGAACCATCTTCTCTGATTGGAGTTAACACACAACTAATGGTTTTACCTATATCATCATTTGTTGGTACTATATAACGTTGGTGTAAGGATTTCCCAATCGACCATTTATAAATTGAATTTCCTTCGTTTCCGCCTTTGTAATTAGCAACAACAAATAATGGCATTCCTACTTGGAATGAACCATAAATTTTGGCATCACTAAAGCTTGGTAATGATGGTTGTACTCGTTCATTTGATGTAAGCATTAATGGAGTATTATTATCTTCAGTAATACATACTGCACGAATTACACAGCCAATATCTTGAATGGTTAATTTGTATGTAAGCTTTTCATTGTTAGTGCCATTGCTTTCAATAAAGTTTACATTTTCCCATTCCCCATGTCTTGCAGATCGAAGAATTTTAATCCCTTTAAATGCATTTTTGGTTCCTTTGGTTGTTATATCAAACTCTACTTCATCGCCTTCAATAAGTTGTCCTTGAAGTCGAAGTGATTTAAATCGAAATTCACCAGATTTAATTGGAGGAGTCTTAAGTATGGTTGGTGATATAGAATTATCATAATTAATAGTACAGCAAATGCGTTTCCCTACATATTTGTCAATAATAGGAAATATTAAAGTATCATTATTTGGTATATCTTCTTCATAATCAGTAACAGACCAATTTATAGTGGAAGCTAAAGATGTTGAAACAGAAAGAACACAGCCTTCCATAGGTTCTCCTGTTAATTCTGCATATGGATGATAACATTTATCAAATTCTGGAAGATAATAAACTTTAGTTCTGTCAACTTCACATTTGATTGGAAAGTTCATAGAATTTGTAATTTTGTTTTTGGAAGATTGTTCAAGTAATTTCCATTTAAAATTTGAATCTAATGTATACCATAAATATCGACTGCCTTTGATTTTTATTTTCACACTTTCATCATCTGTTTCAAATGGAAGTTCGTCTGGTTGATTTAAAAATGTTAAAGTTTGCTTTAATTGTTGTTCTGGGTCATCATTTAAAATAGGATCCATACCTTGTCTGAGTGCATATGTAACTAAAGCCGAATATTTAAATGATTCTGCATAATCATCAGAAGAAATTGATTCTCCATTAATATATGAAATCCCCAAATTTCTAAAAGCAACAAGAATTTCTTTTTTGGTAAAGTTATATTCTCCTCCACGTAAATCTATTAGTTTTAAGTTTGGAAAACTATTTAATCCATCAAACGATGATATTTGATTTTTTGGAAGTTTTAAATAACGAAGATAATTATTTGATTTAATTCCTGAAAACGACGTGACTCCTTCACTTTCGATTGAATATTCTGCCTTTTGTGTTGCAATTTGAGACTTTCTTTTCGTCATTAGTTTCGCTTCCAGAAAATTTAAACGGCCGAAAATAAACGAATTATTATTCAATGAATAAAATTGCTTCTTCCTTAATATTTTGGAAAATTTCATATTTTCCCCCATTCTTTAAAAATTTGGTGAATATATTTATGACTAACTATACAACAAAAGGTTACAATTAGATTATATTATAACCTGATTATCTCTCTCTAATAACACATCGAAACACAAAGTGCATCTATTTAACTTCAAAATGTGTTCTTTTGCATGTTAATATTACTTTGAAACAAAAAAAAAATTGATAATCCGATGTTTATCAAATTCTTTAATTTAGTAGGTAAAACAAAGTTTCTCATTGTTTTTACAAAAGAGTTATATATCTATTTCATTCCTCTCGTTGTTTTAGTTCTTCGTAACACTTATTGCAAACCTTTCGTCTTCTATTCTCCTTAGAAAACCACAGATTTATTTTATATTTAGAGCAATTCCCACATATGCACTTACCGCAATTTCTGCAGTGATTTCTCCTTTTTATTATTGTGAACACTGCACCACATAACATACAATTCGGCGCAAGTTCATCCGGTACCCACACAGGTGAGAACCCATCAGTTTTTGTTTTTTCTTCTTTAAATCCTTTGCACATTGCTTTTGATTTATCATACGCCATTAAACATTTGTCTTTTTCTTCAGCATCTTGGAAAAGAATTTTGAAACTATTTTCTATTGTTATTATATCAATTGCATTTATTATAGGTTCTTCATCTTTAACATCTTTTAGCAAATAAAAACCAAATTCATAAAACTGATTTTTTCTTCCATTTACAATATTAAGTCCATCACTTAATATTTCGATTGTATTATATTGACGTGACTTATTATAGTATATTTGGACTTTAGATGTATAAAGTAATTTTCTATCAACTTCGCAATTGTTGACATTTTCGATATTAATTTCGTTATTTTTTATATTCTTTTTAATATTTTCATTGATTTCTTCATCATCGCTAAGAATTGGTTTCCCATACATCTTCATATGTTCTTTGGTTAATAAATCACATTTATTTGTTTGGATACGTCGAACCATAGTTATATAATAATTAACTGAATTGTTTTGGATATATATTTTGTTAAAGAGTTTACATTTTATATTTTCGGGATCATGATTTGCATATTTTTCAGCTTTAACTATTTTCGAAAATATAAACATTTTACCACTATCTTGATCTTCATAACGTTTGTCTTGAATATAAA
Organism: Histomonas meleagridis; assembly: GCF_020186115.1. Taxonomy (NCBI): domain Eukaryota; phylum Parabasalia; order Tritrichomonadida; family Dientamoebidae; genus Histomonas; species Histomonas meleagridis. The sequence goes on from NW_027150746.1 coordinate 383,113, forward strand.
TTATTTTCCCTGGAATCAAATAATTTTCAGGTAATCGAAAGTCTTTAGGAAGTTTAAAATCGGTGCCATTGATTTTATGAAATAAAAACTTACCAAAGATAATAGTGTAATTTGCTATGCGTACTGTATATGTTAAACCTTTGGATGCAATGATATCATCTACATTTAAAATAGTCAATATAAAGTCTCCATGTTTGTATACAATTTCATTAAGTGGACTAATTACACATGGCGGCGTTCCAAAGGTAAATGCTTTTACATGTTGATAAAGCTTTTCATCGGGAAAACGAAGAGTTATTGCTGAAAGGGCAGCAATAGCTCCACCGACGCCATGTCCAATAAAAATAAGTTCTTCGCAATTGGTAACTTTATTGCCAAGTAACCCTCGAATTTGTCCTACAATTGTTGTGGATGCCTTATCAAAACCTGAATGCACAAAGCAATTAAAAATATTGCTTTTCTCACATGAAGCATCATTCATCGCCATTATTACATCATTTTTAAAACCAGATAAACTCCATTCTAATCCTTGTATCCAAATAAAAATTGATTTTAATGTTCCATCACTTGATTTATATATAATGTACCTATATTTTTGCGTTTTCTCATCATATTCTTTAGATACTTTAAAATGAAGAACTTTGTTATCCATTGTTTTAAATTCAAAATTTTTTACTTTGTTTTTGTCTGTACAACTAGATATTTTTTCATAAAAGCGCATGAGCTCAAAAGTATTTAATGTTTTTGATATGTTTGGGATCTCTTTCCTCATGCAGTATGAAATATGGCATTTTTTTAGGTTAACCCTCTGAAAGTTAAAAATAATGCATTGAAAAATTGTGTGATTGATATTGAATTTTTGTGTAAAATATATATATTGAAGGCAATTTTGGAATAAGTAGGTAAATGGTACTACGAACCGCATCCCCCAAAACACCCATATATTGGAAATTCAATTAAGTGATGATTTGGAAAATATATTTTAAATAACATAATGTTTTGCCCATTAAAAATTATATTAACAAAAACAAAATTATATTTAAAAAAAAAACTCTATAATATTTAATAAAACTTAATTATTTCCGATTTTTGTATCACATTAAATTCCGAAATAGTAATAAAACGCTCTTGCTCCATCTTCATAACTTTCCGAATCCAAAATCCTTGTATTTGCCATGTAGTTCCAATCCACTGTATCATAAATCATCGAGAATATGCTCATTTGCGATGAAGTAAATCTAAATACATAATCAACATCCAATGATAAATAATACGCATTTGTCATAGCTCTTGTAGCAGCTATTGTAGAGAAACTTGATCGAAATGTACCAATCAATTTATCGCACATCATTAAACATGCTATATCACGTAAGGCATCAACACGTTTTCCATTTTGTACTTTTTTCGCAGTTGAAACAAATAAACGATCTGAATATTTTTCTTGGAAATAATTTATGTAATCGTTATTATTCGATGCGAAGAATATATAGGGCTTTTCTTCAATGATATAATGATCTAAAAATGGTACTAAGACACGTTTTAGAAATTCGATGTTATTGATGAAACATCGATTTTTGCCAAATTTTCGAACATGAATTCCTAAAACTTTTGAACTTTTAGGTATCGCTTTGAATTGCTTTTGAGCATACTCAATGATGGACTCATTAAAATATGCAAAATAATTGGATAAAAAATATACAAAATGAAGACCAAAATGTGTACGAACATATTCATTAATGCCATAGTCCGTGAGAAGAAAATATGGATATGTTGACGTGACTTTAATTGGAATTTTTAATTCTAATAATTTTTGATAACTAATATTTACCCAATGTTCCAATGTAAAAAGGTTTTTAGATTTGCGCTTATAATTTTTCGGTATTGGTTGAACTTTAAAATATTTAGAAAATAATAATCCGTCATTAGTAAAATTAACTCGGCTAAATATGGAACGATTAAGAGCAAGAGCCATGACAGCCCCACTGGCTTGATGATAAAAAGCATTTCCCATACCATATTGCATAAAAACATCAACAATTTTATTATCCACAAATTGAATATCTTTTACTTCTTTTTCCCAGTTGATGACTGTATTATATGCATGAATTAATAGTGAGCAACTAATTTCGCTTTTTGGTGATTTACATTTATGATATCCCCTTTTCCATGTTGGTAAATGGAAAAACTTTTCTGCTTGAAATATTAATGTATTACATTCTTTATAAAAAAGGCTTGGTTCTGGAACATGAAAGGAAGATAAGAAAGAAAAGAAAACCATAATTTTAATCAAAAGAAAACAAAGCAACAAAAGTGAAGTGATTAACGTCTTCGAATCTTCGTGTTGAGATATTAAATGAAATGAATATAAGCAAAAATCATAATATTAAGTTAATAAAGTCTTATATTTTAAATTATTACTCATGAAACATATCATGTTAAGGAAGTAAAATAGCATCTTGAAAATGATTCATTTTGAGAAATCAAAAATTTTAAGTAATTCTTTTTTCGAGCTAATTCTTAAGAACTTTGCAAAATATCGTCTTTGTATCAAACCATATTATATCTGTTAAGACATATAGTTTAAAATTATCTTTTACATTTTTTTTAGAATCACTTATAATTTCATCTTTTTTCAGGCCAGATGTGAACATAATTTATATAAATTTAAATCTAAATGGAAATAGGGATTTCACTTGAAGTTACTCTAAATTTGAAACTTGCTCCCTTCTTTGGGGCAGGTCAAAAATTGTAGATACGATAGGAACTTTGATAAAAAATTATTTTACAACCAAACAATTTTGTTATTAAAAAAATGCCTCATTGAAGAAGCAAAAATTGCCATCATTTATTTTCATGTCTCTTCTCAACAAGAAAGTTTACGTTAATGGAAAAGTTGTTCTTTATCGAGACAGTGCAGGAAGTGGTCCAGGAAAGACTGTTGGTCCTGGCGTTTTTACTGTTAATCATATTAACAATGGAAGCGTAGCTCCAGTTCACATTTGTAATGAAAATGGTGATCTTGGTTGGATTAAAGTTAAGTCTACCTCTTTGACTATGACTTCAAATCCACCTTTACCTGTCCTTCAACCAGTTGAAGCATGCATCTGAATCACAAACATAAAATAAGTAAATTCTTCCAGACTAATTATAAATTTTGTTAGACACAAAAATAAATGATATTAATAAAGGTATCATGTTAAATTTCGTATTATTTGAGTCAGTATTTTTTGTCAGTTTTTGGAAAAAATGACATTTCAGCATGAATCCAGAAGAAGATTTTGGTACATGGTCTGCAATATTTATTTCGTCTCTTGAGATTGGTGGTGAATATTCTAAACTCTTACCTGCTTGCAGACGTCTCATGGTTGATGTACTTGAAAATTCCCATTTAAAAGGAGATTTGGAACAAGAAACGGATAACTTTGTAACTAACACAATACCTTTTACTATTCAAAAATTTCTTGGGTTTGGTTACGTGTACCCAGATAATTTAAAAGAAATTCTTAATTTTTTATTAATTGCTTCCAAATTCATACCATGGGCAAACCTAAATGAAAACTATCAACTATCCAATGCATATCTTATAATTTTCAACAAAGAGGCCACATTTTATCAAAAAAATTCGACATATCCAAGTAATGTGTATTACAAATTAGTTAGAAAAATCGTCGAAAGTGATACCTTTGGTCCAGTTGTTGAACGTTGCCAAGACGAGGAAAAACGCAAACTTGAAAATTTTGAATTACTATTTTCGATTTATGCCACCATCAAAGAAAACCTCACCTTTTCAGAGTCCGTCGACATGAGTCAGGTCAGTGAAGTTGCTCCACGATTTCTATCATATTTACGAAATGTCGGAGATAAAGTTCGAGAATTTGATATCACCATTTTGACCAAAACATTCAATGCTTTTATGAGTTTAATCGTAGCGTCACCTACTAAAGTTGAATCCTCGTTACTTTCTGAGTTAATGTCATATTCGGAATTTCTATTAACGACATCAGTTTTAAATCTTCAGTTAATTGGTGGCCAAATCCTATCCAAAATCTATGATAAAAAGTTTTATTTTGGCACTGCATTTAATAAATGGGCCAAAGAAACTAAAGTTGCCGAAAAAATTGTTGAACAATATTTACATCCGAAACTTTTAGAATATTTAAAGCCATTTCTTCATAAGATATTACGACCAGAACATTTAGAATTATTTTGGGATCGAGCACAAACAGCGCATTCATCTGAAAAGAATTCTTTATTAAGTATTGTAGCAAAAATGTTAGGGAAATCTGATAAGAAAACGACGTTAGCTTTTATAAATAGAGTCACAAGTAATGAAGTTATAGCGCCAGAAATGTTAATGTTCATTGCGAATATTATCGAATCAATTGCTAAGAAAGAATTCCAACCAGATTTATCATTTGAAATCTCGAAATGTTTAATAGAAGTTGGTAAAACACAACAAAACAATGAAGGATTAATGCCTGCGATTATAGCTACTGCAAAAATCACACAAAGTGGATTAAACAAAAAGATCATTGATTATTGTGCGCAGAAATTTGATGATGAAGAAAATCAAGCATATTATTGTGATATCATATATTGTATGATTAAGGATTCATATTTTGAAAACGGATCGAATTTAATTGAAATATTAATTGAGAAAATGCCGAAGAATGGAAACACAAATAATTTAAATAATTTTTATCGACTTTTATCATTAATATATGAAAAGAAATATGATCCAATATCAACTTCAATATTTTTAAAGTTAGCAACATCCGGTGTTAATGATTATTTATGGAATTTCTTAAAGATAAGGTTAGAAGAAAAAGGAATTAAAGCATTTGATAAAGAAACAGATGAAGAAATATTTAAAGTAGCCTCGAAAATCGATTTTGAAAAAGCAACAAGTACATTTATTGAATTTTTAAAGATTTTTATATTAGTTTCTAATTATCGAGAAGAAAAAGTTGAAAATATTTATAAATATTATAATACTGCTTATGTATATTCGACATTACCAAAAGAATTTGTTATTGTTTCATTACCATTAAATTATTCTAATTTATTATTCCAAGTATTATCATATGTTAAATCACCATTAATAGCATCAGAAGCTGAAGAAGTTATATTATTTTTATTTTCGAAATTAAATGAAAACTTAACAACTAAACGAAATGATATTTTAATAAATTATTTCCATGTTACATTAAATATTAATAATTTAGCAATATTACGTTCATTACGTTTATTACAAATGATGATTGATAAAGAATCGCAGTTTGTTGATTTAGAAGATTTAGGTTATGAAGCACATAAATCAAAGAATTCAGACAATGATTTATATGTACAAGTAAAAATTATATATAAACAAAATGAATATATGATGAAAGCTAATTTAGGATTAACATCCACTGAATTTAAAAAGAAAGTTGGGATGAAACTTGATATAGATCCTGAATCAATATATCTTTATCATGATAATCATTATATATTACAATATAAAACTCAACATTTAAGTGATTATGTTGAAAAACTTAATGAAGTATTTGAAATTAAAGTTTCCACAATGGTTACATACGAAACTAAAGAATCAAAGAAAAACAAAAGCGAATATTTAATTGTTCGATTAATTAATACTGATTTCTCAACGATATTATTAAAATTACTTGAAGAAAACAATGATTATTATTTTTGTAATCAAATGTATCAATTATTAAATCGATTACCGAATAATAATGAAGTTAAGTTATCATTAACGAATCCAGAAACAATAACAAATAATTTTAAAGAAACAAAATCATCATTTGTCTTTGTATATAAATTACAAATATTAATATCTGATAATATTACAATACCTAATGAAATGTATGAATTATTAATGCAATATTTATTATCTAAGAATCCACCATTTAAAGGTATTACACGAATATTAAATTTAATTATGCGTAATATTAATAATATAATATTAAATGATTATATTAATGAATTAATACCATATTTATTAAATCTATTATTAAATAAATTAATACGTAAATCGACAATTAAATCATCTTGTGAATTATTAAATTATATTGTACAAATTGATCCAGAAACAGTTACAAATATTACACAAAAACATATGGATTTAATTGAAAGAATTATGGAATTAATTGATAATAAAGATAATGAATATATTTCATTTTCTTATTTCATCTTAAACTTACAAAACAAAAAAGAAATATTTGAAATATGTTTGAAACATATTAAATCTAATGAAATAGTTAATAATTTCTTTGTAGAAATATTTACAAATATAATATCAGATGTAAAAGATTTATATAATGTAGAAGAATTAGTTGAAAATTGTTTTTCTTTATTATTCTCTTCAACTAATGAAACATTATCCGGTTTATGTCAAGTAATAGTATCATTACTTCAAACTAAAACAGAAGTATGTCAACAATTTTCTCATTATACAATTGAATTATTAAAATTAGTCTTTAAAAATGAAGACCCTAAAATCCAAACAAATTTATTTGATTTAATATATTGTTTAACATTTGGTGATTTAAATCCCGAAAACTTAAATTATTTACGAGAAATTATGAACTTTCATACTGATCGATGGAATTATAAACCAATTAACTTCGAGAAGAATAAGAAATTAGGTTATTTAGGTTTAAGGAATTTAGGTTCTACATGTTATATGAATTCTGTATTTCAACAACTTTATCATACATTACCATTTCGATTTTTAGTAATTACATTTAAACCTGAAGATGAATCTCAACAACATTTACAACGAATATTTGCGAATTTATATTTAAGTCAACGTAAATATGTCGATACTGCAGGTTTTTGTTCATGTTGGAAAGGTTGGGGTAAAGTTATAGTTAATACACATGAACAACATGATGCAACTGAATTCTTACAATATTTATTAGATCAATTACCAAAGGATTTATATTTCATGTTCCAAGGTGAAATTAAACATACATTTGAAGCTATTAATGATCCTTATAAATCATCGAATATTGAACCATTTTATACATTATGTTTAGAAATTAAGAATCGTAAAAATGTATATGAATCATTTAATTCATATATTGAAAGTGAACAAATATCTGATTTTAATGCTATAGATCATAAAGTTACTGTTAATAGTTATATTAAAATCTCTAAAGCGCCAGAAGTATTAATATTACAATTAAAACGATTTGAATATAACCTTGAAACATTTCAACGTTATAAAGTTAATGATCGATTTGAATTCCCTTATGATTTAGATATTAGTGATTATATGTGTGAAGATACAGATAATGCTAAATATAAATTAACCGGTGTAATATTACATGTAGGTACAGCTAATGGAGGACATTATTATAGTATAATAAAGATTAAAGGTAAATGGATAACATTTAATGATACTGAAGTTTCCGAAATATCACAAAGTAAATTTGAAGAAGAAGCGTTTGGTAAAGAAGAGAAATATTCATCTGTCTCGAATGCTTATGATGAATATTCTAATACTAATCCATCAGCAGTTTTATTATTTTATACAAAAATTAATTCTAATATTAATGTAACTGTTGAAGAGAAAGAAGTTAAATTAGATTTTAATCAAGAAATTAATAATTTTATTGATTATTTCCCTAAAGAATTAATTAAAGAAATAGAAATAGATAATGAAGAATTCATTAAAATGCAATCAATATTCTCAGAATCAATGTTTGAATTCATGTTAAATATTAATGATGTTGAAACTATCATTAAATATTTCATTAATATCTTTTGTCATTCAGGTTTATCATCGAAACATAATCGTATTCATAATAAATTATGGGATTTAATGAATAGTTCAAAACAAATGATTGACTTCTCAATGAATTATATCATAGAAAATCATCAAAGTATTGAAGAAATATTAATAAATTCAAGTTCTACTGAAATCACTGAAACATTAAAATGGTATTTATGGAATATCTTAAGGAAATCGAATGCAACAGAATCATTTAAATTTGTAAATGAATTCATTAAAATGTTAAATCCAGAACTTATGAAGACTTGGCGACAAATACCAAACTTTGCATCAATTATACAATTATATTTATTAAGTGGAGAAGAAAGAGTTATATTAGCGATTAAGAATAATTGGGTTAATATATTAATCGAATTTATAGTAATGGTATATTCTACACAACGTTCAAACTTAATATTACAAAACATTAATTTATCAAGTATATTTGATTCTTTATGTATTTTTATTCCACATGTTAAAGATTCTAATTTTAGTACTATAGTAAATTATAGTTCATTTATCATTCAATCACATGTCCAAACTCAATCATATTTAATATTTGCAAAGAAATTATATATGTCGAAGATCATTAACTTAGCAACATTTATTCATACTGCTTCAATACAAACTAAGAGTGAAATTGATACTATATTTACTGTAGCTATACAATCATTAATCCAAAATAATGATGAAAATGAAATGAATGAAGTATTAACTACATTACAAAACTCAACAAATTCATTATTATCATTAAGTACATTTGTAGAAAAACTTAATTCATTAGTTGCTATTGATAATGATAAATCATTAATTAATTATATATTAAATCAACCAGAATTAATATTAAAGTTATTAACTAATAAAGATAAAGATATACGAATTACATCGGAATATATAATATATGATATCTTTCATACAATACAAATGCCTAATGATGTACCAGCACGAGTTAAATCATTTAATATTAAACATGAAATTCAACAAGAAATTAATGAAGAAGATCGAAATAATTTATTAAATTTATATGAAAACATTAATAATTTCTTATTAGAAAATGTTATTGAAGATTGTACAAGTTATGTAACTAATCCTAATCTTAAAAAAGGATTTTTATTATTAAATTTATTTAGAATTTATAAATGGATTTTAGTTCGAATTGATTTATTAGAACAAGATAACTTCCCAATGATTACTTTATTATATAATACATTTAAAGAAATGCAATTAAAATTCGATTATCATTTAATAGAATGTATTAAAATATTTTCATTATTCCCTTCTGAATTAATGAGCAATTTATTTAATGATATGTTTAATGATGTCTTTATAAATATTCAAAAATTAACTAATTCACAAATCTTTGAAGCATTAAATTCATTTTTACCTTATTTAGAGAAGACAAATCTTGAAGATATCCAATTCATTATTAATAATAATGAAATATTCCCAAAGATTTTTAATACATTAATGAAAATTAAAGACAAAAAATATTCTGTGATATTTGACAAGTTTATGACGATCTTAACCAAATATCTTAATGAAGATCAAACCATTTATAATATTATTAAATCATTATTTAATGAAAAAATGATCGATTTATTTGGTTATTGTGGTGATACATATTATAAATTATTTGGATTATTATATGATCATTTAGATAATGAATTTAAGTTATATATTAATGAACTTTGTATTAAAACAATTTCAAACATAATAATTGAAAATGAAAGTGAAATTATTGAAACTTGTTTAAAGTTTATCTTAAAGTTATTAAATGATACTTCATTAAATTCAATTCAATCATTCGAAAAAATTAATATATCCAAATTTATTGATGAGATTTGTCATATCTATGATTATAGTAATTTGTTTTTAATTGTTGATATATTATGTGAACACTTTGACAAAAATTTCCGTAAGCAATTATCCGAAAATATTACTGAAAAATGTAAATATTATTCATATTATTCAAATAGTAGAACCCCAACAATGTTAAACCTTTTGAATTTCAGAGTTGAAAAGTTTATTAAAAACCCGATTAAACGTGCGCACAAGTTTGCTTATCTGTTATTAAATTCAGATAGTAACGTTGAAACTGTTCCAGTCTTTGTTTACATGTGTGAATTAATCGAAAAGAATCATAATGAAGCGGAATGGTTAATTGATGTTATACCAGAGATATATAAACAAGTTCTGATGAGTCATAAAGAAGTAGTTAAATACTTTAAGTTAACATCTGCATACGCAAGCTTTGATAAGGTCTTAAATATATTTATTACAATTAGTAAATTCATTAATGAAATTGCTCCAACTACAGATTATACAAACTTAAAATGTTATTATATGCAAATTGGTATAATGGCAAAGTTACACCAAGATAAATATGAAGAATTTGCTTTGTACTTACCAGAGCTTGTAAGACCTTTGCCTCAAGAATATGGTAAATACTTACAGAGAATTGAACGAACTAAATCAGAAATAATGGAAGAACAAAGGAGAATTAGTATGAATAGGGTCTTTATTGGTGAATTTGATGATGATGATGATGATGATGATTAAATGAATTCTTTTATAAAAGAAAAAATTGGCTTCGATTTTTTTGTTTGGTTTACTTGTGTAAAGACTTCAAAATGTGGTGGTTTGGCCCCTCCTTTCGAGAAAGAAAAGAAAATGGGAATAACGCGTATGGGAGACCTGAAGCGGGCGAAATCTGGCGCTCGATCAGTCGCGTGGCGTAATAAGCGTAACCATGCTGTCGGTCGTCCGGCAGCAAATACACGTATTGGTGAAAAGAGAATTCATCTAGTAAGGACACGTGGCGGTAACTATAAGCGTAGAGCACTCCGTCTTGACCATGGAACTTTCTCTTGGGCTTCAGAAAACGTTTCTAGAAAAACGCGTATCCTTTCAACAGTTTATCACCCATCAGATAACGAATTCGTACGTACAAATACGCTTACAAAGGGCTCAATCGTTTCAATCGATTCTGCTCCTTTCAAACAATGGTATGAACGTCATTACGGTAAAGGTCTTGGGAGATCTCAATACGAAAAGCCTGCAAATGTAAGCGAAAGAGTGAAACAAAGATGGGAAAAACTAGCTAACGAAGCTCCACTTGCTAATAACTTAGTTTCACAATTCGACCAAGGTCGTGTTCTTGCTGCTATCGCATCTCGACCAGGTCAATGCGGTCGCGCTGATGGATATATCCTCGAAGGCGAAGAACTTGACTTCTACATGGCTCGCGTTTCAAAGAAGGGTAAGAAATAAATACATTTAATTTCTTGTTTTAAAACTTTCATAAGTTATGTTTTGTTTTGCAACAAATTTAAAAGCTTCAAATTAAATTATCTGATTAAATGGGATCGTAGTAAATGTTTATAATGCAGAAAATCAAAAAATAAAACAAAAATTTTGGATAATTATTCTTTATTAAAATCATGTGATTTTAATTACTTATCACTGATTTCCTCGGGGTTTAAATCGTTATCTTGGTTTACAATTGCATCTTCTTGGAACTGTACATATTCTTCTGCTGACAAATTTTCCGATGGTTGATGGAAATATATTGTAAAAGCCATACAAGTCAAATGTACGAACTCAAAGGTCAAAATTCTTTTATTTGATGCGATGAAGTCGGTATTAAATAAACAATATGTATTTGAGAACAATGTTGAAATATCTGTAATAATGAGCATAACCAAACAAAATATGACTTGGCGTGGCCGCTTTGAGTAGTTATTTATGAGTAAAATAATCAGATAAATTACCGTTAAAACAACATAAACGGCATCAAAAAGTGAATTCACTTTTTCACTGTAAAACGGTTCGAGAAATGGCGTTGGTGAAAAGTTACTGTTGAAGCGCTCATGTAAGGCTAGTGCCATGATGAAAAAGTTAGAGCCAAAGGCAATGATAAATAATACTATGAATATCATGTTGACGGAATTATTATGACGTATACGTTCGATGATGGCAAATATTGAGAACCGGAAGAAGGAAATAGCAAGTGCAATACAAATTGGTGCTAACATGAGATAAAATTTGGAATCATTAAGGAATATTGAAATTGGATTTGAAGCAGAAATACCAAGAATGGCAAGGACAATACACATAAAGCGAATAAACTTGCTTTCGCTCTTGAAAGAACTCATTGTGAAGACAATAAGCATATATACAAAAAGGATTGAATTCAAAAATCCTAAGGAATCAACAAACCTTTGGGAGTTTGGATTATAATATGTTGTAGTAAATTTGATAGAGTTGATCTTTTTATAGTTTGCTTTGATAGATATTTTGAGAAGTGCTGAATCAAAATCATCAATAGGAGTAGAAAGAATTGACACCATTTCACTACTTTCTTGGTTGGCTTCAAACATAACATTTTTGGTTTGACCATTTAAACTAGCATTTTTAACCATAGCTTGTTTTTTATAAAAAATTATTTGATGATTAATTGTAATATCCATGCCTTCTTGAATTGATGCTTCATTACGTATTAAAGTAAGATCAACATCAATAAAAGAATGCCTTGTTGATAAACTTGAAAATGATACTTCAAAATCAATTGGTGAAATTTCATTGTAATCGACTGTAGAATAAATGTTTTGTCTTAAGCTAATGTTAGAAGGTGCTATCAACCCAGAATAAATCTGCATCAAAACAAAACATATAAATACAATATATGTAGACTTAAGAGACTTTGTTGGCGCATTTTCAAGAAGGGTAGATGAAGTCAAATCATTATCTTGAATTTCGACGCTCTGTAGATCTTGTGTTGATTGGGGCCCAATCGACATATTGAATGTAATGTATTCAAAAAGTTGACTTCGGCTCAAACATTTTCCGCCAATGGCATTCTGAAGTTTGGCCACTTCTGTAACGAATTCGTTGAAGCTTCACTTGAAGTGCGTAACATTTTTTTAGGCATTCGGTAACTATTAAGTCCCAAAATATATTCAGCAGAAGAATATTTTTCATTATTTTTTTATTTTAATTTGAAATACGAAGTAACCTCTTAATCTTAATGACCAATTGCCAATCATTCTTAGTCAGTTCATCTCTAAAGTGTTCCTTCAAAATGTCAATTAACTCACGATTTAATCTGCTAACAATTTCATCTCCTGGCTTAAAATCTTTTCCTGCAACTAATGAACCATCTGCTTGTGATCTAATTGATATTGATACTTCTGCTCCTGTTTGTGCCACATTTGTATCAACGTTATCTTTCTTAATTGTATCTACTGTTCCAAGGTAAATCGGTTTTTTATCGACAATAACCGAAATTGGGGTACCCTTAATCAGTTTGCCGGCGGTTACTCTGACGCCCATAATGATCGGTTTGGAGCGGTTAAATATCATATCAGGTAAAACTTCTAATGAAACAGGAAAAACAGCCTTTTGACGTGCGTTTTCTCTCTTTTCTCGAGCTAAGTTATCTAAATATTCCTCGTACATATCTGTTAAATGATAAATAATCTTTGCGGGGAATATTTTCACCTTAACTTCATCAGCAAATTGTTGTGCTTCTGGTGTAATTGAAACATCGAATGCTAAAATGACAGCATAGTTTGGATTCTTTTCAACCATTGATGATATTTGGATGACATCTTTCCGATGAACAGGTCCAATGCCAACATGTGAAACTTTGACATTTTTGTCTTTCAAATATGACAAAAGTGCTTCAAGTGATCCGAGTGTTGATGCTTGCACAAGTACGCCTTCTCCTGTTTTGTCGACTTGATTAAACACTGATTGGACATCCATGTTAACTTTCTCCATCAAATCATCAATCTCATCTTGGCTACCAGTCTTGGAAACAAATAGCTCGGAGCCTGCAATAGCTCCTTCGAGTCCTGGAGCGGCGATCTTACAGCCCATAGCTGCGTAGATGACATCGTGATGTAACCATTCACCTTTAACTCGAAGTTCTTTTAATGGTTGTGGGGTTAATAATGCACGAATATGAGTTACAATTGGACCGTCAATGCCTGCGATAACAATCGTGTCATCAACATGTAATTCACCATTAACTAATATGACATCTAATGTGGTTCCAATTCCTTCTTCGACTTTGACTTCTAAGACAGTGCATTGAAGTTGGTCACTTGTGGTAAGCTTTCGTGTCATTTTGTTTTGGGTGAGTAATTGAACAAGCATCAAAAGATCTGGAATACCTTCGCCTGTAATGGCTGAAGTGGGTACAATTGGATATGATGTGATTTTATCTTTGACGCCAAAGCGCATTCGGAAATATGGCTCTGCATTTAGACCTTGTTCTTGGAATTCAACTTGAACTTTCTCAATACGTTTCTTAAAGATATCTTTGCAATGTTGGGATTGACGTTTGAAGGTTTCTGGGAATGGTTGGTTTGGATGTGGACGCCAATCTGAGATTCTATCGATCTTATTAAGTGCAATAATAAAGGCACTGCGCTTCTCTTTGAGAAGATTGATGGATTCGATGGTTTGGGGTTCAATTCCATGCATTATATCGACAACAAGAATGGCAATATCACATAATGATGAACCACGTGAACGAAGATTGGTAAAGGATTCGTGTCCAGGGGTATCGATGATAAGAAGACCAGGTAATTTGTATTCAAGTTGGTTCTTGTTATGGAAATATTCGGTCATCTTTTGAAGAGTAGTGGATGGGAAGTAAGTAGCGCCAATTTGTTGAGTGATACCACCTTCTTCACGATCTTGGACGTTTGTTTTACGGATTTTATCAAGAAGTTTTGTTTTACCTGTATCAACATGTCCCATAATAACACAAATTGGTGAACGAAGTTTGGGATCAACATTACTTGGTTGTTCTGGCGGTTCTTCTTTTTTCTTATTTGCATCTTTTTGTGCATTTTGTTTTCCTTTTGATTTAGGTTCTTCTTTCTTTTGAGGTTTTGGCTCTTCTTTCTTTCGAGGTTTTGGTTCTTCCTTCTTTTCGGGTTTTGGTTGTTCCACTTTTGGCTTTTCTGGTTCTATTTCTGCTGGTTTTTCATCAACAGCATCTTCCCAAGACTCAGCTGGAGCTTCATCATCAGCACCCCATAGGGTTTCTTCATTTGTTTCGCCATTGTCATCTGATGAAAAATCTATATCGTCTATGTTCATTACGATTTATCTTACCGGCCAAGAGAAATGTGAAAAACTGTTTTAAGTAAAGCGTTCAATTTTTATCTGAATGATCGACCAAAGGTCAACGATAGAAACAAGGCAAAAATTAGTGAAATTTTCCAATACCAACAGACCAAGTTAAAATTGTCTTCGAGAGTGATCAAAGAAAAGTTCGGAAAAACTGTTTGTATCGTACCATCGGGATAATTTCTTCTGCTGAATTTCGAGAAAAATTATTTCTTATTCAAACAAAATTTTTTATCAATGGAGATTCTATTGATACAATGCATTAAACTCGGCTTGCGATTTTTACCCATCTTATATAGCGATCATCCTACGATCTTGATATCATAAATATATAATATATATACATGGTTGCATCTATGATTAATATAAATCTAAGAATTATATTATGATTAGCACGAGATAAATTTATTCTTTCATTCCAAAAAGTGACAAAAATCGACTTTTGCATGATTTATATCAAACAATATCAACAACGATAAATGACGATAGGAGCGAATTTGAATGATGGTAAATATTATCAAAATTTTACCCTTTATTCGATCAGATACGTTGTTTGTTTGTTTCTATCATTTTAATTTGTAAACAGCCAAATTAAAAGATTCTTGGTTTGTTAAAAAATGAAAATATTGATATTTTATCATAGAATCGTGATTTGTTATTTATTCCAAATAATTATATGAAATCTTGATTTTCTTGAATTTATGAATTTATTGAAAAAATGAATGATGTGATAATTTTTGTAACACCTTAATGATGTACTTATTTAACCTGATTAATAATTTATTATGTCATTTTGTTATTGTACAATTATTTAAACCCAATAATGATAATGATAATGTTATATTAATAGTTCGCTAAACACAACTGAATTAATAATTGAATGTGATTTCGAAAATGTATTTGATTTAGAAAACTTATTCGATTTACTAAATAAATATGATTGTGTTAATGTATGTGTTGAGTAAATATATTGAGAACTTCCTTCATTTATAATCACCTGCGCTTTCCATTCATTCATCTCGGATATCATCTAATAAATTAACATTTATAAGTTTTTTAAGTGCAAGATAAATTATTTGCACATTATTACTGTAATAACCCACATGAAAGATTCTCGAAAAATCCTGAATTAAGATCATATGGGAAAACTTCATTTCGAATCAATTTATTATCAGATCCTATTAGTGAAACAATCGCAGATTGTAATAATGGAAATTTGATATTTAAAGATAATTCTTTATTATATAATACATATAATGCCATTATAACGCTAATCAATTGATTAGTCATATCTTTTTCAAAATTAATTTGCATGTTAAGAAATGATTCATTGTTAATATATTATAATCTTTTGTTTCATCAAGTTGAAAAGAATCAACGTTTTCACATAAAACGTGTGTCTTTTGTGTTTCTCTTTCATGTTGTGTTAAATGATTAACATTTAATTCTTGATTATCATCGAAACGAATGTTATTATGATATGAAATAAATGAATCGCCATAAATATTTGGAATACAATCACATTAGAAATCAGAAACAATAATGTTACTTTTATAAGTAATAAATTTTGTTATTGTATCACTACCTGCATAAAAAATATTACCATTAAAATTAATATTTTTTATTCTATTTCAAATGTGACATTAATATTATTTTCAATATCATTAATTATTTTTTGAGTTCCAAACATTTTCCCAGACGGTATTTTTATATTAATATTATTTTTATAGAAATGTATTTAATTTTTATTGTACTATATATAATAATAAAATGATTCCAATCACCTTGTTGAATTATATATAAAATTTGGTTCTCTTTGATTAAATACTTTATCTTTAAATTTATTATTATTAAAATAATTTATATAATAATTAGTGAAAGGTCTTGCTGTTTTTACTATTTCATCTATTGGGATATCAACAGTTTGTTCAGAAATATAACGAATTAAGGTTTGAATATATAACTTGACTAAAAATATATTATCAGATTCTAAACAAACAATTTTTAATTTGATGACATCTTCGAATTTTATCGATTCCTTAAAATTAAGTTCTACTTCCTGAATTGTTTGATAAATTCTTGGTTTATGGAAACGATAAAGTTTACAATGTTGAGTGAATAATGCTTTAACATATTTATTGTAAATGAATTCATTAAAACTTAATATTTTCCTTCTTCATTTTGAAATGAAAGTATATCAATAAAATCAGATCCATCTGAAACAATTATTGCAAAAATAGAAATAAGATGATACTCAAAAAAATCATTAGAAATTGTTAATATAATTTCTTTAGTTAATTTTTTAATTAACAAATTAGAATTCTGATTTGATATGTATCTAAATCCATAAATAATTTGTGGGAATGTTAGAATTATTGAATGCATTTGATACTGTGCAATAAACATAAAATACTATGTAATAAGCATGGAATACTTTGGAGATCTTCATTTGTGATATATAAGCATTTATAAAAATTTATTTACTTACTAATGCTACTAAATCATAAATATTAACATTAAGCAAACTTTTGCAAAATATAAATTTCTAGAAACATAACAAAATACAAGAATTATACTCAAAATTTAAAGTTTAGAAAATTAATGATTATATAATTTTATTTATATTAATTAATATGTTGAAACCTAATTAAATTCCAAAGATCATCAAAATAATTAACCAAATTTTTTCGAAAACACCACTCATGAATGTGTAATTGATATGAATCTCGATTTGTGATATTCTTTGATCGAAGCCATTGTTTAAGATGGTGCCAAACGCACTCAATCATTTGTGTATGAACATGAGTATCTGGATGAACAAAATTGTATTTATGATTTACTGTATAATGAAAAAAGCCTTGCTCATTGAGGTTTCTATAAGCTGCCCATTGATCTGTGTGTATATGTGTATTAATTTCTACATATTTTTCAATAATCGGAAATAATGTATTCGCATTGCTTTTCTCAACTAAATCGATAGATACTCGACCTGTTACAGAATCTATTCCTCCAAAGAACCACATCTGTGATAAACTTAAATTTCTTCCCACATTATATTTGGCCTTGGTAATCATTGTTTCATCTATCTGAACATTGCCCCAAAGGCCACCTAGTGGGTTATGAGTTAAATCATTATAATATGCAATTTCAGATAAATTTCGAAATCTTTTAAAATAATAATGAATAGTATCAATTTCAGGCAAAGATGGTCTATCCATCTTTGCCATTGATGGCGTCATATCGAGCGCCCAAGAAGCATATAATGAAATAGCTGTTCTTAAATCAAATTTGGAATTTTCAAGAATTGTTTTTGATCTTATCGATGATTTGTGCCAATGGATACCTTTACACATGAATATGGCACCATCTGGATAAGATTTGCCGTAACGACGATTAGTTTCAGATCCACAAATTGAGCTAATATAATGTTCATTAATATTAAGTATAAATCGATTGTTTGAAAGCCATTGAATAAACTCTTCATTTGATAGTGTAAATATTTTATAAATATCTTCCATAGTGTTAATTTTGTTGGGAGAATTTCTCATCATGTTGAGATTGCAATTTGAATCAAAATATTTTCACTGAAAAAGTTGTCACACTTTGAATAATCATTCAATAATTTCTACTTTTTCAAGATTATTAGAAAATTTGTGTTGATCTGAAAACGATTGTTTTTTTTTTTGATCTCAAATATTGAATAATATCTCAAAAAGCATTTTTTATGACATATTCAATCCATTATAACCCAGTTCGACCGAAATATCTTGGGACAAACGATACATTTTTTTCTGAAAAAACGATTATTGATCATTGAATTTATTTGTTGATTTTTTTTTAATTTTTGTATATAAGCAAAATGTTTTATTTTATCGAATAAATATCGATACGAATGCAATTTGCACATTATCTTGAAATACTGATTTGAAATACGTATCGATTTTGTTTATCTCATATTCCTCATTTCGAATTTTGTATTTTTGATTCATGTCTTTAATTCAGATTTCAAATATTTTATAATCGGCAACAGAAATTATTTGTAGTCCATATAGAATGATCAATTTTACATATTCTTTCAGAATAAATCAATATCCCCTCATTGACGATATCGTTTTCGGAAACGATGTAAGATAATTGTGTGATTTTTATTCGTCCTACTATTCAAATTTGACTATAACCCCTCGGTTCTTGAACTATATATGAATTAATTGAAGATGAACACACTTATTTTAACCTGGGATTTGCTTATAATCTTTTTTAATTATATATTTATTCAATTATACCAAGTTTTTTATAAATAGCTTTCATATATGTATTTTTTATTATCTTTTTATTTCTCCTTGAATTATTATAAACACCTCAGAGATACTTGTTTTGTTTAAGCAATAAAATGTTGGTTTCACAAACTAAATTTTTTGGTGCATCAATAATATTCAATTTTACCAGGTAAATCAGTGCACTTATTGTTTAAGTCATTGATAATTCTTTAAAGAATTTATAAAATTAAATTTTATATTCTTGAAATAATTTGTAAATATCATTTTTTCTCTTTGAAGAAGCAAGCATAAGCGCTGTTTCAAATAAATCAAATAATTTCCAAATATTATTTTAAAATATCACATTATTTAAATTTATTTTATCTTTAGCATTAATATCAATTCCTTCTTGTTCAAGAAGTAATTTAACTATTTCTGTATGACCTTTTTCAGATGCCCAAATAAGAAGTGCTGTTTCAAATATTTTATATAATTTCCTTAGCATGGCCAACATAATATAGTTGATCAGAAATAAAGGATTTTTTTATTTTGGTTACTAAGGAAATATTTGGAAAAACTGACAAGAAAAATTTCATTTGAAGATTTATTCAAAAGAAAGCAAAATCAAAAGCTTAACGAAAATAATATAAATTATAAATTGATTTTGACTTCCTTTGATAGAAGTTGTATTGAAGTTTATGTTTTTAAATATTTTATTATATAAGTGACATGATTAACTTTTTCACAACAGTTCGACCAATTCATATTTTTGTAAACAAAAAGTGCAGCTCCTTTAAACGTATTTTTCCGAAAGAAAAATAAACCATTGAAACATATCCGAGTAAAGCCATTCAATTTTAAAAACTAAATGTCCATCTCCAGCGATGAAATCAACTTTTTAATCCAACGATATTTCTATGAATGTGGCTTCGAACATTCTCTTTACACCTTTAATGCAGAATCTACAACAGACTTATCAAATATGAACGGATCTCAAATCCCGCCAGGTGCACTTATTACACTACTTCAAAAAGGGCTTCTTTACATTCAACTTGAGAAAGAAATCCAATCACAGCACAAAGGTGGAGCAGCTTATAATGCTCAATTAACTTTACTTGATGCAGCACTTCGTGAAGGATCTGTTCTCCCAAGGAAACCAGAAGCACCTTCACACGATTCACATGATTCTGTTTCCATTCATCTTGATCATTCAAACTCAATTCTTCTTGCTGAACATACCAAAGATGCCTTATGTTGTTCTTGGTCTTTCGACAGCAAATTCTTAGCCACCGGATCTTCAGATAACACTGCAATCATTTGGGATGTTTCCAATCCAGATTCCATCACCAGTTGTATTCTCCAACATAATTCTTCATCTCCAAGCCAAGTATCCTCATTGGACTGGTCTCCTAAGGCTCTTTTCCTTGCTACTGGGTGCTCTGATGGCACTCTTCACATTTGGAATAGCAGTGGCGAAGAACTTAATTCCGTCAAAAGTAATACTGATCAAGAACTTCAATCTATCCATGTTGTTAAATTTGACCCAAGTGGAGAACGTATTTTGTATGGCAATGATACCTCCATAGGAATTGTCTCAACTGAATCAGGTGATATCTTATCCACAATTACATGTAAACATAATGCAATTTTAGATGCATCATGGAAGAACGAATCCGTTTATGCTGTTGGTTGTGATGATGGATTTGTTCTCATCTTCGACCCTGAGGTAAACAACGGGAAAATCCTCGAAATGGCGGGTCATAACGAGACAGTAAACGGTGTCTCGTGGAGTTTAAACGGCGAATTTTTAGCTTCATGCAGCGACGATAAGACGATACGTCTTTGGAAGGATGGAAACTCTATCGTTCTAAAGGGGCACACCAATCCCGTTTATGCTGTCAGATGGAATGAAAAAGGAATTCTTGCTTCTGCTTCATTTGATAACACATTGAGAATATGGGACCCACAAAATGGAACTTGTCTGCATACTTTACAAAGTCATACAATGCAAATTTACGCAATATGTTTTTCACCAGATGGTGAACTTATAGCTTCTGGTAGCGCTGATCAGAGTATTAAGGTATGGAGAGTGTCAGATGGAAAGCTGTTGTGCACATGTATGGGTACACAAGGAATATTTGATGTGCAAATGGACAAATTAGGAAATTACATTTCTGTTTGTTTTGTTGGAGGCAATGTAGCTTTAATTCCAACAGCAAACTTGCACCTGGGTGCTAATGAATAAGTATTGTAAAACATACAACAATTTTAAATTTTACATTCACTTTGAAAATCCATAATTTCATGATATGTAATAACATTTGTTATCCTTTTGAGCGACATTTTTTGTTTTTTAGTTTTTTATCCGAAATTATTTTCCAATTAATTAATTAAAATTTTGATGAAAAACACCAAATTAAATGGACCCAAAACAATGACTAATTTTTATGTATAATGAAATTATCGAAAACAATAGTTTATTCATTCGATATTGAAGCAATTTCTATACCTCCTCAGCCTATTAGCATGTACTTGTAGTGTTGTATTTAACTTTAACCTTTGTAATCTTAAGTCGCATTGACCAAGAGTTGATTGCATGAAAGAAAGTTTTTTGGCAAGTAAATCCGATTCATCAGCCTTTCTTTGTGCCATTATCTGAAGTTCATTTTGGAGTGCTTCGAGTTCCATTTGGCTACCACCATCTGCAATTTTTGTAATTTCACTCTTCAACTTTTCGATGACTCTTTTCAATTTCAAGATTTTACGCTTTGTCTCACCTAAAGGCATCTTATCTAATTCAGCATTCAATTGTGCTATTCTTTTTCTCATTGCTAGTGATGCTTTTTGGTTTTGAAGCTCATAAGTTGATTTAAGTGCATTCGATTCGGCGGTTTTGATCGTTTTAATCTTTTGATGTTCAGAAATTTCGTCTCGAAGCGTTTGGAGAGCCTCACGTTTCTTTACAAGATCAAGAAGATCAACAATGTTTTCGGGACTTTCATCTGATGATATTTTAGAATCAGTAATATTGATGATTTTTTGCTTGAGAATTGTAAGCTTGGCTTCTAACTGTTGAACTGAAAGTTCAGCGTTTGCATCCTTCTGCATTTCATTGACAAGTTCGCTTTGGCGTTGTTTAAGAGATTGAATTGATTCTTGAAGTTGCTTTATGGAATTTTGCGAGCTGAGAAGTTCGGCATCGAGTGATTTACGCTTGTTAACTTCGTTCTGGTATTGAGCCTTAATTTCTGATTGACGATCTTCAATTTTGAAATTTGTGCGAGAATTAAGTTCTTCAATCTCTTTTGTTTTAGATTCAATTGTTTGCCGAAGATTCGAAGCTTGAGATTTCAGTTTTTCTAGTTCTTCTTGGAGTGATTTTTCTTTGGATAATAATTGAGCCATATTGTCAGAAGGTTGCTGGGCTTGCGGTTGTGCTGGAGCTGGCTTCTTTGCTGGGCTCACAATTTCTTCCAATACTGATTGTATTTGGTTCTGATAGGATTTATCAAGAGAACGAATTGCAGATATGGTGTTTTTCTTGTTAGGTGCCTTAATTGCATAGTACAATAAAAACTTAAGGAACTTGTAAAGCTCTCCTTGATCCTTTTTCCGTGCAATTTTAGACATATCAACTGTCATCTCAATTCCATTTTCTTTTAATAAAGGTGATATGCGAGATGCAATTAACCTGAGATTCATCAGCATGTTAACCCAGCTATTATCTGCTATTTTTTTTAGTAATTTAGGATCAATTGTGTCATTTGAAACAGAATTATATACCTGGGAAATTGCAACTCCATCGAGAAGAACAAATGGATCTTGTAAAAATTCTTTGTTTTCTGGATTAAAAGTTGATATCCAATGGAGAATTGCTTCGATTCTCTCCCACTCTGTCATTATGAAATGTTATGTGAAAAGTTTTTATTTTTATCAAAAAACTAATTAAATGACAATTTAATGAAATTATGAAGTTTGGTATTATAACTTACGTGACAATGAAGTATGTTGGATAAAATTTGACTGTGAATACCTAAAACAAATGATGGTATAGATTGTCATACAATGCTTCAGTAATAAAAAAATTCTAAAAGGTGAATAAATAGTGATAAAAATACTATGTCAAATTTTAAAAGATGTGAAGATGAAAGGGATAATATAATGAAGCTTTTGGATCAATCATACATGCATCACTTTTGTGTTAATGAACAATTAGTCGAAAAAATCAAGAATAAATAAAGAATGAACAAATAAATGCATTAATGACTGAATAAAGAATGAACAAATGAATAAGGAATAAATGAACAATTGAATGAATTAATGAATGAATAAAGAACTAATGAATGACTTAATTAATGAATAAATGAATAAAGAATAAATGAACTAATTAAAATGAATCAATAAAAAAAGAATAAACTAATAAATTAATGAATTATAATTATAAATCTACAAATTTGTTGAAAATGTATTTTAATTTTATATAACATTTTATTTACAGCAATCAGGTTCCAATCTCGTTATTAAGCATTTGATCAAGCAAAGCTTTATATGCTTCAGCTTTCTTTACAGCCGCATCCTTCCGTGCCTTCTTCTCCTTCAGGAACTTGGCTTTGCGTGCGAGGCGGCGCGGTGTGATTAAGCGTTGGATTATTTGTTGCGTGAATTTGCCTGGCTTAACTTCTCTGCGAAGAACAAGTTTAGTGACGTCAGCCTTTTTATCAGCGTAAAAGATTGCTCTGATCCTTGTTGCACGCTTTGGACCTTAACGAAGCGGAACTATTTTATGTAAGTCCTTCGATTTCAGCATCTCCTTTCTTGAGAACAATAAGATGAAGAGCTGATATTTCAGATGAAATAACGCAGCCACCAACTGCCTTTTTCTTGCGTTCGCCATCCTTTCGTGGACGATAGCATGATGTGCCAGCACGAAGAAGAAGACGAACACGACGTGGAGTAAGAACGCCTTGCTTCATTGGGAAACCTTGTTTATCAAATCCGCCGCCAAGACGGAAAAGATAACCTGCAAATTGTTGACTAAGGATAGAACCATCAATATCTTGACCTAGACGATGATCATAAAGACAATTAAGATTTACTGGATCTTCGAAATCAATGCAAATTTGCGTTCCATGATCTGGATAAGCTAAAGTAAGTCTCATCTGATCAGCAAAACCAAGGATCAATTTGTAAATATATTTATTTTATGTGAAACTTGCATCATGACTACAATACCTTTTTATTCATTATTGTAATACACTAATAAATTATTTTTTTAATACAAATAAAAATCTTTTAAGGTATTAATGATTATTTAATATTTGTTTATTGAATTTTTGCAAAATGTTGATTTTTTAATTTTCATTTGAGCCTTATTTTTGATGAAACAAAAAAATGCGTTGTGTATTAGGCATTTTATTCTTGGGTAATAATATGTTTATTAAAATTTATTGAAGATTTTTTGCGAGTTGAGGTAATACAGACTTAGGTTCTTTTCCCTGAAAGCGTGCTTCTAGCGCTTCCTCTCCTTGTTGGAGTATGTCTGAATTAACTTCTTCATTCAGAACAGAAATAACATTTTTTAATCCAAGTGATTCTAAGTAACTTGCCGCAGCTGCAAGTGCCATTGGAATGTTTGGGTTGTCTGGAAGTGTTCTATGAAATTTTTCGAATGCAGAATTTGTTTCATCATTCATAAGTTCCTGTGTGCACAAAAGAACAGCTGCTCTCATTTTGTCTCTTACTTTTTGATATTCAGGATCTTTTTCCAATTCTTTAGAAAGTATAGCTAAATCTTCTTGTGATAATCCTAGTTCGAGCGACATTTTGTAAACGATTTGTTGTATCGTTTTTTCGGGCACCCCAATCAAAAAAATTTTTGGGGACAAGAATATTGTATATACAAGTGCATTTATTGTTGCTCTTGTTATGTTTATCAGAACTAATAATTCTTTTTTAACCTGATTTTAATTTAATCATGAAATTTCTAAAATTTCATTGAATACGTGTATCTTCGAACTAAAGATTGATCTTCAAGGAAAAGATTGTGAAAAAGAATCTATGTAATTGTTCGTTATCCAATTCATAATTTTCATATCTGTTTTTTTTGTTGAAAAAACCATATCATCAAACGATTATTATTTATTCAATTCGATTTTTTTCTATAGTTTATATATGATTGGATAATTATTTTGAAAACAACACGGTTTCATAGAAAAAAATATCTCAAATGTTATCGGGCCACAACATTCAACCGTTTTACTATCGAACCGTTAAAATTGGCTAATTGTTCAAATGACAACAGCATTAGCGAAGCAGCATCAAAAGATCCTCAGAATGCTCATGAGGAGTCCTAGCAACAAAAAGTGTGCTGACTGTGGAGAGCAGTGCGCTGTTAACGTTGATACCACTCATGGAATTTTTGTATGTACAAATTGCAGTGGAATTCATCGTGAGTTTGGAGACCGAATTAAAAGCGTTTCGATGGCAGCTTTTACGCAAGATGAAATTAGCCTTCTTCAAAAGCAAACTAACGAAGACTTCAATAAAATTTGGATGGCTAAGTGGAAGCCTGAGGATTGTCCACTTCCTCTTAACGCAGATGACAACAGACGTCGTGCATTTTTAACTGCTAAGTATCAAGAAAAGAGATGGTATTCAAAGCGAGCTGCAAGCCAACAAAATAGTTCTCAACAGCAACAGCAATCACAAGGACATTCAGGAAGGCATCAAGGAGGTTTCCAGCAACAACAAAATCAAGGAGATTTCAATGGCGGATTTTCAAATCAAAATCAACAACCACAACAACAACAAAATCAATCAGGTGGATGGTCACCATTTGGAAATCAACAACAACAACAGCCACAACAGCAACAACAAGGTGGAGGTGGTGATTTACTCGATTTTGATTTCGGACCACCAACTCCTGCTCAAGAAAAAGCACAACAACAACAGTCACAACACCAAAGCCTTCTTGATCTTATTGGTCTCATGGATGAACCTCAACAACCAAATCCAAATATGCGCCAACAAGGATTTGGTAACCAAGGAGGATTTGGAAACCAAGGGTTCGGCAATCAGAACCAAGGATTCGGTAACCAGGGAGGATTTGGTGGCCAAAATCAAGGATTTGGTCAGCAACCAAATCAGGGATTCGGAAACCAGAATCAAGGATTTGGTCAGCCAAACCAAGGATATGGAAACCAGAACCAGGGATTTGGTAACCAGGGAGGATTTGGTGGCCAGAATCAAGGATATAACCAACAACAGAACAGAGGATTCGGTAACCAAGGAGGATTCGGTCAACAACAGAACCAAGGATTCGGCGGTCAGAACCAGGGATTTGGTAATCAGAACCAAGGATTTGGACAACCAAATAATCAAGGATTTGGTAACCAAAATCAAGGGTTCGGGCAGAACCAGGGATTCGGTAATCAGAACCAAGGATTTGGACAACCCAGAAATCAAGGATTTGGTAATCAGAATCAAGGATTTGGACAAAACCAAAACCAAGGATTTGGACAACCATCAAACCAAGGATTTGGTAATCAAAATCAAGGATTTGGACAACCATCAAATCAAGGATTTGGTAACCAAAACCAAAATCGCCAGCAGCCACAGAACAATGACTTCTTTGGTCTTGGCTTCTAGTTATTAGAGGGACCTAAACCAAAATGAACTAATTTTTTTTTATTTAGCAGTGCATTTGGCTGCTAACTTTTTCAATGAGATACACACAATTTATAACGGTTGGATATTCTTTGATTTACAATGGAAAGTGTGATTTTATTTCAATTTTCTGAACTTATTTGGCTGTGCATGTGCTTGGTTTTCGGTTGCTAACTTTTTCAATGAAAAAACGCGTTTTGTTTCCTTCTTCTTCATCTTCAATATGTTTTATTTCTTGATAATATTTCAAAAGACAATTCGAAATGATTTTTGCGTGCTAATTTGCAATTTTAGCCATTACAAAGAAAATGAAATTTTAAAAATTTACATATGTGACAAAAGAATTATAATGCCCCTTCCAATCATGCAAATACTTTGGTTACAAACAATATTATTTTCTTTGATAATTCTTTGAAAGACTTTATCTTGAAGAAAAACAAATTAACTTCTGTTCACCAAACATTTCTATTTCATTTCTTTTTAAGACTTTTTACAATTTTTATTGCAATTTAAACTTTAGTTCACAAAAGATGTTTTATAATTTTGAACAAACAACCAAATATTTTTCTTTCTTTTCACATTTGCTAATTATTTTTAATTCTTTAATAACATTTTCCAATTTATGTTCTTGTGTAAATTTATTGATTTATATATTTTTTATTAAAATGTTTTGTTTACAAGAAAAAGCGGATGTTAAATTTATTTTTTTTTGTTATTTATTTTCTTTTTTTCGCATTCGAAACAAACTTTTAATGATGAAACATTAAAGAAGATAATTTTGTTCACATATAATGTAAAAGTATTTATTGAATAAAGCTTAAAATTATTTTTGTTGTTTCTTAAATTTGAAACATTTGCTTCATTACAAGCAAAAGCAAATCAATCGTTAAATTTACCTTTAAGATTGAGATTCAATAATACTTTTGATAAAGAATGTTTTATTGATAAAATAATTGCATTTAAATACTTGAAATTGTTTCATCCAATTTTTCATTAATAAAGGCTTATATATTCGAAATTGTGATAAATAATATAAAGTTGGCTATTCAATGAACAGCTGTTCTAAAGCTTTAGTTTTGATCATTTCCTTAATTGCGATTATCGTATTAGATTTTGGTCATTAAATGCCAAAAAAGAAACAAATCATAATTTCCACACTTAAATGAATTGAACTTTCAAAGAATGATCAAGAACTTCATACATAAAAAAAATAATTACATTCTGTACAGATATATACTCCATATGAAATTTAAAAAGCAATAAAAAATGTGAAATAGAAAGACTTTTACCAAAATTTGGGAAAATGTCAAAACAGTCAAAAACTCATCAGTACGAAAAGGAATTAATGATAATGAAACAAATATTTCTTTTAATAATTTGAAATCTAATTTTAATGTTTCTATATATATATTAATAATCAACAATATTTTCTTTTGATAATATGATATACCATTTCATTATGGAGCCAAAATTTTCAAATATATTTCATTTGTGTTAGCAAAAATGTGATAAAATATTTAAAAATAATAATATTATTAATAAATCAGTTTATTTAAAACATAAATTTAAAAATCATCTGAAACATCTTCTGCGACATCATCAGGAATTTCATTATCATTTTCATTATTTTTATTAATATTTTTATTCACGTTATAATTTTTTCCAGCCATTTCATAAATTTCTTGAATTGTTTCTATTTCGATATAATTTTCGACATTTATATTATTTGAAATCATTTTATCGATTAAGTTCGAAGCCTTTAAATAATTTCCAACTGAAACAAATACTTTAATTAAAACAACATAAATATCATCAATTCGAAGAATTTCTTCAATGTCTTTAATTTTAAGTAATTCATTACATAATATTTTTGATTTATTTGGGTCATTTTCGATATATGAAATTGCGTTTTGAAGGTTTTCAATACAATTAATTTGAAATGAAATTTTTTCGTATAAATTATTTTTATTATTAAATTCAAATTTATTAATAAATTGATATGACAGTTTTAATAGTTTAAGTGATTTAGTATAATCGCCATTTGTTTGAATAATTTTATTCGAAATTTTAATAAGGAATTTGCAGATTTTATTATACGAATGAGTGCGACGATAAAAATCAATACAAATTCTGAAAAGTGGACTTCTATCGTTTTCGCATTGTTTCGAAAGATATTTAACTGAAATTTCATAAATTTCATTTCGATTAATACTTAAAGCGAAACGAATAATTTTATCATTATCCTTAGAATCAATAATATTTTGAATTGCCGCTTTATAATCTTGTAAATAAATATAAATTTTAGCAGCTTCTAAATACGAATTTTGTTGATTTAAAAGTTTTGCAGATTGAACAATAATATTTTTATCATCGAAAGACTTAAAATTCGAAATGATATAATTAATACAATCATTAGGTAATTGAATATTATATTTTGCGCAAATTTTATACGAAATTTTTATCTCATTTGAATATATATAAAATATAGAAGAAAGTTGATATTTACCAATATCATAAAGTAATTTTCCGCATTTTTTTAGAAGATTTTTATCCGCTTTATTAATATTATTTAATGAAATATTTTCAAGGAATTCAATCGAATTAGAATTAATACATAATAAAAGTGTTTTATTAATTCGACCACTTCTTGAATATAAAATAGATGCTAAATTAATATCACCTTTAATTTCATATTCATGAGCAGCTTTCGATATTAAAACTTTTGGAGCTTTAAATGATAATGATAAAATATAATCTTTTTCATTAAATTTTACTGATAATTCAAACGCTGTACCAATTTGTTTCGTTTGTAAGAATAAATCAATAATTTTTCGTTGTTGAACTTTAAGAACATTTTCATCTTTAATGCTATTTAAATGTAATAAAAGTAATCTCGAATAATAACATAAAAGATTTCGATTATTATTTTTCGATATATATTTATAAGCTTCTTCATAACGATTTAATATACAAAGAAGGCGAACAATTTCATGATTATTACCACTAAAATTAAAATGATTTAATGCAAGTTCATAATTTTTATGATATTCATAATAACGCCCAAACCATTGATGGATTATTAAATTATTTGGAAAAATTCGATTATATTGAAAGAAATTTTGAAGATTACTATTATGAAGTGTTATACGTAAAAGTTCTCTATCAAGAAAACCACTATTTAAATAATGTTTAAATGATTCTTCAAATTGATGATTAAACTCATAATAAATTCCTAAAATATATTCATTGTTATTGTTAAAAAGTTTATTATTAAATTTATAAAAATCTAAATTATTAAAATCTTCTTTTTGATGTATATCATTTAGAAATGAAATTTGATTCTTATTTGTTGTGTTATTATTAAAATTAAATTCATTGTTTAATTTATCAAAAAGAATTTTTGTGATTTCAATTTCTTTATTATTTAAACAAAATATTACACTTTTATGTAAATAATTCAAATCGTCAATACTTGAAATTAATTCTTGAATTTTATCTTGATAATTAAATATTTTATAAAATAATAGTTCTATTAACATACGTTTTAAAGTAATATTAATTCCATCAATTATTTTAAATTGAGATATGAAAATTGTTGAAACAATTCCTTTAATTGAATATATTGAAGAATTAATATTATTATAAAAGTAATAAATTCGAGGAGTTTCAACACGAAATATTGTACGTTCTTGATCGAACATAATTTTATTAAACAAATAATTATTAAGATTTATATCTATAAAATATAAATAAATATGATTTTGACTTTGAATACAAAGAATTCGATTTGAAATTATATCCCAAAATTGGAAAATTGGAATTTCATTTTCTTCAGGAAGTTTAATTTTATTCATTTTATTATTTTGTGGTGAATAAAGATATAAATATTTCGAGTTATTCCATGAATAATTTTTATAAACATCAATTAGAATACTAACGCAATATCCTCCTCTATTAATTGATATATTACGAATCCGATAAACTTTAGATTTATTAAATGATATTGTGTTAGAATTTAGAAAGTTCGGAATTCTTCGACTAATATCATAAAGTTGGAAACAAATATTTTCTTCATTTTGACTAAAAATACAAAAATATTTACCGTTAAGTGATATTTGTATTATATTTCCTGGGATTTCAATTGTTTTATTTTGTTTTATTTCGCCTTGAAGTGTATATATATATAATATATTATTTTTAATACAATAAATGTTTTCACCTAAAATTTCAATAAGTAAACTTTCAGTATTTATTTCATTAATTTGCTGGAAATTTTTATATGTTATATTATATATTAACGTTTTATAATGTGTTATAATTAATAAATGTGAACCAGATAAACAAATTCGTTCAATGTTAAATGGAAAACGCTTACGAATTTGATTACTAATTAATAAACTATGTGAATCATTTTGAAATATAAAGATTTCTTTGTTAAATTGACATCGATAAATAGGTAAATTACAAAGATGATATTTACTATCTTCATCAATTAATATTGAAATTGGTATTAAACTCGAAAAAATACATTTTTTGGTTGATATATTTGAACTAAAATGTCGGAAATTGATAATTTTTTGTCTTTTGAAATCAATATAATGTAAATAAACATTTCCATTGTTTGTAATTGTCATGATTTCTTGTTGAAGCTGATAATATTGTAATCCAATGATATTTTCTTGTTTAGCAAATTCGAAGTTAATATAATTATCACCTTTTAATGTGCTAATAATAATTCGATTTTTTTGATAATATAATAAATACTTTTGATTTATATGTTGAAAAAAATGATTTTCACCTTTTTCAAGTTGAATTTGTTGTTTTTCTTCGAAATTAATTTCATTTTCTTTTGAGTATTCGAATTTATATTTATGTAAAATATTATAGTTATTAATTAAAATGAAATTATTTGATTTTGATTTAAATGTAAAATAATTGATTGGTGTTGAAATTTGCTTTGTAGAAATTTGTTGTATGTTATAATTGTTTTCATTTTCATTATCAATTAATAATAAAAAAATGTTTCCATCTTTTGTAATGAGAAGTGAATTTAATGTTGAATCATTTAAAAATGTCAAAAAATCAACTTGAAGATTACTGTCGATGTTATATTTCATTTTAACTTCATTCTGTTGAAATTCCCAATATATAATTTTACCGGTACGTGAAGTCGTAATTGAAATTGGTAATATAGAATGCCATGAAATATGCACAATAGATGATTTTTCAATTGGGGTTCCATGATAAACTTGAGAATTATAAAAAATTGAAAATGTTCCATCACTCCATCCAATTCCTAAATAGTCTCGATAATTTGACCAACAAATACTCGTACTTCGTTGCTTACGTGATATACGGTCTTGGGATAGTTCAATTCCATTAGGATGAAGAAAATGAACTCGAAAATCATTACCGATTACTGCACAAATTTCTTTATAATTTGACCATGAAGCTGAAACAATTGTGGTGAATTTTGGTCGAACTGAAAGTGCGGGGTTTGTCATTTCTTTTGATGATTTTCTGTTTTCTTGTGTTTAAAAAAAATTTAAACGTTCATGAAAATATTTCATATCACATTTCCCAAATTTCTCAAATGAATTTCATTAAAAAAATTGATTTTTACCCAAAATATTTAGAAGAATTTAATGAAAAAACAACAAATGGAGGAATACTAAGCATTATTACTTTTATATTTATATTTATTTTATTTTTCCTTAGTTTTGATTCTTATCTCAAATCTTTATCAAAACAAAATTTCATAGTTGAAGAAACAAAACTTCCATTTACTGAAAATCATGTCTTTGATCCTAACAGAATTCCAATGTTTAAAATTAATTTTGATTTATTTTTTTATAACATTGGTTGTTCATTTCTTCAAATCAAGTTAATTAATAATTATAAAGAGGTCGAAGATGTTTATGACAGTCATATTCATACAGAACGTTATTCACGATTAACTAATCAATTAATATCCAAGAAATCATATCCCAAAAACTCGCATAATATCAATAATAATTATTGTGGTTCATGTTATTCTATGCGATCAGGTTGTTGTAATACATGTGAAGAAGTTCTTCAAGCATTTAAATCCAAAAATCGACTTCTTCCACCAATAATAACTATTGATCAATGTTCAAGCAAAGACTTTGAGCAAGAAATATATTCAATGTTAAATGAATCATGTCGAATATATGGTAATTTTTCTGTTTTACGACATCCAAGTACATTTTACGTTACAATTGGCGATGATCAAGATGAAACACATTTTTCAAGTTATTCCAAATTTGGAATTAACATAAATGAATTTAACTTTTCACATCAAATTAAACATTTTAGTATTGGCGATACAACAAAAGATGATCATTTCCCACTTGATGGGTATAAAGATATTCAAACAAGCATTGGTCGTATGAAGAAATATTATTATATTCGTTCGATTGGAAGAGATCTTGAAGGGAAAAAATTTAGTATCTTTAGTACACAATTCCAAAAATTTTATAAAAATGAAAGTAGAAAATACCCTGGCGTGTACTTCGCTTATGATATTTCTCCTATTTTGGTGGTTGATACAAAAAATAAAAATTTAACAAAGTTTCTCGTAGATGTTTCATCAATTCTTGGCGGTGTATTCGCAATTTTTACCTTCATAGATATGATAGCATACCGTCTTTCACAAGAGGAATCACTTACTAATACAGATTAAAATATATGTAAATAATAAATGTTTTTTATTAATTTTGTTTATTATAAATAATTTTTTAAAAAATATATTTTTATAAATTACATCTCTTTTTTTTATGGTTGTTTCTGCCTCCTATTTCATCTTTACGCATTGCTTTTAAAATTCTTAGATCTCATAGATCAAATGAATAAAACAATCAAGGCATGGAAATTGACTAGGTTTGGCTGTAATTTAACTTAACGTTCATCCAAAATTACCATGTCTCAACCTGCAAACATTCTCGAATCTATGAAGCAATTACTTCATCAAATGGAAATAACTGACTACGAGCCTGCTGTGCCTCACATGCTTGTGGAATTATTCTATAGACACGTAACAGATGTTCTCAAAGAAGCTCAACGTTCCTGCGAAGCTAGAAGAGATAAAGAGATTAACGAAGATGATTTGAGACTGGCAATACAGGTTGTTCTTCAGCAATCTCTCCTACAAACAATTCCATTGGAAAGTATGCAAAAAATTGCAAGAAAAATTAATGAACAGCCTTTACCTGATGTGCCAGATATCCCAGAAGTAGTTCTTCCAAATGATGAAACATCTCTACTTCAGCCAAACTTCCAAGTATCACGCAATTAATTTTTATCTACTTTTCATTCACTAACAATAAACATCAACAATTGTTACTTTCGTGTTTTTTTTGGTGTTATATGTATTTAATCATTATTCCTTTGGATAAATAAAATTTTTGTTCGTTTTTTAAAATTAACGTTTTTTTGAACACCAATTAAAATGAACGCTCAAAGAGATCAATTCAAGAGATTTTCCCTTGAGAAAAATTTCTTTTGGCATGGTGTATTAGCACTAAATGAAAACGGAGGACAAAGTATCTTTTAATTCTAACTTCAGCATTTTTTGATGTTCGAATGAAGAAAAATGTACCAGGTGCTCCACAAATAGTTGGGTTGTACACGAATGATATTCCCCCTATGCCTCTTTCACCAACAGATACCTTAACATGTACATTTGTAATTGAAAATAATATGGGATTAACAACACAAAGAACTACTCTTGTAGAGAGCTCTGTTACAGGTACGGATTTGCAAAAGCTTATAGAGTCAAGTGAAAATGTCGGCAAACAAATATTACTCACAAACGAAAAAGGAGAATGGCAATTTATACAAATGGGTAATGTTTGGGGACTACGCTCTGTTGTTTTATATGTTTCACACGCTGTTCTTAACGAACATATTAAAGACATTTAGATTTTCATTTTGGAAACACAAACTTTTTTCGAAATTTGAATATGCTGGAAACGATTCAATTATTAGAGTTCTTGAAATATTTTTAAATGAAAACAGTGAATATAACATGTTTGAGTTTTTTTTCAATTATCAATAATGGTTTAATATTAAATTTTGATATTTTTATATTTGATCATAAAGTAAAAAGTAATGGCAAAATTTAAATAATTTTTATTTTTTGGTACTTTCTTGCTCATCGTCATTAACAACAGGATATTCCTTTTGATCCTCTAAGAACCGCTTTTGTGAATACGCATACACAGCCCACACCGCTTCATTACACAAATTATCCAAGTCTATTTCAACGCTTTTGGAGTGCACTCCCAAATTCGGATGATATCGAAGAACTATTTGCAGAAATTCATGTGCATCTTTTTTATTGCATAACTCATTAGACGCTTTAATGAAAGATTTGATTGTTGTTACGTCCATTTGAGGAAGCTTAGGAAATACGAATCGTGTTGGCGAATATTTTTGGATTTTTTCAGATGCATCATCAATTTCTTGGTAAAGCTCTTTTTCAAGTTTCATTACTTTTTTGGACCAGTTTTTGAAAGTTTCTTCTTTTAATGTGCTAAGCATTTTTTCAAAGGAATCACGTAGTTCTTTAGCAGCCATGGCATAATATGAATTTCTTCCAAAAAATTTTTCTGTGTTTGTATGAACTAAAGAAAAATCGTATCTCAACTCTTTGATGCTTGAATATTCGTTTGTAAGTAGATTCCCTTGAATTTGACCAAGCGTCATTGGTTTTCTGATACGAGTATAATAATCTTCCATTCCCTCCATAGTGTCATCAACTGGGTTTACAAACATGGCTGATAATGGCTTTTCTAAAATTTTTTCCATGATTTTTATGCATTCATTTCGAGTATACTCGTCCATCTGTTTGGCATAAATTTTTCAATTGAAATGTATACTGGCATTTTGAATATTTGAATGACTATTTGGTCCACCGCCAAAATAATAAACGGCACTTTGTAACCAGAATTGACAAATATTTGTTTGTTAACTAACATGCAAAATAGGAAGTATCATATATCCAAATTTCTTTAAGTATGATTTATATAATTTATGATTATAAAAAATTATGGATTACAACATATAACATAAAGTCATTATAATGAAATTTTCGAAATCAAACAAGGTATTCATTTTATATTTATTTTAGTAATAGATTCATTCTAATGTACAAATAAAATAATGATCTCGTATTTTAAAAATCATCAAAGAAATAGTGAAGTGATTAGAAAACGATGGACGAATTGACTTATGAACGATTATTTTTCATCTAAATTCCGAATAAACCATAGAAATCGTGATTTACGATAGAAGAGTCTAAAAAACCAATTTTTATTGATAGCATTTTTCTTTTTTCCACAATTTGAATGCCTTTTTTGCCACATTAATATATTCTACATCTGTTACATATACTCTCATTGCAGTTTCAACGAAATGTATTGGAACAATAGATGATATATCAGATGGTGTCAGGGTAACAATTTTATCTTCTGAACCAGATCTCCAAAAAGGAATTCCTAGAAGTGGATGTTGCTTAGAAATTCCGTACCTAAATCGAAGTTTGACATATCTCAATTTTTCACTTGGTATGTCAGCAAATTGAGAGATGTCTTTTTCGATTTGCTGCACTTGGCTTTGGGAGTACGAAAGCCCCTCTTCGTTCTTAGGGTTAACTCTTAGTTCTCCAACGAGCTTGTAGAGTTTCCTTTCACAGATTCTGTCAGCTATCTTTTTTGCTTCTTCCCCACATTTTCCGGATTGAATTATTGTAAACAATCTGTCGTCTAACTTACAATAAAGTTCAACATTCTGAAGGGATTCTTCAAATTTAAAGTAAGGATCAGCTGCATCAAGCATATCTGTGATCATACAATCCATGGCTTGAATTGTGTGATGTTGATAAACTCTGTTATGCATGTTGTTTCTGTTGAAGAAAAGCCGTTCTATTGTTTGCATTTCACTTATCTTCCATGCAAGCTTTCCTTCAACAACTCGACAATTATATATTAGCCGACTGAATTCAAAACTTGCTATGTTTAGGGATCGGTTAATGTCACGAACAAGGTAATCAAATTTGTCTAGATCAATATCACATTGTCTATTACAAACAATGCATGATAAATATTCTGGAAATTTTTCATATGGATCTCCTCTGATATATGATGCAGCAGCATCAATAACATCAACAGGGATGTCAAGTTTGTATTTCCTAAAAATATGCTTTAAAACTTTGATTGACATATCTTCATGATCCCATAAAGGATCGTAATGGTGTGCAACATGTTCAAAGCAGTGGCTCCAAGGTCCGTGGCCAAGGTCATGACAAAGAGCTGCAATAATTACTGCTTGTGCATGTTCTGGTTGAATTTTGAGTTCTGGCTGTTGATTTTGTAAGTGCTCCATAAAAAGAGTTGCTAGATGAGCACATCCAAGGGAGTGTTCAAATCTAGTATGTGTAGCTCCTGGGTATACAAGATAATCACATCCAAGTTGACGTATATGTCTAAGTCTTTGGAATTCTGGGCAATCTATTATTGGCCAACAGTAACTTGGAATAAAGAGTGGACCATATATTTCATCATGAGGTGAGTGTCGTTTTGCTGTTGGCTTTTCTTGGGACATAAATTACCATTTTTTCAATTGTTGTCTGGTCAAATAAACCATAAAAGTGACATAGAAGAATGTCTGTTGACGATTTAAGAGAAAACTTTTACCTTGGATTTTATGCAAAAGTGATTTCTATTGGTGCTGGATTACCTAAAGATAATGAAGAAGTTGAATTTCTTGTTTTACGATCTAGATTAGCTCAAAACCAAATTGATTTTGTTCTCAACGCGACTCGTTCACAAAGCAACAATGTGCAAAAAGGACTATATATTTTAGCAACAGCATTAAAGTCAGGCAAAAAAGAAGAAATGGAATCACTTCTTGAAGGTTCTGACAATTCTCTCATCAAAACATCACAATATTACAGCATTTGCATTGCTATTATCAATTTGCATCTTTCTCGTTATATAGAAGCCTATGAAGCACTTATGGGAAATACACATACAGAAGCAATTGCACTTAGAATACAATCATTACTCTCAATAAATCGCCCAGACTTAGCTGAGGAAGAACTTTCCAGTCTTCAAAATACAATTGTCTCAACCTTATGTTCTGCATATGTTTCATTATTCAAAGACAAAGAATCCACAAAGAATGCGCTCTTTGCTCTTCTTGATCTCTCCGAAATGTACGATCCATCCCCCATCCTAACTAACGTTATTGCTGTTTGTCACTTCGCAATCGAAGAATGGGAAAATGGCCGAAACGCGATACAAAATGCGGAATCGCTTTTCCAAAACGACGAAGCAACAACCATAAATGTTGGCGTTGCGTTGTGTCACTCTGAGGACTATGGAAAACTAAAAACACAAATAGAACTCATCAAAAGTATGAAGAATAAATATACATCAAAAATCGAAGAAATGTTAAAAGATTTCGATGATACAGCAGAAAGAATAAAAGATCAGTAAATAACACTTTTTCTTTTATTTAATGTTTAAAATCAAAAAATATTTCCGAATTTTGGATTAAATGTTCTAACAATTGTTACTTTTGAGTATTTAATGTTTTGCAAAAGAAATAAAATATTAAAACTTGTTAAGCTTAATAATAAGCATTACAATTCGTTCATATTGTTTAAACTTACTCCCAGACATCTTTTTTTGAAGTATTTAGTTTGACAATACCTGAAAATATTAAAATATGTTTTGAATAATTTTGGAAATTAAATAGGAAAGAATATGATTACATAATTGATTTCTTTCATTTTTTTTTTTTTTTTTTTTTTTTTCCATATTTTTAAATATATAATTCTAATTTCACACTAAAAATTACATACATTTGAGAAGTTTATTTTCGATAACTTTTTTCTGATTATGTGGCGGTTACCCAATATGGCTAAATTTAGCGATTGAAATTGAAAATTGTTACCAAATAATAATTCTTAAATCATGAAAAAACATATCTGCACAGAAGTAATCAAGTAATTGTTTGAAAAAAATGATGATGATAATAAATTCAATATTTCCTGTTTCTGTGCATTTATCTAAACATATGCCTTTTGAAAACTTATATCAAAGATTGTAGTTTTTTGCATGTAATTAGAATCCATGAATAATAAATGATTTTATTGTTCAAAAAAATTTTAATTTTTGAGTTCCAATAGCTTTAAGCTCATTTTTCTACAGTGAAAAGCATTATTATCCCATTGATATTAAAATTTCCTAATACACATCAGGATTCAAGACAAGTGATCGTTTTTGGCTCAATTCTTTTGATTTCAATAAGTTACCACTTTTTGAGCGATGATTTTGTTTTTCATCATCACCGCCAAATTTTAATTTTGTGGAAAGTGCCTTTAAATGGAATCAATAATCTCTGTAAAGGAATCAATCCTTGATGAATTTCGAAAGATCCCATATGTTTTTGATGAAGAAAAAATCTCAATGTTTACACCAGTTGAATATTCATTCAATGATAACTCAAAATATGTTTCAGGGTATTTTGTTCTTACAATTGGCACAATCTATATTCTTAAAAAAAATCTAAAATTGCATGACGAGATTTCTATCCTTGAAATAAAATCTCTTAATCTCGAAAATTCGAATTTATTTTTAGAATACAGGGAAAATTCTTTTTCTCTTCGTCTCCAATTCTTCGAAAATGCAGAAGATGCCACAGAGCGCATTATTATTTCTTTAAATGAAACTATGTTTAACATTGAAGATGAGAATTTCAAAATTGATATCAACACAGATTCTTTACCAATACCAAAAATCAGCTCTCGCCGTAATGACTCATTAAAGAAGCGTGTTATTACTTTGTCTCATTATTATAAAATCCATTCAAAACCATTATTTGATTTTTCATATTTTGACAAATGGGAAAATAGCATCAACAAAACCACTCTTCAAATAACCTCGCTTCGTCTAGGTAATTTTGCCGCTGCAATTGGCCATGCTATTGCGTGGGAATCGACGATTCAAAATCTTACCTTATCAGCATTTCTTCCTATACAACTCGATGACTTTCTTTATTCACTTCTATCTCATACACGTAGTCTTAAAACACTTACATTTACTGACTATAGCTCCAAACTTGAGAAATATATTTCCGATACATCAGACACAGAAATCAGCGAGCCACCTCCAGAAATACGCACCAACCTCCAAATTATATTTTCGCGATGTTCTCACAGATGTCTTGATCATTTACTTCGACAATTACGAAGTGCCATTTTTCCCCAAATGGCTTTAATTAATATGCGCATCGACAGTGATCAAATGCTTGAAATCATTGATCGGTTAAAGCAATATTATATCTTACATCATGTCTCCAAGCTTAAACTTGCTAAATTTGATTTTTCAGATTGTAGTATTTCATTAGCAAGAAATTTTTTTAGTTCATTTAATCATTTAAAATGTCTCTACTTCAATGGAAGTAATGAACATACTAAAGATGGATCATTTGTTTTTTCATCATTATGTTCATCATCTGCAAAACCTTATTGGGTTATATTAAACAACTTAACATTTAACACACCGATAGCTAGTAACTGTACTTTGTTATCATCGATTTCTGTTTTAGATGTTTCTACATGTGAATTTAATTCAGTTGGACTTAAGTCATTTTTAGAGTTTCTTACCTTTGATAGGTCAAAATTTCCATTGATTTTAATAGCGCGGAATTTAAAAATAAATGAAGATTCGTATGAAATGTTATCAGAAATAGAGTTTGAACAATGTTATCCCAATATTGTTGAATTCATTTGGGATAACAATATGATTCCAAGTCAAAGTAGTCAATTTCTTTTTGCTTTTTTATACACACAAAAGAATTTAAGATTGGTTTCATTTCGAAACAATACAACCGATGATTCAACACAATTATTGAAAGATATAATCAAACTTTCACACGGTTTAAAAATTTCAGGAATTGAAATCGAAGGTGATTTTGACAACTTTATTTTCATTCAATTCATTCAATCATTGATCGTTTTAAGAAATTTGAAGTTTTTGGTTTTGGGGAACGTTAACGGAGGAGACAAAGAATTGCAAGCTTTAGAAAGCATTGTGAATGAATTAAAAATTAATGAAATTGGAATTTATGGATTTGAAAATAAAACTTTTAAAGAATTGACTGAATTCATGGATAGAGTTAAAAAGGCTAAAACTACAATTGCATTGGACATACAAAATCCATCAATTGACGAAATGAAAATATCAAAAAAGAATTCGGAAAAAAACGAAAAAATGAAAGAGAGTCTATTGAACGATTATGAAAAGTTAAAAAGAGTATTGAAAACAAATAAAAGAATATTTTATCATATGCAATGCCAAAAAGAAGGGAAGCTACCAAAGCCTGAAGTGTTCTTTGATTCTATTAGAACCAATTATAATGTTAAAAGTGCGATATAAAAATAATTTTATTTTATTTTTCTATATTCACTCGTACCCTTTTTAAATAATAAAGTTAACGCATAAAAAACTGTTAAGTAATATGCTGTTTTTTTCACAAGATCTGATGGTGGAGGGGGAAACCACGAACGGATTCAATGATTATATTATCGTTTTCCCCAGAAAAGTATTATCGTCTTATAGAAATTCCATCGTGTGTTAAATTTGCACCACTTTATTAAAGTTATAGAAAACTTTTCGTTTCAAAATTTATATAGCACAATTGATTTTGACTTTTTTATTTAAAGAAATTTACATGTAATATTGTTTATTAGTTAAGAATTTTCTAAAACAAATTTTGCTCTACATTTTTTTTTTAAAGATTGAATCAAACGCATGAGGTTTTGTTGGTCCTTTGTTGAATTCTGCATTTTAATTTCCTATATTATAATATGATTTGGCCATTCCAGAACAACTTAATAATCAAAGCTACGATCGTTTTTAGGTCAATATTTCTGAGGTTGTC
The DNA here is from genome assembly GCF_020186115.1 of Histomonas meleagridis. Lineage (NCBI taxonomy): Eukaryota > Parabasalia > Tritrichomonadida > Dientamoebidae > Histomonas > Histomonas meleagridis. The sequence goes on from NW_027150746.1 coordinate 424,924, forward strand.
ATTTTGTAACCGCGTTTAGGATAGAAATTTTCAGAGAAGAAAGTGGAATTGAAAAGAATTAACGTCTGACTGCAGCCAACAATGGAGAAAAACGAAATTCAAAAATTGCACCTACGTAGGTCATCCCGTTTATCTTCTGTATCATCTGAGGATACTTTTCAATTATTCCAAGGTGAGAGTGGATATTATTCGGCATTATTTGAATTTTCTCAGGGTGCTGCTCCATCTGCTTTTTGGGAATATGGAAAAACTTCCGGAATAACAGATTTTACAGCATTTATGAATGCTGTAGTCAATACGCCTGCTAACCCAAATTCTTATGATTCATGTGAACTACCAATTACCACAGTAACATCCAAGTATGAATCTGCTTATTATATTGCTGTTTATACACAGGTTTATGATATAGATGCCAGAGGGTTTTCCCGTTCCGTTGTATTTGTTATAGCAAATCAATCAAAAGAAATGATTTATGCAATTCAATATTCTAGGCAACAACAAATAAACAATATTATAAGCAAGATACAACATAATACAGTTGCTTCGTTTCCACAAGATTTAATGAAATTTGCTTCATCACTACAAAAAACAATTGATGCCAATTCTGAAGATGATTCAATATCAATTCTCAGGGCGAAGTTTGATGCACTCAAGCCAATATTAAAGCACTTTAATATCACAGAAATTGATGAATCTATAGGTGAAACCAAAAATCCCAGTTATTTCATGATTGTTAATAACGATCTCAGACCTATTAAAGTTCTAATTCACTTTACTGAGCTTGACCATACTCTCGATAACTTTGTTACACACCTTCCTCCTTCTCCAATCCTTGCTACAATTGAAAATCAAGCGAGTTACGAAGAAGATTTTCCAATGATTGATTTCGGCGGTTATTTCGGCTGTTATTCCAATTTAGTATTGGAAGTACTTCAAGATGAATATAACTTATCTAAGTTTAAACTCACTGAGCTTGTGGCGAACAAATCCTTTTTTTATTGTGCGTTCACCGTTCTTAGTGGCCAAACCTTAGTTATTCGTTCGCAAAACACCGAAGAAGCAATGTCACTTGCCAAGCGTTTTTCCATGTTATCACCATTCTTTAAGCCGCATTATGTTGCACAAATTGACAATGCTAATGCGTTAATGTGTCTTAAATATTCCATTGTTGTAGTTAAAAACTTTGAGCAAAAGAACAAAAACATGATAAGTTTACTTGATTTTGATAACAGTGTTTATTCAGGCGATGGATGTCCAGCGCGTTCTTTTGTATCATCAACACTTGGAAAAGGTGCCGACGGACCTGAGTCATTATTTTTGTTGATTTTGTATGCATCAATTAAAAGAATAGCAAATAAATTCATCACAAAATTGGCAGAACTCTCCGTCGGAAAAAGATTACAGAAAGATAAAATACTCGAAGAGATGAAAAAAATCGGATTTTCAATGGAGGATGAGCCAATACTCAAGTATTGGATGCATTGTTACTTTAATAAGCAAAAATGGAGGCCTGTGCTAATGAAAAACAGTTCAAGCGTGGGATACACAATGATAACTTTCTAATGTATGATTTGTAAATATTATGAATCAAAAATTCTTTTGGCATTTTCCATAATCTTATGTTTATCATGAGAAAAAAAGAAAACAACTTCTTTTACGATTTACTAAAAATACTATGAAAACTGCATTTAATATCACTGCAACAGGAACACAATTCTGACAGCTATTGCTACAGTATTATCTTCATTTTGTTCGATTTTACTTATTTCGAAGTTATCATAAGAAAAAGTGAAATTAGAATAATAATTAGTGATTACTGAATCATAATAAGAAATTTTTGTGTTTCCTTGTGTATATTCTTGATAAATCACAGAAAGTGTTTCAATATAGAAAATGAATCAATAAATATGATAGTATGTATCAATGTTAAATTATAATTATAATTTAACACAGGATTAAATGTATTCGATTGACTTAAAGTATTTGATTGTGAAAAAGTATTTAATTGAGTAAATGCATTTGAAAATGTGTTTTGATTGACTATAAGATTTCGTTTGCCATGGAAGACAATCTTTAATAGTTGTTCCTTTTGAAACACTTAATGTTCCAAATGATTCATTAGCATACGAATATAATTTCATAAAGTTTGGTTGTCTGTCACCATCATAATAAATACAACTTAAATTAGAACAAACAAAAAATACAAAACATTCAAATGAAGTAACAGAATATGGAATTTCAATATTTGTTATAGAAGAACAATAATCAAATGCAAATACTCCAATTAAAGTAACAGAAGATGAAATTATGATATTTGTTAATGACAAACATTTTTGAAATGCTTAATCTCCAATAACAGAAGATGGTATTATAACATTTATAAACAAAGAACAATAAGAAAATGCAGAATATCCTATTGTGACAATTATAATTACATTATTCCCAATTTCAATGGATATTAATAAATTCAACCCATCAAATGCATTTAATGGAATCACACTAACATTGCCTCTGATGATAAGGTGCGTTATATTATCTTTGTTTTTAGCTGCTTCTTCAAATCCATTAGAATTGTAAATAATAAATGTTACAATATCTATACTATATGTGTGAAATATCTGTACTGAGAACATAGTAAAAACAAAAAAGTTATTCAAATTATTTATTTCTTTGATATTAGATTGAGAAATTCGCAAAAGTTTTTGTTATTCCAAAAATAAAAAAGCATAATAAAAAATTAGGACAGCAGCAAACATTGTGTTATCTGCTTTAACAAACATATAAAAAAGTTGAATCGTTACTTAATCCACATATACCAAAGTGTTCATCGATTTTACATTTATTGATTTAAATTATCCGCAATTATAAAAATGTATATTTTATATTTATTTAATTACATAACATTATTCTAATCACTAATATTAAATGAATTAACCAACAGTTCAATTTTTTTGTTTCTTGCTGATATTACCTCATAAACCCCATTTCCGTGTAGAATTAGATCATCGTCAAATCTGATTTTCAATTGTTCCGCAATTCTCTTAAGTTTCTCAACAGCAGCCTTCATAACGCTCAGCATTTGCTCCAGTATCAAATCCTTTCTTTTTTCAACGGTATTTTGATGTTTTAAGAAAATTTTCAAATCATAATATGACGAATCGTATTCCTTAGAAACATCTGCTGCTGCCTGCCAAAGTGTGAGGGCCTCGTCAAGCTTTTGGCTTTCGTCTAAACTTGTTGTATACTTCAAAACAAGAGAAAATTTCTGTTTGGCAGAAAATCCGAGAGAATCCCAAATTTTTTGTATCTTTTGGAAAGACTTTTCTCCTTCGTTCTTTCCAAGAGCCATTTTAATACTCAAGCTTTGAAGGAAATCAAGTGATTCTGTATCTTCCAAAGATAGTACTCGATGATCTAAATCAATAGCTTTCTTCTTAGGAAGCTCAGCATTTTCTTGACGTTCATCATAAGTTTCTTCGTTGAGATTTTTGTCAAGTGAATATTCTTCGTCGAGAGATCCATCATCGTGTTGGGGTGCCTCGTTTGTTTCAGGGGGATCCGTAAGTTTAAACGGTGGCTCGGGCACCCCGTCATATTCTGGTGGAATGAATTCAAATTCATCAACGATACGATGGAGTTGCTCGATACTGTTGCATGACTCATCACCTTCACGGGGTAATGGATCAGTATCTCTCCAGGTTTCAATGGGATTTGATGATCTTGTTGATGGTGTTTTTCTAGTTGTTTTTGGTATTTGGACTTTTGTTATATTTGGTAAACGTTTATTATTATTCTGTATAATAAGAGGATGCCTGCAAGACATGTTTGTTGGGACGTCAATTTCTTCCTTTGGTTGAGTTAGAGGTGGAATTGAATTATGGATGGGATTAATATTTTTAATTGCTGAAAAATTAGCGTTGGGAATTGGGTTGCTAGTATCATATTGGTAATATGGAGGAAGAGTATCATTTGGCTTAAAAATTTTTGCTATTATTTTTAAATCATTCATTGTGGAAAAATTCTTTTTTTGTGTCTTTCGTGGCATTGTTGTACTTCTTGTCCGCTCTGCTTCGGCTGGGATTTCGTAATCTTTAAGTTTATCTTTGGGCATCATTTTAATATCAACAGATTTTAAATTAATTGCTTTTTGAATGATTTCTTGTTTAAGAGATCTTGTTGTTGTTATAAAATCTTTCATTTCTTTGTTTAACTGCGCCTTTGTTTGATTTGAAGATGATTGATGATACATTTTCCTAACATATGAAGATAGAGCTTCCACAAAATCCGAAACAAAAAACTTGGAGTCAGCTGCATCAAAGTATGGCAAATCTACAATCTCTTTAATTGCCGAAGAAACAATATCCAGGGTTAACCAAAATTTTTGATATGGCTCTGTTTTACATATTGCTTCAATGTCTGTCTTGTTAAATCGGATTTTATCAACATTATCTAATTTTCTTTTTAATGATGTAAAATTCTGATAATACCTTTGATCCTTTTGTTGTGTCTGATAGTTTGGGAGTCCATCTTCAATTTTTGGTATCACAGATCTTGGTGAAGGTGGTTGTGTAAGTGAAAATTGATCTTGATAAAAATCTGTAAAGCCATATTCCATTCGAAGAAAGCTTTCTTTCCTTTTATCAAGTGCAACAGGTGGCAATGGTTGAGATGTTAATTCAGCTAATTTTGTAAGAGTTGTATGGAAGGATGAAATTTTTCTTGTAACCGCTAACGATAGGAAATTCTAACGAACTTATTTCTAAGAAAAAGTGTCCTAAGAACGTACTAAACTGCCACTTTTCAAAATTGAGAAGTTTAATTTAAAGAAAAATGCATTTTTTCAACAATTTCAGCTTCAATAATAAGAAAGGGTAAACACTAATTACAGAATAAAAATAGAAGTTGAACATATTTTCAATAATGACTTTTATGCTTTCACTTTCGCGTCGTATCGAACAAAACTAGTTGAGGTAAGTTTCGTATTGTCACTTAACAACAAGACTGAATTTCCTGCAAATGCAATTTGTTCAATAGTTGAATTCTTTCTATTCTTGATCAACATATTATGTATAGCTTTATCGCGATGAACTAATACTGCATGTTATACATCAGGAAGTTGGATTTCTTATGTTTTTGATATCATTCGATGCTATTTTTTGAAACATCGGCTTTCGATGTAAGAATATTTGTATGAATTACAAAAAGCGCAAAAACTTTAGGAATCTCTATAATTAATACTTTTAACGGTCAGCTTATCTTATACAATTTAACAATAACTATAACAGAAGCAAATATTTTTTTTTTTAATTTTAAGACATCAACATGTAATGAACATTACATTCTTACCACATTGGAACAAAAAAAAATGCAAGCAAATCCAAAAAACATAACATTTTGATTAAATTTGGGAAAAAAAATTTGTTTATGATTGTTTATGACTGACAATTTTTATACCGTTTTCATAATACTTGTTATTTGTGATGGCATATTCAGAGAATATATCAAGACTTGCAAATACTGAACCACCCAACCAAGCAGAATATTTTGGATTTTCCAACGAAACAACATTTATTTGTGCTTCTGGTGCTAATTCCATTATTTCTTTTTCTAAACGCTCATGGAATCCTTTTAACATTACATTACCACCTGAAAGAATAATATTATTAAACATCTTATTTCGAACCTCTTCATTGCAATCCATTATTGCTTTGAAAAGAACTTTATCAATTCCATCAGTTTCGTTATTTTTTGGGTTAAAAAGAATTTCTGTACATTCAAAGCGTTCACTGTTAAGACCTATAACAGTACCATCTGGAAGACAAGCGCCAGAAGCGCAATTACTTGAAGTGATTGCATTTTCACTTTCTTTTTTGAAATCTAAAACAACATAAGCAATATTTTCTTTAATTGTTCGAAAAATTGTTAATTTAGTTGGTGCACTGACATATGTGTTACCAAGTCTATAGTTAAGAACTTCCTGTAAACTTTTTGTTACATCGATGCCTGCTAAATCAAAATGTTTTTCTTTCCCTTTGATAATTGATCCTTCATAAACAGGCACTATTTGTGTAACGCCATCACCTGATTCTAACACAATTCCTGTATCACATCCATTAGAAAAGCATGAAAAAAGAGCTTGATTATCAATATGTAATGCAGGAACTTCAAATGTTTCGAATAGTATTTCTTCCATCTTTTCACAATTTGCTTGACTGTTTGGTACTGTTTCGGTAAGAATAACTGGATGTTCATGTGAATTTACCTTTAAGATATCAAAGGTATAACTATAAATTTTTTCAATTTTTTCCCAATCCGTAACATTTCCATTATTAATTGCATTTCGAATTGCGAGAACGTGGTCTAACTTGAAAGCATCGTCACCTATATATATACCATTTAAATTATTTATGTTATTTATTTTTGGTTCTCCAACAACAGATGGAAATTTTAAACATGGATAACTCATACCTGCAAAACCTACTCTACACATGCTTGAACCATTGTCTATGACTATTGTTTGAACTTCTTCATATGGAGTTTCCATTAAAAAAAAATGAAATGTGTTCATTTTTGATGTGATAAAATTTGCCAGAATTTTAAAATTTCAAAATATTTTGACATTTTAAAAATTGGAATAAAATTTTGTCAAAATATTTTTATCGTTCCTTTTTTCCAAAGTTGATCTAGTTTTATATGTGATATTAAGATATAATTCATTATGCTTTTTGATGAAAATAATGAATTGCATTTAAGAATGTGTACGCATTTGAGAATCTATTCCTGATTTTTTAGGTAGGTTGAGCTTTTTTAACCATTCCACCATTTATCTCCTTGCTGCTATGAACAAGCCCACATATGTTTGATTCCAAATCATCTCCGTGGTGGTAATGAATGCATTCATTTTATCCATACTGTTTTTCCTTTGAATTTTTGGCTATAAAGCTCATGACGTCATAATGCGATGTACCATACAATTTTGCATTATATAAACGTAAAATATTATTATCGTTAAACTGGGATGAATACAAAACATTCATCACATCTCAATGACAAATTGATTTTATTCATACGATTTATATATTATCATTAAACTGGAATGAATACAAAACATTCATCACATCCCAATGACAAATTGATTTTATTCATACGATTTCTATGTTATCATTAAACTGGAATGAATACAAAACATTCATCACATCTCAATGACAAATTGATTTTATTCATACGATTTATATATTATCATTAAACGCATTTGTTTCATAAATTATTAATTCCTAATAACGATTTTGTTTCGATATTCATAACTAAATCCTTTTATTGAATTGTTGCGCATTTTGCCAAGTTCCTTGGTGCGTCTGGGCTTATTCCCTTAATTTTTGCAATGTGGCAAGCGAGCAATTGGAACGGGATCACGTTAATCACTGTTTGCAAGCAGTCGATCACGTGCGGGAGCACAATCATTTCGTCTGCGAAATACGACATTAACTCATGATGCAAAGTGTCGGACAATATAATTGGGTAACCACCTCTTGCATGAATTTGTCCCAACGTTGAACGGTATTGTTCGATTGATACATCACTTGGTACAGTTGCCAAAAAGATCAATTTCATTCCTTCTTCGATGAGTGTAATTGGTCCATGTTTCAACTCTCCTTCGTGATAACTTTCCGCATTAGTACATGCAATCGTCTTTAGCTTTAATGTTGTCTCACGTGCAATTGCATAATTACCTCCTCGACCACAGACCATTATACATTTTTGGTCTTGAAGTTTATCGGCTATATGTTCGATTTGTTCATCAAGTTTAAACGCTTCTTCTAATGTGCTCTCTAAATGTTTCAGTTCTTTGATGATCGAATTCTTTTCGTCAACTTTAACATCGCCGCCAATCGATAACGCTAAAAGTATTATCATAATTAAGTTCGCAGTAAATGTCTTTGTGGACGCAACGCCATATTCAACGCCAACATCAGTGTAACATGCAAAGTCGACATTCCGCGTAAGTGATGAGCCTCTTGTGTTAGTTATGCCAATACAAAACGCATTTCGATTATGGCAATTACTTAATGCTAATAACGTGTCAGCTGTTTCACCACTTTGTGATACAAATACACAGACATCATTCTTCGAGACACGGCAATCTCGTTCGTTATATTCACATGAAAACTCAAATTGGATAACAGAAGGAATGAAATCTTCAAGAACTGTACGCGACGCAATCACTGCGTTGTATGAGCTGCCTGATCCAATGAAGATAAAACGTCGCGCTTTTTGTAGTTTGGGTAAAAACTCATTAATCCCTGGAATGTTTACAGTGTTGTCGTCGAAGTTAACATAACGATTTACCATTTTTTGAAGTATTTCCGGTTGTTGCTTGATTTCTGAAATTGTGAAATTGGTGGTATCCTTAGGTAATATGCTATAGACTTCTGACTTTGGTATATGTACAATATTTCGTGTTTCATCGGGATCATTACCAATGTTATATATGATAATTCCTTGCTTTGTAAAATGAACGATATCATAATCATGAAGATATAATACCTCACACGTTTCTTCACAAAATGATTGGGCATCAGATGATATAAAGATTTCATCTGGTGGTGGAATAATATAATCTGGTGTGACGGTTGTGTCGAAAACCGTAAAAGTGCCGTCGAAGGAATTGAGAGAAATGTGATTAAAACCGTTGACGGTTTTGGCTTTGTTCTCCCGCTTAAACGGCCGGTTATACTTGAAGCCAAGAACTAAAGGTGAAACAAGACGAGTCGCAACACACTCATCTGGGAAAAAGCGGGATTTATAGATGGTGGACGCAGAGCCTTCAATAAGACGAAAACAATTCCCAACAATAACTGGAAACGAGGCTTCAGGAATTTTGGTATATATATAATCACACATCTTGGCAAGCATCTCAGTGTCTGTTTCACTGTTGATTGGAAGAGGACCTTCATTTGGTCGATCTGTTTCAACATGAATGACAGAACTTGGTTGACCTAAGGAATTCCCAGAAAGATTACTATGCTTTCGAACACCAAGCTTTTTTATAAATCCCAAGCTTTCCAAAAAATCACGAATTTGGGAATAGTTATCGATACTTCCATTATGAACAACAACAAATTCCATCCTTGGAGATGAATCTTGTGGGTGTGCATTTCCAACGTTAGGAGGTCCATGTGTTGCCCATCTTGTATGACCAATTGCAACGTGTGGACCAAATGACTTATTATTATCTTCGTTTTCAAGATATTTATGGAGGCAAAGTTTGATTTCTTTGATAGATCCAACTGCTCGTGCGATTAAGATCCTTTTTTCTCCATTTATGATGTCATCAAAAGAAATACCGATACTATCATGACCTCTATAACGTAAGTTCCTTAATCCGTTCAGGATTTTGATAATAATCTCTTTTTGGCTCTCTGTTAAAAAGTTAAGGTAACCAAAGATACCACTGGAGTTATAAAATAAGCATACCACATCCAATCAACAAATGATTATCATCGTTTATTATCAATTTTCTATGCCCTTTGAAATAAATTGTTCAACATTATATTGATATATCGTTTTCTTAAACCGTTTAAATTAGGCAAATTTTGTTGTTCTAAAAAATTTCAAAGAAATACTTTTTTATTGGTTTATCATGCGCAATATATATTCTCTGTGATTATTTTAATAAGTGCCACTACAAAAAAGGTTTCTCGCTTGAACATTTTTTGAAATTAGATTATTAAAAAATTTTTAGATTAAATAATATTCGTATCCCAGTACAACTTAAATTCACCGAGTAATTATATAACCAACTCGATCAGAAGCGCATTGTAATGATGCAGAACAAAATTAGTTGTAGAAATAAATAAACTATTGAAACTTCGCTCAAAGTTGGGTAAAACATGTAAAGTATTTAATATCGAGGCAGTGGCCCAAGAAGATCTTCAATCACAAATCACAGATCTGTGTAGGATTTTTTCATAATTTTTCTTGTGTAAGATAAACAAATGAATGGCTTTGAATAATCGCAGATATTTTTGATAAACTCTGATTCATTCCCGCGATATTTTTTGTTTAACTTTAATAACGGTTATCAATAATTCACTCAAAAAGTAATCTGATTTGTTTATGAGCATCGCATCGTCATTTTTCTGAGCTTTTCAGAGGAATTTTTATAATTTTTATTAATCACAAATTTAACAGACATTTATGAGTGTTTAATACCCGAACCATACAAAATTTTTCAAAACTTATAGCCGATATGAAGCGGTTATTTCACCTTTCTCAACCCAATTAAAACCGTTATTTTGGCGCTTCAGAACAACATTTTTTAGGATGAGTTCTTTCAAGGATCGAATTAGCGCATTTCAAAACAGTGGGAATCAAGCGCCCGCTAACAACAACACACCTAAGCCTGCACAACCTGCGTCCAGCAATTTCATGAAAGATCGTCTTGCAGCATTTCAAAATAAAGGTAATGCAGCCCCACCAGCACCGAAACCTGCTGCTGCACCAGCAGAACCACAGCATTCATCGGGAAACATGAAAGATAGACTTGCTGCATTCCAAAATAAAGATAATGCTCCAGCACCATCTCCAGTTCAATCCAAACCAGCGCCACCACCAGCGCAACATTCATCAGGAAACATGAAAGATAGACTTGCTGCATTCCAAAACAAACAAGATGCACCTGCACCTGCTCCGCATTCTTCAGAACCACAACATTCATCTGGAAATATGAAAGATAGACTTGCTGCATTTCAAAATAAAGGAAATGTTCCACCTCCTGAGCCTAAGGCTGAACCACAACATTCATCTGGAAATGTGAAAGATAGACTTTCCGCCTTCCAAAATAAGCCAGCTGAAGAAGAGCCTGCTCCAGCACCGCCAGCACCACGACCACGCCAACGTGTACCTATTCCTACTAATGAAGGAGGTGGCGGAGGAGCTCCACCACTTGCACCACGTGGTGGAGGTCTTAAAGATCGACTTGCTATGTTCAAGAATACGCCAATGGGAGGACCTATGGTGGGAGCTCCTATGGATGGCAGTGGCTTTGTCAGAGCTCGTCCAAAGTCTATGGCGATCCAACAGCCAGTAGTTGTATCACCAGTAACCGAGGAGAAGAAAGACAATGCAGGAGAATCCCAACATGATGATGCCCCACTTTTGCCTGTAAGAAGAAGATCAAGCGTAATTAGGCCAAGAGTAAGGCCTCCATCTTTCCTCTCAAGAGATTCAGTTCTCAGTGGAGAATTTGCTCAGTAAACATTTCTTTGTTATAGATAACATATTTAACATGAAATTTTTTAATTAGTTTTTGATGCTATTACATCAAAATAACCGTTTCCACACATTTTTTCAGTTTTCGGTTAGTCGCTAGATTGTGAGCTTTACTCATACGATATACTTCTATGTAATTTGATCGGCATATAAATTGATCATGTTTTTGCATATTGTATAAATATGAAATTAATTTAATTTTTATATTTTGTATATTTATTGAATACAATAAGTTATATAAAAATATTATAATATCATAATCATCGAATCATACAAATGTATTAAAAAAAATATATTTCATATAAAATTTCATGAAAAAATTATCATTGTCTTCATTTTGCTTCATCTTTGAATTCAAAAACAACTTTAAGTACTGTTGTGCACCGGGAATACTTGTTGTATTTAAAACATAAAAAGTTAAAATAATATTTTTTATTTAGTCCATCACATATTTTCAATTTGAGCTAAGAGGCATTTAATTCTTTCTAATTTTGCTGGTGAATCAGCAAACTTTTGTATGATTAAATTTTGGAGATTTTGGTCCAACATGTAATTTCTAAATATCATTAATAAATTTGCGAAAATTTCGTCATTAATTCTTCTTCTTTCTGGTGGCATAGAAATGAATTGAGCTAAAGCGCAGCTAAACATTGCTTTAGCATTATCTGAGAATTGATTCCCGAACTTTTGGTACACTATTAACAATTTTTGTGACATTGGTTCTATTTCAGCTTTATCATTTGGTGGATATTTAACCAAAGATTTCATGAAAATAATTTCATCATAATTATCTGATATAGCTAATAACCGAATATACATTGAACAAATGTTATCTAAAATAAGATCTGAATAATCCATATTTTCATTTTTTTCATTTATTATCTCTTCGAACCAACTATCGAACAAAGGCCTAAAAGGCATAATATTTTGTACATTATTTGGGAATTTCTCGATATATGAATTAAATACATAAGTTGTATCTTGTCGATATTCTATAGGTATATTATTATTATTCTTTTGCATATAAAATATGATGAAATTCATAATATCATTTGAAGTTTTTTCATCAGCTACATATACTATAAAATCACCAAGTAGCCCTATAAAGATTGCTTGAACATTTAAAGATAAATTACCGAAATTTTGTAAAAACTTTTGTATGTATTCATAGACATAATCACATATATATTTGTGTAAAATATAAGAAAATACATCAACGCAAGATGAATAATATTCTTTTTTATCTGATCCTAAAACTTCATCAATAAAATCAAATAATAATTTAATAAATGCATTTTTATCTTCAACATATTTTAAATATTTCCTAAAACAAATGAATAATTTACCATAAACTTGAGTTTGATTAAAAGATTTATCAGTTTTCTTAAAATGTGAAAATATTTCGACTTCTTTATGAAGTAAATGTATTAATTGTTCTTGTGTTAAGTACATCATCATCTTTGCTTTATTCCAAATCGAATTTTCGAAACTATCAATTTTCCCGCTATTAATTACTAATAAATATCTTTCATATAATAATGGATATAAATTTATTACATTGAAATATTTTAACGTAAGAAATCCTAATGATAAAACATCGTCATTAAAATTTTCAGTATTAACTACAAGTGTACAAATATCTTCTTTTATAGGTTCAAATAATGGTTGTGCTGAATAATGTAAAATACTTATTATATGATTAAAAAACTTAACAATATTCCCCTGTAAATCCGAGTTTTTCATTCCTGTACTTAAAAGAGGAATTATTTCTGGAACAAGTTTTTGCATATCATCGTGTGGAATTAAATGACCTAAATAACTCAATTTAGCTCCAAATAAACCAGAATCATCTAATGAAATAGGGAAAATATATTTTTGAAGAATTTCAGGAATGACAGATAAATTATATTTTGAGATTAACATGCTTAAAATCCAACAAAATATCGTAGGATTCTTTTCCCAAAAAGTATCTCGTTGACTCCACACAAAATTAAATATGTCTTCATGTTCCCATATTGGATAATGTAAAGAAAATATTTGATATATATCAAGTGCGAGCCCCGAAATAATACAATTATTAGAAAACGCTAAAAATATTATTGGCTTTAAGAGTATTAAATAAGGATGTAATTCATCATCATTTGATATTATCAATTTTAATGTGTCAAGTAATGTCTTCATTACAAGATAATCATGTATTCTAAATGCTTGTCGAAATATATCCAAAAATTTCTTTAATCCACTCTTATAAAATTTAGGCGTTGATATAGATGCGTAATATATAAAAATTATTCCAGTTGCTTTTTGAAGAATATCTTCATTCTTTAATAAATTATTTATCATGGTGGCCATTTTACGGCATACAATATTATCTTGATATGTTTTTCCAATATAATATAAACATGAACCGTATTGGCCTGCATACTCAGTTTCTTCTTTTAAATGCGTATATGTAAAAAGAGCTGTATAATTAAAGAATTTATCAATAATCTCTTCATTATAAAGTTGAAGCCTTATGATACTAGTAAGTTGTATCATTGGAAATGATCGAAATATAACAGGTAAATTTGTATTGTCGCCACAGAGAAATGCTAATTCGGTAATGTTCATAATACATTGTGGATACTCAACATAAAGTTGGAGAATTTTTTCAATTATCGCCCATAAAATAATATAAATATCATTGTTCATATCTTTATGTGTAATTATGGTTGAAATTTTTTCAAAAATGGGGAGACAATAGCTGGGGTCCTCAAAAAGAGTTGTTAAAACAGAAGAAATTATAGCGGCTTGTGCAAATATTTCGGGATTATTTATTTGATAACCATATAGCGTTATCTTTTGTAGAATATCAATTCTTTCCTGAACAAATTCTATGGGAAATTTCTTGATCACTTTGGAATATAGGTCTAATAAAAATGGATATTGACTTAAATCAAAATCATTACGTAAAAAATTAAAGAACTCGGGAAAACCACCCTCGCTACGCATGAAAAAGGAAATAATTCTTTGAAATATTCGTAGGTATTGTGGATATTTTTGTAAAATTGGTATTATTAATTCTCTAATATCTGCTTTTGTTGGTTCATCAAAATTATCCCATTGCCTCCTCAAGGCAACGTTTAAATATAAAATTGATCCTTTTAGAACTGATTCATTTGTAGGTGAATTTAGAATTGATACAAAAATATTAATTATTTCTGGGGAATTCAAGCACGCTAATAATTCGCCTTCGACAGAAGCAACCAATTCTGGGATAAGTGATTGCAAAATTAGGCTTTCAACATATTCTCGGTTCATGATATTTTTGCCTGTTTCTAGAAATTCTAAGTAAACCACTTAAAGTGCAAAAGTATGAAATAGAAAAATGCCTCTGGCCATATAACCGCACGATATGACAAAATAAAGCATTGAATAATTTTTGACAAACGTTGAACATGTGATCACTTTTACCGTCTTAACGTTCGACATTCTTCCAAAAATTTTCAAAAAGCAATTCCACATAATCCTAATATTTACTCAATCATAGAATTAAATTTATATTATTTTATTAATCTAAACAAAACATTTTTATTCCTCTTTTAAAAGTTAATTACATTTTCGACTAAAATTTTTCATTTTTAATAGAAGAATTTATTGGAGTTCTTCCATTAATATTGAGTTTGTATCATTTCACACTCTCCACAAATTGATACAATTAATTCTTTTATTTCCTTTGACTTTACTTTTCCAAAATTATTAAATTTTTCTTTTAGAAATTCACTTATTTCTGTTAATGTAAAATCATAAAATTCCAATTTTGCTTTTGTTTTATTTAATGTGTGTAAAAGCATTTGAATCATTTTTAATATTGTGGTATTACAAGCAAAATAAATTTTTATCAACTTTAAGCATAACTTCCCACATTCACTTATGTTATCTAAATATATTCCTATTTTACTTGAAAGGATATCAAACAATATAATCCCTCTTTGTTTTTCCATTTTTTCTGATTTAATTTGTTTCAAAAATATACGAAACTGATTATTAAACATATCAAAGTCCAAATTTTGAAGTGATAAATATATAATTAATCTCCAATGAATTCCTGGTTGATTCGGTTTTAATATTTTTGTTGCATCAGGAAAAGAAATTGGGAAAATAGGTGAACTTTCAATTATATCACATAAAAAATCGAAATTGACAATTTTAAAAACATTTTCAATGCTAATTCCAAAACGAATTCCAAAAAGAATAATTCTACAAGCAATTCCAACATCTTCAATTTTTTCGAAAATGTTTTGGAAATTATTAAAATCTATATCAATTTCTTTAATAGAAACACAAAATGATAAAAAATCAAGTGCATTTCCAATTGCAGAAATGTATTTCTTCTTAACTTTTACACCAGTTCCGATACTTTTTTCATTAGCTTGTGAACATAAATCAATAATTCTTATAATTAATGATTCATCAATTTGTTTCTGTAAAAAATCGATTTTATCACTAAAGAAAAATCGATGTTCGAAATTAGTTAAAAATATTTTACATAATGAATTAAAAATAAATTCAATAATGAATAAATCATTAGGAAAATCAAATTCATGTGTTTTGATTGTTTCAAATATGAAATTTGGTGACAAAATAAGAGATTTATTAGGTACAAATTCATCAATATCTGCAATTTCAACATCTGAAAATAATTTATCAATAAATTGTATAATTGCAAATAATTTTTGAGTTTCTTGACTTACTTCATTCATTTTAGAAATGAATGATAAAATTAACGTTTGAAGAAACTCAATTGATCGAAGTCTTTCTGCATTTGGTTTCGTTTTAAATTCAGTTTCTTCAAGATAATCAACATAAAAAGAGGGAACTAAAAAACATAAATTATCAATATCTTCAATAAAATTATATAATATATTTTTTCTATTTTTAATGTTTCTATTTAATTCAAAATCTCTATTTTTATTATCTATATCAATTATTTTTACATCATTGATGTTATCTGAGTTAACAATTAAATTTAGATCAAAGTCTTTTATATTATTTATATCATTTTTAAAGATAGTTTGAAGTAAATAAATGATCTCACCAAAAAGTTCTGCATATTCTTGATTAGGAATATCAAGTGTTGAAATCACAAATTCATTTCTATGAATTTCTCTAATCACAGAAAAACTCCTTAAAATTGAAAAAAAGAAATTTAATATTTCACTCATTAATGAATTATTAGATCGAAGCCAAATTAAGTCAACAACTGATAGAATTGTTGAAGGATCCATTAATCTACAATTAAAAGATGCAGACTTTAAAACCCATTCAAGAATTTCATCACGATTTTCTATCCCGTTTAATGTTAAATGATGAGCCAATATGATTGCTGTCTTTATAAGATATTGTGAATGATGATTTAATCTTTTTGAGAGGGTAATCATTAATGTTGATTGCCTTGATTGAGGAGATGCAATTGAAATAATATCGCTTAAAAAATGAAGAGTTGAAGTAGTTAGTTTACTTGATTGTGAAATTGAATCATTTAAAGATGAAAATAATGGCTGAAAAAGTGCTGGATCAGTTGCCAACAATGTATGTATTGAAAAAGTGACTTGGAAATAACTGCCATTAATTGAATAATTCAATAAGAAATCGATGAAGTGGGAAGAAAATTCTGAATAATTCTGAAGAATAATTTGTGCAATGTTTGAAATTTCTGATATGACTGAATTTGTATACAAAAAAGGTGTTTTGCTATTAATTAAGTCGAAAAGAAGAATAAGCGTATGATATTTTGAAGACAAAATCAAGGAGTTTGAAAAAAAAATTGCTAGAATATCAAAATTTAATGATTTTGATAAAATTGATTTCCAAATTAGTTCTGTAATTTTTGGTCTTAGAGATGGTCGAGGCGCACATAGAACTATAATAAAAAAATCAAAAAAAGTCCATTCAGTTTCACTTGAAATTAAATGAAAAAATTGAGAAATATATTGACGAGAATTTGTTTCAAACTTCTCATAAAGTTTTGGATCATTGTGAACAAAAAAAAGTTCTTTTAACTTTACATAAGCGGAAGCTATTGCGTCTATTGGAATTGTAAGTAATAAAAAAGAAATTAAATCAGGTAAAAAATCCGAACTGATTACATCTAAAATTTCTAAAGAAAGTGAATACGCTTCCTCTTTAATTTCTGTATCATAATCAAATGAAGGAAGAATTAATAGAAGTGGTCCTGCTGATAAAGGATTTCTATGAATTAAATTTTTAAAAGCAGGGCACAAGTTAATAAAATCTTCTGATGTGCAAAGAAGAATGTTTGGAATTTCTTCTAGAACATATTCTGGTTCTTGAACATAATTAAGCAAATTTATAAAAATTGGAATTGATTGCTGAATTGATGCATAATTTTGCTTGACTTTATTTAGCACTTCTTTGATACCTTCTTTATCCAGGAATGAATATTCATTTTCTATATCATTTTGTTCCATTCCTGGTGGAGATTTTTTAACGTCTTTTTCAAGTTCAAAATAAACGGATTCTCTTTCGAATTAATTTGAAAAGAAAACAATCCGTTTTAACGGTCTCTTTTCACAACATTACAAAAAACGGAAATAGTTGTATACTTTACTTAAAAAGTCAGGAAACGATTCTATCATTATCAATTTTTACGAAGTAAAGATGCGATTTTAGTAAAACCTTCTTCAGTTGCCCAATCAAATGCTGTTTTATAATCTATTAATAAATACCAAATATTATTTAGAAATATTAAATTATTAAAACAAATATTTTATGAAACAAATAAATATCTTTAGCATCAATATCAATTCCATTTTGCTTAAGAAGAAATTCAACAACTTTAATGTAACCATTAAAGCTAGCCCAAATAAGTGCTGTTTTAAATTTTTTGAGTAATTTCCAAACATTATTTTAAATCTTCAAATTATAAAAATAAATATCAAACATATATAACAAATATTCACATCATTGATATTGATTCCTTTATGTTGAAGAAGTAATTTGGCTATTTCAATGTTACCATTTGCAGATGCAAACATTAGTGGTGTATTAAATATTTTGAATAATTTTCCAATATTATTAAAAAACATTAAAATATCAAAACAAATATTAAATAAATTTGATAAATATCTTTAGCATTTACATCAATTCCTTCTTGTTCAAGACGTATTTTTGTTATTTCCGCGCATCCATTAAATGAAGCTAGAATAAGTGCTGTTTGAAATAACATAAATAATTTCCAAATATTTTTTATGAATATAAAATTACTTGAAATAATTTTAACCAAAGCAAATAAATATTTTTAGCATTAATATCGATTCCTTTTTGTTGAAGAAGTAATTTAACTATTTCTATAAATTTATGAAAAGATGCCCACATGAGTGCTGTATAAAATAAACAAAACAATTTCCAAAAATTGTATAGAAATTTTATATTAGTAAAATAAAATCTGAATAAAGTAAATATATATCTTTTGCATTAATATCAATTCCTTGTTGATCAAGAAGCAATTTAACTTTTTCTATCTGACCTCTTTCAGACGCATATATAAGCGGTGTATTAAACAACTTCAATGATTTCCAAATATTATATTAAAATTTTAAATGTTTTAAATAGATATCAAATAAAGTAAATAGATATCTTTAACATTAATATCAATATCTTCTTGTTCTAAAATATATTTTATAAGTTCATCATTTTCAGAAGTTAAAGATTTAAAGTAAATATATTGTTTAGTAATATTACTATTTTGAAGAAAATGTTTGATAAGATATAAATTACCAATTTTTATGGCTTCTTTTATTATTTTTTCGTTAATTTCCAAACCTTTTTCTTCTAAAAATGAAAAAATTTCATAATTTCTATTTATAATACAAAAATACCCCAATTCATTATTTTCATAAATATTATTTTTTTTCGCAATTGACGATATAATATTTGAATATTTTGTTCCCATCAAATGATCTATTCCCTTCAAATATTCTTGAAACGTATTTGTGTCTTGTTCAATATCTTCTTTCGATTCTTCCAATTTATTTTCATAAATATAATGAAAAACATCATTTCGATGAAATTTAATAGCTGTTTTATATGCATCTATAAAAGGTGAATTATGTTGTTCGCATAAATGAATAATTTCAATGTTTCCAGATGCAATTGCTTATTTATCTGCATTTTTCACATTTGCACCGTTCATAAGTAAATATTTAAAACATTTAACTGCAGAAAAAAATGCTGCATAATCAATTGATTAATGTAACATTTTTCTGATTAATAAAAGAACATTTTTCATAAAGTGATGGTTCAATTGTTTGATCAAAATCAAAATTTGTTTGTGATGCTATTTCTTGAAGTTTTTCAACTTCATCATTTCGAATTATTTTCGCAATTTCATTTGGATTATGTCCTTCGTTAACATATTTCTTATGAAGTTCCCAATCATTCTTGGAAAGTTCTTCGTAATTATCTAAAAAAAATTTTTCGAAAGGAATATAATTTCGCTTTTTGTTTTCTTCTTCTGTTTTATAATGTGCAAAATATTTGGATTCATTGTTTTTTACAACATTTTTATCGACTAATTTTAGTTCAATCATTTTCTCAATCAAATAATATGCTTCTTGTGAATAAATTTTTTGTAGATAATCACTAAAAATATTAATAAACTTTGGATTCCTTTCTTCTTCTTTTGTTTGAATTTTTGCTATATATTTGATATATATATCATTTACTTCTCTTTGTGTATAAAATGCATAATAAATAAAATTACTAATAATTAAATCATATGAATATGGATAATTATAATCATATAATTCCATTATTTGTTCAATTGAAGCTTCAAGATTTTCTTCTGTTAAATTAAATATAATTTGATCAAGATTTAATAATAATTTTATGTCTGCCGATTTAGAATCACCAAGATCAATTTTATTATTATTTTGCATGATTCCTTGAATAAAATGAGATTTTATTATAATTTCTGAGCCATTAATCTTTTTTAGAAGTTTATAAAAACTGGAGGTCCGCCGTTAAATTCTTCCGAATGTCAAAAGTGAAATGCTGTAACAGCATGATCGACGTTAAGTTATTATTTTGATATTAAAGATAAAGACACACTTTCCCCAGTCCTAGTTAAATATTTATTTTTTTTTGATCGATATTTCCAAAATATGTTCTTTTAAAAGACTTCAAAAATATATAATTATTTATTAATTATTACATAGAAACAATTTCATTTTGATTCATAATCACTTATATATTTTCATATGTGATTTCTGTTGAATTCTTCAGCGAGGCAATTAATGATGGAGTAATAATAAAATATAATAATTGGTGATTCATAGTATTATTATTTGTTTCAAATAAAGTAAAGTATTGAGATTAATTTTTCTATGTATTACAGTGGATTCGCCATCATCATGTCCGACTTGAATAAAAGATGTATTATTATTTGTTGTCAGATAGAAGTTGTATTGAAGATCATACATATTCATTTGAGCATTAGGGCTACTTAATGAAAACCAAACATCACCAATTGCAGCATGTTGTATGTGTATGATTTCGTCAAAAAATTATCTTCAACGGTATGGATAGTCTGTAATTTGACTTTTTTAAAAAAATAAATGCGATCTGTTTCAAGTCTATTATAATTAGGTGCTACTAGTGTACCATTAGGAAGTGTATAATTATCAGATGTTTTTGATGCAATACCAAAATATTTTCTGTTGGAAAAAAAAAGACAACATTATCATTAATGATACAATTGAAAAGTTACCTTTAAAATAATTTATTGCCTTTGGTGACCTGCCTTTTGTACCTCCTTCAATCCAAACTTTTAATGAGGTTGATTTTGGTAAATGATAAACCTACCAGTGTTCAACTGGGGAATTTATGCTTTTCATTATCCTTCATTTTTTTTATATCACCGAATGATTTACCCACATTAATTAAGTCATATGACATAATTTGTAAACATCTCTAATTCATTGGTCAGCGCAAACAATGTTCAATTCAATGTCAACAATTAATAACTCATATAATGAAATTACAAATATCTCTAATTCATTGGTCAGCGCAAACAATGTTCAATTCAATGTCAACAATTAACAACACATATAATGAAATTGCAAACATCTCTAATTCATTGGTCAGCGCAAACAATGTTCAATTCAATGTCAACAATTAACAACACATATAATGAAATTGCAAACATCTCTAATTCATTGGTCAGCGCAAACAATGTTCAATTCAATGTCAACGATTAACAACACAACGAATCGAATCCTATTCCCATAAATACACAAATTCACATTACGCTGCATTTTCATGTTACATTTTTTATTAATTTATTACGTAATCAGCCAAAAATGGGAACACTTTCACTGCCGTATCAGTTGCAGCTGATCTTTTATTCCACAATTTAATTCTATTCTGTGCGGTCGGTATCATATCATTACCCAACTTCACAGGTGTTATTTCTTCGTATTTATTTTGCTTCTTAATTTTATAATTCTTTACGAACTTTTCGTAATCGATTTTCTCCGCCACCAATTCGTCAGTTTGATAATTACCCAACAAATAACTAACCAAGTCCATACTCAAGTCCTTACATATACTATTTTCATAATTACCTATTAATTCATCGCTTGGCACTGAATCAATGATATTTGCAGCCATCACTAACACATTAACAATTTGCTTCAAGTAATTTAATTGGATCTTTTCGACAACTTCGAAAACAGAGATAAATGAATTCCATACTATGGCCTTCGAGAACATAAATCGCGTTGGATTCGATAATATTTTGTTGCATAACTTCGCATCTAATAAAGTGCCTAATTGTAAGAATAAGTAATTATTAATCGGATCTGTGAAACTTAAAGTTTTATGGATAACATTAATAACTTCAGTGAAATCTTCAATTAATTTATCAATATCAAAACGTGCTGACGCATAACGATTACATAATACTTCGAAGTTAATCAAACATGGAGAAATAAGTTCTTTCGATTGCTTATCAAATAAGTCATATAATTTGTTGACAAAGTTTCGATTCCGTTCTGTGTTATATTTGTCATGATTCGATATATACGAATTAATCAATAAATTGATCATTAATATCGTAAGGAACTTCTCATTCTTTGTATCGGTAGGAATATTATTTAAATGTATGACATACGACGTACTAAGTTCTGCAAATTCTTTGTCACTATATACATCTGGCTCAAGTATATTAGAGTTAAGTAATATAGCAAAGATCGGAAAGACACAGCTTGGAAGACGGCATAAGTGATTGGTGTCAATAAAAGTAGGAGGATCGCTCGGCGCAAACGGATACAGAAGAACGCGCTGGAAAAGGTCGCGGTACTTGATGAAGTCTGGGTTGGGAAGGCGAGGCTTGACCTGTGACGTGCGGAGGCTGTTCTTGCGTGGAGGAGGCTTCTTGCCAGATGTGGATGAGGATTCGGATGACTCCTTCTTTTGATTCTTGGGATTGGCGCTGCTCGAGTCAGACGATTCTGAGGACTTCTTCGATTTGGCCTTTTCGGAGTCAGATGAAATATCATTCTTTTTGGATTTGGATGACTTGGCGGCCTTCTTTTGCTTGTCATCACTTGAGTCAGGTGATACTTCACTCTTTTTACCTTTGGATGATTTCTTTTCTTTCTTTGGCTTATCTTTGTCTGAATCAGAAGATACTTCACTCTTTTTGCCTTTGGATGATTTCTTTTCTTTCTTTGGCTTATCTTCACTTGAGTCAGGTGATACTTCACTCTTTTTACCTTTGGATGATTTCTTTTCTTTCTTTGGCTTATCTTTGTCTGAATCAGAAGATACTTCACTCTTTTTGCCTTTGGATGATTTCTTTTCTTTCTTTGGCTTATCTTCACTTGAGTCAGATGATACTTCACTCTTCTTAGCTTTGGCTGATGACTTGGATTCTTCTTTTCCTTTCTTTGGCTTCGATTTACCTGAATCGGAAGCAGATTTGGCTGATGACTTGGATTCTTCCTTTTCTTTCCCTTTCTTCTTCGATAGTTTCTTTTCGATCTTTTCGCTTTGTATTGGCGCTTCGATATTTACTTTTTTAGTTGGCTTTTCTTCTACATTTGCTTCTGCAATGTTTTCGTCTTTTTGCTTCTTTTCTTTCTTTGATTTCTTCTTATCTTTGGATGGAGATTCAATTGCAACATCTCTTTCTTCTATAATTTCTTCATCAATGTTTTCATCCTTTTGTTTCTTATCTTTCTTTGATTTCTTCTTATCTTTGGATGGTGATTCTTCTATTTCATCTTTTTGCTTCTTATCTTTCTTTGATTTCTTCTTATCTTTGGATGGTGATTCTTCTATTTCATCCTTTTGCTTCTTATCTTTCTTTCCTTTCTTCTTATCTTTGGATGGTGATTCAATAGCGACATCTCTTTCTTCTACAGCTGCTTCATCGATATTTTCATCTTTTTGCTTCTTATCCTTCTTTCCTTTCTTCTTGTCTTTGGATGGTGATTCAATAGCGACATCTCTTTCTTCTACAGCTGCTTCATCGATTTTTTCTTCTTTTTGTTTCTTATCCTTCTTCTTATCTTTCTTCTTGTCTTTAGATGGCGATTCTACTATTTCTTCCTTTTGCTTCTTGTCCTTCTTCTTCTTCTTACCCTTTTCTTCTACCAAATTGAAATCTTCAGTTGGCGCATTTTCTTCAACAGTCGGTGCTTCAGCATTTTCATCGCCTTTCTTTCCCTTCTTATCTTTCTTCTTCTTCTTTCCTTTTTCTCCTTCTGCTAAATTAAAATCTTCGACTGGTATACTTTCTTTGTCTTTCTTTCCTTTCTTCTTATCCTTCTTCTTCTTACCCTTATCTTCCACTAAATTGAAATCTTCAGTTGGCGCATTTTCTTCTTCCATTGGAGCTTCCTTGTCTTTCTTTCCTTTCTTCTTCTTCTTACCCTTATCTTCCACTAAATTGAAATCTTCAGTTGGCGCATTTTCTTCAACAGTCGGTGCTTCAGCATTTTCATCGCCTTTCTTTCCTTTCTTTTGTTTCTTGTCTTTCTTCTTCTTTCCTTTTTCTTCTTCTGCTATATTAAAATCTTCGACTGGTATACTTTCTTTGTTTTCTTCTTCAATTGGAGCTTCTTTGTCTTTCTTTCCTTTCTTCTTATCCTTCTTCTTCTTACCCTTATCTTCCACTAAATTGAAATCTTCAGTTGGCGCATTTTCTTCAACAGTCGGTGCTTCAGCATTTTCATCGCCTTTCTTTCCCTTCTTATCTTTCTTCTTCTTCTTTCCTTTTTCTTCTTCTGCTAAATTAAAATCTTCAATTGGTACATTTTGTTCATCGTCTTTCTTTCCTTTCTTGTTCTTCTTCTTGCCCTTATCTTCCAGCAGATTAAAATCTTCAGTTGGAACATTTTCTTCGTTATCGCCTTTTTTATCTTTCTTTCCCTTCTTTCCTTTCTTGTCTTTCTTCTTCTTTCCTTTTTCTTCTTCTGCAGTATTAATATTTTCTGGCGCTTCAATTGGTATATTTTCTTTGTTTTCTTCAATATTTGGCGTATCAAGATTTTCTTCTTCATTTGGAACTTCGTTATCGCCTTTCTTATCTTTCTTTCCCTTCTTTTGCTTCTTGTCTTTCTTCTTCTTTCCTTTTTCTTCTTCTGCAGTATTAATATTTTCTGGCGCTTCAATTGGTATATTTTCTTTGTTTTCTTCAATATTTGGCGTATCAAGATTTTCTTCTTCATTTGGAACTTCGTTATCGCCTTTCTTATCTTTCTTTCCCTTCTTTCCTTTCTTGTGTTTCCTGTCTTTCTTCTTCTTTCCTTTGTCTTCTTCTACAGCATTAACATTTTCTTTGTTTTCTTCTTCAATTGGAACTTCATTATCACCTTTCTTATCTTTCTTTCCCTTCTTTTGCTTCTTGTCTTTCTTCTTCTTTCCTTTGTCTTCTTCTACAGCATTAATATTTTCTGGCGCTTCAATTGGTATATTTTCTTTGTTTTCTTCAATATTTGGCGTATCAAGATTTTCTTTTTCATTTGGAACTTCGTTATCGCCTTTCTTATCTTTCTTTCCCTTCTTTCCTTTCTTTTGCTTCCTGTCTTTCTTCTTCTTCCCTTTATCTTCTTCTGCAACACTGACATTTTCTTCATTTGGTACATTTTCTTTGTTTTCTCCATCAACATTCGGAGTTTCAGCGTTCTCTTCAACAACATTTGGTGTTTCTGTATTTCCGTCAATATTTGGAGTTTCAGCATTTTCATCATCTTTCTTTCCTTTCTTGTGTTTCCTGCCTTTCTTCTTCTTTCCTTTATCTTCTTCTACGACACTGGCATTTTCTTTACTTTCCTCATTTGGTACATTTTCTTTGTTTTCTTCATCAACATTGGGTGTTTCTGTGTTTACGTCAACATTTGGTGTTTCAGCATTTTCATCATCTTTCTTTCCCTTCTTGTGTTTCCTGCCTTTCTTCTTCTTTCCTTTGTTTTCTTCTGCAACACTTGTATTTTCTTCATTTGGTACATTTTCTTTATTTTCTCCATCAACATTCGGAGTTTCAGCGTTCTCTTCAACAACATTTGGTGTTTCAGCATTTCCATCAACATTTGGTGTTTCAGCATTTTCGTCGCCTTTCTTTCCCTTCTTGTGTTTCCTGCCTTTCTTCTTCTTCCCTTTATCTTCTTCTGCAACACTGACATTTTCTTCATTCGGTACATTTTCTTTATTTTCTCCATCAACATTCGGAGTTTCAGCGTTCTCTTCAACAACATTTGGTGTTTCTGTATTTCCGTCAATATTTGGAGTTTCAGCATTTTCATCATCTTTCTTTCCTTTCTTGTGTTTCCTGCCTTTCTTCTTCTTCCCTTTATCTTCTTCTACGACACTGGCATTTTCTTTACTTTCCTTATTTGGTACATTTTCTTTATTTTCCTCATTTGAGACATTTTCTTTATTCTCTTCATTAGTGCCATTTGTTGTTTCTGTGTTTCCTTCGATATTTGGTTGTTCATTGTTTTCGACTTTCTTTCCTTTTCTATGTTTCCTGCCTTTCTTCTTCTTTCCTTTTTCTCCTTCAGCAACGCTAGTATTTTCTTCATTTGGTATATTTTCTTCTTCTTGTACAACATTGGTGTTTTCTTGTTCCAATTTATCTGTACTATCATTTGGCATGTTTTCGTTTTGTTTTACTTCCTCTGTATTAGGTGTTTCAGCATTTTGCTCTAAAAGTGCATTATCATTTTTTCCTTTCTTTTGTTTTTTAGATTTCTTTCTTCTTTTTCCTTCTTTCCCCTTTTGTTCGTTTGGGTTATTACTTTCATTTTCTTGAATATTTTGTTGGTCATTATTTACATTTGAATTATCAATAGATATATTTTCATTCTTTTCTTCGTTGTCTTGCTTTTCTTGTTCATTTATTGGGAAAGTTTCTTTTTTTTCATCGTTAATTGGTTCCTTCTGATTTTTTTTATTTGATTTTTTTTTCCCAGAGAGTGACCTTCCTTTCTTTCCGAATTTTTTGGATTTCTTCTGGTCGAGTTTGTTCTCTTCGTCCTTTGGAACGACATCCCTTTCGCCGCTGGATGACATTTCAGATCAAAGATGAGGTATTCAAAAAATGATCTCTCACAAAACTATTGATTAAAAAGTTCTAAAACCGTCATCGCACAGTCAAAAGCAAATTGACGGTAATTCAATTCCTTCACTAATTTTAAGGGGGTACCTAAAATGATAAATGGTATTTCATATTCATGATTTTCATTTGTGCTTTTGCTTACTTTCAAGTTAACATTCATTTCATGTTATATTCTTCATTAAACATTTGATATATGATTATGAATAATCGTGTAATTCTGTTTTAGGCAAAGTCTATAACGGTTTTCTATCGTAATTTCAATATATGTAAACTAAAGAATCTTTCTTTTTCAAAAAGGAAATTATGCCACCGCAGATGAAGCAACAAAATTTCACTTTATGTAATATGGATTCTCCAAATAAACTTCTTTAAAAATACAAAAGTAAAACATTTTTTTTACAATTTATTTAATATTATCAAGGTTCTTCTGATTTTTCTTGGTCGGTTTCCTCGCTTAATAAAGTTAATAGCATATTTGCATTTTCTGAAACACTATTCTCAGGATCCAATGCGTCCTCATTAATTTGTTTATTTACGAGTTCACTATATAAAACTTCATCTAAGCATTTAATATATTCTTGTCCTTTATATCTATTATATAGTGAACCGAAAAATTTATAAAATGATATTCTAGCAAGTATATCTTCGCAAAAAGCAAATTCACAAACATCAAACAAAAATTCTTGTGGAAAAACTTTAGCTGGATAATCATCTGGGAAATATGGAAGAACTTGTTGTATAAGTCCAATAAGATTTTTCTTTAATTCAAAGAAACCGTTAGCAAACATTCCAACAAAATTAACTTCTAAAAAAAGGTTTATCTCTATCTCATTTAATCCACAATATGCTACATAACGAGTTAAAACAAGAGCAGCCTGGGCAAGAATTTGCTCATCTGCAATTGTTTTCATTAAATTAATAAATGATTGACAAAATTCGTTGTTTGTCATGGCATATGTGTCATTTGATGCATCAAAAATAGTAACTATTAGTTCCATTGTTTCAATCATTACCGTTTTAACCTCGGTTTGAAGATAAGGAAGTAAAAAAAAGAAAAAATCGGTTTGCAAAAGTATGCTTACAACTTGTGATCCATAATCAATAATTGAATTTTTAATCCCGAACAAGCACCAACGAATCGTTTTTACCCTTTGTTCCTGCTTTTTGATTGGATTAAAAAGAATATTGATTAATGAAATAAAATTCTGATTTGACACAATGTGGTTTAGCAAAATAGTACTTACAAGTCGATAGTAGTTGTTATTTGTTTCCATTTCTGATACCTGAAAAATTAGAGGCAAAAGATTGATCTTTTCAATTTCTATTTTAGATTCGTCACGTAGAACATTACCCATTATTAAATAAAAGTTGGATCGACTTTTTTGATCAAATTGAAGAAAACAGGATGAAACAATATCAACAAAATTACTTTCAATAAGATATTGACTAAAATCACTTGTGTAATACGATATCATTCCAAGAAGCTCCATACTCTTTTGAAGTGTAATTTCGTTTGGTATAGCGTTTATTATTGAATTTATTAATTCTAATGTCAAAAAAGAAGCATTTGATTGAACAGCTGTTTTGAGTGTTTCCATTGCTATCAGTTTTACTTCAGGAATATCAGATTCAATGTTTACAATTGAAGAAATAATCTGATTTTCATCGAAAACAAAATCACTTTCTTCCGAATCAATCCTCTTTTTTCCATTGAAGTAATCTGATCTTATATCCATAAATTTACTTTTGCGTATATTTTCTTTTTTTTTATAGTTCATTAAAGAGTGTACGTTTATTATTACAGCAATGAGTTTTCACATAATATTTCTTCTACAAGCACTCAAAAAATCAGGTTTTCGAAGACTTAAAACAATTCTCAAATATGTTCATTAAATTGAGATAACTTTTTCTAACATTTTTGATCTTTTTATTTTAGAGAAATATATCTTAAATTTTTTTTGATAAATTTGATTTACTGATCGATTTCAAAATCATCTCCAAAATCATCAAAGTCATCTCCAAAATCGTCAACTTGGTTTTCTTTGACATTATCATTTTTTTTCTTCATCATCATCAAGGTTGATTTCAATATCCAAATCGCTATCTTTGTTTACATCTTCATCAAGATTAAAATCTATATCTTCAATATCTTTATCTTCCACTTTCTTTGGTGGATTGGCAGCATGTTCATCATCGTCTTTGAAGCGATCAGAAGAAAAGTCATCAAACATATCTTCTTTTTCTTGAGAAGATGAAGATGAACTTTTCTTTTTATTGTTTGTAGCTTCAGGCAATTTTTTATCGGGTTTTTCGTTTTGAATAAGTGGAGCTATTTTTAAAGGTATTTTATTTTGGGGTTTGCTTTCAGGTATATCTCGTTTTGGATTTTCAATTGTTTTCTTTGGAGGTTTGATCGCATCTTTTTCTACAGGTTTACTTATTTTTTGTGGAGCTTGTTCATCAAGCCCTTCTTCCTTGACAAACTTTGCAACTCTTTGTGAAAAAGACTCTGTGGATTGAAGTTGTTTTGTTATTTTTTCTTCAAGATATTGGGTTGCATTAACTCCATCAAAAGCAGAACTAAGAAGGAGCTTAGTTTTTTGGGTTTCTGTGTTTATTGTATCAAGTGTAATTTGCATTTTTTGTTCTTCTAAAAATTTGAAAACAAGTGCATATGCTCGAGACCATGCTTCATCATCACGGCACTTTATGTTTGGCTGAAGTGTTTCATATATTGGTTTTTTTGAACCAATTACTTTTTTTGAAATTTCACATGTGAATTTTGCTTGGGAAACATTATCAACTCCACACTCAGCAAGCTTCTTTTCTGTTCTTTCATTGAGTTCTTCCTGTGGTATCCTTGGTGGAAACTTTCTCCCATTTCTTATGTGCAATTTGCTCATTTTGATTCTTGTAAATCTTTAACGGACATATCGTTATTAATCAAAAAGTGGTAACTAACCTCATTCAAAAAATCTCCAAAGAGAAAAATGTTTTCCAGCCAACAATTTGTTACGAAACTGTAGTTACAGCACAGAGTATTCTTGAATAAAAAAAATTCAATAAATTTTTTGAGAAATGGAATAACAGATCATAATTTATTAATCATATTGAAGTGATTTAGCAACACTTACTGCTCTGTTCTTTTACTTCTTTTGTCTCAGTTTCTTTTGGCGCTTGAGTATAAATTTTTTCGATTACAGATTGGAATAAACGTTCGACATTATGTCCTTCTAAAGCAGAAGTTTGGAAAAAAAAGAAGCCATTATCTGTAGCAAAAGATGATGCAGATGCTTCATCAATGGCTATTTCGTCTTGCAAATCGATCTTATTTCCAACTAGAAAAAGAATCGGATTAAACTTTCCTCCAACTGAATCCATAAAAATTTTGTGCCATTGAGGAATATGATTGAATGTTTGAATTTTGGTAACATCATAAACAAAAATTGCAGCACACGCATTTCGATAATAAATTGGTCCTAAAGATTGATACTGTTCTTGTCCAGCTGTGTCCCATATTTGTATTTTTAGGTTTTTGCCTTTAACATTTCTTGAGTAAATAAAATTCGAAGCGCCAATGGTTGGTTCATAATTTTGCAATTTTTGTCCCATTAATTTCATTAGTAGTGCTGTTTTTCCACAAAATGAATCTCCAATCAAAATTACGCGTGGCAAAGGTTGATCTTCATACATACGAAAAATTCCGAAAGAAATACTCTCAATTTTTTTTGTCATTTCTTTTCCCTCAAAAAACGCCGTTGTTTTTTTACGGGAATTTTCGATATTCAAAAGAATGAACTCAAGTCAATGATATTGTTAAAATAACTAAAATACAAATAATCCCAATGCCACAAACAAATAAATGCCAGATCATATTATTTTTTGAATTTGGAATTCCAAAATTTGTCGAATATATTCATAGATGAACTTTGAAGTTCATGCTGCTTCCAAACATTGAAACAAAATTTATGATGACTGGTTATGTTTTTGGAAAAAATTAATAATTCATTTTTTTTTTTTTTTTTTTTTCGTTTTGCAAATCTTGTGATGCGATTTATCAAGAGAGAGCCTTAAAATGTTTTTAACAATTTTTATTGGAAAATGAAACGAACAAGTAAAAATACAACAACAATATAAATCAGCCAGAGATAGGCCCGCCATCCTACCCTCTCACTTTTAACTTCTGTCATTTGTACGTTTGTTTTTTCGGATTTGTTAGTTACATTCTCAAGATTATCACGTACATTATCTAGAACTTCTGCATCTATTCCTGTGTAAAGTCCAACTTTGATAACATTTTGCTTAATTTTTTCTGTTTCTCTTAATAGCTCATCAGTCAAAATCGATTGCTTATGCTTTTCTTGTGCTAGAGCAATTTCATTTGGTGTTATACATACAGTACTTGATTTTGGCTTTGGAGCCACAACCTTTGGTGCGATTTTGCTTTGCATGTTTTTGATTCGTGTTAAGTATTCTTTTGATTCTTGAGAAGAAATGATATTTGAGTTACGTAGTTCATTAAAAAGTTTATCAATAACAATCATGTTCTCCTTAATGCAATCTGGGTCAGTTAGTTCTTCTGTTCTTGCTAAAAGCCTTTGGAATGTTTTAAATTTTCGTTGACTCATTTTGCAAAATGGCACTTTTTATGCAGGGCAAGATTTTAAATGATTTCATATAAAAATCAGGAAAATTCTCATCAATCGCATTTAAGACTCAATGGTGAAATGAAAGAACTCATAGAATTACCTTCAGTTTTCGAAAATCAGCTATTATATGAAAATTTTATTAATAGCTTAAATCAAATTCGGGAAGCTGTTGCAAATGGTAATGGAATTGAATTAACATCAGGATTAAGAGATCTGGTAAGCTCAATCAAATATGAAAAAACAATCCCTTTTCCAAATCAACAAATAGATGATTCTTTACTAATTCAAAACCTGATTGTTTCAATCAGAGAAATGCCACGTGAAGAAGTCCTTGTTAATTCTTTTTTCATATTCAAAATATTAACACAAGAAAAAGGATATTGCCAACAATTACTTGCAATGAATTTTTTTAATGAAATTCCATTTATTGACTTTTTACAACAACCAATGTTAAAATTTCATTCAAACATTCTTCTTATGCTCACTAATTTTTGTCAACACGTTGAATTTTTTGATCTATTTACAATCGAAATTATAAATATAATCTTAAAAGTTTTTTTAATTGAAGTTGAGCCGCAACAATACTATTATCAATTAAATTTTTTAGTGCAATATACACTTTATCCAAATATTTCCAATGAAATTTCATCACTAATTCTTGAAAGTATTGGAACCTCAATAAATTATAAAACATTTCAAGCAAGCGAAGGAAATCATTTTAATCAAATTGACACAATACTTTTAAATCTTGTTAAATCAAGAAATATTGACATAGGAAAGTTCAAAATTTTCGGGTTTAAAAATTACATCAAAAATCGATTTAAAACTAAACAATTAAATAAAGACTTAATTTTATTTTCTGGATATTTTATAATCAATTACAGAGCTAAATCAAATCTAATTGCATTTGATTCTAAAGATATTATATTACATTTGCACGCAAATAATGAAAACTTACCGTCAATTCTTTGGTTATTATATCAAATTGTCGAAATCAAAAACAAATTTCTTCAAGAAAATTTTTCAAAAATTCTTAAAAAATTATTAACAATATATGACGAAGCTAATTATAATATAAAAAGATATTCAACACTTCTCGTGGCATTGATATATATAAGAGCTTCGTCATCTAAAAAATATTTTAAAAATTTAAATTTCGTTTTGTCAATCTTCAACCAAATGTTGTTAAATGAAGACATTGAATTAACTCACCAAATATCTCTTGCACTTGTAGTAATTAGAAATTACGCACAAAATGAAAATATGGATATGATGGAGAATCAAGACTTCGTCGAATGTGTTCAAGCTATTCACTCGTTGACAATGTGTTTGGAAAATTTGGATGTGGGCATTTTTTTAGATGAGTTTCCGATAATAAATGATGAATGATGCATGATCCAAATTATCCGTGGAATTTGTTATCTTCTTTGTATTTGTGAAAATCTTTTCTTTTGTTTATTTTGTCTTATAGAATTTTGTTCAGTATTTTCGTAATTAGTTCGGAATGTATAATCTTTTGTATAAAAGGAAATATTGATGCTTCGGTGTCCTTGTGACAAAATGCATATTCTTCTATACTTTCAATGTTATCAAAATTCGTAATCTCTTCCAAATTCGAATAATAAAATGAATCAGTAACTGTGATGGGTTTTCATATGTATTTCCTTCAATTGCTGCTGGATAATAATAAATAGTTTGAACATTTTTATCATAAAGAACATCATCATCATCATTTAAATTACAAAAATATGGATTGTTTTCAGATACTTTAAAAAACTTAACATTAGGACATAATATAAAAATAGCATAACCAAATGAACTTACTGATGCTGGAAAAGTGATGTTCTGTAATTGAGTATATTGCTCAAATACACGATCTCCAAATGATTGAACATTTTCCCCAATTATAACTGATTCTAAGCTTGAACAATAATAAAATGCATAAGATCCAATTGATGTAACAGAATCACCAATGATAACTGAAAGTAAAGAAGACCAAGTAGAAAAAGCAGAACCTGATATTGTTGTAACACCACTTTCAATTATAAGATGTAAAGTTGTGCTTTGGTAATTAGATCTTTCATCAAATTCACTTGAACTAGGATGGTAAGTGTTGATGTTTCAGTAGAAAATGTTTCAGTTGTATGAATGAAAAAAATAAGAAAATTAGAGGAAGAAATTTGTTTTTCATAGTTTTATTAGGTTTTATTAATTTATTAAATAAATTTATTGAAATGTGTTTCATTTTGTTGAAAAATAATTCAGTAACAATAAAAGTGAGGAAAATTATCACAAAATTATGTAATAACATACAATGATTTCGATAGTATGTAGTTGAAAACCATAATGCTTTTTTGAATTTGTATAGTTTACATATAACCATAAGTATACATCCTTATTATGATTTTCATAATTAATTTCATAAAGTCACATGAAAAAATTGGGGTTTGCATGATGGATCATTCTTTCAATCCATTGCTATGTATTATTAATACAATATGTTTAGAAAGCACATATTCAAAATGAATACCCAATGAGCATCATTGATAAATACGTTAAATCACTTCACACCTGAAAATTAACCACATCACTTGGACGAACGTTTTTTACACAGGGGCTCCCTACACACCTGTAGTTTAAAATTGTGTTGGTCGGCTTTTTTTGTCATTATAAACTTATCAAAAAGCTTTTTTCAATTTGTCATCATTTTCAATAAGGCCATTCGATGGAAGAAGAGTATCAACCAAACTCAGTCCTTTTAACAGGTGGAGCAGGATTCATCCCATCTCACGTATTAAACTACCTCGTCGCAAAGTATCCTGATGTCAAGTTTGTCTGTCTCGATATTCTTGATTATTGCTCCAACATCAAAAACATTGAACAATCATTAAAATGCCCTAACTGCTTTTTTGTCAAAGGCAGCATTCTTAATTCTGAATTAGTTTCATACTTAATGGAAGTTCATAAAATTGATACTGTCCTTCATTTTGCTGCTCAATCCCACGTTGATCGTTCCTTTGGTAACTCTCTTGAGTTCACCAAGACTAATGTTTTGGGAACTCATACTCTTCTCGAATGTGCAAAACGATATAAGATTAAGAGATTTATCCATGTTTCTACTGATGAAGTCTATGGTGAAGTATTAAATGGCAATGCTGATGAGCTTGCTATTCTTTCTCCAACCAATCCATATGCATGCAGCAAAGCTGGTGCTGAATTTGTTTGCCAAGCTTATATCCGCTCATTCCATATGCCCATTATTATCACACGTGGTAACAACGTCTTTGGACCAATGCAATTCCCTGAAAAAGTTATTCCCAAATTCATTTATCGTCTTCGTGAAGGCAAGAAATGCTGCATCCATGGCAAGGGCGAAATTTTGAGGAACTTCCTTCATACATCTGATGTTGTCAAAGCATTTGATCTAATTCTTCGTCGTGGAAAGGATCAAGAAATCTACAACATTGGTACCGAGTATGAAATTAGCATCAATGACTTATGCAGGAAGATAATCCGCATAATGAAGATGCCAGGAAATGAAGATGATTGGATCGAACATGTCGAAGATAGAGCATTTAATGATTCCAGATACATGGTTAACTCTTCCAAACTCAACAAACTCGGCTGGAAAGCAAACACTGACTTCGATACTTTACTCGAGGAGACCGTTAAGTGGTATTTAGATCATCCCGATTATTGGGATATTAACTACTTACAACAATACCTTGAACCACATCCCAGCAAGATCAATGATTTTTAAGTAAAATTAAAAATGATTGACAATTTTTTTTGTCAACTGACAAACGATATGACATATTTTGAATGCAACGATAAGTAATTTCAATATGGAAACGATGTTGTAACCATTGAATTTTTTATCGTTTGTGTTGTTGTTCACTCTCATACAGATCAAAGAAGAATTATGAATGAAAATTAGGAAATTCGTTTTATTTACATTTGCCAATTGTTGAGGTTGGAAGAAATCAAATTAATGACTTCCATCGCATCTTCTTTTTCATCAGGCGGTAGCGATTTTGCAGCGACAAGGGCTTCTTCATAAGCCGTTGTTGCTAACTCTCTTGCAAGAGTTTTGTTTCCGGAAATTTCATAGTGGAATACAGAAAAGTTTAATGCTATTCCCGTTCTCAAAGGATGGGCAGGAGGGAGAGCAGCCCTTGCAGCATCGTAGGCTTGGGTGTAAGCATTACGAACTTGTTGGACTTGCATTCTATGTATTTCTGCCAAATATCTACAATAATCAGCTTTCATTTTCAAAAATAAAATACGAGATGGTTCGCTTGTTGGATGTACTAGGAAGGAGTTATCAATTAATGTTATATATTGGTTAAGAAGGCCAGCAAGTTCTTCCTCGATTTTGGATTTAAATCCTCGTAAGGCAATAACTCTATTAACTTTACCTTTGTTTTCTTCTCTTTCTTCAACAACACAAATTATACGACTTGCGCGACGAAGTTGATCAATCCTTCCTTTTGTAACAACGCTTACTGTAGCTTCATCTTCTGGTGTAAGTTGCCCATGAACAACTGCAAGTTTTGAAACTTCATCTGAGGCTTTTGCTGTAAGTCCAGCTGTATGGTAAACCCTTGCAAGGAACGAATGCTTGTTCATTTTAACGTTGTTTGATAAGGCCGTTTCTATCGGTTAATTTTGACCACTTGGCAAGACATTTTTGTATTGAATTTGATCATCCTACCAGAAAAATTGGATCATTTCTGACAAATTAAGCACCACAAAAAATAAAATTTATTAATTAGCTTCTCAGAAAAAGGGATCACGGCCAAATAAGCATATAAAAAGTTGGTGTAAATATGTGAAAAAATTGACTGCTTTATTCATTTTATAGGTTGAGTGAGTTTATTTTGGCACTTTTTTCTCAGAGATGGATCCATAAAGACTGTATGAAAGGCTGAAGGAATAAAAGAAAAGATTCAAAAATTATGTATTAATTTTTCACAACCAAAATACTATGCTCATAATGAAAATCAAAGGTATTCATTGCTTTTTATATAATATTTTTTGAAATTGCAATTGGATATAATTAAATTCTTAAGAAGATTCCAAAAAAAAAAAAAGGTTTATCAAAATCATACTTAATGTTTTATAATAACGAATTAATATATGTGATCGATCACATGAAATCAATACTGAATGAAGTGACGAATTGTTTTTTATCGTGTTATTATTCATTTCGGCACAATAATTTTAACCACACAAAAATGAATAAATAAATCGGTTATCCATACAAAATTTTATTCAATTTTTGAACAATACCCACCTTCTAACCGTTACTTATAAATTGAATGCGGACGGTTATGTAAGCAAAGAAACAAAATTGGAATGTTTTTTGCATTGCTTTCGCTAGCTTTCTCGGCCAGTGATCCATTGCTTCATCCAAAACGCGAGTTCCGTGGTGCATGGATCCAATGTGTTAATGGTAACTTAATGGGTATGACAACTGAACAAACACAAGCAAAATTAATCTCACAATTAGATAGTCTTCAAGAAGCTGGAATCAATGCCATCATTTTCCAAGTGCGTGCAGAATGCGATGCATTATACAATTCTGAATATGAACCATGGAGTCGTTTTCTTACTGGAAAGCAAGGCGTAGCTCCAAACCCACTATGGGACCCACTTCAGTTCATGGTTGATGAATGCCACAAGCGTTGCATGGAACTTCATGCCTGGATTAATCCATATCGTGCACAAACCGCCGGTACAAAAGAACTTGCAGAAAACCACCCAATCAATGTCAAACCAGAGCTTTTCCTTACTTATGCTGGTCAAGTTTATTTCGATCCTGGATATCCTGAATCTCGCCAACACATTCTTCAGATAGTTGAAGATATTGTTACTCGTTATGATATCGATGCCATCCATATGGATGATTACTTTTATCCATATCCAAGCAGTGGTGAAGAATTTGGCGATACAGCAAGTTTTGCTGCATACAGCCGTGGCTTTACCAACAAAGGAGATTGGCGTCGTGACAATGTCAATCTTCTTATCAAGGAGATGCATGAATTAGTACGTTCCCTTAAACCATGGGTCAAATTTGGCGTATCACCATTCGGTATATATCGTAACAAAGCCTCAGATCCAAACGGTAGTGACACCAGAGGACTTCAAAACTATGATGACTTATATGCCGATATCCTTTTATGGGTTAATGAAGGATGGGTTGATTATAACATTCCACAAGTTTATTGGCAAATCGGATATTCAGCCGCTGATTATGATGTTCTTGTTCGTTGGTGG
Organism: Histomonas meleagridis; assembly: GCF_020186115.1. Lineage (NCBI taxonomy): Eukaryota > Parabasalia > Tritrichomonadida > Dientamoebidae > Histomonas > Histomonas meleagridis. Next base: position 462,748 of record NW_027150746.1, read on the forward strand.
GCTAAGTATTCATCAGAGCGTCCACTTTACATTGGCCAAGATGTTGTTCGCACCATCCAATATAAAGATCCAGCCAAACCAGACCAAAACCAAATCGAAGCCAAGTACACACTCCAAAGGCAATTCGCCACGATTCAAGGCAGCTGCCAATGGTATGCTCAAGCTGTTGTCGAGAATCAAGGCGGCTATCGTGATGCGCTCATCAACACGTACCACAAGTACCCCGCACTGGTTCCAACTATGCCATTTATCTATGACAAGGAACCAGGAAAAGTGACATCGTTAGCAACCGCCGTTGATGGTGACAACCACATCTTAGTTTGGAATGCTCCAGAAGCAGAAACAGAGATGGATAAGGCTATAATGTATGTCATTTATAGGTTTGATAGCGAAGATAGTGTCGATTTGAATGATCCTGCTAACATTGTCGGAATTACAAGAGATACATATTATATTTTGCCTTACGTCGATGGCACAAGTAACTACATTTATGCTGTAACTGCTCTTAACCATTTACAAGCTGAATCAAAGGAAAAGACTATCAAAATTAGCTTATAATCATTGGGTAATTCGCTAGTAAACACTTCTTAGGTCCAAATTTTTTATTATTTTGTGTGTTTGTATATAAAAACATTTTTTATACAGTGATTTAGATTTGATGTTTGAATCAGATTATAAAAAAATTAACAAATTTTGAATGTTTTTATACAAAATTATATGGGAATGAAAATAACTTGAAAGGCACGGGATTTGTCTTTTAAATATTTGAAATAATGGGTTTTAAAGCCCGTTGAGGAAAAAAAGGGCTTTTGCTCAGTAATTGGCAAATTTCACTGCATTGAAAAGGTTGGATTAGCTACACAAAATTTAATTGAATTCATTGGATGTGAAGTTAAAAGTGCTCGTTTAAAGGAGGAAATGATTGGATCGCTTAATGTTGTTTTAACACAACCTAGCACTCCAGCTTTCCCGCTTAGTCATGACAATTCAAATGGAGATCTTATAATAAAGCAAAACGATATACTTGATAGTCCAAAAGGCACTAAATACAAAGTAATTTCATTACTTGGTCGTGGTCAATTTGGTCAAGTTTTAAAAGTTCAAGAAATAGTTCCTCATTCAAGTGGAACACAACCTCCTGCAAATTATGCCGTAAAAATATCTAAATCACATCATCGATACCGGCAACAAGCTCAACGCGAAGTCCATATCATGATGCAAATACAATCACAGATTACAGAAGCCGAGAAAGAATGTATTGTTCAATTATATGATTGGTTTATTTATCATGATCATGTTTGCATGGTAATTGAGCTTTTATCATTTGATCTTTACGAGGTCATCAAACGCCGCGATTACAATGGTCTTCCACTACAACTCGTCCAGGTTGTAGCTAAGAAGATGCTTGTAGCCTTAATTGCATTACAACGTATTGGTCTTATTCATTGTGACCTAAAACCCGAAAACATATTACTTGGCGACATATACTCTTTCTCTGTCAAGATGATTGATTTTGGAAGCACCATGCCATCAAATCAAAAATCTCAATTTTACATACAATCGCGTTACTATAGAGCGCCTGAAGTTCTTCTCGGAATGGACTATTCATTTCCCATTGATATGTGGTCGCTTGGTTGTGTATTATTTGAACTTTTTACTGCGCTGCCACTTTTTCCAGGTCAAAACGAGTTTCAAATGATCGAATTGATCACTACAATGTTAGGTAATGTTCCCGAACGAGTTTTACAGCACTCCACCAAACGGAACATGTTTTTCAATGAAAACGGAACACTAAAAACAGAGCAACAATACTTTAATGACAATGGCCTCGGATCGATGCCGCAAACTGAATTTAACTATAAGTACTTCATCATACCAAACTTGAAGAATGTGATTCTCGAATATGGCAAGAAAACAACAGAAGAAGTCAAAAGACGCGAAAGGCCGAAGCGATTAATGTTTTACGACTTCTTGGAGAAGATATTAAGAATTGACCCCGACGAAAGATTGAAGCCGAACGAAGCACTACAGCATCCATTCATAAATGTGGACCTATCGAGTGGATGAATGAATTGTGTAGTGATTGGAATAGATGAACTTTGTTGTGATGTAATTTGGAAGTGTGATAATTGACTTCCAAGTGAAAAAACATTTACAGAAACTTTTTCCATAATTTGAAGTGCGAAAAGAGTCATTTCCCAAACTCTTTCCTATCGATAGAATTGTTTGGATTGGAAAAAATTCAAATTTAGATTTTGCTAAAATAAAAATGCGAATTATAAATTTTTGGTTTTGTAAATTGATTACCAAAGTTCTGATTGCTTATAATTACATATATGATTCTTCTTCTCTCTTATCGATGTTTGTTACTTCATATTTGAATATGCATCAATAAAAGGATTACACAATAATTACATCGTATCTATTTTTAAAATGCTTTCAAGCTGGTTCCTCTAAAAAATACATAATGATGATGTCTAACGAAAAATTTAATTTCAAAGAACTATAAAAGTTAAGCTTTCATTTTAGTATTGACATGCGCACATGAAACAGCCTTCTTGATTTTTGGAGCAAACGGAATGTGAAGTCAGTTTTCGAACGTTTAAAAAATGGAAGAAGAAAAATTGGTTGAATGGCTTAATAACAAAGTCAATGGAAACCTACGAACAATAGAAGAAGCTTCTTCAGGTCGTGAGATTTGTTATTATTTGATATTGATTACTGGAAAAGCAGCAGAAGCAGCAAATGTAACAAGAGGTCGAGTACCATTTGAAAAGTCTACTAATTTCCAGCTGGCAAAACAGATTTATGGGAGTGAACTTAATCTTCCATTTGATTTTAATATGGGAAAATTAGTATCTGGTGATAAAGGAGAACTTTCAAGAATAATTTCTTCTTTAATTTCTCTTGATCCCGAAAAGTGTGAAGATCAAGAAATGTCTATTGATGATCTTTTAGATAATCTCGAAAAAATCTTAAATTATAAATTAAAGGAATTAAAGCAGTTTAGAAGTGAATTAGACTCGGTGTCTGAGGAAAGAAACTTTTACTTTGATAAATTAACACGGATAGAAGCATTAACAAAACAATATCCTCCAAATGATGTACACTCAGTAACACAACTTTTAGAACTTCCTCCTGAAGATTTCAAGCCCTGTAAATAATTTTTGTATTAAAATGTAAGTATTTATTCAGTTATATTTTAATGTTGTGAAACAAAATCACTTTTATAAATTTTAATTTTTTAATATTTAATTTACTTCACATTGTTAATTAATTTGCTTCATATTCATTATTGGAATTTATCATTTTTAATAAGATATTTAAATTTTGAACATATTAATATTCATAACATTACATATAATTTGAATACTTTATATATTTATAGTGTCTTGTGCTCATGCTTTTCCTTAAGATTCTTTAATGGCTTTTCAATAAATTCATTTCAATAAATATATTTTTTTGTGTTAAGGAAAGGTTTATATTTTTAAATTATTTTATTTACTGGATTTCGAAATCTTAATCTGATCTATCTTTTCCTTTTTGATTTTTTCTACCATAAGAGCTCACAGTTGGTTGGTAGCAACTTGCCCCCTAAATAATTAACATTTTATCTGTCTCCATTCCTATGGAAATTCATTAAGCAACGTAAGGATTTAGGGTGCCCTGAAGAGAACCGTCAGTTTTTTGTCAAACTGTTTTTAATTCAATTATACTATCGTCTTATATTATGGAATCAAAAGAGCAAAAGCGTCTTTATGATGCAGGAATGCACATAATCCAACTTGCCATAAAAGCAAGAATTGAGGGAAATCAAAAACTTGCAGAGCAGTATGCCACAAATTTTCTTGTTTTATGTCAATCTATTGAATCAAACATGAAAGAAGCATCAAAGCTTCCGCAAGACCATGTAATGGAAAGCCTTGAAAAGTTAAATGAAGGTAGAGTAGCACTTAGCAAACAACTTTCTATTGCAAAAGAGCAAAAAAATGCCAAATCCACTAAAGAAATTCAAGCAGCTCTAAACACAGTTACAGCCCACTGCAAAGTCATGAACCTTTGTCTTACACAAGGATTTATGCCTCCAAAGATTGTACAATCTCAATTTAAATATCTTTCTCCAGTTGTTCAAAATATTCCAGAAGAAGATATTGTTGTAACCATCAAAAACCTCGAGACGACAGATCCAAATGAAAACAATTCTTATTCGTTTATTGCATATTCCCCAACTGACACAGATAAACAATGCCCAACCACTACTGAACGATTTACGCCAGGAAAAGTTTCGTTTCCCATTTCGTTCAACTGTATCAGACGCAATCATCCAAATTTTGTTGAACGTTTTCTACGTAAATCAGTTAAACTCGAGCTTATTTGCTTTACTAAACATCTCTTCAAGATTAGCGAAGCCAAAGTAGCCACGTTAGATATACCCGTTGCTCTTCTCGAGTCTCAATCAAAAGTTCAAAAAGATTTCATAATGGATCCAGTAGCAAACTCCAAGCACAATACCCAATATTCCATAACCATTGAAATTAAAGCCAACACTTCTCTCAAGACCCCAGAGTACAAAGTTTGCGAAATTGATTATTACACAATTGCCAAAGATGCACAAATCCAAAAGCCTACTCTTAAGGTAACGCCACGAGAAGTGAGCCAGCTTACTCCAGAAGAGAAGAAGCAACTTTCTTCGAAACTTGTTCCATGTCGATTACTAGAGCCATGGGAACTTGAGAGGTTCATTTGCTTACAAGCGCTCCGTCATATCAAGGAGTCCACGTCCAAGAACATCGAAGCGTTCAAGTCGTTTAATGTTGTTTATCCACCGAAAATGGAAGAGCAGCTAAAAACCGTCGAAAAACGGTTAATTGAATTGGAGAATAGCATCAAAACCTCGAAGATATCTGTTCAAGATTACATTAACATGGTCAAGAAACAGATATTAAGTGATGCGCAAGAGATCAAACGAAGAGGAAAAGACACTCTTGAAGGGAAAGCATTATTTGAAAGGCTCCAACTCATGATGAAAGAAAGGGACAGTTTAATCAAAAAGTGAAATTTTTTTCATGTTCAATAAACAAAAAAATAAAAAGATAAATGTGATTTTGTTTAATTCATTTGTTGTGGCTTGTGATAAAGGAAGTGAACTGCGGCGAGAAAAGCGGCGGCCATTATTAACATCATCGAAACTTGGTATGGCTGCGCGCAATATAAGAACTTCTCCTTCTCGCGTATTGCAAGTGGCCTTATTGCGATTGCCATTTCTTCTCTCGCATTCATCCATCCTTCTTTATCTGTGAATACTTTGATCTTGAAGTTACCTGCACGATCTGGGAGCATAAGCGTTTCTTGATAATGGCCAGGTTCAATCATCTTCATATGTCTCCTTACAAAAACACCGAGCATAAATACTTCAACTTGAACATCGCTTTCGGTGTAATTCTTCCATTCGCCCCTATCGGTGTAGACAACATGGGCGTTAACGGTCACGTTTTGCTTGATGTGGTACTGAACGGGAGTTTCTCCAGTGGCAGCATCGCAGTGGCTTGCCTCGACGATTTTAACATGGTTCTTGTAATGGATAAGCCATTCGCTAAGTTGTTTAAGAAGATCGCGATTTCCATTTGGAATTGGTGCACTAAGTTTGCCCATGCTTTCGGAAAGAGTGACATCTTTCTGCATGGTGATGTCAAGAGCAAAGGTTGATGAATGGATAATTACGATACGTCCACCATTTCGTGCTTGAAATGCTGATATCGGAATTAAATCATTGGCAACATGTGGTGAATATGATACAAGATCTGGTGTAGATGGAGTATGCTCAAGACCACCAACAACAATTGGAAAACGGAAATCATTAGGGCGATCAATTGTTGAATAACCACCTTCATAAACAAGTGGATTAACTGGTTTGGAAATAATTTGTGGTGGGGCTACAATTTTACGAAGAACAATTTCCTTGTTTCCATAAATGTCTGTCATTTTATTGGAACTAATAACGCGAAGGTTGAGATGTCTATAAATTTTGTCTTGAAGTTCGCTACCTTGTTCTGATGAAAAAACGTATGCATTGCCACCATTATCAACAAATTCGAAAAGATCTTCTGCATTGTTACCTAAACAACCTGATTTACCGCACATTATAACAACTGTGTCATATATTTTTTGTCCAAAGCGTTCGAGATAAACTTGTTTCTTTTCGCATGTCGAAAATGTGATTTCGCAATTGAGTGATTTTAAGTCATCAAAGAATGTAGCGTATTTATCTTCATCGCCTTTTGAAGAAAGTAATGCTAAAATTCTATGTGATACCGATAATGACAAGAAAGTTAGAAAAAACATTTTGACCAGATACAAAAGTGACAGTTTACTTAAATCAGCCAAAAATAAAGAAAAATCATTACGAAGCGAAGTTTAATTTCATAAATAAATCTCATATCTTTACGATATACATTGTTGTGATGTATTGTACTTTATCTTGTCATCAATTCTTTATTTGGTATTCTGCACATATTTAGTTGAGTTAAATATGTCTTTTTGTAATTTCACCAGTATCATTTCTAGCTGTTTGTTTTTATTTTAATTGTGATAAGAAGTATTCGATTTTGCCAACAGAAATAGAATTCAGTTTTTGTAATTTGTTTCTCCTGTTCAAATTATAATTCTTTCCTTTTTGTTCATAGTTTTAATCTACTATTCATTTTGTTTTCTAACATGTGTACACAGATTTTGAATTGTTTTATTAATACTTAAAGATAAGTAATTCTTTTCGAATTTGTCTTTACTTGATCACATGTTTATTGATTAAAAAAGAAAACTACTTAGCGTGTTAAGTGTTTTCTCAATCTTTTTTCCTATGTATAAAGTTCATACGTGTTCTTAATACGTTCCTCATTTATTATCTGAAGTTCTTTGATCAGAAATTAAAAGATTTGTAAATATTGTGGATTATAAGTTAAATGAGTGAAGTTTTGTAATAAATCAATGGCCTTAAGTTTAGTGATATTGAGTACAGCCTTAATAAAATAGTTATTAATCTATTACAATTTACAGATAATATTGAAATAACTACTCATTCTTATCACAGGTTTTACAATTTTTAAAATTCTTTTAATAACTTGAAGTTCTATATATAAAACTTTTTATGTGTTCCTATTTCTTGCTCTTCATTTGAAGAGATTCTTTTTGATAAAATTTAAACATGAATGAGTTTCATCAGGAAATAATTACTCACAACATTATATTAAATGAAATTCGAATGCATATTAAAAATACTTTATTAATCACTTTATTATCTTATATTCATAGTAATTGCTACTCCTTGTAAAATCCAAAAACTTTTATGTTCTGTTGTTTCCAAATAAGCTGTCTGCACTAAGCCCACTCCCATTGCATCTCTTCTCATTTGTGTCAAGTAAATTGGTGTTTTCAGCATATTTTGAGTTCTGACCTTATTAATTTCCATTGGCGTAACTTTTAACAAAGGTAATTCCGTAACAATTTCTTTTGGTTTTTGTTGGACTAAACATCTTTTTTCGATATCCCAACTTGCACCTTCCAAATACATTCCACTTAAATAGCATCCAAGTGTAGGTTTTGTCAATACTTGTGATGAATTTTTATAAGATGAAACAGTTATCATTAAAGTCGCCTTATCTAGTGGCCAACCCTTAGCTCTGCAAGCAGTTTGTAATAATGCTGTTAAGTAAGCTTCAGGTACATGTAATCCAGATAGCCACATAACCTTAGGTTCACCATTTAAATACCAATCTTCATATTGTTCTCTACGACGTTGGAAATGTATTAACCAATCAGACAAAGACTTTTCTGTTATCGGGGCGAGTTTTCTCCACGACTCGGGTAACCGCCCCAAGTGTATTGAATTCATCAGCTCCTCCAAGTCATTTGACATTGAAACTTCACCCAAAAGTGCTCGTTGTAATTCAAAAAGTGAATTTGTGATACAATTGACTAGTTTATTCCAATGTTCCAATTCTTGAATTAAAACGATTTGTATTGGAGTAATATCATTACCAAAGGAAGAGCGAACTTCGTTTAAATTGAATGGAGGCTTTAGTTTAAGTTGAATTTCAGATACTATTGAAGATACCTGAGATTCTTTGCTAATTCTGTTTAATGTATTTATTGTATTACTATTAATATTTAATATATTATTACACATTTCACGAGAAGTATCTTGGTAATAATTAATTTCAGCGTTTAAGTTCAATCCGAATACATCAGGAGAAGTAATTATTGGTAAGTTATCAATATAATTAATATATTCATTTAATCCTTTAACTTTTGGTAAGTCATAAGACTTTTCATTATCCTTAAAGAAGTTAAACACTTGAAAATCATCGAATAAGAAGTCTCCCATATATTCATCCAAATAAGTCATTAAAATTCTTCTATCGAAATCATCAGTAACACGACCTCCATACATAGCCTCTCCAATTAAATAACGTAATGATCCCCAAGGGATTAAATTATCTTTATTATCATATGCCTTTGTTAAATATGTTGATAACAATTTAAATGAAATAGTAAAATCAGACATATTAAAATCATATGAAATGTTCCAACCTAATTTTCCATATTTACGTCTTTCTTGGATAACTGCATGGAAGAAAGTTAATACATAAACTAAAGGTTGGAAAGCGAAATGTGGACATTCATTAAATTGTTCTTCAGTAATTGTTGAGAATAATTGTTTCATGTTTAATTGTAATCCGGATGGAGGCTCGATAACAATTTTATGTGATCTTTGTAATAAGCCAACAGGGAATTTGTTTGTTGGATCAGATGTTAACCATAATCGAAAATCAGGATTAGGTCGAACAGTACATTTTTCGATTAATTTCTCTAATTCTTTAAGCCATGAAGTTAATAAATGACAATTTTGTAATATAACCCAATGCCCTCTATTCGCCCCTGTTTGTATTAAGTTCTTAGCTGGTTCTTCTTGATCTTGACCTAAAGCTATTGATTTAACTCTATTCGTTCGACCTTGAATACCTTGTACACCATTCTCATCACCTAAAAATCCAAGTTTATCAGCTAATTTATATACTTCATTAGCCGGATCTGAACCAGGTGAAAGTATAAATAGAATTGGCGTTTGTGGTGAAGATTGATCGAATAATGCTTGATAATTAATTATCGGGAATTTAGAATAACTTTCACCCATATTTTCAATGATATAATTTCGTGCTGATAAAAATAATCGATCAGGTCGAAAACATCGCAAAATACACATCTTTGATAAGTCATCTAATGTTGTTTCATAATTTAATGGTAATTTTGTAGTTTCTGGTGTAGCTTCATTAAAGTATTCATGCCAAATTTCTTCATTTTCAATTAAATCTTCTTTTAAGTTTTTGAAGTTTTCATCAATTGTTATTAACTTATTAATGTTTTCCCAACTTTGTTCTGGTAACCATTTCGGAAATGGATTTTGTTCATTACTTTTTTCTAATGATATATTCCCTTTAAGTATGAAATCTAATATTGTTGAATTAATTTTTCCTTCTTCTCTTTTGATACATAAAGTCATATGAAATGCATACATTAATTTATGACGTTCGAATAATCCCTTCAAAACATATTCAAAGACATCGTGCGTCAATACTGAAATAATGTTTTGAATTCGCTTTGATATTACAGGTGTAGGTGCAGCACGTTTTAATGAACTAATAAATACTTCACTAAATGAAGATAATGAATATTCATACATTGAGTTGATTAAATTTAAGTTATTCATACTAAAGAATAATATTGAACCACGTTTAGCAACAGGTAAAAATTCATTACATAAATTATCTAATTCAATTGTAGTCTTTTGTGCTGTATCAAGTTTAGATGTAATTGTTGTAGCTTCATTTTTAGTTTCTTCTAACGTTGCTAATAATTGATCATTATCAGTAATATAACCAGTAGATTCTGATAATAATTTTAATAAAGTCTTTTGTAATGTTTGAAGTCTTCTTTTCATATCAGAAGTTTCTTTAACTAATGAATTCTTTTGTTCATGTAATTCTTTATGTTCATTAGAAATTGTTATATCTAATAATTGTTCTTGTAAACCTTTCTCTGTTACACAACAATTAATTAATGTAACTTTCGATGATATTTCAGGTGAATAATTCGGTGATGAAAGTTTTGTAGTTAAAAATATTTTGAAGTTTTCATCATAATCTAATTCTTTATCATTAAATTTAATGAATTTTCTCGATCCTTGTGATATAATATTCTTTTCTAATAATGGTGTTAATATAGGATCTATAAATTCATCAATTCCTTCAAATAAGACTATTAATCCATATTGTATTGCATTTTCTAATATTCGTGAAAATTCAGGATCTTGGAAATTAGTAATTTTTAATTGTTTCTCACCAATATGTTGTTTAATCCAATGTACAACTTGTAATTGAGGATCGATACATAATGGGAATTTATTCGATCGTGTAATTAATAAACCATTTTGTATACTTAATTCATCCGCAGGTAAACCTTCACCTTTCCAACCAAAAATTTCAGCTTCATCTGATAAGAATAAACCTAAATTAAAGTTATTATTAATTGGGATATTTCTATCAATTAAATCTTTCTTTAAGATATCAAATAAAATCTTATTACGATATTCATGATTTAAAGGTCCTAAATAACTTAAAAAGATTGATGATAATAAACAATCACCAATTAAATAATTCAAAAGTTTTTGTAAATTCTCTTTATCTTCAGTCCAACGAATTTTCTCAGAAGAAAATCCAGAAATTAATTTTTGTGCTGCTAATAAACGTTGTTCTAATTGATCTTTTTGACGTTTTAATTCTTCTTGTTCTTGTTGACCTTGTTTTAATTTAAGAGTAACTTTATTTTGTTCTTCTTGTAATTCTTGTAATTCCTTTTTAATTCGTATGAAATCATTTTGTGATTTCTTTTGTTCATTTTCCATTTTATCTACTAATTGTTCTTTAGGTTTAACATTTTTATCAATTTCATAATATGCATATATGTTTTGACACCATTCGAATATAATTCGAGCAGAATTTCCTGCTCTTTGGATTTCATTTGATCTAGATTCTAATGATTTAATATATTGTTGAATTCTTTTCATTTTACGATCATTAGTACATTTCTCTCGTACATTAAATTCTTTCATATCATTTAAAAATGATGGCTTCGCCATATATTTACGTGCATTTGACCAACTTTCTTCTCCTTCCGTTTCATTAAAGAATGCACATATTAATTTACCAATTTCAGTACTAATCTCTGGTGGTGAAGCCATTGATTTAAACTTAGCATATTCCCCTAAATCGATTTTAGAAACTGCTTGTTTAGCTTTCTCATGTATAGGTTTAGCTTCTTCTAATGCATTTTCTGCTGCTATTTTTGCAACTTTAATATGTTCTAAGTTTTCTTTAATTTCTTGTTCTTTAATTGAAGCTTCTTGCATTTTTTGTTCTGTTAATACTTTTCTTTCAGTTTGTTCTCTCATTAATTTATTATTTTCGAATTCTTTATATGTTAAATTCTTTTGTTGTATCTTAAATCTGGCATCTAATTCTTCAACTTCTTTTGAAGCTGATACAAGTCTCTTTAAACCATCAGATAATATTTGAAGTTGTTGTTCTATATATTGTTTTTTATCTTTTAATAATTTAATAAAAGTAGAAATATAATCCAAAAAATTCGTAGGTGTAATATGTACATATCTTCTATAAATAGTCGAGAATTCAATTGAATATTTAACACATTGTTGATGTGCAAATACCATATGATTAATTACTTGTTCGAAAATATCTTTTGGAATGATTTGATTTGAATTAACATTTGTCGTGTCGTTTTCTAATTGTTCTAAGAAATATTTTGATACTTCAAATAATGCTTCATTAGGCCATGGATCAAACCAATCAATGACAGTATTATTAACTAATCCTGGGAAATCTCGACATCTTCTTCGAAGATTATCACCAGAAGGAGAGAAACATAAAACAATATGTAAATTATCTCTACATCTATCTATGAATACTTTCCAACAATTTTCAGGTGTTTCTATTAAACCTTTTCGAATTACATCTTCTGATACATGTGGCATGATATCATTTTTATCTTCTTGTGTAAATAATCCTGGAATAATTCCATTAGTTAACATGTTATTAATTAATTCTAAAAATGTTTCAGAGATAATATGGTTATCTGAGAATAAAAACACAACTTGTTTACGTTCAATACCTACTAAATGATAAAGTTTCTTTAAATCATCTTTAAAATCATTTATATTATAAGTTCTAGTTAAAGTAATTTCAAATATTTCATATCCTACTGTATAAGCAGCTAATTTTGTTAATGATTTTTTACCACTACCTCCAATTCCTATTAATAAAGCATTACCACGTGGAGTTTTAATAATACGCAATATACGTGTTAAATGTTCAATAACATAATCAAATAATACTATATTCGATTTCACTTTCTTAGATATTGAATAATCTTCAATTATTTCTACAAAATGTTGTTTCAGATTTTCATAACTAATTAAATCTTGATATAAATATGGTCCATCACTACCACTTTCTACAATAAAATCACCAAATAAACTTGGGTTTTGTATAGCTTCATCTTTAACATTATTAAAATTATCATTAATTAATGTTTCGATTTTATCGATTACAAATTTCCGATCATTTTCATTAATTAATCGATCATGAAATACTCTTAAACATTCATTTCTCCATAATTTTATAAATTTACCTAAAGTATTAAATTTAGAAGGTGTAGATTTACATATACCTTCGAAAACTCTTGATAAATCTCTTAAGTTAAATAAATAATGGAACTTTGAAGGTGTTGGTGGTAATTTAGTAACAATATCATTAAAGAATATTAAAGTTGAATCAGTAATTTTTGGATAAATTTGTTGAATTTCATCCGAGAAATTCTTAATATGATTCTTTAAAATAGTATTAAATATATGATGTAAAGATTCATCTGATGGTGGTACAATATGAAATACATTAAATAATGAAACAAATCGTGGATCTAATAAAGCTCGAGAACCTCCTGGTGGTGCCATTGCAGAAATATACGAAATTTTTTGTACTTGTTTCCAAGTTAAATCTCCTTTTCGATCATACATTCCATTTCGTTCGATTAAAAGCTTTAATAAAGCTATAGGTTGTTGTGTACCATATTTATCTACTGTTGGCATATTAATATCATCAATAAATAATATCATGTTTTTACCTCCTTGAGGTACTGATGTATCTTTTGTAGGATTATCTAATGATTCTTCAATAGAAGTTTGGACATCCATTGAAGTAGTACAATTAGAAAAGTTTAATGTTTTAGTTAAATAATCATTCGGATCAAAAGAACTTAAAAAGTTTTGTATTGTAGAAGTTTTTGCTGTACCACTTTTACCTATGAATAAAATTGGTTGATTTGATTTATTAACAATTTTTTCTAATATATATTGATTACGTATAGTATCAATTGTTGGGATAATAATTTGATTAAATTGTATATTTAATGGGATTTCATAATCATTAATTTTAATATTCCAAGGTATCCATTGTTGTTTTTGTATATTAAATTCATATTCATATAATGTAGTATTATCAATACCTGGTAATTGTCCAGCTTTAGCAAATTTTCCAGGTGTATCTATAATTACCCAATTTGATAATTTTTTAATAAATTGATCAAATTTTATCATAGATTCAGTAGTTAAAGTACCACCAAAAGACCAAATAATACTAAATATAAATAATGATTCTAATATTTCTGTATCTTTAATTTCTTCTTCAGGCAATAAAGCATCTAAGAATGAACATAATTGTTTAACCATTGATATAGAAGTTATAGGTATAATCGTTTCTAAAGGAGTTGAAGTTAAATTATCATTAACTTTACCATTAATAAAATTAACACAAGAATTAACATATCGTTCGAATAAACCTTTCAATATTGTGTTTTCAGGTCGATTCTTTTGTATTAACCATCTTTCATAATAAGGAACACAACCTAAATTTCGAGGATCCATATAAACCATACCACAACGTGATATAGTTGCAGGAGACGCATATTGTAAATCTCCGACTTCAAATAATAAAGCACAATGAGGTAATAATCTAATTCTTTCTGAATTAGCTAATGTTAATAACTTATTATCATCCATAACAGAGTTCATATTTTCGACCCAAACAGCATCTACATCACCATCAAATACTATATAACGAGCTTCTTTCTTTTCAGTTTGTTGATTAATATCTTTAAATATTTTAGAGAATAAGCCCCATTTCCAATCTCTTGTAGTCGGATCTAATACACCATATAATTCGGATACTGTATAAGCTTTAGGATTTAATGTGAATAATCGTGTTAAGATACCAATTCTTGTTTGTGCTTTAGCTAATACATCGATAATTACTGATTTACCACCACCTGTACCACCTACAACCATAGTTGTATGACGTGCATTCATAGTTTCATGTAATTGAAGTATTTTTTCCATTTGCGTAGGTACTTTTGAATAACCCATTTCATTATAAATTTCTTCTATTTTTTCTGACAAAACATTTTTATGGATATTTTCTAATTCAATATCAGGGAATAAATCATTTAATAAGCCTAAAAATAATGGAGTATCTTCATAAGTAAATTTGGGCATATTCATATCTCGAATAGCTGTCATCAAAACAACTTCTTCGGATAAATTAGGATTTAATCGTTTAAGTTCTCCTGCTCTAGCTAGAACAGATTTAATTGCACGTAAACCCCAATCATAATGATGTTGTTTCGATAATTGACCAGAAGCCATAGAATAAATAGTGATCATTTTCTTAGATAATATATGTGTATTAGTTTCAAAACCTTCCGAAAATAACATAACTTCACATATCAAATCGGTATTAGGTACAACCATAACGACAGGTCGAAACATAGCCTTTAAGTTATCCGGCAATTCAGAACGTCCTGCATAACCAGGATTCATAGTAACAAAGATACCGAATCCAGGATTTAATGGGATTTTTCGACCATCAAATACAAATTGTCGTGCACCAGCTTTAAAAGCTGATTGAATAATACGTATATGACCAGAAATTACAGATAAAACTTCGGGTTCAATACGATTAAATTCATCAAAACATCCCCAACCACCAGTTTGAACTAAACCGGAAAAGATTCTAGCCATAGCTTTATGATCTAAACCTTCGCCACAATTAAAGACATTACATAATCGACACATAGCTTTAGCTAAATCTTTTACAGTTTCAGTTTTACCTGTTCCTGCAGGTCCAGCAGGTGAACCACCAAAACCCATTGATAAAGCTTGAGTCAAAGTCATAATACATCTATCAGTTAATGGAGTAATGACAAGTCTACCATTTAACCCCATATATTCATAACCACATTGAAATGAACCAGTACATTGACGTATTAATACGTCATCTTGTGAATGATCCCAATAATATCTTAATTGACTTTCCCATTGGAATTCATGTGAATCTAAAATAGAATCACGAACAAAACCATCAACTAAATCACGTTCATGTACATCGATAATGATTAAAGTATTAATTTTCTTCCGTGTTAATTTATCAAGATTTGATCTAATTAATTTTACAATATCATTAATTTGATTTATCATTTTTGTTCTCATTTCTTTCATCGCTAATTTATTACCTGATCGAACTTGTCTAAATGATTCTTCTACTTCATAAGTCCACCAAATTTGTGATACCATTAATACTACCATACCTATATATTGTTGAATCCATTCTGTTCGAGGCATTTTTACATATGATATTACTGCTTCTTTCATAATTTGATATAAAGTTTTTTGCATTTCATGTTCAACATTTAACATCCATTCTTCAACTGCACCTTCAGCTAATATATTATTCTTAAAATTAAATGATTCTTTTTCACATGATGTCATTCCAATTACATTATAAGTATTACGTTGATTCTTAAAGATTAATGATTCACAATTTTCAAATAATTTTATCATATGTTGTTGAACTGATGAAGGATCTCCTGATCCTAAAATAGATAATAATTCATCATCTGATATAAAGAAGAATCTTGGGAATGCAATTCTTTTTGTTTCTAAATATTCGGATAAAGATCTTTGACATTTATCTAATCTAATTGCAAAATTTTGTAATGTATTTAACTTATCTGGCGTTTTAACAGCAGAAATAATTAAAGTGTTTTTACGTGTATCTTGCATTAATCTATTCCATATTAAATCAATATTAGCAAATTCATTAGCTTCTTCAGGTAATTGTTGTTTAATATCTTCTGATCCTATGAAAATGGATTCTAAATACATCCATTTTAATTGTACTTGTAACCAAATATTTATTAAGTCACCAATTTTCGATAAAATAATTTCCCATTCATGTACAGATTTTTGGAAATATGTAACAAATCGTGATGAACTTAATGATTGTAATTTCATTTTATTATCATCTAATGTCGTCAAAATATCTTCAATACCTGATAATATATAACCTCTTTCTTCATTAGAATAAGGATTTCGTTTATAAGGTATTACTGTAAATCTCATTTTATTCCATACATCTGATATTTCTTGAATACCTTTTTCAATAATTAATTCTTTTGTAGCAGTATTAGTAACTTCATTAATGACATCAGCATATTGTAATAAATTCATCTTAAAGATATTAGCTAATGTAACTGCATTAGGTTGGAAATCAATTCCTGCGCCTGCTTTTACCATCATTTCATTCCAATGTCGTTCACGTAATGCTTCATTCTTAAGATCTTGAAACAAAGGTAAACTTTCTTTAAAAGTCGAAATCTTTTTCTTAAGATATTCATATGGAGGCAAACCTCTTAATTCATGTGGAAGTTTTCGTAAAGACATTTCAAATCCATCGATTCCATTAATTAACATATTAACATCTACTTCAGACCATAACATTGAAGCCCATTCATTCATAGTCTTTTCTTGATTATCATATAATTGATAAATTTGTTGATAAGAATTTAATGATGTCTCAATAATTTGTAATTGAGGAAATGAAGTTAAAGGAATTCCAAATAATTTTTCTGCTATATGAAAATCATCTCTACGTTGACAATATTCTTTTAATTCTTTCCGATATTTTAATACTAAATCCAAACCTTTCTCCATTGGTGTATTAGGATTTCCTGGTCCTTCTTTTTCGAATTTCTCCAAAAATTGTTGAACTTCTTTTTTAAATTCTTGAACTTCATTAATTGTATATTCTTTAAATTGTTCTTTAGTATGTTGTAATGAGATATCAAGTTTAGAACTTTCATCCATAATATTATTCCATCTTTCTTTAAATGTAGGAATTAATTTTGCAGTTCCTTCAGGTTGTGTTAAACCAAAAATTTTTAATGTACGTGAACTTTCATTAATTTCATACATATCTCTTTCCATTTGTACTGATGAATCTTTAGCAGTATTAATAACTTGTAATACAAATTCAATATCTTCTCTTTCTTTAATTTCATGTTTCATATTTGTTTGATATTTATTTAATTCATTGTCCATATTTTTAACATTTTCAAGTAATTGTTCTGATAATGCATTACCATAAGTTACTAAATATTGATTACATTCTGATTTTAATGAATCAATTATAGGTTTATAATCAATTTTAGTAAACATTATATTAATATTTGTTGGTAATTCTGATATTTCTTCATATAAATTCTTATAATATGAAAATTTAGAATCATATTCAGCAATTGAAGGATTTTGTTGCTTAAAGTTTTCAACTATAGCTTTCTTATCATCTAACCAAATATTTTTATAAAAGTCGAAAATTTTTGATTTCTCTTCAATTTCTTTGATTAAATTTTCGATTTTATTTTGTAAATCATTTGATAAAGATTTAACTTTTTCACATTCAATTACATCATTACCAAAGTTTAATAATTCTTCTTCATTTTCTTCATTATTGTTATTATTTTGTTGTAAAGGTATAATACATGTACCTTTTTTCCATTTAATACAATTATTCGAAGTTGTTAAAATTAATTTTATTAATTTATTAAATATTTTATATATTATTTCAAATGTTGGATTATAAGATATATTCGGTGGAGTTAATCTTGCAACGATTTGAAATTGAGGAATTTCCATAAGTAATTGTAATTGTATTAATGATAATAAAGTAGAACGAGTCATAGCATTTAATAATCTTTTTTCCCATAATAAATAATATTCGGATAAATTCTTTTGTATTAAATTTTGTTGCTTTGTTGGTATACTTAAACAATTCCCTTCAATAATACGTAATTGTGGTGGTATATCTAAATATTGTGAAAGGATTTCTTTTTGTTTTTGTTTATGATAATTTATTATATAATCCGAAAAATCAAATATCGAATCGATGTTTGAAGGTATTTTTGATGGTATTGTAATACAATCACCTATAAACTTTATCGATTTATTAATTTTTTGGACATTTGATAAAACAGAATTAGCAGCACTCTTAAATTGATGAATTGCATGTTGACATCTTGTTAAGAAATCATTTACACCTAATGAATTCCAATTTAAATATGTAGTACCATCCGAAAATACTTCTTCGACACTTCTCATACAACCAATTAAAATTGGAATTTCATCGGAATTTAATGAGTTTAATGTATTATTCCAATCATTTAATAAAGATTCAAGTGATCTTTGAAGTTTCATATAATGCGGATATTGTAATAATACATTAATAACATCTGATGATAATGTATAACCCATTCGTTCAAGATGTTTACCTTCATTAATTAATTGTTGTAAATCAGGATCAAAATTTACGGAATGTTGATTAATCGTTACGCCATATAATGTAATTTTAATTGATTTTAAAATAGGTTTCTCTAATGCATTATTCGATATTGATTCTGTTTTAGAACTCCATTCTTGAAATAATTGCATATTTTGTTTATCAATTAATTTCGCAACTTCTGCATAATGTTGTTTAACACTTTCGAAATTTGGGTTTTCTGTAATTTGTGGATGTGTTCTTAATCGAAGCATTGGCTTTTTCATCCTAATAAATAATGATCGAGCCCAAGAGATACGTCCAGTAACTGGTGGATGATGTGATAATATTGGTGGGTTTAATCTTTGTTCTTTATAAATTTTTTCTATCTCAGTAACTTCTTCGGAATATTTAGCTAATACATCGGAATATTTCCCATCCATTTGATCTTTCATTTCACCGGCAAGTTGAATCTTCTTAAATCTATCTAATAAATCTAATCCTGCTTCACTACTTCTTAAATCTTTAAATGAAGTATTAATTAATCCACTTAATTGTTCTTGTATCTTTAATGCAGCACCTAAAAATCGATTAAACACTGTTTCCCAAGGAGCTCTAAATCGTTTATCAAAGATATCAAATGGTAATGGTGATAATGGTGTAATTAAATCATCAACTTGTGCTCTAATTTCATCAATTACATGCGGATTATTTGTAACTGATTTAAGTTCAGGTCCTAATATTAAATAAAGTTCATTCAGTTTCTCTGCAATTTGTTTAAGTTCTCGACATCGATCTGCTATATATAATGGCCGCTCAAATAAACGCGACTGCTCAAAATCCCATCGTGGAATATGTGTACTTTTCTCAATTAATAATCGAACTTCATTAAATCGATCGTGCCAACGAGTTAATACATTATAAGCTGTTTCAGTTTGTTGAATAGCTTCTTCTAAATTACCACGTAATATTTCAGTGGATATTTCTTGTTGAACTCGATCACTTAATTGATGTGATATCCTTTCAATTAATGGCGCCATTAAACTTTCGGTGTTATAATAATTTGATGTTATCCATATTAATCGTAAATTATCCATAATAGATGATAAAGAATTATAAATTGTTTGTAATGGACATGTTTGAAGATTTCGAAAATGTCGTTCAAGTAATGACAAAAAGTCAACATTACTTTTAGCTTCTTTAACATATCGATCTAAATCTTCAAATTGAGCATTAAAATTAGTTAAACTTTGTGAATTAATTAGATCAAGAACTTTCACATATTCGGGTAATTTCGGTGATTTAAGTTGTTCTAATAAAGATGATGAAACAATATATCGTGAACGCCATAATTCAACTTCAGCTAATGGACCAGATGATTCATGTCCTTGTTTAGTTAACTTATCAATGGTCCTTGAAATTAATGATGTGAATTGATCTAAGCCTTGTTCAAGTTTTGATACATATTCTTCATTCTTGGCAAGTTCTTCTGGATCCCCTGGAATTGTTTCCGGAAATGTAATGTCATGAACAGTGCGAATTTTTCGGACTGAATGATTAATTTCATCGACAAATTTTTGAAATACTGATAAAAAATCATCATCAATTCCAGACGATAATGGATCTGAATCAGGGCGCTCTGGAGGTGAATCACAATGCTCTGAAAAAATCGGTGTATAAACATTGTTCAAACAATCTGATAATCCTTCAAGACAATTACCTGGTATAACTTGAAATGAAAAACAACCACCGATTTTGTTGCGATCACGCGGAATAGGTTTGCGTGGTCCAAGTAAAGAATAAAAAGCCATTACACGTGAATTTTGTGGAATAGATGGAATATTGTCAAAATAAAAAGCTAGATCAATAACATGTGTAATAACTTCTTTCTTCTCTTCCTCTTCAGTTTTTTCCTCATTTTTTTGTTCTTCTTCCTCATTTATTTGTGAAGCTTGATCATTGTTTTCATTTTTTTCTGGAGTTTCTTCTGTGGTTTCTTCAGTTGTTTCTTCTTTTGCATTGTTTTGTTCTGTTGAATATTCTTGAGGATCTTCTTGTATAATTGATTGCACATCTTCTTCCTCCTCTTCTTCTTCTTGTTGATCTTCTTCAACTTCCATTTCTTTGATTTTATCTATTGCAACAAAAACAACTGCAGTGTTATTTGTCTTACCATTGAGGAAATCAGCAAGTTCATATTTTGTTAGCACTTCAACAAGTTGTTCATTAGGAACGCCATTAAGGTCAAGACCAAGAACCAGTTGATTCTTTATCCATTCTAATCTTTCATCATTGAAAAGTGCTTCCTGTTTCATCATTTTTTTTAGTTTGGAATAACGTTTTTTGGCACAATTGAATATAGTATTGAAAAAGTTTCAAACAAAAAACTCTTTGATCTCTAAAACACATGATTACAAGAACAACAACATTATAAATCTCGCACACTTTGGTAGTCATATCAATTTATTGTTGGTTTATTGAGTGAATTAGCAAATTATTATAATATTAATTAAATGTAATTCCATCCATTTAAACCTCAGTTAAAAAATACCAAGCATTTTAACTAATATCAATGGGATCATTGCTAACAATAGGCTCTTTTTTTGATCAATATAATATTTGGTTTTTCCAATCACCAATTTCGTTTTTAAACGGTCAACGATTGAAAAAAATACGTTAGGAGCAAATGAGAACCACAACACATAACCCAAAATACAATACCAAAATATCAAATGTAAATACAAATGCTGCTGTCATAAACAAAAACCAATTCCGAAGAATAAAAAAATATTCAAAACATCAAACTGCATTAGAACAAATTGCATCAGCTGAAAAGCAGGAAGAAACCAAACGCAACCAATTCCAGCAGACACAAAACAAAAGGGAATCTCTTATTCAAGCAGAAACTCTTCGTACTATGAAAGCTCAAACAATGAAAACAAATAAAAAAATGGAAGAACATGAAAATACTTTAGCCCTTGCAAATGCAAAAGCAAATGAGGAACTTGATGAAGTGAAAGCCATGAATGAAGATATGATGAATGCACGAATTCAAGCAATGCAAGAAAGGCAAATCGAATATAGAAAACAACAACTTCAAAAACAAAAAGAGGAACAAGAACAAGAAAACAAAGCACTTCAAGCCGCGCGTCTTCGAACACAAAAAATTTATGAAGAACGTGAGAGAATGCTTCAAGAACAACGTAAAAAAGGAAGTGAGATGATTCTTGCTCAAATTGAAGAAAAGAAACGAATTGCAAAAGAAGAAGAAAAGATTAAGCAACAAGAAAAAGAAGAAATGCAAAGAATGTCAGCACTTGCGATTGAAGAAGATCGTCGATTAGCAGAAGAACAACGAAAACGAAATCAAGAATTTCTTAATGAATGTATTACAGCAAATCGTCTTGCAATCGAAAGAAAACATCGCGAGAAACAAGAAGAAGTTGAAGAGATGGAAATGATTGCAGAATATCAACGCCAAAAAGCACAACGCGAAGAAGAATATGAGAAGAAAGTTGCTGAACAAAAAGCGGCAAAAGAAAGAGAAATATATTTAATTCAAAAGAATCAACAAAGATTAATAGATACAACAGCTCAAGAAGATGAATTAAGAGCTCGAAGAGTAATGGAAGAAAGAGAAAGAAAAAGAAGACAACAAGAACTTGAAGAAAGAAAAAAGAAAGCAGAACAAATGCAACAAATACAAAAAGATCGAGAAAATGCAATTTCACAAAAACAGAAAAGACTTGTAGAAATGGCAAAGATAGAAAAAGCTGAAGCAGAAAGAATTAAGAAAGAACAAGAAGAAGAAAGAAAGAAGTTACAAAAGCAAGAAGAAGAAAGAAGAGCTCGAAATGCTCAATATAGAAAAGAATTACTTGACCAAATGAACAAAAAGAAATTAGAAAAAGAAATACAACCAATTATGTATTTAGATGAACAAAAGCATTTACAAGAACAAAATGAAGACTATATGCAACGATTAGAAGAGATTAGACAACAAAAAATAGAACAGTTAAGAGAAGAAGGTATACCTGAGAAATTTATTGCTCCTTTGAAAAACAGAAGATTTATTCTAAAGTAGTCGACAGTGATTCGTTATTAAATTTATAATTTTTTTTTTTTTTTGATTTTTTATAAAATTCAAACTTTTGACTTCACATAACATCGACTTTTTATAAAGTTTATTATAAATTTGACTGCAAACAATCGTCATAATTTTGGGACGTTAAGCGTTTTTTAGTATATGGGTGAACCTTTTCTAAGTTTTGAAGAGGAAGATGATGATTTTATCTATAAAAAAAATTCGTTCCAATGGGAAATTTGTAATTGGTCAAAAATCACAGATGCAAAAGAAGATTTTGAATATAATTTCTCGATAATCAATTGCTTTTTTAAGAAACAATCCAATGATATAATATTTTCTTTTTCCTATTCAGGTGGTTACACAATGGATATTACAATTCAAATACAATCTACTTTAAATTCTGTATTACCAATATCCTGTCATGGTAAATTCACATTTACAGAAAAAGATTATACCCATAAAATAAAATTTCCTTTAGGCTGTAATGATGTTACCCATGAGAGTGGATATCTAACACAAAAAGATTCTGTCATATTTTGCATAATCATAAAACAATGCGAAAACGAATCTATTGATTCAAGCAGTGAAGCTGAATACCTTGATACGGATTTTCTTCATTCTGAAAAATCATATTTACCATTTAAACCAATCACAACAGAAATAGAGAGCTCTACACCCATATTTTGCGGGCTTTTAAATCAAGGTGCCACATGTTATATTAATTCCATTCTTCAAGCATTATATCATCTTCCATCATTTCGTAAACTTATTTTTATTATGGATGAAGATACAAACAAGCCACCTGAGAAAAACATTATATTAAATCTTAAACTTTTATTTGCACAAATGCAACTTCATAAGAAATCTGCATGTTCCACCAAAGAACTAACCAAATCATTTGGTTGGGATGATAGTGATACATTTATACAACATGATGTTCAAGAATTTTGTCGAGTATTACTTGATAATATCGAAACAAAACTTAAAGGCACTCAATATGAAGATTACATACGAAATTTATTTTGTGGTAAAATGCGAAAATTTGTTCGAGGTCTTAATGTTGAATATGAAAGTTTTAATTATGATTATTTTTATGATATATCATTAGACGTAAAGAATTGTCAATCACTTTGTGATTCATTTGATTATTATTTACAAACGGAAAAACTTGAAGGCGATAATCAATATCAAACAGATGAATATGGGAAAATAGATGTTGAATTAGGAACTGAATTTTTAGAATTTCCGAAAGTTTTATATTTACATTTAAGAAGATTTGAATATGATCCATTTACTGGTTCAGACGAAAAAATTAATTCATTATTTATGTATCCTGATTGTGTTGATTTATCGCAATATGTATTAGAAAAGAATCGGAATCCAGATCTTTCATATGAATATGAATTATATGGAGTTTTAGTACATTCAGGCACAACAATTTCAGGACATTATTATATATTTTTAAGAACTTCTACATCAAAAAAATGGTATAAATTTAATGATTCTTATGTAACTTCTGCATCTATAAGAGAAGTATTTGATGCTAATTATGGCGGCCCAAGTAATTTATTTGGGTTTGAACAAACTGATCAAGTATTTAGTGCTTATATGTTAATATATGTAGCAAAAGATTTTGCAGATGAACTTTATGAAAATGTTCCAAATGATTTAATTTCTCCAAGGATAATTGAATTAATAGAAAGAAAAGAAAATAAAGAAAAAATCGATATAACAATATATAATAAAACAGCATTAGAATTAAATGCATTAAATGGAAGTTTTTCTTTTGTGTCAAGAATTTCGAATCCATTAAAAATATCGGTGAAAAAAGGAGAATTAAATTCCAATATTTATGATTTAATTTCTGATATTTTAATGATTCCAACAAATTGTTTTGATTTATTTTCATGTACATCCGACAAATTAACCTCAAAAGTCGTAAATTCACCATCATATAAAACATCACAAAACTCAAACTTTTTTATGATAAGAAAAGAAATTGAAGATGACAAATATGATACCCCAGTATTAATATATTTTTATTTTAGTAATTTAAAAGGTCCAATACGATTTCTATTTACGAAATATGTTGATTCAATAGTTTATTCGAATGATTTTCCTAAAATTGTTTCAAGCGTTAGAACATTTTTAAAAATTCCGGATTCAATTAACTTAAACATATATCAAAATTTTGGTATCACTAAAACATTTTCTCAAGTAAAAGAATCTGATGTTGAACCATTTATATCATTTTCCAGAGGTACAATTTTAGTATTTGAGACAGAAAATGGAGAAATAATTGAACAAAATACTTATGTTGATTTAGAAACTGATGAAAAAAATTATCTTTATATGATTAATGATCAAACAAAATCATTTTTGGATTATTATAACTTATTTAAAGATACAACAGAAATAAAAATTATAAAAGAAGATAATAATTATTATATAAAATACCCTCCAACAATTACTTTGGAACAGTTCATAAAATTCATTAAAATTATTTTTAATGAAAACAGAGATTTTTTAATGTTTAAAAATCATGATGTTAATCCTATTGTTGAAGATGTAAATGCAAAAATTTCCGATGTTATATCTGAGAAAGTCGAAATATTTTTTATAGATAATGATTACCTTAATTGTGTAAATAATTTTTCTTTAATAAATTTAATGATTTCATATGATTCAATAACAATAGCGAAAAAATCACAATTTTTATTTAGTTCTCGTGCAAGTGTATCAGACTTAATTGAGCATATTAGACAAACTGAAGTGGAGAATATAAATAGTAATACAAATTTAAGATTAATGGAAATCAAAAAGAAAAAAATCCTAAAAATTTTGGATTTGGGTGTCGAAATAAACGAACTACAAAACCCGTTAAGAATTGAAGTAGTTCCAGATGACCAAATAGGCTCAGAATTAATAACGGTTTCATACAACTCGCAATATATGAGAAAAAAAAATCAACCATTTTTATTAAAAATAGTACAAGATGAAGTGTTCCATGATACAAAACAAAGAATTTTCAATGCATTAAAATGGGAAGATAAAGATATGGAATATTTTGGTTTCAAATTAGTTGGAAATTATGGAAAAAATTATACTTTAAAAAATGAAGACAAACTTTCTTCTTTAAGTAAGGACTTCGAAGCACTGGAAATAACTGAAAACGAATATGAGCTACTTTGCCATAGTTCGCAACCTGCTGTTCATTTTTATAATTAGGCCATTATTATAGAATAAATGTAAATTCATCATTTTTTGGAATGTAAAATATTTTGATTTACGAATTCGTAAATTCATCAAATGTTGAGTTAAATAAATTTTTTTAGTGACAGCTGAAAATGTTGATGGTTCGACTTAAAATGTGGTCTCTGCAATATCAAAGAATTAATATAAAGCTAAAAACATTTAAAAAATTACTGAATTGAAAAATGAATGAATAATAAAAACGAAAAATCAAGAAATTAATTGTTTCTAAAATCACACGATTCGTCATAATCAATGTGATATGTTACAAGTCAATATGTTGTTATATCCTCATTAAGCAAGGGAGGTCCATTCCATCACGATAAGCCATTTGAAAAAGTGGTATATTCTATCAATTATTCTATTAAACCGATGAAATATCTTTACAACGTTGAATGGGGACTTTTGAAAATATGAATAGTTTACATTATTTTGGAGGACTGTACATTCAAATTTGAAACAAAATTATGGTTTGATCAAACGACCATGAAATTGACCTGTTGATTTAACAATTCAAATTTTGATTAAATTATCAAGAATATATTCACTTTTTGAACATATAAGAACTGTTATTTTCTGAAATCCCCACGCACAAAAAAAAAACGCTGAAAAAAACTTGCAAGTTATCGACCTCTAACAGCGGATTTTGATATTTTTCGAATTATACAACATATATTATTAAATAAAAGTTAATTTTACATGCTATTTGATGAAAAAATTTGCAAATCTCAGGATATAATTGTTTTGGATATTTTGTGCAAAAACGACACTTTTATACGAAAGCCAACAAAAAAAATTTTTAAAGCGATCAATTAAGTAAACTTATCAATAATTGTGTGCTTTTCCAGTATCATCATCATTTGAACATTCAAACTAATCCCTCAAGCGATCAACAAAACACAGCAAAACCATGGCCAAGTGAAGTAAAATTCTATGAAATTGGTGAAGAGCTTGGTCATGGTGCTTTTTCTCATGTTTGCAAAGCAAGAAATACAAAAAACAATCAAGAATATGCAATAAAAATATTTCCCAAAAGTAATTTATTAGACAAAGGCGATTTAAATCGATTCCAAAGAGAAATTAATACAATGGCGTATCTCAGACATGATAATATAGTTGCTCTTTATGATTTTTTCTGGGATGATACAAATTTTTATTTAGTGATTGATTACTGTCCCGGTGGTGAGCTTTTTGATTACATTGTTGAACATGACAAGTTAACAGAACCAGAATCAGCCTATGTTTTTCAGCAAATTGTATCTGCAATTGCCTACTGTCATAAATCCGGTGTTGCTCATCGTGATCTTAAGCCCGAGAACATTCTTATTACCAAATTTCCACATATTAAAGTTTCTGATTTTGGATTATGTGGATTTATCTCAGAGCAACAAATGATGAAAACATTTTGTGGTTCGCCATGTTATTGTTCACCCGAATGTTTATGTCGTGTCCAATACGATGGGCGTAAAAGTGACATTTGGAGTCTCGGCGTGATATTATATGCAATGGTAACAGGCGAACATCCATGGAATGTATCAAATACGTCGATTATGTTACGCCAAATTCTAAAAGGCTTATATACCATTCCGTCCTATGTATCATCCGATTGTCGCGAGTTAATTGGACAAATGATGCGTGTTAATCCGCAAGAAAGAGCATCAATTGAAGACGTGCTAAAGCATCCATGGCTCAAAATCGCGGATAAATTACCAATTGCGCGAAAAAGTTCACAAGTTTGCATCATTATGCCGCCTGAACAAAACTTGTCACTTATCGAAATATCAGAAGCGAATGCACAAACATCAAAACTATCAAATCATGGAATTGTTTCTCCTTTCGAAGATAACGTAAAGAAAAAAGACCCCGAAACAGAACTTAGTGGTTTGCCGAAGTTATGCATAAGAAGTTCTTCAGTCGAATCTTTGAAGGAAAAAAGAAATAGTAATAAAACTGCAAGAAAGAATTTGGGGTTAACAGGATTACCGACCTTAAGAAGAAGACAGAAATCCGCAGTGAACCTGTTGGCTCACACACTGATTTCCCCGAAACTCCCAAAGTCAATGGCAGAAATTATGGAGGAACCATAAAATTTATTATCTATTTGCGTAATAAAAACTGTTTATTTGATAATTTGTAATTAATTAAATATTTATGTGTAAACTCACAGCAATTCAACTTATGTATTTGCATTAAAAAAGGAATATTTTGATGGTGCAAAGTGATTTCAGTTGAAAAGTACTTTACTCAATTTTTTTTGTGGCAACGGAGTGTTACTTAGTTATAACGGGCTTGAAACATCGGATAGATCTTCAATATAATATGTTTTACTCAGAAGGGAAAGCAATTGCAAAAAGAAGAGCGCTTTATTCATTGAGTCTTCTGCAATAAATAACATTAGTGTCCTTAAAGCGTTCATATAGCTTGCAAAGGAGATGATAAAAAATAAATGCTATACAATCAAAGAAAATGAATGATTCCAAATTAAAGGTGAAAAAATATGTCTAATATTTTAATGTTATAAATTTTCATGTAATATCAATGATTAAATTGTTTCCAACTCTATTTGCTTCGTTAAGTTATCATCAACATCATTCAAAACAAAAAAATTAACTTTGTAAATATTTTGTTATAATATACATAAATTTAAAATATTATTAATCCAATGTGCACATTGCTAAACAACATTTTTACATAATAAATGGAAGACACCCCCAGAAAACGTTAATTACTTTGAATGGTTTATGTTGATCTGACAGCTTTGTCAGGTAATCGTTCACCACTTTTTATGACCGACAACAAAGCCGCTGCTGCTGAATACCTTCAAAATCACAAGGTCACTGAGATTCTTCAGGAAGCAGTTACCGAACTTGTCAGCAAAAAACCCGAAGATGCCTTCGGTTTTCTTTATCACATATTCAAGAGCCAAGCTGCTGCACCTGTTATTGATCACCTTGTAGGTCGTGAAGTTCTTGATTCACGTGGTAATCCAACAGTCGAAACTGATGTCTATGTTAAGTATCTTGGTCAAGTTCAATTTGCAGGCCGATCATCTGCTCCTTCTGGTGCCTCCACTGGTTCCAATGAAGCACGTGAGCTTCGTGACAAAGACTCACCACGTTATGGCGGCAAAGGAACATTAACAGCCTCATCAAATGTATCAACAATTCTTTCTCCAGCACTCCAAGGCAAACCACTCAATGACCTCAAAGTACTCGACAAGATCATTTGTGAAACAGATGGCACAGAACTCAAAGAGAAAGTTGGTGGAAATGCATGCACAGCCACATCATTTGCACTTGCAGAAGCAGGAGCCTCCCTTGAAGGGCTCCAACTCTTTGAGTACCTTGCACGTCAATATCACGGCGAGAATCTTCCAAAGAAGTACAAATTACCAACACCATTTTTCAATATATTAAATGGTGGTAAACACGCAGGTGGAAATCTTAAATTACAAGAATTTATGGCATCACCAGCACCAGGCATACCATATCCAGACCAACTTCGCATGGTTGCTGAGACATATCAAAAACTTGGTGCATTACTTGTCAAGAAATACGGCATCTCCGCTAAGAATCTTGGCGATGAAGGAGGCTATGCGCCACTTCTTAACACTCCAGAAGAAGCAATTTCGATCATCGAAGATGCGATACGCGATGCCGGCTATGAACCTGGAAAAGACATCCGCATTGGCCTTGATGCAGCCGCCTCCGAATTTTATGATGAAGAAAGTAAATTATATGAAGTCGAAGTTGGCGTCAAGAAGACTGGTGATGAAATGATTCAATATTGGAAAGATTTAATCGAAAAACATCCATCGATTGTCTCAATCGAAGATGGGTTACATGAAAAAGACTATGAACATTGGGTCAAATTAAATGAAGCGATTGGCGATAAGTGTCAACTTGTTGGCGATGATTTATACACAACAAATCCAAACACTATTCGCAAAGGACTTGAAGGAAGATGGTGCAACGCATTGTTACTAAAGGTAAATCAAATCGGTACAATAAGCGAAGCTATGGAAGCAGCAAAACTTATTCTCGACGCGGGTCAAAATGTTATGGTAAGTCATCGATCCGGCGAAACATGCAACTCAGTGATCGCAGACTTGGCGGTGGCAATTGGAGCACAGGCAATAAAGACTGGGTCAACAGCAAGAGGAGAAAGAATCGAAAAGTACACGAGATTACTCCAAATTTACGAATACTTAAAGGAGAAGGATATGCTCGATGAGTAAACAATGAGCAAATTAAATAACTTTTTGAAAGTAAACAAAACATATGTAAAGTTACAAATGGAGAAATTCGTTCTGTTGGACAATTTGGAAATTATTCTTCGTATATTTTATGGTTCATTTTTATCACATTTAAAAGCAAACAAAACATATGTAAAGTTACAAATGGAGAAATTCGTTCTGTTGTACAATTTGGAAATTATTCTTCGTACATTTTATGGTTCATTTTTATCACATTTAAAAACAAACAAAACAAATGTAAAGTTATAATTTTTGGTGGCAAAGAGGTCAATTATAATCAAATTCAGTGAATAAATTTCCATTTAGTAATAATAAAATTGTTCTAATATTTTTTAAGTTCGAAGATATATTTCATATAAATTGTTAACAATAAGATACTGAAATATGAATTAATTATTTTTCGGTTGATATATAGGTAGAAAAAAAACAGTCTTATGAAATTTTTTGATTTTGATATTATTTATAGAAATAAAATGGAATGATCATTCATATAATCCGGAGCCATTTTACATTGGCAATAAAAATTAGTAAACAAATTGTTCGTAGAATCATATTATATTTAATTCACATATAAAATTATATTGAATAATAAGATGTTAATATAGCTCTATATTGTTTATACATCTAAGCATATTATAAAAAAATCGAAAATATTGCCTTTGAAGAGGCTCTTTGGTGAGCGTTTATTAATTTACAGTGTACTTTTTAAATATTGTATGCAACATTTCAGAAAATAAATTGGATGGGAAATTCTAGTAGCCAAGAAAATACTATTAACAAAACCAAAGAAGAATTATCACGTTGTGAATACATGGAAACAATACAGAAACTAGAAGAAATCATTTTCAATTTAAATAAAGATAATTTTACTCAAACAATTACATCAATTACATATCTTATTCATGATAATTTTTCAATTTACACTAAACTAACTCTTTGCCGACTCATATATTTTGCGTTTCTATCGAAATTACAAGATTATCAACTTTATTTAAGATTTATAAAAGAATTTGATGAAGCAACAAACTACAAAATATTTAAAAGATTTTTACATTATCTTCTTCAATTAAATTCACAAGAATCAAATTTTCTTCTAGAAAAAATGATCAAATTAAATATAATTTCATCAAATTATGTTATAAACATTGAAACTTTTTATTTCGCACATTACATGTCTAATAAAATGATAAATTACCTCAAAGGAGCATATCGTATTCCATTTAAGAAATATTTTATTGAAAACTATGAAGAACTTTCAAAAAATGATTGGGAACTTCATAAGAAATTAATTAAAGAAGGACATAATCCGAATGAAATCGCGAAAATAATTCGAAATGATGAAATAGAAAAACTCCAAGAAATATCATCACAAACAAATTTTGATTTTAATCAAACAATTGAACCATCACTTTATGAAAGATGTTCTTTTATTAATCAATATAATGTATCATTAATTGATTATACAGCCTTTTTTTCATCAGCAAAATGTTTTAAATATTTACTTATGAATAATACAAAAGTAACAAATACAGGAAAATATGCAATTGCAGGTGGAAATGAAGAAATTATTCATCTATGTGAACAAAATCATTCATCTTTTGAAGATGCATATGAAACAGCAATTCAATTTCATCGAAATGATATCTTTCATTATTTATATGAGAATAAAATTATTGAATTTTCTTCTAAAAGAATAAGTGATTTTATATTTTTTTCTGATACAGAACCTATAAATTTTGAATTATTTAACTTTTTATATGAACAAAATGAAATAGATATAAATATAAAAAATGATTATATATTTCATTAAAAGTTTAATATATTTTTTCGATATTTTAAAATAATATTTGAAAATTATTAAAAACATTTAAAACTCCATTAATTTCAGCAGCTGAAAAAGGGCGTATAGAAATTGTCAAATTTCTTCTTGAAAAAAATGGTATTGATATTGCATATCAAAGAATATTTTAATCTTATTTCGGGTTTCTTTGGATAATTTCAAATTTATTAATAAAATATAATAATTATATAAAATTCAAACAGCACTTGTTTATGCTTCTAAAATAGGACACACCGAAATAGTTAAATTACTTCTTGAACAAGAAAATGTTGATATTAAAAAAATTTCTTTATGTTATTTCTAATTTATTAAAATAATTTGATATTTTATTATAATATTTGGAAATTGTTAAAGTTATTTGGAGGAGCACTGACATGCGCATCACGCAAAAATTATATAAAAATAGTTAAATTACTTCTTAAACAAAAAGGAATTGATATTAATGCTAAAGGTGTTTATTTTTTTTCATATGATATATATTTTATTTATTTAATGTTTCGAAATAATATTTGGAATTTTTTTAAATTATTTGAAACTGCACTTATTTTAGCATCTCAAAATGGTCATACAGAAATAGTTAAATTACTTCTTAAACAAAAAGGTATTGATATTAATGCTTATGGTCTTTATTTGTGTTATTTTGGGTTTATTTTAATAATTTTATATTTCAAAATAATATTTGGTAATTATTTAAATTATTTTGGACAGCACTCTTAGCTTCTAGTTATTATAATAGAATAGAAATAGTTAAATTACTTCTTGAACAAAATGGAATCAATATTAATGCTAAAAATTTAAATATATTATAAATAATAATTTTGGATTTCAATATAATATTTGGAAATTATTTAAATTTTCTAAAACAGCACTTATGTATGCATCTGAAAATGGTAATATGGAAATAGTTAAATTACTTCTTGAACAAGAAGAAATTGATATCAATGCTAAAGATATTTATATATTTTATTTAAAATTTTTTGGAAATTTTTGATGAATTAATATAATTTTTGGAAATCATTCGAATAATTTGCAACAGTACTTATGATAGCAACACATGTAAAAAGGTCTACAGAAATTGTAAAATTACTTCTTAAACAAAAAGGAATTGATATCAATGCTAAAAATATTTGTTCAATTTTTTAAATATTTATATAATTTATTTAATTTTTTTATATTTTATTTGGAAACTAATTAAATTATTTGAAACAGCACTTATTTGTGCTTCTTCATATGAAAATTTGGAAATACTTCAATTACTTCTTGAACAAGAAGGAATTGATATTAATGCGAAAGATATTTATTTGCTTTATTTAATGGCATATTAATACAATTTTTGGAAATTATTCATAATATTTAGAAATGCTCTTATGAAAGCATCTTGGAGTGAAAACACAGAAATAGTTCAATTGCTTCTTAAACAAAAAGGTATTGATATCAATGCCAAAGATATTCATATGATTTATTTAAAATTGTTTTCAATAATTTTATGTTTAAATATAATATTTGGAAATTATAAAAACTATTTTTTACAGCAATAATACTTTCAGTATTTGAGAAAAATATAAATACTCTTAAGGTGCTGCTTGAACAAGAAGGAATTGATATAAATGCTAAAGATATTCATTCATATTATTGAAGATTAGTTTTGATAGTATTATATTACAAAATAAAATTTGGAATCTTTCATTATTAATTAGAACAGCGCTTATGATTGCATCTGAGTATAATCAAATAGATATAATAAAATTACTTCTTGGACAAGAAAGAATTGAGATTAATGCAAAAAATATTTATATGTTTTATTTATAGTTTATATTAATAATTTTGGATTTCAAAATAATATTTGATAATTATTTGAATTATTTGAAACAGCACTTATGATTGCAAATGGAAAAGGTTATGATAAAATTGTTGATTTACTTTCGAAATAAGAACGAATTGACCATTACTCCATCATTCTTTTTTATGAAATGGTGATTTTCAGATGGATAAATATTAAATTAATGACTTTATTTGTTTAATTTTTTTGATAAATTATATATCACATGTGATGACAACATAAAATCAATTTAGGGGCGGTTATAAAACCGCTTTTACCGGAAATTAACTAAGTTTGTCTGATGATGAAAGAATCAGAAAAAAATTTATTTTCAAATAATTATATAACCGTAATTGCCAATAAAATATAAACAATTTATATAAATAAACTATTCAAAATTCTATTTTGAAATTGACAATATTTGACGGTGTTCTTCACAATTTTTCTTGACGTGTTTAAGTCAAGAAATAATGCACCAAAGTTTTCCGATGTTAATCCAACTTTCCTACATAGAATTATAAATGTTAGTCGATTAATCTTAATCAATCTTAATTATTATATAATCAATTCATAATTCGAAAAATTATATAATAATTCTGAATCATATGCATGAACATATAATCCTACTGTTAGATGGAAGAGATTGGAAATGATTGCGTGAGTATTCTTTGAAATCCATGATTTATATGGCTCTCTGTTAAGTGGTTGTGCTTTTTCCAGCTTTTTGTAAGCATCCTTTGATTGAAAATAAATCGTCGTCCAATTACGTGTTCAAAATTTTCAACTTTTGGGTATGCAAACAAATTGAATCGATTCAAAATGCAAATACAAAATACGTTATTTATATTGAACAGATATGAGCACAAAAGAAGCTTCCTCGTCATCAATCAATTCGTCAACTATTCAATCAACACATTTAACAACAATTGATGACCAGATCATAGCAGCTCAGAAACGCGAATCCTTATTATATCCGTTATATTCCGAAATATCTCAGTTTGTTCATGTCCCCCTTCCGTTTTATCTATTGGAAATACTTATTTTAGTGATACAGGTCATAATATGTTGTTTTTGGCCCTTAAACTCCAAAGTATTTCCAACAGAAGAAAACAAATACCCTTTTATTCGAATCATACAGTACGGTCTCGATCTTGGAATTACTAAACAAGAATGGGGAAACACAATTCTGTATTATGTTTTCATGTTCATCATATGTTTATTTATATTCGGTTGGCATATTCTCGTAACCTTTTTTTATTCACGAACACGTAATTTCTCCAAGCCAGTTTTATACATTTCGCATATATTACAGATCATTATTGTACCATGTTGTCTTGGATGGTTTCCAACATTTGCCGGATATGCAGTCTATCACTTAGGACTTGAAGCCACTTCCGACACCACTTCAGGTTATACGTTAGCCATTGCAATAATATCGACAATTTTCAGCATCATATTATTAATATATGGAATTTTTTCATATGGTCTTACATGTCGTAATACAGTTTTTACGTACACGCCATTTTCAGCATGGGATCCACTTGTTGTTAGTGCATTTTTTGCATTTACAAGTTTTTCATCATTCATATCTCCAATATTAAGTTTGTTTCCACCATGGGTCACATTCATTATCCAAATCTTAATCTTATTATTTATGGTTTATATCCAATTTAAGATTATCCAGTTTCCATTTCATTTCTTCTATATGCATTATGTATGCTCATTAGTTCCGGGCTTATATTTTTCGACACAAATAGTTGTTGCACCATTACTATTTGGTGCACATCTTAGTCAAACCACGTTTTTACTTATTGATTTAATTGTCCTTGTAGTTGAATTTTTTGTTATGTTTACTATTATAATCATCAAACGAAATAAAATAGTAAAACAACTTTCATATAGTTCATTTCCAGAAGGCACTGAAAAGACAGAAGAAAACAAGAAGAAACATTTAAAGGATTTAAATATCTCAGAAAGTCGAATCTTATCATATTTAAGAGTTGGTATTTCACATGCATGTGATTTATTTATAGATTTTTCATTACCACGATTTATGATCGATAATTATAAATCATTAGATGTCTTAATTGAAACTACACAAGTTATATCATTTTTCACAGGAGAACATATTCTTTTAGGACATTGTTTAACATTATTACAACAATATAATAACTTATCGATTTTGTATCAATTCTTAATATTCCAAATGAAGAAGATTTATGTGTTACGACAATCTTCATTACCTCGAGAAGCAGTATCAAAAATCCGTAAAATATCTAAAGAATCATCAGATGCAATTACATCAATACGACGATTTTGGGTCGAAATTACATTACCACAAGCAAAGATTGATTTCCATCAAATAGTTTCTATTTTAGAATATAGTAATAAATATCGTACAATATATTCGGATTTATCAGATAAATATTCAAATAACATTGAAATATGTAAAGAATATTGTAACTTCTTAATCGAAGGTGCAGGTGATTTTATAGAAGCAGGTAAATGGCATTATAGAGCATCAATGTTAGAACAAGGAAAACATTTAAACATTGATCATTCATTTGTTTCATTAATGAATATCTTTCCGAATTATTTAATTAATGAAATAGTTAATATCCGTGGTGAATTTATTAACAAAAATGATCATAAAGATAATAATTCTAATATTGAAACATCATTTTTAAGTTCTTATTTAACATCAACTTCAAATGGAAGTGAAATAGGACAAAAATTAGAAGAAATTACTTCTGGAATGATAAAGAATTCTCGTTTAAGATTATCATTACAATCAGCTTTAACTAAGTTTGAATATCCAGGCTTAAGTACAGCTAAAGCAGTCACATTAATTCAAGCTATAGTTACAGTATTAATATTAATTATTTTTACTATTACTATCTTAGCACCTACTTCAGGTATATTTACAATTGTTGGAGAATTATTATATTTTGGAAATACTTATACATCAGCAGAATATGCTACATTTGTATCATCATTATTATTTAGTACACATTCATTAATTAATAAATATGATGGTATTAATAAAATAACTGAAATTACACATTATCCAATTAATAATATTACTTCAACTTCAAATGCATTAAATGATGCAGAAGAAATTATTTCATATCATGCTAAAAATGGTATATATAATTTATATAGTTTAATGAATAGTTTAATTGATCAAGCAGATTCTAGAGAACAAACATTTGATCAATTATTATATCAAATGTTTTCGATAAATATATCAAAGAATTTACATATTCAACCAGAAAGTGAACAAAAGTCTATACGTGGAGTAATCTTTGAATCATTAAATTATTATATACGTTCTTCAGGTTATTGGAAAAGTGGTCAAAAAGATACCACTGATTATTTAGATTCATTATATACAGGTGCTTATAATATGTTTCATATTAATGATAACTTAGCACAAATTAAAGATGGTATAGCTATTGATGGTAATAATTATGTTGAAGGAATTCAAGAAACTTATTTCATATTATTATTTGTAATATCAATACTCTTTTTCTTAGTATTTTCTATTTTCCAATTTAATGTCATTTATTCGTTATATAAAAATTGTAATCATATAATTGAAATCTTAAAAGAAGTTAAAAAAGATGCAGTACGATTATCATTAAAACGTATTTCTAAAATTAAGAAACTTAAAAGAAAAGGTTCTAATGGTAATTCAGCACAATTATTAGTTAAGCGTAATTTTTCATATATCTTTTTACCTATAATGACCATCTTTTCAATAATAGCAAATACAGTAATGATAATATTAGTTTTTTATATAGCACGATTACGTATACAAGATATCGGTAAATTAATTGTATGGTTTAATTTAGCTAATACACGATTTGGATCATTATATGAAACAGTAGGTTTAATAGGTTATTTATGTTCATTAACTAATGAAGAAGATATTAATACATTAAATGAATTTCTTTTACCTACTTATGAAACATTTAGAGATTCATGGGATTCAATGTTAAATGGTAATGAAGAAGTCGAACGATTTATGGGTGTTGATGAAGATTTAGATGAAATTCATTTTACTGATACATGTAGTGAAACATATTCAGAGTTATATATGTTTTATAATTGTTTATCATTAGATAGAAAGATTATTGAAGCATATATCTTATTAAAACAATTAATACAAACAATAGAAAATGAAGGGCCTATTAATATTAATTTAAATGATGAAGAGAAATATTCGAATTTAATATTATTATGTGAATTTTATTTATTAAATAAACTTCAATCATTCCAAAGTTATTTTGAAGTTTATGGTGATTCACAAACGAATACATTTACATCTGAATCACAAACATTTTCTATTGTATTTATCTTTGTATCAATAGTTATATTTATATTACATTATTTATTATATAATTCATTTAATGATTTCATAGAAGCAATTCGAATCTTAATACGATTTTTACCACCTGAAACTATAGTTGAAAACAAATCATTAATGGATTTAATATCACAAAATAAAGAAGAAACAGAAAAGAAATTAATGTCACCAGCACAAACGATTCTATCATCATTACCTTATCCAGCGATTATATTAGATTCAGAATTAAGTATTACATCAATTAATTATGCAGCTAAAGAAATCACAGGAATGACACGAGAACAAGTCATAGGTTGTCATATTAATACATTTATACCATATTTAAATCCAGAGAATAATTCACCTACAGATTTATATATTAATATTGAACGTATTAAATCGAAAGAAATTACATCAATTTCATTCAGAATGAAAATTCAAGAATTATCACAAATAGATTTAATTGGAATTACTAATCAATTTGGTATATTAAATTCATATGTAATTATTATTCATAGCTTAAAACATGAAGAAGATTTAGCACAAGAAGCAATTGAAGCAAAGAAACGAACACAAGAAATCATACAAAATAATTTACCGAAACCTTTAAGTTTTAATTTAGATCAACATGAGAAAGATGATTCATCATATTATGTATCAGATAATTCGACAATTATCTCTATCGAAATATTAGGAATTTTAGATTCAGTTTTTACATTAACACCGAAACAAATCTTTACAGAAGTATTACGTAAAATATATGAATTTATAGAAGAAACTATAACTAAATATCCAGCATTAATCATCATAAAGAAGACAGAACAAAATATATTAATATGTAGTGGATTATTTGACTTTTCGGATAATCCAAAATTACAAGTGGAACAATCGTGTGACTTTTGTTTGGACTTAATTGAGGCTACAGATGATATTAGTGAACAAATAATGGTCGATATATCATTTAACATAGGAGTCGCATTCGGTGGACCAATTGCGGGAAATATATTAAGTAAGAGTAACCCTTCGTTCGAATTATTAGGTAACATACAAGAAGTCGCTTATTCATTTTTGGATGACGGTGTGACAAGCGTCGTCAAAGTGAATCAAGGCGCAGCGAACCTGTTGGATAAAAATATATTCGTGATAGAGAAGGGACCGGAAATGAAAGATAAGAAATTCCAGCAATACTATGTGAAAAGAAAAGTGAAGAAAAATATGTAATGTAATTTGTATCGTTAAATAAAATATTTATAATATAAAATATAAATTTTGTTGGAAAGAAATTGTAATTCAACGTGAATTTTGTACTTATCTTTGTGATAATGGAATTTGGTGCATTTCATAAAATGTAGAAGAGATAAGGACCATGAGAATTAGCTGAAGAGAGCTTGAAACTAAATCATGTAACAACAATTGGAATTTCTGCATTTTCTTATTGTTCATCAATAACAAATATAACAATTTCAAATTCAGTTACATTAATTGGAAATTCCGCGTTTCATTCATGTTCTGGTTTAGGATCAGTTATTATTGGAAAAAATGTAACAACAATTGGAAGTTCTGCATTTTCTAATTGTAATAATTTAACATGTATTTATTTTACAGGTTATGAATCACCAACTAATATAGATTCTGATGCTTTTTACAATGTAAAGGCACACTATGTTATGACATCAGATTTGTATCAAGATACAACATTTGGTCCACTTAATGTATCAAATAGTACATCAGTTGAAGAATGTTCTCAATATGTCTGGCCAACACATACATTTACAAACACATTTACTAAATCAAATTCATTTGCTAAATCAAATTCATTTACTAATTCCAATTTGTTTATTGATTCAGATATATTTAGTAAAACTAATATTACTATAACATTTTCATTATTAATTACACAAACGTTAACATTTCAATCATTTTTATCAAATACATTAATTCAAACACTTTCCACATATATTTATACCGAAATTATTTATTATGATTATACGATTTATCGATATTCCACATATTATTCTTTTTTATTTCAATTTCATTCCTAATTCAGGAATTCCATTTACGACAGAAGGAACAGGAAAATTATCGAATAATATAATAATTGGAATTATTTGTGGTGTAATTATTGTCATTTTTCTAATTATTGGAATTATTGTTTTTCTTATTCGCAAAGGCAATAGTAAAAGTCAAAGTAAAATTGAAACAACGAATTCAAATATGAAAGAAATATCAAATCCTTTTTCATCAAGCAGTCAAGATAAACAAATTAAAGAACTCCAAGAACCTGCTTCGAACGAAAATGACCAATGGATACGACAATGCCCCGGATAAAAGAAAACCCCAAATAAAGACCATATAACGCGAACTTTTTACCCAAGTGGTAGATGTTTCAATACGTTAATTTAACATCTTACCCCAATTGTTCATTTAATCGAAACAAGTTACAACGTTTCTATAAAGTTATAATGTCTCTATAAAGTTATGATGTCTCTATAAAGTTATGATGTTTCTGTAGTGCTTTCAGTCAACTCGAAGTCAATTTGATAGTTCATCATAAAAACAGAAATTATTAACATATATTTCATTTATTCATTTATTTATTGTTGTGAACTTTTGTAATTTCACGTTCAATGCGTCTATTTGATTCTGTATTTGTGCTGCTGCGTCGAAGTCATCTTGCGCTATAATTTCTTCTAATTTCGCATTAAATTCCGAATTTCTTCTTCAATTTCATCTTTGCTCTTAACTTTGGGAACATGAATGTTTTCTTGTGCAATTTGCAACATTTCGAGTAATGGGGAAATGTCGAACAATGTTTTCATTTCTTCGGTAAACTTATTATAAAATTCGATAATCGAGTTGCAAATATTGTGCTTGTCTAACGCTGACTTCCGAACGCGGAGCTGAGGAAGTTCATTTTGTGATGCTGCAGCATGTGAAAGTAAATGACCAGGTGCATCATTCGAAATTGAAAAGGCGTTGGAGAGAGACTGAATAAATGTGTTTTGTTGCTCATTGATGAGATTCTTGGTGCGAGTGATTGATGCATTAAGTTGATCAGCAAGTTCATATTGCTCGCTACTAAGTGCAGCGGATTGTCACCTTTCAAGATCAGAAAGCGTAACTTTGTCCTTCTTCGTGCTCTCGATTGTTGTTTGGATGGATTTGAGACAATTTTTAAGGCGCTGAACAAATGAATTTCCTTCTGAATCCAATCCTTCAACTTCATCAGCCACTTCTACAGGTTCGCTAGAAGGTACAATTGAAGGTTGAGATGACGATTCTTGTTGGACACTTGGAGAAGAAAATGGATTAAATTCTTCTTCTGGTTGGTATTGAGGAACGTCAAACATCCATTAGCATGAACTGGTCTTCATTGATATATGTTATTCATTAAGTAGAATTCAAATAAGAGCTAAAACGTAAATACGTTTCAAGATGATTTTTTTTTACTTAATTTTCTAATTGTAA
This sequence comes from Histomonas meleagridis, assembly GCF_020186115.1. Taxonomy (NCBI): domain Eukaryota; phylum Parabasalia; order Tritrichomonadida; family Dientamoebidae; genus Histomonas; species Histomonas meleagridis. Next base: position 504,590 of record NW_027150746.1, read on the forward strand.
ACTTAAACCTCTTAGAAATTTATGATAAAAATAATGGTTGGCTTAAGCAAGCTTGGCCATTACGATAAAGATATTTGGTTAACAAATGAATAAAATACATTATTCTTTTATAAACAATAAAAAGACGTACAAGTGCTTTTGTGTCAGTTCCAAGTAAAGCATTTTAGAAGCATTTTTCAATAATGAATATATGTTTTTTGAATAATTTACAACAATGAATCAGCAAGAATACTCTTGTTGAGTTTATCACTTGGACCAGTTAATTCTGATTTTAAATCTACTTCTATATGTTATTATTTGATAACTTAAGAAACCAATTTTTTAGATTTATTTGTCATTCTACATGGGTGTCCTTTGAATTTATTATAATTTTTGCTTTAAAGTTTTGTCTTTGATATTAGATTTAAATTCACCAAATATCACATGAATTTGATATTTAAAAAGCACATTTTAGGAAGGAATGATAACTTAAGCTTTCAAAACAACGCTTGAGGCATTTTTTGTGGGCACAGCACCGGTTTTTCAATGAGCAGTTACGTCAATCAAAAAGCTGTACTTCTTTCGTTCCTCAGCCGGTAGTTACATGAAACCGCTTACAAAATTTTGCTTTCTCAAAATTGAAAGACACGAGATTTTAAAATGAGCAATCAAAAACGATATTATGTATTCAAATTTGAAAGAAACCAGCCAATATGTGATGTGATATGACATTCTTTGCTAGTCACATCGTTCTTCTCAAAACCTCATTGTTTTTAATTGAAATTTTCAATTTCTTAAAAAACAACTTTTTTTGGTTCATTTCTTCCATGACTTGCAAGCCATTGGACGTCGAAGAATTTATGGCCAACCTTATAAAAAAGCACCCGAACGAACCTGAATTCCACCAAGCAGTTCGTGAGGTTATTACAAGCATTAAGGATGTATATAACCAACACCCAGAATTTCAGAAAAATAAAATCCTTGAAAGACTTGTTGAACCAGATCGCATTTTATCATTCCGTGTAAACTGGGTTGATGATAAAGGAGAAGTTCAAACTAACATTGGTTATCGTGTCCAATTCAACAACGCTGGTGGTCCATATAAGGGCGGTATTCGTTTCCATGAATCTGTTAACCTTTCCATTCTTAAGTTCCTTGGTTTCGAACAAACATTTAAGAATGCTTTAACAACACTTCCTATGGGTGGTGCTAAGGGAGGTTCAGATTTTTCACCTCGTGGAAAGAGTGATGGTGAAATCATGCGTTTCTGCCAAGCCTTTGTTATTGAACTTTGGCGTATGCTTGGACCAAATCTTGATATCCCAGCAGGTGATATTGGTGTTGGTACTCGTGAAATTGGTTACATGTGTGGTATTTACAAGAAGCTTTCACGTCAATTCGATGGTACCTTCACTGGTAAAGGCCTTGAATTTGGTGGATCATTAATTCGCCCAGAAGCTACTGGATTCGGTGCACTTTACTTCGTCAACAAGATGCTCGAAAGAAAGGGAATCCCAATTGCAGGAAAGACTGTTGCCATTTCTGGATTTGGTAATGTTGCATGGGGTGCAGCCCTCAAAGCCACACAACTTGGTGCTAAAGTTGTTACACTTTCTGGTCCTGATGGTTATGTTTATGATCCTGATGGTGTTTCTGGAGATAAGATTGATTTCATGCTTGAACTTCGTAATTCAGGCAACGATATTGTTGCACCATATGCTGAGAAGTATCCAAATGCTAAGTTTGTTCCAGGCAAACATCCATGGGAAGTCAAAGTTGATATCTGTCTTACCTGCGCAACACAAAACGAACTTAACATTGAAGATGCACGTAACATTGTTAACAATGGTGTTATCTGTGTTGGTGAAATCTCTAATATGGGTTGCACGGCCGAAGCCGTTGACTACTTTATTGAACACAAGCTTTTGTTCGCACCAGGAAAAGCTGTCAATGCAGGTGGTGTTGCTACATCTGGTCTTGAAATGACACAAAACGCTATGCACCTTAGCTGGACTGCTGATGAAGTCGATGCAAAATTGCACTTAATCATCTCTTCAATTCACGCTCAATGCGTCAAGTATGGAACAGAGCCAGACGGCTATGTTAACTACGTCAAGGGTGCAAACATCGCAGGTTTCATGAAAGTTGCCAATGCAATGTTACACCAAGGAGTTATCTGAGTGTCCGTGAGATAGTCGGATCCAACCAAAACCTAGTAAATGAGTTTGGAAACTTCTTTTTTTATCAATTAAAACATAGGTATTTACAAAGTTTATGTGATGGACAGCTACATTTTGTTTCTTCCTTTGCATTGCTCTGATCATTCATATATATTAAATAGCCAAAATATTAAATTTGATTGGAATCCCATCTACTTTAGTGATCATTGTGGATTCATTTTAAGCATAATATGCGTGTGTATATTCCAATAAGTAAAATTAAGAATTAAACATCCAATAAATGCCGAATTCTCTATCATAAAGTAGTATAACGAACAAATCAGCAAAGATTTCGAAAATGATCGATGTATATAATAATGTTTCCGACAAATGATCATTTTAAATGATTAAATGATTATTTTTAAAGAAAAAAACATTTTAAACTTCGGAAATAAACACAGACAATGATTGATTCAAAATTTCGTACTCAAAACGACACTTTGATCTCGTTGGAAGTCATTCGCCAACAAATGGAATTCTTCGTTCACAATTCCTCTTCACCACAGCAACGTAATAATAATTTTAATTTTTGAATTCTCAAAAAAATTTTTTTTTATATAATAACATATTTAATAGTACGGCTGCCATCCATAGAACATCAGTGCCAAGTTGTCGGGGTCCGTTGCCTGTTTCACCAATTCCTTCACTATACACTCTGGTGCCAATATCACAGATCTATCTTCAGCTAGACCCGACAGTCTTCTATCGATTTCCTTCAGTGTCATTTTCGCCGTTGCCACTGTTGTTTCCTTACTTACCTTTTTCCATTCCAACAAAGGGTCGTGAATAAACGGCTGCAGCACCGATAGCAGTTTTTGTTTTTTGTCTCTCAAAACTTTCAATACTATTTTAGCCGCCACATCAAAGTTACCGTTAGTTCCGAGTACCCCCATTCCATCGGCTATGTTTTGTGTCATTCTAAACGGGACACATTCAGGCACCGGTAACGTCTTCGCCTTATCGAATATACAATTAAAGTCAACGTGTACACAACCTCCAGTTTTTTGGTTAATTAAAATATTTTCTGCATGTCGATCACCTAAACCAATGATATAACCAACCATCGACCAAACGGCAGTTGATCTTGCGAATAATATTTGTGAGTGAAACCATTTTGAAATATTTTTGAAGTTTGTTGCAAACCAAATATGTAATACAGGAGGGAAATTCTTTAATTTTTCTTTAAATAATTTTTGTTTTTTTAAGTTAATTTTTGGATCTTTTTTCACGTTTTCTTTTTGTAATTCTTTCATTAAATTGGAATCGATTTTAAGGTTTTGTTCATTATAAATGGTTTCAATAACATTTCGAAAACCTGTAGTGTTCTCAACCCATTCGATCATTCCACAACGTTCATTTAAACATATTACTGCGTAAGTAATTAATGATAAGTTCCGTTGTTTTGATAATGGATTATTCATTAATATGATATTAATGAAGTTCGCAAATTCCATCATTCGCATATCTTTACGAATGTCATCATCTTTCTTACATAAGAAATGATAAGTGATACCATTCGAAGCAATTAATTCGATTTTTTTAGGTTTTTGTAATGAGTTTATTACAATGATATTTTTCGATATTTCTTTTATATATATGTCATTAATTCCTTGGAATAATGTTAATGATAAAGGAATTAATATTGGTAAATTCTCTTGTTTAAATATTGTTTGAAGTTTCGGACAATATTTATTAGAATCAATAGTTTTATTACGTGAATTATTTGATTGGATTTTACATAAATTTATTATTTCAGTTGTAATTTGGATAAAGTTATTATATATATTAATAATATTATTCCCATATTTGTTCTCTAAATCTGATTGAACATATTCCCAAAATGTATTAAAACGATTTTTACGTGTACTCGATTCACTTTGTAATAACGTCATTAAGTTCCATAATGATTGTTGTAAATAATCTTCACAACATATCCGTAATAATTTATATAACATATTCTCTAATTCTTTAGGTTGTTCAATACGTGAAGTTAATTGTGTTATTGATTTAATCCAAACTTTCGATGGAATTTTATCAATAGTTTTCATTGAGTTTTTGATCTCTGTTAAGATTAAATCTTTTTGTTTTTTATTAATTTGTTTAAAGTTATTATTTTCTTCTATAAATAATTTACCAATATCAAAAAATAACTCTAAAATTCGTGGTATTATTTCATATGAATATTTCGATGAATATTTTAATGATTCGATATAATTCTTTAATGCTAATGGTATTTGTTCTTTAAAGAAATCAGTGATATATTCAATTGATGTTGATGAATTCCAAAATTTTGTTGAATTTGTTTTATTACGAATATGAGAAGTAACTGGATCAAATGATAATTGTTCTAAATAATGTACATAAGAAATAATTCTTTGATCTATTAAATTAGCTAAAGTAAAATAAGTTTTACTTAAGTTATTATTATCATTTATATTATTTTGGATTACTTTATTTAAGATTTCATTTAATTCATTAAAATTAGACGTGTTTAAATCTATCATCCATTTAGATTGTTTATATAATATTTTAGAATTTAATATATTATTACTTTTAGATATTTGTTGTAATAATGTTAACGCTTGAATCCCATTTTTAGGTTTTAAATATAATATTTTCGATAATTCATATTTACAATTTGATTTTTGGATTTCATTATTAGTCGAAAATTCCATTGCTCGAATACAATACATTTCAGCTTTATATAATAAATTGTTTTTTCGTGATATTTTAGAGACATATAACCATTGTTTAGAGATTAATAAATTTGATTTTTCTTTATCATTTATAATCAAATTAATTAAAGAACATTTAATTGAAGTAATTTGTTCAATTATATCGATATTTATTGTATTATTATAATAAGGAAATTGATTCCAATTATTTGGTATTGTTTTAGTTCTTTGGATTTCTTCAATTTCATCAAGTAAATTATATAATATTAAAATTGATGTAATTTTCGGATATGAAATTATTGAATTATTTTTTAATATTTGATATAAATATTTACGTAAATTATTAATTTTCTTTATGAATAAATTATTATTTATATTATTTTTAATTGAAATTAATAATTTACCCATAGATAAATCAAATTTATTTTGTATTGATAAATTTTTTAAGTTTTTCATATCTAAATCATTAATTATATCCCATTTAAATAATCGAATTGAAGCATTTGAAATTATAATATTTAATTTCTCATTAAATGGATATTTCGTTTTTAATGATATTGAATCATTTAAAGCTCTTTCATAACGACCAAATTTCATTAATTTCTTTATGAATTGTATTTTATTATTAATATTAATATCATTATCATTAAAAAATATTTGGATTTCTTTTGTCGAAAAGTCTTCAATATTTTGATTATTATTTATATCATTAAATATTTCTAATGAATCTTCATCAATATGTATATAAATTGATTGAAGTAAATCTTTAATTTCAGGTATATCCAAAAAATTATATATTTTATTATCAAAGATATAAAACTCTAAATGTTGTAATGAATGATAATATAATTTACATTTATATGCAGCTATAGATAAATCGAAATCATTTGCTATTTTTAATATCGGCCAATTAATTCTACGTTTAATTTCTCCAGGTGTTATATTCCATTTATATAATTTATCAAATAATGAAAAATATAATGAAATTATTTGTCTTAAGAATATAATTTCATTTGAATTATTTTTTGTAATTATTTTCCCAAAAATTGTTTCCCATTCAATACGTAATACTTTTAAGAAATATTCATTCTCATAATTATTTGCAATGATATATGGTAATATAAACTTATTAATTGATAATGAATCTTTTAATACTTTATTACAACAAAAGAATATTTGATTTATAGTTTTAATTTGTTTATCATTAATTAATATCGATAATAAATTTAATGTAAATAAAGGTAACCAATTATTAAATGAATTATTTTCTTTAATTGGTATATAATCTTTATTAATATTTAAAGGTTTAATCATTTCTGCTATAAAAGTCGATTTTCTAAATGGATTTATAATAGTTTTAATATAATTAGGAAATAAATTCCAATTTTTATTATTATTATCATTATTATTACAACCTAAAAGTTTTAATAATTCTTGAATTACATAAGCAGAATGATCATGATTAGAAATAGTTGAAGAATCTTCAAGTATATTAATTAAATAATCATTAATTAATTTATATATTATATTAATATAATCATTTTTCTCAATAATTTCTTCTTCTGGTTGACTAAAATCATTAATAAATGGTATTAATAATCCCATACATTGACCACATAATATTAAATTGTAATTATTTTTCTCATTTAATATTAATTTATATAATTTCTTAAATAACTTATTAATGAAATTTATATCTAATTCATTTAAATTATTCTTTTGTAATATTATATGGATTTGTATTAATATTAAATTACGAAATGTTATTGATGATTGATTTAATTGTAAATATAATTGTTTTATTTGTTCTTTCCAATCTTTATCATTGGATCCTTTCTTTAATTCATTTAAAAAGATATTTAATTCAGTATGTTTATAAAAAAATGGTAAATTTACTATTTGATAAAAATATTCTTTTGTTATTTCGGAGTTATTAAAGATTAAAAGTTTTAATATTTCAGTAACTTCTTTAGGATATATATCATAAAATTGTATAGTTTGTGATACAACATGACCGAATAAACGAATTAATGTATTTGAAGTTTTAATAGCTTTAATGAAAATTATCCAAAATTTAATACATTTCTTACGTAATTCATTATATTGTATAGCAATATCGATACATGAAGTTAATTTAAGATAAAATTGATCAATTAAATTAATGAAATAATTTGATTTAATACTAAAGATTAATGAATTAATTACCATTAACTTTAAACAAATTTGTTCATTTTTATTCCCTAATATTATCGAAAACTTTAATATTGTATTTAAGAAATGTTTCTCCCATAATTTGGTACTTAATATTTCTGTTTTATTTTTATTAGTTATTGTGTTATTATCAATGTTTATGATTTTTAATGCTTTATGAAAAGATCCTAACATTTTAACACCATTTATTGCTAACATTTGTATATTTTTAATTGGATGTCCTAATAATAATAATACTTGTGATGATACTTCTGCTAAACATTTCGATTCTTTTAATAATTTATGTCCATAATGTTGTTCATTTTTATCATTACTTAATTTATTTAATGTTAATATTCCTTTTGTAGCATTTTCTTTATTGATATAACCAAATAAATATATAAATATATTAGAAGAACAATCAATGATTATATCATTAATTGAAGTTTTAATTAATTCATATGAATTATTAATTGTAGTAATGATTAATTTTAATAATATTAAATCAATTGGTTTATGATCAATTGTTTCTTCATTAAATATTATATTTGGTTCTTGTTCAATTATATTAAATATTTTTATTATAATTTGATTTAATTCTTTAAATATTTCTAACTCGAAATTAATATTTTCGGAATGAATTCGTAATATATCAAATATTTTCTTATTTAAATCTTTTAAATATATTTTACTATTTTTATATTTTAATATATTCGATAAATCATTTTTTAATATATTTAATAACTTTTCGAAATTATTAATTAATTCAGATAATAAATTATAAGAATTTGTATTTACTTCAAATTGATTCATTATATTATTTAAAATATTTTTAATTTTATTGTATATATTTATATTTAAGTTCTTTAATAAATTCGAAAAATTATTTAATTGTGTAATGTTTTCTTCACTAATTAATACTGGTATTAAATTATATTTTAATTGATCTAAACCAAATAAGTTCTTAAAGAATTGTTCTCTACATAAAGAACAATAACGAATGAATCGATCTTTTTGATTAATGTTTTGATTTTCATATATTAATTTATATATTTGTCTTGAAACATAAAATTTATTTAACACAACAATTTCTTGTAACTTTAAATTGTTCTTTAAATAATATAATGAACATGAAAATATATAATCATTTGATTCTATAAATATTTGTAAAAATTGTTGAAGAAATATTTGCCAATAATTTTTGTTTTCTATTATATTATTAATAATATAAAATTTTGTTGTTTGTAATAAATTTATAATTAATGTGCTCGGAATTAATTCATTAAAATTAGTAAATAATATTGGTAATACATTAATATAACTTTTGGATTCATATGAATTAATATCACTTGAATTTTGTTGAATTATTTCTTTAAACTTATCATATTGTTTGGAATATAATATAATAAATGATATTAATTCAATTGATCCCGAATTTATTACATATTGAAGTATTTGTTCTTGATAATTGTTTTGGATTTCATTCCATTTTTTAATATCTTTGATTAAATTAATAATATAAAGAAAATCATTTGGTGGATAATTAACAATTTGTGAAAGTATTTCGTCAAATGCAAATGGTAATAATGATTTAATATATTGTGGTTCAGGTAATTGTATTAAAATCGATTCTTTTACATAATTTTTAAGTTGTTTTGGAATCGTTTCTTCATTTTTATATAATGAAATTAATGGATATATATAAATCGGATTCATATTTTCATTTGGTATTAAGTTATTTATTTGTTTAAGATTTATAATTTGTGAGATCGAATAAAGATATTTAATGTCATTCGAATATGTCCTTAATAACTTATTAGAAAAATTGGTATCATAGATTGATATTTGTTTACAGATTCGAATAAAATCTGTTGACATATAAAAACTTGGAAATATTTTAATAAATATTGGAGATGAAATGTGATATGAAGTTCTATCGTTTATCAGAAATTTTTCAATAAGATCAAAGAAAACTTTTGATGTGTTTTGATGTTCTGATATCCCTGGAACTGCTGATATAATACCAAGTAATTCTCTACCAATTAATACTTGGATATCATTAGGAAGATGACGAATTGAATTGTCAAATGATATTGACCAAAATATATCTGATTTTGGAAATTCTTCAAAAACTTCTAAAAAAGGAGTTTTTAGATACTCGATTAGAATACGAACTTCTTGGAATGCTATTTGTATTGAATAAAATGAAATCTTTGACAAAAGTTTTAATCCTAAATATTGAACACTATTATTCTGATGACGAATACATTTAAAAGATATAAAAAGAAGTCCCGGATCTGTTGAAATTTGTTGTGCAATTATTAATGTTAACATTTGAATAAGAAATTTTAATGCACTTAAATGTGAGTTATCATCTAAAGGAATTTCTTTTTCTCCTTCTGATGATATAATTGTTGGTATTTTAATTGGTATTCCATCTAATGAATCTGATATGATTTTTATTAATGATTTTAGAAACAATTCTTTGTTGTATGGGGTATAGAATGATATAAATATGGATATCATCTTCATAAACTTCTTTCCTAATGGGTAATTTTGATTGTTTTTCATTTCAAGAAGATCAATTGAACTTCTAATACCATAATTAATCATAACTCCAAGACAACAATTGAGCATATCTTCATATCCTTGAAAAGGTGAATATTTTTGTTCAAAGTATAAAAGTGCATTAATCGCCTTTTCAAGGTCAAGCAAAGAAGATTCGACCTGAAATCCATCAATCAAACATTTGATATCACGGCAAAGTAAATATCTCTCGTCCATACACAGTTACAACTCGATTGTGTGCAGTTAGATCACGGGTGAAGCTGTCGGTGAAGTTGGTGAAAAGTGCCAGGCGAACGTTAATCTTGATTTTCATTTGATGTTGACAACTGTTGTAATGCCTTAGAATACATATCTAAGAACTTCTCTGATGAATTACTAACATTGTCATCTTCAGATACAACAAGATCTTCGATCATTGGTAATGCATTTTCCAGCAATTTCAGAAATTCAGGATTTTTGAATTGATATTCTAAATTCTTCGTTAAGAACTCTAAACAAACTGAACATAATAAAGAGTCATCAAGAAACTTTATAACAGCTAAAATAACTCGAGCATCAAATGTATCCAAATGATAATAAAGCATAATTGTCATAATACAGCTTTTTTGTACGTCATAGCGATCTGTTTCAACAAGCCCAATTAGATAGCCAGTCAAAAAATCATCAGCTATGCCAAGCCAATTCTGTTTTTGTTTCCGAAAAATTAAATTCCCATAGAGAATAACTTTAGTGCCTTCTTGACACAACATTTTTTGAAGAATAGGACGAATAAATTCATTAGGTAAAGGAATTTCAGCAAGCAAAGAAAAGTATTGTTTGGCAATTTCTTCGAATTTTATATCTGATAGAGAAAAAAAATGTTTAGAATGATTAAGTAAAATTGTGCTGGTTCGAGGCTGAAGCTGTGGACAATTATTATTAATGTATCTAATGGATAAAAAACCAGTGTTCAGAATATCAGTTTCATCTGATGATAAAACAATTGGAATCAAATTAAGAACTTGTTCTATTTTGGGATGAATATGTGATGAAAGTAAAGCTGTCATGGATGCATACTGAATGGAATTGTTTAAGAAATGCATTTTTTCAATTATCCCATTTTCAATAAAATATTGAAGTGCATCAGGAATGGCATAACCAACAGATTTGCAGATTCCAAGAGAAGCATCGATAACATCAATACTTGGTGAGTTTAGTAATTTTAAAAATAAAGCTAAATGATCAGGGGTGCAAAACTGTCGAGCTGGAAAGTGACTAGACTGTGCACACGAAGAAAAGCAAAGGTAGGCGAGTTTACCTTCGGATGTTCCCATATGTTTGACTGATAATAAAAAAAAATCATTATATGGAAATGATTCACAAAAGCTTTCATATTCTTTACCACTTAGATTATATATATAATCATATAATTCGAATAAATTAGAATATGCTTCAATATCTGAATCTGAAAAACATTTTTGAATATTAATTATTGGAATTGAAATTTGTCCAGAAACTTCTTTAGTAAATGTTGGCGTGCTGTATAAAATTCTCCTTTCAAGAAAGTTACTATGTAAATCCAATTACTTTTTGTTTTGAACAGACATTCTCAAATGGATTTTGATGTGAAAAAACGTTTATTTTTTTGTGAAATAATTAAACGGGCTCTTTTTTAACGTCTTTTATATGAACAAAGAACAACAAGAAATCTGCGAACAAATCCTACACAAAATTCTTAGTATACCCATTTCTAAATTGTTCTTAGAATGCCCATTGGATGTTTCTAGAGAAAAAATTGAAAAACCAATAACTTTACACTTTATTTCCGATAAATTAAATACTCATCATTATAAATCGCCTATAAATTTCATTTCTGATATACGCTTGCTTCTAGGAAATCAACTACAAATTGAATTTGTTGATCCTTTTAAGAAAGAAGCTGCTATATATCTTTCAAATTTTTTTGAGGAGCTTATCAAGAAAAAATCACCAAACTCTAACGACCCAACCTTGCTTTTAAGTAGCTTTGATGAAAAACTTGCAGATATTCAGAATGAATTATCAATAGTATTAGAATTAAAAGAAACTACAAAGGAGGAAGGTGGTAAAGAAGAAGAGGGAAAAGAAGGGGAGGAAGAGGAGGAAGAAGAAGGTGAATCAAAAGAAGGTGCATCTGAAATTGTGAACCAGACTCGATTACTTTATTCAATCGCAAACACAAAGTATCTTTTGAGCCTTTTGCACTCACACGAGTTATTAGCATACGCAGGCATATATTTACAGAAAATTCAACCAGAAGCTGTCATTTTCGATCCTAGTTTAGTATTTGATTTCAGCATTATGACAGTTCCCACACGTCGAAAGTTTTGTAAATTTGTGCGACGACTTCTTCGTGATGCTGCATCAGGGAGGATATCACTTTGATACGGAATTAAATATAATAATTGATAATTTTAAATAAATACTATTTATAAATTAAATATAATATATAAAAACATAATATGAAACATGATAAATATACAAAATTTATTAAAAATCAAATTTTTCCCATTCATTAAGATCCTCATCGTCCATATTATCTACTAAAAAATAATAGCGACCTCGATTAACATGTTTTTGATGGAGCTTCAGTAATTGACGTGAAATTGCAGCATAATTCAATGAGCTTCTTTCGAAATGAAATAAAAAGACCTTCACATTTGACATCAGCCTCATCGAACATATTTGTTCTCACAAGATTACATTCTCAAATGCTATTTCTTTTTCAAACTTAGTTTGCATAAACAATCATATCACGTTAATTGATATTGCTTCTGTATGTTAAAGACCAGGTGAATTCCCCAGTTACTACTTTACATTGATACTGTGTGTTTGAGAGGAATTGTCACAATTGCACAGCATGAACCTGTATTGTTTGACATCACATACGTGAGAAAGATCTTTTTCATTTTGTATTATTCACATGGTTGTTAAATTTTGACAGCAATTGATTTTTTGAATGAATTGAATGATAGGCGGTTCCTTCTTCGGTGACAAAATCGGAAAAACACTATCGCATTTGAGTGACTTTTTGAATTTTTTTTTCAATCTGAAACGATCAATTACGACGCAAAAATGCAAACTGTCGTCATAAAAATACGATAAGTATTCAATTCGTCATTACGCCGGTTTTTCAAAACACGTTGCGCTGCCAAAAAGCGATCGAAAATATAAACTATTCAAATATTTATAACAACTGTTAATCATTGAAAATACAGAAGCCCAAAATTTTTCTTCTGAAACTACTTGACTTTAAAAATATTTTGGGTTATTAAAGTTAAATAACTTTTATTATCATGTACACTTGCTTTTTGGGACTTATGTCATTTACATATATTCCATATGATTCTCTAAGTCTCCAAAAAAATTCGATATTAAATCATATCAAAACATTATTTCAAAATTCAATATTTCAAACTAAACCTTATTCAATACACAGATTACTTACAAAACATGATCCAATCTTTTATAAAACAAAATTGTATGCTTCATTTTTTTATAATTTTGTTTTTTTTTTTGTTTTTGTTTAATATATTATAAATTCAAGAGCTTCAATATTTTTTCAAGTGGTTTATATTTTATAGAAGACACTTCTTTATTAATCAAAACAAATTTTTTAGCTTTTAATTCAACTATTTCTTTAATTGATATCCTAAAAAAACATTCAACAAATATTGAAACTTATTTTATTTTCGAATACTTTTCTGTCTTTTTAAATTTTATTCGAAGTTATTTAAATGTTTTAATGATTTTATGTTTTTTTGTTATTATTTATATTATAAAATTAATTTATCAAAATATTTCTAAACATAACAAAGAAAAATTTAAACAAAAATTTTTTCTTATTTTATTTTTTTTGTCTTATACACGAACAATTGAAACATATCATTCAAGAAATGAAACTCTTATTATAACTAATTTAAGTGAATATTTCGAAAGAGATAATTTTAAAAATGAAACAGAACATGTTATCATTAAGAGTGGTGTTGAAAATATAACATCAAATGCTTTTAAATCATGGAATTCATTGAAATCGGTTGAAATTGGTAATTCAGTTACAAATATTGAAAATTATGCATTTAGTTATTGTTCTAACATAAAAACAGTTATCATTGGGAAAAATGTAACAAAAATTGGAAGTTTTGCATTTCAATTATGTTCATCATTAATAAATATTACAATTCCAAAATCAGTTTCATCAATTGGAATAAATCCTTTTAGACAATGTTCGAACCTTCAATTTATTAATGTATCAGAAGAAAATGAATATTATTCTAATGATAACAAAGGAATTCTTTATAATAAAAATCACAAAATGATTATAAGTTATCCATATGGAATTTCTAATAAATCATTTATAATATCAAATTCAGTTATAACAATTGGTGATTATTTATTTTTTTTATGTTCTCAATTAGAAACAGTTATCATTGGAGAAAATGTGACAACAATTGGAAGTTATGCATTTTATCAATGTTCTCAATTAGAAACAGTTATCTTTGGTGAAAATGTAATATCAATAGGAGATTATGCATTTCAATTATGTTCATCATTAATAAATATTACAATTCCAAATTATGTAACAACAATTGGAGATTATGCATTTTATCAATGTTCTCAATTAGAAACAGTTTTCATTGGTGAAAATGTAATATCAATAGGAGATTATGCATTTCAATCATGTTCATCATTAATAAATATTACAATTCCAAAATCAGTTTCATCAATTGGAATAAATCCTTTTAGACAATGTTCGAACCTTCAATTTATTAATGTATCAGAAGAAAATGAATATTATTCTAATGATAACAATGGGATTCTTCATAACAAAAATTATACAACAATTATGTGTTATCCACAAGGAATTTCTAATGAAACATTTACAATTCCAAATTCAGTTACAACAATTGGTGATTATGCATTTTATTCATGTTTATCATTAATAAATCTTACAATTTCAAATTCTGTTATAACAATTGAATATTCTGCGTTTCATTCATGTTTCAACTTAGAATCAGTTATCATTGGAAAAAATGTAATAACAATTGGAAAAAGTGCTTTTTCTTCATGTAAACATTTAAAAACATTTATCATTGGAGAAAATGTAAAAACAATTGGAAGTTATGCATTTTCTCTTTGTAATAATTTAACATGTATTTATTTTACAGGACATGAATCACCAACTAACATAAGTAATAATGCTTTTTCTGATGTGGGGGCACATTATGTTATGACATCAGATTTATATCAAGATACAAAATTTGGTTCACTTAATGTATCAAAGGGTTCATCAGTTGAAGAATGTTCTCAATATGTCTGGCCAACACATACATTCACACAATCAAATTCATTTACACAAACAAATTCATTTACACAATCAAATACTTATTCAACTACATTTACTAAATCAAATCCATTTACTATATCAAATACATTTACTAAATCAAATACATTTACTATATCAAATACATTTACTATATCAAATACATTTACTAAATCGAATTCATTTACTGAATCAAATACATTTACTAAATCAAATTTGTTTATTGATTCAGATATATTTAGTAAAACTAATATTACTATAACATTTTCATTATTAATTACACAAACGTTAACATTTCAATCATTTTTATCAAATACATTAATTCAAACACTTTCCACATATATTTATACCGAAATTATTTATTATGATTATACGATTTATCGATATTCCACATATTATTCTTTTTATTTCAATTTCATTCCTAATTCAGGAATTCCATTTACGACAGAAGGAACAGGAAAATTATCGAATAATATAATAATTGGAATTATTTGTGGTGTAATTATTGTCATTTTTCTAATTATTGGAATTATTGTTTTTCTTATTCGCAAAGGTAATAGTAAAATTGAAACATCGAATTCAAATATGAAAGATATATCAAATCCTTTTTCATCAAGCAGTCAAGATAAACAAATTAAAGAACTCCAAGAACTTGCTTCGAACGAAAATGATCAATGGATTTGATAATGTTTAATTTTTCTGATGAAATGAAAAAATTATATTTTATGTTATTTAAATAAATGTAATTAATCACTTCTTTAAAGATAAATTTGTTTTTCGTGCTTCTGTATCCACATCTGAATCACTTCTGAATCAGTCGGTTCATTTCTGATTGATTCTTTTATCTTTTGGATCTGTGTCGTCAATAACAATGATGACAAATCTGATAACTTCAATTCGAATGTTATTGCAGGTTCAATGACAGTAATTGTGAAAGGATATGGAACGTAATCTTTTAGATTTGGATCAGGAAACATTGTTTTTGGACCATAATTAGCAACACGCACAGAATGTTTACCTTTTGGAATTGAACACTGAGTATCTTTTGAGCCTTTTGCACTCACACGAGTTATTAGCATACGCAGGCATATATTTACAGAAAATTCAACCAGAAGCTGTCATTTTCGATCCTAGTTTAGTATTTGATTTCAGCATTATGACAGTTCCCACACGTCGAAAGTTTTGTAAATTTGTGCGACGACTTCTTCGTGATGCTGCATCAGGGAGGATATCACTTTGATACGGAATTAAATATAATAATTGATAATTTTAAATAAATACTATTTATAAATCAATATAATATATAAAAACATAATATGAAACATGATAAATATACAAAATTTATTAAAAAACAAATTTTTCCCATTCATTAAGATCCTCATCGTCCATATTATCTATTAATCTTGTGTATTCCTCTGTACAAGCTGCGGGTGTTCCGAAGTGTAATACAAATAAACACTTTTTAACTTCTTCAAATGACAAAATGCTGTCCTTTGTTCTGCAATGAAGCTGTACTTCCATTGATGATAAAATATTTCCATCGCAGCGTGATCCGCCTCCAAAAATCCATTTCATTGGTTCACTTCTTTCATATTTCCCAATTACGAATTCTTCTTTTCCTTTCTTATTACTTCGTGTACAATTCTGATATGGAATGAACTCTATGTACCAATTGTCCTTTTCATAAAGATACCATTGACCATACAATGGAGCATATTCTTTGTCAGGACCAAAGTCAATATCCATAATTTCATATGAAATGTTAGATAATTTTTTGTTGATTGAACTGATTTTGTTAAAGTTATTAATGTAATTTGATGGAATCGTGCCGATCGAAAGCGCCTCAAAAAGTGAGACTATCGTTTCATAACTTTTCAGAAGTTTAGAAAAAAATGACGAAAGTGTTGGAAGAAAAACTGGTGAACTTTCAACATTAAAGTAACGCTGCTTCCGATTTCGAAGATTGAATTTTCCATAATGCGCCTTCGGAAGAATTTTACGAGTGCCTTTCCGAATGTTTTTTTCAATGTTATCATATTCATTAAAACCTGACTCGATATTATCAATTGTCATGTTAAGTTGTGAAAGAAGAGATTCTGATTTGTGTCCAGACTTAACTTCTAAGAATAAGGAATTAATAAGATTTGTGGCTTTCTTAATTAAAGATTTTTGTTGTTCAAATAATTTGAAATGATTTCGACGTATAGATAGTTCTAAGCGACCTCGATTAGCATATTTTTGATGGAGCTTAGAGCCTTCTTCAGTAATTGATGTTAAATTGGAACGTAATTCAATTGATTTCTTTCGAAATGAAACACAAAGATTTTCACATTTGACGTCTGGATTATCAGCCTCATCAGACCCATCACAGCAATCGCAAATACCATCACCAACCATCCATTTTGGTATTAATTTTGGCGTTGAACCTTTGTTTTCACAATAAAATTCTCCATTTCCACATGCATTTGTACCAGGTTCATCTGACCCATCTGGACAATCGCAATATCCATCATTCAATCTGTCTAACGAAATAACTTTTGATTTATCAAAACATGTAAATTGATTCTTTCTAAAACTTATAGAACGCCTATATTGTCCTGCATTTAATGGGCTTATTCCTCTAATTTTATCAACTGTATATGCTAAAAGTAAAAATATGTTCATTGCTGTTAATTTTTGGCACTTTTTTGCTGCAAAAAATTAATTTTTAAAATCATAAAGAAAGGATTAACTCACTCTTTATTGATATTATGTGTCTCGTAGATTTTTGAAATGATTCCAAAAAATACTCAAAGCCCACCTACTATAAATTTTTATTCATATAGGAAAACTTTTTTTAATAATAAATTTGCTCCTTCCCCCATTTTAATCTCCATGAGATTCGTTTCCTAATATTAGGTATGACAAAAAAGATAAAAAATTTGAGATATTTAATTGATTACATGCATTCACTCCTTGGCAAATTCCTCTTTATGGGAGGTAAAAAAATTGCTTTTGCAAAAACAATTTGTTGTTTTTATGTTGACCCCTCTCAAAGCTATTTTTTTCTAAAATATTGAAAAATGCAATTTCCTTTTCAGTTTTGTATTTCAACATAAATTTATTCAAACATAAAAACATTTATTAAATACAATTCATGCATATGATTTCTTTGTGAATGCAGGTAAAGATCGATTCTTGATTGGCTTTGGCGGCCCACTTTTCCTCACCGCAAACATTCCATTAGAAATATCTTTCTCAACTTTAATTGTTTTTCGTGCTTCTTTCACACATTTATGTTTAAACAATTTCCATTGAATCGCTTGTTGCTTCTGTATCCACATCTGAATCACTTCAGAATCAGTCGGTTCATTTCTGATTGATTCTTTTATCTTTTGGATCTGTGTAGTTAATAACAATGATGACAAATCTGATAACTTCAATTCGAATGTTATTGCAGGTTCAATGACAGTAATTGTGAAAGGATATGGAACGTAATCTTTTAGATTTGGATCAGGAAACATTGTTTTTGGACCATAATTAGCAACACGCACAGAATGTTTACCTTTTGGAATTTTAATTGGAATAGAGAAGTTATTATCATTCTGATTTGGTTTATTTGACTCTTTGTATGTGGAAAAGTCTACAACGCGTTGTTTAGCTAAAAGTCCTTCCTCAACAACAAAGAATCCTTCAACAATCGTTTCTCGACCAATGGTATCGCCGGCTAAAAAATGATGTTCTTTCATGTTCTCCGCAAGGCGAGTGAATATTTGCGTTTGTTCTGGTAAAGATCGAAGAAATTGAAATTGTGGAATGTGGGATAAAAGTGCTGCTTTCTTCTCAAGAAGTTGGCGATCAAACCACGCTGCAGTATCTCTGTAAAGTTGTGGGTCAACTCGAAGTAAATATGATGGTTCATCAATAATTATTGTTGCATTACGAACATCGTTATTTGTAAGAGCTGTACTACCAAATTCTTGTGTGGGATGCTTTTTAGCAACACAGAAGAAATTTTTATCTGCACCTAAGGCTGATCGAAGTAATGATAAATGTGCAGGAGGAATCATTGCATGTTTAGATTCATCACCCCACATAATATAAACTGAACAAAGACCTGAAAAAACAAGATACCAACCATCTGGATCATCGCCTTGTTTAAATAAAATTGTATTTCCTTTTTTTTCTTCTCCTGTCATACATCGACAAACTTCACGACGTTCTTGTTCTGTATGAATAAATCTAACAAAATCAGGCCATTTACCAACAATTTCCATGATAGTATCAACATCCTGTTTTGTTCTTTCTGATGTTTTTACTTGTAATGCTGCATATGCATGTTCCAATGTTTTTTTATTTCCTTCTTCAACCTTTTTCTTTCGTGGAACTAAAATAACTTTTGGCTTTAATCTTCGTTTAATCATTTTCCTACTGTTGTTCATTTGATTTTTATTTCTGTTTAACAAAATACGTTAATAACAAACGTCCTTCTATCGTACATTTCAATATAAATTTTGTCCGACCAAAAATCAACACAAAATTCGGCGCACCCTAATGGACAAACGTGCTCATACCAAATGAAAAAAAAGTTGCAAGATAGGAAAACGTAAAGGGAAATCCAAATTGGTGATCATCAATTTTTATATAGTTTGTTAGCAAATAAAAATTTTAACAAATATCCAGTCCCAAAAATATGGGTTGATTAAAATATAAAAAGAAAATCGAGAAAAAGATTTTTTCGTGTTAACTTTTTCCTTAGTGAAGTGAGTGAAAAATTCGAATATTTTCCAGAAAATTACAAATTAAACCGAAAAAAATTATTAAATATGTTCTTTATATATAAACTACAGTGTAGACACGGGCTATATTAAGGTGTCGGTCTACATGTTTTTCACTGCAGTCCATTATTTTGTCTTTATTAATGTTAAAATTTATTTTATAATGACTATTTATGAAAGATTTGCCCTATACATTACTTCGTTATAAAGCTGTTCGTTTTTCATTGACTTTGCCACTGCCGCCGCCTTATCGAAACATTTATTTTGTATCAGCAAGTTGACCTTATTTTCATTATTTTGCATTTTGTCCACGAATGTCATCGCCTCCTTCTGCCTTCCGTAGCTGAAGCACTCATCAGCGAAAGTTTCCCAAGGCAACGGCTGCGATCTTCTTGCCATTTGCTCTAGCCCTGCCCATATCTGGTATTGTTCGAACGCCTTAATTTTTGTCCACGCCTGAGTCCTATCATTTGCTTTATACAACTTCGATATCTTATTAAACGCGGACTCATTATTTTGTGCGACAGCTATAGACATCCAATGTCTTGCTGAATGTGTTGGCACGTTTATATCTTTCGATTCATCACCGAGATTTAACTTTTGTAACAATTGTAACAACTCCATTTGCGTTTGTAATATTGAGTTCCATACATTATTCTTATCGATCATTCGTATTGCATTTAATATCTTCTTAGAGTTACTTCCAAATGCTCTACCAGAACCATAAAGTAACTCAAGGAAAAACCCTTTCATTATCGGATAATCTGGAATTTGAAGTATTTGTTCATACATTGGCTTAGGCCTTTCTTGTTGTTGCTTAATAACTGAATATAAATCTGCTAATTGAGAATAACTTCCTAACAAATTACCAAAAAGATTATATGACATCGTCATCTTCTTCGTGTACATATAAATAATCAATGCATTGCCATCTCGACTTTGTATTGCATCTGAAATAGCTTCTTTATCAGACCGTAATTCATATAATAAAAAGTTCATGCGATCAACAGGATCACGAACTCGATTAACTATCTTCTTAATGGATTCGTCAGATAATGAATACTTCTTTGAGATCTTCGCTAAGTGTAAAAAGTCAACGTTCGGATACGCAGATACTTTCTTAAGTATTAAATCGATTTCGCGATCACGATTTTCTTTTAACATGACTTGAGCCCAATTTTCGGCAATAATCGATTGATCTAAGTTATATATCTTCGCAAACGAATTTGCTAACTCATAGTATTGGATTTGGACTAAGTTTGACAAGAATTCGTTTTTGTCCATATTGTAAAAATCAGTGGAAAGTGTAGTGAACCCATATTTAAATAAATGTAATGTGTTAAGGACTCGAATGTCTTGAAGTGTTGACGCAAAACGATTATGATCAAATGATGGAACTTGATATTTGGCAAATGATGATAATACAAATAAGCGCTCACATACATTAACATCAAGTATATGTGGCGCTGCTGCTAATATGGACTCTATTAAAGTGGATAATGAAGATTTGATTTCTTCAAGTAATTTATAACTTTCAATGTTCTCATTATCAAAGTAAAGCTTGGCATTGTATAGCTTCTCAAGGTTTTCTGATATGGATTTTTGGAATAATGTTGATATTGATTGATGGATCTGCGTAATGACAACCAGCTCATTACGTGTGGGATTAGTTTGTTGGAAAACGCGAATAGAGTTCTTGTCTTGGACTAAAAAGAACACTCTTTGATCACTAATTCGTTGTGGATCTCGACCATTTTGGAAAAAGTATAATTTGCCACCAGAAACAAAAGAGACTGTAGAATCATCAACAAAAGCAACAGATGTAATAGCTTCTGTAGTTGATATGACTTTAAAATTAATACTTGGGTCTAATGATAATGTACATAAGGATTTGCCATCGGTTACCGATACAAGTTGACCGTTAGACGATACGTACATGAAGTATGGAGTGAACGGGAGATTGCCCAATAGTTTTGATGAGCTTTCAGTAACATGATACATTTCGGTTCCATAAACAATGTATCCGTTACCGTTGTTATATCCAATAAGTGAGACATTTGTATCATTTGTTGTTAACTTTCCCATAGAAAGTGGTGTAAAGCCATAATATGCTGAATCAAATACATAGAATGATTCATTATCTGCATAAAATGCAACACCACCTAGAAAAGAAAATTGTAATAAAACAGTAATATTAGGTGCTGGTGGTTCAATAACTTTATATAATTCACCACTAAGAGTAATAATAGATACCTCACCATTGTATCCTAAGAAACCAACGTATCCATTTAAACACCAAAATGCAGCAAGTGGTGAATGAATCTGAATGTTTGTTGTTGATATAAGTGGACTTCCTGAATTGGAAAAAACAGCTACTTTCCCATAATTTGATGCTTTAAAAAGAAGGAGCATTCCGCCATTTTGACCTGGTAGGAAAACGTTCGAAGGATTTTCGAATTCTGGTTCATTAAAATCATAAAGTGAATACTTCTGGTATTTGTTAGTTCCAATTTCTATCCACCCTCGAGTTTCTGGAGGCCAAATAAGATCCATTGTTTTTTGTATTTGACAAACCCAGTCAATTTTTTATAATTATTTCATCAAAGAGATATGTGATTATAATCATTTTAAGGATAAATTATTAGCGTGGTTTTCTTAGAGGTTATGCATGAATTTAACTTTTCAAAAAAAATTACAAATTTGAGATATTTTCAAATTGATATCAAAAATTATAAATAAAATGTAATTTAAATTCAAGAAAGATAAAATGAAATAAACTACTATCCTTTGCTATATTATTTATCTTTTATTATTGAATAAAATGATAAATTTTTTCAAAAAATAAAAAAAATCAGGTGCTGCAGTAACTTGAACCAAGTACCTGACTTAATTTGAATGATATTGGATGTTCGGACAAAATTTTATTAAATGTCGGATACAAAACTTGTAGAAGAAATACTAAACATTATAAAAACAGATGATGATGTTTCATTAAAAAGCAAAATAGAAAGTGGAATTTCAGTTGATGTACCTTTTCCACCTGAATTAGATTGTGAACCAGAAATCATGAAGAATGGTGTTCCATTAATATGCGCAGCATCATTTTATGGTTCTACGAAATGCATCCGTCTCCTTGTTTCTCTTGGATGTGATAAAAACAATGCAGATGATGAAGGATTTACAGCTTCTTATTATGCTTCATATGCAGGCAAAATCGAAATATTAGACCTATTAAAAGAGTTAGGTTTTGAAATCAAAGGATGTGGCCAAGCAGCTCTTAAAAGCCATAATTTAGAAACATTTAAGAAACTTCTTCAATTAAAATACATTAATATCGATGACAAAGACTTTTATAATACCACATATCTTCACCATGCAGCATTTGATGGTTTTGTTGAAGCCGCGAAGTTTCTTGTAAGTGAAACCAAAATAGATCTTAATGCTAAAGACCGAGATATTTCTATTAATTTTTTGGAATTTCATTAAAATTTTTCGAACAGCACTTCATTTAGCAGCGGGTAATGGTAATTACGAAATTTGCCAAATCCTTTTAAGTCAAAAAGGTCGAATTGATACTGAAATTAAAGATATTTATTCTTTTGTTAAAATGTTTCTTTTGTAAATTTTATGGAAAATTGCCAATTACATATGCCGCGATTCAAGGCGAATATAAAATTGTTGAACTATTCCTTGGCGGACCAGTTAATGAAGTTCAAAGTGATGGAATGTCTCCTCTAATGAGAAGTGCCGCATATGGAAAAGCTGCATTAACAAAGTTCTTATTAGAAATTCCGGATATTAATGTTAACTTACAAAATGATGATGGAATGGCCGCAATACATTTTGCGATTAAAGAAAAACAAGTTTATTGTGCACAGTTACTTTTAAATGATGAAAGGATTAATCCAAACATTCAAGATAATGAAGGAATTCATTTCTTGGTTTTAGAACTCCTCTTCATTACGCTGCAAAGAAGAAAATGATGGAAATCATTAAAACACTTCTTAAAACTAAAGGAATAAATATAAACATAGAGAATAAGGCAGGAGTTCTTTTATAGCTTTTAAGACACCAATGCAAGAGTTAAATGAGTTAATTGAAAGACCTTCGAAACAACCAAAAGATTAAATAAACAAATAAATTTAAACTTTTTTTTTACATAGTTCAAAATTTTTTTTTTTTTTAATTACATGAATGTTTATTAAGCGCTAAACAAAGATAAAAATGTTTCGATATTAGGAAGTAATGCTGTCTTCAGCAATTCAATTGCTTGTTGATACAAATTACCTCCTGTTTCTTCAAGAAATGTGTGCTTCTTTTTTGAAACTAAATCTATTACAACTTTATTTAATTCTTCAATACACATGTATAAAGTTTTTGGATTTTCATTTATGATAAGATGTTTTACTATTTCATGATTAATTGGTTTATTAATACAATTTAAAGAGTATATCAGAATACTTAAGGCAACTGTTGAAGGATTATATTTAAGAAAAGAAGAAAATTGAAATAATATTTCACTTAATGTAAATATTAAATGAAATAATGTTTGATCATAACCAATGTTATCTTCAATTATTTCTACAAATTCCCATTCGTTTGGAAGTGAAATATTATAATTTAAAGCATCAAGAATTTCTGTTTCGCATTTAGTAAAATCATGCGTTGTAAACTCACCATCACATTCACCAATTAAATCTATTGCATTAACAAGTGATGGACATATATATTTTGATGAAATCCATAAACATGTAGCTGCATAAAGTTGAATGCATTTTGTATTAGCATTAATTTTAAGTAAGGAATGATCAAAAATTGCAACAGCTAAAGAGAAAACAGATTTTCTGAGAGAAAAGTGGTAACATAATTTCCCAATCCATCCCACAACATGATATCTGAGAATTGATGTTATTCCAATTTGAGATAAATCAATTGGTTCAATTGTCTTTTGTCTTTGATAAAGTGCATTTAAAAACTCCTTGAAAAGTCTGTTATTTGATGATTTGGGTTTTATTTTTTTTGGCGTAAATGATTGAAATTTTAATGCTTTTGAATGATTTGGAGATACGTTCTCAAAACTTGCAAGTGGCCTTCTTATGCGATGTACTCTTGTAGGTGATGGTGAAAAAGAAGGACGTCTTGCCATTTTGGAAGTCATTCTTTGATTTGTCCTGTACGTTAAATTTGCCGATAGGAACATTTGAATGAGCAAGTTGCTTCAAGTATTCAAAAGTTTTATCTGATTTTTTGGCTGAACGCATCAAATATTTGCCATTCTGATTGTGGGAAAATATTTTATGCCCAATTTTATTTTATGAAAAAATATAATAGCGAAGAATATGAATCTATAACCCAATATCTAAAAACATCTACTGAAAGTATTGTCAATTCAAAAATTAATGCTCAAAATAAAAAATTTCATATCGATCCATCTTTTGTTTCCACACAATTAATCGATATTCTTCAAAAATCTCTCAAAAACGAAAAAGAAAAATATATTCAAAAGTTAATTTCTAAGTTGGATAATATCAACGAAGAGAAAAATTTTATAGAAAACGATTTAATTTCTTTTCGAAACAAAACGGAGAAAGAAATACAGAGGTATGGCCTTGAAAATAAAATTCTTAGAAATAAATTATCCTCTCTTGAAGAAGAAAATTTTCAACAAGATCTTATTCCAAATGAACTTGTTTCTAGTCTTCAATTTACAGCTCAAAACCTTTCATGTGAGATTGAGTCACTCCGTTTTTCTGTTCAAAAAATGCAAAGACAACAAATCAAAATTATTCATAAAGCCAAAAAACTTTGCACACAACAGCTTCAAAATTCTTATTCTAACGTTACCAAAAAGTATAAAGAGAAAATCAATAAACTAAATTATATTCTTCAAAATGAAGAAAATAAATTTAATGATACAAAGAACAAAGCGCAAAAAGTTTTAGATGCTGTTTTCGAGATGACTCCAAACAAAGCGCATTCGAATATAACAGCAGAGAATCTTTATGATAAAATAGATGAAATGAAAGAATTTGTACAAAATGCAATAAAATATCATAGAAAAATTGAAACAGAAAAGTTAAAACTGAAAATCGAAAATTATTTTCCTGGAATCGAATTGAATAATGAAGAAACAATTAATGATTCTTTTTGTAAATATATTGATAAAATCGAAAGTGAATCAGATTATATCAATGTTTTAAAGCAAGAGAAAGATAAAGAAAAACAGATGGAAGAAGAGTTGAGAAAATGTTTAGAGAAGTTAGAACATATAAATAATGTGAATAAGGATAATCAAAATAGAGATTTGAGTGGAGAATTCTTGAGATTAAAGTCCAATTGGGATTTACAAAGAAAAAATCTTAATGAAAAAATGGATTTATTTCGAGAAATTCGAATAGATATTTAATAAAATTTTTTGAAAATTCTTTTTCCTAATTGTTAGGAAAAAGGAATTTTTTAATACAAACATAAAAACAACGATTTTTTTGTAATGCATTTCAAATCTTTTTTTTTAATTGGAAAAATTAAAAACGCATATTTAAATATACGTTTAACATTTCAGCTATCGGCTATGATTTTGACCTTACTTAATTCGAACTAAGCAAGTCAATTAAAAAAACATCCCTTTTGTGGCGGTTTTGCCATGGTCAATCATTTTCATTTATGCAGGCAAAACTTGTCCTTGTAGGAGATGGTGGCGTCGGAAAAACAACTTTTGTCAAACGCCATCAAACTGGTGAATTCGAAAAGAAGTATATCCCAACTCTTGGAGTTCAAGTTTCGCAATTATCTTTCCAGACTACACATGGTGTTTTAACATATAACATTTGGGATACAGCAGGTCAAGAACGTTTTGGCGGTCTTCGTGAAGGTTATTATCTTGAAGCAAATTGTGCCATCATCATGTTCGACGTTACTTCACCAACAACATATCGTAACGTCCCAACATGGCACCGTGATCTTGTTCGTGTATGTCCAAACATTCCAATTGTTCTTGTTGGTAACAAAATTGATGTTCGTGACAGGAAAGTTCAAGCAAAGCGTGTTATTTTCCACAAGAAGAACAACATGAGATACTTTGAAATCTCAGCAAAGAGTAACTACCACTTTGAACTTCCATTCCTTTCATTAGCTCGTTCATTGTCAGGCGATCCAAATCTCCAATTCACCACAGCAACTGTTTTAATGCCACCAGAAGTTGAAATGGATCCAAATCTTGCTGCACAATATGAAGCTGAACTTCAACAAGCAGAAGCTATTCCACTTCCAGAAGATGATAATGATTTCCTTAATTAAAGTTTCAAGTTTTTAACATTTTTTTTATAAACAACCAAGACATACATCAAATCAGAAGGAAACATAAAGAAACAATATTCTAAATAAATAGTCAAATAAAAATCAAAAGTTATCTTCGGTTAAACAACTTTTTGAATACTTATTTACTTCACTTTTATCGGTGTAAAGTTTTTAATTTTTAAGACGATAATGGGTTTAACGTACATAATGTTAACGTCAAATTTAACTTCATTTATGGAGTTAGTCGCTCTTGCACCAACCAGAAACAGAAAGCAACATGTTTATTCATCTTCAAAAAGGACTATTTGGACACCAGAAGAAGATGAACTCTTAATTACATTGATGACAAATAATCAAACAAATTCTTGGAGCGTCTTGGCAAAGTACTTCCCAAACAAAACTGCACCACAAATCTCTGGAAGATGGGAAAAGGTATTAAACCCACAACTTGTGAAAGGGTCTTGGACACGTGAAGAGGATGAAATAATCTTGGATTTTGTTAAAAAAAATGGAGTAAAAGACTGGGCAAAACTAGCTCTCCTCCTCAACGGAAGAACAGGAAAACAATGTAGAGAGCGTTTCAAGAATCATTTAGATTCAAATGTTGTGCGTACTCCATGGACTCAAGAAGAAGATGAAAGACTAATCGAATATCATAACAAACTAGGAAACCAATGGACAAAAATATCTCCATATTTCCCAGGACGTTCAGATAATTGTATTAAGAATCGATGGAATAGCACCTTAAGAAAAAGAATCGAGAGAATGCAAAAAGGTGAGCCATTAGTACAAAAGAGAGGAAGAAAACCAAAGTCCAATGAAATACCAAAACCAGAAATAGAAATTGTACAATATGATCAAATAGAAGCCTGCTCATCACCCAACATTTCCGATGTACAATCAAAAATAATTCACTTGGCGCCAATTGCATTTGAACCTTTTTCTTTGTTTAGACAGAATTTTAATCAACCAACGATTTGCCCAACACTAGAGCAAAGTCGGAATGACTTAGAAAGGTTGCTTAGTGCAAGGATTATAGATTAATTTGTTTCTTACAAGAAAATAATTGAGTAAAAATAGCTATGAGCGAAACCTTTGAGAAACCATTATTTTGTGAATTTCTTTGAAGTTGAATTTATGTTTCATAAAAACTTTTCGATCATATATTTTTATCCAAAAATTGTTGTGCCCTCCTGAAAATCCAATTATCATTTCTCGAGAAATCAGTATTTTATTAGAAAAAAATTTTCAATGAAATTCAATGATTTGCGGGTAGAACACCTCACCTCACTTTTCTAATTTTTGCTCAAAAATCATCATTTCATATTTATATACCTTTAACTTTATTTATCATTTTCGACAAATAATTGTAGGAAATTCATTTCAAAATAAAATTATATCAATTCCCGAAGAAATGTCTTTCATTACTTGAATTTATCTATTCAAATCAAAAAAAACATAATTTGATATTAACTCGATGATGAAAGTGTTTATAAACAATTAAACATTCATTTTCTCCAAGTCAAACATATACCATTTCTCAGTAACAGTTTAGTGTGTTTCAAATTTTTAGGAATATATTCAATTGAATTTCCTATCGTGTGTCAGCTTGTTTACAATCTCTCACAAAAGCACGCATATAAAAAGTGTAAAAATTATCGTAGCAGGTTAAAACGCTTTTTATTCAAAAATTGGGTTTTCGGTTTGAATTTGTGTTGTTTACGATCGAGCAGGTGAGGAATCCAACCGACGTCACAATCATTCCATGTTATTGCTTCTGATGGGCATAGCATATTCATACAGTAAACCCACCCAACTTCTTGAAATCACAACTCGTCCTTATCTTTACAAGTTAGGACTTAAACTTGGAAAGACAGTTACTCTTCGTGACATCCCACAATCCGAATTCGATGATTGGAAAGCCAAAGGATTCCAATGGGTTTGGTTCATGGGCGTTTGGCAAGTAGGACCAAATGGTGTTCAACATTCTAAGACTGATGCCGGTTGCATTGCCGGATATGATGTTAACTGCCCAGGCTGGACAGAAGAAGATGTCATTGGTTCACCATATGCCATTGTTAAATATGATGTTAATGTTGACATTGGAACTCTTGATGATCTCAAATGGGTTCGTGAACAACTTAAAGCACGCGGAATCAAATTAATGCTTGACTTTGTACCAAACCACTCAGCCACAGATGCACCAGAAGTTACCGAAAAGCCAAATTATTATATTCGTGCTCCACCTGGTGTTACAGATTCCACCCGTTATCTCAGCAATGGTGTTGCCTATGGATGTGCCGAATGGTGTTCTCCATGGATGGATACAGCCCAATTCAATTATTTCGATTATGAATTCCGTGGTCGTCAAATCCAAATATTAAAGAAAATCGCATCCTTAGCCGATGGCTGTCGTTGCGACATGTCCCATGTCATTCTCAAAGATGCATTTGAGAAATATTGGAAGACCGAACTCGATGCATATGGCTATACCAAACCAGAACGTGAATTTTGGGAAGAAGCCATCGAAGCAGTCAAGGCCGTATATCCTGATTTCATCTTCTTAGCCGAATCATATGGTGATAATGAGGCCAAGCTTGTTTCACTCGGCTTTGACTATGCGTATGACAAGATCCCCTATGACAAGCTCACATACCAAGACCCGAGTGGCTTTATCCAAGAAATCCGCAATCGCAATAATGAGTATATGTCACATATGTGCTACTTCACTGAGAACCACGACGAAAAACGTGCAGTTGCGAACTTCTTTAACAACTACGATGCAGCTAACGCCGCAGCAGCAGCATTACTCACATTGCCTGGAATGAGATTCTTCAACCAAGACCAATGGCTTGGCCCTAAGAACAAGATCGACGTCCACTTGAGGCGAGCTAATGCCGAACCGCCCAATTCCGTCTGTGTATACTTCTACAGCAAATTGTTTGAGATATTGAAGATGGACGTAATGAGAAACGGCGAATTCCAACAGTTGACGTGCGAAGGCGCAGCGATCTCCGCGTGGAAGTACAGCTTGGGCGACGAGCACATTTTGGTTACAGTCAACTTCGGCAGCGGCACAGCAGGAGGAGCAATCAAGCTCGACGACGCACCGCAATGCGATAAAATTACAGTGAAGGAGTTGTTGACCGGTGATAACTACGAAAGAAATGGATACGAATTAAGAAACAGTGGTTTGTTTGTCATATTGGATCAGTACCAAGTGCAAATATTTAAGTACTAAATGGCCTTTTATTCAAAGTTTTTGGTAAATTTTTAAAATTTTTGAACAAGAGTTACAAGAGCTCATTTATGGTCTTTCATTACATTTTATAAATATATAAAATAGGTATTTTTAAGTTATGTTGGTTGACACCAAAAAAAATTTCAAAAAATCTTGGTGTCCATTCAAAAGATATTCAAGTTGATATTTTTTAGAAATGCATATATCATGGAATAAAAAAAAAATTACGCAGAGGGAAATCTTGAAATATCTCATTACGAAAATGTAATGATAAAAAAATTATTTTTTACTCAAAACACCATCTCGTTTCTTTAATATAATCATTTTGTGAGTATATCTTCTATATATAAACCAAAATAACACATTTTTTGGAAAGATAAATTCGTATTAGAATTGAAGAACGTTAAGTCCCTTCATGTTGTAGAGATATACTGAAAGCTACATTATAATAGCGGGTGCAAAAAATTCAATACTTTTTCATTTTGTAGCATATCCAATTTATATCATGACATCGCAGTAGAAGCCGTCTTACACATGCGAAAATAATGAAGTAGTTGCGGCAAAAAGCCCATTAGCCTTCTCTGCCATACCCCTCCAAATTGTGAATGAGGTTTTCGCCGTTTTTGGATACGAAAAATTTCAAAAAGTCTTCAATAGTGGGTTATGTATACAAAATATTTTTTACACCATTCAAATTAAACCAATAAACAGAAATATTGATCGATGTTTAACGGTTGTTTTTTATTCAATTGAATTGCTTTCTCCATGCTCGTCTTTTCATCAATTCTGTATGCTTTTCATTCTATCAAGCTTAATGCAACTTTTCAAGCTCCCTACGGATGTGGAAAAGGAAGTGTCAAACTTACATGGAATAAAAATGAAATCAATGATAATACTTATTATAAAATTTTTCAAAAAACATCGGAAGATGACTACGGTTGGGAAGTAATAAGTACGTATAAGAAAGATACATATATTAATGTTTTGAATATTTATCCTTCAAATAGTAGTAAAGGCCAGAAATCAAATTCAACACCTTTTCCTATTCCCATAGCAGATATGAAATTTAATTCTCAAAAGGGTGATCCTGTGGAATACCCTCTATCAGCATCTTTAAAAGTTTGGATGGAAGGTGGTAAGATAAATGGAGTAACCTCACAAGCTTATGGCAACAATACTGATACAGACGAAACAATAATGAATGTAACACTTATTTCAATTGATGAATTTGAAGCAGCAGTTAGAAATGATAGTGAATGGGTATATCTGTTTGATGTTATTGTTCTTGGTTTCTGGACTGAAAATGGAGGCTTTTCTCTCTCAACAGAATGTTCAGAGAAAATTATTCAGCAATACATTCAAAGAGGATATGGTTTTCTTGCAGGTCATGGAGTATTATCTCCATTATTTTGCAATATGACCGATGAAGGATACAAGGCTGCAAGCTTAGTATCAATTAGTAACTTGTTTGGAATGGAAGTTGAACTAGCAAAATATCTAGTGCTCGATCCAGTAATATTTATCTTCATAATGATAGCTTAATTCATAAGTATCCATGGAAACTTAAAAATCCGAATAAAGAAAAACATGAAATTTCCGAGACATATACAACAAACCAAACTACCAGCGGCAATATTAGGTTTTATCTGAGTTATTATGATGATGAAAAAAAATCCAAATTTTATCTCACAACATACGGCAATACTGCAGTAATTCAATTAAGAGAAAATCCAAATTATTACGAAAAAAAAATCCTTACGAATACAATTTTTCACCTGAAGCAAAGAATAAATGAAAATCATTTTGAAGATCATGTCTATTCTCAAGATTTAGCAAAGCCATTAAAACCAGAAATTAGTTATGATAAAACTAATCACATTATTAAAGTACATGCTGATGATGAAGGAACTAAATATTTCTACAAAGTTAAAGAGTATGATTATACTGGAAATTGTATCTCAGAGTCAAATGTAGCAAGTGTCGATGTTGTTACAGGAATATTTAAATATTTATATATAATTAATAATGATGATGATGTTTCGAGATCAGATAAAGAGGAAGAATCACTCAATGGTTTTATTAACATAAGTGATAAAAAAATAACAAATTCACACTATATTCATGTAAGTGCTGTTGATAATGCTAATAACATTGGAGGAAAAACATCATGCAGATTAATGGAAATTACACAAGAACCAATCACATATCCATTTTCACCAAGTAATACATTTTTTAAATCAAATACATATACACAAAGTAATACATATACTAAGTCAAATACATATTCTAAATCGAATACATATTCTAAATCAAACACATATACTAAATCAAACACATATACTAAATCAAACACATATACTAAATCAAACACATATACACAAAGTAATACATACACTAATTCGAATACATATACACAAAGTAATACATTTTCTAAATCGAATACATTTTCTAAATCGAATACATATACACAAAGTAATACATTTACAAATACATTAAAATCAGGTGAAATATTGACACATTCGTATATTATTACACAATCGTTATATATCACACAAACGATTATTAATCAAACATTTATAACGGAGACACAACTTTTCACAGAAATTGAACGAACAGAAACATATATTCGAACTGAATTTATATATTATAAATATAATGTTGTTCAATTTTCATCATATTATTATTTTTATTCTGATTTTTATACTATTATTGAAGGATACGAAATATCAGGAGAAGAAGGACTTTCTACAGAAGTTTTAATTGGTATTATTTGTGGATCGATTGGTATTTTATTTATTCTTATTGGGATTATCATGTTTTTTAATTAAAAGTAATCATAATAACAACGAACGAAAAGAAGACGATGGAGAATCAGAAGAAAGTATATTGACAGGAATCAAAGAACCAATTCAAGAAGAAGATGTCAACAAAGACATCAGCACATTTGTTCTTGGGGAAGATGACAAATGGCTATGATCATAAAATAGAGCGATTCATAATATTGATATCGAATTTAATCGATAAAACTTAGCCAAAAAAAAGTAAAACAAATTCCATAAAAAAAAAACTAGTTTATTTAATGTTACTGTTAATAAGCTGATCAATTTTCTGGAACTTCTATATTGTATGATTTGGAAAAAATTAGTTCTATGTGATAACCTATGATTAACATACTGATAATTATTACTCATATCAAATATTTAAAATTTGATATTGTAGCATAAGGATAGATAAAGAAACAAAAATAGAGAAAGTTTTATAAAAGTTCCTGATGAAGATGTACATGATGTTCATCATTTTAATTTCAAAATTTATGAAAATGTTTGCTAACAAAAAATTATTCTTTTTAGATTCTGATTCCAAATTAAAAAATGTAATAACAGTATTCCCAGTATTAAATTCATGACAATTTTATACCTTAATTTCTTTTGATGTAACTGTTGATTAAAGTTCCTGAAATATATGATAAAATAATATAAAATTTTGATTAATTTTATATTTATATAACGTATACAATATGTAAATATAATATCAAGAATGTATTTTTATTTGTTTCTATTGGGTTTTTAAGTTATAGACATAAAATAAAATCAAATTAAATTGTGACCATTCAAAGAATATCTTAAGATCCTAATAGAAAAATTATATAAATTCGATATCAATATTATGAATCGCTATTTTATGATCATAGCCATTTGTCATCTTCCCCAAGAACAAATGTGCTGATGTCTTTGTTGACATCTTCTTCTTGAATTGGTTCTTTGATTCCTGTCAATATACTTTCTTCTGATTCTCCATCGTCTTCTTTTCGTTCGTTGTTATTATGATTACTTTTAATTAAAAACATGATAATCCCAATAAGAATAAATAAAATACCAATCGATCCACAAATAATACCAATTAAAACTTCTGTAGAAAGTCCTTCTTCTCCTGATATTTCGTATCCTTCAATAATAGTATAAAAATCAGAATAAAAATAATAATATGATGAAAATTGAACAACATTATATTTATAATATATAAATTCAGTTCGAATATATGTTTCTGTTCGTTCAATTTCTGTGAAAAGTTGTGTCTCCGTTATAAATGTTTGATTAATAATCGTTTGTGTGATATATAACGATTGTGTAATAATATACGAATGTGTCAATATTTCACCTGATTTTAATGTATTTGTAAATGTATTACTTTGTGTATATGTATTCGATTTAGAAAATGTATTCGATTTAGAAAATGTATTACTTTGTGTATATGTATTCGAATTAGTGTATGTATTACTTTGTGTATATGTGTTTGATTTAGTATATGTGTTTGATTTAGTATATGTGTTTGATTTAGTATATGTGTTTGATTTAGAATATGTATTCGATTTAGAATATGTATTTGACTTAGTATATGTATTACTTTGTGTATATGTATTTGATTTAAAAAATGTATTACTTGGTGTATATAACTAGATTTAGTATATGTATTACTTTGTGTAAATATATTGGATTTAGTATACGTATTTGATTTCGTAAATGTATTTGTTTCAGGCTTTATTGTTGTTATCTTCTGAATGCCTTTTATATTAAATGTTGATATTGATCCAATATTACTGGCATTATCAATTGCTGCAATATGAATGTAATTTTCGAAATTTCCAGCTATATTAAAATCAATAATATTATTTGATGTAGAATGATCAAGATCTTTAACGTCTGACCGCCATTTCGTGTTAAAAGTATAAATGTATTTTGTTATATTGGTTTCGACCTTTATCGTTATTTTATTTGACTCATCAATAAGATTTCCTTCATAGTCATATGCTTGAACCTTGTATTCATATTCAGTTCCAACATCATGAGCAATAATATATAGACAATTATTTTCTGTATTGTATACAAGATAATCGATTTCAGGGCCATTTTTATCATGTGCATAGATATGATCTTCAAATGTATTATTTGTTGTTCTCTGCTTCAGATGGAAAATTGTGTTTGCAAGAATCTTTTTCTCTATTTCAGTAGGCATGAAATTTTCATTATCAATTTTTAGTTGAATCATTGCTGCATTATTATTTGTCGTGAGATAGAATCTATTTTTTGCTTCGGTTCTATATTCTGTTATAAGTGAAAACCAAATATCCCCTGTGGCAGACTGAAATGTTGTTTTGGTATCAGTAATCGTGATTTCATCTCTATAATTTCCAATATTCCATGGGTATTTTGTAAGTAATCCTTTATTACGAAGTCTGATTTTAGAAGAAGAGTACTGGTCAAAATGACCATTATCGATTTCTTTAACTTTAATTCCAAACATATCACGAATAAGAACTAAGCTTTCAGGAATATATTCACCATCTTCATAATCACAAAAAATATATGATAATGTACCATGTCCTGCAAGAAATCCATATCCCCGATTGATGTATTCTCTAATGGTTTGATTCGAACTCTTTGTAGAAAGAGAATAACCACCATTTTCTTCTCAAAATCCAAGAACAATAACATCAAAGTGATATATCCATTCATCATTATTTTCAACTTTTGTTTCGAATTCATCAATTGTAATAGTTGTTACATTCATAATCGGTTTGTTGGTCTCACCAATGGTAATATTACCATAAGCAAATGATGTCTCGTCATCAATTGAACCACCTTCCATCCAAACCTTCAATGATGCTGATTTGGGTAAACACTTATCATTTGCATCAATACCAAACTGCATTCTTGCATCGGGAATATAATATTTCCAATTTCTAATCGTTTTTTGACCTTTAGTACTGTTGGACATTGATGGATAAATATTTAAGACATTAATGGGATTTCGATTCTCATATGTACTTATTGTCTCCCAATTATTATTCCATTGCAAAATTTTATAGTACACATGATTTACATTAATTAGTTTCGTTTCCCACTGAAGATATACCCCTCCTTTCCCATTTGCATATGTAGTATTGGAGGTAGCATTGAGTATTATAGTTTGGTTCGATATAATCAGCAAAATACATATGAACATTAGAAGAAAAAGAACTCTTTTGACCGATATACAATGATTCACGTGGTGTTGTTTTAAATTGAGACAAAAGTAATAACTTTTTCAGACATAATTGTTGGTTTGTCAATTGAAATTTCTGAGTGAACAAATGGTGTTATTTCAACAACTGTTGTTTTTTCAAATTTGAATCAAACCCCCAAATTGCGTCGAATTTTATGAAAAGTTCACATGAATAAGGGATGCAAAATAGGCTTTTCTTCATTTCATTTATTATTTATCTCAGACATTATTCAACTTGAATTTGTAACAGAGTGGTTTAGATACAGTGGGTTCATTATCTTGAATTCAAAAATAGTTATCACTATTGATTAAGTTAAAAAAAATTCAGTTAATATCATATGTTGAATCAAATCATAATTAAAGAGTTTCATTTTTACTAAGTAATTCATATGGATTCTTTAAATTGACAAAGAATGTTTTCAAAGATTAAGAATTTTCTTAATAAAATTCGTGCTTTTCTTTTATCTAGAATGTATCTTCATATATATTTAAAAAAATTGTATTTTCTTTAGATGTTGTGAATATAAATCAGAGAAATTGAACATTGCGTTAAATGTTGTTGTTTCTTCATCATTTTTAATGCTTTTTTTTAAACTGCTTCATATAATTACCTTATTTAATACATTTTCAAACTTTCTACAAACAACACCAATTATATTAAAATTTTTATTAAATTACAATTTCTATCATTATTAATATCATTATTATACTTGAAAAGGGAATAAAAATCAATATTAATATTAACATTTAAAATCAATCAACATGAATTGGAAACATTCTTCATATCAAATATTTATGAATACAATAAAAATTGATTTTATTTTCATGATGAGCAAAATATTATATCAACATAAATCTATTAATCATGCATTGAAATTTGATATTTGATGTTTATAACCATTTGTCATCTTCACCAAGAACAAATGCACTGATTTCTTTATTCACATCTTCTTCTTGTGTTGGTAAATTTCCGTTACTAACTGCACTTTCTTTCGATTTTTCATTTCGTTTGTTATTATGATTACTTTTAATTAAAAACATGATAATCCCAATAAGAATAAATAAAATACCAATCGATCCACAAATAATACCAATTAAAACTTCTGTAGAAAGTCCTTCTTCTCCTGATATTTCGTATCCTTCAATAATAGTATAAAAATCAGAATAAAAATAATAATATGATGAAAATTGAACAACATTATATTTATAATATATAAATTCAGTTCGAATATATGTTTCTGTTCGTTCAATTTCTGTGAAAAGTTGTGTCTCCGTTATAAATGTTTGATTAATAATCGTTTGTGTGATATATAACGATTGTGTAATAATATACGAATGTGTCAATATTTCACCTGATTTTAATGTATTTGTAAATGTATTACTTTGTGTATATGTATTCGATTTAGAAAATGTATTCGATTTAGAAAATGTATTACTTTGTGTATATGTATTTGATTTAGTAAATGTATATGACTTAGAATATGTATTTGAATTAGTAAATGTATTTGAATTAGTAAATGTATTTGAATTAGAATATGTATTCGATTTCGAAAATGTATTTGATGGCACAACTGAACTTGCCTTTGAGTATATATTTGATGTCCAAGCTGTTATGTGCTCTTCTTTTTTGATTTTATTGATTTTTCTGTCAAACATTTCTCCAATGTTGTTGGCATTATCTATTATTTGAATATGAACATAATCATCATAATATTCTGAGTATTCAAATTCGATTATATTCTCTTCAATTTCGGCGAAATATTGATCAGTATCGCATGTTCTCTTTTCATTAATTTTGTATTTATATCTTGAAATACCTGTCGTAACATTAACAGTTTCTTCGTTTGATTCAGTAATGTAATTTCCTTCATTATCATATGCTACAACTTTGTATGTATATGAACTTCCAAGATCATAAGCATAAATTCTTATCCTTTTTTTATGATGTATTATGTTTTTTGAAATTGATGATACTTTCGGGGCTTCCCAATCATGCGAGTAAAAATGATCTTCAAAATGTTCATCGGTTGTTCTCTGTTTTAGGTGGAAGATTGTGTTTGCAAGAATTTTCCTCTCTTTTTCTGAAATATCATCACTATTTCCTAATTGAATAACTGCTGTATTACCATATGTTGTAAGATAGAAATTTTGTTCATTATCATTATTATTCTTAAATGAATACCAAATATCTCCTGAAGCATACTGGTTTGTTGTACTTGTACTACAAATCGAAATTGTTTCCTCATGAATTTCCCATGGATAATTATTAATAAGTCCATTTCTCTTGCTGTTTGTAATTTCATCAGAGCCAATTCCGTCAGAACAGCAATTATCAATTTTATCAACTTTATCAATCATAATTCCAAACAACTTGCGGATCGAAACCATACTTGCATCATTGTATTTATCTGTTTCACTAATTGTACAAAATATAGGTGACAACACGCCATGCCCTACAAGAAAACCGTGTCCTCTATTAATATAATCTCGAATAGTTTGATTGGAAATATTGGTTGACAATGAGTATCCTCCATTATAATACCAGAAGCCAAGAACAACGACATCAAACTGATATATCCATTGAGTGTCATTCGCGATTGCTTCTTCGAATTCAGCAATAGATTTAAGTGTTACATTCATTGTCATTTCATTAGTTTCGTTATAAAAACTGTAAGTATCTGATGAAGTATTATCAATTTTTCCTCCTTCCATCCAAACCTTCAATGAAGCAGATTCGGGTATAGTCCGTTCATACTCATTTGAGACAGTCTTAAATGACATTGAAACAGTTGGAATGGAAAATTTTTCTTCTGAATTTGATTCATATCCTTTACTACTATTTGAAGGATAAATATTCAAAACCTTAATGGGAACTCCTTTTGTGTATGTGCTTATTGCCTCCCAATCATTATCATTGATTTTTCGAAAAATTTTATAATGAGAAAAATTCGAATAATTACCATTAATTTTCCATTTAAGATCAACGCCACCTTTCCCCCGACCATACGAAGAATTGGAAGTAGCATTTAAATTAATTTCAATAATAGATATAACACCAAAGATACAAAAGATCATTTGTTTTGTGAAAATCAAACTACAGAATATTTTGAACTGCGATAAAGTCATTTGACAACTTTTCACGGCTCTTAACAACTTTTTCAAATATGCATACTCAAAATCGAAAGCATTCTTTCGGAAGTGAAATACAATCGATCGGTTTCAATTGAATTGTCTTACAAAAAGTTTTATCGTTTTCCCCTTGATTTCCAGTTTATTACTGTGACAGGTTAGGCGTTAACCAAACAAACACAGTGAAAGAATGTTGCAAAAATCAAATCCAACTTTGCTCGTGTTTTATATCTAGGTTGTCTCAACAAGTCAAAGCAACTTCAAATTTTAAACACCATTTGGCCTTTTTTCGTTTTATCTACTTAAATAAAGCTTATAAAATGAATTAACAAACAATAAATCTTTTCATATCCTTTTCATATTAATTTCCAAAGAAATTATTTCTATATATATCACAACAATTTTTGAATTTTTTAACATTAATGTTAAATGAATTCATAAATGCATTATTATTTTTATTTAAATCTGTATTAAAAATCACGTATTTTCTTGAGGTTCTGAGACCAAATCAAGAAATGTTGTAACTGTTTCCCCAACTTCATTTTCCCCATTTTCTTTTGCAATTTCTTCTAATGTGTTCAATGCTCCATTTTGTTCAAATATGCCGGTTACCATTTGTGTGAAGTCGTCTGTATTAATCTTTGTGATCAAACAATTCATTGTGTATGCAACATCTGATGCGACTTCTACACCGCTAAAGACGCATTCACTCATCATCTCAATAATTGTTTCATTAAAAAATTCGTTTGCATCTTCTTCTGTTGATTTCATAGCAAATTCTCTTAACAATGGAATGAGTAATACTTTGATACCAAATGAACATGAATTGAAAATATTCCAAAAATCATTTGATATCATCCTAAGAATGAGATCATGAACATACTCTTGTCCATTCATTGTCCAAACTCGAAGCATTTGCATTAAGTTAATGATGACTTTGGTATCATCCCACCGGAAACAACTTAAAACATCTGAAATAATATCAAATTTATCAAATTCTTCAAAAGGGAAATCTGGAACTTGACTAATTTGATAAAGGAAATTTGCACATGTTCTGCGAAGTTTTTTATGATTTGAACGCAGACCTTCTGAAATTACACTAAGTAAAGATTGTTGAAAAAAGATTTCATATATTGAATATGTCTTGGAAAAAAGTTGAAGAAGACCTTTCAAACCACAATGTTTCGCATATGGAAGTTCTTCATGACAAATAGATATGAAAAAAGGAATGGCATGATTCTGAAACGAAACTTGATACTGACCAAAATCTTGTTTAGATGAAGCAAGAAAAAATTTGCACTTGGATTCATAGACTTCTTTTGTAGGACATTGAAGAGAACTCATTGTATCAATAATTCCATTTTCAAAAACTGCTTCTCGAAGTGTGAGTGATTTTTCGATGGAATACATTGCCACAAAGATCGCATAAATTATTATTTCTTGTTCATCACTTTTATTGATAAGAAGATTGATCCACTCATAAAATCGTGTATGAGCTAAAAGCTCTTGTTTCTCTTGTTCAAAAATTTGCGTAATGTAGC
Organism: Histomonas meleagridis; assembly: GCF_020186115.1. Classification (NCBI taxonomy): domain Eukaryota; phylum Parabasalia; order Tritrichomonadida; family Dientamoebidae; genus Histomonas; species Histomonas meleagridis. The sequence continues at coordinate 545,568 of NW_027150746.1, forward strand.
AAAAAGATAAAATAACAGCTCTTTGTGTTCTTGTATCTTGTAAATAATTTAAATAAGCAAAGAAGACATCAGGACTCATTTCTTCTAATACAAAATTTGTATTCCTTCTTAAATAATCAGCAATTTGGAAAACAGCATAAAAACTATTATTTTGACTTAAATCCATTAATGCATTTCTAACTTGACTTTTAGAAAGCATTTCTTGTTCCTTTTCATTTCCATCCTTTTGTTCATGAACCAAATCCAAAAAATCTGTCTTAATGCCAAATTGTTTAGTTCTTTTTTTTTCGATTTTTTGTCTTTTGTAATTCATTTAATGGCTTTGTATGTCATAGTGACCGTTAAAAAATGGGGGCAAGTACCTCTGAACCAGGTGCAGAAAATCGCCTTTCTCAACCTGGAACAGATCATGAAGAGTCAAGTGAACAAACTGGCGTAAGCGAACAAAATGGTTCATCCGAAGTTGAAGCAGAATCTCTCAACTCAAGTCGAATCGAATCCGACAATACATTAATTCCAATTCAAATTATGACTCAACATAGACGTGGCGGATTTGTCACCTTCATGTATCTTACAAATACTCTTCTTGGTCCAGGTATTGTTGCAGTCAGTTCAACATTTAAAACAACAGGAATTGGTCCTACAATAATTATTGCTATTGCTGCCGCTTTATTATGTTATATTTCATCATCTCTGTTCATCAGTATTCATCATAAACTCGAAGTGAATACACTGAATGAACTTGCAGATAAAACATTTGGCGGTAAAGCAGCTCGTGTCATTTTATCTATTCTTTGTCTTTTTTTCGATCTCACACTTGCATCCACAAATCTTGTTATTGGGACAGATCAAGTCAAATCTTGGCTTAGCCTTACCGGTCTTAATTTGTTAGGATTCAAAAAATGGTGTTTAATCCTTTTCTTGTATACACTTGTTATCCCTTCTATGCTCACTATACCACGCCATTTCGAATTTCTTGACGGTTTTCAAAAACTTACGGTGTTTGGAATTGTTTTATATGCTGTCATCATCACCATTAAAGGTTTTACGGTAGGCTCTCTTCCAGCTGAAACTGTTATTGGATATTGTTTTGATATGAGCGCATTTACATCTTTTGCAGTTCATGTTTCATCTTTCTGCTTGCCAATTCATTTGATTCCTTTGATTGTTCATTACAACCCAAAGAAAATAAGGCGAAAAGTGATCTCAGGAATTTCACTTATTTTCGATTTTATTGTAATTGTAACGCCTGGTGTTGTAGGTTATCTGACGTATGGATCTGATGTCAAATCAGATGTTTTAAATTCATATCCATCAAATGGTATGTTTCATTTGATTTTTTGCTCTTAAACTTTTTCAGAAAAAGAAACGATATAAAAATTCAGAAAAAACGATCCGTTTATTCTGAAAAAGTTATTCTTTATTTTTTTGAAAGTTTCATGAGCAAAAATCTTTTTACTTTTATAACTAACACATAGATGCACTTATGATCTTTGTAAGGGTGATCATATTTTCACTTGTAACTTTCACATATCCACTACTTGTAAATTCAATCACTGGGATTTTAGGCGAAATGCTCTTGAATCAGCCAGATCCTGCTGAAATGACACTTGTTCAACGCTTAGTTCTAATTCCTATTGTTAATATTGTATCTTTTTTGTTGGCACTTATTTCGAGTGATCTTCAATCAACATTAGGTTTAGGAGGAGCAATCACTGGTTGCTTGGTAGCATTTGCATTTCCTGCTTTTTGTATGTTGAAGTTTACTTCAAAGAAATGGTATCATTATAAGAAAATTTTGTATTTTCTATTTTGTGTTTTTGGTATTATTGTTGGAGGTATTTCAACATACACGTCGATTGCAGATAAAATTAGTTGTTATAAGAATGGCTTACATGAATATTAATGAAAATAATTTTGTTTTACTAAAGAATGATGTTTGTTTTAACTGGTTTTTGTTGTTTCGTTTTGAGAGATTATAAAAACTGCCTTGATCACGTACGTTTAATTTTTATTATAATGTATAAAAGTCCATACAAATCACCTTCCAGGAGGTCATTCACAAGCTCAACACCACAGTCATTAAGCATCTCTAGTTACTCAAACAATACATCGAATAAGTCACCATTCAACAGAGATAGATTTGTAGGATCAAATAAATCCCCATCGAGACAATCTTTAATGAAAGAAAACATGCCACCTGATATGGACTATAACTATGGAAAGAAACTCATGGATACACCAACAAAACATAGAACAGCAAAACCTGTTATTAATGATAAAATCCTTGATGCACCAGATGTGTTAGGCGAATTCCCTTGTAAGATACTTGATATTAATCAAAAGAACGAGATAGCTGTTGCTTTAGGTTCAAGCGTTTATGTATGGGAAGAAGGACAAGCAAATGAACTTATGCATGGTTGTACAGCAATTAATGCTGTTTGTTGGGTTGGTGATTATGTTGCCTTATCTGGATCTGGTTATGTAGAACTTTGGGATGTTTCTAGAATGTGTGCAGTGAAAACCCTTAACGGTCACGATAAACGTGCAGCAGCGCTTGCTTATGGTAACGGTCTCTTTGCAACCGGAGGTGCTGATGGCATTGTGAATGTTTATGACCTTAGAGCGGATACTGTTCAACCATATCATGCTCACAAAGGTGAAGTTTGCTCATTAAGTTGGTCACTTGATGGTAGAAGTCTTGCTTCTTGTGCAAGTGATAATTCTATTGCCATATTGGGAAGCAGAAACGTAAAACTTCACTCAAGTAGTAGAGTTCAAGCCCTTTCGTGGATGCACTCTGGTGTACTATTAACAGGTGATGAAAACGGAGTTATAAAATTGATACATACACGTAGCGAAGATGAAGATATGCGCGTTGCTACGGGATCTCCTATCACAGGAATGTGCTTTACAGAACAATGGGGAATTTTAACAGGTCATATGAATGGTACATGGAGTATCTATCAGCCAGACCTCCATAAAGTCGCTGAATATGAAGGACATCATCAAGCAGTTTTAAGCATTGCTGCTAACACAGAAGGAAGTCTTGTTGCAACAATTTCGGCAGATGAAAGTTTGAGAATATGCGAGCTTTCAATGCCAATCAACAACAGTCCAGTCCACTCGCCAAGGTATGGAATGTCACCATTCAATTCACCAAGATATGGAATGTCATCATGCAATTCGCCGAGATTCAGCCACACACCAACAAACTCTCCAACGAATAGAACAACTCCTAACAGAGTACAATACTTCCAAAGCTCACGCGGAACACTAATGCCAAGGTAATTTTATAAAGATTTTTAATTTTGATAATTTTCCTTCGAATCCAAGTGTATGAACATCAAATAATAAATACACTGTAAAACATTGATATTTTAAAAAAAGAACATAGTAACATCCTAGAGTCACTTTAAATATCAATTTTTTTTATACCTGCAAAGCAAACTATTTAAATCATTTAAATACACCTAAAAAACATCTAGTAGAAAATTTTGAAGTTCTTTTGTTCTTAAATGTATTATTTTTTCTTGTGAATATTGTCGACAATGTGTTCAAAGTTTCCATACTGCTTGAGAAGTAGCACCAATAATATTAAGCTCAGAAAGTAATCTTATTGATTACTTATTAAAGCGACTCATTTGAAGATATATAATTTCTATGGGATTTGCATTATATAGTTAAACTAATGATAAAATGATTGAGTCATTTATGTGTTAAGTGAACATAATTTTTTTTAATTGTTTCTATAGAGAGATACAACGATGATGTATTTTTTAAAACATTTATGCTCAATTACCCCAAACTTAGAAAGAACAATTGGGAACTTCATAAGCAATATGTTAAAGAAGGACACAATCCAAATGAAATTGCGAAAATAATTCGAAATGATGAAATCAATAAACTTCAAGAAATATCATCACAACCAAAATTTAATTTTAATCAAACAATTGAACCATCTCTTTATGAAAGATGTTCATTTATTAATCAAGGAATTTCATTAATTGATTATGCAGCATTTTTTGGATCAATCAAATGTTTTAAATATTTACTTATGAATAATGCAAATGTAAAAAATACAATTAAATATGCAACTGCAGGTGGAAATCTTGAAATTATACATTTATGTGAACAAAATCATTCATCATTCGAAAATGCATATGAAGCAGCAATTGAGTTTCATCGAAATGATATTTTTCGTTATTTATGCGAAAATAAAATCTGTGAAATTCATGATTTAACTTATTTAGGAAGATTATGTATTTATTATAATAATTTTGGAATTTTCTCATTTCTAGAAAAAGAAGGAATGAAAATTAATAATGACCTTTTTCAAGATGCAGCAAAAAATGGTAATATGTATCTTATTAAACATTTTCATAAATATAAATTCCCTAAAAATATTTTAGTTATTTCATCAGAATCACAAAATATTGAACTTGTTAAATATTGTTTGGATCAAAAAGGATTTAATATCAATGCGAAAGATAATTATTTAAATTATTTGAAAATTCAAAATATTATTTGGAAATTATTTATACTATATAAAACAGCGCTAATAAATGCATCTTATATAGGTCAGTTGGAAATAGTTAAATTACTTCTTGACCAAAAAAACATAAAAATAAATCTTAATGATATTTGATTATTTTATTACAAATTTATTTAATTAATTTTATATTTCAAAATATTAATTGGAAATTATTTAAAATGTTTAACACGTCATTTATTTATGCATCTAAAAACGGTCATGTAGAAATAAGTGCACTTATATGGCATCCTTTTATGGAAAAATAGAAATCGTTAAATTACTTCTAGATCATGAAGGCATTGATATTAATATTCAAGATATTTCTTTGTATTATTTAAAATTTTTAAAAATAACCTAGTATTTAAATATAATATTTGGAAATTATTTACATTATTTAAAACAGCACTTATGTGGGCATCTTTAAATGGTTATGTAGAAATAGTTAAATTACTTCAAGAACGATAAAGAAATATATATTAAACAACTCACTTATATATATATATATATATATAAATTTGTTATTTTTGTTTTCTTTTATTAATTAGAAGATGGAAACTATGAAAGAACGTTAAAGGAGGCTTAATTTAAAATTGAAATAAACATGACCACTTATTTCTGAATATCGTTTTGTTTACAACCCATAATGACTTCACATTTGAAATAAAAGATGTCATTAACTTTTGATGTAAAATCTTTGGTAAAAATGCTTCGACCAAGAAGGCAAGTTCTTTATGCACCATCGTCTGAAGTCAAAAAACTTGAAAAAGCTTCAAAATTAAGCAATTTGGATACAGTTGTTTTTGATTTAGAGGATGGCGTTTCTACTACAAAAAAGGAAATTGCAAGGAAAAATCTCGTTGATTATTTGAATTCAAAACCTAAGATTATTCCAGAACTTGCTATACGAACAAATAATTTCAATTCATATGATGGAATGAAAGATCTTAATAAAGTATTTCTTGATCCGGCAACATCTAAGAGAGTTCAAGTTTTAATCATGCCAAAGGTTGAAGATGTTAAAGAAGTTCATTTTGTAGAAAGATGGCTCCATTTCAATTCACTTGACCATATTAAGATTTTGGCCATGATTGAAACTCCTCGTGGTCTTTCAAGGGTCAATGAAATTTGCGCTGCTTCAAAGAAACTTGATGGTATAATTTTTGGTTCCGAAGATTATAGGTCAGCAGCAGGAATATCTCATCAAGCTGGTGACACTGGTATTCTTTATGCAAGGTCTGCCATTGTAACAGCTGCCAAAGCTTATGGCTTACAAGCTATTGACATGACATCTCTTGATTTCAAACATCCTGAAAATGTCACAAAAGATGCCATTGAATCACGAAGGCTCGGCTTTACAGGCAAGCAAGTTATTCATCCAATGCAAATTGAATGCGTTAATAAAGCATTTACACCAAGTCAGAAGGAAATGGACGCATCATTCAAAATGGTAACTGGTTTTGTAAAGAATTACATCGTAGATGGAAAAGGAGTTATTGGCGAAAATGGTATTATGATTGAGTTACCTCATATTACTGATGCACTTAAAACCCTTATTCTTGGTGGGAAAACAGCTGAAGAAATACAAGCTGAAATTGATTTGATTACTAAACTATGATTAAAATCAAAAAGAATTTTAATGAATTTCATGAAACAGATTTCATGAATTTTTACAAAAAGTATATAACAATTACCAATAATGTTAATCAGCTACAGCCATCCAAAAGACTTGTTGTAATTCTTTATTTTTTTTAATTTGAATATATGTTCTTGATTACTTATATCTACTAAAAAAAAATTTTTTTATTTTGCATTAGCCCATTTTAACAAAGCAACTTCAATTATCTAATAGTGAAATATTCACTAGGTTTATGTGAATAAACACTTGGGATTTAGTTTCAAGAAAATCAAAAACACAAAACATCGGGGTGGTTTGTGTTGGAACGAAATGGTCTCACTTTTATTTACACCACTTTTTGTATAATTTACATAAATATCGGGTGCCCGAAAAAATAACCATCGCTATACTCATACTTTTTCAACACAATATTTTGACGACTGAAATTAATTAAAAAATTTATTATGTCAAAATATTAATAACTTTTTCAATGGTTAATGTTAAATATAAACCATTCAATTAAGCTAAATTCACTCGACGATAGATATACGATAGAACTTTTTGAACATATTCAAATATGTTCAAAAAGTTCTATCGTATATCTATCGTCGGCCTGTACCAACACGAGAATTAGTTCGTGGGTTGGGACTTCACCAACGGTTATGATCGTCGGATTATAGAATTGTTATTTTGGACCTGAATTGGACAACCATGACGGTTGTGGTCCAACAAGTTCATAACAACCAACAACCAAAGCTTATACAAACAAGCTTGGTGAAAGCTCAGTAGTTATACAAACAAAAGTATTAATTTCATATTGTTTATTCGATGTAAACAATATCTGCATCAATTTGCCCATTATAATGTCCCATTGTATTCCATGCATTTAATGGGGTTAATGGAAAATGGAATTGTTTTTTTAGGCTTGAATGCAGCCATACATTGTTATATTCAGTGATGATTAAATCAATATATGGTATATCAAGAATTCTTCCTGCTGCACGGGCTTTTTCGAGAGTACTCCAGAATCTTTCGATCTTTCCATTCTCTTCTGGTGTGCGCGGATGAGTTCGAAAGCATTCTATTTATTTCTCGTCAAGCACATGTTCGAACTCCTCACCAACAAACTCACCTCCATTATCGATTGTGATTGTTTTTGGCTTTTGCGTTTCTTCCAAAGCATGAATAAGTGCAAGTGCAGATGCAATAGATGTTTTTTCATCTATCTCTTCCCAATGCACAACATATCTAGAACAATCATCTATGAATGCAATCAGATAATATTGAATATTATTGATTTTGCTCAAGTAATAGATCTCAGTGTGCCAGAGCTGACCAACATACTTTGCATAAAATCTTTTTTGATGCATTTTTTCTTGTTTTTTCCTTCGAAAGCAATATAGATTATTTTTTGAGAAAATTCTTCTTACATTTCGCTCAGTTGTTAATATACCTCTTGTAATTGCTGCTTGTGTGGTTCTATGAACACCAACATGGAATAAATTTTTATAATTTAAAACGAAATTTACACACACACAGACAGCGCTATGTGAGCTTCGTGCTACGCACTCGCTCCCACTCGCGCTACATAAACTAAAGGATGAACGGCTAAAATCGATTGAATTATCATAAATCGGTTGGTTTTGATTGAAAGTAATAAAATATATTTAAATTCATGATGACATTTATATTTAAAATGTGTGAGGCATGAATCCGGCTGAGCTGTTGTTAATACTATGTGGATTTTAGTGTTTTGTTGTTAATCCTATGTAGATTTTAGTGTTTGGAGCTTAAAGTTGTTATTAACTGAGGTTTTGAATGTAAAAAGTACCTTTTAATTTTCAAAGATGTTTTTTTAACCCTTTTTTTAACCCTTTTTTTAACCCTTTACGAAACGGAGAAAATGAGCATTTATTGAAGGATTTAACGCAAAAGTTGACGGTTGATATATCAGTAAGAATTTGTTGTTAATCCTATGTAGATTTTAGTGTTTGGAGCTTAAAGTTGTTATTAACTGAGGTTTTGAATGTAAAAAGTACCTTTTAATTTTCAAAGATGTTTTTTTAACCCTTTTTTTAACCCTTTTTTTAACCCTTTACGAAACGGAGAAAATGAGCATTTATTGAAGGATTTAACGCAAAAGTTGAATGACAAAAAAATAAATTATTTTTAAACGAAACCGTAAAGTTTTTTGAATTTTGAATAATAAAGTGCAAAACTTGAATTATTAGTATCTCTGCAATAAACATGAGCAGAACCGCGCTTATCATAACAGATTGTTAATTTTCTGAATTTAATACCGTTCCAAAAGTAAAACGCATCTGTTTTATCATCATAATAATAATCTTCTAATTGATGATTGCCATACTTATTAACTTCAATTGAATCCTCGTTGATTTCGTCGAAGAATTCAAAGTCTTTTCCTTTACCTGAACTTTTATTTTTTAGATTTTCTGACTGATAAACCCAACGGAGATTTGAAACGTGATTGTTGGAACGGTTGTGATCTATGTGATCGATAAATGGCTTGTTTTCTGGATTTGGAATAAATTGTAACGCAATGATACGATGTTTAAGATATAATTTTCTGTTTAATTTACATGCAATATAACCGGTAGTTTTAATTGAAAATTCTTTAATGACTTTTTTATCATGTTTTCTTCTGATGGCATAAGGGTATTCTGTGTTAATCTCATAATTTCGGTTTAGAACACAAGTTTTCCAACTCATTATTTTATTAAAAATAAAAAAATAAATTTTTTTAAAATTAGCTTTAATTTTTAATTTTGTAAAATCATCCGAAAAACGCTTATTTTATCCGATTCGTTAAGGGTTAAAAAAAGGGTTCATTTTTTTATTTTTTTAACCCTCAAAAATTTTGTGTCACTTTTGGTGTCACTTTTTGTGTAAATTTTCATATCACATGTCTGTGTCACTTTTATATAAACATTTCACATAACATTTCTGTTTTTCATTTTCACATGTCGTTTCCGAAAAATCATTTCATATCACATGTCTTTTCATTTCATATCACATGTCTTTTCATTTCATATAACATGTCAGTTGATGTCAAATTAACGTTCGTTAGTGATACGTTTACGAAAAATTAACTGACGGAGAAAATGACGGTTGATGAATTTGAACAACCGCTGAAAAAGTAGATTGTAATAAATAAACTTTTTTTAACGGTTTTCAAAAAAATTTTCTTAACGGTTTTCTGTTTGATTTTTGGTATAAATTAACGGACGGAGAAAATGACGGTTGATGAATTTTGACGGATAATTGAATTGTTGTAAAATGTGTTGTAAAAAATATTCGAATAGATAAAGAAAAATATCTACGATGAATGGCAAATGTAAAATTTTTTGAATTGACATTGAATTTAGTGGCAAATGTAAAAAATATTTTATGACGAAGTTTATGACGAAGGATAATGTGAACGTTAAGGATGAGTGTTAGAGTCGAACGTTAAGGAAAAATGAAATGTTATGTGAAATACAAGGAAGAGCAAAAAAAATGTTCAAAAATTAAATTCAATAGGTTTGGGAATCGAACTTGAGGCGTTGATAAAAAACGCTACGTAAGGGAATTGAACGTAAGGCGTTCATTGAAAAAGTGAAAAACTGACATTGAAATTTAAAAATTAAAATATCTCGTTATGTGATAGTTATTTTTATATAATTTACATATCAAACGATTTCTTGTCGTTTGTAGTCTTCGCCTGAAGGCTCGATGCTCGCGTGTGCTCGCTTCCCGGGAAAGTTATTTTTAAGCCTTCAAACTCTTTTGAAATCGCTATACTCTCATTTCCAACGTAAGCATTTAATGATATAATTCTATTGTCAATTTCTTCTCGTTTCTCGACTAATTCGTCAGTGATTCGTTTTACGATATCATTTCTGGCTTTCATAAATCTATTATTTAATTCTGCAGGAGCAATATTTACAAGTTTCTTTTCATTTGTTTTAGTAAGAATGTTATCGGTAAACTTTAAATTTACTGATTCAAGAAGTTTTAAATTCTTATCATAAAATTTAACGCCTACAAGAATATTATTATGAAGTATAGGTTTATTTGTTGGTTTATCTATCTTCACTGTTGTATTATGATTATATTTGAACTCAACGGCGGCGTAAGGCGTCTTGCCGGAGCAAGACTTGTCTTGCGACTTAATTTTATATTCTGATATCAAATAATCTTGGAATGATTCGAGTCCTTGACTCTCAGAGAACGAAGTTCTTTCCATTTATTAACGGTAAAAAATTTATTTTTATAAATAAAAAATAATGCGAAAAAATAATTCGGAGAATATAGATAAAAAATTTGATGAGATAGAAGAATTGTTTGATAAATTAGAAAAACAAAACAAAGAAATTTTAGAGAATGCAAAGATAAAACCAATACATAAAAAATTCTTATTTGCTCAAAACGGAATAACAGCTTTTATAGCGCCGATGGATTCTGGCAAATCATATCTTTACGTTAAACTCGGAGCGAAACAAGAAGTATTATTTAACGAAGCGTTTTTTGAATTAATAACTATTTGTAGTACATCCTCAAAATTTGATGAAACAGTAAATACTTATAAAGAAGCAATAAAGAAAACGAAACTTGTTGCGATAAAAGATACTGATTTGTTAGACTGGATTAATAAATATATTCGGAGAATTTTAAAATATAATTCTATCATCAAATATATCAATTCTGATTTTAAGAAAACGGATGAAGAAGTAGAAAGATTATTTATGAAATATAATTTGAATAATTCAAAGAAGAAATTAAAATACATTTCTGAAAAGTTAGCGAAATATCAATGGAAAACTTATCCGCATAGATGTTTGTTGATATTAGATGATTTTGCTAATCATCCTTTGCTGAGAAGTAAAGAAACGGAGATGTCAAGATTACTTAAAAAACTCAGACACTTTAATATTAACGTTATCATTTGTGTGCAAACAACAAAAAGTATACCAAAAGATATAAAAAGAACTTTGTCAGATATTGTATTATTTAATGGTATTGGACAAGAAGACTTCTTCGATCTGTTGAAGGAATCACCAGCGAGTGTTTTTGACGCAAAAGCTTTATGGAAAGAATATAGCAAAATGAAAGACCCACACGGTACGTTTAGTATTCACATTAAAGCACGAAGAGTTATTATAAATCAAAAAATAAAATAAAAAAATGAAATAAAAATTCATTTTTGATTTTGAATCTCACCAACAAATAAATCTTCATCTGGCATTCCTTGAACAGAAATTGTTATATACATTGGATTCAGTAAATGTACTTCGTGAAGGTTTGCGTCAACGAGTGTCAACTGTATATGTGACAAATCATTAGAATTTATGTCAATTTCAAAATCAGCGTTTGATACAATAATCGGAAAATTTGCCGAAAAAGAGTTATTGATTCTAAGAACGATTTTTGAAATGTTAATGGTTTCGTTTAAATTTCTATAAGAACTTTTTCCAACATTCGACAAAAGATATAATACTGGAGTTGATAAAGTATTTCCGACTGATTCAGCGAATATTTCAAATGTATCTGTACCATTAAATGTTGATGGTATAGGAAGAATTTGAGAGTATAATCCTGATATTTGAATTATATTATATGAAGCATTATTTATTGTAAAGGCATTTGAAGAAGTAAATACAATTCTACCGGCTTCGTCGACTTCAGACGTAACGCCTGATTCTTGAATTAAAGAATTCAACAGTAATATAAACGTTTGTGAGTTTAAGTCAGTGTAATCATTATTGAAATAGTATTTTTTACCGTTAATCTGTATAAAATCATCTTTCTCAATAACAACAATAGAACATTTAGTCGTTAGCGACGTTACAATCATTTTTGCTTGACGTGTTGGCGGTGACGGTAAGTTTACGTCAATTCTATTGTAATGTTCAGCGTCGTAGGAAGAAATTGTATAATCAATTACTGCATTATACATTTTATATATTGTAAAAATTTATGAAAAACATATATAAAAAATTCAAGGGTTAAAAAATCACAAAAAGTTAACCTTTCAGTAACTCGAGCAAACATGCAATATTCGCGTCAAATCATTCGAAAAACGCTAATTTTATCCGATTCGTTAAGGGTTAAAAAAAGGGTTAAAAAAAAGGTTAAGTTAACCTCAAAATTTTAATGGTACTTTTTTAACATACTTTTTTAACATTTTAATTTATGTAAAATGTTTTTTATTGGTGTTTGGATGTGCGTTATTGGAACCATTTACGTTTTAAATTCAATCGTAAATACAATGATAAAAATATATGTTGTATTTAACGAAGAGGAAGGAGATAAAAAAGAACTCCCGGAAGAAATTAAAAGGTCACTTTACTCTTAAAGTACAACAGTTTTTCTGTAATTATAAAGAAATACTAATTGAATAATAAACCTGCAATATTTCGGATAAATATTATTTTTACCGTTTGTTGTAAATCTAATGTTAAATGTTGAGCCATCAGTTGGCGCGTTATATAATACAGTAGGTTTTTCATAAAAATCACCTTTGATGCCAATGAATCGTCTCTTCGAATCACTAAATGAAGCATGAAATTCTAAATACTCTCTGTTCCAAACATTATTAAAAGTCATTACTTCCGTTTGAGTTGACAAATAACTTATACTTTCTGACGTTACATCTTGATTTAAGAATTTCAAAAAACTTTCTAAATTAGATGTAGTACTTCCTGAATCAACAATCGCAAATTTTGCGACAAGATTTTGGCTTTCATCCGAGCCTACATAAGTACAAGCAAAATATAAATTGCCTGAGTCTTCGTATTCATAAGATAATCTATAACTCGCAAATGAATTATTAAAACTATTACAAATTGACGTTAAAATTTCAAATAAAGTATTTTGCGCCATAACTTGAATTTTAATGATACGTGGATTAGGTGAAGAACCACTGACGCTTTCAGGTTTAGTTACTTCAAACTGTAATGAGAAAACGTGAGCGGTCGGCGTTATATCTAATCTTCTTATGCCAATAGCTTTATTCTGTGACGGAGACTCTAACCAACGTTGAGGATAACGGAAAGTATAACCATTTTGAGGATTTAATACTTCATACTTATCTAAATCAAGATTTGTATAATTTTCTTCAATCGGTAACTGAGACGCAGTTGTTGTAAATTGATTTTCAGTTTTATACATTTTTATCTTATTAAAAATGTCAAATTCACAGTTTGAAAAAATTGAAAATATAGTAAGAGCATTAATGAATAAAAACAGTGTTGTATACAGTAATCATTCAAAAACATCTGATACATTATCAAATGGTATATGTACATTACAGATAAATAGTTATGACAAATCATTTGTTTTCACTTACGGAAGAAATCATGTTGTAATATCACCGTTAGATAATAGTATAAAAAATTTAAAGTATATCAATAATAATATTAAAATTGATGATATACTTACTGGAGAAAATATAATGAAAAAAATGCATATATAATTGAAATGTTCGGTAATATAAATAAAGTATTGGATTTATATAAACAATTCGTAAAAATCAATGAAGATAGTAATAATGTTTCAATTACAAATTTAATTATTGATACCATTAATGGTTATTCAACAGATGAAAAAAAAAAAAAAAATCATACACATGAAATAATTAATAATGATTTAGCTATTAATGGAGTCTTGTCGCAAATTCCATTAACGGATATTATATTTCAAACAGTATTGGAGGAGGTTCTAATTCAACAGTAAATATTCCATCAATCGCGACTATTAAATCAGATGGAGTCATGGAAGTCGGTGAGTATATTGATTTTCATTATAGAGATGATTATAATAAAGATAATACGTGGAGAATTAGAGCAATAACCGATACATTAGTAGTAGTAGTATTTTTATATTATTCTTCCGTCAACTTTTGCGTTAAATCCTTCAATAAATGCTCATTTTCTCCGTTTCGTAAAGGGTTAAAAATAGGGTTAGAAAAAGGGTTAAAAAAACATCTTTGAAAATTAAAAGGTACTTTTTACATTCAAAACCTCAGTTAATAACAACTTTAAGCTCCAAACACTAAAATCTACATAGGATTAACAACAAAACACTAAAATCCACATAGTATTAACAACAACTCAGCCGGATTCATGCCTCACACATTTTAAATATAAATGTCATCATGAATTTAAATATATTTTATTACTTTCAATCAAAACCAACCGATTTATGATAATTCAATCGATTTTAGCCGTTCATCCTTTAGTTTATGTAGCGCGAGTGGGAGCGAGTGCGTAGCACGAAGCTCACATAGCGCTGTCTGTGTGTGTGTGTGTAGTGTTGAAATAATTATTGAACATTGAGCATAGTTCGAAAACTTCTATTTCTTCATTCGGAATAGTTTTTAAGAAATTCTCAAAAGTTGGTTTTGAATCTTGAATTACAATTATTGAATCACTCTTCACATCTTCATCTACTTCCTCAACTAAAGGATCGGTAGATTTTTCAACATTGTCGTATTTTAACACTCCAGCAAATGATTTAGTTGCTGTTAAATCTTCTTTTAGATATTCAATTCTTTCCTTAAATTCTTCATTCAAAAGTTCAGGAAGTGTATCAGTTAATGATTCATTCAAACGAAACATTAAAGTTTCAGCATAAGTTTTCACAAGTTTTGAATTTGACATTTCATGATTTTCTGGAATACTGTTTATTTGTTTTTTGATGAAATTTGATATAAACAAATACATAATATCAATTAATCTATTAAATTTATTCTTTAATACCGTTTCAATTAACATAAATTCAGATGTTTTGTTATTTTTGACCGAAAGAGTAATTGTAATTAATGCATTAATTAATCTTTGTGAAAATTTATCAAGAATTTGCATCGCACGCTTACCGTTTTTGTTTAAATACACACTTTCAATTGTTTTACAGTAATCTTTATCTTTCGGACAAATATTTTTGACTTTTTGAACGAATAATTCAAAATACTCATCGATTAAATCTTGATGGTAATAATTAACGGTTTGGTTTATGTATTCTGTCAAATTATCAATAACATTTTGATTACACCGAGGATATTTTTCTAATTTCTTTCTTTCTTGAATTAAAAATTTCTGAAAATTTTCTGCTTTCTTCATGTCATTTAAAACAAGTTGATATTCTTCTTGAGCTTGTTTTTTTATATTGTTTTTTAATCATATCGACCGTTATAAATTCATTTTCAGGTTTTAAATACTTTTCGGGAATGTGATGCATGTTGTACTCTATTTCATCAAGAATCTTTTCATAATCTTCTTTTGTATGTTCTTTCTTAAGAAAATAAGTTCTTTTTACTTCTTCTTTATGCTCAGCAACATATTTATTAATTTTATTTTCGATGTATTTTTGAATTTGTTCTTCGGTTTTATAAGTAACAATGCTCGTTTTTCCATCTTTTACACACGTAAAATTAACAATCGCCATTTAGCTCTTTATATACAAATTAAAAAATCAAAAAACTACTTTAAAATTAAGCTTAATTTCATTTTGGCATTTACGGCTGCAAACTCACGATTTTCAAGTGATTTCACAAGATTTGAGAAACTCACTCAGCTCTTCCGAATTTCCTTTAGCTAATAACTTTTTTAGTAGTAGTATTAGTAGTAGTAGTATTTTTATATAATTCTTTCGTCAACTTTTGCGTTAAATCATTCAATAAATGCTCATTTCCTCCGATTCGTAAAGGGTTAAAAAAAGGGTTAGAAAAAGGGTTAAAAAAACATCTTTGAAAATTAAAAGGTACTTTTTGAGTTCAAAACCTCAGTTAATAACAACTTTAAGCTCCAAACACTAAAATCTACATAGGATTAACAACAATCCATCCGTTATAGTCAGCAACTCCCGTAAACTTGCAATATTCACGTCAAATCACTAAAATGGAGAAACTCACTCAGCTCTTCCGAATTTCCTTTAGCTAATAACTTTTTTAGTAGTAGTATTAGTAGTAGTAGTATTTTTATGCCTCACACATTTTAAATATAAATGTCATCATGAATTTAAATATATTTTATTACTTTCAATCAAAACCAACCGATTTATGATAATTCAATCGATTTTAGCCGTTCATCCTTTAGTTTATGTAGCGCGAGTGGGAGCGAGTGCGTAGCACGAAGCTCACATAGCGCTGTGTGTGTGTGTGTAATTTATTTCTTCATCTGAGATTTGATTCGGTTTCCTTCCACGCTTCATTGCTCCTACCATTTTTTGTGCTATCGCCTGAACTCTGCGTCTTCCAACATTGTGTCTTTTGGCGATATCACGCTGACTTAGACCTTCGATAATGTCAGCTTTGATCAGCTCATCAACATTAACCATTGAGTTTATCATATATTTTAAATGACCGATAGAGTATGTAAAATATTGATTTATTATTTATTTATTATTCTGTATTATATATGTATTTGTATACTTTACGTAAAAGTGCAAATAAAAGTGACATCAGATGACGTTAATAGCAATAACGGCTTTTGGAAAAATATTTTGACACACTCAACTTTTTGAGATGATAAACTATTGAAAAAGTGGTGTAAATAAAAATGAGACCGTTTCGTAGTACGACAAACATCGGGGTGGTTTTCCACAATCAAAAATTTTTTCAGTTATTAACCGATATTTATAGTTCAAAAAGTAACATTTGTTGGGGTCGTACGTTTAATAAAAGTGTGAGGATTTTATTCATGTCAGATTTTCAAAAAATTGCTTCTAACATATATGATATAGATTAACATGGAAATATCAAAAACTCCGTATAGTAGCAGTCAAATATAGAAACAGTTTTTTATGTGATCATTTTTTTGTCTCTACTCATCAGGACTTCGTCTTTTTTTTCATTTCACTTTTGACGCTTTTTGAAAGAAACTCAACAGCTTCTTCTATTTAAAATAACCGACAAATCCTTAATCGTCGAGATGACATCTATCAGTCTTCCAAAATCACTCAGCGAATTTGCTAACAAATATACATCAATGGTAGTTGATATAGGAAATATGGAGTTTATTCAATCTCTTGGTAAGGACCCTAATTCAAGGCTCTTAAATATATTCATTGATCCAAAGATTGGAAAGAAAATGCTTGCTCGTTCTTGGCCAGGAAGGAAACTGTCTCAAAGAGATGTCAAAGGTTTTCTTACAGAACTTGCAACATGTCGAGCATGTAATTCTCGTTTTATTCAACCACTTGCTGGCTTTACTATCAAAGCGCCATATTCGATTGTTACTGAATGTTTCTCAAACGGCACACTTCAAAAGTATATTTTTGATTCCAAGACTTCATTAAATCCAACACATATTGCCATTATTTCCATATCAATTGCTCAAGCCATGTGTCATCTCCATGACAAAGGAATTATTTATCGAAATCTCAAGTCTTCCAGTATTCTTATGGACAAAAATGAATTACCCATATTATCATCATTTGAATATTGTTATTTTGGTGACAAATCTGAACCTGGCATGGTAGGTTCTGTTAATTATATTGCACCAGAAGTTCTTACAGGCGATGGTTACACCAAAGCCTCAGATATGTATTCGTTTGGTTTACTTTTATATGAAATGTTTGAAGGCACACTTGTTTTCCAAGAAATGAACATTGAACAAATTCAAAACAATGTTGGTAAAAATGGAAAACGACCAATGTTTACATCTAAAACCCCAATGAGCATTCAACAATTTATAGGCAAATGTTGGAATCAAGCACCAGATCAGCGTCCAACATTCCACCAAATTTTCCATGATTTAACTTCAGGTGCTGTTACATTTCCAAATGTATCGCAAGACGTCATTACCAAATTTGCTGAACAAATAGAGCGAATCCAACAAGAAAAAGCTGTACGACCATATAAAACGCCTAAATGGAATGTTGATCAAAATTTGATTAAGATGCAGTTACAAACATCTGATTTATATTTGGTCGATGTCACCATGGCAGAAGAAAATAACATTACAGAACCAATGTATCTTAAGCAAAAAGCAGATTTATCATTTAGTTTTGTTGTAAACGAGCAACCTAAAATTGCATCAAACAGCATCGACTTCAACAAAATCAAAGAAGTCTCAAATCCCAACTTTTTGGCTAATTTACTCCAAGCTTATGTGTCGGTTATTTCGATTCAATATGACAAATTGACTCAATGCATTTTGTCTATTTTACAAACCCCCAATATCGAATACAAAAAGTTGTGCACTTTTCTACTTTACACAAATCATCTACTTAAACGTATTCCCGAGATATCGTCCAACTTTCTTTCCGCCGGTTTATACGATAAGCTGCCACTTTTCTCACCGTTAACCATACGTTTATCAACCGACATCATCTCACATTTATTTACAAAGAAACCCAATCTCGTTAATAACACAATATTACCAATCTTAGAATTTTTAATTTCATATGATCCAGATGGGTTATTATCATTATTAAGTCAATATTTCCAACAACTTAATTCCATACCAAATCCAAATGTTATCATTGATTTCTTTATCAGCATTAGTGATGTCTATATTGAACGATTATCATCATCGATTTATATATATACTGTTTATCTTATCTTATCTAATGAGAAGTATAACACTAATGAAAAGCTTTTATCGATAGTTGTTAAATATTCGCAATCAAAGAACATTGAGACATCACTTATATCATATAAAATCATGAACTATACCATATATAAATATAAACTTAAATATAATCTTAACATTGATGGAATCATACATCAATTATCCACAGAGAAATCATTATATGAACCAATATTAGCATTAATATTAATTGATGAAAACATTCCACCATTTCCACAACTTCGAGATTATTTATATGAATTTTCACATACGAGTTCATTAGCTTCATCAGCATTAATTCATTATGCGCATATCACAACAGAACATTTAAAGTTAATATCAGAAAATCCGCTTTTTTTATCACAAGATTTACCATCAGTCTATGACTCGATTAAATTATTATTTGCTACATATCAATATCCTGAACTACGAGTTAACATCTGTAAGTCGCCATATTTCATTCCATTCATTACACGATTAGCGACAGCGAACGAGCCATTCTTTTTGGGTACAATATCAATCATATTAACACATACGGCATTAACACCAGAGTTTGTTATGGCATTATCACAAAGCGGCGCGACTAAATATATTTATTCGTATTTGTCTAATTCTCATGACGTGCAAGTCTTAAGAACAGGTATAGAACTGACATACGCATTAGGTACAGCAGGACATTGCGTAGAATATCCAGCAATAATAGCGCCAATGATAGAGATGCTGAAGTTGAGCCCGGAAAATACTCCTTTGGTAATTAATACTTTTGCAATCATAAGTGGTTACCCGGATACAGCTTCTGTTATGAAACAAATGAACTTGGAACAGTATTTCTCGTCTTTGCAACAATATCCTGTGTACTATCAGGCGGCAGCTAAAATAGTGGAAAATCTGAGAAAGGTGTAAAGCGCAAAAGGTAAAAGTAAAAACAAAAATTAATTTTTTTACTTTTGTGTAATGGAGCAATCAAAATACAGAAGAAATTTTAGTGCGTAATCAAATTACATTTAATTCACATATATAATTATATTGGAATATAAATCTTTCGAAATCATTAAATAAATTTTTAATTTATTAACATTGTTAAATTTAATTGGTCATATTTTACTGGATTAATCTTAGGGTGACATTCTTATGTTAACATATAATTAACATATGATAATAATAACTTTATTATTAGAATATTAGGGAATATGTTATAAAAAATAAAATAAAAAAAACAATCGATATTTTTTGGGGCATGTATTCCAATATTTTCCGTTCAAGAAAAGATATAAAGTTATATTTCAACATAAATAGTCTTTCGTGAATTAAAAAACTAAAAATTTGGGATCCCAAAAATCGGGGTGATAAGCAGAAGGATGTTACAGTCAAATAAAGCTTAAATTTCAAAAATTTTTATTTATTACCTTTACAATTTCCTGACAGTTTGCCAAAAATTCAATGTGTTATTTCAAACCTTGTATTAATGAGTCAAATGACATGCATTGAACGAATTGATTGACAGCTTGACTTCATTATCATTATAATGTTTGCTCTTCTCTTGATCAATACATTATCTTACATCGACGCCATCGAAATTCCAGAAGGTCTTTCTAACGCTGATGCATGCTCAATCTGCAAGACAGTTGTTGGTGGAATTGCCGGATTCATCGGTGCTTCACCAGTTCAATCAGTCATCAAACAATTAGCTCTTGGTCTTTGCGGCAAATTCTCTGGCTCAGGCAACACACTTTGCAAGAACATTGTTAACAAACTCCCAACAATCTTATCCTACCTCTCCAAGGGTCTCTCAAAGGCTAACGTTTGCAGCAGAATCAATGTTTGCAAGTCCAATGACGAAGAAGAAGAAGACGAAATCGAATACATCGAAATTCCAGAAGGTCTTGAAAACGGAATTGCCTGCTCCATCTGCAAGCACCTTGTTAATGCAGTTGCCAAGGTTCTTTCCAGCTCATCCGTCCAATCCAAGGCTACAGAAGCCGCACAAAAGCTTTGCCAAAAATTACCAAAGATCGGTCGTAACTTCTGCGACAAACTTGTCTCCAAGTATCTCGGCAAGATCATGACATGGCTTGGCCAAAAGGTTGGTGCTTCCACAATCTGCAACAAACTCAAGTCATGCAGCGGCAACGATGTTGACAGCGATGATGCATATCTCGAACTTTACCTCGAAATGGATGATGATGACTATGTTACTGAAATCGAACTTCCATTAGGTCTCTCCAACGCCGACAACTGCGCCATCTGCAAGAAGGCTGTTGGCTTCGTCTCAGCTGCCATGGGTAACAGCATTGTTCAAGCCGTCGTTAAGGCTGCTGCTACAGCTGCATGCGGTTTAATCAGCGGTGGTGTGGGCGCTGCTCTCTGCAAGACAATCGTCAAGGTTTCCGTCGGCCCAATCATGAGCTGGCTCAGCCAGAAGCTTTCACAATCCAAGATCTGCTCCAGGCTCGGCTACTGCAAGGGTAACGACATCGAAGAACTCGACTTCGAAGTTGAAGAAGAAGACGATGACGAAATCATCTTCATCCCAATCCCAGAAGGTCTCGACAACGGTGTTGCATGCGATGTTTGCAAGACAGTCGTTGGCGGCATCGTCACAATCTTAAAGGACACATCCATCACATCACAAGTTGCCGCCCAAGCCGCTAAGCTCTGCAACAAGGTCCCAGCCGCTGCACAAGGCATCTGTTCAACAATCGTCAACAACTACCTTCCAAAGGTTATCAGCTGGCTCGCAAGCGGTCTCTCCAAGCTTAACGTTTGCGGCAAGTTAAACCTTTGCTAAGTGAATAAAAGGGTTCTCTTTTTCTGAAATCAATTTTCTTATATCAATGGTATTTATGTGAAATAAGTAAATTCGAAACAGGTCATATTAATTGTGTAAATGGTAAATTACATCATACTAATGGTATTCCAACATTTATATGTAATCTTTTAAGTCTTGCTGAAATGTACTATCATCTTCAAGAGGAAATAAAATAATTGTTAAATTCCTTATTGAACAAAAAGGAATCGAGGCAAATGAAAAAGAAATTTATTATTCTTGTTTAATATTTGTATACATTTATTAACAAATACATATACACAATCGAGTACATTCACTAAATCAAATACATTTACAGACACATTTCAAAGTGATTTAACTTTATCTTTTTATTATGTATTAACTATTTCATTATCATTTACGCAATCATTTGCATTTTTTATATGTGATTTCGTAATTCTTTTGTAATCAATGGATGCTACAAAATGCGCATGCAAAAAAGATATAAAAAGATCGGATTCTGATAATACTTTTATTTCACCATCTCTGCTCTCATTATTTATTATTATGGTTTACAGATCATTTACCGAAAGGAACCTCACGGGCATACGTTACAAACTGTTTTAATAATTGTGTATAATCCTCGAACCAAGGTTAATAATGTTACCAAATCAATGTTTTAAATTCATTTGATGGTTGTCCAGAGCATAATTAAAGCAACACCTGGACTAAGTTGAATAATATGTTTTGTTAATAACCGTGATTCATACTTCGCTAATCTAATTAAAGCAGCAGAGGATTGAACTATGAAATATATGGGGAAAAGAATATGCAACTTTGTGGTACTCATCAAGCTAATATTCATGATTATTAAAATGCTGAAGACTGATGAATTTACACATCTTGCTCTATACACTTCACATCATTAAAGCGCACGTTACAAAAAGATGTGAAATTTCCTTCTTCTGAATCTGATAATGGCATAAGAATAATGAAAACAGATCATTTGCCACTTCATAAATCGAAAACGAATCATAAATAATTCCATTTATTTACAATGACAACGTCAGTGGAATTTTGCATGTTAAAAACAAGAGGACTTTTGTGTGAATAATTTGTGTTTAGTTTTGGAAAATTATTTGAAGGTTTGGCGGCACTGTCTTCTTATCGAACACTATGACGTCTTTCTTCTGGAACTCTGGCTGCTCACCCATCCAATGCAGTGCCGAGTTCAAGCATTCCTGGATTGGCCCCTCGTGCACCTCTACGTTTGACACGTACAAATATATGTTGTTATCACTTGTATCGATAACAGAAGCGCCTTCGTCTGGTAATATGTCCAAAGTTGGCTTCTTAACGTGTACTTCTTCTATACCTTTACCCACTTCGAAGTTAAATATATGTAACTTTGTTGCGAAGAATTGTAATTCGAAGAAGAATTGATCACCGGCCTTTTCTGCGTCTTGCATCATTGTGATATTACCACCAATTGCATGTATCATATCTTTAAACTCCTCTGATTCTAATGATCTATCGACTCTATATACAGTTGGGTTATTCGCTTTCTCGACAATCAAATTAAGTAATTTCTCACCTAACGGTACTAAGTTATTAGGTGCTTTAGGTCCGATGAATAAATATATAGTATTATCTCTATTATGTGTACGGTCATATATGAAGACACCTCCAGTAGACAAATTGGAAGATTTAGGTGGTACGTAATATGCTATTGGCCGATTCTTACCACGTACATCGATTAATCGATCAGTATATACAAAGTTAACTGCTCGTAAATTAGATGTAACTGCTAAAGCACGTGTGATCTTACGTACATTTAAGTTCCATTCATGTTTCTCTTTAACTTCTTTGGAAGCATTCTCTTCAATTTCACTCTCCTTATATTCATTAAAGACAAAGCCGCGTGCTGCTAAGATTTTGTATTCTTCTTCTTCCTTACGTTTACGTTCTTCTTCTTCACGTCGAAGACGTTCGGCTTCATTACGTAATCGCTCTTCTTCTTATTCCTCCATTTTTGGTACTTTTCATAAATTATTCAAATTTTTTTTGCTAAACGATAATGTTTTTTGCTGGGCAAATTTAATATTTTCCTTCATTAAAATGATATCTATATTTCGATCAGAGTTATTATAATTATATACTGGTCAAACTTCGCAAAATAAAAAATTCTGTAATCGAAAACTTTTTTCGTTTCGCATTATGTGATGATTTTCAGATGACGAATGATGAAAACCATGTAAATTTGTAAGATAATTCTTCCTAAAACAAAGACATGGTTAATCATATAAAAATAAAATAGTTTTGAAAAATATTTGACTTATTCACTATCAAAAAGCCCGACCTCTATATAGAAAAATTCAGAAGTAGGTCATTTTTTGAAATTTGAATAAATAATTTTTTCGAATTTTCAAAAGATTTTTCCGGTTACATAGTGAAATGATAAATTTTTGAGCGGTTTTTTGATTATATTTATGAAGCATATTTAAAAAAAAAAAATCGAGCAGAAAAAAATTGATTTTTAGCGACCTTTGATGATTTGACAGTGTTTACTTATATATTTTAAATTACATTTGAGTAAAAAGTTTAGAATTTTTATCTATGGTAAAATGATCAAATGACTTGGTTCATATCAAATATATTTATGTCGTTGTAATAATTTACCACCTTTTCAATATTAAGAGGATCCTCTCAACCATGTCGTTAAACCATGAATGTTGTCAACAACGATCATATTGATTCTAATAAAAATTTAATTCCATCCAAAATACTCGAAAATGCTATACTCATATCCAATATTCACCTTTGCACATACACTGGCGCTAACCCAATTTGCATATGAATCCCAAAAATCAAAGTTAAAAAATAATACGTATACTTCAAGATTCAAATCAAATGATTTTAATCTTTACGTTTTACATGAAACAAAAAATTCTTCTTACTTCCCCAAGATATTCATTACCATTTTTATTATTACTTATTCAATATTTTTTCGATGTGTTTATCATTTTCTCACCATATTTTATATTTAACAACAAATAAAAAAAATTCATTATCTTTTAATTCAGGACATTTGTTTATTGATATTTCAGAACAATTGAATATTCAATTTTCCTATAAATTAAAAATTTTTATAAAAGGTTTGTCTATTTTTTTAAAATCATTTCAAAGCTATTTGAATATTTTAATTATTTTTATATTTTTTATTGTTGTTTATATAATAAAATTAATTTATCAATATATTGATAAACATAATAAAGAAAAATTTAAACAAAAATTTGTTCTTATATTATTGATTTTGTTTTTTACACAAACAATTGAAACGTATGATTCTACAATTAAAACTCTGACTATAACTAATTCAAATGAATATGAAGAAAGAGATACATATATGAATGAAGCAGAATATGTTATCATTGAAAGTGGCATTGAAGAAATCACATCAAGATCTTTTCTTTCATGGAGCTCATTAGAATCAGTTGAAATTGGTAATTTAGTATAATTGTTGGATATTATTCATTTAGTTCATGTTCTAGTTTAGCAACAGTTATCATTGGAGAAAATGTAATCACAATTGAAAGTTATTCATTTCAATCATGTTCATCATTAACAAATGTTGAAATTCCAAAATCAGTTACATCAATTGGATCAAATCCTTTTGAAAAATGTTCAAGCCTTCAGTTTATCAGAGTATCAGAAGAAAATGAATATTATTCGATTGATAACAATGGAATTCTATATAACAAAGATCATTCAACAATTATATGCTATCCAATTGGAATTTCTAATAAAACATTTACAATACCATATTCTGTGATGACAATTGGAGATTATGCGTTTTCTTCAAGTAATAAATTAGAAACAGTTGTTCTTGGAGAAAATATGTTATTAATTGGAAATTTTGCATTTTCTCAATCATCATTAATAAATATTTCAATTCCAAATTCAGTTACATCAATTGCAAAATATGCATTTTATTATTGTTCTCAATTTGCTACAGTTATCATTGGAGAATATATAAAAACAATTTATGCTTTAGCATTTTATGGTTGTACTAATTTAAAATGTATTTATTTTACAGGTTACGAATCACCAAATGACATAAATTCTAATGCATTTGGTAATGTATTAGCGCAATATGTTATGACATCAGATTTATATCAAGATACAAAATTTGGTTCGCTTTCAGTATCAAAAGGTACATGAGTTGAAGGATTTTCTCAATATGTCTGGCCAGACACATACATTCACTAAATCAAATGCATTTACTAATTCTAATACATATACAAAATCAAATACATTTTCTAAATCAAATACACTTACTAAATCAAATACATTTACTCAATCAAATACATTAACTAAATCAAATTCATTTTCATTTACTAAATCGAATACATTTACAAAATCAAATACATTTTCTAATTCAAATACATTTACAGAATCATTACAATTTGGTGTAACATATATTCAAACATTAATTTTAACACAAACAATTACACAAACAGTGATTTCCAAAAGTATTTTCACAAATACTATTACTCTTTCGATGTTTAAATCATCTTATTCTTATACTGAAACGAAATTTATATATTATGATTATATCATTCTTGTATATTCATCATATATTACATATTATTCTGGTTTTTATACAATTCTCAATAATAATAAAGAAGAAGAAAATAAAGAAACAGAAGAAATTCTTATTATTGTTATTGTAATTGTTTGTTTTATAATTCTTTTAATTATTTCACTTCTTATTATCTTTTTAATCCGTCATCGTCAACAAAAGAGAAATAGTATTTTAAGTTCTCAAGAAGATGAAAATGCAAATGCAAACAATCACAATATCACCACAGAAAATGTTATTAATTTTTCTTCTATTGAAGAAGATCCATTTGCTAAAGATTTTGAAGAGAACAATTTAATATGAAAATTTAATGTTTATAATAAAAATTTCTCGTAAGTTAAACATAAATAAACTTTAAAAATCGCTTCTATTAAATCACAAAATCAATTGATTTTCTATAATAAGCAAATTGTATTACACAAATAATATAATTTTATAACACTAACAAAACATTTATTATTTTAATATATAATTTAAGTTTCTACATTAAAAGGAACATTTCTTGCGTTAAAATCTTCTTCTGTGATTATATTTAATTCGCCCACAATATCATTAACATCTTCATCATTTTTATCTTTTTGGTTTCCATTTTCAAGCATTGTTATTCCATTTCTTAATTCTATATCATATTCTAATGTATTCATAAATTCTTCAAATTCATTATCATCATCTTCTCTATGTGGGACTAATTCCTTAAGTTTCCAATACCTCTTTTTCTTCTTATGACTTAATGAAGTTTTAGCCACAATTACCACGCCGGAGTATTCAATTTTCTTTAATTCTTTCATTGTATCGTCAGTGAAAATCATCTCTCGCAAATCATAACAAAGACAAACGTCTCCAACCGCCAATAACCGCCCCAAATGTGAGCGAACTAAAATTCTTTCTGAATATGTATCTTCATCCGTAATTTCAAACTCCGCGATGTCAGGCGTTTCAGTATCTTCTTTACCAAGAATTACAAAACGTTTCAATGATGTGTAATTCATTAATGGATTAAAAGGTTTTGTCCAATATGTCTTTGAATCAACTTTAATGATGTTTCCTTGGAAAGGATCAATAAGTGTGATCTTCTTGCCATACTTGTGACATAAAGTAAGCCTCGTTTTACCTGATTTGCGATTGATTAAATTTTTAGGAAGTAATACTAAGTCTTGGCGTGAAATGGTGGGAAATCGAACAGAATACGTGAATCTTACATCGAATGTGTTGCTTTGAAGATCTTGGCCTGCAAGTTTTTTGGATGATTTAACATCAATTGGAAGAAATGATTTAAGGAAATTGACAAACCTTTCGGCTGATGGTTTGTCATTAAACTGGAAATCAAGGCCTTCAGGCTTTCTTTCAATGGCTGTTGCACTGTTTTGAGCATGATGTGAAATAATTTGTTGTTCAACCCAAAATATTGTTCGTTTTTGCGGGACGTGTTGACGTAACTGTACTATTGCTTTCCAATGTTCTCTTGGTGTTGAAAGTTCGCAACAATTTGGACATTGAACATTTGTTACAATAAATGTTAATATTATAGATTGTCTTAAAACAGTCCCCTCAAATGTTTCTTTCTCTAGGGTTACATTTAGTTTGATTCTTTTTGAATGTGGTTCAGTCCATATAAAATTAGCATTAATAATTTTGATGTCTTTTGTCTTTGCTATTTTTTTAAGGCACATTTGCATGAGCTCCAATGACTCAAGATCGTACTTCATCCAAGCTGTAGGTGATGCTTGATAACGCCCACAAGTTTTACAGTAATTTAATGTATATGTTTTTGGAATATCATTTCCAAATTCAACACGTGATGCTAAACAATCTGCGCACATGTTGCTTGGATTTGGCGTGATTAATACTCCACAAATGCAACATGGGATTTGGACAGAAGTTGATTTAAACATTTTAATTAGCCAATTTTCCACACCGATCAAAACCGATTTAAACGTCCACTTAACTTTCTTACGATCAAAATTTGAGACAGTTTCAATTGACGGTAAAAAAATGAAATAAATCATTCAGTCAGTTAAACCCCGCAAATAAATAAAAATGGAATGTTTTTCAGTAGATGAAAATATAGTAATGATGCACTTCCAAAAAATCATGCATTCTATTCGCAAGGACAGTAATAGAGAATACCATCTTCTTTTACCACCTCCTTTTATTCCAAATTTATCAACAAATCCCTTGGATTACTTATTTTTCATACAAACATTTGAACCAAACATACTTGTACAATATAAAGATAATAAAAAGACAATTACAATGAAACCTGATAACTTGCTTATTTCAAGAGATGGATATGAAACACCTTTTCGTGTTAAAATTTTAAACACAACACATTGCACAAGTGCAAATGGTCTATCATTTGCAATCGATGAACTTGAAAACAATCTCGGCAATCCAGTTTCATTTCCATTTTGTCAAAGGATCACTCAAATATATAAAGATCCAGATGAATCCAAGAAATTCCTTAACACAGAGCTTCCAAAGAATCCCAAGTTAGCCAAACTTCTTGAAGGTATTAATAATGCCATATTTATTGAAAATGTAGCTGAGACTAACTACCAAGATTTTGTCCAAAGAATGCTTGTTTCCATTGGACAATTATCACAAGTTGTCTTTGAGATTCCAATCACCAAGAAATTACCCACATGTGTCAAGACAATGTTAAATTATATGATATTTAATGCAATAACATCGAAATGTCACTACAAAATTCTTCTTGCATACAACAAAGCTATGAGTAATGAGAACCACGCTGCACAAAGGAACATGAGGTACTATGCAATAAACCAAAAAACAGACCAATTAGAAGTTGCTGTAAATTTGCTAAAAAATGTTCTTCATTTACCATCACCAAGTGATTGTATACAAGCTTTAGTGAGGTTCTATAACGCTGTAGTTGATTCTTTGGCTGATAAAGAAGTTGGTGCTGATGATATATTGCCTGCGATTTGTTGTGCAATGGCCCAAGATATTTCATTTGGCTCACATTGTGTTTCCTTCTTGAATTATTTGGCTGACATATGGCCGAAATCTGGTCTATATGATGAGATAACATATGTTTTGATTACATGTTCAAGCGCTGCAACGCATTTGGCATATTACAAACCGCCGGAGCACCCCGCGCCTGCACCACCCCAACCGTCAGCAACCGCTCCACCGAAGAAGGATGATGCAACAAGTAAAACAATAGAAATGCTTGAAGACTTATTAAATTCTATTTAAATAAAATGAAAAGTCTCTTTGATTTGTCCTTATAGATTTATTTATTATACATATATTAAATTAATTAATATACACTTTAACAACAGCCTTGTTGTGGTTCTGGTTCTTGTGTTGCCCCTTCTTCAATTTCTTCGATTAAACCTGGGATTTCGGGTTCAAATGGAATACCTTGAATATCTGCCGCTTGTTTAAACATTTCTTTGATCCCATTTCCATCTTTTGCCGAACATTCAGAATAAAATGATGCTCCAATAGTATTTGCATAATTTTGTGCAACTGAGCTTGAGATTTTTCTTACATCTTGAAGATCATTTTTACTTCCAACTAATACATATTTAATATCTTTTGGAGCATTTTCCTCAAGGAGTTTGTAAAAACTTTCTATAGCAGAAAATGAGTCTTCATTTGTTAAATCGAAAACAATAAAAGCTAATCCAGTATCATTAAAAAACATCGGAATTAAACTTCTGTAACGCTCTTGTCCTGCAGTATCCCAAATTTTCATTGAAACAACTTCTCCGTTTTTATTTTGAACTTGATAAAAAGCATTCGATGAACCTACTGTAGCTTGGCTATTATTATCGAAAACATCTTCTGTAAGCCTTTTTATTATAGATGTCTTACCAACACCAGCATTGCCAACTAAGATAACTTTTACAGTTGGCATATGGTTATCTGTTTATTCAATTAAATTATTTGAAAAAAGGAAATTTTGAGCTTTTCAAATTTGAAGTGGCAAAAAAAATTTAACCAACAACGATGGAGCTGTTTTATCGGCGAAATGCATTCGCAAAAGGAAACAGATAATCGTAGAGTTTTCTATGTTTAATGTTTCAAAGACATCGAATAAATTCAGTGAAGAAACAAATAAGACCTTTTCGTTTTTTCTCTTTTACAATTCAATGTTGATCTGTATTTAAAAAAAATCAAATTAGAATGAAGATTTATGTTTCCAAAAGGGTTCTGTTCTTTGCCCTATAATAAAATAATTGGAAAAAAATAATTTGGAGATACAAATTTATTTTTATCTTAACTGTAAACACAATACATTGATTACCTGGACATTAAAAAACAAGTTATTGTCAAAAAACTTGTTTAAAATTCTTTATAGAAAAAATTACTTTCAAGTTTTATTCAGATGGTTTTGGAGAAACAAAGACAAAAGTGAAATGTTTATTGTGACTTTTTGTGGTCATTACGAAAGTTCTCCTTGATTTTGTAAACTATTTAATAAACATTGCGAAAATCTAATTCTCTCAAAAATTCAAAGCAAAGAACCGTTTTGGCTGAAAGTGTGGCCACTCGCTGAATGAACAAAAAGGCAACACGTACAATTCGTCCATACATTACTGAGAATGGAGTTTCTAACGACGAAGTTCAAAATGTAACTCTTGACGTTCTTTCAAAAAATGTGAAAAATACAAAAGGTGATGAACATGATCATGCAAAGCATTCTTTATTATGGAAACTTATGGAAGAATATATTCCTGCTGAAAAGAGTTCTGTCCAAACATCTTTTGTTAATCACATTGAATATACAATTGCACGTTCTCGATTCAATTTCGACCGTTTCTCTGCCTATTTAGCTGCTTCATACTCTGTTAGAGATAGACTTATTGAACTTTTCAACGATACAATGGAATATTTCATTGTTTCCAAAGCCAAAATTGTTTACTATGTATCAATTGAATTTTTAATGGGACGTTTCCTTCGTAATGCATTACTCAATCTTGAAATGGAAGATCTTTACCGTGATTCTCTTCAAGAATTAGATGTTAACATTGATCAATTATATTCTGAAGAATATGATCCAGGTTTAGGTAATGGAGGACTTGGTCGTCTTGCTGCATGTTTCATGGACTCATTAGCCACACTTAATCTTCCTGCTTGGGGCTATGGTCTTATGTATTCATTTGGTATGTTCCGTCAAACGATTGGTGATGATGGCAGTCAAATCGAAATCCCAGACTATTGGCTTAACTATGGTGATCCGTGGCGAGTCCAAAAACCTACTGTCACACATCTTGTTGGATTTTATGGTAAAGTTGAAAACGGTACATGGAAGCCCGGATTATCCATCATTGCCGTTGCCAACGATTTCCTCATTCCAGGTTACAAGACTGATAACACGTTAGCATTAAGATTATGGTCATCAAAACCAACCTCAGAACTTGATGAAGAGAAGTTCCGTGGCGGTGACTATTATGATGCAGTTTCCCAAAAGCAATGGTGTGAGAATCTTACATCAGTATTATATCCAAATGATAATACTGCCGAAGGTAAAGAAATGCGTCTCATGCAAGAATACCTTATGTCCTCAGCTACATTACAAGATATAGTTCGAAGGCTTAAGACCCAACAAAATTCCAAGATCCAAGATTTGCCCAAACTTGCAGCCATTCAACTTAACGATACACATCCAGCTGTCATGGTTGCAGAGTTATTGCGTATTTTGATTGATGAAGAAGGTTTAAGTTTCAATGAAGCATATGAAATCACTACACAAGTATTCTCATACACATGCCACACATTAATGCCAGAAGCATTAGAGAAGTGGAGCATTCCATTATTTGAGAAAGTATTACCACGTCATATGCAAATCATTTATCAACTTAATCAAGTCTTTTTAGACTCTGTTCGTTCGAACTATAATTCACCTGATGAAATCTTATCTGCGTTATCCATCATTGAAGAAAGTAATCCTAAACAAGTACGAATGGCCAATTTAGCAGTGATTGGATCACATACTGTTAATGGTGTTGCACAAATCCATTCGGACTTAATGAAGAAATATGTGTTTAAAGAATTTGCACAATTATATCCAAACAAATTCCAAAACAAAACTAATGGCGTAACAATCCGTCGTTGGTTACATCATTGTAATCCAGGATTAACATCATTAATTAACGAAGCATTAGGAAGTGATACATGGGCACAACGCGCAGAAGATTTAACGGGAATTCTTTCACATATTAATGACAATGATTTCTTCATGAAATGGTTCTCTGTTAAACAAGCAAACAAACAAGCGTTAGCTTCATATATCAATGAACAACTTGGCATCCAATTAAATCCATCAACACAATTATTTGATATCCAAGTTAAGCGAATTCATGAATATAAGCGTCAAACATTAAATATCTTAAATGTAATTCATCGTTACTTAACAATCCTTGAAGCAACAGATGAAGAAAAGGCAAATATGACACCACGCGCAATAATCTTTGGAGGTAAAGCAGCGCCAGGTTATTATGTTGCTAAGAAGTTAATTAAACTTATAAATAATGTATCGAAAGTCGTTAATAATGATGAAAATGTTGGCGACTTATTAAAAGTAATCTTTATACCAAATTATAATGTATCTATCGCAGAAATGATTATCCCTGCAGCAGATATAAATGAACAAATATCTACAGCAGGTACAGAAGCATCAGGTACATCTAACATGAAATTTGCATTTAATTCAAGTTTAATCATTGGTACATATGATGGCGCTAACATAGAAATAGGTAATGCTATAGGTAATGAAAATGTATTTTTCTTTGGAGCTAAGGCAGATGAAGTTGATAAATTACGTGAAACTTCATTTAAGCGTACTATTAATCCTAAGCTTCGACGTGTGTTTAATACAATACGTAATGGATTATTTGGTAATGCCGAAGATTATGAATGCATTTTATATCCAATTGAACATGGTGATCATTATTTAGTGAATTATGACTTCGAATCATATATCCAATGCCAAAAGAGAATCGACGAAGCTTATAAAGATCAAAAGAAATGGATGACAATGTGCATTAAATCTACTGCTAACATGGGAAGGTTTAGTTCGGATAGAACTATAACAGAATACGCAGAACAAATTTGGCATATCGAGCCGCATTGTTTGCCTCCGATTATTGTTCCGAACCCGCCAGCTGCTCAACAATTCGGACAACAGGGATCAGTGGGATCATTAAGAAGACATCATCCAATGTCATTCGATGACAACGGAGCACATGTCGGAAGCATAACAAAGGGATCATTCGGATCTTTAAGAAGTAGAAATCAACCAGTGCATATCGTCGCACAACCTCAAATTGTCCCATCAGATTCAAGTGATGATGGAGAGAAAATAGAACTTTAATAAAGGAACTAAATCCTTAACTTTTCTTATTAGAGTGAGTGGGAGCACAGCATTTAAATTTCGATGTTTAATTTTAATTTAAATTATTCACTCAAAAATAAGAAAGAATTGTGTCACAGATAAAAAATGATTTTTTAGATATATTTCACTTTACTTAGATGAAAGGTGATGTATCTATGCGATATATCTTAATTTAGAAAATATTTTTTTTGACAATTTGATCTTCAATCATTTTGCGAATTTTCGTAACATGTGGATGATTGTAATGTAGTCAAAATGTTAAGCAATTGAATAGTTAATATTTTGTAAAATAGTCAAAATAATGTCATTGTGGATAGCTCGATGATAGCATGTTTTCACCTAATCGATTTAATAAATGTAACTATAAACATTGATATATTTGTAATACTTAAGAATCGATAACAAAAAATTTAACTACTCTCAGATTCAAAATGAATGAATAATTTTTTATTAAGATATTTTCATTTTATAAATCACTTTTTGAATGAAAATAAAATAGCAGTTTTGCCGGATCACACAAAAAGTGAATTCGGGAAGTTACAATTGTCAATTTATCGAAATATTTATAAACATAACAAAGAAAAATTTAAACAAAAATTTTTTCTTATTTTATTTCTTCTATTTTTTACACGAACAATTGAAACATATAATTCAACAACTAAAACTCTTATTATAACTAATTCAAGTGAATACGAAGAAAGAAATATATATGTAAATGAAGCCGAGCATGTTATCATTGAGAGTGGTGTTGAAGAAATAACATCAAATGCTTTTGGCTACTGGAATTCATTAAAATCAGTTGAAATTGGTGATTCTGTTAAAACAACTGGAGATTATGCATTTTATTACTGTTCTGATTTAGAAACAGTTATCATTGGCGAAAATGTAATCACAATTGGAAGTAATACATTTTATTCTTGTTCGTCATTAATAAATATTACAATTCCAAAATCAGTTGCATCAATTGTATCAAATCCTTTTGAAAAATGTTCAACTCTCCAATTTATTAAAGTATCAGAAGGAAATGAATATTATTCGAATGATAACAATGGAATTCTCTATAACAAAAATTATTCAACAATTATATGTTATCCAATTGGAATTTCTAATGAAACATTTACAATTCCAAATTCTGTTATAATAATTGGAGAATCAGCATTTTTCCAATGTTCTAACTTAAAAACAGTTATCATTGGAGAAAATTTAACAACAATTGAAAGTTCTGCATTTTTATATTGTTCATCATTAAAAAATATTACAATTCCAAATTCAGTTACAACATTTGGAGATTCTGCATTTTATTCTTGTTATAATTTAGTAACAGTCATCATCGGAGAAAATGTAACAAAAATTGGAGATTCTACATTTCGATTATGTTCATCATTAAAAAACATTTTAATTCCAAATTCAGTTACAACACTTGGGTATTTTGTGTTTTATTCTTGTTTGAATTTAGAAATAGCCATCAATGGAGAAAATGTAACGAGAATTGGAAGTCAATCATTTTCTTATTGCTCTGAATTAAAAACAGTTATCATTGGAAAAAATGTAAAAATAATTGAGAATAATGTATTTTCTAATTGTGATAATTTAAAATGTATTTATTTCACAGGTTATAAATCACCAACAGAAATAGATTCTGATGCATTTATTGGTATAAAAGCTTATGTTATGACATCGGATTTATATCAAGATACAAAATTTGGTTCACTTAATGTATCAAAAGGTTCATCAGTTGAAGGATGTTCTCAATATGTCTGGCCAACGCATACATTTACGAATACATTTACACAATCAAATTCATTTTCATTTACTAAATCGAATACATTTACAAAATCAAATACATTTTCTAATTCAAATACATTTACAGAATCATTACAATTTGGTGTAACATATATTCAAACATTAATTTTAACACAAACAATTACACAAACAGTCATTTCCAAAAGTATTTTCACAAATACTATTACTCTTTCGATGTTTAAATCATCTTATTCTTATACTGAAACGAATTTATATATTATGATTATATCATTCTTGTATATTCATCATATATTACATATTATTCTGGTTTTTATACAATTCTCAATAATAATAAAGAAGAAGAAAATAAAGAAACAGAAGAAATTCTTATTATTGTTATTGTAATTGTTTGTTTTATAATTCTTTTAATTATTTCACTTCTTATTATCTTTTTAATTCGTCATCGTCAACAAAAGAGAAATAGTATTTTAAGTTCTCAAGAAGATGAAAATGCAAATGCAAACAATCACAATATCACCACAGAAAATGTTATTAATTTTTCTTCTATTGAAGAAGATCCATTTGCTAAAGATTTTGAAGAGAACAATTTAATATGAAAATTTAATGTCTATAATAAAAATTTCTCGTAAGTTAAACATAAATAAACTTTAAAAATCGCTTCTATTAAATCACAAATTCCAACGAGTATTATTATATATCAAAAGTAAATGGTTTCTTTTTTATTTCTTACTCTTTTTCTTTTCTTTCTTCTCTTTCTTTTCCTTCTTCGGCTCTTCATTCTCTTCTTCATTTGGCTGTCCCTCTGGTGGCCCATTTGGAGGTGGAGCTCCTGATGATTCTTCGTCATCCCTCTGGAACCCACCGTCGTCGTACTGTTCCTTCGTAACCTTTTCTTCGAGCGCTATGATTTGATCCATTGTCATATTGTACCAATCTTTCATTGATGCCATAAGTTTTCTATGCGAGTTTGTAAAAAGACCTGGATATGTGCTGTTCATAACAAACTTTTCAACGGCTGTTTGAAGTCCCCACCATTTGAAATGGAATTTGACAACTTTGATACACATGGTCATGGGGCCATCATATCTAGTAACCCATGGTGGAATCTGTTTTTCATCATACTTGTCATTAGAGTTGATGGGAGTATTGATGTTAGCTTCTGGACATACAAATCCATGCATGTCAAATTCTGGCTTATCGGGCTCAACAGGACCATTAATAACATCGAGGTAAACAATCTTCCTTTCTTTAAGCTCTTCTTTGCTTAATCCAATGATGTTATCTGGAATTTCCATTCCATTTGTATAGTTGATGTGTTGGGATTCAATGCTTAAAACAAAGTCTTTGCCCATACCTGGAACTGAATATTGTGTGAAATAATGTGGAAAGGCGTTCCATGACTTTTCATGGAAGTGAAGATATTTATCTGGAACAGCCCAACGAAAAGCAGCAGGGATCTTTGATTTAATGTGATATATCTTGTAGGTGTATCTGCCTTTTTCATGTTCATTTTCGAAAGGTTCATTATTAAGGATTTCAATGCCTTCACCACCACCTTTTTCATCAATAATATATAGATAGTTCATGTACCTATTGCCAATTTCGTACTTTTCAACATTTGTCGGTACAATAACACGGAACTCTATAATCTTCATCTTTGGTGAGATGTTTGAAGCCGTGAAATTACACTCAATATTTGAGAGCATATTCAAAAAGGAAAAACGGTTTTCGTTACGTCTTTTAAGCCGATGGAACCCTGTCAAACATTGAAAAACTTGCAAAGAAATTTTTATACAAACCGTAGGCAATGGTGTGAATTTTCTTTCGAATCACTCGAGGAAGGCACCTTCACACAACCAAGTAATGACCAAAATTTCGGATGTGAGCTATATTTTACGATATAATTCAACATGAATTTGATTTCTTTTTTGTGATTTGATTTTTAAATTGTTGCTTCTTTCCTGTCATTGATTTTGCTAAGTGCCTTGATGTAAGGGATGCGATCATCTTCTCTAGCTCCAAATTTATATATTTTAATCGAACTGATTTTGTTTCTGTTGTAAACTGGTGAAGTGATGCTTAACGTATGAGGAACACCCCGTAAAAGTGCCATACACATGTGAGTTCACTTTTAAAAGTGAATTACTAAACGTTCATTTCATGTCAATGGATAGCAATTGCGGAATCCCAATAATCAACTCAAATATTGTATCACCTATTAAAGTTTCTACTAGTTTTCGAAGCATAATTTCTGATGCAAAATCTATTCCTCCAACATTTAAAATAATCACAAAAAATAATCAATTCTTTTGTCACTTATTATTAGCATCTACATGTAGCCCGGTCATTTTAAAGGCAGCAGAAGAGTCTGAAAAACCACTTAATGAATTTGTTTTTAATGGAGATGATTCACATTTTGAACAAATCATAAACTTTTTCAATGGAGAAGATGTGAAAATAACAGACGAGAACAGGGAACACATCCAAAATATTTCCAAAGATTTAGGAATAACTCTACCTAAAAATCAAATTTTATCAATTCGTTCAAAGACATTTGACTTTATTAGAGCAACTAAACTTATCAAGCCTGATTTTGTCATCAAATCCAACAAAAGCGAAGTAATGGTTCATATGTTAATTGCCCATACATATTGCAAAAACATTACTGATTTTTCAAAACCATTTACCACTGATGACGGCATAGACTTTGGCCTCATAGCTAACTATTTGTGTGGAAAAGATCTTTCATTTGATCATAAAAACATTGATGAAATAGAAAAAAGTGCCAAAACATTAGGAATTGAACATCTTTTAAACATAATCCCAACTATAAGGCTCCGTTTTCAGCGAATCCTTCATGCCTTTAAGTTCGCCAATCTCCAAGAGTATATTAATACCATCAATGAAACCAATTCGCAAACTATTATTCAAACCATCAAGTCGTCCAAATTTTTCCAAAAAGAAAAATATCATCATGATTTATGTTTGTTCATCTTAATTTCATGTGAAATTCGTCCGAAGAGTAACGAACAACACTTATCACTCATTGAAGACTTATGTAAATTGTCTGACCACTTCCATTCTGAGCTTAAGAAGACAGTTGTATCCGAAATTACTCAGAGAGGAGGTAACTTTTATGTATACCGCCAACTTTTCTTACGTAATTTGCTTGAACTTGATTTAATCAAAAAGATATATAACACTGATATTAAAAACTTTTTCTACATGAATGCGACTGCACACAATATGATTAAGATATGGTTTGGCCCGGAACTTAAACTTAAATTTGATGATCGAAATGATGATGAAACAGCCAAAGAGATTTATAACAAAGACATTAATTCCTATATAAAACTTATTAACAATGGATATAATCCAAATGTTTATGCTACGGCAATTCGTAATGATGACATTGACGAATTACAATCATTATGTTCAGCAACTGATTTCGATTTTAACATGACCATTAAGCCATCGCCATTTGAACGTACCACGTTTCTTAATTTTGAAGAAATTACATTACTTCAAATTGCGACATTTTATGGATCGATTAAATGTTTTCGCTTTCTAATACTTAATGGCTGTTCTACAGACAATTGTCCGATGTTTTCAGGGTGTAATAGTAATAATAATAACAGTGAAATAATACGATTACTTTATCAAGAAAATAATAACTTTGAAGCAGCATTAATATCATCAACATTATATCATAACAATGAAATATATGAATGGTTTGCAAGTATAACAGGAAACATAAATATTTATAAAAATATTCAATATACCAAATATTTACGATATAATTATAGATATCGTCTACCAGATTCATCAAATTTACTCGAGGCTACAGTTCAAAGTTGTAATTTAACACGTTTTTTACAGATATATCAATATGGAATTGATATTAAAACAGCTATGCACATTGTGTCTATAATGGCGAAAAATGGTTTAATACATTTTCTGGAATTATTTGCGACTATCAAAGGTAACGACTTATGTTACAAAGCTGGAAGAAATCGTTATTCGAACGAAAATCCTTTGGAAACTGCGGTCAAAGGTAATTGGGAAGACTGCGTTCTGTTTTTGTTGAGCACAAAAGCTTATGATAATCAATATATAAAATCATTGGAGGCTGAGGCAACTAACGAAATGAAAGCTGTCATTGAGCAGTACTTAAAGAACAATGAATAAACATTGACTTGAAATATTAATAAAATTCAAATGTTTCAGATTCAGCTGCGGCAAATCGAGTAATGCAATTGCAATCGTGGAATGGTGAAATTAAATGTAATCTGTGAATGTGAAATTAAATGTAATCTGTGAATGTGAAATTAAATGTAATCTGTGAATGTGAAATTAAATGTAATCTGTGAATGTGAAATTAAATGTAATCTGTGAATGTGAAATTAAATGTAATCTGTGAATGTGAAATTAAATGTAATCTGTGAATGTGATATTAAATGTAATCTGTGAATGTGAAATTAAATGTAATCTGTGAATGTGAAATTAAATGTAATCTGTGAATGGTGAAATTAAATGTAATCTGTGAATGTGAAATTAAATGTAATCTGTGAATGTGAAATTAAATGTAATCTGCGAATGTGAAATTAAATGTAATCTGTGAATGTGAAATTAAATGTAATCTGTGAATGTGAAATTAAATGTAATCTGTGAATGTGATATTAAATGTAATCTGTGAATGTGAAATTAAATGTAATCTGTGAATGTGGTGCAAATTGTGACATATTCCAATAGGAAAATGATAAATTCACTCGGAAATTTTTTGTGCTTCTCTTGAAATTTCATTTTCGTTATATGTCTGTTATTATTATTATTTAAAAAAAAAAATTGTAAGTCAGATAATTTTTCGAGAGCTGATTTCCTAATACATCCATAAAAACACTCAACACACGCACAAAATCAATTGGCTAGTAAGTTAAGATAAATGTTAATGAATATCACATGTTGTTGTATAACATTTGGATTTAACTCAGCTAGGTTCCAAACAAACCACATCAGTTTACATTCCAAAATTAATTTATCGAAATATTTGTATGAATTACAAAGAAAAATTTAAACAAAAATTTATTCTTATATTATTTATTTTATTTTTTATGCAAACGATCGAAGCATATGACCCTACATAATTAATTTCATTTTTAATTTAAGACACTTACAAATTTGTGTGAAAATGATATAATAAAGAAGGTTCTTTACTTTAACCAATTAAAAGTTTATGTGCTAATTCTGAGATATATTTCAAGTAATTACCTATATAAGTAGTACACATACATAATACTATAACGATAACAATTTTTAAAAAGTTTTTCATAAACAAAAAACACAATACTAAATATTAAGGTTGGAAGTAAACAACGAGAACAAGTATATTTTAATATTTATTTATCTTAGTTACATTAGCACGATGAATTTATCTTCTTTGAAGTCATCTGCAAATGGATCTTCTTCAATACCTGAGATAGATATTCCTGTTGTAAATGTGTTTGTGGTATGGTTATTATCATTTTGTTGTTCTGAAATTTCATTTTCTGCAATTTCTTCTTTTTTATTTTTAATTAGAATCAATAATATAATTAGTATTGAAATTATAATAATAACAACAACAATAACGCAGACAATTATTATGATAATTGTTGTCTTATTATCATTTGTTTGAAAATCATTGTTGTATATAAACGTAAAGAAGTTCGAATAATAATTATAATATGTCGAATAAATGATGACTGTGTAATCATAATAAATAAATTCTGTTTCAATGTAAATGTTCGATGAATTAATTTTAATTAGAGAAAGTGATTTTGTTTGTATTTCATAATAAGTAAATGATTGCGTAAATGATAATGTGACTGTTAATAGATATGAAAAAGATTTCGTTAAATCATTTTGAAATGATTCAGTAAATGTATTTGACTGAGAATATGTGTTACTATGACTTGATGAATTTAATGCTGGAAATGTAATGGACTTTGAATATGTATAGCTATGACTGAATGTATTTGACTGAAAATATGCATTACTAAATGTATGTGATGCTGAAAATGAATGTGTTGGAATTGGATTGCAGCTTCCTTCTGCGTTTTCTTTGGCAACATCTAAATGTCCAAATTTACTTCCTTTATATGTTGAATATGTGATAACACTTGTTGAAACATTATAAAATGCATTTTCGCCAATTTTTGGTTCTGAATCTCCATAATAATAAATGCATTGAAGTTGATAACAATTACCAAATGCTGAACTTCCAATATCTCTGATTCCATATCCAAGTATTAATAATGTTAAATTAGAACATGATGAAAATGCTGAATTTCCAATTGTTGTAACTGAATTTGGAATTGTAATGTTGTTGATTGATGAACACAATGAAAATGCACTACCGCCAATTGTTGTAACATTTCCTCCAAAAATTATCGTTTCTAATTGTGAACATAACGAAAACACATAACCTCCGATATTTGTAACTGAGTTACCAAAATTAACTGAAACAACTGAATGCCATGCTGAAAATGAACCACTTGGAATTTCATATATATTTTCACTGATAATTATAAATTTTGTTATGTTTTGATATTGAGATATTTCATTAAAATCATTTGAATTCATGATTGAAAGTGTTGAAGTATTTTCATAAAATATTTCATAAGAGTTCATGAAAAACATAAAAAAAATATAAACAAAAATATTTTCAATTTTTTTCTTATCTTTTACTTTCAATGTATATTTGGTCGTTGATATTTTCTGAACTGAGATTGTGTTTTTCTGATAAAATTTGACATAAATAACCGGAAATGTAATTGAAAAAATGATGGTTAATTGAAGTAAAACATTCAAAATGTTTGGTCCTTCTTCGTTGTCGTTTCGCATCATCAAAAAATGTGAAAATTCACGTTTTATAGGATATACATCTTCATAAAATTTATTGTATGATTTATCAAATATGCCATTTTTGACAAATATATCAATTTCGAAGTATTTTTTCAAAATGTTTGAAAAATATGTTCTTGGAATTTTATGTTTGTTATTAAAATCCTGATGTACAATTGCTGTAGATTCATTATTTGGTATCAAATTTAAAAATAATTTGTTTATCAAAATTTTATAATTATTATGAAATCTTTGAAATTTTTTGTTCATAATTTCATTAATTGATACATCCCCATCACATTTGTAAGTCATACTTTTCTTGTTTTCGTGGTTTTGTATTTGTAATATTTCTTTTTGAATGATATAAGGTGTAACAAGCTTTGTATCGGTTATAAATCGTTTCACCATGATCGAAATGCTGAATAAAAGAAAGGTTCTCATGTTTCAGCTTGTAATATATATATAGACCTTCACCAATTATACATCGGCTATCTCAAAAGTTTAAAATCTCACGGTTAAACTTTTAAAAACCTGTTGGTTAATTGTCGTTTTTCAAACCAATTTTGAAATATTTCTATCGATTTTTTAAGACGACAATCAAAGAAACAGCTTTATAACATTATATTTTCACTTTTAAATAACACAATGAATATATGTTATAGAACGGAATTTATGCTTTAATTTGGTGTGCCGTTCATTTATCAAAGATGTTTCCATCATCACAAAATTAACACTTTTTTATAACATTGGCAATTCAGCTATTTCTTGTTTGAATATTTATGATTTTATATAAAATAAACAAAATATAAGGAGTTCTTTATGTCCGAAATCAATTACATTGTATCTTTAATTTATAAAATATTTTTCGATTTTGAGAATAATGAATTCAAATAAAGTTTATCCAATTTCATTCAAAAGCTAACATTTAATGTATTTACAATCAGAATTCGAAGTTGTTGTTACTAGTTAAACATCATAAATTTCAAAATTTCATATTTAAATAAAATAATTCAAAACATTTTAAAGTAAAAATGATATTTCGTTAATATGATTTCATTTTATTTTATATGACAACACTTAATTATTATATATACTTTAAATTAATAAATGTTTTTTATGACACATTTTCTTCAGAGCCAATTGTCTTCATCTTCTTTCACAATATCTTCAACTAAACTATTTACTTCTTCGATTTGCTTTGTACTTGATGTCGTCGTGTCCTTAAATTGTAACTTTGATTTCGATTTTTCTTTCTTATTATTACTTTTCACTAAAAAATATAACAATTCCAACAATGATCAAAACAAATGCAAATGATCCGCAAATAATTCCAATCAAAGCATTCGTCGTAATTCCTTTTGGTGAATTTTCATTGGAAGTGTAAAACATTGTAAAGAAATTGGAATAATAATTATAATAAGTCGAATATATAACAATCGTATAATTGTAATAAATAAATTCTGTTTCAAT
This sequence comes from Histomonas meleagridis, assembly GCF_020186115.1. Lineage (NCBI taxonomy): Eukaryota > Parabasalia > Tritrichomonadida > Dientamoebidae > Histomonas > Histomonas meleagridis. Next base: position 589,177 of record NW_027150746.1, read on the forward strand.
ATATGAAAATGTCGAATTATTGATATATAATGAAAATGTTTTCGTTTGTGTTTCATAAATAGTTAATGAATGTGTTATTGATAATGTAATTGTTAATGTATATGAAAATGATAATGATAATGAAATATCACTTTGAAGTGATGCTGTAAATGTATTCGATTGACTAAATGAATGTGTTGGAATTGGATTGCAGCTTCCTTCTGCGTTTTCTTTGGCAACATCTAAATGTCCAAATTTACTTCCTTTATATGTTGAATATGTGATAACACTTGTTGAAACATTATAAAATGCATTTTCGCCAATTTTTGGTTCTTTGTCGCCATAATAATAAATGCATTGAAGTTGATAACAATTACCAAATGCTGAACCTCCAATATCTCTGATTCCATATCCAAGTATTAATAATGTTAAATTAGAACATGATGAAAATGCTGAATTTCCAATTGTTGTAACTGAATTTGGAATTGTAATGTTGTTGATTGATGAACACAATGAAAATGCACTACCGCCAATTGTTGTAAAATTTTCTCCAAATATAATCGTTTCTAAATTAAAACATGACGAAAACGCATAACCTCCAATATTTGTGACTGAATTACCAAAATTAACTGAAACAACTGATGGCCAATTTGAAAATGCATTACTTGGAATTGAATAAATTCCTTCACTAATATATATAAATTTCGTGATGTTTTGATATTGAACAGTTTCATTAAAATCACTTGAGTTTGTTATTATTAATGTTAAATTATCACCACAAAATAATTGAAAAGAATTTATGAAAAATACAACAAAAATTAAAACATTTTTATGTTTTTTCTTTTTGCTTGTTTTCAATTCGTAGTTGGTCAAAGAAAATTTCTGTGGAAACAGTGGTTTTCTCTGAAAAAAATTGACATAAACCACCACAATCATCATTGAAAATATAGCGGTTAAACGAACATAAGCATTGAATTTAAATGGTCTGACTTGTTTATCGTTTGGCATCAATGCAAAACAAAGAAACTCATACTGGATTAAAGATATATTCCCATAATGAATCTTTAAAGCTTGTGTTGATATATTGTTTTCAATAATCATAATGGTTGTAAAGAATTTATTTTGTGAAATTGTAAAATATGATGCTAGGAATTTTATTTTGTCATAAAAGAATTGAAGTATTTCTGATTTACACTTACTGTCAGTCAAGAAATTTAAAAATATACTTGTTTTAAAGAAAGCAGAATTATTGATATATCAAAATTTGCATACGTAATTCCAAAGACTGGAACTACTACATTGCGTGTATAAGAGTGCCCTTCTTTGCTTAGGTTCTTTTTCATATTTGATATTTTTGTGGTTGTAAAAAATGGTATACCTGGTATTATGTCGGTTGTAAAATGCTTTGTTAAGGCCGAAATGAACAGCAATTGAAGAGTTTTCACGGTTTATGACCTAATATAGTTGAAGGCCTTTGCCAAATACACATCGGCCAATACAAAAGTTAAAAATCATACGGTTAACATGAAAAAAATTTGTTTCTTTTTTGAAGTTTTTCAATTTAACCTAAGATTTGTTTTTTTCAATATTTAAAGACGCCCACTATAGATAATACATTAAAATGCTTGCAAAAGCACTTTTAAATAATATAATGAATGTGTTAGAGCTGAGTTTGCTGATCAAAATTATATATATTTGTTGTTGTTGAGCACTTTTTATAGTATTAAATTTCATGATTTTTGAGAGATATGCGTTTTATCCTAATTTTGTAACTTTATTTTGTCGATACAAGTTATGTGAATAAACTAAACACATCCTAATATAGAAAAGAGATATTTTGTATAATTAAGTGATATACTGTAAGAAAAACATATCATTGTATGTTAATAAATTGTAAATAAAGTTATATCACAAACTTCATATCTTATTACTTCTATATTAATGGCGATTGTTAATCGATTGATTGTAATTATCTTTATATATAATGTTTTGCAATATGAATGCTTTTCATTTAAATAATTTAGTTTTCCATTAATGTTTTGTAAAGTAACTTAATGATTCATATCATTTACATTTAACATCTGATACTTTACGAAAAATTTCTATTGTAAACTATAAATCATTTGTAAATAAATGAGTAATGTCTTATTCTATTTGAACTTTAGAAAGTTTCATCAAAACAATATTCAACATTTTCGATATTTTCATTGTTAATTATAGCAAAATGAAAATCGATTAATATTTCTCATTGCGAATCACTTCATAATATTTATTTAAATTAAAAATATATCAATTAAAAATATATTTTTATTTTACATTAAATCATAGCCAATTGTCTTCATCTTCTTTAACAATATCTTCAACTAAAGTATTGACATCTTCAATTTGGTTTAAACTTGATGTAGTCGAATCCTTAAATTGTAATGTCGATGTCGATTTTCCTTTTTTGTTATTACTTTTGATTAAGAATAAAACAATTCCAACAATTATTAATACTAATGCAATTGATCCGCAAACAATTCCAATCAATGCATTCGTTGTAAGTCCATTTGTATGTAAAATGTTCGTGCGAAACATTGTAATGAAATTTGAATAATAATTATAATGTGTTGAATACATAATAACTGTGTAATCATAATAAAGAAATTCTGTTTCGACATAAGAAAATGTTGAATTAAATATGGATAATGAAAGCGATCTTGTTTGCGTCTCATAATAAGTAAATGAATATGCAATTGTGAGCGTAAGTGTTAATGTATATGAAAATGATAATGTTAAATCGCTTTGAAACGATTCAGTGAATGTATTTGACTGAGAATATGTATTACTACTACTGAATATATTTGACTGAGAATATGTGTTACTTTGGCTAAATGTATTTGACTGAGAATATGTATTACTACTACTGAATATATTTGACTGAAAATATGTGTTACTAAATGTATGTGATGCTGAAAATGAATGTGTTGGAATTGGATTGCAGCTTCCTTCTGCGTTTTCTTTGGCAACATCTAAATGTCCAAATTTACTTCCTTTATATGTTGAATATGTGATAACACTTGTTGAAACATTATAAAATGCATTTTCGCCAATTTTTGGTTCTGAATCTCCATAATAATAAATGCATTGAAGTTGATAACAATTACCAAATGCTGAACTTCCAATTTCTCTTATTCCATATCCAAGTATTAATAATGTTAAATTAGAACATGATGAAAATGCTGAATTTCCAATTGTTGTAACTGAATTTGGAATTGTAATGTTGTTGATTGATGAACACAATGAAAATGCACTACCGCCAATTGTTGTAACATTTCCTCCAAAAATTATCGTTTCTAATTGTGAACATAACGAAAACACATAACCTCCGATATTTGTAACTGAGTTACCAAAATTAACTGAAACAACTGAATGCCATGCTGAAAATGAACCACTTGGAATTTCATATATATTTTCACTGATAATTATAAATTTCGTGATGTTTTGATATTGAACAGTTTCATTAAAATCACTTGAGTTTGTTATTATTAATGTTAGGTTATCATCACAAAATAATTGAAAAGAATTTATGAAAAATACAACAAAAATTAAAACATTTTTATGTTTTTTCTTTTTGCTTGTTTTCAATTTATTAACTAAAAATTTAATTTCAGAACATAAAAAAAAACCGAAAATAAAAAAGCATTGCATTAGAGCTTGAACATTTCCATTGAATTTGAACATTTTCATCATGAAGTTATTATTCATTGAAATTGGTAAATGAACTTTTAATGAAAAATGATTAAACACTAAAGAAAAGAATTCGATATAATGTTTAACAGATGAAATCGGTAATTCTAACAAAGGGGAATGACACTGATATCTGCTTGTACTGGTATTAAAAGGATTCCATTCATTATCTTTTAGCATAATAAAATTTGTGTTTTTAATGGATACACTCTCTTCGTTATGGAGTGAGAATGAGAGGTATGTAGTCCCTTTGGATTCTAAAGTAAGACAAGGGGAATGCTTGAGAGTTTGAGAAATAGAAAATTGATTACTAAAAATCTTTGAACCTGAATTTTTTGGTGAGGTTTGTAATAAGCAAATGATATGCATGGGTAAAAACAAAAGGAAAGAACACATTTGCGAGAAAACTTGAGAAACTTGCTAATAAATCAGTCAAAAACGATACAGAGAGCTTCAACCGCTTCTTCTTTTCGTCAGTTCATTTGTAAAACTTTTGCTGAAACGCGTTTTGTTGTTTTTGCAATCGGAAGATGTTCACAAAGCTGAAATGTAATGATTTTTATGAAAAGTGACAGAATTTTCCCTTATTTAAATTGTAAAAGAAGACAAAAAAATGAAAGAAAGAAAATGATATCGTTTAGCATCAAAGGAACGGATTTTTGAATAAAGAGCGCTCAAAAAGTTTGTTTCAATAGAACAATAAATTGAATTTTGCAATTCAAATAACTGCTGACAAGATGGCCATGGGTGGGTTCAATTATTTGACACTTTTCGTAATATTAAGAAACCTTTTTCTTAATTTAACACAAGAAAATTTGTAAATTTATCAATTGAAAGCGTGCTCTGATAAATAAACGGTCGAAAATAGTTCGTCAATTTTAAAAAATAAATGTTTTCTCAATGGATATCAAGGCAATCGTAAAATCATAAGGTTGTCAATCAGACTACATATTATTCTATTTTTATACAATTTTCAATAATGAAGGAAAAAATGAAAATCAAAACAAAGAAACAGAAAAAATTATTGTTTTTGTAATTTTTATTCAGATTTTTTTTTTCAAATATATCATAATAAATCAATAAAATACTTTTTTAACCTTTTGAACATGCTCTCCCCAATAAACATAAGGTCTGATGTTTTCTGTTTAAAATAAATTTTCACAGGATTTCACCCAGGCTAACTCTAGTACAAATCTTTCACAAGTATTTTATCTATGCAAAATATTTCATTTATTTAAATTGTTTTCATAATTTAAAGAACATATAAAAACATTTCTTATGTTTTAAAAATTTATTTTAATATTTACACACCCTATTTAGATAACATTTTCATATTAAAAAATCATTTTTATTAACAAAATCCTTCTGTTTCATATCTTTCAGGGAAAACTCTTTTAAGACAAGAAGCGGCCAAACTCTCAATCTCTGGCGAGTCTTCGCGATAACACAAGTCAACCAATCTTTCTTGGATTGTGTTGGTTATGATCTCGGGCATTTCTGGCATTTCCTTTTCGACCTTTGGAATGAAGTCCAAAAGCGATGGAATCAAAATCTTTTTAATGAAGTCCATATCATCTGAATCGAATGTGATATCCACGAGACTATCGATTGACTGATGATTTAAAATCGCAAAAATACTTTCTAATGAACCAAAGCGTAACATGTTCCATAAACACCATATAACACTTTGTTGAATTTTGAAACTTTGTTCAATTGGATTTTCTAAATATGAGAACAATTTATCAAGTCTTTCAGGCGTAGATAAAACAGCGACGTTTTGTTCCCCTAATGACACATAATTAACAAAAAATGTTAAAAGATAAAATAATTTTAATTTGCTTGGATCAAAATTATCAAATAAATTTACAAGTATATTAATAGGAATCATGGAAAGAACATCACCTACCTCGTCCTTCCCGGATGAATATAGCATAGCAGAGGCTAAGAGAACTAAATAATTTTGTAAGCTGTCAAAAGCTTCAGGTGAATTGAAGAGTGACATAGCAAGTGAAAAGCAGTTTGATGAGATTACTAAAGTGTAATGTTTCTTTTGCGCAAGGATGATGAGGATACGAAGGACTATCTCAATAACAGAGAAGCTGATGTTAATTTGGATGATTTTGGCTGAAAGATCTGTAATGGCAACCACATAATTTGAATACGAATCAATTTCATAAAACGTGGGAATCGATAAAAGAATATAATGAAGAATAGCAAAAAGATTTTGTGGATCAGACGTTGACGTTTCAAGTATGTGATATGCATAATTTAAACAAAGATCAAGAAAATTACGTGATAATAGATATTGAACACCTTCTTTTGAGGACTTGGCTAGATCACGAATAAGAAGAAAACCTACTTTGACATCGGTTTGAATAGGAGAATTAATAAGTGCTAAAATAAAATCTGCAGGATCATTATGGAGAAATATGGAATTGGCAGCTATAGAACGTGCAACAACGTAGTAAAGAAGTTTGTGAAGATTTGAACGTATGATTTCTGATGTATTAGAAGAAGCCATAAGAATAAATTGGATAATTTCACTTGATACGACAAAATCATCATCAACATTTTTCATCTCCAAAATTGCATTAATGACTTGATTGAGAGATGTGTTAACTTCTTCTTCATTTTGGGATTCATTGAACAATTTTTTAAAATTCTGGACTAATTCATTAAACTGTAACATTTGAGGAGAAGGTTCCTTTACAGGCATTTGCATCTGTATGATTTGTTCATTTGGCCTTATCTTGAAGTCATCAATTTTGTGCAAATTCATGTTGTGAATTTTATTTGAGATAAAAAGTGACGGGTTTTCTATCGTTGGCCGACTTAAAAGTTTTTTTTAACTCGAAGTGTGATTACCAATTTCCGCACATATATTTGTATATATCATATTCTATTCTCTGATTTTCAAATATTATTTTAAAAAAAATTTATATATAAATAGCAAACAAAGCAAATAAATTTCTTTAGTATTTTTGTAAATCCCTTCTTAAACAACATTTTTTATAATGATCAACATCTATTAAATGCATTTTCTCCAATTATATTGATATTACATAAATTCATTGCTTCTAAGTCTGAACACAAATAAAAAGTAAATTCTTCAGTTGTTGTGATGAATTTGGAATTCCAATGCGTTTATTCGTACGCAATTTAAAATGGTATACGAAAATTAAGAAAAATCCCAATAAATCGCTTTATTATTAGAACTAATCCCATTGTGTTGTTGATCCTAATCTCTTTATCAATCTATTTATCATTTCAGTGAATTTCTTGGGCTCGTCTTCGTGTACGCAATGATATGTGTTCAAGATTACTTCGAGTTGGAATTTTCCTGTCATATGGCCAATTGTAAATGGAGTGTCCAACCTATTTATATCGGGTAAAACAAGAACTTTGTATGGCTTGCAGTTAAGGAATGCGTCAGCAAAACCTTTGAACCATTCGGCCCATTGCGATTCACATTTGAGAAGATCAGTACGCCATTCATAATGACCATCAACCTCCTTGAGACGACCTGCAGCTGATACTTGAGCACTTTGATAGTTTTGCAGCTCGCCACATGTGGAAATAAATTCGATGGCTTCAGCTGGAGTGTTGAAAATTTGTGGTCGGCATAGAAGTGCCTTCTTCATTTGTGGTATGGATTCAACTATATTGCCTTCAATAGTGTCAATTACCACAAGAGCATTCATATGATGTGTTAAAGCTGCTCGCGCTCCAATAGATCCACCAAGGGAATGACCTATGACAATAAGATGTGTGTTTGGTGGTTGTACAACTTTACAAAATTCAATTAAATCTTGAGTTAATGATTCAATAGTTAAATCTGTAGAAGGATCACCAGGCGTATCACCATGAGCCTTAAGATCATAGGCATAAATAGTGTGAGCGCCATTTAACATTTTAGCAAAAACAGAAAAAGAAAGTGCTGAATGTCCGGCTCCATGAACACATACCAAACAATATGGTGAATTTCGGATGGTGCAATAGGTGTTAAATTCACCACGTCCTGGAACAATTATCATTTTTTTTTCTTCCCAATAATCACTCCAAGGAGAAAAAGACATTATTTCGAAGGAAAATTTCATGTCACATGACTTTGGATAAAGCTAAATTCAGAAGTTTATGAATAAAAATTCAAAGCCGATCAAAAGCAAGATGTGTTGATCGGAATGACAACGATAGTTAAATAATTCACTGAAAACCTCCAATGGATGTATCTGCAACAACAAAAGAATCAACAATTAAAGAATTACAAGAAGTAGCTTCAAATTGGACTTATACTCAAAATGGATATTTTTCAAGTGAAAAAATAGATGGAACTACATTCGATTTTATTTTTCAACCAAATGATACAAAACATTTTGGAATGGGAACATGTTCTGGTATGTTTGTTCACTTATGCACATCAACCACAAGTCAAGGAAAAAATCATATTATATCCAAATATGATTCAAAGAGGCAAAAAATGAATGATATTCAAATTAAACACAAATGTTCTGAATGCTTTATATATCCTCTCCCGAACGATGATGTTGTAGTTGTGACATGTGATGGATTTATTTCTATTTATCATCATAATGAACAAATTTTAGAACATAATCTTAACTTAACTGATACGGACAATGTGGTATTTACTGCTTTTTCTGACAGCTCTGTTGCTTGTTTATTATCAAATGGTGATTTAATTGAAATTGAAAATTTCCAAATTTCACGTAAAATTAAACATTTTGAAAATGTTCCAATCCCCACTGAAATGCAGATCATTCCAAAAAAATCTTCTCTGGTTAACCAAACGATAATATACATTCTTGATAATTCTGGCAATATTCTAATCATAACATCAATATCGAGTTACAGCGTTTCTTTTACTTCAAAAATTATCAAATTTTCACTTTCCAGCAACTTCGCTAAAATAGCTCTTGTTACAGAATCGCTTAATGTAATGGTTTGCAAATATGATCTTTCCGAAATAATTTATGAAAAACAAGTTTCAACAGAATATTTAGAAAACTTCAATGACATCTGTTGGATTGGAGAAGTTGTTCCGGCTCTATGCTTTGCTGGTGGTGTTATTCTTGCTGTTGAAGATTCTGATGATCAACCAACAATTTTTTTTGAAACAAATGATTTATCTGTTGGCTTCACCAGTATTGATTCAAGTTTTATTATCACATCCTCCGAAGCTTATTTTCTTCGTTATATTCCCCAAGAAATAGTTAAAGTATTTATTTCACATATTCCAAATCCTTCATCTCTTTTGTTAGAGATATATGAAAATCGATTTTCTGATCCTCCAATACAACAACTCAATCGTATCAATGCACGTGAAGCATCTAAGAACCTCCTTCGTGCAGCCGAATACGTAACAGAACTCGAAAATCAGCTTCTTCTTGTCAACGCATCGAAATTTGCTTTAACATACATAAACCGTAAAAGTGACGGCGGTTGTTGTGAAATCTTTAAAGCGATTTCACGATTGAGGATATTAAACTATTGCAATCGTATAGCTAATATTCCGATTACCTCGCAACAAATCAAATTTCTAGGCAATGAAATATTTATTGAACGATTAATGAATCGTCAACTTCATTTTATAGCGATTGAAATTTCCAACATTTTGAAGTTACCTATAGAACATATCGTTAATGATTATACTAATAATGTTATAGAAACTGTACCAAATGATTTAGCATGTTTTAATTCACTTACAGAACAATCGAATATAAGTTATTATTATGCTGCTGTTTCATCATATAAAAATGGCCGACTTGAATTAGCATTAAACTTCATCGAAATGGAACAAAAGCATTCGCTTAAAGCCGATTTTTATTCATTAATTGGCGAATATAAAGAATCGTTTGAAAACGCAATTTTAAGTTATGATAATTCTGTTATATTTAATGTGGTTAAAAATGCGTTTGCAAATGATTCACAAATTGATTTAATTAATGAATTAATAATATCAAACGAAACAATTTGTCGATTTCTTTTAGAAAACTTTGATAAGTTCGATGATATTGAACGAGTTTCAAAAATATTAAACTTAATTCCAAACTCTTCATTACATAAAGATATAAAACAAAGATTTGAAATACGGAAAAATAAAAATTCTCCTGTTTTGGAATCATTAAAATCATTTCAACCAGAAAATAATTCAATTAATGAAAATTTACGGCGTTTAATAACAAATGGAAAAGTTGATGACGCTTATGCATTAGCTAAAGAATATAAAATTTCGTTGAGAAATGTTTATGTTATCGAAATGAAAGTTTATGCTAAACAAAGAAAATGGAATAGTTTAATCGCTGTGACATTGAATAATAGAAAGGATAAGGAATTGTGCGCGTTGTGTATCGAATTAATGTTTTGTGCAAATGAGAAAATGGCTGTGGAATTGTTCCTGAATGAAATGGAAAAAGTTGACCAGAAAAGAGCTTTGAAGTTAAGGAAACAAGTAGAAAATAATGAATTCGGTGTTGAGTCTTTGGCTGGTAAAAATTCTTATGCTAGAAATATGTTTTCGTCAAAAATATTTAAATTGATGAAAAGATAAAATTTGTTTATAATAAAAAGCGTTTGTAATTAAATTGTTTATTGTAAAAGTGTGGGGAGGACGTTTGAAGCTAAAATGGATGGAGCACAGAATCTATTTAAGATATATAATGATGCTATAAATCCTGAAAATGTGGGATTTGTTGCACAATATCTTGAAGAAATTTATGCTAATTGTCAAACAATTTTTGATCATTTGACAATTATTCAAGCACAAAATGTAGATATAAAAATTAGAAAAATTGCTGCTATTGCACTCCCAAAATTATTAAAGCGACATACTTTATCAATGTCTGCAAATCAAATTGAAATTATTCAAAATTCATTAATTAATATACTTCAAAATGAGCCATCACAACATTTAAAATTCCTAATTTGTGATGCTGTTTCAGTGTTTTTAAAAATCATAAAAGCAACTAATTGGCCAAACATTTTTGATTTTGCTATTACTCTTTTTCAAACAAATGAACAAATAATATTTGGTTTATACATATTTGCCAGGATAATACATCAAATTCCAGAAGAACGCAAACATGAATTTCTGATTTTTCTTACGAATGCATCTATTCAAATTCTAAAATCAGGTGAAGAAAATGTACGTATTCAATCCTTATGTTTGATTCACAAGCTTGAAAAATATTCTCCTGATCAAGAATTCATGGAAACAAACACAATTTTCCATGATCTTTGTGATGCACTTTTTGAATATCTAGCTAACGGTCTCCAATCAATTAATGAAAATGAACTTTCTCTTATAATCGATACGTTTAGTGATTTATTTGGGAAAAAATGGTTTATTAATTCACCTTATAGTTTAAATATCTTTAATTTCTCTTTAACAATATTAAATAATGCTTCTGTTTCTGTTAACATTAGATATTTATTTTTCCAAATTGTTGAATCATCTTCTTTTTTAATAATATTAAAATCACCTGAACAAATACCATTTTTAATAAAGATTGCAATTGATTTATCTATTGAATTATGTCGAATTCAATGTGATGATGATAAATATGAATTTGCACTTCCATTTTTTTCGACAATTTCTGATTCAGAAATTGATGGAACATTTGAACTTTTTATGAATTTTATTATAGAGCTTATTAAAACAAATCAAAGCATCGAAAAACAAATTGCTCTTTTTATATTAAGATCAATCATCGAAAGTTTTGCGACTGAAATTTCGAATAAAATTGAAGAAATCTTAAAAATTATATTTCAAGTTTCAATAAATGAAAACGAATTTATATTTTCTGAAGCATGTAAAGTTATAACAGAATTAATCGAATATGTTTCATATGATTTAAATCCATATATTGATGAAATATCGAAATTTTTATTGTCTAATTTTGCACATACTGATTCATTACCGACATTAGATAAATTATTTTATCAATGTGATAAAGCACCAGATTCATTCACATCAATAATTGAGTTTTTATTTTCATTAATTCCTCAATCAGGAAATTATCAAATACAACAAATTCTTTCATGTGTTTCATCGATATTTACACAATTAAATATTACATCTGAACCATTAATTTCGAATATATTACCATTATTAAATTGTTTATTAAATGAACGAAATGAATTACGCGGATCGATTTTAGAATTTTTTGGGTTAATTGTTAAAAATGCGCCGAATTTAATACGTAATGAAATTGATAATATTATTAATTTTAGTATTAATTCATTAACATTAAATGATGATTATTTATCTAATTCATCAATAGTCTCATGTTTTGGTAATTTAGTATATGTATTATCATCTTCTGTTTCGAAATATATCGATCAAATTATTCCACCATTTATAGTATTTTTACAAGAAGCTGAAGATGATTTACTTGATTTCCAATTACAGCAAATCATAAAATTAAAATCATCTTCAATGATAACATTAGGTAAATTCATTGGAAGATTACCTAAACAAATGATTGAATATGCACAAGTGCCAATACTTGATTTCATACTTGATGAAGGTATTAATTTATCATGTATAGATGCTTGTGAATCAATTGCATTTTCATGCGAAGGATTTTTTTCTTTAAATATTCCTTTCGATGAAACTCTTTTAATACTTTTCGATCAATTAAAAGTTATTGAAGACAAAAATGAAATATCTGCGATTTTAATGACAATTGGAGAAATTTTCTTTTATTACGGATCGAATTTCCAACAAGAAACAATAAAAATAACATTGGAAATGATCGAACAAATATTTTTTAATACTCCATTAAGTTTTATGAAGACAAATGTATCGAAAAACATTGATGTGATATTATTAAAGCCTTTGTTTTATTTTATTAATAATTTTATCGATTCATTTGGAAGTAATTTTTCGAATTATCTTCAAATGTTTTATAAGATAATTCAAACTTATATACAAAATGATTCTGCTATTATTAGGAGTTATATAATATTAATGTCATCACATATATGTTTTAATTGTTCAATAAAAAACGCATTGTTTCAAATGGCATTAAATTATTCATTTAGAGAAATTTTACATTGTACGCAAAGAGAAATTATATTAAATATCGCAAACGCATTAAAACTTTTGATATTAACAAATAAAGAAGGTTTATTAGATAGAATTGAAATGATAAATAATTTTGCACAACAAATTCTTGTTGAATATAATTGTTTTAATTTGTTTTGTGTTATGTTAATTCAATACGAACAATTCTCAAATGAAGAAATACTGAAAAAAGTTATCGATATTTTACCTCCGCCAATAGATTCTGAAGATTTATTTGTAGCTGGAGAATTTGCCTTTTTCATATTTAAGAAGTCCCCTGATTTAATAAAAAATAAAATCCCTTTAATCGCTGTAAGAATTTTTGCATCAAATGAAAAATGTTTAAAAATGTTATCGAATGATGCAAAACAATTCTTTGCTAATGTGATTTCTCAAGGTTCTAATATCGATATCTTAAATTTGGTTGAAAGGAATGAATATTATGCTGAAAAGGTTATCGAACATATACAACAAATTCATAATATATAATAAAATATAGAAATAAATTTTTTTAATTTTTAAAATTTAAGTTCACATAAAAGTGACATTTCACGGAATTCAATTTTGTGTGGAAAACGATAATGCCATTCATGAAAGTCGCAGTCATCTCTTCCACAATAACATATTATCCAATCGATCCAGAAAAGCAAGCAAAAATTCAACCGATATATCAAATTGTAATGTACATCAAAAAAACAGTCGATTCTGGACTAGACTATATTGCCGGAAATAATCAAACAATTGTTTTTCAATTTTGGAATAATATTTTATTTCTGATTTGTGGCAAAAGCAAGTCACCAGAGTTTCTCCGCTATCAGCTTGAAATCGTCAAAAATGTCACAACATTTCTATTTGGTCCACAATTTGAAACCAATATGTTAACACTCATTGACGTCAGCAAGTGTCGTCTTTTTGCCAAATACATTGATACATATTTAGATTTTTGTAATCGTTTTTATCAACTTCCCTATGGCATTGTTGAATATAGTCCAACTTACCGAATTTTTAGTCGCATCTTTTCCCAAAAGATTCCAGTTGAAAAAATCCCCAATGAAATTCATTTTGTCGAATCCATAATTTTATGTGATCATAAAGTCATCTCACGCACTTCCAACAATTCCATCATTGATTCCACTTCATTTTTAATGTTATATCTTACAGCTTATATTAATCATGAAGATCCGGAATATTTTAATGATCGAGAAGTTAACACCGAATACACCACGCGACCAGACTCATATCGTCACAAGAAAGGCTTTTTAAAAATCAATGGAAATCTTTCGCAGTATGTAATAAGCACTGTCAGATTTGGTGAACATAGTCCATACTTAGCCATCTTTATTACTGAAAACATTGAGCAACAAGACCTTGTGCACAGTATTGTCAGCCTGTTTGCGAATTACGTGAGTGAAAACTTGTACATCACCGACCAAATATCCACACAATTTATACCCGGCACAGTACGATACACGTTAATTAATCGAACGACAGGCGAAAGTTGGGATCATAAAATGCAAAACATGGATAAACAAAGTGAAGAACTTACGAACGTATTGTTAAGCTCAATGAAATCGAAAGTTTTCGAAGCACTTGTAAAAGGTTATCATTATATGATGTGGTATGACGAGTTATTTTTGTTCACTTACCAACAATTGTTTGTGCTGCCGAACGGAGAAATATTACAGCCGAAGCAAACAAGAGATTTTCCTGGTAAAACAGTTCGATTTAATTACCAATACATTGCGCAAAGAATGTTCCCAAGTCAAAAGAATATAAATGTTTACGAATGTTACGCAATCTTCTTGAAAACAATATCGCCTAAAGATGCACAAGAAATTTCGCAAAAGTATTTCGGAGACTTCTTATACACAAAGCAAACAAAACAAATGCAAAACAAGAAAAGAAGTTCTTCAACAAGTATGAAGAAAAGAAGTCAAAGCGATTTACCATTGGGTTATGATAAAAATAGAAACCAAAAATTGGTACACGCACCAAGCACTCATAATGTGTATAGAGGGGATTCGAAGCCGCCATTGCCATCAAATCTTAAACAAAAATGAAAAAATTGAAAGCGGTCATATTGGCACTTTTCGTGTAAGGAAAATGTTTTTCTTCATTTCTTTTAAATTAATGTTATCTAAAGTCTTATGATTGATAATGTGTTTTTTGCTTTATTCTTTTTTACCTCGAATTTTTAATGTTTTAATAAGAAACTGAGTTAACTCATATAAAAAGAATTTTGACGTTTTGGTTTGTGTGGTTTATTTCGACTTTTTCTTTAGATTATATGTAAAAGTGACTACAGGAAACTTTTATTTAACAGCATGGTTTCTTTTCCTGAGGCGCCTCTTTCTTTACAGTAATTGACATTGGAGGGATGTCTAGATGGACAGGGGCATTCAAAAATGTTTTGAGATATTTTTCAAATGCTTCATTAATGCCTTCTCCTGTCTTAGCAGAAACTTTTGCAGTTTCGGTGATGTTGTGTTTCTGTGCCCATTCATTAATAACATCATCAGAAACTTGTGATTCCATATCAGACTTATTTCCTAAAACCAAAACTGGTAAAGGTTGTTGCTGATCATACTCAGCAGTATCAAGGAACATATTTAGATAGATCTCAATTTCGCCAAAGCTTTGAAGATTTGTTACATCATAAACAAGAATTAGACCGTTTGCACCTCTCAAAAGAGATGGTGCGACACTCCTGAACCTTTCTTCACCGGCAGTATCCCAGAGCATCATATTGATTTCTGTATCGTCAATATGCATTGTATGTGGAACAAATCCTGCTCCAATTGTTGCTTGTGTATTCTGAAGGAAAGTACCATTGCAGAACCTATGAATAACACATGTTTTACCAACACTAACAGGTCCAAGAACAACAATTTTCAGGTCAAGGCTACTTGGGCGGCGGCTCATTTGACAAGTGAAAGCGTTTTCTGTCAATTTGCCGACAAAAACCGCACCTTCAAATCATGAAACGATGGGCTTTTTTAGAGAAGAAAATGATCGTGTTAATTCAAAAAGCTTCAAAAAAGGAGCTGGATAAAGGATGTTAGGTGAAGTGATTTGATTTCATGTGAAAAGTTCGAAATTTTTCTTCTATTTGCCATATATATAAATAAGGTTGAGATTACAACACAATAATTAAAATAAAACAAAAGTGTGAAAACCTCGGTCAAAAAATACCTTGAAGTTTCTTGGATTCCCGAATCTCCATATTTAAATATCTTATTCATTAATATTCAGGATTTATTAATCATTGAGAAAAATGAAATTCCCTATTAAAAATTAAGTGATCATATGATAGTTCAAGTTAGTTTTTACATGATGTGGATTAAAGGCTTGCCGTTGAAGATACCTCAGCACTTGTAAGACTTTCGCTGTAACATGTATACTATTTGTATAGTTGGATATTGGTGTACATGAAAGAGTAAGAATTAACTTGATTAAGGCCAGTTTAATGAATAATGATTTGGGAATTTTCAAGTACTTCCTTGTTTTGGTGTTGTTGAATAAGCTAATCAATTGATTTTGTTGTATTTTTTGGAGTAATTCAATGTTATAAATCTTTTCTTATGAATAATGCCATAGTCGAAAACACAGGAAAATGTCTTCCAATATGGAAGAAATGAATATTATCAAATTAATAACGAAATCTCTATAAAATTTAATCTGAATAAGGAAAATAAATTTAAATTGTATTTTTATTGATAATTATATTAAATTTGTGCAATAAATTTTTTCTTCTTGAAAATCTTCGGCAAATGGATCTTCTTCAATATTTATGTTACTTATTCCCTGTTGTAAATGTATTCGTCGTTTCGTTTTCATTTTCTTCTGATTTATCATTTTCATAAATTTCTTCTTTTTTATTTCGAATATGTGTCAATAATATAATTAATAATATGATAATGACTATTACTATAACAATTACACAAACAGAAATGATGATAATTGTTGTTTTATTGTCTTTATTTTGATTATTATTATCATTATTATCAGTGTAAAACATTGTAAAGAAATTGGAATAATAATTATAATAAGTCGAATATATAACAATCGTATAATTGTAATAAATAAATTCTGTTTCAATATATGAAAATGTCGAATGATTTATATATAATGAAAATGTTTTCGTTTTTGTTTCATAAATAGTTAATGAATGTGTAATTGATAATGTAATTGTTAATGTATATGAAAATGATAATGATAATGAAATATCACTTTGAAGTGATACAGTAAATGTATTCGATTGACTAAATGAATGTGTTGGAATTGGATTGCAGCTTCCTTCTGCGTTTTCTTTGGCAACATCTAAATTTCCAAATTTACTTCCTTTATATGTTGAATATGTGATAACACTTGTTGAAACATTAAAAAATGCATTTTCTTCAATTTTTGGTTCTGAATCTCCATAATAATAAATGCATTGAAGTTGATAACAATTACCAAATGCTGAACCTCCAATATCTCTTATTCCATATCCAAGTATTAATAATGTTAAATTAGAACAGAATGAAAACGCTCCACCGCCAATTGTTGTAACTGAATTTGGAATTGTAATGTTTATGATTGATGAACACAATGAAAATGCACTACCGCCAATTGTTGTAACATTTCCTCCAAATATAATCGTTTCTAATTTTGAACATAACGAAAACACATAACCTCCAATACCTGATACTGAATTACCAAAATTCACTGAAACAACTGAATGCCATGCTGAAAATGAACCACTTGGAATTTCATATATATTTTCACTGATAATTATAAATTTTGTTATGTTTTGATATTGGCTAATTTCATTAAAATCATTTGAATTCATGATTGAAAGTGTTGAAGTATTTTCATAAAATATTTCATAAGAGTTCATGAAAAACATAAAAAAAATATAAACAAAAATATTTTCAATTTTTTTCTTATCTTTTACTTTCAATGTATATTTGGTCGTTGATATTTTCTGAACTGAGATTGTGTTTTTCTGGTAAAATTTGACATAAATAACCGGAAATATAATTGAAAAAATGATGGTTAATTGAAGTAAAACATTCAAAATGTTTGGTCCTTCTTCGTTGTCGTTTCGCATCATCAAAAAATGTGAAAATTCACGCTTTATAGGATATATATCTTCATAAGATTTGTTATATGATTTATCAGATATACCATTTTTGACAAATATATCAATTTCAAAGCCTATTTTCAAAATGTTTGAAAAATATGTTCTTTGAAATTTTTGTTTGTTATTAAAATCATGATGTACAATTGCTGTAGATTCATTGTTTGGTATCAAATTTAAAAATAATTTGTTTATCAAAACTTTATAATTATTGTTAAATCTTTTGAATTTTTTGATCATAATTTCATTGATTGGAACTTCTCCATCACATTGGTAAGTCAATCCTTCCCTGCTTTTATCTTTTTGTATTTGTAATATTTCTTTATGAATGATATAAGGTGTAATAAGCTTTGTATCGGTTATTAATCGTTTTGTCATGATCAAAATGATGGACAAAATGAAGGTTCTCATGTTTCAGCTTGTAATATACTTATAGACCTTCACCAAATATACATCGGCTATCTCAAAAGTTTAAAATCTCACGGTTAAACATTAAAAAACCTGTCGTTTAATTGTGGTCTTTTAAGTCAATTTTGAAACATTTGAATTAATATTTTAAAATGCCAATCGAAGAAACAACTATAACACATTATATTTTCACTTTTAAATAACACAATGAATATATGTTATAGAACGGAATTTAAGCTTTAATTTGATGTGCCGTTCATTGATTTAAAATGTTTTCATCATCATAAAATTTAATTTTTTTTTTGAAACATTGGAAATTCTTCTATAATATGATTTTAAGTTTCTTGTTTTATTCTAAATTAACATAACATGAGAAGCACTTTATGTACAAAATCATTTTTAGTGTATCTTTAATTTAAAAAATATTTTTTGCTTTTATAAATAATGAATTCAAGTAAAGTTTGTCCCATTTCATTCAGAAAAGTGCAAACATTAATGTAAATGTAATCATGATTCAAAATCATTGATCATTGATCAACAAAAGTTATTATGTTCTATTTAAAGTCAGTAATAATAATAGTTATACATCTTTAAAATTCAAAATTTCTTATTAAAATGAAATAATTGCACACATTAAAAAGTCAAAATGCATCAAAACAACAAGCGATTAATTTTACTTTATTATTGATGTTTAACAATGCTAACACAATATCTTATAATATTTTACAATAAAAAAAATTCATCAAAAAACAAAACAACACTCAAAATTTAATTTTAACTTATATAACAAAAGATATCAAAATTTTTTATTACACAGTTTTCTTCAGAGCCAATTGTCTTCATCTTCTTTCACAATATCTTCAACTAAACTATTTACTTCTTCAATTTGCTTTGTACTTGATGTCGTCGTGTCCTTGAATTGTAACTTTGATTTCGATTTTTCTTTCTTATTATTACTTTTCACTAAAAAATATAACAATTCCAACAATGATCAAAACAAATGCAAATGATCCGCAAATAATTCCAATCAAAGCATTCGTCGTAATTCCTTTTGGTGAATTTTCATTGGAAGTGTAAAACATTGTAAAGAAATTGGAATAATAATTATAATAAGTCGAATATATAACAATCGTATAATTGTAATAAATAAATTCTGTTTCAATATATGAAAATGTCGAATTGTTTATATATAATGAAAATGTTTTCGTTTTTGTTTCATAAATAGTTAATGAATGTGTAATTGATAATGTAACTGTTAATGTATATGAAAATGATAATGATAATGAAATATCACTTTGAAGTGATGCTGTAAATGTATTCGATTGACTAAATGAATGTGTTGGAATTGGATTGCAGCTTCCTTCTGCGTTTTCTTTGGCAACATCTAAATTTCCAAATTTACTTCCTTTATATGTTGAATATGTGATAACACTTGTTGAAACATTAAAAAATGCATTTTCGCCAATTTTTGGTTCTTTGTCTCCATAATAATAAATGCATTGAAGTTGATAACAATTACCAAATGCTGAACCTCCAATATCTCTTATTCCATATCCAAGTATTAATAATGTTAAATTAGAACAGAATGAAAACGCTCCACCGCCAATTGTTGTAACTGAATTTGGAATTGTAATGTTTTTGATTGATGAACACAATGAAAATGCACTACCGCCAATTGTTGTAACATTTCCTCCAAAAATTATCGTTTCTAATTGTGAACATGACGAAAACACAGAACCTCCGATATTTGTAACTGAATTACCAAAATCAACTGAAACAACTGAATGCCATGCTGAAAATGAACCACTTGGAATTTCATATATATTTTCACTGATAATTATAAATTTTGTTATGTTTTGATATTGGCTAATTTCATTAAAATCATTTGAATTCATGATTGAAAGTGTTGAAGTATTTTCATAAAATATTTCATAAGAGTTCATGAAAAACATAAAAAAAATTAAAATATTTTTCTGTTTTTTATTTTCGTTACTTTTAAATATATTCATTAAAAATTTGATTTCATATAATAAAAAAAATCCCAAAATAAAAAAGTTATACATTCGAACTTGAACAGTTTCATTGAATTTGAACATTTTCATCATGAAGTTATTATTCATTGAAATTGGTAAATGAACTTTTAATGAAAAATGATTAAACACTAAAGAAAAGAATTCGATATAATGTTTAACATATGATATCGGAAACCTTAATAAAGGGGAATGACGTTGATATTCTTCTGTGATGATATTGAATGTATTCGATTCATTCGCTTTTAGAATAATAAAATTTGTGTTTTTAATGGATACACTCTCTTTGTTATGGAGTGAGAATGAGAGGTATGTAATCCCTTTGGATTCTAAAGTAAGACAAGGGGAATGCTTGAGAGTTTGAGAAATAGAAAATTGATTACTAAAAATCTTTGAACCTGAATTTTTTGGTGAGGTTTGTAATAAGCAAATGATATGCATGGGTAAAAACAAAAGGAAAGAACACATTTGCGAGAAAACTTGAGAAACTTGCTAATAAATCAGTCAAAAACGATACAGAGAGCTTCAACCGCTTCTTCTTTTCGTCAGTTCATTTGTAAAACTTTTGCTGAAACGCGTTTTGTTGTTTTTGCAATCGGAAGATGTTCACAAAGCTGAAATGTAATGATTTTTATGAAAAGTGACAGAGTGTTCCCTTATTTAAATTGTGGAAGAAGTCAAAAAAATGAAAGAAAGAAAATGATATCGTTTAGCATCAAAGGAACGGATTTTTGAATAAAGAGCACTCAAAAAGTTTGTTTCAACACAATCAACATGTTTCAACTTATCAGAGAAATTTTTTAGGAGATTTAAACAGTTTACACATAGATTTGTAAACTTTTCAAATAACAAATTTGTTTGGATTGATTTCGAAACAAGTGATAACACTGAAACTACACTTATAATTAATGATCACACTGAATTCTCCAATCAGACAAAAGATGGAATTTAATATGTTTTGATTGGTAGCAAAGTAAGTGACATACCTGTAAAAGCATTTGCAAATGGTCTTCTTTAAAAACTGTCCATGTTTTAGATCCTGCCACTATAATAGGAATAAGAGCACTTTATAATTGTAATAGCTTAACATCAATTGAAATTGGAAATAACATAAATGTTAATACGTTAAAACTATTGGTGATTATTCATTTCATTATTGCAAAAAATTAAATTCAGTTCAATTAGGCTATATCATTACAATCATAGGCGAAGGTGCATCGTACTGCCTTAAATTCAATTGATTTCGGTGAAAATATAATCACCATAGGTGTATATGAATGTTCTTTACAAAACATAACAATTCCAAGCTTAGTTACATCCATCAATGACCATACATTTTTTCAGCGTACTAATTTAGTATGTAACATTTAGTACTAAAACCATAAATATTCCATCATCATTAACAACAATTAGAAACCATAAATTTAAAATCATTTAGAATTGGCGTTAATGTAGAAACAATTGAGAAATATGCATTTAAAGGCTTTAGTAAACTTAAATATATTCATGTAACAGCAGAAAACAAATACTTCTCCGAGCATAATTCCGATGGTGCAGTTTATAATAAGGATCAAACATCTTTAATGTTGATGTCCCCAGGTAATACAACATATATCATTTCAAGTTCAGTAATAACAATCAAAAGTTATGCATTTTCTTATGCAGCTTTGGATTCAATTAATTTTGGATTTGCACTTTATACTACAATTGAAAGTTATGGATTTTATGAAAGTAATTATAATACCAAATACATGTAAAGATATTGGAGAACATGCATTTGATTATAGTTCACTCGAGAAAATTACTATTAAGAATGATAATAATGAATTAATGAATGGCGAAACAATTGCTTATACTTTTTTACTTCAAAGTAACAAATGATAATTTGCATTATTCGCATTACAAAAACGATGGAATTCTATATGATAAAAACATGAGCAAAATTATACATTATCCTTTATCTATTCAAACAACAACAGATACATATGATATCATAGTGCATTAAATTTAAATAAATACTTAAGGTCAATTAATTGGTGAGTGTTACGACTTTTAATAAATTCGCATTTTCAAATGCATTACTTATCGAAATAATTAATGATAAATTAGAAGTAATTGGTGTTAATTCATTTTCTTCTTCTTCATCTATAAGAAGTATACATTACCTTCTGTTAAAAAAAGTAAAGATTCCACTTTCGCTGATTGTAACCATTTAATATTTAATATGCATATACTATAATGGTAAGACTGAGCCTGAAATCGATGCAGATGCATTTAACGCGAAAATAGAGTACGTAATGGTGAGTGAGATCTATGAAGGTAAAACATTCGCTAATTATAACGTGACTTATCAAAATTTGCCCCAATGTCCGACTATAAAAGATGATGACACAGTGACAATTACATACGTTTTGGCTATTTCCATGCCAATCGTTGTCATAATAATAGTGGCGATAATAATAGTAATCGCTGTGATAAGGCGTAGAAGGAATATGTTTGTGATTCTTATTACGAGGAATTAGTTAATTAAATAAAAAGGAAATTAATTTCTGCTAACTAAAAAATGTTTTGAAATTTTCTTTATATCGATGCGATGTAACATTAATGTTATGCTAACAGCGTAATTACTACACAAGAAAACATTCTAACTTTTTTTGAAAGCGTTTTTAAACGTTTAAAAAAAAGTAAAAATAAGTAATTCAGCTTTCAATTTGCGTATCCGAGTATAACATCCTTCAACTTATAAATATTTTCGTCTGTTTGATTGCCAATCTTTCTTCAATACTTTCGAGTGATATTTGCGTTTTTAGCAACTGCAGCTTCTTTAATATGATCAAGCATTTGTTGATTCCTGAACAAGTAAAACCAAACATTAAAACTTGATTTTGATGTGTAGTCTGTCACTTTTAAATTTGTCTGATGGAAACACAGAGCAATCAAGAATTAAATGAATGGGAAACTCTTATATTAATGCCAAAGATATTTATTTGTTTTATTTAAAATTGATTTTGAAAAAAATATTTGAAAATTATATAAATTATTTTATACAGCACTGATGAATGCATCTTCAAATGATCATATAAAAATAGTTACATTACTTCTTGAACAAAAAGGAATTGAAAGAAATGCTAAAAACAATGTTTATTTTAAAAATATGATATTTCATAATAGTATTTTGAAAATTGGCATCATTTGGAAGTGCTCAATATATGCCCTGAGTCTAACGTCTTATCAAAGCTCAACAAAGAAAAACACATGTAGAACACAGAATATGCTTACAAAAATTGGTAATTGAGAGTAAACGGGTTTTACATCCAACATGCAAGTAGAATCGAAACATATGGATTTTTTATCTTAATTTTTATTTTCTTACTGGCAATAATGTAAAAATACATATTCACCTAAGTTTCTAAATAAACTTTTGATTTTGATAAATGAAAAATTAAATTTCTATGAACATCTTCAGGGAAAAATTGAAGTTATAAATAACTAATTAAATAGGTGACCACATTTTTAATGATCAAAATGCTTAACACAATCTGAATAAAGTTTGAGAAGATTGGAATACAAATTTTTTGCAACTCATTCTTTCATTCATTTAAACAAACTTCAAATCATGGAAATCCAAAGCACGTGGGAAATCTTTTTGTTGTTGCTTAATGTTTGGTTTGGTGTTTATGTTTCATTTTTTTGTGTTTCGTCATAAAATTGAATACATTATAGAATTATTCAGCACCATCTTTACGGTTATTCTCAATGGGCTCTTTTTCATCTGGGACACAGAATGGGGATAATGAGTACTTTGAATGGAAAATACCAGCCCCACTGGATTCCAGTCGTAACTACTCACTTTCTAGAATATTCACCCAAAACAAAGAGACATTTTTGATTTATCTCAATCGTTCTCTTTGTACATTTTTTATTTATTGTTGTACTGCCTTAAAATGGCACCATGGCGAGTCTTTTAATTTCCATTTTAACATACGTTTTACACCCAAAGGAAAAACTTTGAAATCTGTTAGTACACTTACAAAGCGTCAACCTTTTTTTGCTCTCAAAGTCCACGAAATCCCGAATCAAATTTATGTTCAAATTATTTATCCACAGAACTATTTATATATACGAAAAGATAAGTATCTTGGATTACTAAATTCTGGTTCGACCTGTTATATGGCCTCAGTTCTTCAAGTTCTATTCCATATTGGAGCTTTTCGTCAACTTATCTATAGTTTTAAAGATCCAAAACAAGCTCCATTATCTCTTCAAAATTTATTTATTGAGCTTCAAACGTCAAGTTCAGTAGTAAGTCTAAATGAATTTATTTGTACTCTTGGCTCATTTGATGACATTTCTCACATGCAACAAGATGCCCATGAATTTTTCATCACATTAATTGATCGCCTTGAAAGTGATCTTGGTGCACCATTCAAAGAAGCATTATCACATTTATTCCATATAGTTGTTCATAAGACAATAACACAAGGGACAACAGTCAATGAAATCGATGAAACATATCTTTCGATTCCTATAATTGTTGAAGGGTTTAATAACCTCAACGAATCACTTGAATCAAATTTTTTTGGGAAACAAAAACTCGATGATTACAATGGAAAAGAAGCATATCAAAAATGTTCGTTTAGATCATTTCCACATGTTTTAGTCCTCCAATTAGCGCGTTATAAATATTGCGCATCAACGCAAACGGTCGTCGAGATAACGGATCCTTTCTCATGTCCAAAGCAAATCGAATTAGAAGGAATCTCGTATGAATTATTCGCAGTAATATCACATAGTGGAACACCAACTTTTGGCCATTATGTATCGTTGATTAGAGTTGGCCTTGGAAACCAATGGTATATGTTTAACGATTCTTCAGTTAGCAAAGTAAGTGAAGCAGAAGTTATGCACTCGTTTGATAATGAATCTACGATGTTTTCTTTCGGGTTTGGAAAACCTCATGCTTATATGGTATTTTATGTTCGAAAAGAATCAGTGAACATAATCACTGCTACTGACTTTATTCCAGTATATTTAGCTCCCTATAGATCAAATAAGTTATTTTCGAATTTCATTTTTTATGATGAAATTAAAGGATTGAAATTACATCATAATAAAACTCCCTTTGAATGGGAAAATCAAGACGACAAAATTATAGAGATATTAAATAGAATTAGGCCTGACTTTACAGTAAGCAAATCCTCTTTTTCGGCCTGGGTGAGGATGCCGGGTGAATCGCAATTTGTTGGGCCGATAGATTTGAGTGAAAAGGCGTCGGCGCACGTTATCAAGGGGCACCCCAGCGAGTTTTTCATTTTGCCTTCTTCATTTGATAAGGGACCTGTTTTTGTTTCGTCAAATAAGTCTCCTTTCGAATATCTCGATGTCTATACAATAGATAATATTCCTCAAGAAGAAGAAAATATGTTTATTTGGCAAGGGAGAAACATCAAAAAATTAACATTCGGGGTGCCCCAAGGAGCGGTTATTCAGAAAAAGTCGATTTCAAGAGTGAACTTATGCTTCGGTACAACTCGCATTTCTATGCCTTATGACGCAACATTCTCTGATGTGCAAGCACGTATTGCACTCGAAAATGGAGTGCCTCCAGAAAAAATATTACTTACATATAATTCTTCGATAATGAAACCACATAAATTCCCAATTATAAGTTCATTTCCATCAACGTCATTATCATATCAAATCCTTAATGATAATGCAACAGCTTCATCAATATCATTATTTTCTTCTTTACGAATTATATTTGTATCGGATCATTATATTCAAGAACAAAAGAATCCAATATTCCTTTCCAAGGGGTTCACATGTGAAGATTTAATTAATGAGATTCCGCATATTTTCCCAATCATTAACATAACAGATAAGATACGATTTCAATGTTCAGTTGGCAGTAAGACCTCCATAACCAAAGTCCTTCCGTCAAAGTATCGCATTAAAACCCCAGTAGTTCGAGTTGATATAGTTCGATATGAAATTCCTCGAGATAAGTGGCGTCTAGTTTCACTGATCGAAAACAACAGTCCCATGAGCATCGAAGTTCGCTGTACCTCGGATCGTAACTCAGATCAATATGAAGGCGTATCTCGTATTGTATCACTCAAGAAAAATATAAGCGCACGAACAGTCGTCAACAAAGTAATGCGCTTAAATCGACTCTCAAGCGAGAAGCCGGTGAAGGTTTTCTTGTTTGCAAGTGAGAAAACAAAACTTCGATATGATTTCAATATCGACGACAACGTATACGAAGCTCTTGCGATATTCGCAAAAAAGTTAACACTGCCGAAGCAAAGGGCTTGTTTCGGTATCATGCTTGATGACCCGTTGTTATCAAGTACAAATGAGAAAACGATACCAAGGTCATTAAGCGATATTATGATATCTCATTGGAACTCTAACCAATGAAAACTTGAAAAATTGTTTGTAAAAATATTTATATATTATTAATTGTGGTTTTGAAATCAATTTAAAAAAAAAAAAAAAAATTGATTACTTTCTAAAAAAATTTCAAATCGGACTTTCATGAGCTAAATCGATTTAATGCATTTTAAAGTCAGATATGAACGAATTACTACAAATTAATAACAAATCTTTAGTCATCGAAGCGACCGTTTGTTATTAGGAATGATAAATACGACAGGGTGCTCCATCTTCATGTTCTAATTTTTCATTATGGATTTCGTAAAATGTTTAGTAAAATATTGTACAACAAAAGCAAAATAGAATTTAGCACACATTGGTTTTTGGTTTTAGTGATTATTTGATGACATTTCTGACTTATATTGGTGAAACGTTTTCTGGCGTTGAAAATTCTGCAAATGAAATTGACGTCAAATACATTGAATTGTTTTTATGGCGAAAGATTGAATTGATTTGACAGATATTGATTCAATTGTGGATTTTAGATTGAAATGGCTTTGAATTTGTGTTAAACCGATACTAAAAAATTTTATGCAACAATCACCATCTCGATTTTTCAAGCGAATTAACATGAATAATAGTCTCCTACGTCTTGGGCTATGGTCAGACTCTGATGAATCTGATTCTCTTGATCTGTCGAATCCAAATCCGAACGATTTTACGCCGAATTGTGATAGTATCGAAGATTTTATCACAAAAACCAAAACTCCTGATGACCTCCCAAAACCTTCCACATCTTATGAGGATTTGCCTCTTTATAAATTATCTCAAACACTTCCCTACTATTCTCCAAACAATTCTGTGACGACATCATCACAAGCATCATCTCCTTTGTGTTCGTCGTTTAGCACTGGAAACGAATACCCAGAAAAAACTTCAAATATTCCATCACTTGGGGTTCCTTATCAATACTTCCAAGTATCTTCTCGAAACCATCGTGACAGAGCCGAGAGTGAACTTTTATCTCCTCCACAAATGCCTTTTTCATATATTTATGATGTATCCAGAAAATTTTCAGATGATGTTACACAACCACAAAGTCGCGCAAGCCATCATATTCTGATCAAGCCCGGTGATAGTTTTTCTGATTTTACAGACGAACGCGCGATCAATCCTACATCTTTTACACCAAGATCGAAACATCATCGTCTCACAGTAAACTTTGATGTTCTTCGGCCGAACCATGGCGTACCTCTTACCCAACAGCGAACACAATATCGTCGACATAGACGAACCATTCGACATTCTCGCAAAATTAATAATCACACATTTGACATTTATGATCTCATATCACAAGAATTTTATCTTGGGAAGATCTATGACAAGAAATCTCTTCTTAAAATGCTATCCCAATACAATATTTTGGAGTTTGCCAAATCTAATTTTCGAGAGCATCATCGCGGCTCAGTTTTTCAAAAGAAAGTCATTCCTATTTCAGATTTAATATCATTTTCATTTAATCCATTAAAGAAGCCCTTACTTAAAAGTGTTCCTAAAGAGAACAAAAATGATGCGTCGAAACTTTCGATGTTAATTTTAGAATATTCTAATGAAAAACAATTTTCTACAGCAGTTGAATCCATTATTAAAATACTTAAGATGTCTCCTGTTTTAATTGATGAAATTTATTTCCAATTAATCAAACAAACGACGAATAATTTTGTACAACGTCGTTTATATAAAGTTTGGGAATTATTTTATATCATTTCATCAATATTTCCTATTTCCGAATCGAATTATTTACGAGTTTTATCACATATTGCAAAAAATTGTTTTTCAACTGATACAAATATTTCATTAATATCATTTTGTACATTTCTAAAATTCGAAACACGATTTTATAATGCTAAAATTTCATTACCGAAAATTAACAATGAAATAATCATCAAAACATTACAAACAATTGAAGAGCCGACATTAATATTTTTTAATTCGACATTATATGAACAAATGTGGAGCCAACGAATTAAATATCCGAAACTTCCTATTCCTTATATGTTATATTATATCATTCATTGTTTATTAAAGAAGAAATGTTACAAAACAAAAAAAATATTTTATATAAATGGAAACGAAGAATTAATCGAAGCAACTGTTAAACAAGAATACCTTTCGATAAATCTTGTTTCATCTGCGAATACTCATGACTTAGCAAATATTTTGTTGAAATGGTTGGCAACATTATCAATTCCTTTACTACCGATTTCTATTTTCGATGAATTCTTAAACTTGGCATCAAAAAGAAAATATTTCGAAGTGTTGAAAATATTACCAAAAATACATTTGAATACTTTGATGTATGTCATTGGGTTCTTAAAAGATTTGGCGAAAAATAAAAAAGAAACAGAAATAGGAAAAAGAAAATTGGCTGAAATGTTCGGACCGTTGTTGGTTAAAGCGGGCGAAAGATTTAGATCACCGAAAGTAATGAGAAATTTGGAGTTGTTGGCAACGGGATTTGTGCTGAAATTGATAAAAGAATGGAATACGGACTCGATATATCCACTGTAACGGATTTTTTATAATAAAATAAAGAGCGTTGTGTTTAACTTTAAATCGTATTATAAAGGATTTAATCATTTTTTATATTTTGTGAAAGATAAAATATGGCGAAGTATTGTTGAGTCAGATGTTTGGGGTTCAGATATTTACATAGTGATAGATCTCAATTTAGAAATTCTGAAATATCCTGCTGTGATCATACTGTTGATTGATATTCTATATTCCTTAAACTGCACTTGTTGTTTTTAATAGTATTTTTGCAATTTAAACTTATTTATTATCTGTGTTGAGAAAAATGAGTAAAACATATAATATTGTCACTTTTTGTACTTTGACCTGTTTGAACCAGTTTAATTTAACAAAGTAAATATGTATAATTTCCTGCCTTATTGCTTGTTGTTTTATTGGTATTTTTGGAGAAAGATATTTCTTTTTTGCCTTCACCAAAAACAGTTATGTTGATAAGGGCAAAAAAGGATAAATAATAAAAAATAAGAATGTTTCCTTCTTAAGACATAGTTTTAATCTTAATTTATAATTTTTTATTTACAATAAAATTTACAAATAAAATATAAACAAGAAGTAATTTTTTAAATGTATATTGGAGGATATATTTGTAATGTTTTAGATTCCGAATATTTGCAACATTCATATCTCAGCATCCACAATATTTTGGAATGAACCGAATGTAGATTTCATCAGCACCAAAATGTTCATTGGCAATGAATAATTTCATCTTTTAAAACATCATCTAGATATGTATAGATTTTAAAATATGGTGCCCGGCTGAAGTGATTATAATTTATGGCTATAAAATTTTATAAATTTTTTAAATAAATATTTTTTGATAATGAGTTTTTATTCTACCAAATTCTTTGATTCTCGTGTGTTATACAAAAACTTCTCATTTGAGTTATAAAGAGATCAAAAGTAATGGAAAAGATTGTTTTATGTATAGATCTTTATATAATCGCGAAATTAACAAAATTCGATTTTCCACAATTTTATTCTGCTTTATTCTTAAAAAAAATTTCGATAATAAAATATACAAACAAAATGCAAATAGTATGTATAAAGATTTAGAAAGTAAATAAGTTTAATGAATTCATTGGAACCAAAGTGACTTTTTGAAAACGCTGGCTCAGCTGTTATAAAAGCACATTTGTGATATCTACAAAAAACTTAATTCCCATAAAATTAATATTTGCTTGTTTTGAATGATGAATTTTAAGCGACCGTTATTTGCCAACACACAAACATTCATCATTATTCAGTTACAGCAAAAATGTATGATTTTCTATTGGCTTTTCCGATTCATTTCTTTTGTTCATTTCAACTTTCTTCAGGAATTTCAGGTTTAATGGTTTTTAATGATAAATTTTCTATTTTGCAAATTCAAAAAAGTAAAATTTTGCATATTCTCGACAACATAAGAGGTACACATTTTGTACTCTCGCATTATGAAAAAGATAAAGATAAGTATCGATTTTACTTTAACTTAAAAAGATATCATTACAAACCACCTTTATCAGAATTATTAATCACATACACTAAGCATAACTCTGAGTTATTTTTTATGGAGTTTAATTATTTTAATCAAAAAAAATATAATGCAATCTCGAAGCAAAATATTTTTAGAAAGAAAATGCTTATGCTTAATAAAATAATTCGATTTCTAGCATTAAGCTTTATGATTTTTAAGTGTTTTTTATATATTCAAAATAAAATAATTTTTATAATTAAATTTTTAGTTAATAAATCGAAAATGAAAGAAAAATAAAAAACAGAAAAATGTTTTAATTTTTTTTATGTTTTTCATGAACTCTTATGAAATATTTTATGAAAATACTTCAACACTTTCAATCATGAATTCAAATGATTTTAATGAAATATCTCAATATCAAAACATAACAAAATTTATAATTATCAGTGAAAAATATATATGAAATTCCAAGTGGTTCATTTTCAGCATGGCATTCAGTTGTTTCAGTTGATTTTGGTAATTCAGTTACAAATATCGGAGGTTCTGTGTTTTCGTCATGTTCACAATTAGAAACGATAATTTTTGGAGGAAATGTTACAACAATTGGCGGTAGTGCATTTTCATTGTGTTCATCAATCAAAAACATTACAATTCCAAATTCAGTTACAACAATTGGCGGTGGAGCGTTTTCATTCTGTTCTAATTTAACATTATTAATACTTGGATATGGAATAAGAGATATTGGAGGTTCAGCATTTGGTAATTGTTATCAACTTCAATGCATTTATTATTATGGAGACAAAGAACCAAAAATTAGCGAAAATGCATTTTTTAATGTTTCAACAAGTGTTATCACATATTCAACATATAAAGGAAGTAAATTTGGAAATTTAGATGTTGCCAAAGAAAACGCAGAAGGAAGCTGCAATCCAATTCCAACACATTCATTTAGTCAATCGAATACATTTACTGTATCACTTCAAAGTGATATTTCATTATCATTATCATTTTCATATACATTAACAGTTACATTATCAATTACACATTCATTAACTATTTATGAAACAAAAACGAAAACATTTTCATTATATATAAACAATTCGACATTTTCATATATTGAAACAGAATTTATTTATTACAATTATACGATTGTTATATATTCGACTTATTATAATTATTATTCCAATTTCTTTACAATGTTTTACACTTCCAATGAAAATTCACCAAAAGGAATTACGACGAATGCTTTGATTGGAATTATTTGCGGATCATTTGCATTTGTTTTGATCATTGTTGGAATTGTTATATTTTTAGTGAAAAGTAATAATAAGAAAGAAAAATCGAAATCAAAGTTACAATTCAAGGACACGACGACATCAAGTACAAAGCAAATCGAAGAAGTAAATAGTTTAGTTGAAGATATTGTGAAAGAAGATGAAGACAATTGGCTCTGAAGAAAATGTGTCATAAAAAACATTTATTAATTTAAAGTATATATAATAATTAAGTGTTGTCATATAAAATAAAATGAAATCATATTAACGAAATATCATTTTTACTTTAAAATGTTTTGAATTATTTTATTTAAATATGAAATTTTGAAATTTATGATGTTTAACTAGTAACAACAACTTCGAATTCTGATTGTAAATACATTAAATGTTAGCTTTTGAATGAAATTGGATAAACTTTATTTGAATTCATTATTCTCAAAATCGAAAAATATTTTATAAATTAAAGATATAATGTAATTGATTTCGGACATAAAGAACTCCTTATATTTTGTTTATTTTATATAAAATCATAAATATTCAAACAAGAAATAGCTGAATTGCCAATGTTATAAAAAAGTGTTAATTTTGTGATGATGGAATCATCTTTGATAAATGAACGGCACACCAAATTAAAGCATAAATTCCGTTCTATAACATATATTCATTGTGTTATTTAAAAGTGAAAATATAATGTTATAAAGCTGTTTCTTTGATTGTCGTCTTAAAAAATCGATAGAAATATTTCAAAATTGGTTTGAAAAACGACAATTAACCAACAGGTTTTTTAAAAAGTTTAACCGTGAGATTTTAAACTTTTGAGATAGTCGATGTATAATTGGTGAAGGTCTATATATATATTACAAGCTGAAACATGAGAACCTTTCTTTTATTCAGCATTTCGATCATGGTGAAACGATTTATAACCGATACAAAGCTTGTTACACCTTATATCATTCAAAAAGAAATATTACAAAAACAAAACCACGAAAACAAGAAAAGTATGACTTACAAATGTGATGGGGATGTAACAATTAATGAAATTATGAACAAAAAATTTCAAAGATTTCATAATAATTATAAAATTTTGATAAACAAATTATTTTTAAATTTGATACCAAATAATGAATCTACAATGGTTGTACATCAGGATTTTAATAACAAACATAAAATTCCAAGAACATATTTTTCAAACATTTTGAAAATAGGCTTTGAAATTGATATATTTGTCAAAAATGGTATATCTGATAAATCATATAACAAATCTTATGAAGATATATATCCTATAAAGCGTGAATTTTCACATTTTTTGATGATGCGAAACGACAACGAAGAAGGACCAAACATTTTGAATGTTTTACTTCAATTAACCATCATTTTTTCAATTATATTTCCGGTTATTTATGTCAAATTTTATCAGAAAAACACAATCTCAGTTCAGAAAATATCAACGACCAAATATACATTGAAAGTAAAAGATAAGAAAAAAATTGAAAATATTTTAATTTTTTTTATGTTTTTCATGAACTCTTATGAAATATTTTATGAAAATACTTCAACACTTTCAATCATGAATTCAAATGATTTTAATGAAATATCTCAATATCAAAACATAACAAAATTTATAATTATCAGTGAAAATATATATGAAATTCCAAGTGGTTCATTTTCAGCATGGCATTCAGTTGTTTCAGTTGATTTTGGTAATTCAGTTACAAATATCGGAGGTTCTGTGTTTTCGTCATGTTCACAATTAGAAACGATAATTTTTGGAGGAAATGTTACAACAATTGGCGGTAGTGCATTTTCATTGTGTTCATCAATCAAAAACATTACAATTCCAAATTCAGTTACAACAATTGGCGGTGGAGCGTTTTCATTCTGTTCTAATTTAACATTATTAATACTTGGATATGGAATAAGAGAAATTGGAGGTTCAGCATTTGGTAATTGTTATCAACTTCAATGCATTTATTATTATGGAGATTCAGAACCAAAAATTGGCGAAAATGCATTTTTTAATGTTTCAACAAGTGTTATCACATATTCAACATATAAAGGAAGTAAATTTGGAAATTTAGATGTTGCCAAAGAAAACGCAGAAGGAAGCTGCAATCCGATTCCAACACATTCATTTAGTCAATCGAATACATTTACTGTATCACTTCAAAGTGATATTTCATTATCATTATCATTTTCATATACATTAACAATTACATTATCAATTACACATTCATTAACTATTTATGAAACAAAAACTTCATTATATATAAATCATTCGACATTTTCATATATTGAAACAGAATTTATTTATTACAATTATACGATTGTTATATATTCGACTTATTATAATTATTATTCCAATTTCTTTACAATGTTTTACACTGATAATAATGATAATGATAATCAAAACAACGACAATAAAACAACAATTATCATCATTTCTGTTTGTGTAATTGTTATAGTTATTATCATCACCGTATTACTCATCATATTATTAAAACATGTTCAAAACAAGAAAGAAGAAATTCATGAAAATGTTAATTCAGAAGAAAATGAAAATGAAATGATGAATACATTTACTACAGGAATAAGTAACATAAATATTGAAGAAGATCCATTTGCTGAAGATTTCAAAGAAGAAAAATTTATTGCACAAATATAATTATAAATAAAATACAAATTTCACAAGTAATTTTTTTTTCAGATTGTATTTTTATTAAATCATTTGTTAGCAAAAAATGTTTTAAGATCTAAAAAAGATAAATATTTTATGAATTATTTGATCTGGCCGCATTTAAGTTTTGTATCATGAAATTTCTTTGTTCCTCTATACTTCCCAAATTTCTTACCATATTATTTACTGGTTTTACATTATTTTTATTCTGTGGCATGACTTTATGAACGGGTTGAACATGTTGATGTTGAGTTAAAATTTCATTTTCTGTTACTTCAGTATAAGCCATCTCCTTTAAAAATGGTATCCTTATCACAGGTACATATGAATTAATTTTCTGGGCTTTAATTTCATTTACCAAAACTTTTGGCACTTTTTCTCTTGGCGCTTGTTTTTTCTTTACAGGTTTTACATTTGTCCGAGTATAAATCAATACATAAGCATCTCTTGAATGTGCAGATTTTGAATTTGTCATTTTTACAATTTCATCATTAAATAAATACCATTTCTTCAATTCATGATGATAAGCACGTGCCACATAATGTCCACCACTTAAATCACCTGAATGTTCAATTATACTTTGTAATTTGTATTTGTTTTCAGATAAATTTGGATCTTGAGGCTCCCTAATCAAAGGCGATAAATCAAGGTAATTTGGATACTTTACATCAACGTCAAGCTTAATAGAGCCGGAAGCCGTTTGCAAAAACCGCTTTAATTGAATGATTAAAATTTCTGGGGCACTCCAAATTTCCATTTTTTTCTTTGCACAAACAAATTTCCTACAATGTGGACAAAGCCATTTATTATTCATATCTAAAGTATCCTCTTGCTGAAATATATTTAAACATTCTTCTAAAGTGACCTTTTTTTTAAGACGTTCTTCAGGAGGTATTTCAGGTTCTTTAATAATTCTAATATTTTTAATAAGATTCCAATTAAACTTTGTTTGGTCTTTAATAATAGAAGGATTAAGAATAACATCAATGATTCCAGTTGTTAAACGTGAATGACGTTCTTTTTCAATCGGATAAGAATTTGATACTTTAATAAGTTCGTTATCAAGAAATTGGAAATTTGGATTTTCACAAATTGATTCTTTTATCTCTAAAAGATTTTCAGGGATTTCTTCTTGCGTCGGAGTAAATAAGACATTAAATCTATTTTCGCATGCTTCTTTAATATCTTCATTTGATGGATTTGGTTTATGAATTTCAACTAAAAATATTCCATCGATTTCGAAAGGTAAAACTTTCTTCTCGACTAAAACGATTTCTTTAAAAGAAATCAAACGAACGCAAATGAAAACGCCTTCATCTGAATGATGAGGAATTTCATAAGCATAAGAAGAACATAAAATATTTTGATTTAAAGGATTTAAAGTTTTTCCTTTTGCCGAATCGATAGAAGGAATCGAAGATCTCCATCTTAAATTATCATTACTATTTTCAGTTCTTTCAGTGAACATTATATCTATAACATCTTGTTGAATCTTTTGACTTATTGCTTCACAATATTCAAGGATTGAAGCAGGTTTAATAGTTGCTATTTGCATTTGAACTTTAGGCTTAGTTAAGTCATAAGGTACAAATATAAATGGAATAGTTAATTCTTTTGGAATAGGTAATGGTACTGTTAATGACATAAATGAATCGAAAACAATTGTAGTTGAATTACAATTTGGACAAATGAGTCGAGATCGTAATAACCCTTGGAAATGATCAACAATAAAACTATCATTAACTTTCTTATATCGTTGCCATGAAGCCTGAGCTACTTCTAAATCATTTGTTCCATTTCCAAATATACTATCTTCGACATTTTCACGGGTTTTAACTCGATTTAAATCCTCATGAATTTTATCTAATAATGAAATTAAGAATTCATGTGAATCTTGTTGCGTTTGACCATTAAAATGTTTTATATAATGACCAATTATTGATTTAAGTAACCTTGGAGATATTTTGGTATTAAATCCATTCCATATATCAATTAAAAGATCACGAAAACATTCAACAACTTCTCCTTTGGTTCCAATTGGATTATCATAATTTATGTCTTTTCGCCATTCATCATTTTTAAGAAAATATTCACAGATAGTTGGAATATGTACAAGCGATTGAACAGCAGCATTAAGATAACATGTGTTACCAAGATTTGATAAACCACATACACCTGGTTCGGCACTATTCTCAACAATGGTTTGCATTGATGGAGATTGTACCATTTGTGGACCTGTAGTAGCTCTTTTTGTATGTTTAACTGTGATCCATCGGCCATCATCTTTCTGATTTTCTAAAAGAAGTTCATACGATAGTTCACCATTACGGAAAAATGGATAATCAGCAAATGATTTTTGGTCATCTAATGCAATGTTTCGTTCTCTATCATGGAAATCACAAAGTCGACTTTGTTCAGGATCACAATGAAATTCATCACAAAGTTTCTCCTTGAATTGGCCAATATTATGGTAAATAGAATATTTGAATGGACGACGTTCATCAGCATTATACACATGAAAAGTGGGAATACGAATGTCAGCAATAATTCGTTGTTGAGAAGGATCAAATTCAGTGTTGATTGGGATAACTGGTTCACCACCATACCATGTAATTAATTGATCCCATACTGGTTTTGTTATAATTGAAAAATCAGCACCTTCATAAACATCGTCACGTAATGAACCATTGTTAAGTAGATTAGAGTTATCGATTTCTGGTATCTGTACTTCTCGAGGGATCGAATTTATATATCCTACAGCTTCTTTCCAAATATTATACCATTTAGTAGAAATAAGGTAAACAGGTTCACCAAGTTGAAGAGAAGTTGTTTTTTCAAGCAGATGGATAATTTCTGCTTGTTCTTTTTTTGGCGGCAATACCATTGGAATGGAACCGTTTAAATTTATGATTTTTATGTGCGCAAAGTCAAACAGAACAAATGCACCACATAAAGATTTACAAACAAACGCAAACTTTGGCAAGAGCAAGAAAGCATTTTTTAGAAGCTAAAGAGAATTTTTTGGGAAAATAATAAAATTACACCGAAATGATATCAATAATGCTTGAAATTTCAAGATGAAACATACTACCATAATGTAGCGTTCTTATAGGTATAGTAAAATGAAGTACTTTTGAATAAAAATATAATTAAAGCTGATCAGCAAAACATTTCGAATTAGTAGATTTAAAAAACCAACACAAGGCATTATAAAACAAAGATTTGCTTTTCTTTTCATTAAATAAAAGTAATTATATTGGATGTTTAATCGATGTAAACATGATTTTACATTTTTTTTAAATAACAACAATAAAACTTGGTTTAAAGCTTGCCTTAACAAATTTTAAATTCCTTAAAATTTTAAGCATTAAGTTGTTTTCGTTTCTTGTTTAAATTTGGGGTGCTTCGAATAAACGGCTTTTCTGGTCGACCACGGTTATTCAGAACAAATGCCTCGATTTTTAATTCTTTTCGAAAATTCAACAGGTCTTTCATTGTTCGATTGCAAAGGAATAAACGAAATAGCTGTTCAAGAAAAATCCGTCCAAGAATCATTCATCCAATTTAATCTTTTTTCTCAGCAAGTTAAACTTCTATCATTTGAACCATTCAAATCATCAGAAGTTGCATTAGAAACGTTGACTAATATTACGGAAGGACAAGTTTCTGATTTTATGCGTGATTTTCTTGCAAGCGTTCTTCCAGATCAAGTCAAGAAACACAAGAGCGGAATTAAACTTGGTGTTTCTGAACCAAAGCTTGCAGGTGCAATTCAACAACAACTCGGCGTTGAATGTGTTTCAGATAATATCACACGTGAAGTACTTCGTGCGATACGTCTTCATTTTACAAAGTTCTTTGATGGTAGCCTCACAGAAGAAGATGTCAGAGCAGCACAACTTGGTTTATCACATGGCTATTCTCGTGCAAAAGTTAAATTTAATCAACATGGAGATGATAATATGATCATTTCAGCCATCCAACTACTTCAAGGCCTTGACAAAGATCTTAATACTTTTGGTATGCGCCTTCGTGAATGGTATTCTATCCATTTCCCTGAATTGAGCAGATTAGTTGATGACCACAACAAGTATGCAAAATGTGTTCAACTCATTGGGCGTCGTGGTCCCATTGATGCCACCGAGTTAGATGCCATAATTCAAGACAGAAATCTGACAGATAAAATTATTGAATCCTCCAAAAACTCCATCGGTCGAGACATTGACGAAGTTGATCTCTCCCGTATAGTTTCCATGGCTGTTCGTGTTGCAGATCTTGCTGACTACAAAAACGATCTTCAAATATATCTTCACAAGCGTATGCATAATATCTCTCCCAACCTCACAGAACTTATTGGCGAGCGCATGGGAGCTCAACTTATCATGGCATCTGGTTCACTTACCAATCTTGCCAAATCTCCTGCATCGACCATCCAATTACTCGGATCCGAAAAAGCTCTTTTTAATGCCTTAAAGAAGCACAAGCACACGCCGAAGTATGGAATGATCTTTAACAGCGGCCCAGTACAAGCAGCTGCTCCTGAATATAAAGGACGCGTTGCGCGTACATTTGCCAACAAAATCGCAATTGCAGCGAAACTCGATGCGTTTGGAGACGAGTTTAGGTCAGGACATCTCGGGTCGATGATGAGATCAATGATGGACGCACGACTCGACGCACTTAAGACAGGGCATACGATTGAGCCGAATCTTGAAACAATGGAAAAGGCGGTGAAGGAAACGCGAAGATACGAACAGAACGAAGGCGCCGAAGAAGTTAGAGAGAACGACGGAGTGATACCGCAAGAGGTGCAACAGGAACAAGAACAACAAGAACAACATCACCGTAGAAGGAGGAAACATCACAGAAGTGAAGAAAATGTACAAACAAATGAAGTCGTTCAACAGCAGCAGCAGCAGGTGGAAGAAGAAGAGCAGAAACCACCGGAATCACCCCATAGAAGGAAGAGGAGACATAGCAAAACAGAATAAATGAGTAAAGAAATTTATGAAAACAGAAAAATGAAAATGTGTCAAATGAGTTTAAAATTTTTAATCTGGTGGTCATTTTTTTAGGAAAATCGTAAATCCAGGGCAAAAAAGTGACAAGCATTTTGAATACTTTTGAGAGAAAAACGATAATGCGCAGGGCAAAAAAGTGCCAACCGAAAAACACTCTCAATCATCTCAGAAAAAAATTGAATGCGTTTGTGGGCCATTGAATTTTCCTTAGCAGTGGCAAAATATCAGAAGGCGCGTGATTTTGTCAAAATAAACGTGGCGCCAAAAGTTC
Source organism: Histomonas meleagridis (assembly GCF_020186115.1). Lineage (NCBI taxonomy): Eukaryota > Parabasalia > Tritrichomonadida > Dientamoebidae > Histomonas > Histomonas meleagridis. The sequence continues at coordinate 629,187 of NW_027150746.1, forward strand.
ATTTAAGCCAAAGCCTCAATGCATCTTCCTGAAAGTTGTTCAACCAAAGATTGATCTTGTGTTTCCTTTCAAGGGGGCCAATATGAAGATGATCACTACTCCATTTTGCCATTTGGACTGGTCATGGTCTTGACATTTTCGAATATTGAATTTAGGTCCACCAATATCCCATCCGACCACAACTATTGATTTCGAAGCACAAGTGTTAAATGGTTTGTTTCATTCTATGTCCTAATATTCTTTCTCTCTGATAATTGATCAGTAATCAAACTCAAACAACACATTTTTTATAAACACAAGAACAGCAATGACCCTAAGACCAGCGAAAACACCCATTTTTTTGTTTTTTCAAACTAATAATTGTTGATATCTCTTTTTTTAATTATTCCATTTTTTCCACTTAAGTTCACTGGTTAAACAGATTTTATAAAGGTCTGCGTTTCAATGAAGTATCGATCACATTTGTTGATTTCCTACTCTTGGTTTTACATTTGTTACGGGTTAGGTCTAATTGGAAAACAACATAACCGTCCGGACAAAACCGTTTATTTATAAATTTGCAGATAGAAATGGAAATAAAAGAAAGCACCCCCATTGAATTCATTGATTATATTAAAGGGAGAATTGGGATGAGTGCTTTTGATGATTTCAAGATCGATATCAAAGACCAAATGGCGATCCATCGATGTCCATATTCAATTGTTGAGTCCGAAAAAAGAGACATTACATCATATGTTTGTTATAAGTGCAGGTTCAAGGATTGCCCAAGCCACTTCAGTGTGAAGTTCAAAGATTCAATCCTATGTAATTGTTCGGGTGAATGGATTCACAATCACTCTATGAATAAGAGATACCTTGAAAGTTTTTTTTGCCTTCTTACTTCAAGACAAAAAGAGGAAATTAATGATTTGCGTTCTAAAGGTGTATCGCCATATTTTATTAGAAAAAATTTGAATTTATCAATTTCTTCAAATCAACTATACAACTATTCAAGAAATGCTTTAGCAAAAACATTTATAAATGAAATCGAACAACTTGAAACGGAATCTCAAGAATGGAGTAAGAAGTATATTGTGACATTTCACGACATCTCTTCATAATGTTAAACTAATAATGGAAACCTCATGAATATTGCAATAATTTCTAATTTCAGTAATATTTTTTTGCATTAATATTAATTTATTTAAATTTCGAAACGCTCATAAAATACATAATAGTAATTGTTTTAATAATATTGCCAATTTTCCAAGAAGTTAAGCTTGAGCAACAATAAGCATAACATTAACTGTTTCTTCGAGTGTTATTTTTTAAATTTCAAAATTTTCAAGCTGAAATAGGGGTATAAGAAAACATTTAGATGAACTTGCAATAAAATATATCAATGCACAATCACAACCTTAATTTAAATAAACACATTTCAATATTCGTTTTTTATGAATTTTTTGGCTGACTATAGCAATTGATTGCGATTCATGAGTGTGAATTGATTTTATTTGTTTTTTATAGTTCTTTTCTTTCTTTTTGATCAGTGATCAAACTTAAACAACTCAATTTTCTAGAAACTCGAGAATAGCAATGCCAACTCTCACATTCACAGAATGCCAACACTCGACGTCGAGTACAAAGCTTGTCGAAGAGATCAGTGGAAGCATCGGAGATATGGCGAAAGCGGACGAGGACGATTGGATATGAATATGATTGTATAGATTAATATTAACTTGAGTGTTTTTGTTTGAGCCAATGTGAATCAACGCTTTGAGAGATACCATAAAACGTTCAAGTTTTGGGGTATGGAAAAATTTGAAGTGTGCAATGTTTCACCATGAAAAAATATTCTCATAAAAAATAGAACTTAGTGAACATTAATTATGTTTTATGGAACTCTAAATAACCTCAACAACATAAACAGCAAACTCTATTATAGATTCACATAAATTCTCAAAATAATTTATTTTTAAAAATCAATTAATATTGCTTTACTAAATTGCAGTATAAAAGTGCAAAATTCTTAATCAATAGACAATATTCAATTCGTTGGCATAAAAATACGAATAGAAAATATTCATTTCTATTGATTCGGATGACACTTTTTTGCCCTGGGATCACGGCCATTGAAAATTTGATAAAAATGGAAAAATAGTTTTCATTCATAAATACTCGGAGCAAAATGACATTTGACGATGACATAAATATTTTGACACTTTACATCAAGATATGGTATTAACACATAGAATTATTTGAATGCATTCAAATATATTTTACAACCCAAATTATTCAATGGGTATTCATTATTTGTGAAGGCAATTCAATTTTGAATTAAGAAATTGAATGGAAAATTATTGCTGTCACTTTTTTGCCCTATATCGGTACGGTTAGTTATGAAAAAGTGGATATAATCCATTCAAAAAGTTGGGCACTTTTTTGCCCTGGATTTACGATAAGCCATTTTTTTAACAGCACATGTCAAAATGAGATAATTTTGTACAAAATCAGAAAAATTAAAGCAGTAAATAAATTTAATAGAGATATTAAAATAGCATTAGTTTGGATAATAAAGCTGTAAAAACAACAGTATGAGTAATCAAAGCATTGGCTATTGATTATTATATACAATTTCTAAGATTATTTAACAAAAGATATCTTTAAACTTGTACAACTTGACACAGAAAATTCATGTACAAACTTTAAAGTTTGCTCAACATTAAACTTAAAAATACAAAAACTTCTATGCAACCATTGAAAGTTTGTTTATAGTGTTAAAACAATTACAAATGGAGCAGAAGTACAAAAAAGACTCATGATTACAAGGATTATTCGGAAAACTTATGGAAGATCTATCATCACTTACTATCAATAACATAGCTTTAATATGTGAGTTTATTGCATGAAATCCGCAATGTCATTATTCTGCTATTAATCAATGTCGGCGATAGATTAACAAGTTTTAAAGTAGCATTTTTCGCTATAGCTGAAACAACATTATGACAAAAAAAATGAATGCAGTCGATCCTATAATTAAAACGCCAAATGAATTAATTGAAAACAATATATGAATAATTAAATCAAAACTTAAAAGATTATTCTATTCAACGTATGCAACAATGTGAAGAAAGAATAAGTGTATTAGATAATATTCAACAAGTTCCAGTTCAAGAAAGTTCAGGTGGAGGATCAACGAAATCACGTCCAAATGGTGGCAAAGGCGGCAATAAGAAAGATGATGAGAGCAGTGAATTCAAAGCCAAAATTTCGAGTGCTATTCTTATCGAAAAACCGAATATTAGGTGGAAAGATGTTGCAGGGTTAGAAGAAGCCAAGCGAAATTTGATTCAAACTGTTATTTTACCTATGAAGATTCCACAATTCTTCACGGGCCAACGAACACCATGGCGTGGTATTCTTCTTTATGGTCCACCAGGTACAGGTAAATCGTTTTTAGCCAAAGCGGCAACAACAGAAGCGAACAATTCCACATTCTTAACAGTTTCTACATCAGATCTAGTTTCTAAATGGGTTGGTGAGTCTGAAAAACTTATTCGTGCATTATTTGATACCACACGTGAGAATGAGCCAGCGATTGTATTTATCGATGAAATCGATTCACTTCTTTCAGAACGATCAGAGAATGATTCAGAAGGAGCACGTCGTATTAAAACAGAATTCTTGATTCAAATAGATGGCGTTGGTAAATCGATGACAGGGATTTTAGTACTAGCAGCAACAAACATTCCATGGTGTCTTGACCCTGCAGTTAGGCGACGTTTTGAAAAGAAAATTTATATTCCATTACCAGATTATGAAGCACGAGTTAAGCTTATAACACTTAAAACTGAAGGTACACCATCAGAATTAACAAAAGAAGAAATCCAAGAAATTGCCCATTTGACAGATGGATATTCAGGAGCAGATATTAATATTTTAACACGTGATGCAGCTATGGCTCCAGTTAATCGAATTCAACAAGCAGAAAACTTTGTGGAATATAAAGGACAATTATGTCCATGTAATCCAGGGACACCAGGCGCAATGAATATGACAGTTCTCCAAATGTCTTCAGAACAACTAAAAATGTTGAAACCTCCTCCACTAACAATTGATGACTTCCGTAGAAGTCTACAAAAAGTGCGTCCATCAGTTTCTAAAAAAGATCTCATTAAATACGAGAAATGGACACAAGAATTCGGTCAAGAAGGTAGTTAACTAAAATTAAGAAATTAATTAATTTTTTTTTGGAATTTCTAAACAGATAAATTTAAAGTAATTTCAATTACAAATTAATGCAATACAGTTTTTTGCTGTATAATAAGTAAAAACCTAATTGTAAATATATCTTTGCCGAAAAAGGATACTGCCATTAGCTGTAATTGGTAATCAAGCATGGCGTAATTTAAGGGTTGGTAGTAATAATTTTCCAAGGTATTGAAAAAAAATTGGCTAAAATTATAACATATTTCTTTTGCAACGTTGAAACATATTCTTTATATAAAGTAGCTTTAAAAGTCCTTCAGTAAGATGATTCATTGAGATAAGGAATATGTGTTTACAAACAGTATGTTTTTGATGAAAATTTCGATTTTAAATATTTGATGAATAGATTGAACAAGATCATGGAAAACATGACAGGTTATGACATGTACATGTCAGACACTATAGAAATGCAAGGATCACTCACATCAAAACATTTTGAGCAAAATGACCGATTTTTACCATAACCTCCCGTCTCTCAAATAAATTTATTGATTTAGAATATTCTTAGAACGATATATAGGAATTTGAATTCAAAAAAATGCGGTTTAATTTTGTAATTTTTACTTGAAATCCCGACTTGTGAAGTGAAAAAATCTCACCGTTCCTCAATGTAAACCAATCAAAATAATCATTTCGATGGAAAGAGAACAAAAAGGAAACCAGAAAATTCAAGATGATATGGAAAAGCTAATATCAACACAGAATATAATATTTAATTTGAACAGTGAAAATATTGATAAAACAATAGATTTAATTATTAACATGTTTGATGTTGATCATCCATTTTCTTATAATCTTATTATTTCTCAAATGCTGTATATATTTTTTTGTGCAAGAGTACATTTTTCCAATATATTTGAAAGTTTAGTTAATAAATTTTTTAAGAATAAAAATAAAATAAATATTTTTAATGATTTTGTTCATTTTCTAGTTAATTCAGAGAAACAAGAATCAAATTATCTTCTTGAATATATGCATGAAAATAATTTTATTGAAGAAAAAATAGTAAAAAATTTAAAAACACCATATTTTGCCCACTTGAAATCATATTCAGAAAATAAAAAATTAAAAAAATTATAAATTTATGGACAAAGTCCTGAAAAATTATGAAGTTCTTTCAGCAAATAATTGGGAACTTCATAAGAAGTTAATTGAAGAAGGACATAATCCGAATGAGATAGCGAAAATAATTCGAAATGATGAAGTTGAAAAACTTCAAGAAATATCATCACAAACAAATTTTGATTTTAATCAAGAAATTGAACCATCACTTTATGAAAGATGTTCTTTTATTAATAAAGAAGATGTTACATTAATTGATTATGCAGCATTCTTTGGATCAGTTAAATGTTTTAAATATTTACTTATGAATAATGCAAAAGTATATAATGCAGGTAAATTTGCAGTTGCAGGTGGAAATGAAGAAATTATTCATTTATGTGAACAAAATCATTCATCATTTAAAAAAGCGTATGAATCAGCAATTCAATTTCATCGAAATGATGTCTTTAAATATATGTATGAAAATAAAATTATACAAGTTGATAATTTAGAAGCATTAGGAAAGAAATGCGTTTTATATCATAATTATATTATTTTTGAATTTATGAAAGAAGAAGGAATGAAAATCAATGATAATATTATTAATAGAGCAGCAAAAATAGGAAATATTTTTCTTATGAAATATTTCATTAAAGACAAGCAAATTCCAGAAAATATTTTAGTCTATTCAGTAGCTTCAAGAAATATTGAGCTTATAAATTATACTTTAGAACAAAAAGGAATTGATGTTAATGCTAAAGATATTTATTTGTATTATTTGAATTTTATTTTAATAATTTTATATTTCAAAATAATATTTGGAAATTATTTAAATTATTTTGGGCAGCACTTATGTTTGCATCTAAAAATGGTCATACAGAAATAGTTAAATTACTTCTTAAACAAAAAGGAATTGATATTAATGCTAAAGATATTTATTTGTATTATTTGAATTTTATTTTAATAATTTTATATTTCAAAATAATATTTGGAAATTATTTATTTTATTTAATACAGCACTTATAAGGGCATCTAAAAATGGTCATACAGAAATAGTTAAATTACTTCTTAAACAAAAAGGAATTGATATTAATGCTAAAGATATTTATTTGTCTTATTTGATGTTTGTTTTAATGATTTAATATTTCAAAATAATATTTGGAAATTATTTAAAATATTTGATACAGCACTTATGATCGCATCTGATGAAGGTTATACAGAAATAGTTAAATTACTTCTTGAACAAGAAGGAATTGATATTAATGCCAAAAATATTTATTTGTTTTATTTAAAATTTATTTTAATAATTTAATATTTCAAAATAATATTTGGAAATTATTTAATACAGCACTTATATTAGCATCTTGGAATGGTCATACAGAAATAGTTAAACTACTTCTTGAACAAGAAGGAATTGATATTAATGCTAAAGATATTTATTTGTTTTATTTAATATTCGTTTTAATAATTTTCAATTTCAAAATAATATTTGGAATTTAATAAAAATATTTAAGACAGCACTTATGATTGCATCTAGATTAGAGAATACTGAAATAGTGAAATTACTTCTTGAACATGAGGGGGTTGAAATTAATGGTAAAAATATTTGATAATATTATTTAATATTATTAATAATAACATAAAATTTTATAATATTATTTGGAAATGATTCAAAATATTTTGTACACCACTTATTAAAGCGTCAAGTAAGGGTCATACAGAAATTGTTAAATTACTTCTTGGATATAAAGGAATTGATTTCAACGCAAAAGACATTTATTTATTTTATTTAATATTTATTTTAATAATTTGGTATTTCATAATAAGATTTGGAAATTGCCTAAATTTTTTAACACAGCACTTATTAATGCATCTTTATTTGGTCATATAGAAATTGTGAAATTACTTCTTGAACAAAAAGGAATTGATATTGGTGCTAAAAATATTTATTTCTTTTATTTGAAATTTATTTTAATAAATTGAGATTTCAAAATAATATTTGGAAATTACTTTAATGATTTTGGACAGCACTTATTTTGGCAACTTATATTGGTTATACAGAAATAGTCAAATTACTTAAAAGTGGCTCTCATAATAATAATATTTACAGAAAGTAAAAAGTGTCCATCCAACTATAGAATTATTACTCCTAAACGCAACTTGTTTGAGTAAAGATATCTGAACCATTTTCATAACAAATTTATTCAATTATCGAGAGTCATCTCCACTTATCAAAGAAACCAAACCCTTTTCCATAATAATAAAATCAATTTTAAACAAGTTTTATACATAATTATTATTATTTCTTTTAGCATAAATAAAAAATGACAACAAATAAATTTTATTTACAATGAATTATATTTATATATTTATCCAAAATCTTCAATTACAGATGAAGATAGTAAAATATGTTCTTGAATTTGTGCGTTCATTAACTTATTCTTTTTATAATTACGATAAGTAATTAATGAAATCACAATAATTACAATGATAACAATACCACTAATTACAGTACTTATAATTATAGTAATAGTATTATCTTTTCTAGTATCCTTATTATACATACAAACATCAAAATAGTTATCAGGTTTAACACCTAAAATTCCATTCCATACAACAGAATTATTTAATTGATAATTTATATAATTTTTAATATAAGGCAAACATAAAATGATATCAAACACATTATAACCATTTTTTTGTATTATGCTTCGATTAGTTTTACTAAAAACTTCTGCATTAAAATTCGGAGGATCTTCAGGAAGAGAAATTATTGATAATGATTTACATCCTTCGAAAATTGATGTGTAAATATTATGTATTGTATGTAACTTAGGAATATGTATGAACGAAAGTGATGTACAATTTTTAAAGATGAAATCGCCATCAAAAGTTGTTAAACGCTCTAAAATTATTGTTGTAAGTGAAACACAATTTTCAAATGCATTATTTAATATATTATTTACTAAACTAAAATTCAGGTATTGTATTGAAACGCAATTTAAAAACGAAAATTGTTCAATTGTAACAACATTATCAAGTTGAACTTTTGTAAGTTTTGAACAATTATAAAAACTATATGAAGTAACAATAGTTATCATTGGTAAATTAATAGACAAAAGATTTATACAATTTTCAAATGTTGAATTTCCTATTGATTTGGTATTTGTTAATGTAATATTTGTAAGTGAAATACAATTCTTAAATGAATATGATGAAATTGTTTGAACATTTGTTAAATTAATAGTTATTAATGAAACGCAATCTCGAAATGATAAAACACCAATAAACTTCAAATTATTTAATGAGACATTTATTAGTGAAATACAATTTTGAAATGAAAAATCATTAATACTTTCAACATTTGGTAAATCGATTAATTTTAACGATTTACAATCTTCAAATGCAGAAATTTCAATTTTTATTACATTTTCCATTAAAATTTCATCAAGTAAAACACAATCTTTAAATGAACTTTCCTCAATGTTTATAAGGTAAGGAAATTCAATTCGTTTTAATGATTTACAATTTTCGAAAGAAGAAATTCCAATATTAATTACATTTTTTAATGTAACATTTATAAGTGAAAGACAATTAAAAAATGAAAAATCATAAATAATTTGAAGATTAGGAAAATCAATTTTTTCTAATGAAGTACAATATTCAAAAGCAGAATTTCCAATTTCAATTACATTTTTAAATTCAACTTTAACAAGTTCATAACAACTATTAAAAGCTGATTCACCAATATAAATAACATTAGGGAAATCAAAAGAATAAGAAATACATTTTCTAAATGCAAAATCTCCAATTGTTTTTACATTTGGTAATGTTACAATACCCAAATTTATACAATTATCAAATGCATTTGAACATATTTCAGTTAAATTAGGAAAATATATTAAATATAAACTATTACATGATCGAAATGAAGATTCTTCGATTACATTAACATAATAATTTTCGATTAACGTTAAACTATTACAATTTGAAAAACACCTTTTACTATAAGTTTTTAGTTTTTCAAATTTTAATGTTGAGATGCTCGAATTCATAAAGCATTCAATTCCGACTTTTTCAACATTTGGAATTTCTAACAGAAAAAGTGAATTTTGATCTTTAAAGCAACGATCGCCAATTTCAATAAGATTTTCAGCAACAAATTGCTCCAAATTTGTTCCTTGGAAAACATCACAACCAATTTTTCCTAAACTTGGTAACATTAAAGAATTAAGCATGTGGCAATATTGAAATGCATTATCATCACAAATTTTTAATGAGCTTAAATCAATATCATTTAAAGAACTATTATAAAAAGATCCTATTCCAATATATTCCAAATATGGCACATAAATATTTAATATATTTTGGAAATTACTAAAACAATAATCTCCTATTTCTTTCACATTAAAATCTAAAACAACATATTCATTTGTTACAGTCGAATTCTCGAAACAAGATTTTCCAAATTTCTCACATAATGGCAAATAAATCGAATTAATTTTTTGATTAGAAAAAAGATAGTCAGGCGCAATAATTAAACTATCCAAAGAAAAGTTACAAATTGCGTTTTGGTTTTGGAATAAATAATGAGAACAACTTATTAAAGATGGAGCTTCAATATTTCGTAATGAATCACATGTATCAAAGACATAATTTCCGGCTTCAATAAGTTTAGGAATAAAACATTTCGATAAATAAATACATTTTTCAAAAACTCGATTTCCTATTTTCGTTACGTTCGGTAAATTAATTGTTTTAAGTGATAAACAACAAGAAAAAGCTGAATCATCAACAAATGTAACAAATGGGAAATCAATCGCTTCTAATGTAGAACAAAATGAAAGTGATGAAGCGCCAATAATTTTAACCGAATTTAAATGAATTGTTGATAAATGTGTACATTCAGAAAAACAAAATTTCGTACAATTCTCTAAAATAGGAAATGAAATACTTATAATGTGCAGACATTGGAAAAAACAACTTTCCCCAATAAAACTCACATTTGGACAATCAACTATTTCTATATTAAAACAATATGAAAATGCAAAGTCACCAATTGTTGTTACATTTTCTCCAATTTCCACTATTTTTAAGTTATAACAATTGTAAAATATATAATTCCCAAGTTGAATAACTGAATTTGGAATTAGAATTTCTGTTAGCCCAAAACATTCATAAAATGAATAATCTGAAATTGTTTTAACATTTTCTCCTATAATAACACTGGATAAACGATTACAGAATTGAAATGTGCTTTCTTCAATAGCTTTTAAATTATTGCCAGTAATAACTTTGGTTAATGATGTGCAATATGTAAACGCATTTCTGCCAACAGTTTGAACTGAATCTGGAATTGTTATGTTTTTTAAATTGCCGCATTCATGAAATGCATATTGGCCAATGGAATTAACTGAATTAGGCAAGATTATTGTTTCTAATTTTAAACAATAAATGAATACACTGGATGAAATTTCAGTAACGTTTCCACCAAGAATAACTTCCTTTAAATTTGAGCACGAATGAAATGCATTATTACTAATGATGTTAATTGAATCACCAATAACCGCAGAAATCAAAGTTGTCCAGCCTAAAAAGGCATAGCTTTTAACAGACTGAATTTTTCCATAAACAAAAACATGCTCTGTTACATCTTTGTATTCATTTGTGAAATCACTTTCATTAAGAATAATTAATGTTTTATTTTCTTCGATATAACTTTGAAATGAATGAATCACAAATAGTGAAAAAACCAATAACATAATTCTTCGAATTAACATCTGATTAAAAATGGAACTTATGTTGCGGCCGTTTAGTAATACGTCAGAACAATGAAAAAATGTTTTTATTTTTTCTAATTCATCTTATTTTACTAAATAGTTTTAAACATTTTGTATCTATAAAGAAGAAACAAGAATATTTATTAATTTGTGTAAATATTTAGGAAATATGTAAACAGAATAAGAAATAATTGTATATACAACATTATACTAACAACCACTACCAGCAGTTGTGTGTTTTTTATGTTTGTGGGAGAATCGCATCAAAATGATCACACAAATTATCAAGTTGATTCTTTTTTAAAGAACATTCTTTGTACATGAAACTTGGAGCTCCCTGAATTGGTGGTATGGTTACTGGTCGGTATATCAATCTCTCACCTTTTTCCAATTCAAATTTAATTTCATCATTTACACCACATGAAACAACATAAAGACCAACCGCTGGATGTCTTACATGTAATTTCGGGTGCTCAATTAACACTGCAAGAATTGAATCAGTTGTTCGAATTCTTCGTTTGATAGATTCAATGTTGGCTTCAATTTCAGCAATTTCTGTATGAGCATTTTTTATAGCCCGAATCCTATTTTCCAGCTGAGCATTTTCGTTTTTGATTTCTTCAATTAATGCTTGATGAACTTGCTTATGTTCTTCAATTTTTCTTTGCAGATCTCTACTATCCTCTTTGACAGAGTTCACTCTCACGTTGATTAGTTCCCTGTATTTCTTTTCGATGGATTTATATTTATCTTTCCAATTTATTGATTCTTCTGCATCCATTTGAAAATAATAAACGAACACCAAATAAACGTCTTTTAAACGGCTGTTTCGAAAAGGAATTTTTATTTCATATGACATGTCGTATTCGCTAAAATGTCTACAAAAAAGCATAAAATTGTATTAATTGGCGACTTAGGTTCCGGGAAAACATGTTTTGCTTTAACATATAATGAAAAAAAATTTCCATCAGATTACATTCCTGCGGTACTTGATGCGTTTACCGAAGAACAGATTTTCAACAAAAAAGAACATGAATTCCTAATAGTTGACTCACTTGGAAAAACAGAACTAGATAGAAATAGATGGGAAAACTATCATAATGCGGATATTTTCTTTTTATGTTTTTCAGTTGTTGATCCAGTATCTTATGAAAATGTAACTTCAAAGTGGATTGAAGAAATACAAAGTCATGAGGAAGATCCAAAGTATCTTTTAGTTGGAATGAAGACAGATTTAAGAGCGAATGAAACTATTATAAATTCATTGAGACAACAACTTTTACAACCGATTACACCTGAGCAAGGGATGGAGAAAGCACGTGAAATAGAAGCTTTAGATTACATGGAATGTTCAGCTTTAATGGGTGCTGGGGTTCAAGATGCTTTTGACGCTGGGATTCGTTTCATCCTTGAACCTCCACAAGAGGGTGGATGTTGTACAATATTTTAATGTAATTTATATATATGTTATAAATGTAGATAATTATTCTTATTTTTCAATTGATTTATTCAAAACTTTTTTTAATATTTTATTATTAATCACATCTCTTATAATCGAAAAATCAAAATGAATAATTCATGAAATTAATTAATTTTTTATCTTTCACAACTTTTTTGAAAATGAAGTGGCAAAAATTACGACCGTGAGTTTAATTTCATTATTTTACAGTTTTTTGAATGTGCGATAGGTTCCTTCGCTGATAAACCGCTTTGTCTTGCGGCATATGACAGAGTTTTATAAACTATTTAATTTTGAATAGGTGATACGGTTATTATTAATTCCGTCAAAAGCTTGTTCTCAAATAGTTTCAAACAAACCCGTTAACAGAAGACACACATGTTCCTCCGCCATTATCTTCGAAAGCCAAGTTCTTCTCTTACTTTAAACCCTAGGATTGAGGCGAGGGAATCACCAATTCATCGTCTATTTCATTCAGCTCATACACCAACTTTAATTCCGTTATGCAATTCAAGTGATCTTAAGGCTAAAAGAGAAACAAATAATACAAACTCAAAACTAAAAGAAATCAAGCCAGTTGAAGAGAATGTTCCCGATCCAATTGCAGATTTACCAATTTCTGAAAGTCGTTCAGATTCAAAGAATAGAAAGCCTGATATAATTTTAGTTGCTCAATCACCATTTCCTGAAATTCAAGATCCTACATTCCAACAAATATTCGAAAAGAAGATTGAAATTATTTTAACCAAATGTAATTTTGAAATTGACGATGCGGATAAAGAAGCCAAAGAAGTGAAAGAACATACTCTCAAAGAGTTCATTACACTTGTTCAAAATCCTCAAACACTAACTTCACTTCCTCAAGAATTAATAGATTCTTTATTCGATTCAATATCTACTGTTGTCTTCAGAGATCGTGCGAGCGTTTCCAAACTTTATCTAAATCCAGAAGATCCCATTCCATTTCATGAATCAGAAATGCCACATATCGCTCTTTTCTATCAACTTCTTCAAGAAATGATAAAATCTTGTCCAACTCTTTCATGTTTTGATGAAGCATTTACACGTAAGTTACTCAAATGTTTTACCACGCCAGATCTTGAAGAAAGATTACAAGCAGCACAAATCATCATTACCATTCTTGAAAAGATACCCTCTATGAAGCCACTTATCATCTCTACCATGCGTACTAATCTAACCGAATGTTTTTGTAATGAAATGATTCCTTATGTAATCCATCCAACGTTAACTGTCCTTTTATATTATTTCCAGAAGTCACCTCATATTGACGCTAGCCATGAGTCGGTCCAGATCTACATAAAGGACGTTCTCCTCATCTTAGGCTCGAGTTACTTCCCGATGTTCTCAACCGCCATTCAACAAGTAATTGAATACTTTGTCAAAACCGCTCCAACGCTTGTTGGTTCACCGACGCTGGCGGCCTTGGTGAAGCACTACCCAAGGACGAGTGTGCCGAAGACGATTTCCTTTTTGTCAATGATTGCGACTACGTTAGCAAAGACGCCTTGGGACTTCAAGAAATATATGGGAACCATTTTTAAGATTTATGCAGAAGCTGCAATATCATCACATATTAAGGTGAGCAACGCTTCAATGTCGATTTGGCATAAGATTGAATTGGAATCACTTATTATTGACAATTCAAATTTCATATTTAGTACAGTAATGGACGTGTTAATACCGTCTTCTTCAAGCCAATGGTCACCAGATATAACTAAGAATATTGACTTGATTCTACAACAGATGAATAGAATAGACTTATTTGTATTTCAAGAACTTTGCAGAAAGAAAAAGAATGAAAAGACACCGCAAAACCCAGAGCTCAAAAAATGGGCTGTGTTGGCAAGAGCTGCAAATCGGCAAGATAGAGAAGTTAATCTTGCATCAAAGCTTGCACAGATACAGATGACATTCTCAAAGCCAGAGCATCGGATAGAAGAAAAAAGGAAGAGTTTACCATCGATACATACAAATTCAGCGGTGGTTTCTTCAAAACCGGCGAATCCAAAAGCGCTTGTAAAGCCAAAAGTGCTATCGCCTTTTTGAGAGAAACCGTAGATTTGTTTGAAATTTTGGCTATCGTTGTAATATTCTTCAGACAAAATATTTTTATAAATGCTTTGTTTTTTTGTTCCAGATATATGTAACTCAGGTTACAGTTTTTATTGTTAATAGAGAATAATGCGATTTTTTTTGTCGATAATATTTTTCAGATTTTATTGTTAAAATTTTATTTTATATAACATTTCGCTTTTAAACGTTTTTGGCGCCGTTTTTTAAAATCTAGAAAAAGGTTTTGGATGAAACCAATTGTATTCCATAAATCTCCTTTGGAGAAGCTCAGTCAGTTATCAAGACGTAAGACAACTCAATTAAATAAACAGGATCTCGAACAAAAAAAAATTCATGAATTAAGTCCAAATATCTTTTATGGACTTAAAGTTCGTATAGCTTTAACTAATTATATAAAGAAGACACTTATTTCCAATTCATTAAAATCACATGGAGCTATTATTATATCAGATGATTTTAAAATTGATCCAGATGTTGTCATTGTAGAAAATGCTAAAAATCATAAAAACAACGGCAAAGTAAAGTTTGTTGATTTTAAACAAATCCCATGGGTTGATAAACCAATACAAGATGAACAGCCATTTAAAGGCGTTGTTGTAGTTGATTCCAATCATCAACGATGTCCAAAATTCAAAGAAATCGATAAACTTCCGGATTTATATCTCCAACCTTTACCAAATCATCATGTCTTATCACCATTTATTCCACCCAAAGATAACATAAAGCCCGAAACGTCCACATCAACGACGCCCACAAAAAAGAGTTCTAAACCTGTCATTGATCATACTAATCCACCAGATTGTGGGTATTGTGAGATATGCATGTGTAATTATATTGATGCCGAATGTCATCGTTCCTCCAAAGAGCACATTACCAAATCGGAGCGCGACGATTTATTTGCTGAACTTGATGAACTTATAAGCGACATCAACTCAGAGTATTTACTAAATAAAATAGAAATTTATTTTTAATAAAATTAAACTTTTTCTTCTTCTTCTTCACCAACATTAATATCAATTTTCTCATTGTTCGATTTATTTTCTTCATTCTCTTCATCATCATCATCTTCTTCTTCATCTTTATTCGTGATCAATACGTCGTTATCATTCTCTTCGAATTTCTTCTTCATCTCCGCTTTGCGTACATACGCATAATACGCAGAGAAGCCAATTGTCATTACGGTGCCGGCGAACTTCATCGGCGTCATAACTTCGTCCTTAAATATCAAAAACGCTAACACTGTCTGGAGACACGCTTTGACAATGCCAGTCAAGTTGTGCGTGAGCGGTGTCGTGTATTTGATGTTAAGGAAAATGGCAATGTTGATGATGAAGCCCGTGACGCCTGCCAGGACTTGAACGCCCCAAAATCGGGTGGAACGGGAATTAGTGAACACTTCAAACTCGCCGGAGAAATAAACAATGGGCGTGAGAATGAGAATTGCAATTGGTGTATTATACTCAATAAGTAAATACTCATTGTTGTCTAAAAGTCCCATGACTCGCTTAACGACAATGGCATAGGCTGCTACAAAAAAGGAGGCAGCAACGCCTAATAATGTACCTTTAAGCGTTAAATTAATATCACCTTCAATCCCTAAAACAAAGCCTAAGACAACACCTGCACATCCAAGACATGCTTTGAGTGACGTCTTTTCGTGGAAAATAACAAAGGTTAAGATGATATTGAAGAAAACTGATAAAGAACGAACAATTTGATAGCCAGATACTGAAACGTTTTCAAGGCATTTGTTATTAAGACCAATCATCATTAAGTAAGCTATACTAACTGGAAGCACTTTAATGACAACATCAAGTTTATAGTGAATTGGTGGAAAGAGATTGAGAAGTGGAACCTTTTGGCAAAATGTAGAAATTATAACAATAATGATATATGCTACAACAAATTGAAACCAAGACATAAATAATGCACCTGATTTTTCGCTTCCTGTTAGAACAATACGATTTAGGAAAACGAGACCGATGGAAACAGTCATGTAAAAAGATACAGCTAGAATTGATTGTAATTGTGCCTTCTTGAAATCTTTTTCTTGATTTTCGGACATGCACTAATACATAACCGCCATTTGGATAAAATGGCTAAACCAAATATGAATTCAATTCAATTTCTTCGGATTAAAACTAATTGAAATATTATATTCAAAAACCTTATGGCCCCTCACAAAGAGAAATGACGGAAAAACGTTCCGATATTGGAGTGGAAAAATCTATATGGTTTTTTAATTACGCATGTTTTATATTTGTTTTTTTTATAGGACTCTAAAGTTTATCATAAATTCATTTTTTTTATCAAGAAAAATAGACTGAAATTTTTTTTCTTTGATTATGATTTGTTCACATGTATCTTATAATCAGAAAGAGGTAAGTGTTTTTCCCTCATATCAAAAATATTTTATTTAATTTTTCAAGGATATATCGTGAAAAATAATAAACTCTTTCAACCGGAGGCAATCGTGATCATATTACAATTCTTGTCAAATGAAGAATTTATTTTCATTACAAATTTTAAAAAATAGAAATAATATTTTTACTCATGCGGTGGCATAGAGGGCTATTAGAAATCAAACCAAACATTAATTTAATTATGATTTAAAATAATATATATCAAATGAAGTATTGTTCACATATTAATAACACCACCAATAACTATTTATAAAATATTTTTCTTATAATTTTATTCATAAATATATGCAAAAGATATAATCAACATAACATTTTAGATTATAAAAAAAATTATTTTATGTTTATCTTTACTAACTCTAAATTTGATTGATAAATTTTTCATCTGCAAATGGATCTTCATCATCATTTGGAAGTGTAATATTTTTTTCATGATGTACAATAAGAAAATGCATTTTCCAATTTCTTTTAAATAATTTAAGTTGTGATTTCGAAAATCAAATGCATTCAAAACATTTTTGGAATAAACGGTTGCGTGTCACGAAATAAAAGTTCTCAATGTTGGCTGCCACAAGAAAAAAACATGGTCTGGATGTTTCTGTTGCTTTTAATCGTTTTTGTTCCCCAATGTTTCCTTTTTTCCAGAGAGTTGTTCCATGGAAAAATTGGGATGAATGGAAAGACACATACCAAATGCTTTACAGCAACAATCCTCACGAGATTTTACTTGGATGTGCTAGAGTTTCAGCATGGGCAGCAAAACAAAGTCTTCCAATTGCTGTTGAAGTTACAGCCTCAATGCAAAGAGAACTAAATTCCCCACAAAGAAATGTTTCTGCACTTTCGCTAGCATTGATTCGTTTCATTAATGGAGTTGTTGAGCCTTTTAAAAATGCCAATATAGGTGTATCAATATCAACAATTGGTGCGTCTTATGGTGTTCCAGATTTTGTTGTCACGTTACGTCACTCAGCAACACACGGAAAAATGCCAACATTTGAATTTGCTGCATTAGGTGCAAAATCTGCTTTAGATTGGTTAAAAGAAAATTACTGGGAGGAGCAGCTCTCATCCATTGAAAAAATAGAAACACAAATGAAGAATGAACTCATGGATTATTTCCTCAAATCAATTCCACCTTTTTCAAATGTTAAAAGCAATATCATTTCAAGCTTTGGTCTCAGTGAGCTTGTTAAGCTCACCTTAAATCCAAGTCAAAACAAGCACAACATTAGTCCTCAATTCCAATCCAAAGTAGCTGAACTACTAACAAATATCACAAAAACGCAACCAAACTTTGCTTTTGCTTATGCTATGAAAGTAGCTGAAGAAGTAGGCAAAGGTAATGAGGTTGCAACCTGTTGGCTCGAATTTTTGAATGAGCATAACCTAATTCCAATGAAAGAAGTTTCCCTCCTTTTCCAATGGTGTGATCCAAGCACTCTCGGTAGAGCAATTCCCATGAAGCTAATAGGGGATATCCAATCAGATGTTCCAAATCCTGAATCGGTCGATGTAAACTTTTCAAAATTGGACATCAAAAAAATTGCGCCTTTATGGCCTCCAACTTCGATTGGAAACCTTCCGGAAACGTCAAGCCAATCATTGACAATGACAGAAGATGAGTTCGAATTTGTAGAACCCGGAGAATGTATTGTTGGAGATTCTCAGGGATTCGTCAGAAGAAATGCGCCTTTTCAACAAGGGCAAACTGATGAACAAATTGTACAGAAAAGAGAACCAGAAAACTTATTAGAAATATGGTAAATAAAATATAGCATAAAGTGAATTAAATTACAAAATGTTTTGTATTTTCATTTTTAATTATATGCTGAAATTCCCAACATATTTAACAACAGTTTAATTAAATTTTAGATTTTCACATTTACATTTTAATAGCAATTTATAAAAGTTTTATTTTTGGTAGCTTTTACCAAAATTGTTTAGTATAGATGAAAAATATTCATAAATAAAAATGTTGTTAATGTTTTCTTTACTTTTTGATGTTATCTGATTTGTACATATATGTAAAAACTTATATTTTTAAAAAAAAAAAAAAATAGAAAATAATTTGAAAATTTATTGATGCATAAAATTTTGAGTTTAAAATTTTAAGATTTTCTTTAGCAACAATTTCCCGTTTTTTCATTTGTTTTAATAGAAACACCAGGTCTTAAACTTGCTTGTCTTGCTTCTTTTCCAGTAATTCCATTTTTTATGCACATATCAAGGATACTTATAATTAGTTGATTAAATGCTGCTTCAACATTTGTTGTATCTTTAGCAGATGTTTCAATAAAGAGAAGTTTTTGGTTTTCAGCAAAATTAATTCCTTCTTCTTTGTTGATTACACGTGAATCTTCAGAGTCAGTTTTATTGCCAATTATCATTAAAATGATATTAGGATCAGCGCTTTGCCTTATTTCAGTAATCCATTTTGAAAGAGAATCAAATGACGTTGCCGAAGTAATATCATACACAACCATAGCGCCATTAGCACCTCTATAATATGCGGATGTTATTGATCTATATCTTTCTTGCCCTGCTGTATCCCATACTTGAGCTTTAATTACATTACCATTTATATTTAATGTTTTGGTAGCGAATTCCACACCAATTGTACTCTTATTTTCAACTGAAAACTGATTACTTATAAATTGCGATAATAAATTAGTCTTACCAACTCCTGAGTCACCAACAAGAATAATTTTTAGTAGGAAATCTGGTTCCATTACTTCCAATTAGGTAACTGATAAAAGATTTTGTTTTCTCACTTTTAAATAAAAAATTTATGGAGTTTTTTTTTGAAAAAAAGTTATATAAAATTTATATAGAAATGATTATCCTTAATAAAATGATTTTCGCGTATGAAATGATGAATAAAAATAATTCTGAATTATTTCGTTTTGAAAATCATTTATAGCGTTATAAAGTATCATGATTATTTAAGAACATAAATATTTTTTTTCATGCTTGCAATTGTAGAAATGAAATCCGTTAAAATATATTAACGTATTTGTAACGTTCTCCAATGGAAGCGACAAACAACATCAAATATCAGCTTTCAGTTCAAAGACCAAAACTATCTCGTTTTGGAACGTTTTCTATCGAGAACTTAGATATCCAAAATCTTTCTGACATAGGAACACAAAAAACATTAAGAACATTGAAACTTACCAATTCCAAAATTTTATCTTTATCTACGCTTCCATCACAACCTAATTTAGAACGTATTTGTGCAGATAATTGTCAAATTAATTCATATGAAGGTTTATCACGACATCCAAGACTCAAAAGCATATCATTTCAAAACACTCCAATTTCAAATCAACCCAATTTTAGACTAAGCTGTATCATAGTTATTGGAAATAGGCTATCTCTTATCAATGGAATACCGGTAACTAACAAAGAAAAATTAATTGCATCTCAATATCCACTAATAGCACGATATCTAATTGAAGCTGGGTGGGAAGTCAGATATCCTGTTCCAACCCATAAAGAATTTTGCCAATATGCTCAACAATATAAATCAAAATTGAAAGGAATTGATCCAAATATCTTCAATGAAAGATCACAAAAATACTTCAAAAGTATCCCCTTCTTTATATCAAATGATAGCCCACAAATTATATATAAAGAAGATGAAATCGAAGAAGAAGATTTAAAAGATCAAGATCTTGAGCTTGCAAACCAACTCCGAAAAATCATCCGTAAAAAGCTGGGAATTAACATAGGAAATGACTGTGATTTAGAAGAAATTAAAGATATTATCAGAGAACTTTCTCAAATTGTTCAACAACTTGATTCATGCCAAGATGAAATATTTGGAATCGAATAAAAATATGTTAAAGTGTTAAAATAAAAATTTTGTATAAACTCTATGTTTAATTGTAAGTGAGCTAAATAAATCCTTTAGAAAGCAAAATATTAATTGTTATTACTGAGTTTTTAATTAAATTTGATTAACTTCATTGAGGTGAATCTTTATGTTAAAACGAAGTTATCCTAAGAAAACATTAAAAGAAAGAAATTTGTTTTTGATATGTCTTTAATATTAAGAATTAATCCATCATCACAATTTTTATGTTTTTACCAATGATATGAGAATTCATCTTATTTATCATTTATTTTTATAAGTTGTTTCTGAGTATTTGACTATATTTTGCATTTAGTCCTAAAATTTCTCTTAATTACTCGAATTAATGATAAGTTTATATCAATTTATTACGATTTGAGGCATGGTGTGAAAAGTAATACATTTTTTCGTATGTTTCTTGATGTGCAGGAATCAGCCTCTTGTCGAACATTTGGAAAACCATATACAAAGATGCTCTTAATTAATCAATCATTTTCAAAATGTATAAAAGCTACTTAGTGAAGGGAAAGACAAAGCAAGGGAACATAATTTTCGAAAGATATGAATGATAAAATGGTTTCAAACATCAAAAATCGAACCTATGAACAAAAATGATTTGTTCAGAGAGAGAATGGATGATGAGATCTCATCAGAATGGAAAAAAAAAAGAACTCGAGTCAATAAAACCAAGAAATACAGAAAAGTTACAAGGATATCAAACACAATGATATCTTATATGTTAATTATCACTATATTTATTATGTTAATTATGTGATTTTTAAATTTTTCAAGTATTCTTCAGAACAGATTATGCGATAAATTACCAACAAAAATGTTGATGTAAGGTATTATCACTACTTATTGAAATAATAACGAGCTCAAGCAGTAAGGTAACAACAGAAGAATTTTTGTAACAACCACAACAATTTTGTGCACAAGACGATAAAAAAATTAATTTCAATTTTCTGTATCGTTACGATCAAAGACAAGCAAATTTATCGCTTCAATGGATTGAAAGGGATAACCACTTTTTCAATTTAGTGGCAACTGATCATAATAAAGAAAATTGCTTTAGTTCGTTAATTATAAGAGTAAACATTTTGTAAATCTTAAATTGATTAAAAATATTAATAAGTGAGCATAAAAATATATGAAACTTTAATTGAAAATCAGAATCATGAAAGATATCTCAGGTTTATTACTTTTGAAAAACACGGTTAGGAGTTACTGAACACAAAATTTTGCCGTCTTAAAATTGTGAGGGGTTTACTGTAAGCCTTTCAAATTCTCAACAAATGAAATCATTTCCATATCATTTTTGCAAGATGATGGATTCCAACAACTCTCTTCTCCAAGATATGATTGAAGATGAGGAACCAAAAAATGAGGAAAATCAAGAACAAGGCCTGAATGAAAAAGAGAACGTTCCTCAAGAAATACCACAACCCACATTTTCTGGAACAATAACTGTCTTAAATCTTTTAAATTCTTTTCTTGGAACCTTAATTACTAACAATGCGTACTCTTTTGTTGGTGCCGGATTTGTTGGTACAATTCTTATTACATTAATATTTGCAACTATTTCATATGGTATATCATATATGATGCTTAAACTTGCAAAGGAAACAAACACCAATGGAATCAATGCGCTTTCAGCTGAAATTCTTGGACGAGTTGGTTCATTTATATATTGCATCTTAAATATTTTTTATTTATTTTGGTATTTAACTAATTGCCTTTCTGCTGCAGGAGAAATAATAGTCCACTGGATTGAACTTAGCGAAGTCAAACTTTCAAGATGGGCTGGTATTGTTCCCAATTTTATTTATTCGCTTATTCCCGTCTGTCTCACATTACCAGTCCGCCAGAACAAGATTCTCCAATATTTCTCCATCATTACAATCTTTTGTGTAATTTTTTATTTGATCATTATGTTTGTTAAGATGGGTATTTATCTTCACAATAATCATTCCATTCATTCATATTGTCAAACAATATCATTTAATTCTGATTTTTATTTAGATTTACCATACTTTGTATTATATTTCCCAATCACAACAATCTTTATGCCATCATTACGACTTTATAAAAAGAGATCATTTAAGAAGTATAATTTACTTGTGTTAATTACAATCATTATAGCATTTTTGATTTTTAATGTATCTGGTATTACAGGTTATGTGACCACTGCAGGCTTCGAGCGAAACATATTTCGGGCATTTGATAGAGATGACGTGTTAATGGCTGTTACACTTGCAAGTATATTATTAATTGTCACATGTTCATATCCGATAGTATGTCGAAGTATGATGAATTCATGGAGCCAGCTAATATGTAAGAACGAAAACTATTTGGAATTAACAAAATGTAAAACTATAATAGTTATATTCTTAAGCAACTTTTTCCCATTTGTCTTCGGAACCTTAAACGTAAGCACAATTAAAGTGGTCAACAGTATTTGGTTCTTTCTTGCAGTCGCTTTCATGTGTATCTTGAATTACATTTATCCGCCAATTATGTGGTTCTTTTACTATAAGAGGAAAGAAGGTAAAATCTGTAACGTTAGAAACATTTTAGGTTTGATTTTGGTGCTTTTAGGTATAACATTGATTATTACATCTGGCGTTGGATCAGTCCATTATATGGGCGAATACTTCAACAGTTAAATTGATTAAATAACTCTATCAAATTAATTTTTGTTTCCGCTTTGCTATGTTTTTGAGGTTGAATTCACACAGCTGGAAGATTATCCCAACGAGTCGAATGAATGAGAAATTATCGGATTTATATTCAAAAACTGAGGAGTGAAATCAAAGAACGTTAAACAAAATTGAAATGTAAAACAAATTTCAGGTAAAGTAAACGGCTTCCCGGAACCGTTTGTGATTATCTCCTATAAAAAATATTTTGATTTTAGATTATGGAATCAATTTAAATGTATGTCATTTCCGAGTAATCAAAATCAAAATTACATAGATATGGCAAATTCATATAATAGATATGATTCTTTTTTTAATGCTCATTAAATCTTATTAAATTTTGCATTTCTTTCTTTAAACATAAATAGATATCTCACTTTTAGTTCACGAATAATGAAATCATTATTTATGTTTGTAATTTGGATTTATGAGTATTATTTTAACCAAAATTTTCGATCGAAATTTCAATAAATTTGACAATGTGTGTTTTGATGCAGAAAATCGAAGCCGATTAAAAAACCGTTTTCTAAAATTTTAGGTGAGGAATTCTATGGCATCCAGACATGTAACATTTCCAAAATCTGCCCAAAAACCGCCTTTACATATTGTCAAATATTGACTGCAATGTAGTCAAAAAAGCGGTTGTCAGATAAAACAAGTCATTTCATGTCAACAATGAACTTTTTCATAGCAAGAGTGAGTTAAGTTTAAATAAGTTAGAATTGAGTTCACTAAGTTATATGAATCATCAAATGAAAGAAACAGATTTCCCTAGTTACTGGAATCTCTTAACAACAAGTGACCAATGCGGATATAATAAACTTAAAGAAGAGATTGTTCCATTATCTTATCGTGCATCAAAAGATAAATTGAAACACCAGTTCCAAATAATCATTAACAAGATACAGCAGTATGTTTTCCAACATGATGGAAACGATTCCCTTCGTTCTTTGGTTTGTGGTATTGTTTGGATATCTGGTGGTATTGCAGTATGCAATAGACATCTCTCAAAGTTAATTGGGAAATGCAAATCATCCATAAACTGCGGACTTCAGTCCATCGGATACAAGAATTCATCTATCACACCAAAAGATGCATCTGATTTGGCAAAACTATTTCCGTTTTTGATGGGAAATTGTTCAGAAATGAGACAGTGGACAAGTAGAGTCAAAGAAGATGAAACATTGAATTGTGAAGCTTTGTTTATGACATACTTTGAACATGAAACACAGATTGCAACAGATACAGAAACAAAACAACAAGACTTGTTCTTCCAAACAGAGGAATTCGATCTTCAAAACGAAGATACATTTTCGAATTTCTCGATTGAAGGTCTTGATTTCTTAAGTGTATTTTAAATTATTTGTTCTATCCTAAAATGTTTTTAAATTTGTTGATTCCTTTGATAAAGTACTTTCAAATGTTGAGATACTTGAGCAATAAATTTTGTTAATGATTTGTGAACTTTACGTAAATGTTGTTGAACGTTAAATATGTGTACGTTATTTTTAATGTCTATCAATGAAGAATGGCTTTTTGAAGTAAATAAAAAAATAGCTCATCTTACAAAGCTTGTTTTTAAGCTTCATGCAAATGCAACAGATAGAATTGATGAAGTTAAGAACCTTAAAAAGTCACTCGAAGACGAATTATCAGATGTTAAAATTAAAAGTAAAAAAGAAATAGCTGAAGCAAAAGATTCCTTACGGCAAATTCAAGGAAATTTGGAAAGTACATTAAAAAATAAATATGAAACAGAATTTCGTTCAATCAAAGAAAATTATGAAAACAAAAAAGTATCTATTGAAGACAAATCTCACAAAATGGTGGAAGAAATTTCAACAGAACTTCTTAACATTCGTCAACAATTAGCAGATTTAAAAAGAAAATCAGAATTTTCATTAACAACATACAACCAATCAAAAGATCAATTCCAACAAATATGTGATAACATAAAATCCAAACTTCAAGAAAGACACAAAATTAGCATTGCTAATCATGTAACATCGGCAAATAAAAAATATAATAATCTTGTTCTTGAAACTGTCAAATTACAAGAGTCTCTTAAGGACCAATTTGAACGTGAAGAAACAGAGCTTAAAGAAAAACTTGCATCTGATCAAGAATCCATTAAATCAAAGTTATTTGATTCCATTCATAATCATGAAACAAATCTTCACAAACTTGAACAAGAGCGCGATGAAATTTCCGCCCTTAACGAGGACCTTAAACTTTACATCATCGATCAAGAGAACAATACAGAGTCGAAAATCAGATTTTATAAAGAACAAAAAGAAGCACTTTTTCGTAAACAAGAGAATGAATTTTCAGAACTACAAAAGCAATTTGATGAAATTAAATCACAAAACGATCTAGAAAAACATTCTATAGAAGAACAAATTGATTCTGAAGAAACAGATTTCCAACAAAAGATGCATCAAATCGAAGAAAAAATTGAAGAACAAAAAATCCAGCATACAAAAAAATTAAATGAACTTGAATCATCTGTTAAATTCTCATCAGAAGAAACTAACCAACGTAAAGCTAAAATGATTGAAGAACATAAAAAAGCAATTGATGACCTTAATAAGAAACATGAATCATTTGTTGAAGAAAGTAAAAAACGAGAAACTGACATGTTAAGTGAAATGGACGGTTTACGCAAAATACATGAAAATAATATACAAAAAGAAAAAGATAAAATATTTAATGTCCAAAAAACTCATGAAGAAGAAATAAATCAATTGAAACAAAGCCATTCTAATAAACTTGAACAACTTCAAAAAGAACATGAACATAAAATTAATCAAATGAAAGAAAATCTTAAAAGTAATAATGAATCATCAACACAAACCAAACAAATGTTCATACAACAAATTAATGAACTTAAAAATGAAATTGAACAACTTAAAGCTGATAATTTGTTAAATCTTGAACAAATAAAAAAACGAAATGAAAATGAAATTGAAGAAGTTCGAAACGAATATCAAACAAATTGTCAACAAATTGATGAAACGCATAACCGAAAACTTCAAGAAATAAATCAAAACAAAGAAGAAAAAGAAGAAGAATTAAAAACAAATCATCAAAAACAAATCGAAACATTAACTGAAAATTGGAACAATAAAATCAAAAATGAAACAGAAGCACTTCGAATTCAATTAACTAATGAACGAAACAATGAAATTAATCAAATCGAAAGTGAATGGAAAACGAAAATTAATGAAATCGAAATGAAAATTAACGAGAAATTAAAAATTAAAGAAAATGCTGAAAAATATTTAAATGACGAAAAGTTAAAATTGGAAAAAATAATTCGCGATTTACGAAGTGAAATTTCGAAGATAAAAACAAACTTCAAATATGAAAATGAAAAAATTAATAAAGAAAATGAAAATAAATTTAATGAACTGAAACAAAATAATGAAAAAATCGAAAAAAATTTAATCGATTTAAAGAATCAAAACTTCGAAGAATTCGAAAATAAAATTAAAGAACTTAATGAAAAACTTCTAAATGAACAAAATAAATATGGTGAAACGAAAAGAAAACTTGAAAATGAAATCGAAACAATTCGAAACAAAAACGAAAATGAAATTAATTTAATAAATTCTCAAATCGAAACAAATAATTCCGAAAGAACAAAACGAATTTCCGAATTAGAAAACAATTTATGTGAAATTAAAACAAGTCAACAAAATGAAATAAATGAAATTAAAGATAAACAACAAAATGAAATAAATGAAATATCACAAAAACATTTATTACATAAACAAAAGAACAACGAAAACTTAAAACAATTACAAAATGAACTTTCTGCATTACAAGAAAACAACAAAAACGAAATAAACGAAACGCAAAATCGATTTAATGAACAAGAAACAAAATATATAAAAACTATCGAAACAATTAAACATAATAACAATGAACAAATCGAAGAATTAACAAAAAAACAACAAAATGAAATCGATTCAATATCATTACAACTTAAAGAAACATATTCAGCAATTGAAACGCAGAAAACTTCGCAAGAAAACTTATTAAAACAAGAAGAAAATGAATATATAACGAAAATGGCTAAAGTTAAAACTGATTACGAAACAGAAATAAATAAATTTAATAAAGAAACAAAAGAAATCGAAAATAAAAAGAAATATAAAATAGCTGAACTAGAAACAGATATACATATATGGGAAGATAAGTTCATAAATCGAGACGCACGACCTGAAGACATCGAAACTATTCAGAAATACGAAAACTTAATTAAAGAACGTAACGAAGCAATCGAAAAAATACAAAAAGAACTGAAACATTACCAAATGGAACTACTAAATAGAGAAACAACATTTAATAAAGTGTTCAATAATAAGCCAAAAACGGGAATGCTAACGGCGTTGGAAAGAAAGGTGAAACACGACCAAATGTTGGCTGCGGTGGGGTCAACATCGAAGTTGCCGCCACTTCCGGAAAAGGATAAACACGTGCACACGCCAAAATAAATTTGTTTGTATTAAATTATATGTTATTAGGAACTCTTTTTAAAATTTTCATAAATGTTATTGAAAGTGTATTATGTTTTGAGAAAAAATTAATGAAATCTAATCTCTGAATGAATGAGATATCATTTTAGCATTATGCTTGCAGTACTTTTTTAGCGAAGCGAAAAGTGGCAAATGTATATTTCAGAATTCATTATCGTTATTTTTCCGATACCACTTTTTGATAAGTTTGTCACTTTTTGAATCGGCAACGATTGAAGCATGAATCCGATTATTTTTTATTCAATTCTATCGAACTTTACAAAAAAGAGGTTAAAAATTTTGGAAAACGATGCGTTGAGACAAAGATAGTCAATTTGTGGTTACAATTGTTCATGAAGAAATCAAATTATTAATTTTTGATTCATTGTGATAATATATATTCAAAATGAATGAGGACAAATACAAGAAGAATTAGTCGATATTCGGATTATTATTGTTTTAATAGTAGAATTTTTAAAAAACATTTGATCAAATGATTATTATTACAATTCTTTTCATATTAAAAAGCAAAATCATGGAACATAACAGTGTTTAGTAAATAAAAAGATCGTTTTCGAAAGGTGAATTATCAAAGACATGATTAAAATCAATTGTGTCTTGGAGGATATCAGGCTCAGCTAAGGGAACAATGCCTTGTAAGATATGAGGATCTTCAGCTGGTGAAGAGCATATTGATATCATTGAACTTGATTTGTTTTGAATTGGTGGAATAGGATTCAACATATGAGTTCCGACCGTCTTGCGAACATATGAGTTCCATCTATTTTTGATATTGTTTTGGGATCTATTTGGGAAGTAAGTTGAAATTAGCTTCCATTTGGTACCTAATTCGTTAACTTTCTGTCGGAGCAAATCGTCTTCAGCCTTAGTCCATGGCTCAAAAGATATACCTGGTTTAAGGTATGTGCAGTATCTTTCTGAAATTTGGCGTGGTGTTCTATCAGGAAGATATTTCGAAATTTCTTTCCATGCCTTATCTCCGAACAATGCAACGCATTTGATGATAATTGCATCTTCTTCAACTGAAAAACTCCTTCTAGAGAACTTATGAGGCTTGACTTGGTTGTTGCTAACTTTCGCTTCCATTTAAACAAATGTGGATTTTAGGCTGACAATTTGGCAGAGGAATTGATAACAAGAACATGTCATTAATTGCCATCACAAAATGTTTTCAATATATTTTTATATCAAATATTTGTATGAAATTCTGTGGGACTTGAATTGATTGTGTGCGCTTTTGAATTATTTTCTGTGTATTTCTGTAGTGTTTGAGAGCTCTGAAAACTGAGGTTCTTGGATATTTTGGCACTTTTACATGGAGGTTACAATTCAATTTGAATACTGTGATGTTCAAAACTTGTGAAAACCTTCGAACTACCAAAAAATAACCTAATGTTAATTCTCATCATATTTATTGAGTAAATAACCTTTGAAATAAACCAATACGAAGTGATTGTTGTGATCTTTAAATCTTCAGAATTACATGTCAGAATATTCCGGAATATGCAAAATAAATAATAATCATATGGACTACTTTCAGCTCCACACACCACTTGCAAGCTAAGCTTTAGAGCGCAGAAACAATGAAATTGTTAAATATTGATTTGAAGAAGAATGATTCATACAGAAAAAAATATCTTGTTAACACTCACATTGTAAAGCTTTAAGGATACAGCCACTAATAAAATGATTAAATACTTTTTTGTAAATTTATTTATATTGTCATAAATTGAATAATTAATTTTGTGTATCTTTACCATAAAGCAATTGAACTACTTCATCAAAACCTTTTTCTTTTGCATTATCAAGTGCTGTTTTCTATATTAAAAGTAATTTCCAAATTTAATTTTTAAACCCAAAATAATTCATAAAAATTCTAAATAAAACAAATAAATATTTTTAGCATTAATATCAATTCCTTTTTGGTTAAGAAGTAATTTGATTATTTCTATATGGCCAGAAGAAGATGCAATCATAAGTGCTGTATTAAATAAAATAAATAATTACCAAATATTATTTTAAAACATAAAATTATTATAATGAATTCTTTATGAAACAAATAAATATCTTTAGCATTAACATCAATTCCTTTTTGATCAAGAAGTAATTTGGCTATTTCTGTACCACCTCTATAAGATGCACTCATGAGTGCTGTATTAAATACTATAAATAATTACCAAATATTATTTTAAAACATAAAATTATTAAAATGAATTCTTAATAATACTAATAAATATTTTTCACATTAACATCAATTTTTTCGCGCTCAAGAAGTAATTTGACAATTTCTACGTTACATTTTTCTGACGCATTAATAAGCGCTGTTTCAAATTCTTTAAGTATATTCTAAATACTATTTAAAAACAAAAAATTATTTGAATAAATATTAAATAAAACAAATAAATATTTTTAGCATTAATATCAATTCCTTCTTGTTCAAGAAGTAATTTAACTATTTCTATATGACCTTTTTCTATTGCCATAATAAGTGCTGTTTGAAATATTTCAAATAATTTCCAAATATTATTTTGAAATTCTAAATTATTAAAATAAATATTAAATAAAACAAATAAATATTTTTAGCATTAAAATCAATTCCTTCTTGTTCAAGAAGTAATTTAACTATTTCTGTATGACCATTTTCAGATGCTCTAATAAGTGCTGTTTGAAATATTTTAAATAATTTCCAAATATTATTTTGAAATTCTAAATTATTAAAATAAATATCAAATAAAACAAATAAATATCTTTAGCATTAACATCAATTCCTTTTTGTTCAAGAAGTAATTGAACCATTTCTATATGATGTCTTACAGTTGCATACATAAGTGCTGTCCAAAATATTTTAAATAATTTTCAAATATTATTTTAAATTATTAAAACTATTAATTGAATTTTGAATAAAATAAATAAATATCTTGTGCATTAATATCTATTCTTTCTTGTTCAAGAAGTAGCTTAACTATTTCTGTATGATTATTATTTAAAGCATGCACAAGTGCTGTTCTAAATAATTTGAATAACTTCCAAATATTATGTTGAAAGAAAAAATCATTAAAATGAACATCAGGCAAAACGAATAAAGATATCTTTGGCATTAATATCAATTATTTCTTGTTTAAAAAGTAATTTAACGATTTCTGTAAAGCCATGTGAAGATGCTTTCATAAGTGCTGTATTAAATAATATAAATAATTTCCAAATATTATTTTGAAATATCAAATTATTAAAATAAAAATCAGAGAAAACAAATAAATACTTTTAGCGTTTACATCAATTTCTTTTTGTTCAAGAAGCAATTTAACTATTTCTATATGACCATTTTCTGATGCTTTCATTAGTGCCGTTTCAAATAATTTTAATGATTTCCAAATAAAATATTCAAACAATAAAACATTAAGATAAAAATCATATAAAATTACTAAATATCTTCTTCGTTAATATCAATTCCTTTTTGTTCAAGAAGCAATTTAACTATTTCATTATGACCTTCTTTAGATGCAATCATAAGTGCTGTATTAAATCATCCGATGAAATTCCTAATAATATTTTTAAATATCAAATTTATATAATGAATTTTTAATAATTTAAATAAATATCTTTAGTATTGATATCATTTCCTTCTTGGTCGAGAAGTAATCTGACTATTTCTATTTGATTATTTAAAGATGCTTTCATAAGTGCTGTTTTAAATAATATTAACAATTTAGAAACATCATTATGATATATGAAATTATTAAAATATATTTTATATACTATTAAATATCAAACCAATAAAATAAATTTTAATTAAAACAAACAAATATTTTTAACATCTACATCAATTCCTTCTTGTTCAAGAAGTAATTGAACAATTTCGATATAACCTCTTGAAGATGCTTTTATAAGTGATGTATTAAATAATTTGTATAATTGCCAAATATGTTTTTGAAATTCCATGTTATTAAAAATAAATTATATTTCTAACATTGATATCAATTCTTTTTTGTTCCATTATATATTTAAATAGTTCGATATTTCCTGATCCTGCTGAATATACTAAAATATCTTTTGGTTGTTGATTTTTTTGAAGAAAATGTTTAATAAGAAATA
This sequence comes from Histomonas meleagridis, assembly GCF_020186115.1. Lineage (NCBI taxonomy): Eukaryota > Parabasalia > Tritrichomonadida > Dientamoebidae > Histomonas > Histomonas meleagridis. The sequence continues at coordinate 661,417 of NW_027150746.1, forward strand.
AATTTCCAATTTTTGCTGTTTTATTAATTATGTCAGCATCGACTTCCAAACCTTCTTCAAGTAAAAATGTAAAAATTTCATAATTATAATATTGAATACATATTTTCCCTAATTTAGAATAACCATTAATACTTTCTAATTTATTTTCATAAATATATTTGAAAATATCATTTCGATGAAACATAATTGCTGTTTCATATGCATCTTTAAATGTTGAATGATTTTGTTCACATAAATGTATAATTTCTTCATTTCCACCTGCAACTGCATATTTTCCAGTGTTATGTACATATGCGCCATTCATAAGTAAATATTTAAAACATTTAACTGATGAAAAAAATGCTGCATAATCAATTAATGTAACATTCCAGCCATTAACAAATGAACATCTCTCATAAATTGATGGTTCAATTGTTTGATTAAAATCAAAATTTTCTTGCGATGAAACTTCTTGAAGTTTTTCGATTTCATCATTTCGAATTATTTTTACCATTTCATCTGGATTATAACTTTCTTCAATATATTTTTTATGAAGTTCCCAATCATTCGTTTTAAGTTTTTCATAATTTTTATAATAATGGGCAGAAAATAAATGTTCTGGAGGTTCAAATTTTTTATTCTTGGGATTATTGTAAATGAAAAAATTTTTTGAATTGTTATCCCCACATATAAAATTCTGTTCAATCATTTTTGTAATGAGATAATATGCTTCATGCGATTTAATATTAGATAAGAATCTTTCAAAAACTTCAATTATTTTGTTATTAAATTTTTGCATTTCTTCTTTTGTTTGAACTAATTTTAAATATTTAAAATATAAATCAGGCTTTTTCTTTTGTGAGATAAAAGAACTATAAATTAAATTACTTATAATTAAATTAAATGTAAATTGAAAGTTTGAATCAAACAATTTGATTGTTTCCACAGATGATATTTCTAAGTTTTCATGTGTTAAGTTAAATATAATTTGTTCTATCGAAAGTAATTTCATGTAGACAGGTTGGTTCTTATAAACTCCTTTTTCTTTTTTTACATTATTTGTATCAGAGACAGACATATTATGACTTCTCCCCAAGATGCAGATCTGGTTCAAATTCGCAAACTTTTCAGAAGATATTGAATGATATAAATAAAAAGTGACGCATAAATTGACCGTTAGACTTTCCCAATGGAAGTCAATAGGTTTATATGTTTCGGAAAAATAGCACAAGGTCAATCAGCCCTTCACTGGGAAGAATTATTTATTGTAGTTCAAGGGTATTGGCTTGAATTTACAAAAAAAATAGGTCAACCTTGTAATTTTTTTATTCCATTAGATATAACAAATATTTCTGATGCATGCGATGAAACTGATTCACAATCATCGCTTGTTCTCGAGACATCAACACAATCAGGGTCATACAAAATTTTCATTCAAACAACAAATAGATTTGATATCATCCAACTCTATGAGTTTATCATTGCAGGTAAAGAACTTCTTGCTAAAGCAATTTCCGATAATCTTATTCAAAGCACAATTAAATTTCAATGTGTTACAACTTCACATCTATTTGGTCTAATCGGGAAAAATTCGGTTGAAATTGGCGAAAGTCTCAGCGGCATAGAAATTGCAAAAGAAGATTCAAAAGAAACAATTCCTTTTAATTGCATCAAGTCTTTATATGCAAGTTCCCACACTAATCTTTGCATTGACACATTGGAGAATGATACTTTAACGACGAAAGAATTCATATGTTCGAACAGTACAAATTTGAAAAATGCAATTGAATGCTTCTTATATAACTATCATAAAACCTATCATACTGAGCAGGTACCTCGGCCAAATGAGTAAATTAATTGTTTGTTTTGAAATTGCAAATCTTTTTTTTTTTTTTAAAAAAAACAAAAACTATTAGGCATAATCTTTAGGCATTGAATTTCATTTATTCTTTTTTATCATTTAAATAAGAAAAAAATATTTCCAGATAATGCTTTGACTTTTTTTTAAAGAAAAACAATTTCAGTAACGGTTTTGGACGGTTTGTCATTTTCGAAAGATGTTTTTAAATATTATGATCCAAGGCGCCAAAACGTGGAAACCATACTGGGTTGAAGTAAAAGACAATTTTATTAATATCTCAGCAGATAATGGCAAAGAACCTTTTGTATCATATCATATTGGCGTTTTAAAAGTTCGACCAACAAACAATTACGCTGACAGACCAGACGTACTCGAATTTTACGATGGGGATGGCTTTACATCAGTCTCTTTCTTCGTTTTTACTTATGATCCATTTGATATACTCGACTTTTTCAATCAGGTTTGCTTCGCTTATAAAAGCTGGCGTGAGAGTGTGGCAACAGACAGACAACCTATTAAAGGATATCAATGTTCTAATATCAAAGTTCCTGGTATTTTCACAGGAAACACCACATGGCAACTAGAAAGTGATAGGATAAACATATTAAAGAGCAACGCAATACAAAATACAATAAATCTTAAGGACATGAAGATAACTCCATTATGGAAAGGAGGAGCATTCAAACTGCAAATTACTTCGACTGGAAACGAAACAGAATACAAGCTCGATAATCAGCACATGAGAGAACTTTTGGACAAGATTTACAAAAATGCGTTTATTCTTAAATTACCAAATCAACAGCCAACCGCTACTCCAGAAGCCACACCAACAGAAGTAAAGCAAAATCCTCCTGCTACAGAGTGAGTTTTTACACTAAAAAAGTTTTTGACTGTTTAAATTTTTGTCAATTTACTAAATTTTTCAACGTAAATAGCAAAACATTTAAGAAAACAAACATCAAACAGCCTAAAAATAACATTAAATTTTATTAAAGGAATCAATGCTTTCTCAATAACAACATATTCAAGCAACAAAATAGCGATTTCTTTGAGCCAATGTAAGTATGTTTTTTTTCATGTGGATTTTTTTTCATTTAATTAAAAAAATTCTAAATTCAATAAAATCAGATTTCAATCAAAAACACTTCATAGCATTAGCCAATCGTTAGCATGATTTGAGGAGTATGATTAAAATATTTTACCAATGTTATAACAATGCATAACACCACATTTTGTCAAGTCATTTTTTTTTCAGAAAATATTGATCGTCCATAATTGAATTTTTGACTGAAATGGTCAACAAAAAAAAGATGTCTGAATCTTCCGACCCTCGCCTTCATTATGTAAAACCAGCAGTAGAATGTTTCCATGGCGGACAATCATTCTATCAATGCCCAAACTTCAAGGTTGATTTTTCGGTTTCAACCAATATCAGCGGACCACCAAAAACTGCCATAGAAGCAGCCAAAAAAGCAATAGTTGACCTTGAACATTACCCAGATCAGGATGCATGGGTACCACGATGCCATTTAGCTGATTATTTAGGAATTGATCCTATGCAAATATTAATGGGCAATGGGTCAAGTGAACTTATTGATGTACTCTTTCGTGTATTTCCACCTACTACCACATATAAAGAAGGTCCATGGGATTGTCAATATCATGAATATGCTCGTGCTGCCCAAAGTGCAGGACATATACAGGTATCAAGCTTTGACGAACCTTCCACAATAACAATTATTATCAATCCTAACACACCCACAGGTAATTATCTTGAACTCAACGAACTCCGCGATCTCATATCACAAAATCAAAATTCCACATTTATTATTGACGAATCTTTCCTTATCAACAAAGGCAAAGATTGGCAGAAGTCATCAGCCATCAATCTTATTGATGAATTTGGTGATAGGGTTGTTGTCATAATCTCGTGGACAAAACCATTTGCATGCCCACTTATTCGTCTTGGCTCTGTCATTTCGAGCAAAGCAATGATTGCTCGTATTGCCAAACTTCAAGCGCCATGGAGTGTTAATGGATTTGCTCAAGATTTCTTTGTTGCAGCTCTTCATGAAGAAGGTTACTTTGATGAAATGTGGCGCGAGACCCCGGCCATCAAAGCAGAGATGGTCAAAATCTTGAAAGAGATGAAACTTGAGCCAAACGAAAAGTCGCCGTTATGGGTTCCGTACGTTTACGTAAAAATGCCATCGAGTGAATGCGCAAAAGTGGCAGAAAAAGTGGCGTTTGACAATGGAATGCCGGTGCGTAACTGCGACTCATTCGGAAAGCCCGACCATTTGAGAATAGCTATCAGAAGAATTGAGTATTTCAAGGAACTGGTGGATGCTTGGAAGGCAGACAAGAAATTAATGGATCTGATCGAAGCTGGAAATCAGTGAATAAAACCACTTTCTTTCACAAATGAATTGTACTGAGAAAAGATGTTTAAGTTTCGAAAATTCTAAAAATTGATTTAATTTTTAATTCAAAGAATATAAAGTTCAATTTCATTTGTATTCAGAAACATATCTATTATTTAAAGGGAAATTCTTCTAGAAATTAATTTTTTTAGATATCTCAATGAAAATAAATCTTTTTTAATATAAACTTTGATTAAAAAAATAGAAAAAATTTCAGAAGAAACAAAATAAAATTTACTCTTCCTTCTTCTTAGTTTGTCCGAGAAGAACTTTGTGAATATGTGGAACAACACCTGCTGATGCAATTGTGATATTGGAAAGAAGTTGATTTAATTCTTCATCATTACGGATAGCAAGCATGATATGACGTGGTGAAATTCTTGTCTTCTTGTTATCACGAGCTGCATTTCCAGCAAGTTCCAAAACTTCGACTGTAAGATATTCAAGAACTGCTGCCATGAAGACTGGAGCTCCTGCACCAACACGATCTCCGTAACGACCTTCACGAAGGAAACGATGTAAACGACCGACTGGGAATTGAAGTCCTGCACGACTTGACCTTGTCTTTGGATGAGCACGTTCTCCATCAACTGCTGTCTTTGTAGCTGTTTTCTTAACACCTTTCTTGGCTGGCATATGAAATAAATGAACTCATTCTTTTGCCGCCATTATCCAGCATTTAGGCGCCATTTCAAAATCTTGTTTTGTTCAAATATCATGGGTCTAAAATGGCATCATTGAAAATCGAAAACTGTTTTAGCGCGGGCTTGCAACAAGCTCATTTCCAAGATGTCAACCAAGAAACCAGCCTCAAAGACACCAACAGAAAAGAAGCCAGCTGTTGAAGGAGAAGCTCCAGCTGAAACTGAAAAAGAAAAGAAGCAACGTCATAAGAAGAGGAACGAATCTTTCTCATCTTACATCTTCAAAGTTCTCAAGCAAGTTCATCCAGATATTGGTATTTCTAACAAAGCTATGTTAGTCATGAATAACTTTGTTACAGATATCTTCGAACGTATTGCACGTGAAGGTGCCCGCCTTGTAGATATGAATGATCGCAACACACTTGGATCCCGCGAAATTCAAACAGCAGTTCGTCTTGTTCTTCCAGGTGATCTTGCCAAGCATGCTGTTTCAGAAGGTGGTAAAGCTGTCGCAAAATTCAATGCTGAGTAAAATATTTTTCTCTCATTCCAATTGACTAATTTTTAAAAAATAATTTTTTTTTTATTCAACGAAATGAAGATGCCATGGATATGAAGGTGAAAGGTATGTATCAAACTTATAAGTTGGTTGAGCCTTAATTTCAATTGTTGGTTGTTTTTTTAAAGGAATGAAATTCAAATTATGTGAAATCCTAAATGTCATTTTCCTTGCATTAAAACTAATATTAGGTTCAACTTTTAATACATTTGTATAATAATATTTATATACAAGATCAAAGATTGGCTTTTGAGAATAATGATAATGAAGACATCTAAAATAATTATTAATTGATGTTGTACATATAGGAGTTGATAAAGTTTTTGCAAATGCTTGAAAACGCTGTCTACATAAACCAACAGCTTGATCTTTAATAAAAAACAGAACACCAGTTAGATAGAAAATTTCTTGTGCTTTATTAGGATTTGATTCAAGGAATGAAGCTGTTGTTGTCAAAATGTTAATCATAACATTTACTTTATGTTCATTTTCTATACTTGTCTTGCATTTTTGAGTTAGCTCCTCAGATATAGAATTGAGCATATGAAAAATGAAGTCAAAATGAAAAAAAATAATAATGAACTGAGAGTTTTATATCAAAAGTGATAACAAAAAGTTCCAATTTGCATATTATATATTGAAATTTCCAAAGATTTATCCAATGAAAAATCTGAGTGCAATTGAATATTTCTCGGCAATCGAATGAAGAAGTTGTTATCCATTCAAAAGAGTGGCAAGTAGAAAATTATTGAAAAATTATTGCACATCAATTTATAATGCTTTACTCTTTATTCATGAAAATTAAATTTATATATCGTTTAACTTTTTATACAAGGGATTTTTTTCCTTAACTATTAAAATAACAAAATAATATCAGAAAGATCCGCCGGGTTAAACATACTTGTGACTTAATGTTGTCAATGAAAATAATTACTTTTTATGTATTAATGAAATTTTTCATTATGAATTTTTTTTAAAAAAGAGTAAATTGAAAACAGTTTTAGATGCGTAATTCATCCCTATGAATTATATTCAAGAATTTTTGAGGTATCATGCAAAAACACAGTTCCCATCACAAATATTTATAATAAATAAAATATCAACAGTGTACTGCTTTTTATTTACTGTGTTGAATTTAAATCTCAAGAAGTACATCAGGTGTTGTGTGAAATATTATTTTTTTGCCTTTTCTTTCGTTCAAGCACAAAGCATAAAAAAAAACTTAAAAGATGTCTAAACGTTTCCAACGCAGAAATTCATTGAAATAATTGAATTGATTATTGTGGTTTAGTCAGAATATTTAAACGTTTCCATCATCACTTTTCGAAGAAATCATTTTTATTTATTGCTTAGCAAGGGAAGTGTTGTTGAACGAGGTCAATAACTTCTCTGATTCCACGTTCTTCTGCACGTGCTTTAACCTCGACTGCGTTTTGTGGTGATAGCAATTTGGAAAGAGCGTTCATAGCAAGAAAATCAAGTTCTTCTGGATCACGAAATTGATAATTCTTTCCTGCTCCAAATAGATCAACGAAACCAACAACATCGATTGGTTCTAATTTTCCTGTATAAAGATATCGTGCAAACATTTGGAGAGCTGTTTTGCTCATGTTTGGATCCCTAAATTGGAAGAGGGTTGGATTTCTTTCGAATTGTTGGCGGAAGAATCCAGATCGAGCAAATAACATAAAACGATGAACGTTAACACGATCCTCAGAATCGCGAGGGAGAAGTGAAAAATCACAAGAAGTTTCATCCTCTAAGAGACTTGTCATATCGCGGTGGAATGTTGATTCAAATGGAATTGAATCAACAATTTTACAAGCTTTAAAAGCTGGTAAGTTTGTCCTAGCTACAGGGGTATTTGCGTAAAGATGTTCCAAGATGGCTTGAATTGTGTTTGGTGGCAATTGTTGAAGCTTTGCCAATGCCTGAGCAGGATCACGAGCATAAAAAGCCCAACGGTGACGAATCAATGGTTCATAAACCTTAGCAGACCAACCACTTCTTGATCTGACCTCAATCATCTGAGATGCCCAAGGGTAAGACATTAAGAGAAAAACTGATTAGAAACGGTTTTAGTGGCGGTTTTTGTGAATACATGACCATGCAAATTTTTGGCTATTTTGGCCAAATCATAAAGTTTCGGAAGTAGAAACATACCTTCAATTGGCTCAGATGATTTCATCAGATTTAATTATTATTGATGTAAAAATGACATTTATTATATTTTATTATTTATTTACTTACACTCAGTTTCTGTAAAGTATATTTGTTCTCATTTGTACGTATTATGTATAATATAAATTAAATGTTAAAGTAAAGGCCTTTAGTGAGATTGTTTTATTGGATATCCATTTTGGACTAACTAAATAGTTTCTATTTATTGCTTTTTGCTAAACGAGCGGATTGCATCTAACACACCCTCGTAAGTGCTAATTACTGTTGCAATAATGCCAAATGCTGCCAATAGCACCATTGGTATATTCTTCCATGAAAACCATCTATTTGGTGACAATATAATAGTGAATATAGCAGGGAAGAAAAAGTTTGTCATACATCCACCAAGTGCACCACCGATAGCTAGAGCCGGTCTTACGTTTGGAATAAACAATGTAATTAGAAGTGGAGGTAAGTTTTCAGTTAGTAAACATACAGCACGCTTTCCCCAAGGCAATTTTTGAGCTTCGTCTTCCTTAAAGAAAACTCTTGAATACGTTGCCATGGCGGTTAGACCGATAGCCGGATAGGAGGCCGTTAAAACGACAAAATAACCGGCTTTGACGATAATCATCAAAACGTCTTTTTGAGGGAAAGAGTCCAAAATAACCTCCTTGGTTTCCTTACCAAACATAAGGTACCCAATCACGCCGGGAACCATAACAAAAAGATAGCAGATAAAGAACGTGGCACCAATGCTAAAGTAACGCTTCTTGAGATTCGGATCTGATTGCATAAGAATTGGGAGAAGAATTACTGACATGGCAAAGCTAAGTGAGTAGATAGCAAGGGCATTGAAAAGACCCATGGAAAAGAGACCGTTCTCACAGGTTGGACATATGCCATTTTTAGGGAAAAATTGACAGGCTTTAATTATGATAGAGACAAAGAAGAAAATAAGACAGAAGAAAGCAGACGTTGAAATCATGGAAAGCATTGTAAGACGACGTGGAAATGTCATTGCTATTGGAACACATATACAAAATGTAAGTACAAGAACTGGTCGACCCCAACCATCAGGAATTTTGATTCCGCCAAGTGCAAAGAAATCGGTGATGACATTACATCCAATGATTAAGTAGGCAACCATTGTTGAGTAACAGAATAAAACGACACATACTGATAAAACACCACTGCCAATTTTTCCTGTTGTCTTGTGTGCTAGGTCAGCAAATGATTCTGCGCCTGTTTCTATTTGAAGTCGTGCAACAATGCATGCTGAAAAATATGAGAGAACTGCAACTAGAGTAAGTAAAATGAATGATGGATAAAAACCTGAAAACGTGAATGAGTTAGAAACAGATAAAATGCCTGCACCCATCAAAGAATTAATCAAATTCATGATAATTGAAAATTGAGACACATACTTTTTTTCCCCACTAGCCTTTGGGTCTATTAACGAATCCTCACCATCAAGATGAGAAATAGATGCTGAATGGCCAGTTTCTACTTCCATAATGGGTGTTGTTTTTTAACCGCATGATTGAATATTCTGAATTTCTAACAGGTGATCAAATCACATTGATTTGGGGATCAGCTTGTACGATGAAATAACAATCAAACGTTAAACGAATTCAGGACAGGCTTTAACGTCATAGGGTGCCCGGGAACGGTTTTCACGTTACAACGCATGTATGGAGGATATCTAAGAAGAAAAGAACAATCAAAAAATGCTTGGTATAAAGCACATGGACAAACACCTCCAAGGCTATGTAAAACGCCTGAAGAAAAAAGAAGAAAAATGAAAATTGATACTCAAGCATTTACAAAAACAAAAGTTCTACATGTTTTTGACCCACCACCACCACAAATGAAAGACAATCTTTCATATTGGGAAGTTGATGGTGCAGGGATTGAACCTGTTGAATTTAGGAACTCTTTGATTTCAATGAGAAATTTGGAAGTTATGTCACAGAAACCAATAAAGCCACCAAACGTTGGTAAAGTAAGTGAATGCTCGTCCCCATATCAAAACGATTTGATGTCATTTGAAGCCTTTGAAACTTCAAGAAAAGAGTTAAAACATCGTGCACAACATATTGTTGAAGAAATGACTCGTGTTAATAATGAATGGAATCGAGGGCCTGTTGAAAATTGGTTTTGCCTTAAAGATAAGAAATTCACAGCTGAACATTGTAGATTTAATGAGTTACGGAAAAGGGAAATTGCAAAAGAAAGAAAAAGAAGAAGAAGAAGAACAACAACTGGAAGCTTTAATTTTCGAATTGGTTTTCAACAAACTGTTTAAAATAATGTTTGCACACACATTTGTTTTGTTGTCATAAGTTTAAATGATTTACGAAACCGCGTAATTAACGTTCTTTTAATGGATAGCAACAGTCTCCTTGAAATCATCAAATCTGGGGATGTTTCTCTTTTAATCCAAGCAGCTACTCCAGATACATTAAAACTACAAAGGGTATGCTTTTCTTTTAACTCCAGGTTCCAGGTTTATATTATGTAAAGAACAAAACATTTTCAGATCCACCACTTCTACACTTTACTATGTTAATGCAGAAAGTAGACATGTTTCATTACTTTCTAGTTTCTGAATTTGACATTGATGTTCTATGCAATTCCTGGACCCCACTTCATCTTGCCTCATATCTTGGTCTCACAAATTTTGTTGATATTCTAATATTTTTTGGGGCGACCATTGACATAGAGGATAGAGTTTATTATCTCCTCATTATGGAATTTTTTTTCTTAATTTCTTACACCACTTATGATTGCAATTCAGGAACATAACACAGAAATTGTTAAAGCACTTCTTATAGCAGGCGCTAAAGTCGACGAAAATCCTGCCGCACTCCATATGGCCGTTCGTGAAGGTGTTCCTGAGATAGTTAAACAACTTCTTCTCTTTGGCGCAAATCCGAACGCAAAGAACCGACTTGGGAAAAGCGCGTTTGACATTATCCGCAAGCCTGATCCGGACGAAATTGAGCAGATGCTGCACACGGTGAAAGCGGAGCAGCAATGCGATCCAAGCAAGCCGCGTATTGCAATTGTTGATCAGAACATTACTTCGTTGGCTGAATTGCTGGATACGCTCCATGTCGTTGGAAATGCGTGTGAAGAAAAGCCAAAGTTTATAGTCACAAAGATGTAAAGAGTTTTGTATAAAAAATTTAATCTAGAAGACTTTTATTCGAAAATAATTATAGAATGATTTGTGTAAGAGTATACTAAAGCAACGATCAAGTTTCACTTTTTGAATAGATCTATCCACTAAAGGGAATCGGGAAACGCATCTGATTAAATCCATTGTTGTTTGATCCTTTTTCATTAAGTAATTGTTTTATTTCTTTGAAACATAATTGTTGAGCAATTTCAATATGAAGTGCTGTTTCGAATTATTAAAACATATTCTAAATTATTAAAATAAATTACAAATTATTCAAATGAATATTTTCTGTATTAACATCAATTCCTTCTTTATCTAAAAGTAATTTTACTATTTCTATATTATTATTTCTAACTGCTATATGAAGTGCTGTTTCGAATTATTAAAACATATTCTAAATTATTAAAACATATTCCAAATTATTCAAATGAATATTTTTTGCATTAACATCAATTCCTTCTTTATCTAAAAGTAATTTTACTATTTCTATATTATTATTTCTAACTGCTATATGAAGTGCTGTTTCAAATTATTAAAACATATTTCAAATTATTAAAACATATATAAAATTATTCAAATGAATATATTTTGCATTAACATCAATTCCTTCTTTATCTAAAAGTAATTTTATGATTTTGATATTATTGTTTCTAACTGCAATATGAAGTGCTGTTTCAAATTATTAAAACATATCCAAAATTATTAAAACATATTCCAAATTATTAAAACATATTTCAAATTATTAAAACATATAAAAAATTATTAAAACATATTCTAAATTATTCAAATGAATATTTTTTGCATTAATATCAATTCCTTTATCTAAAAGTAATTTTACTATTTCTATATTATTATTTCTAACTGCAATATGAAGTGCTGTTTCAAATTATTAAAACATATTTCAAATTATTAAAACATATTACAAATCATTAAAACATACTACAAATTATTAAAGCGTATTTTAAATTATTAAAGCGTATTTTAAATTATTAAAACATATTCCAAATTATTAAAGCGTATTTTAAATTATTAAAGCGTATTTTAAATTATTAAAACATATTTCAAATTATTAAAACATATTATAAATTATTAAAATGAATAGTTTTTGCATTAACATCAATTCCTTCTTTACTAAAAAGTAGTTTTACTATTTCTATATTATTATTTTTAACTGCTATATGAAGTGCTGTTTCAAATTATTAAAACATATATAAAATTATTAAAACATATTCTAAATTATTAAAACATATTACAAATTATTCAAATGAATATTTTTTGCATTAACATCAATTCCTTTATCTAAAAGTAATTTTACTATTTCTATATTATTATTTCTAACTGCTATATGAAGTGCTGTTTCAAATTATTAAAACATATATAAAATTATTAAAACATATTAAAAATTATTCAAATGAATAGTTTTTGCATTAACATCAATTCCTTCTTTATCTAAAAGTAATTTTACTATTTCTATATTATTATTTCTAACTGCTATATGAAGTGCTGTTTCAAATTATTAAAACATATTTCAAATTATTAAAACATATTAAAAATTATTAAAACATATTCTAAATTATTCAAATGAATATTTTTTGCATTAACATCAATTCCTTCTTTATCTAAAAGTAATTTTACTATTTCTATATTTTTTGATTCAACTGAATATGGTAAAATTTCATTTGGAATTTGTTGACTTTCTATTATGAATGTATTTCCTTTTGATACTATTTCTTCTATAATTTCATTATTCATTTTCATTCCTTCTTTTTCTAAAAACATTAAGATTTCATAATTATTAAATTCCATACATTTTTTTCCAAGATATATTAAATTTTCTTCACTTAAATTACAATTATCTTGACTTTCGATATTGGAATTCGATTTTTTAAAAGAAAATAATGAAGATGAAATTTTTCCAATTTTATTTTCATAAAGATAATGAAAAATTTCATTTTGATGAAATTCTATCGCTGTTTCATATGCTTCCGTAAACGATGTATTATTTTGCTCGCACAAATGAATAATTTCTAAGTTTCCACCTGCAATTGCATATTTAGATGTATTTATAATATCCGAATTATTTAATAACAAATATTTAAAACATTTAATCGAACCAAAAAATGCGCAATAATCAATTAATGAAACATTTTCAGTATTAACAAATGAGCATCTTTCATAAGGTGATGGTTCAATTCTTTGATTAAAATTAAAACCATTTTGTGATGATATTTCTTGAAGCTTTTCTAAATCATCATTTCGAAGTACTTTCGCAATTTCTAATTGATTAACTCCTTCTTTCACATATTGTATATGAAGCTTCCAATCATCTTTTGATAATTCATGAAGTACTGCCCATTTGTTCATTAATTCATTTATTTTTTCTTTTGTTTTAAATTGAGAAAAATATAATGTGCTCATGCTGTTTACCAAAGATGGTTCAGATATTTCTTCATCGATCATCTTCTCAAGAAGGAAATATGATTCTTGCTTGTCTATTCCTAGTAAATATTTACAAAATATTTGCACGATATTAGATTCAGTTTTACTTTCGTTTTTTTCTTTTTCTTCTTCTTTTGCTTTTAGTGCAAATAAGTATTTAATATATATTTTTTCATTATTATGTTGAGAAACAAAAGCTGAGTATATAAGTCTAGAAACAAGATAGTTAAATGTATAAGGTAGTCTCTTAACAAACAAATTAATTGTTGCTTGAACCGATGTATCGAAATTTTTTTCGTTGAGATTAAATACTATGGATTCTAAGGACTTCGAGAGTTCCATTAATAAAAAAGTGCCAGGTGGTTCAGAAAATTGAAATAAAAGTACATTTCATTAAATACTCGACCGTTAAATAGCAAACCAAAATTTGAGCGCTTATGTGTATTGTTATGTTTTTCAATTGTTGTTTTTAGAACACATCATCTCCAACAAAATATGGATTTTGTATCTTATTTTGTTGTGGGTCAAGATTCGGAACAACAAACATTCACTCCGTCGACCGTTATACGATATGAATATCAAATACTTTACAGATTCGAGCGATAGAAGATTTTTTTAAACGTCCGCCAAATATATATTTTGAATGAGGATTAATCGGCAAAAGTGGAGAACCTTATTAGCTAATCAAAAAATGTTCCAAGAAGATGAAATTCTAATATGTAAACAAGAGCATCCATCAAATATTGAATTGATGGACATGCTTGCAGAAAACAGATCACAAAATGCTCAGAGCTGGAGGGATCAAAATATAGGTCTTCTTGAAAAATCAATACAAGAAATAAAAGAAAGCATTGAAAAAGAATACCAAAGGAGATATGATCTCAAGAAAAAAGAAATTCAAGATCGTGTTTTTCATCAATTTGGTGATTTATTGAAACAATTTGGAAAAGAAATTGAAGAATACATCAAATTAATTCCACCCGAAAGGCAACAGCTGCATGCTTCCCTTTCAGCAGAAATTCAAAAACCTGCCAAAAATCAACAACAAATCAATATTTCTAAAACCACAACACCATCTTCAGTATTTCAAGAAGACTTCTCTAAAATCATTTCACAAATGCAAGCAGATGGCGTAAATACAAATAGTATGACAATAATTGCAGATAGAGCAATGTTTTATCATGATCAAGTTTTCTTCCAAGGAAATAGCGTAAGCGTTGAAACAAGAATGAGAAATAAATTAAGTGGAACAATAGACTCAATAACAAAAGGAGAAATCGAAATCTCATTTAAGGATAATTCCGTTCTATCAATTTCAGATATTGACTTAAAGGAGGGAAGAGTTGTATTGTATCCGGCATGAATTATTTTGTGAATACTAAATGAATTGATTCGTAAAAATAAAGTAATATTATTCAATTTTATTATTATTAATCTAATTTCTCGACTCATTAGCGAACCTCTTTATTTATGTTCGCGTCACTTACGACTTGTACACTTTTGATCGGTAAGTGTGCTTAAAAAAACTCAAATATCTTGGAAAAAATCGGAGTTCAATATCGGTTGATTGTATTATTAATAATGTGAAAAAATCTTAATACAATATAGAAATATAAATAATCGATTTTTCCAAAAAATCGTAATATTTATAGAATACATAATATTTAATATTAACTTACATTATATATTATTGTGTTTTTATTTATTTGGAATTTTATGGAACAGATGCTGAGATAATTATTTTTTTTGTTTATAGTGTCAGTTTTACACTTCACTTATACTTTGTTTGATGGGGGTTGTTTTAGGGTGCCCTTATTTTTTCTGTATATTACAACGACACTTTTAAAAATGACTGAAATTAAACTTTGTTATAAAGGCAAAACTAAAATAATATCTATAGATGAAAATCAAATTTCTGACAAAATTATAAAGGAAGCTGTAGATTTCTCTAAGATTAATCCCAATAGAATTCGTTTGTATTACATGTATAAAAATGATGAAATAGTTTTGCAAAATAAGCAAATTATGAAAGAAATCCCTTCCAAAGAATTTTCTATCAAAGACTCAGGGCCACAGTTCAGCTTTATGATGAATGATTTATGCGAATACATTCCTCCTATTTTTATATGGCTCTTTTTTTTAAACTTTATAAATCCACCTCAATCATCATATCTATCATGCTCTACTTTTGTGTGGATATTTCATTATACCAAGCGTTCATTAGAAGCAGTATTTGTACATACTTATTCCCACACTACGATACCTATTTTCTCTATCAAAGATAACTCATGCGTTAAGAATTGCTTATACTATTGGATTTTCTCACTTCTTATTACATATTCAGTCATTTCCTATTCATCGAATCAACATCTCACAAAACTAAAAATTACCTATTTAATTCTTTTCTGTATATCCGAGGCGCTCAATTTTTATTCCCATTTGCGTCTCCGACTCCTTCGTCCAAAAGGATCTCTTGCGCATTACTTGCCAAAAGGATTCCTTTTCGACAGTATAACATGTCCGAACTATACATTTGAAATTCTTTCATGGATTTCATACGGGTTATTCACAGAGTGTAAATTTGTATTTTTGTTTGCGATTTGCGGAGGAGTACAAATGTTTCTTTGGGCAGGAGAAAAAAGAACAAGATTAGCAGCAAAGTATCCTGAGGCCGCAAATCGAGGTAGAATCACTCCATTTAAAGTTATGTAATAAAATGATGAAATAATTATCGATTTTTTAAATAGAATTACACAAAAAGAAATGCACGTTTTTCCCGATGCGTTTATTTTATAAGTTATTATTTTCTGGATAATTTTTGTATAAAACACTTTTAATGTAATTTAAACTAACACCTAATCAAGAAGAGAGGATGATATTAGACATAATTTTTTAATGACCCGTAAATTAGTTATATTGATATCATTTTTATAATTTAATCTCTTTTTGTTATAAAAAAATTTTAACCGTTGCAGACAGTAATTTGTCTTGTCCGGACAAAAAGTTATAAATTTTTTCTTCGGAATGATCCATGGCGACTTTCTATATATAAGTTTGGATTTCAATATAAAATTTGGAAATTATTTAAAGCGTTTGATACAGCTCTTATGCATGCATCCAAAGGAAACCATGTTGAAATAACCAAATTACTTCTTGAACAAGAAGGAATTGATATTAATGCTAAAAATATTTATTTGTTTTATTTAAAATTTATTTTAATAATTTTATATTTCAAAATAATATTTGGAAATCATTTAAAATATTTAAAACAGCACTTATGTTAGCATCTGAAAACGGAAATATGGATATAACAAAGTTACTTCTTGAACAGAAGAATGTTGATATCAATTTAAAAATAAAAGAATCACATAATTTTGAAATAGCAATCATGAAAGCATCCAACAATAAATCAGAAAAAAAATTGTTTTATTATACGATTTGGATTTTAATTAATTAATATGAAAACAAGTTGTTAAGTTTAACCAACATTACAAAATATAAAAAAAAAAAAAAAAAAAAATCCTTTGTTAAAAAATGAGTTATAATTTACTTAACAATAATATTTCATTTAAAATATTCTTGATCATTATCACTAATGTCATAAAGAATTTCATCATCTTCACCAAACAATTCAAACTCTTGATTCCTGAGACGATCGAACTTATCCAAGAAGTTATCTGCAGCTTCACGGATATTGATATCATCTGATTCAAGAAGACTTTTCACTGAATCAAATGTATCATTTCTTTCCAAAATTTCAAAGAAATGTCCACAGCCTGGTTTTCTGTTTAAAGCTTTTTGTACGATTTTATCCAATATCGTAA
Organism: Histomonas meleagridis; assembly: GCF_020186115.1. Lineage (NCBI taxonomy): Eukaryota > Parabasalia > Tritrichomonadida > Dientamoebidae > Histomonas > Histomonas meleagridis. Next base: position 678,493 of record NW_027150746.1, read on the forward strand.
CAACATTTAAAATTATTTCACTCCAATCAGAATCAAGAAGAGTCAATAACATATCAATTAAGTTATCGTCTGTTATGTCTTTTGGAAATGTGTTTGAATCAATTGTATATATATTATCAAATGCTTGAATGACTCTAACTTTAACAGTTACAGGCCCATCTCTCAAGTAATACTTAAGTAGTCCAATGAGGTCATTTTGTATTGCTAACAAAACAGAGTCATGATGCTCCTGGAAAAATATCGTTAAAAATTTGACAAGTTCTTCTTCGGCTTGAGGTTTTATTTTTTCTTCTCGTAGAAAAGAGGTGATTTGCGCGAAGTCTACCCGGGAAAAGTGGTATGTAGCTACATCCTTAGGGGCATTCTTCAAAAGAAGCCTGGAAATTTTGAAGAGGTGCTCCAAACCGTTTTCATTTTGGTTTACACTTGTCAAATTTCTGTAAAGTTCAGAAAAGTCAATGAATTTGAAAACGTATTCAGCGTTTTCTTGACAGTTGCAGATGAATTTCTCAAGGAAATAAAAATCGTGAAGAGATGTATAAAAAAAGTAATTATAAAATTTATCCTTAATGGGCTGGTTGTCACGTAGGTAGTAAAATAATCGCTCAGATACTTCTGTGTTACCTTTCATCTTTTCTGCAATGCGACCCACAATTTCATTCAACGCACTAATATATGTATGATTTTCAGTACTTGGAATGCCATCTAGAATTTTGTTAATTCCATCAAGATCCAAGAAAATTTGGATAGCATCTTCAAAGACATCATGAATTACATTTGAAATAATGTACATTACAAAGATACGGTAATTTGGTAGCTCATAAAACCTTGGGTCGTCGTCTCGATTTGAAATGAGGTAAATGAAGAAGTCAAATAAGTTTTTATCTGCAAAAATCAAATTTCCTTCACTTTGTGTATAAGTCCATATTAAAATTAATGGTAGAAGATTTGGAAGAATACAGGTGTTGGTTTCTAGATTAAAAAAAATCAACAGTTTTTCTGAAATAAATCGAAAATCAACAAAATTTAAAGCGTAAGATTTCTTGAATAAACCTTCTCCTATTTCTTTTATAAGTTCTTTGGCTTGATCAAAATTTTGATTTTGAATCAATTCATCCAAGTTTTGGAAAGATTTAAGAAAATCTGTCTTTAAATTTGGAAAATTAAACAATGCGATTGGCTTGTCCAACTCATTGGAAAACATACTTTGTATATCAAGAAAAATTCCAGATTCTTTGTACATCGATTTTTTTCTCTTTAACAACGAAAAGCAAGCAAACCTTGTCAAATTCAAAATACATTATTTTTTCTGTTTTTAATGTATTTCCACTTATATGTTCACAAATTATATGTATAAACACAGGTTTCAATTCAAAGTAATCTAGCATATACTCTCATAGAGATAATAACAAAAAAAGAAGATTCATTTAATTGAATCGTAAAAAAAATACTATATTAAATATCTAAGTAATTTTTTTAATAATAACGTTTTTATTTATAAACTCTATTTATTTTGTGGCTTCTTATCTGAAAAATGATTATCAGAAGTCAAATCCAAATAAGCCGCTTCAAGTGAACTAATCTGTTTATCCATTTGCATCGTAGCCTTTGATAGAGCTCTAATTGCTTCTGTATTCATTTTGAGGACATTAACAATATGTATTTTATCGTTCTCAGGGATATTAATTTTTGGGCGATAAATCTTTGAATCTTGAAGCATCGTTACTTTTAGCTCCAAAGTGTTAAGAGCAGCTTTGTATTTGTTTGGTTGATTCATTTCTTCACTAATTTGGAAAATTTTGTGATATAAATTTGATTCTTCTTTTGTAAATGGAAGCTCTGGAACAGCAGCAAGTTCTTTGTTCTTTAGTACTGACATTAGTTTTGTAGAAATTTCTTTGTTTGTGTTTTGGATGGATTTAATTTGTGAATTGAATTCATTGTCAAGTTTGCTTTGAATAAGGTCAATTTTATTAGAAATAGCAGTGAGGCTACTTTCAAGCATGCTTGCAAACTTTGATTGGGCTTCAATCCTAGAATTTAATTCATCAAATCCTTTCAACAAGAAAGGAGTCCTTTCTTCTGGGGCTGACTGAACAGCAGCATTCCACTCTTCTTCTGTGCATCCTTGTTGTTTTGTACTTCCAATACTTCCAATAGAAAATGATGTGGTGGTCGAACTGCCTTTGGCATTTAATGCAATCGTATGAAATCTAAATAATGATTCTGTTGGAATGTATGCTTTCCTAATGTTTTCAAGTCTTTGTAACAAGGGATCAACTTTCTTTGTTGGATTATTTTGTTGATTAAAAGAAAAAAAGGAGGATGTTGATTTTGTATTGCTGTTAGCACCAGTATTTGACGTACTTGAGCCAGCACCTGAAAGTTGGTTCAAGTTGGAAAATCCTTGGGAACGAGTCAATCCTGACATTCTGAAATGTTACCTGAAAAAAGGCAGCTGCCAACAAGTGTTTATTTCTCTTTTGTTTTAAGCATTTTTCTTCATATGCCCAAGCATTTTAGTATATTCAAAGCCTTTCTAAAACTTTCAAATTTGGGTTTAATGCAGGAGAACTTGTACTTATAAATTTGTTATAAAAATATTATCGTTACAACACGTTAACGTTCTACTATTTGAAAAAGTATCAAAATGAAAGAAGTTGATTTTGCTAAAAAAAAGAGAATTATATCCATCATAGCAATCTCACTTGGTTCAACCCTCAGTTACTACATTAAAAACATCATTTTTGATCAAGTATATTTTGACAATGACCGAGAAAATTTTAGTTCCCATTGGTTTACCACATTAATGATGGCTATTGGCATGGCCATTCCCTTCATTGTTGCTTGTATTCAATCTAAAGGGATTCCTAGAGTTTCTCTTAAAATATATTTTGAAATCATTATTCCAGCCCTATGTGATCTTGTTTATGGGATTGCATTTAACTATTCTCTTATTATTCTCAAAGGGCCTGCTACTATTGCTCTTCGTTATTTTGAATTTATCTTTACCATTCTTGAAAATCGGTTTCTATTAAAGTTCAAATTTATGAAATATGCATACTTAGCCATTGGAATTATATTTTTAGGTGCTGTTCTTGTTGTTGTATCCGTCATATTAGTTTATACTAATGATGAAGAAGGGGAATTTCATATGAAAACCGAAAGTTTCTGGCTTGCCATTGTATTACAAGTATTTGCACAATTCTGCTCAGCCACCCGCAGTAATTTTGAGCAAAAGCTTACACATAACAATGATTTAACTGAATGGTTTGTCTGCGGAATGGAAGGAATCTACGAAGTTATAATTTTAGTATTTATGTTATGTCCTATTACATATTTTGTTCCTTGTGATGTTGAGTTTATGCATGAAAGTTTATGCTATTCATTTAAAGCGGTATTCAAAAGCACGCGACTTATAGTTCTATTCATTTTGTATATACCAGTGGCGACAATGTATAACACGAGTACCGTCGGAATTATCCTTACGACAAATGCTGTGGTGTATTCCATGATCGAAATGCTCGTGTCATTCCTTTCTTGGTTTATTGACCTGATAATATATCATGTGGCAGATGGTATATTCATATTATCGAGCCCTTTGAACAATAAACAGGGCGAAAAATGGAACGAGTATAGCTGGATTCGATTAATAGGTTCAATAATATATATGGCTGGTGCGGCAATTTATATGAAAGTTATTAGGTTGCCTTGCTTCGAATATGAAAAGGCAAATATAAAAGTGGCATTCTTAAATAATGAAAACGAGGGATCCAACTCAGAGCAAACGCCTTAAGTAAAATTTTTACTGTTTTATTAATTTGTTTTTTAAAGTTAAAGAAATTATTTAGTAATTCTTGATTAAAAACAATAAGAAAAGACAATAAAAGAGAAGAAATAATATAATTCATATAGAAAGATTTTTTTATGATATAATCATGGAAAGAAATCTATTAGTAATCATAGAACTATTTTTTATAATAATCGATAACCCAAACACACTTATTAATTCATCTTAATCTCTAGGCATAATTATTAATTTTTGATTCATTGTGATATAATATATAAAGACACCGTGAAAAACTATGAAGAATTGCTTGAGAAAAATACATAATGATCCTTGTACTAGAAGGTATTTGCTCACTAAAATGTAAAAGATTTTAACTTTTCCAATTGCATCAAATTGGAAATTGTTAAAAACGACAGCCTTTAAATGATACATTCATAAAGGCATTGTGAGTGAAATAAAATGATATAATTTCATATTTATTCATTAAACTTGGTGTGTATTTATATGCTTTTTGTATAGGCCGAAAAAAAGCTTCTCTGAATGACATTCTTATCAAGGGAGACAGTTTTTCACTGCTTCTATATTTTTCTTTCTTCCAACAGCTCTTATACATGATACATTAAAAAATAACACTGAAGTAATGAAAAATTTATTGAAAAGGAAAGACACTGCTATTGATAATGAATTTTTCTATAAAAGAGAATTTAATTAAAAGAGAAATGAATATTGTCACTTTTGAATCCGATAGCAAAAGTGACACTCTTAGTTTAAGGAAATCCTTCTTCTGGAAATTGTAACAAGAATTTCATAAATATCCTTCTTTCCGACAATGAATGGTAGCGAGTCCATTTGAAAATCATCGTTAGAAAGAATTCTTGGTCCTATCGAAAAAATTAATTTTGATTGAATACCATACTCTTCTTGAAGTCTTCTCCTAATATCACCAATTGTCTCAGTTCCATTCATTTCTATGTAAATCCATTTAGAATCCAAAATAAATCCTACCCACATTTTTATGTTTGAGTTTTAGTGTTTTTTTTTATTTCTCTTTAATTTTTTATGGTTAAAAAGTTATGAAACTTTTATATTTAAATTAGTAGAAGCCTCCAATAAAAAGGCTCAAATAATAGTGGAATACAATATTTGTGTTTTATATTTTATATATGCAGAAGCATTTAATTTTTCGCTTTATTTCTTGAATTACTGCTTTTATTGAATTTCATTATTTCAAACAGTCAGAAATAAATTAAATCAAATTTAGTGCGTTTTCTAAGAAGCCAAAATCAAAAATGAATGAGTAAAACATTTGACAAGTTCATTATATAAAGAGCACTTTTTGAATAACGTTTTCGATTATTGATGTGTACATCAAAAACTAATTAACAAAATGAAATAAAATTTTATGCTCGGACTGTTTAATCAACGAACGCTTGAGGTGGAGGTGGAGGAGGTGGAGGAGGAGGAGGTGCTCCTTCTTGTTGAGCAGGAACTTCTTTTCCACCATATTCGAATACTCTTGCCTTAATATGAGGATGATTCATGAACAATGCTTCTTCATATGCATCCATTCCATTATCTGCCTTCACTGACAAGTCAACATTTTCATTTTCACATAGCAAATCGACAATTCTTTCATGGTTATGTTGTATACCACTATATATTGGAGTTCTATCATGTTCTCCTTTCAAGTTATAATCAGTATTTGGATTTTCAAGTAATAAGAACAATCCTTCATAGCTACCAATTCTTGAAGCATAATGAATTGGTGCAGCTCCATAATTATTAGCCATATTAATATCAATATCCTTATTCGTTGTCAAGACTCTAATTGTTTCGATATGTTCATATAAAACTGCATAATGTAATGGCGTCTTTCCCCATATATTACGTGCATTAATATTAATTCCTTTTGCAGATAACAATGTTCTAACTACATCAGTATGACCTCTTCCACATGCATAATGTAACGGCGCCTTATCAAATTCACCTTTTGCATTAACATCAATTCCTTCAACACTAATAAGGTACCTAACGGTCTCAACATGCCCCCTATCGGCGGCAAGATGTAAAGGTGTCAATTTCTTGTTGTTCCCAAGATTGATTGGGGCACCCTTAGCTTTTGAGAGGACCTTAACGATCTCCAGGCAGCCGTTTTCGGATGCAACATGAAGTGCTGTGTTTCCATTATCACAAGTTTGATTTGAATTAATTCCTGGCGCTTCCATTATGAGCCTAACTGCTCCTACTGAGTTAGATAAAGCTCCATAATGTAATGGCGCCATGCCATTATTAGCTTTAAGATTGACATCGAGTTTCTTAAGTGATAAAAGAAATCGAACTGTTTCTTCATTGCCATTTTCCATTGCGCAATGAAGTAAAGAACGTCCATCATTTGTCAAAATATTAATATCGGAGTTCTTTGCACTCGCTATCGCTGCAACTATTGGCGTATGTCCTTTAATAATCGCTAAGTGTATTGGCGCATATCCTTCTGCATTTTGTTCATTGATTTTGACATCGTCGGATTCAAGTAAGAAACGAACGCAATCACTGAACCCTCCTTCGGTACACCACGAAAGAGGTGTCATTCCGAGGTTATCCTTTGCATTGACATCGATTCCTTTAAGTCCGATAAGATACCTAATAACGTCGGCTTTACCATATTTAGCAGCCACGTGAAGAGGTGTCAGTGCTTCTTTGTTGACTAATGTATGATCTGCTGAATTCTCATGAAGATATTTGACGAGTTCAAGATCTCCATTCTTAGCTGCATAATGCATTGATGTATTTCCGCGTTCATCAGCATGGTTGAAATCGAGGTTAAGTTCGTAAAGTTCGCAGATAAATCGGAAGACGGAACTTTTCATGTTTTCTGCTGCGAATGTAATTGCCGGTCTAAAGTCTTGTCCGAGTTTAGATAAGATTTCGATGATATCACAATTTCCACCTAAAATCGCGAAATATGTGATTGGAGTATCATTGTTATCAACGGCATAAAGTCCTTGGTCTTTGTCTGCGATCATTCTGAAACAGTTAATTGACGCATAGTAAGATGCCATTGAAAGAAGAGATGGCTCATTTTGTAAGAATGGTGGTAAACGATGATTCGGGTCAGGAACTTTAACATCAAGTTGAAGACCCGAGTTTATTAGCTTGGAAAGAAGCACTGTATCATCTGATTGAAGAGCAACATAGAGTTCTTCAAGATCAACTTCCATTTTTTAATGAGATGAAGCGGTTTTTTGCTTTTTGTTTATTGAATTGGCAAGTGAAAAATTTGAGAACGTTTAAATGTGAAGTGAAGTGAACGGCAAAATCAAAAAATTAAAAAATATTTTATTCGTCGTCCGAAAACTTTACAACACGTGACGGCCGTACAAACGTATGATCTTGAAGGAGTTCATATGGAATGAATTGGATTAATGATTGACGCCTTAGATTTCGGATTTCAAGATATCGGGAAATGTCTTTCTTCTCTATTGGAGTCGGCGCAAGTATTTCCATGTCTTCGTCGTTAATGAATGAATCTTTTGTGATTTCGATGTCACCAAATATTTTGTCATAATTATTTATCATCATTGTAATTGTCCTGTTTTGTGATGTGTTACTCATTATTTGTGATTCAGCTGTTTCATCTTTCTTTCGTGGGGATAGTAAATTTGGAGCAAAAACAATCGCAATGTTACTAGCGGTCATTTTAGATGTGGTTGACGCAGCAACATCAGCAAAAAACTTAAACAAATAAGCAAATGTCAGTAAGCGAGAAACAGAAAAATTGTTCAATATCGCTTTGTATTTTTGAACAGCTTCTTCTGTAGTTTTCGCCGAATCCGGAATGTTTATCATTTCATTGTAATATTCACTTGGAATTAATGGATCTTTTGGTACTAAATCTCGGAAATATTTTTTGAGCGTGCATGCTATTGTGTGAATGTTTGTATACTGTGACCAATCTTTGACTCTTCCTCTGTCTAACTCTCTGCATAAGTTTGAAATCCCTTCTGCTGATCCACTTAATCGAAAAATTCCTTCGGTATCAACGCCGCCAAGTTCGCGTAATTTTTCGACAATATCAGTGACTATAAAAGGGATTTTTCCACCAAATTGTTCGGGCGATCTTGAGAAATACTGTGGGTCTTGGTCAAAAGGTTTTTCGTTCATTTGCCACTTTTCGTAACCGTTTGAAAACAGTACGTTAAGTAAACAATTAAAGCCATTAAATATGAAGAGCAAAGAAAGAACAAATTCTTCAAAAAATAATGAAAACATTGAAGAAGAGTTCTCACGGAAACTGTTGAAATTAATTAGCTCATGTTATGAATCACAATCTGATTTTCAGTTTCAAATCAATAATGTAAACAATAAAAATAATATCCCTTTTGAAAGTCCTGTTATTGACCTTAAGCTAGAAAAACAACAAAAAGCGATGATCGAACAAATAAATCAATTAAATGAAAATTATTCAGAAAAAGCAGAAAAAATATCAAACATGCTTAGCCAAGCAAAAGATGAAGATATAAGTGATGTGTTTGATTTAAAAAGAGTAACAGCAAATGAAACACCTAGAACAAAACAAAAAAATGTTACAATTTCGCCAAAAAAAACTCCTCGTTCACTTAACATACAACAAGTAGAAAAAGAATACCGTCAAAAACTTGCTGAGTCTGAACGCACAGGAAGAGAAAATTGTTTAAAAAGAATTGCTAAACTTCAAAATTCTCCAAATATTTTGAAATCTCCAAAATCCAAAACGCCACAAAAGAAAAATGTACAAAGTACGCCAAGAAAGCCATTCCAGACGCCGAGTTCATCAAAACAAAGGTTTTACTATTACTAGATTTCGACAAATATTTTTAATATTTATTATCTTCATATATATTTTTTTAAAATAAACCCATTTTTCTTTGGAATTAGTCATTTTCATCTCATTTTCATGTGTTTTTTTCTTGAGAGAAAATCATTGTAACCGTTTACTTATGTACGTTACTGCAAATCTTTGAAAAAATGGAAGAGAAGAAAAAATTCACATATGGAAAAATGTATGAAAGGAAATATGATCCATTCGATCCAACGCTTGGGATGATGCACCTTGATATTGTTCATATGCTTGATATCATTGATAATCCACAAGCAACTAAAGCTAACAAAATCAAAGCATTACGTTTGCTAAATGAAGTTCTGCCAGGTAGGCAACAAGAAGCCAATTCTCATAATGCTATTAACATCATTCGCCCATTTTTAATGCAGCCTCCAAATGGACTTTTACTTAATTCATTATGTGTATTTAACACACTTATTAACACTGCCGATATTGCCAAAGCTATGCTTCCTGATGTTCCAAGACTTGCTGAAATTCTCAATCCTGATAATGAACCGCCTATCAGATTTGAAGCTGCTAAACTTCTTCGTATCATTGCAGAATTCGTTGGTCCAGAACCACCTTTTCTTTCTGGCTCAGTTCCATCATGGCTTACAACAGCTGTTTCAAGTGATGATTCTGATCCACAATTCCTTTTCCAGGCATATGGCCTTCTTTCTAAGCTTGCCAACAAACAAAGTATTCGTATTCCTCTTGTTGATTCTTCCAATTTTCTTAAGATATTGAATAATTCTTTTTCAAATCCACAACTTTGTAATGCATCCATAATATTGGCATCTAACATTGCAATGGATACGAGTCACCGCGGAAAGATTGCTCTTATAAACTCGGGTATTTTGCCGAACATTTCAGAATGCTTAAAGAATAATGATTCTAAAATCAGATATGGAGCATTGTCTTTAATGGCACTCCTTGCCGTACCTTTGCAGGGTAAAACAAGTATAGCAACAAATGAAAATTTGCCAAAGCAAATTGTTGAAATTGAAAATAATGATCAAGATGAAGGATGTAGAAAAGCAGCTGCTGGTGTCCATGTTATTGTTGCGGAATTGCCAATGGCAAAAGAAATTTTAGATAAGTATAAATAAATTATATTGGAGATGTTATATTCCATAATAAATTAACAAATTTTAGGTACTTCAAGTATGTTATTATCATAAGTTAAATAATCAAAATATTTTTCTGACTATTAATTATCTAAAATTATACTTAAATTACAATAAATTTGAACAGTATATGCAGAAAACCTATTTGAATTGTTTAAAAAAATGTAAGAAATGTAATAAAAAGTAAAAACATTTTATTAATGATGAATCATCACGACAGGAGTAATCTGAATTGAGTTTTCGGACAAATCCGACGATGTACATTTGACTCAAAATCGCAGTGGAATGGGCCGTTTCATCCAAAAAAGGTCGTTGCTTACGCTCGCTTTATGGTCGTCTCTGGTTCCCACTCTTGCGTTCACCGCAAGCTCCGCCAAGAAAGCGAATTGCACTCTCAGACTTTCCCACAGCAATAGACTGAACGAGTCAGTCAGTATGGTTGCTGTTGCACATCCTCCGCCGTGACAATTGGCCCAGAATTGAATTATATCGGTCGGTTTTACTATCGTAGGTTTTTGTGTACTTTACAGGGAACGCTTGGCTTCGATGCCGTTTATTTTATGCCACCATTATCGTTTTTTATGGCGCCATAAAATGGCGCCGTTTTTGATTTGGCATTTATTATATCAAAATAGTTAATTCTATAGATCTTGATCGAGTAATTTTGCAATTTTCTTAAATATTTTTTTATATTTTAATGTTTTTTCTTCGAAAACACATTTTAAAATTTGTAATTATTTTTGAAGATTAAGATAAATAAATGTTTTCATATCAGTTTTTTAAAAATATAGAAAGAACGCATTGAAAATAATATTTTAATAACATAAAAAAATGAAGATATATGGGGGAAAAAATGAGACAATCTGTTGTAAACGTTCTTTGAAAAAAATTCGCATTGAAAGTTGACTTATCATAACGGATTATGCCATTGAAAAAGTTTTCAAATCCTCCTATGTCTTCATCTCGTTATAACAAGCTCGAAAAACTTGGAGAAGGAACATTTTGTACTGTCTTTTGCGCACAAAGCATAAAGGAAAAAGAAAAAGTTATAATGAAACTAGTACGACTTGATCAAGAAGAAGATGGGATCCCTTCCTCAACACTCAGAGAAGTTTCAATTTTAAAAACCTTATCACACCCTAACATAATTACACTACGTGATGTTATTTGCGAAAAGTCCAAAATCTCTTTGGTTTATGATTATATGGATTGTGACTTAAAACGTTATTTGGATTTTAACAAAAAGCCAATTAGTAGTGCCCTCTTACGTTCTTATTCATATCAAATGCTTGCCGGTACATTTTTTTTACACTCAAATGGAATTATTCATAATAATCTAAAACCAGAACATCTTCTGATTGACAAAACTGGTTTCCTTAAAATCTGTGACTTTGGGTGTTCTCTTATGAGTGGTCATTCTGTTTGTCAAGTTGATAATAATTTGGCAATGCTTTGGTTTAAAGCTCCAGAATCAATATTAAATTCACCAAAATGCGACGACAAAATTGACCTTTGGAGTTGTGGTTGTATAATAGCCACTCTTTCTCGAGGTAAGGTTTTGTTCAATGGAGATTCCATCATTGACCAAATAATGAAAATATTGGATATTTTCGGGAAACCAACAGAAGAAGAATGGCCAGACTTTCACAAGCTCATTAATCCAAAGATATCATTCCCAAAAGAACCTGGAAAAGGTTTAAAGTCGGCTCTTCCAGATGACATTGATCCATTGCTCTTCGACTTGATACAAAAGCTTCTTGTGTTAAATCCCGAAAAGAGAATTAATGCGAGAGATGCTTTGAGTCATCCATATTTTAACGATGTTCCTGCTGCGCTTGTTAAGTTGTGTGGTTGTTGTTGATATGATGTTGTTGTTTTATGTTTAATAAATTGGTTTGCTATAAATTTAATTAGTTTTTGTTTATTTTTGGCATGAATAATATATTTGTTGATAAAATATTAGATTTTAGATTTTTTTTTACCTCATTTTTTAATTGGTATTGCGAATAGTACAAAAGATATGAATTTACATTTTATTAAGAAAACCCAAATATTTTCATTTAGATAATATTCCTTTTCTTTCAAAATTTTATCGATTTTAGAATTAATTTAATTAAATTTCTTATAATAAAAAGATAGTGCATTTAAATAAACATTTTTATAGAAGATATTTGTTCAAAAATTGTAGGAAAAAAATTAATGAAATGTTTACCTGTAAAGAAACAGAAAATATTTATTATGATGATTCAATTATGTTAACCTAATTTAAGTTTTTAATTTTTTCTTGAGATTTTAATTTCTTTCTACTAAATGAAAAGATGATATTATGTAAAAAAGTTTGAATTACTTAGAACTTTTTTGTAATCAGTATAAAAAGTTCTAACAGCATCCAAAGTGACCGTTTGATAATGGCCGTCCTTTTTGGCTAATGTCACGCATTCACCAAGAAAACTTAAGATCAGCTATTGCTGAAATCCTTGACTACTCCAACAACAAGAAGAAGAGGAAGTTTACTGAAACCATCGAACTTCAAATCCGTCTTAAGGGTTACAACATTGCTAAGGATAAGCGTTTCATTGGAAGCATCAAACTTCCAAACGTTATCCGTCCAGGACTCCGTATTGGTATTATGGGTGATAAAATCCATTGTGAACAAGCAGCTGCTATCAATGTTCCATACTATGATCTTCAAACACTTACCAACTTCAACAAGGATAAGAAGACAATCAAGTACTGGGCTAAAAAGCACCACCTCTTCCTTGCTTCTGATACCATCATCAAGAACCTTAACAAGACATTAGGTCCAGCTTTCAACAAGACAGGTAAATTCCCAGCACCAATCCGTTCATCAGATAAGGTTGCTGATGCTGTTGATGAAGCCCGCAAGACAGTCAAGTTTAGGCTTAAGAAATCAATCGCATTTGGTGTTGCCGTCGCTAACGTTGCAATGAAGCCAGAGCAAGTTTACCAAAATGTAATGCTTGCTACAAACTATGTTGTTTCTCTTCTTAAGAAGCAATGGCAATCAATTGGTGCAATCACACTTCACTCAACAATGGGCAAGCCACACCGTGTTTACTAAACACACTCTACAAGTAAGCATTGTTAATTTTTTTCCTATGCATTTTCTGAAATAATTATAAATCTACAATTGAAAATTTTCATGAAGAATTATTACACACTAATTGTTCACCTAAAGTTGTTAGCACTAAAGACAACAACTTTATCATTATAATGTGATTGAGGAACGAGGAATTCACTTTTTTCTGACTTTTTGATACATAGGAAACAGAGTTAGTCAATTTGATGTACTTTTGGCTAAAACCGTTTAATTTCACCAAGGAACCTGAAATGGCTGTTACAGAAGAAGAACAGAACAAATTGATGCAATTTGCACGATACACGGCATTAGCAGCTGATGAATTATGTAGCAACCTTATCGAATTTTCAAATCAATTAGAAAAAAATAATATAATTCCTTCTGATCGTCCAACCAAAAAGCAATGCAAATCTCAATTAGTCAGCAACCGTAAGAAGTGTGTTCCAAACGAAGAAAAAGTTAAAGAGATGCTTGAGAAAGTCAAAAGCCATCCAGATGCAGAATCCTTAGTTGCATCACTTTTCAGGGATCTTAACCCAACTATGGTCAAGCGCATGACTACTAAACCCAAAGAAGAAACTGAAAAGGAAAAAGATAAAGAAAAAGAAAAAGACAATGAAAAGGAGAAAGAAAACTCAAGTAAATAAATATCATTATCATATTAAAAAACATTTACAATTTTAATGAGGGACAGTATCTAAACCATTTTCTTTCAAGAACATTAAAAACTTCTGACAAATGATTTTGTTATTTTCATTCTGGTCTAATTCATCATCCAAATCAATCAATTCCATTACCAATTCCTTACCTGCTTCAACTACGCAAATCTTCAAATTCTCTGGGAAGAATTGGAAAGCGTTCATTACGGTCTCAAGGAAAGAAGCAGAATGCGCTCCGCCGATCAGAATCTGTGTAAACAATTGAATTGCGTTCAATTCGATTTTATCGGCAAAATAATTCAAGAAAAATTCCGCAATTAAATAATATGAATTTGGGTCTTTTGTTGTTTGTAAGAATTTTAATGTTTGTTGATATATATTTAAGATATCATTTTTTATTTCATTTTGACATTTCAAGCCGAATTTTAATAAAATATATGCTGCCGAAATCCAATCGATTTCATTATTTATTACAATTTGTTGATTAGCAAATTGACGAATTTTTTCGATGATTTCATTAAACAAATAAAAATTATTTCGTTCAACTATACTTAAGAACACAGAAGAAACATCAGAAAATGAAATAAATTCATTTCCATTCACAAACATAAAACATAAGTCGATAATTCTCAAGAAATTTTGATCCAAAATTGGAACAAATTTCAAAATCACACCAAACAAAGAAAACATATAATCATATGCAGGAACAAAAGTTATATTATTCGATATCATAATTAAAGGATCCAATAAACTCATACAAACCTTTTGGCATAAATCATTTGAATATGAATTCGTAATTTTAATAATTATTATTAAAATATTTATAATTTCCATTGATGAATAACCATTTTTTGATGAAGAAAATGTGACGAAAAGTTTTAATAGTTCTTGAATCAGTTCATTAATTATTGGAATAATTTGTTCCTTAAAGAATAAAATTAATTTCTTTATTGCAATTATAATATATGAATTTTCTAACTCATTTTCAAGTTGTATAAATAATGAAAATATTTGTGGAATCGAATTCGAACATAAATTTTTAATTTGTTCTTTTTCATTATCATCTTTAATCAGTTGGAACAAATACGCTGATGATAATGCAGCATAATATTGTACTGTTTTATCCGGATCAAAGATATGTTGAAATGATGTCTCTAAAAACTTTATGTCAAGTGATAACTCTTGAAATGATGAAATTAATCCAAAAAATGCAATTCGATGAATGACTTCATTCGAATTAGAAAATGGTATTAAATGATTTAGAAATGTAATTAATATGTTTCGATCAATATCAATGATTTCTTTAGAAATAGTTGACAATAAAAATAACGAATGTACAAAAAGTTCATTTCCATTTTGTGATAAAATAAATTGTAAAAATATCGGAAACAAATTCGGAAATTGTTTGAAATAAAGTGTTACTAAAGACTTCGACGAATGAATTGGATCTTTCCAAAAACTATGGTACTCTATGATGTGTACTTCAGCAAAAAGAGGTAAAATAATTTTCGTTGTAATATCGAAAAAATTGTTTTGAAATTCTGCTAAAAAGAAATTTTGCCTTAATAAGTTATATAACACTTTGAAGGAATAACTTAGAACTAAAGGTGGCGGATTTGATTGGATAACGGTAAGAACAAAACGGAAAATGTCAATCGGCAAATTATTGGAAATTATTGGATATTGCGATAATGATAATAGTTTATATTGGATGATCTTAACACTAATATCTGAAGCGTTGTTGTCATTTTGAAGACATTTGGCAAGCCAAAATGAGCCAATGTTTGGATTTGTTTCTAATATTATTGAAAAAATTCGATTGGGTATATGAGAAATAAAGCGATAAGAAAACATTGACGTTTCATCTGGAATTTGGTTTTGGCTGATTATTTGGGTGAGAGATTCAACGTATTGTTGAAGAAATGGAATGAAACGATCATTAGATTGAAATGAATAAAGGTTCAAAAATGGTCTGGAAATTAGTAAAGAATATTTAATGTTGGTAGCAAGAGATGAAGATAATATATTCATTAATGGTTCAATGCATTGACTTGATAATAATTTTTTAACAATTATTTTAATAAACTTTATAAGAACAGGCATTAGCTGTGGTTGGGCTTCATCAACAATTTTAGGAAATTGCGTTAAAATATTAAGCCAAAAATTAATGTCATATAAATTGAAAGAAAAAAATACATAGCGAGTAAGAAAAATTGTAGCAGCATTTCGTGTTGAAATTTTGTAATTTGGAGATCCGATTATTTCTAAAAGAACAATAGGAAATTGTGGATTTGGAATAAATTGTAATAATAAATGTGTAGCTTGGTTTACTTCTTCGTTTGAGCCGGTGTAACTTTTCTCTAGAAGAAAGGCAACTGATTGAGCAGAAAGGTGACTTTCAAGGTTTGAAATTTCGAATAATGGAATTCAAATGTTTACATGAAAAGAACCATGCTGCAAGAAAAAATAGAAATTATTAATGTAAAAGAAAGAATTACAGTGCTATTACTTAAATATTTCTAAATTTCCTAAGACTCACATCAAAATTTTTGTTTTGAATTACAAAGAACTTTTGATCAAATCTAATTAGAATATTTATTAAACAAACACCAACTAGTTAAAAAACCAACGGTAATTTCACTTAAAATAAATAATTAGTATGATGAGGAGTCTAAAGTAGAGAAAAATTACCAAGTTAATAATGCAATACCACCAGACGTTTAATCCCCCGCCAACACAGATTCACTTTTTCAAAGAAAATAATTGTCATTTTTTCATTTCATTTCAAAAACCGAAGGTCAGGAATCCATGAGTTTGCAACCAACATTTACTAGAATTCTTGATTTTGTTTGCCAAAATCCATCTCAAATCCGACAAATAGAAGAGGGACTTCAAAATATCAAAATAAATCTTCTCAGCTATTCACTTCATCCAGTAAATGAAGAAGTTCCAAAATTCGAGCCAACAATCAAAAAGAAAAAGGAAGCTTTTGACTACAAAAATTCTGCAGCTTATGTGCTTCTTACTGACAAATTTGGAACAAATGTTAGGCAACAAGAATTAGTTAAAATAGCTACAAAAATTGGAAAGAAATTAAACATTAAAGTTGACCGTGACTCAAAAAGACGAAAAGACCTATTGTATAAATGGTTTCAAGATCATTTAGAAGAAATTACGCCAATACTAAAATCAGTATTAGTATTTGACAAAAATGGAACCATTCGCAAAACACAGACATTTAACAGAATTGATGACACTGAAGTCAATGATTTCCCAGAAGAACAATAATAATGTATTAAATGTATTTATAAATTAATCACATTTCATTTTTTTAATAATAAATCTTTATTATTTCAAAGCAGTATATTTTAAAATTAAAATTCCTTTAGTGATTAAAATATAACCAAAGTAGCAACTAATATGAAATAACATATTATTTTTACATATTTTATATATATAATTTTAATAAATTGGCATCTCTATCTTATTTTGGGTAGATTCAAATAATAGTTGTAGAGCACTATCCTCAGAATTTGAGTTAAAAATACTAAATAGCAATTATTTTTACCAACAGACTTGTACATGTTGATCATGATTTTCTTTATTTATTCCTATTTTTACACATTAGGTAGGAATACTTTATCAAATAAATAAAAATCAAATAAAAATTCCTTTTATTGAGTAAAATCGGAGAGGGGGTCATTATTTATTAATTTATAAAAATTTTTCAAATACTGTAAAGCCACTTATTTATTGTTCTTTCTAATGAATGGAATTTATCAGATGTTTTCAAGTGGACTTTTGTTTGAAACGAGACGCAAATTACAAAACAAAATTTGTTTTATTATAATTACACATTTATTATGTTGTATTTTCCTTTGAGGTCTTAATTGCCTCGTCGATTGTTGCCTTTATTCTTTGGCTTACCTTTTCCAAATATTTATTTATTGTTGATCCAACGATTAGTTCCAATGTCACCACGCATTCTATAGCGGCTGATCTTACTTCTGTTTTCGGGGATTCCAAACACGGGATCAAGAACTGCATCACCACTTGCAGACTTAACCCAGGCACATTCAAGTCGCCTTTTTTCAAAATGAACTTATGTAACATTTTTATTTGCGCTAAAGCGATTTTATATTGGTTTTGGTTCTTTATAGGGTTTACAATTATTGGAATTGCAATTTCATATTGCTCTTTATTTAAGAGCCACATGATGAACTTACACGCAAGTTTAGAGAGCGGCGCTTGCGAACATCCTATCTTCGGAATTAGTGACGGTATCATTTGATTAATGCATCGCGAAAGTTCACTGTTACTAATTTCAAGTGAATCGCCAACATCAATAATGCCTTCGATCGCAGCTTGGAAAACAGCTTTATGCGTTTCCTTCAGACGATGTTTCATGATAAAACAATAGCGAGAGTATGCGTTGATTTGTTGGTCTTTAAGACCTTTGATAAGTTTGGCTAATTCGCGGATTCCATCAACTCGAAGATTCCAATCATGGGAATAAAAACATGCAACAACACGCTTACCAAACAGATTGACTAAAAGTGAAGCTTCCTGTGCATTAGCTGGTGAAAGCTCGCCTGGATCTGTTGGAAGGACATCTTTATTGCCCTCAGATCGAGGAGGTGGAGCTTTTCCTCCTTTAGCAGGATGAATCGGTCGATTATCCTCATACTCTGGTTCAGTTCGGGAAGGATGAATTGGACGTTCGTCCTCATATGTATTATTTTGGGGTTCTGGGTCAATCCTAGATGGACGAATTGGACGCTCGTCTTCGCGTTTATTTGTTTGAGGTTCAGGTTCAACTCTTGCTGGACGTATTGGACGATTATCTTCATACTCAGTATATTGAGGTTCAGGTTCAACTCGAGGGTGAATCGGCTCTTCTAAGCCAACCCTATGACGTGGTGGCGGAATTTCATCTTCGCTAAATGTCGGTTGTGGCTTCTTCTTTCTCTTGGGCGCAGCGACCGTTTCGAACTCGGCGGTTGGCGGTTGTGACAGCTGCGGTTTCGGTTGTCGGGGTGGTGCATCTTTTGGTTGAGCGCCGCCGCCATTTAGCAGTGTATCAATTTCTGTTTTGATTCTTTGAGCTGTTGCATAATCTTCATGTGCAATTGCATCTGCTTTTTGTTGTTGAAGTTGCGAGATTTTATCATGTGCACGACGGACACGATCAATTTGACGCTTGAGTGTTTCCGCTGTTTTATAATCTTCATTAAGGACAGCTTCTTTCTTTTTCCTTTCAAGCTCATTTAGAAGATCATTTGAATCCGTCATTCCGGTGTTGGATTTTGCTTGGTTAGACTTTGTTTTAGGTACTCCACCTTTTCCAATAAAATTAACTGATACAATTCCGACTTGATTAGTGATGTTATTTGGATTAGGATGACAATCTGCAATTGATATTTTTACATATTGAGCTTCAATTCCATTTAACATGGCTGTCTTAAGCTCACGTGCAGTGTAATTTGTGTGTGAATTATCTGAAAAAGGAAAGGATCCAAGTGCATGAAAAACCTTATCAGAAGAAGCAACATATAAATCAATGCGTGATGGAATTTTATATTGGTGTGCTAAAAACTGAATCATTTGTAGTTCTGCTTTTTCATATAAATCAACTATGAATTCAACTGGATAATGTGGTGAAGGAGCAGATTGCCAGCCTGCTGAGCGTACAGAAGCTGACTGAATCAATGAAATTGGATGAGCTGATTCTTCTGAAGAGCAACTTATGATTTGATATGCTAAAGATGTTTCTTCACTCATTAAAAATACGTTATTTTAAAATTGATACATAGACGATCATATATGTCTCAAAAAGTTGCATGCCAAGATTTTTAATGTTGAAAAAAAATAGATATATGTATGTTTTTTATTTGTTTTCTTAGTTTTGGAATATTTTAATATAATATTTGGGATTAATTTCAAACACCACTTATCAATTTAGAAATAGTAAAGTTTTAATCCATATCCGGCAGAAAACCCCCTATTTCTTGGTAAAGTAAAACACAAAAAATCACCAAAATTGTTTGACTATTTGAGTTTATTTACATTGCGTTTTTTTGGACTATATGAGTAATCTGACAATCAATTTATCATTTCATAAATTTGTTAAAAGATCACTAACCTTAATCTCACTGTGAAGTAGTAGTATGCATGTGTTGTTATGAGCTTTTTCTGCTTCTTTTCCTTGCATCACGAGGTTTGGCATTTGGGAAGCATTTAACAACTTCAAATTATAAACGTATTGTTATCAATTTGGGAAAAATTTATCACAAATTTTGAGTGAAAAAATATGGATCGGGATATTCAAGAATTCTTCTAGAACATCAGGGAATTAACATTAATAATGAAAGCAAGAAACCATGATTCTATATGTAAATTTATTAATGACATTAAAGGACACCTTTCTTTTTATATAATTGTGATATTTTTGTTACCACAAGCTTTTGATATACCGTTCATTTTTACATGGGAATTCCTTTGGAAAATTGCATTGTTGACATTGGTCGGAAATATACCGAAAATAATTATTTTACATGAGATTTATTATAAATGTTGTAACCCAACACATGAAATTAGTTTAAAACCAAATAATTCGGATTTAGGAAGTTCTTCAATATTAATTATTTAGAAATATCATAGATGTTTAGAATAAAGGATTTAAAAGATTTTGTTTTTTCTTTTTTGACTAAAAGTAACAAGTATCCTGGCACCGGTGCCATTTTAACCCCATAAAAGATAGAATGTAAAGAATCAGAGGCAGGATTCAAATTGCCAAAAATCTTTTTTTGAATTTGAAGTATGTTTTGGTTAGTTAACTATTAGGCATGATACACTTGGCGAGGAATTCAGATTCTGAGATATCAAAATTATCGGTAGCTTGGATTTCTATTAAAGTACCATACCATTCATATTGAAGAAGGTTCTTGAATCTATTTTTACCCCCATAAATGAGCATCTTCTTTTTGATTGAAACACTGTCAGGTGACCAAACAATAAAAATTAATCTATTGTGTAAAATACCATCTTCACCCTTATATTCGAAATCATAAACAACATAGCGAACATCATCTGGTGGAAGATCGTCAAGGAGATCATCACAGACCTTACTTCTTTCACCTGTTTTTTCAACGAAGATACGCCACAGGTCGAATGCAAAAATAACATAGCGGTATTTTTCACCGTTCCTGATGTACCTTAAAGCTGTGTCGCATTCTTCGAGAATTACAATTCCAGAATCAGCCATGATTACACACTAGAACTTAAGCTTTTTGATCGTGAATTTCACTTTTTGTAAAAGGTCCTTCACGAAGGTGATGTCACTGCCTGTGAAAAAATTGAGAGCAATTAACTTAAAAGTGACGAATAACCGTCTATTTTTGTCGGTCTGACACTTCGAGCAAAACACTAAAATACGAAGTAAAGTATAGAAATCATACCGAAAAATTAAAAATTGATTTGAAACAGCTGTAATTATTGAAATAAAAATCTGATTAGTATATAATAACTATTATTAAATCTTCAGAAGACAGATTTTTTAAATTTTTTTTATATATAAATTAAAGTTAAATTTAGACGATTTTCAAAAAATTGTCTATTGAATTTTTTTTTAAAGGTACTTTGTTATTGTGGGTACGTTAAATGTTATCGTAATTGTTGTTTCTTGGTTTGAAATCGATTTTACCTTAAGAAAAAATTATTTGAACTTTTCACTTCATCTTTGGATACAAATGACATATTACTTTGAAGGGATCATTATTAACAGCAAGTATGTTTTTTAATGATTAGCAACTTTTGAATTTACGATTGCTTTGATATCCATTGAGAAAACTTTCATTTTATGATATTAACGCACAATTTTTGACCGTTTATTTATCCGAGCATGTCCTTTTTGAAAGCTGAGCATATAAAAATTTTCTTAACTTTACATCGCTCGGTGGTCGAGGTTTTTTTCGACCGCAGGTTAAAAATGCCACCCATCGAATAATGTCACCTCACTTTAATGATAACAATATTCGAGGACAATAAATTCGTTTCATTAGCAGAAAATTTTGATTATGTCACAGCAAAAGCGAATGGAAAACCAATGGTTTTTATTCCAATCTTTGGTCCGTATAATGTTGGAAAATCTTCAACGATAAAAAAAATTACATTAGACACTAACATTTTAGAAAGTGATGGATTTTTAGAAACTCGTAGTGGAACAAATATATATGGACCATATCCGTACAATGAAATTAGGAAAAGATTTGATATGGAAGATGTTGAAGATGGTGAAACGCAAGTTTTCTTTTTCGACACAAATCCAACAGGTCCATATGGTAAAACATCGATTTTCGAAGAAAAATCCTATATTGATCAACTTGTCGCACCATGTATAGCTCTTTCTTCTGTTATCATCTTTATGATAAGACCAAATAATAGTGTACATGAAATTGAAGTAATACGAAGAATATTTCAAGCTATTAAATCTATCCGTCAAGATATGCGAATAATAATACTTGTTACAAATATTCCAAAATATCGTCCAAAACAAGGCAAATTCGAAAAATATCAAAAGAAGTTAATGAAAGTATTTGTTCCAAGATTTGGTGAAGATTTTAAAACTGCAGATTTTATTCCACTTCCTTACGAATTCAATCAGTCCGAATATGATGAAGGCTTTAAAATCTTTGTACAACATCTTATGAATCATATTGAAGAAACAAGACGTGATTTTGTTCTTGATCAACAAAGTGCAAGTGATATCTTTAAATCAATAACTTCAAAGGCTGATGATCAATTGCTTACTGAGCTTGCGCAGCATGTTATAGCTGAAGCAAAAAGAGCGGCTGAAGAAAGATTAAAACTAAGAAAGAATAAACATTTATATGTTTCAATTTACTTAATACTTTGTGGCTTAAGAAGATGTTTGTATTAAAAAGAAAGAGAAAAATCCATTCGTGAAACTATTTAATAGGTTTCAAATGTATATTATTTTCAGTAATCATGCTCAAAATCAAAGAAGTTAAATAAAAAGTCATTTTGTTTTTTGTATTAAAGGGTTTCTTGAATTGGATACCAATATCTTTTCGGAAAAAAAAATTAATTTCCTTATATCTTATAGCTTTTTCTAAAAGATTATAGCAATCTGGAATTGACTATCAATTAACAAAAACCCCTTATACAGAGGGGCGAAAAAGTACCCAAATCACCCCCTAAAAATGTTTAAAACCATAAATTATAAACTTGATTTAAAATGTATATAACTTTTTATTGAATATATATTTTTTTATAAAATTTTCATATGCTCATATTCATTAAAGGTTATATTAATGTATAAGTATCATTTTATGTCTCACTGTATTCATTATAAAGAATTAGTGAGTGTGTACTTTTACACCCCTTTTATATTTGTAACATAGTAACTATATTTATGACAATTTGCATCCTAAAATAAACTATAAAATCACTATAAGTAGAAAATTTAATGCAATGAACCAAAAGTGTTTACAAGGATTTTTATTATTTTTCGGTTTTTCATCACTGTAATATTATTTTTGTATATTATTACAGAAAGGGCATCCGTTTTGCTTAATGAACACCATGCACTCGTTACACACAGGCGATCTGCATTGTTTACATCTCATCACCGCCTTATTCTTACCGCACCACTTACACATCAATTGGTTACCTGAGCTGCTCTGTTGTTTCTGTTGTGTCTGTTGCGGCGGCGATGCCATATCTATAGCGTACATTACTCCTTTCAGTATAGTGCCTAAAGCGTTCAGTTGATTCATAATTTCGTTCTGATGCGATTGCAACAAGTTTAAAGCCGAATGATGTTTCTCATATTTTTCCTTCAGCAAGTTAAATTGTTGCGCTTGATAATCCTCTTTCTTTTGTAGCCTTAAAATCGTCTCTTTTAATCGATTATGTTCTTCAATGAAGTCTTTCTCGAGTAATGATTCATCATCAAGTGTTTGCTCCTTTAATTTCTCGTCCTGTTTCTTCTCGATCTTTTGAAACATTTGGATAAGTTCAGTGTATTCTTCTGATTGCGCATAACTCTTCGGAGTGACGCCATTTATGTCCTTAAGTTCAATGTTCGCATTAAACTTAACTAACAATGTGGCAACATCAAGTTTCTTATGCTTAACTGCATAATGAAGTGCTGTAAATCCAAATTTGTCTTGCAAATTAACATTCGCATTAGACTCTAATAACAATGAGCAGATTTGAATGTAACCAAACCATGAGGAAATGTGTAACGCTGTGCGGCCTAAAAAGTCTTGGGAATCAATGTTGGCATGAAACTGAAAGAGAATCGGTATGCATTGGATTTGATTAAACCAACATGATAAATGTAATGATGTACGTCCTGCTCCATCATGTTGATTAACATTTTCACCAACTTCAAGTAGCTTCTTAAGGCATTCAATGGACCCGCTTTTGGAGGCTATAATGAGTGGTGAATCAACTGAATTATTGGTTTGATTGGTTTTGGCACCATGCTCAATTAGAAAGGTTAACACTTTCGGTTGATCTAGCTTGCATGCCCAATGTATGATTTTCCAAAATAAATTAAATAAATTCCAAATATAAAAATGAAATATTAAACAAAAAAATTAAACACCAAATAATGTAAAAAAATATCTTCGCTTTCAATACTATGTCCGGATTTTATAAGTAAATTGGCAATTTCAAAGGTTTCATTAAGAACAGCAATAAATAAAACTGGAACTTGTTTACGATATATCCCCCTAAAATGATAACGTGGTACACATTCATTAGGAGTGAGAGTTTGGATCATGGATGCAAGCAAATTGTTTTTATGTTCTTGGCAATACTGAATGTAAAGGTCTATGTCTTTTTGCATTTCGATTGTGTCACTTTTATGTAAATGGGGTGCCTCATTCTTCAAATAACACGTGTTATTGCCTATTTAATAAATTTGTATCTAAAAGAAAAAAATTAACATCAATTTGAATAAATACTTAATTTTTTGATGTTATTGTTAATATTGTTTACTTACATAACTGGAAATATTTTGCCAATTGTTCACAAAGTTGTGTTTTATCATTAACACATTTTCAAAGTTTTTTAAGAATCATTAAAAACGGAAAACCATTTTATATATAAAATCAAACAAAATTCATATTTCCTAAGATCTAGTTTTTTATTACAAACATTTAAATTTCTATTAAATATGAATTTAACCCAAAGTTGAAATATCAAATAATGAAACAACTTTATCAGAAAAAACACAAACAGCCTCTACGTCGCTATTTCCCATTTCTACAAACGAGCTAATAACTCCATTGTTTATATAAAATTGTATTAAAGGTTTAACATCAGTTAAACTTTTTACTTTATTCAAAGCGTCATATATTGCTTCCAACACCGTCAAAATTGCTTCAGTTTTATCATTTTCCATAAAAGAACAAAGTTGAATAAACACATTATTTGAAAGTGCTAAACAACGTTGTTCCAATGAACCTTGATTTAATATATTTTGAAATATTATCGAAGTATATAATTGTGATTTATAACAACCAATTCGAAAAACTTTATCTGCTAAAAGCAAAAAATTGTTATCAAACAACGATTGAACATATTTTTCGCCGCCATTCATTAATAACATTATAATTTTAAGTGAGATTGCTTCGAGTTCTTTATTTTCTGATGCAACAAACATGTAAAGCATTTGCCAATCAATTATATCAAAAAGTTCATTTGGAAAATCGTTTAACTTTTGTAATGCTGTTGAGAAAACTCTTAACAATGGAATCGTTGCATTTGTATTTATTGCGCCCCAAATTAACTTGTATAATTCAATAACATTAAACTCAAAGTCATAAAACTTAATGACATACATAAGACACCAACAAACATTAGTTAAAAGTGGTTCATTCAATGGCTGTAACATCCATATAAAAAAATGAACCAATTCATGAATCTCTGATAGAGTTAAGGTGGTAGAGCTGATGATAATATTATAAAGAAATTTGAGACATTTCTTTTTAAGTGAAATATTGGAAGATGATGAAGCCCAAATTATTGATTGTTGGTAAAATGATGATTTTGCACAATTAATAATTTGAAGCGTCGAATTGTCTGGATCTGCTAAATTTGTATATATTATTGCAATTTGGATTTGCGTAATTATCGAAGGATATGTGAAAATAAGTTGAAGACCCTCAAAAATATTTTTATCAACAAGAAACGGGATTAAATCAGGGGTGTAAAAAGAAAATTCTGAAATAATATTTAATGCAGCAATAAGAATATTTTCTGGCATATTTATGTTGATAAATTGAAAAATAAAATCAATGATATTGCATTCTAATACTATTTTGGGTTCAATTTTTTTGTTCCAAGATTGAATTATTTGGTAAAACTTGTGAATTTCGATTGGAATTTCTGCAAAGTTTAAAGAAAATTGATAAAGTGTATAAAAAAACTCTGTAAATTTACTTCCTATCTCTCTTTGAGTAGTCTTAAGTTTATTTTTAGCCAAATGAAAAGGCTTTTTTTCTTTTGTAATCATTAGTAAACGTACATTTGTCACCTTTTTGATAAACTTATTGTCAAATTTTACAAAAGCATTTTTTAAAAAATATTTTTTAAGAATTAATTTGATATAAAAGCTTTTAAATTTTCTCCATAATGATAAATATTTTATGATTTAGATATTATTTGTAAACAGCACTTATGATAGCATGTTCTCTGAGAACAATTCTTATATTGTAGAATATCTACTTAAGTATTTAAATATTGATGGAGATCAGAATAATTTTTCATTATATAATTTGGAATTTGTTCAATTTTTTTCAACTTTCAAAATAATATTTGATATTAAAATATCATTATTAAAACTCCTTTAATTATTTTTTTTCATAAGCGTTTCATTGAAAAAGTTAAATATCTTATAAAACACAAAGAAAATTAATGTAAATTGTCAAAATGTTTATATGATAACAATAGATACTTTCAAATTTTTTTATGTTTAATTCAAATATTTGGAAAGAATTTACAATATTTTGGACAGCTTTAATGTTTGCTTCTCATAATAATCGCATAAATGTTGTTAAATTGTAGTTTGAAAGGAATTCATATAAATATAAAAAATATTTTTTTTCTTTATTTAAATGCTATAAAAAATGTACATTTTTATCTATATCTCATTAATCTGGATCTTTTTTTTACTAACATTTAACACAGCGCTTATGCTTGCTTTTCCAAAGGGAAAAATGATATTTACGAATTATTCCAAGAATATAAAAATAAAGAATTATCATTGACTTAAATAATCAGCGCACTGGTTAAATTAAATGCTAAATTAATGTTCTATAAATTTAAATTGTGAAGCCAACATGTTTTTGGTGGTATTTAAAATCGAAATTGTTAACTAAGCATAACATTATACAAAGGATATGGAAAAATATCTTTGCTGAATAGGAAAAGTTTTTATTTATTAAACATAATGCTACGTGAAAAATTATTTCCTTAACGTAGCAATCATTGTTGATGTATATGGTTTTTGGATACGTTACTTTTAATTGAAATTTGGGTTGCAAGACCTCATAGAAAATATTGAATGTGATCGGGGGCACCCCACATCAAGCTTTCGCTTTTGTATGGAATTGAATGCGTTCAATATTTTCTATTGTCACTTTTTCATTTGATTGCAAAAGACATTTTTCAATTTGTTACACTCTTCAACGTTATTTTTTAAAACACACTTGTGTCAACATTTCTTTTTCTTCTAAATAACATATTACAATAAGGACATGTTCTTCTGTTGTTACTTAGCCATCTTTCCAAGCATTTCTTATGGAATGCCATTCCACACGTTTCACATTCTATGTTTGGCACCATTTTATTGGAATTAAAATAGCTTAAACATATTGGACAAGGATTACCTTCTTCATTTTCGATGAAATTTTTCCATGCAATAAAAGCGGATTCTATCGATTGCGTAATTTTAAAAGTATCTTTAATTATCTTTAGACAAGATTCAGTCATAAAATTATCTCCGACTTTACAAATGAAATTGATTTCCTCAAAAGGATAAACATTTGGAAACTTTAAAACTAAGTTTAAATGTGTTGAAAATTCATCTTCTCCATATACAGCTAATATGTTTAAAGTTTGTATATGATATTTGATACTAATAAAATTATTATTTAATTTCATAACATTTTTTATTATATTATTAAATATTTTATTTGTTATATTATTATTTTTCATATCATTTAATATTGTTATAATATTATTATTATTATCATCTAATGAATTATACCAATTAAAAGATGTTATTGGGAAAACAGTTAATATTAATTCGAATTCTGTCGATGTATGACTTATGTTATTTAATATGTTTGGTACATAAGATTTAAACTTTTGTATATATTCAATTCGTTTTTGATATGGCATCTTAATTAAACAATTTAATATGAAATTCCATTTTGAAATATCATTTAAATCATTTTCTTCATTCAGTATATTCCATAAATTAAAATGTTTTATTAATGATATTATAAGATGTGTTAAAAATGAAGAATTCGAATTATTTAATAAATTTTTACAATTTTTAATATAATTCGAAATTTCATTCGAGTTCATTTTCTTTCCGATTTTAATTAATGATTTAAGTTCGTTTTCTATTATTAAAGGAAATGGCGAAAATTTTATTAAATATTTTGTTAATAAAGAAAGAATTTCATACGAAGGAAAATCAATTGCAGAATCAGAAATTATCGAAATGATTCGAATGCAATAAAAGAATATAATTCGATCAGCTTTTTCAAGTGATTTTTTAAGTGATGGATAAATAGGTTTAAATATATGTAATGTTGGTAAATAAAATTTTAGATAAGAAATTGTTTGTCTTAATATTAAATCGATATTATTGTTATCATTAAAGTTTGGAGCTTTTGGTTTTATTTGATTCCAATCCATTTGTATTATACTTATTAATGTTTTATTTTCATCATTAATATCTAATGGAGGTTTAATATATGAAAGAGATTCAACTAAAATTGTGTCAATTATATCAAAATCATTAAATTGTAAATGATTAAAATAACATATACAAGAAAGTGCATATTTAAGTTTTAAAGAATGCGCAATTTTTGCTAAATCTGAAGCTCCCGATAAAAAGTTTGTGAGTTTTTTCGGTAAGAAATTATAACTTATTTTATGTATGTATAAAAAGACTGGTAACCATTGATTTTTATTTATTAAATATGAATCAAGAAATCGACAAAATGTTTCTTCATTTATATTATTAAAACCAAAATAACTCCAATATTCACAATAAAATTTTACATTATCTTCAAAATTAATATTTATTAAACTCGGATCAATGTTATTATTATTAATAAATGATATAACATTTCGAGAGAATATTTTCGGATCTTTTTCTTTAGATAATTTTGGAATTAATTTAATTATTTCAGGAATTAATTTGGAATTAACAATTTGTGACTTCGATGTTTGTGAACATAATAAATCAATTAGAAATTCTTCATCTGGTTGAAAGTAATCAAAAATATTATTATTAATATCATCTTGATTAGCAATAACGGCATTTATCATATCTTTAATTTGTTCATCATTTGGAAATATTTTAATTATATATTTAACATTATTCGGATTCTCTTCTAATAATGGTAAACAACATTCATAAACTTCTTTACATTTAAGTATCGAAAAATCGCGATCAAATTGATTTAATATCATTTGAAGTTTATCTTTATTATCATTTTTTAGATAATTCGATATTTCATTAGTATTTGCAAACATTGATACAAATGTTATATATTCATTAGAATTAATATCATTAATTGGAATATTTTCAAGTGTATTCCATATTTCTTTAATTAGAGAACTATCAAATTTTTTAATAATATTTATAAGTAAATTTGATGAAACACTTTTACGCGTTTCGAGCCATTTCTTTAGTTTCTCTTGCGTCGAATTAGAAAGAAATTCAAAACATCGACTTTCATCTTTATCTATAAGTAAATCATCAATGTTATCATATTTTAAAAATATGTTGAGTGGATATTTATGTAAAAATTCCGATTTAGGATTTGTGGAAATCATTTCTTCAAATAAATGAAGATTAAATTCATCTGTTAATTCCATTCCATTTTCCCATTTTTGTAAGTACATCGTATTAAATAATGTTTCTGCGACTTTATAATCATTTATTAATATAATTTTATTAATACATTGCTTAAGAAATTCGGAATTTCCAATTTTATTTATAAATTCATGGAAATTTGAAATCGTTGGATTTGTATATAACGAAATTGAATTAATAAATATTGGAATTATTTGTTCTGTTGTTATAATTCCATCATTAAGTAAAATTAATATAAGTTTTAATAAAATGTTTTGAGCTTCGGAATGATCTTCGTATTGAATCAATTGAATAACTTTGTTCGTATCATCAATGATTGAGTGGCCGACTTTATACAAAATAATAAGATATGAATATGATGAAATGCGCATGTTTGGAGTTTGGACAGAATAAAAAATGTTGTCTTCAGTAGGCTTAAGAAATTCAAATATTGGAAAATTATCTATTACATTACTAAGTGATTTAGTAATTTTAATTGTTAAAAGAAGTTGGGAAATAAGTTTGATACATGAAGATGCAACCCTTCCCCATATTGGTGAAATCTCTGGATGAAATGTCGCTTTGTCTGGTGTTGGTAAATTGGGTAAAATTGTCTGTAACTTATCGCACATATCACTCTGAAGTCGTGCTAAAAAAGATTTTTTCTTTTCTGGCGTTTGAAATAAGGAATCTAAAATTGATTGTGCTTTATTTGAAACATTTGGTTCGTCATCATTAAGATAAAGATACAATGAAGGGAATATTAAAGTTATGTAATCAGTTATTGACTTATTTAATCTTTTGATTATGAGATCAATCATTTCAAGTGATAAATAACGGATTTGTTCGGATTTATCAAAAAATAAGTAACTAAATAATTCGCAACAGTGGCCAACTATTTCAATAAATGTTGTATTATAATCAAGCTTTGGAATAATCGATATTAATTCTTGAATTGCAGATTCAACAACAGCATCATTCTTTTTTGCAATTTTTCTAAAAATGAATTTAACATCACTATCCAGGATTGTATTGGCTAATGAGGCAATATTAGCTGATTGTATCATCTTCCAATATTATGTCAAATTAAAAATTCAGAAAAATGATGACATTTTTAATTTCTTAGAAAAAAACTGCATTCAAATCCAATTGGATCAGTTAATTGAAACTAACGGTTTACATTAGCATGAATATTTTCTATGAGATTTATCAAAATATTCAAAAAGTTCGGAAATTTCATGCTGCAGTATGTTTTATTGTAAATAAAAAGTGCCATATATTTTGTCCACTTTTTGATAACTGTTATCTTGTCATAAAGTTGAGTTCACAATTTTTTCGTACTATTGGCATTTTTTGATGAATCATTTTTTAATGTCATCAAGTTGTGAGGAAAATAATCTAATAGTTGTTAATGCAGAAATTGGTCAAATTAAAAGAGAAATGAGTACAACAGTTTATACAGAAATTAGTAAAATGAAAGATGAAATTAATAAAATTTAAGACGAAAATGGTAAAATTAAATGGAAATGAGTACAACATTTATTAAAGAATTTAACCAACAATTAGAATTTTATTAAATTGAAAGGCAAAATATCACAAACAAACAACTAATATCATTGAGAACTGAATTACATGTAGAAATAATTCAAGAAAACGAAAAAACACGGAAAGAAATAGAAAAAATATGAAATTATTTTAAAAATGCTCTTAATAATACAAAGTTCGTAAGTATTTAAGTGATCTTAGCAACCAAAGTTAAAAACAAAATTAACCAATCAATGTTACATGGAAATGCATTTCTTTTATTGGCCCAGATTTCAAGGTGAAAATGAATTAGGTACACTTGATACTATGACGTAATATAACATCCTTTCATAATGAAAAATATTTTTTAAATCTGGAAGAGATTTAATTGAAATGAATTAAAACGTTTTTTTTAATTTTTTTAGGCAAACAGATTTTTTTCCCATATACAGAGTATCGGCACAGATAAAACAGAGATTCTCAAGGTAAACATATTGAGTTTATTTAAAAGATGAAATATTACAATAAAGTTAAAGCTTCACTCAAATATGATTACGTTATAACATATATAGGAAAAACATTTCTGAATATATCTATTCCGAGTGTTGGTTCGTGATTACCATAAAATTGAATATATTTTGAATTTGAGAAATAATAAAATTCATAATTTCCTATACATTTAACTAAACATGAAGGTACAAAATTCATTTCTACATTGTGATTACGCCTTGCATCACACTAATTTCTATAACATACACCTTATCATTATTGATTCTAAATTATGACATTTATAAAATATAGTATTGATGTTTAATAATTAAAGTTAGAACTGATTCAAATTAATAATAATTTCTTATGACTCCTAAAAAAAATGAAATAAAGTATATCATAAACAATGTGTTAAAAATGTGTTTGGTATATCATGAATATATTGCATTATCAATTTAGCAGTGAGCTTTATGTTGAAATAATGATTTTACAACGACGGTTCGCACCTTTCAAAATCCTGTTTTACAGCCATACAAACCGTTGTTCACATAAAACAATGAAATATATTCAATACCCGTAAACTCTTTTTGACAGAAAAAACTATCGTTATTTTGACATTAACGACTTTTGGGAATTCGGGGTGCCCGTAATAACTGCGTGTAGTTTTTACTCAATTTCCAAACACACCCTGTGAAGCAATTTTGGGTTGTCAAATCAGAACAAAACGAAAAGAAAAACTTTGTTTTTAATCAACAGTTCTCATCTTTAGGAATAAAAGTGTACGAGAACTCCTGATTACAGCAAAAGTTCATATTTTGTAAGAATTATGAACATGACATTTTAATGGAAAAATTGAGTTAAAAAGAGAAAATATCCTCAGCAAAGCTTGGTTCAAAGCTATTTGTGGAATCAAGAAACGCATTGTTATCATCGTCAATCGAGAAAAATGGAGATTCATCAACGCATTGCGTGTTTTCAAAACTCGCAACAAACCTAAAGGAGCCTTTATCATCTTTCTCATTATCCTGTGTCTGGAATAACGAATCCATTGAATGAACTACAGGAGCTGATTGAGGAACGATAATTGGAACGGGGAGAGATGGTTGAGGTGTCTGAGACCTCTCAGGGACGAGGGGAACTATTTTTTGGAGCTGGGTAAAGTCGACAGGGAGTGATTTTTTGATTATTGTTCTACATAATTCGTTGGTTTTAGCATTCATTAGCCTTTGGTAGCAATCTGAAGAAAGGCGAGAATGAGGCGACCAACATACAGCTTCAATTGCTTGAGCATGGGCCAAAGCAAGTCTCTGATTTTCAGCAACGTTAACTTTTTCACCACGTGCTATATCTACAAATTCCAGCGTTGCCTTTACTTGGTTGATACAGTCATTTAAATATTTCTTCCTTCTGATATAGTTCCTTTTGTTGTTTTTTGTCCCGTCCATTTTGGAT
Source organism: Histomonas meleagridis (assembly GCF_020186115.1). NCBI lineage: Eukaryota > Parabasalia > Tritrichomonadida > Dientamoebidae > Histomonas > Histomonas meleagridis. The sequence goes on from NW_027150746.1 coordinate 711,621, forward strand.
TTTGAAAAAGTGGCTTGTCAGATGAGTCAAAACCGCAGCAATTTGATCGCTGTAAATTCAATATATTCGGTTCAAACCATTTTACCTCCAGAAAATGATTTTTTCTGTGTATTACTGGCTGAATAACCGTTTCGTGAAAATGTATATATCTTAATATATATATGATATTCTTATCAGATGCTCATAAAATATTGAATAACTGATTATTTACCCGAGATTATTCATCTAATTTATGAATTAATGATGATTCACAGGAAATATTTATATTTCTTGTTTGAATAGTAAAGTGGCCTTATTGAATTACAAAGTTATAAAATTTCCTCTCAAAATCATTTACTTTTTGAATTCGCAAATCAAAAACGTTCTGATGTCAAAGTCGGTTTGTCAGATAAACCGTCTGAATTGAATGCGGAATCGACTCAAACAAGATTTAAAATGAGATAGAGGAGATTAAACTCAATAGAAAATTTTCTGTTTTTTGTTAGTGATTTAAACGTCATAAACTAAAAGTGGCAAAACAGGAAATGCCAACTGATTTGAATACTTTATAATCCACACAACATTTTCTATGAGGTCTCTCATTAAAAAATTTCAATCCTTTCAGTGCAAAGCATAGAAAAACCAGACAAGACAAATGCAAATGTCAATAAAAACAAGAACTCTCCCTTGCAACAATAAATAAAACTTGATAGCATGGAAAATTCCTTACTTTTTTGAATAATTTTATTAAACTATTCACAATTTGAAAAAACAATAAGCCATGGCTGGTGTGGCCCAAAAACCGCTCCGCTGCTTTTCAATTTATTTATTGAATACTTGGATTTCTGAGGTTATGTGCTCGACCACTTATTTCATCTGACCACTTAAATTTATGTCAGTTCTTGCAATTGACTTTGGCAATGAAAATTGCCTCGTAGGTATTCCCGGACGTGGGGGCGTTGATGTTTTAACAAATCAAGCATCAAAACGTTTGACACCATCAATGATTGCAATTTCTGATGAACGTTGCTATGCTGGTGAAATGGCTAAAACACAGCAAATGAGCAATGTCGCAGGAACAATAACCCAACTTAAAAGATTAGTCGGTCTTAAATATGATGATCCAGAACGTGAAACAATCGAAAAATTAATTGGCTACAAACTTGTTAAATTAGATGATGGCATGATTGGCGTCGAAGTATCCACAAACTACAAGAAAGAAGTACTCAGAGTTGAACATTGTGTTTCAATCTTACTCAAGCAATTATTTGTTATTGCTAAGAACCATAACACAAATGCCAAAGATTGTGTTATTGTTGTTTCTCCATGGTGGACAGAATCTCAACGTCGTGTCATTCTTGATGCTGCAGAAATCCAAGGATTAAATGTTCTTAAACTTTTGAACTCCACAACAGCAGCCGCTATTACATACTCAATGTATCACCGTTCCAAGCTTCCAGATGATGCAGACAAAAAGGTTCCTATTGCATTCATTGATTTTGGTGATTCATCATTAAATGTTGCAATAGCTCTTTTAAGCAAAGGTGCAGTTGAAATCAAGAGCTTCTCATGCAATAATCATCTTGGTGGCTCCAATTTCACCACTGCTTTATCTGATTATTTGTTAGGAATTGTAGAAAAGAAATACAAGATCAATCCAAGGAACAACCAACGTGCTATGATACGTTTCCGTGAAGCCGTTGAACGTCTTAAGAAGAGTCTTACTGTTAATTCCAAGATGATGTTTGAAGTTCAAAACCTTATGAATGACATTGATGTCCATTTCTTTGTCGAGCGTAAAGAATTTGAAGATCTTATCACAGACTTAGTAGCCCAAATCAATGAACCAATTGAAACTGCATTAAAACTTGCAAAGGTCAAGAAAGAAGATCTTTTTGCCATCGAAATGTATGGTGGTGGGTCCCGTGTTCCATTAGTCAAAGCGCGCATTGAGGAAATCTTTGGACGCAAGGCCACGCAATCACTCGACCTCGATGAGTGCTTCTTAACGGGCGCCGGTTTCCAAGCCGCCATTTTATCGCCTCAATTCCAAGTCAATCTCGATGTCAAGGACGCAGCACCATTCCAAGTTATGGTTGAATACGTATTACCAGATGGTGAGAAAAAGACACTCGAATTGTTCAGGCAATTTAACCCTGTTCCATCAACAAAGAAAGTACCAATCCGTATGAAGGGTACTGCACATGTTCGCTTCTATAGCACTAATGGCGATATTGGATCCGTTGATATCGTTTCTCCAGTTGAAGAAGAACAACGTATAAATCTCCTTGTCCGCTTGACGCCCGATGGTCTTCTCGATGTTAAAGATGCATATTACATTGTCAAGGAAACAGTCATCGAACAACCAAAGCCGAAACCAGCACCAAAGAAGGAAGAAAAGAAGGAGGAAAAGAAAGAAGAGGCCAAGCCCGAAGATAAGAAAGAAGAAGCTAAACCAGAAGAGAAGAAGGAAGAGAAGAAGGAGGAAGCTAAGCCTGAGGAGAAGAAAGAAGAAAAGAAGGAAGAATCCAAACCAGAAGAGAAGAAAGAAGAGGCTAAGCCAGAAGAAAAGAAGGAAGAGAAGAAGGAGGAAGAGGAGAAGCCAAAGACAAGGATTGTCGAGAAGCAAATTCAAGTTGCATTCAAGTTCACACCAACATTCGGCCTCTCAGCTGAACAAAAGAAGGCTATTAAGGAACTTGATGACGACATTGTCAAGCGTGACCAACAAGCAGAGCTCATCATCTCAACTAAGAACGAACTTGAGACATACATCTATTCCGTTCAGAACGCAATGACACGCGACTATCCCGAATATTTCGATCCCGCTAAGCTTCCCGAATACCAAAAGAAGTTGGAGGAAGTCCACAACTGGTTCTGCGAAAACGAATTTGAAGATTTACCACTTCAGGAATGGCTCAACCACTTGAACGAGTTAAAGGCATTTGGCGAAGACCCAGCGAACTTCAGAAAGTTACGTAACAGGATACCAAACGACATCCATGAATATAGGAATAGAGCTACAGAGATACAGAAGAAGCTCGACTCGAAGGACGAGAAGTTTGCGCACATCACTGATGACGAAAGAAAGCCACTTAGAGATGAGCTTAAGAAGTTCGATGATATGTTGAAGAAGAAGGAAGAAGACTTGAAGAACACGCCTTTGTACAAGAGGCCTGTGTTCTCTAAGTCAGAAATAGAAACAAACATTAATGGCATCGAGTCACGTGTTAACACGTTGATGGCTAAGCCTAAGCCAGCGCCACCTAAGAAGGAGGAGAAGAAGGAAGAAAAGAAGGACGAGAAGAAAGAGGAAAAGAAGGACGAAAAGAAGGAAGAAGCAAAGCCTGAGGAGCAAAAGAAAGAGGAAGAAAAGAAACCAGAAGAAGATAAAAAGACAGACGATAAACCTAAAGAAGAAAACAAGGAACAAAAAGCTTAAAATTCTAAATAAAGATATTTGAAGTCTTAATTCAATGTTTTTGGAAATTAACAGTGCATAAGTTGTTGAGCAATTTGGAAGTTTTGGGTTTAAGAAGATTTCTCTCTCATTTCGAAATTTTTGTTGCCGTTGTTCAGCTTTCTCTGTGGTTTGTTTTGTTGTGCTTTTATATGTATTTTAAATATAAAATTTTGCATGTTGCGATGAAATGTCTTTTTTCGAATAGAAAATTTTAATTGATTAAAATTAATTTTTGTATTGTTAGCGATAATTATTTTCTTTTTTGGGTTAAATAACTGTAATTTTCAAGTGATACAGTGAATCTTATTGTTCCGATAATTTCCTAAAACGCAAGCTTTTGATTTCATTTGAAAATAATCCATTCCTTTCAAAATTCGGGTGTTTTCCAAGATTAATTCACAATTTGTGTCAAATGACAAAGAATTGAATTATCGATAATTCCAATGAATCCAATCACATCACAAAATAAATGTTCGCTCTTTTGTTAATTAGCACATTAAGCTCAGATTACATAGAGCCAATCGAAATCCCACAAGGTCTTTCAAACGCAGATGCTTGTGCAATCTGCAAGACAGTCGTTTCAGGAATCACAAACATCTTAGATAACACCAAAGTCCAATCTGCTATCGCTCAATTAGCAGCACAACTTTGCACTAAGTTCTCCCTCCAAGCCGCACAAAACCTTTGCAACACAATCATCACAGGTTATCTTCCAAAGGTTCTTTCATTCATCTCTAGCGGAATTTCCAAAGCTGATATCTGCACAAAACTTAGCCTTTGCAAGTCCAATGATGATGAAGTTGATTACATCGAAATCCCAGAAGGTCTCGAAAACGGTATCGCATGCTCAATCTGCAAACATCTTGTTTCTGGTGTCTCTTCAATCTTAGCTAGCACAACAGTCCAAACAAAGGTTACAGAATATGCTGAAAAGATCTGCGCTCGTTTCCCATCAATCGGTCGCACATTCTGCAACAAGATCGTTTCATACATTCCAAACATCATGAACTGGCTCTCAACAGGTCTCACCAACTTAGAAGTTTGCACTAAGATCAAGATCTGCAGCTCCAACGATGACAACGATGATGCATACCTCGAATTATACCTTGAAATGGATGAAGGCGATTATGTCACAGACATTGAACTCCCACTTGGTCTCTCCAACGCAGACAACTGCGCAATTTGCAAGAAGGCTGTCAGCTATGTTTCATCAGCTATGAAGAGCAGCACAGTCCAATCAGTCGTTAAGGCCGCCGCTACAGCAGCATGCAGCTACATCACCAGTGGTGTTGGCGCAGCACTTTGCAAGACAATCATCAGCGTTTCCATCGGCCCAATCATGACATGGCTCGGCAACAAACTTTCAACATCCAGCGTTTGCACTAAACTTAAGATCTGCAGCTCAAATGCCGATGATGAAGTTGATTACATCGAAATCCCAGAAGGTCTCGAAAACGGTATCGCATGCTCAATCTGCAAACATCTTGTTTCTGGTGTCTCTTCAATCTTAGCTAGCACAACAGTCCAAACAAAGGTTACAGAATATGCTGAAAAGATCTGCGCTCGTTTCCCATCAATCGGTCGCACATTCTGCAACAAGATCGTTTCATACATTCCAAACATCATGAATTGGCTCTCAACAGGTCTCACCAACTTAGAAGTTTGCACTAAGATCAAGATCTGCAGCTCCAATGATGTCGATAATGATGATGCATACCTCGAATTATACCTTGAAATGGAAGAAGGTGACTACGTTACAGAAGTCGAACTCCCATTAGGCCTTTCCAACGCAGACAACTGTGCAATTTGTAAATCAGCTGTTGGCTTCGTCTCCGCTGCTATGGGCAACAGCATTGTTCAAGCAATCGTTAAGGCCGCCGCTACAGCTGCATGCGGTTTAATCAGCGGTGGTGTTGGTGCTGCTCTTTGCAAGACAATCGTCTCCGTTTCCGTTGGCCCAATCATGAGCTGGCTCAGCAGCAAACTCTCATCATCAAGCATCTGCACTAAACTCGGCTACTGCAAGTCTAACTCAATCGATTTCCTCGATTTTGATGTTGAAGAAGAAGATGATGACGAAATCTACTACATCCCAATTCCAGAAGGCTTAGACAACACTGTTGCATGCACAGTCTGCACAACAGTCGTTACTGGCATATCAACAATCATGAAGGACACCAGCGTTACATCACAAATCGCAAGCCTCGCTGCTAACCTTTGCACAAAGGTCCCAACATCTGCACAAAGCATCTGCAAGACAATCATCAACAACTACCTTCCAAAGGTTATCAGCTGGCTCGGAAGCGGTCTTTCCAAGTCAAACATCTGCAGCAAGTTAAGTCTTTGCTAAACTCGTTTGATAAGTAAAAACTTATCTTAATATTATCAATTTGTAATGAATATTCATCGCTATAACTTTCAATGACTGTTGTAAATATTGATAATTGAAAGAACATTGCTTAAAGTAACGATTTCTCACAAGTTTTCGTTTTCTTGAATCTGCTCTTACACGATTTTTTGTCAGTTTCTACTTGAACTATTGCCTAAAACAGAAGAAGAATTTCGTTATCATTCAATTCATCTTGACTATCTTACATCGTTCGTCACTCTCCTTCCTGAGCAAATTCTAACATATTATTGATGAAATAAAATCATTACAAGAGGCGAATTTGCTACGGAAATATATATTATCACCTTATAAGGTGATCATGAAAGTAATGAAGAAAATGCAAAGAAAATTAAAGATAATGAGAAATATATTGAAGAAAGCGCCTGGTGAAATACTCCTTAAAAGTTACGTATAAATCCAGGTGCCCAACGCTAAAGAGACATATTTCACGAAATTAAGGGGAAAAGAGGAAGATGATTATTGGTAAATGTTCGAAGGTCCGATACTCAAGTGCACATCCAAGGATAAGGGCATTGTAAACAAATTCTTTTCGAAGTAAATTGAATTATCTGAGCATTATGATTAAAACTATAAAATGATTTTGTTTCAAATTTAGTAAAACTAAGGAATATGAATACAAATTCTTATCAAGCAGATGTTAATAAGCGACTTAACATTCATGTAAATCGATATTGAAAAGAATTCGAGTGAATATTTCAAAAATATCACATATATATTGTTTGTTATTATTTTCTTTAGATTTAACAAATCGAAGAAATTCAATACATAGATCAGTTTCTTTAGGATTACTTAAAAAAAATGAATAAATTAATTGACAAACGATTAAATTATAAGAATATTGAACATTTGGATCATACATTTTCATTAATGATTCAACAACTTCTATGATGTTATCATTTTTTAAACAATAAATATTTTGTTCTATATCTTTTAAATAATTAAGACCTGTCATTTTATTTTTTAAATTTTTGTTTTAATCTGTCACTTTTCGACTTTTTGAGTATGTTACTGAAAAGTGGTTCTTTGTTTTCACCATATTCAAATCATAAAGTAAATTCAGAATACAAAAACAATTAAACAAAATTCCAAAACGAACATAAAATAAATCTAATTGACATATTCACAATATTTCATTAACATTAATAATATATTGATGTTTATTATATATAAATACTTAACATATTGATTATGATTTGGTCTATCTTTAAACTGATGCCCATTATTTGTTTCATATTTTCGTATATGGATCCTGATTAAAATTAAAGTTTAAAATAATTTTTTTTGTTATTCAATATAAAGTAATTAGAGATTAACTAATAGAGAAAACATAATGTACAAATATAATGATACTTAATAGGAATATATATAGTTTCGTCAATATGAAGTAAATAAGAAATGGCACAAAGTGAAATTATAAATTATTCAAAATATATAATAATAATATAGATCAAAATTCAAAAATTGAACCATTAAAATTATTATTTGAAAAAAAATTGTTTTTTATTAAGATTTCATAACATATTATTAATTATTTCAAAATTGTAATAATTATTATTATGTCTATATTTGTTTTTTTGGAAAACGCACTTTTAATTTTATATAAAATATTTATTCGACATTTTTATTTAAATTGAAACATCAACTTCAACATTTTTATATGATTTTTTCCTTATAATTATAATAACTACCACAACTACAACTATAACAAATAACACACATGCCACAATAATCCCAGCCAGAGCACCATCAGATAATTTACCATTGTTATTGTTATCTTCTGAATCTGTTTCAACAGATTCTTTTGTTATTGTTTCTGTTTCTTCATCTGTTTCTATGGATTCTATTGTTTCTGTTTCTGTTTCTTTTTCTGGTTCTACATGTTCTTTTGTTACTATTACTTCTTCTGGTCCAATTATATAAATAATTTCTTGAGATAAATTAATCTCATCGCCAGACTTCATAATAGGTAAATCATTTCCGAAATGACCAAAACATTCTGAAACTTCACCAACAATTTTTATATTTCTTTTGTAAACATCATCATTTGGTATCCAGAATGCAAATCCGTTTTTCCCGTCAGGTCTTTTCCAAATTAACTTTAAATGTTCTTCTTCCATATAATCAATGTTTTTATAATCAATTGAACCTGAAGGTTTTGCACGTGTTAATGCTTTTAATCCATAATATGCAGGTTTTGGATCCAAATTTCGATGCACAATTCCAAAGAAGCTTTCTGGATCATCTTCATCTGTTTCTGTTGCCCTAAACTCATAATTAAAGAATTTCTCAACACCAAATCTTGATGCAAGTAAATAATTTTGTGGAACATATATTCCTTGTTCCCTTTCAGTTCCAACTTTATTACCATTATTCGTAGTAAATGTAAGAGAACTAATAATAACACTTCCTTTTAGATCAGAATCATAATCATATATAAGTACTGCAGGTTCTTTAAAGTGCATTGTTTCATTAATACCATATAAAATTGGAATCATTCGGTCATTAGGTTTATCAAGTAATGTATCATTGAAAAATCGTGTTCCAACTTTAGTTGAAAGATTAAATGTTCGAAGTTCATTCGGTACTTCAGATGAATATTCAAGAATACCTTGTGGTGGAACAATCGTTGGATATCCCCAACTTGAAATGAAATTAATTTTTAACTTCCTTCGTGCTTCTGTTTCAACATTATAATATAATGGAACACCTTGAAGAAAAACAAGTTTCCCGCCATTCTTAACAAAGGAATATGTTGCATTAAATGCAATTTGTGTATAATATTCTGATGGAGGTACTATTACCATATCAAAGTCTTCTTCTAAAGTATGGTTTTGGATAAAATAATAATCAAAATCAATGTTCTTAATTTCAAAATCTGAAAATTCGGTACCATTAAGTGCTTCTGAAAGAATTGAGCGAAGTGGAGTTACACAAAGACTAGATCCACCTGTGAAGTTAATGCCATGAAGATATCCAATCCTTTTTTATCTTTTTGTAATTGGTTGTTTTCGGAAGCATGGAAAAAAATTGTCTTGAACAACCATCTTGGATAATCAAAACCTTTATAGTGAGTGGAATAACCCATTTCTGTGATCCAAATAGGAAAATCTCTTTTTTTTTTTTTTTTTTCTTTGGCAAGATTTACAAAAGATTCAATATCTTTCTTGAAATATTCAACCATGGTGAAATTGTGAAGGCCAGCACGATATGGATGAATATTTATTATGTCGAAAGGAAGATTACCATCTTTAAACTCATTTAATGAAAAAAAGAAAAAAATTATTGGAGCACCTGCAAGTCCTCCAAAGACAACTTGGAGTGAAGAATTAATTTCCTTAATAGCTTTATATGACTCTCTTTTAAAAGTAAAGCATAACCAGCTGGATCAGGTGTACCACCCCAGAACCCTGCTATATTTGGTTCATTTAAAATTTCCCAATACTTAAGTTCTGATTGGTAGCGACTTACAATCATGCGCGTTCGATCAATAGCTTCCTCTAGATAATTTATTGGTGGTCGATTTTCATAAGTTATAATTGGCAATACATTAAGTGAGTGATTACGAACTGGACCCATGACAAACTCAAATCCATCTATGTTATATATGTATCGATACCAATCAAAATCAGTTCTTATCCATTGAATTCCAGCATCTTTGATTCTGTCAAGAATCGTATTGTTTTCTAGGTATTCATCTCTGCTAATATGAGCAGCAACACCGTATGGTGATTCTAAATTTGTTACATGGATTGGAAGAAAAAACAAGAACATTAAATTCAATAAACATTCAAATGTTACAGTCGCAGATTTGAGAGAAGTTACTAATTTAAATACTTTACAAAAATAAATTAAAGAATTTCCTGAATCAAAAAATGTAAAATATTTATTGATCAAGTTCGAGAGATAAATCTTCATGTTCTTTGGAATATAACTCAAGCCTGTCAATAACAGGTATAGATTGAAGGAATGAGTCAAAATTTGTTGTGGTTGAAAATGATGTATCAACACTTGATGTACTTTTTCTTCTTGCAAAAAATTTTGAAGTTTTAAACCTAACTGTGTTATCAAATGACACTCGTGGAATATCATTTCTTTTGTTGCGAAGCATTCCTAAATCAACTGTATTTGATAATATCTTTTTATCTAAACTATCATTTAAAGAAACAATTTGATTTTGTTGTTTATTATGATCAATTGATAAAATTGGAAATGATTCTTTATCATTTGTATTTGATTCATTTATAACAACAAAAGGAATTAATGAATACGAAGAAGATGAAGAATTTGATTTAATTTCGGTGTTATTATTTGCTTGTATCTTATTTGATGTTGTTGACGAAGAAGGATTATTTTTGGTTAATGGATACAGATAACAACACTTCATCATTTGTCTTATTTTTACCTTTCGATATTGATGGTGAATCATTATCAGATTGTTTTGCATTAGAATATTCTGAATTTTTATATGATGACTCGATGGTTTCTATATCATCAAAACTGAATGTAAATGAATTTGACTGTTTTTGCAATGTGTTATCTTTGAGTAAAGAATTTGTTTTTAATGGACGTTCTTCTTTCATTTGTGAATTATTTGTTTTATCTTCGCTTTTATTGATAATATTTTGTTGTTTTGATTTACTTTCATGATTATGATATGAAAATGGTTCAATGCTTTCTATTTCATGGAAACTAATTATTTTTTGGTTTGAATAATTTTCATGTTTACTATCACTAAGTATACTACTTTCCTGTGTTGAATCAGATGCTTTATTATTATGTAAAATTGATTTTTTGGTTTTCTGACTTAAGGTTTTCGATTTCATTGATATCAATTGTTTCTTGTTTTATATAAGAATTGTGTTTATTTTCGATGCTTTTCTGTTTTGTTTTATATTCATTAGATTTTTTATTGATTGATTGAATACTTATTTTATTTAGACTGACTGCTTCATTATTCATTCGAAAATTATATTGTTTTGCATTATCTCCACTTTTATTAATGAAATTTTGTCGCTTTAATTTTGAACTATTTTTACTTATGTAGGATTTGCTAAATGATGGTTCGATAATTTCGATTTCATCAAGACTTTTTACTTCTGTTTTTAAATGTGATTTGGTTTGTTTTGTTTCGTCTTCGCTTTGCTGTATTGACTTACGTTCTTTACTAAGATGTGAATTAGATTTTTTAAATGATGAATAAATGTTTTCTATTTCATTGATATTAATTGTATCTTGATTTGAATCGATTTTGTTTTGTTGCTCTGAATTAGATACTTTTCTATTATGCAAATATGATTTTTCATATGAAGGTTCTATAATTTCTATTTCATTAAGATTTAATTGTGAGTCAATACGCTTTGTTTTATCTTTACTTTTTCGATCAATTTTATGTTTTTCTGCTTGATGTTTTTTGGAATGATCATTATTTATTTTGGAGGAACGATTTCTGCTTTTATTAATCAAAATGTAACTTGAATTTTCCAATGGTTTGTTCTTATTAATTTCTATTTTTTCTTCTTTATTTATATTATTTACTGAATTAAATTGAGTTTCTTCATGTTTGATTTTATCACTGTTATTAGTATTTAATTGCTTATCATTATCTTTTATTTTCATAGTATTCTGTTTGAATGATTTATTATTTAAATCATTTTGTTTTTCATTATCTTTTGGGTTATATCTGGAATCGTATATAATTACATTAGATGGAATATTATTTGTGTTAGCATTGTTATTGATAATATATTGTCTTCTTTTTGTTGAAATCTTTTTATTCTTTTTTTCTATTTTAGTTTGTGATGTTTTCTTTTTTATTTCATTTATTTTTCTATGTTCATTAATTTCTGGTCCAATTGATGTTATCTTTTGTACTAATTTCTTTTGCTTTTTTGAACTTTCAACAACATAAAATTTATCTTCTTTTTCCACATTTTCATTAATTGTTTTAATGTTATTTGTTTGTGACTCAGTATCAACATGTTCCTTCTTTAAAATTTCTTCATTTTTACTTGGAAAAATTGGTTTAAAGTGTTCTGGCGTTTGATCATTTTTCTTTTCTTCATTAGGTATAAAAGTTTCTTTATTTTTTCCTGAAACATATGAAATTTCTTCCATTAATAAATTAATTTTCCCAAGGTTATAATTACATTGTTGATTTATTTCATTATCAATAAGTTTCGTATTTGGAGAATTAAAAGAATATGAATTAAATAAATCAGCTGCAAAACATAACATGCATAAACGGTCGTTAATTTCATTTGTATTTGGAACACGAATTCCAAGTACAAATAAAGCAACTTCTAATTCTTTCCAATTCTTTAATATATCATATGCGCTAAGGTTTTTCCCAAATGATATTCTTTGTAAACGAACAAGTTCTGGCCGAATTTTATTAAGAATTATAGAAACTATAACTCCGCTCCCAAAATCAGAGAGAAAATCATTTGGATAATAGTTATTGGAATTAAAGCAGATGCGTTGTGACCATTGAAGAAATGCAGATTCATATGAAGAAAGATCTTTTCCATAAATATTAAATGAAATTAGTGATGGTGATGCATTATATCTTAAATAAAAAGTTAATATACATTTGGCTAGTCGATCATGTGCATTTGTAAGTTGTGTGGAATTTAACTCATTAGCAGAAAAATCAATTATTGGAACATATGTTGCCAAATATGATCGAATTTTATTAAAATCAGAATTAATAAAATTAAACCTTTCATCTATACAAGAAATTGTAAGTGAATATAAGTATGGTTTACAAAATGGTTCATTTCCAGGTTGAGCCAGTTGTAATTTATATTTTGAAAGTTCAGAAAATAAGTTAACACTAGTAGTTTTAACATCTTTTTTCTTTGACATAAAAATTCTATAATTATGAAGTAAGAAAGAGCGAATCCATTCGATATGCACATGTTGCATCCGAATTAAAAAACGTTCATAATAAAAAGTGACAGCTAAAAAAATAGAACTATTACAAAAATCATTAATCTAATTAAAATTTATTAAAAAACAGATTGCTGCATATTAGAATAGGATCGCTTTTGAAAAAGTTACTTTTAGAGGAAAGAAATTCTATTTTAAAAGTTTTCTGATTGAACCATTTTGAAATTTAAAATCCATTTTCCAAAAGCATAGAATTAGTGCATGCAATAAGTTTTAAAACACTAATTTTAAATCAGTTTAATTAAATTTAAGTGTACCCTTCATCTTCTTAACCACTTATACCTTGTATTAATTCATAAAAAGAAATTGTTATTAATACTGGAAGTATTATTCATGTAAATTGAAGGTTATTTGATTATTCACTTATATTAATATTTTTATAAATTAACATGAATGTAGTTTATATTTATTATAATAAGGCAATAAAACATTAAATTTTTATATAAAATTGTTTTCTTGAAAATCTTTAGCAAAAGGATCTTCTTCAATATAACATAAATTAAAAACATTTTCTGTTGTAATATCATTGTTATTGATTCCATTTTCATTTTCTTGACAACTTGATATACTATTACGTTTTTGTTGACGATGACGAATTAAAAAGATAATAAGAAGTGAAATAATTAAAATAATTATAACACAAACAATTACAATAACAATAATAAGAATTTCTTGTGATTCTTTGTCTTTTTCTTCATTATTAAGAATTGTTTAAAAAGCAGAATAATATGTAATATATGATGAATATTCAAGAACGATATAATCATAATAAACAAATTTCGTTTCAATATAAGAATAAAATGATTTAAACATCGAAAGAGTAATAGTATTTGTGAAAATAGTTTTGGAAACAACTGTTTGTGTAATTGTTTGTGCAAAAATTAACGTTTGAATATATGTTCCACCAAATTGTAATGATTCTGTAAATGTATTTGATTTAGTATATGTATCTGAATTAGTAAGGGTGTTTGATTTAGTAAATGTATTCGATTTGGTAAGAGTATTTAATTTAGTAAGAGTATTCGAATTAGTAAATGTATTTGGCCTCGTAAATGTACTTGATTGTGAAAATGTATTCGTTTGCCAGGGATACTGAGAACATTCTTCAACTGGTGCACCTTATGATACACTAAATGTTTCTATTTGAAGGATTTTGAAATAAATCTGATGTCATAACATATTTAGATATTTACAAATTTATTAAAACATAATTCTTAAAGAATGTTCTTTACGTAAAAAGTGATAAATCTCTCATATGAAACACATTTCTTTCACACAAAACGCATTGAATTGGCATCAAATCGCGAAAATTCAAATTTTTCCAAAAATTAATTGTTTTTTACTGTTCTTCAGGGATACCTATTCCGTCGATACTCTTTTGGAAGTGCATTAACGCCGACTTTATCATTGTGAAAGTGTATTCGATATTCTCAGGCATCAGCCTCAGCTGGTCGTCCTGCTCGCTGCTGCTTGGCTTTACGAAGTGGTCGATGTAAGCGATTGTCGACGGCAGCTGCTCAGGCTCTGCCTGCACGAGCAGCAGTATTGCCATTGGCAGCCACTGGTCAGCTCCGACCTCCTTATGTCCCTCGAAAGTGAGCACGAACACCAATGAATTCAATGCGTCGCTAAAGTATTGCAACTTCAACAATGGCAACGGCGCGTCGAAAGCTTGTTGCAGTTGTTTCTTTGCAGTGTCCAATAGCTTTGGGTTTTGTTGGAAAGTTTCTGTGAAGTCGAAAGTGTTTTGTTCTAACAACTGATCCTTTTGGTTATGAATCCCATCATGACAGAGAGTGTCTTTTGTTACGAACTCAGGATTAACAGTTAAGAACCTCGACAATGGTAATTGTGTCATTACGATGTTGTGAAGGATCTCGACTTTCGTCGCATGTTGATATTGTTGGCTTGCGCACCATTCTTTGAAATTGTCGACAATGCCGCGGAAGAATGTCCTAAATTTGGGATCACTTATCTTGCATAAGTCATCATCGCATTGTATTGGTGATTCGGATGTCCATTTCTCAACAAGATAAAGGCGTAATACATCACGATATTCATCAATTGATTTCTTGATTGTCTTTGTAAGTTGTTCCATTTGGGTATATTCGGAGTTATACAATGAGATCTTGGATAACTTTTCTAAGCGTTGTGGTTGACGTTCTTTAAATTTTTCCTTAAGGAGCTCTAAGAATTGTTGGAAATTCATTCGATTTTGTCGATTGTTATGTGATGCCTCGAAATCATCAATCTTCATCTCTAATAATAATCGGTTATCTGGGCGTGCTAATTGTACTTGTGACTTAAGAAGCTCAATCATATTAGGCTTGTCATTAGATTGGGCGGGTATCGGTATCACGTCGACGCCCGTTAACATCTCACGAAGTTGGTATTCAATCTCATCGTCTTCTGATCGGCGCTCTTCGGGTTGACCGTTATGCTGATTTTCCTGGACGATAGGAATTGAGAATGGGAAAACTTGATAAACAGGTGAACTATCGGGTTGATTAGATTGGGTTATCTCAGTAAAGTTGGGATCTATCTTTTTGGCACTTTTAGAGAGAAGTCCTAATAAATGAAGATCTTCATTCGAAAAGAGTGCTGTCTTGCCAAGATCTGGAAGAATATCGGAAAGACGCTTAGATGAGAAGAGTTGGGAAGAGTTTTGGGAGCTTGCGATGATATCCCATAATTCTGATGATTTCGCAAGAACAGCAGTTTTGATGAAGCCCATGGCTTCGGGATTAATAGTAAATGATAGAGGAACAATGCCAAAACTACGTGGAGAGTTAAAGGCAGGCTCAAGGAATGAATCAATAAGACATTTGTCAGGTTGGTCAGAAAGGGATATAATTCGTTTGACAATGCCAGGACAGAACTGTGAATGTTCGTTCCACTTCTTAAGGAATTCAACGGCAAATTCATCGGCTTTGGCTTGATCTGTCACATTCTGAATGGAATTAACAAGATCGGCCATAACAGCATCGAAAAATTGGCGGAATGGAGGTACGGCAAAGATTACGCGGATGAATTGTGGTGTTTTATCTGGAGATACTTTAAATAATTCTTCAATGAATTTGGCATATTTTTCCCCAGATTCTGAGCTCCAAAGATACCCAAATAATCCAGGAATTGTTGAGTATGTGAGTTGATCAATTTCTTGGGAGATTTCAGAACTTTGAAGAAGATCAGCTAAAGCCCGAGCTAAAAGTTCATTATTATCAAGGAAGCTTGATATGACACGATTGTAGGCATTAGATGATGCAGTACCTTGATTTGTAAGGCGTTTTTCATCATCTTTTAATAAAGAATCAAAAAATGTAGCTTGGAGATTAATTGCCTTGTCGCCCATGGAACACATGTGAAGATATAATAAGAGTTTTTGTAAGGAAAAAACACGTTGTGATTCTGTTCGAAGATTTGTATTTAATTCTTGGATTTCAGTTTGCTGGAACTCATTGAAAATTTCCTCTCTCTTCAAGAGAAGCTGAACATGCCTGAGTTCATCCATAAGGTTTCTTTCTCCTTGTTCTGTCATTAGTTGTTGCACTTTTTCGTTGGTTTCAAAACCGCTTTTTTGAAAGGTTAATTGGCTGACAGTGGGCAATTTTTGCCTGTTTTAGTATCAGTAAAAATCTCAAGCATAGGATAAATTTAGTGAGATAATTCCGAGTCATTATGAACCAATTTATATTATAATTTAAAGATTATTCCATAATTTTTGCAAAAAATTGGGATTTTGAGATTTTTATATCAATAATATTGCATAGTGAAATTATATGAAAATTATGCGTTATTGAACTTAAATTCATGATTTGTTGTGAAGGCAAAATGGATATAAAATATAGTTCTTATCATCATCCTTATATAATAGCTTGAAAATATTTCAATTTCAATACAAGTGCTGTGTTATTTATATTTGTTATTAATTAATTAAGTTTGGCATGAAATTAATTAAAAAATATGAAATTTAAGTTAAATTTTTATGAAGATTTCAATGTATGTATGCAACGCATATTAAGGTGTGATTTTTACATTTTTTTTATAACAATAATACTAATTTCAATAGAGGTTATTTTATTTTTTATGGTGGTTTATAAGTAATATGCAATTCCCAATGGAAAGTTCTCAATATGAATTAATTAACTTAATAGGAAGAGGTGCAACCTCAGAGGTTTATTTAGCAAAATGTAAAATGAATGATCAAATATTAGCAATAAAAATTATTGATCTTGATGTATGTCCAATTGAAATTGATCAATTAAGGAGTGAAATATCATTTTGGTCTACATGCAATCATCCAAATGTTGTTAAATATATTGGTTCTTTTATTGAGAAATCATTACTTTATATTTTAATGGAATATATGAATGGAGGATCTATTTTCGAAATTTTAAGGTTTAATTCTCATCAAGGATTCCAGAATGAATCTTATATTGCTACATTTTTACAAGAAATAATAAAACCATTAGCATATTTTCATGATAAAAAAAGAATTCATAGAGATATAAAAGCTGGTAATATTTTATTTAATGATTCAGGAGAAATTAAATTAGCTGATTTTGGAATTGCTACTGATCTTCATGAAGCTGGGAAAATGAAAGAAGCAAGATATACTGTAGTTGGAACACCATGTTACATGGCTCCAGAAGTTATAGATGGGATAAATGGATATACTGAGAAGGCAGATATATGGAGTCTTGGGATAACAGCGATTGAAATAGCAACAGGTGAAGCTCCATTTTCTAAGCTATATCCATTAGAAGTTGCAATAAAAATATCAAATGAACCTCCACCAACATTACCTGAAGACAAAAACTTTTCATCTACATTTAATGACTTTGTAAAACAGTGTTTACAAAAGGATCCATCTAAAAGACCAACAGCTAAAGAATTATTAAATCATAGATTTCTTAAACAAGCAATTCCAACAACCGAATTATCAACTTTTCTTTTTAAAGATTTACCACTATTAGAACAAAGATATAAAATATGTCATAATATTAATGCAAAACACAAAATCGATAATAATTCATTAAAAAAAGCAGAATGGAATTTTGAAAAACAAGAAATTACTTCATCTTCAACTGAAGATGAATCAGCCTTCAATGGAGAAATCATTAAAAGAGGAAAATTTACGATCAGGAAAAGTAACATAGAAGGAAATCCTTCGAGTTCATTTGAAGAAAAACTTAATTCTATCGATGCTCGAATTCAAGATTTACAAGCTCGTATCACAGAACTTAAGGACACCACCAAAAAACTTATAAATCAAATACAAGAACTTTCAACTTCCATTTCATCACATTTAATAAAATAAAATCAATATAAACTTTAAAAATCTTTTATTGTATTTTAAGTTTATATGTTGATATAGATTTATCGAAAGCACCAACAAATAACTTATCTCCAATTATGGAAATACATCTTGTAGCTTTCTTCCAATCTTCAAGTTTAAACACTACGCTATCAGTTTCTACATCTATCGCAATTACAGTCATATCATTCGATGTTGTGATCAAAGTTGCTGACGATTTCCAAAGCATTTGAAGTTGTGTTAACCCATCACTTATTACATGTGTTAAAGTCTTCAAAACTTCAATTTCTTTCGAATTAACAGGCAAACGATAAATATATAATTTACATATATCAGTTAACGCTATAAATATCGATGGATCTGTGGGACATTGAACAAGATCTCTGATGCCCATCGCACTAGATGCAAATGCATTAGGGTTCATTGGGATTAAATGGTCAATTGAATAGTCATCGCTTGATCGAAAATGAAACATTGTGTCATTTTGAACCGAATATATGATTCCATTGTTAAGTGAACATAAAGCACTAATTGGATTATCATGTGGAAATGTTGATGATATAGAAAAGGTTTCAATGTCAATAATGCACATAAAGTTGTTACGTGATGCAGCAAATAATTTATTATCATTAATTGTAATGGCTATAATTGAACCTTGTGGAAGATTAAGAGTCTTGACAATAGAAAAGGTGGAAAGAGAAAGAATTCCTATAGTACCACTCATTGTCCCGAAATAGATATTATCATTTTGTCGGATAAAACAGAGAATTGTAGATAGTTTGGGGTTAATAAGAGCTATTTCTTCATTGTTTGGGCTAAGTTTTCTAATTGAACCATCTGTAAATGATGCTATTAAATAAGAATCATCAATGGATATCATCGAAATTGGTGATCCATTGAATGCTTTGGTATCTATTTTTGATTCAAGAGAATATTTCGGCCCTTTAACAAGCTTACGAATAATATCATTTTGATTTGATAATTTCATTTCACCAAGTAATTGTCGAAGTGTATGTTCTTGAAATGATCCTTCTTTGTATTGAACCTCAGCTTCACGAACAAGTGTATCAAATGTTTCTTTATAACCTTCTTCTTTGAGAAATTGGAGAACGACCTGAATTGGCTCCATATTGATTTAAACGTTCTTCACCGCCCGTTAAAATTTAACTCCAATAAAATGTTTGAGGAATTAAGCAACCAAAGTCAGCAGCAACCACGAAACTTACCTCAGTGGGCCAGTGGTATCATCATTCAAATTCAAAAACTTCTTTCTCTTCAATATCAAATAACAATTCACCGTTCCAAATTATGCTCTCTATTCGATGATTTTTTATATTTCATGAGAACATTTGAACCAGATGCATCTGTTAATGAAAATACTCTTCGCGAAGCTAATCAATCATTTGCTGATGTTTTAAATGAAACAATGAAAATTGTTTATTCATGTTCAAAAGTTCAATGGCTTACTACTGCAATTACATGGGATCATACAAGTGTTCTTAAATCTGTTATACAAATTCGATCACAAGCTAATAAATGTTCAATATCATTTGGCTGTAAGAACAAAAACTATTTTATAATATCCCAAAGCGATCTCAATGATCAAGACAAAATCGATATTATTGCACTCAAGAGTGCTTTAATGGATTATCAATCAAGTATTTCAATGCAACCACAAACACCCAAATTAGCCAACTCAATTCAAGTCCTTGAACAAAAGATTCAAGCTATTGGTCATCTTGAAGGTCTTGATGATGGACCAGGATTATCAACAATTCCACCATTTCTTCCTGAAGATAGTAACTCCGAAATTTCACACTCTGCATACGTCTTAGGCGATCTTATAGGCAATGGCACCTTTGGTTCTGTCTATACAGGCACAATGGTTGGCACCATGAAAAAAGTAGCTGTCAAAGAACTCAAAATGCACACACTTCGCGGCCGGCAACTTAAAACATTCAAGCGTGAAGTATGGGTTCTTAGTACTGTTAAGCATCCATCTGTTTTAGGACTTTTTGGTGTTACACTTACTCCACCATTTTGTATTGTTACTGAACTTCTTAAATGTTCATTAACATCACGAATGAGTTATTTAACGCCAACGCGACGCTCAATCATTGCGCTTAAAGTCGCAGAAGGAATGAACTCATTACATATGCATGGGATAATTCATCGCGACCTAAAAAGCGCAAACATTCTCTTGGATGATGATGATCAACCACGAATTTGTGACTTTGGACTTGTTGGATTTTTAACGCCTGAAGTACATACAGGTTTTGTAGGCACTGCGCAATGGATGGCGCCTGAGCTATTAAGGTCATCACCACATTATGATGAGAAAGTTGATGTCTATTCTTTTGCTGTTTTATTGTGGGAAATGTTGTTGTTAAAAGAGCAGCCTTATCCAGGGATGTCACAAGACCAAGTTGTGATGGCTGTAATACAACAAAAAATTAGGCCACAAATCCCATCAAATTATGGCCCTCCACAATTGATTAATCTAATAACAAAATGTTGGGATGAAGATCCAAAAGAAAGACCTTCATTTACTACAATTTGTCAATGTTTAATGAAGCCCGAATTTCATTTTGTAGGTACAAATGAAGATGATTTTCTAAATGCTTGTCCAATACAAGATATTCCTCAAATACAACAAACAATTCAAAACGATTATACAAGTTTTGAGGAGAACGTTAAGAAATTAACGTCTGAAGACATTTTGAAAGACGATGAAGCCTTACAGAAAATTGAAGCGTACTTCCCAAAGCTAAACGTTCAACTGCAAATTGAGGTGCTCCAAAAACTGCCGACGGTTATTGACTTTGAAAAATATTTAGCAACAAATAATGGTTATAGTTTCATAATTTCTTTATTTAATTATCCAAAAGAAATTATAATTGAACTTGTGAAAATCTTACAATCTTTAAATGTAAGATCGAACACATTTAAACAAGCAAAACTTTTAGAAAATCTTTCGAAATTAAAATATTCCGAATCATTAAATTTATTATCGAAAATAACAGTTAATTTTGATATAGCAAATCATATTGCAAAACATTGTTTACCATTTAATTATAATAATTATTATGTTTTACTCATCTATAAGAATTTGCTTTCTTACGCTTCTTTAAGACAAATAATTGCAAAATATAAAGAGCCAATTCAAATTGCAATAAAATATATGAACGAACACTTTAACGAATGTTTATTTGTGCTTTCATATTATCAATATAATGATCCAAAATTTGTTGATGAAATGGATTTGATAAATAATTTCAATAACAAAATAAATGAAAACCTAAAAGTCCTCGCAGTGATGTACCGAATGTTCGAAACATTACCAAACAATTATTTATCAAACTTTTCCGAATTGATTAAAAAATTATTCGCACAATATCCACAGTTCAAAGTACCAGAATTAGTGCAAAAACTTCAACCAATATTTTAATAAACTAACTTTAGAACTTTATAATGTATTTTTTTATAATCAATTTTTTTTTTTTGATTTAAAATATCCAAATTTTATTTAGTGTAAGCAGAATAAAGAAATATTATAAATATAAAACTTTATGTTGAAATCTTATTAAACAATTAGTTTTGAAGATAAAAACAATCAATAGTTTTGAAGAAGTGGATTTTCCCTATCAAAAAACATTGCATTATCATCTTTGAATAAAAATTCATAGAAAGTAGGCTTTACTTATTTTTGGAATTTGGGGACAGAAGCTCCCGTTTTTAATAAAAAATTATAATTTCTTACATAAAATTACAATTCAGTGACACTTTTATGAATAAATTTCTGAAATCCATTTCCATGTAAATTATTCAATTTTTATTTACCAAAAAATTTTGTTTTACCAACCAGTGGGTAATGGGTGATGGAGGTTGAGATTGTGACTTTGGTTGTACAAAACCTTGAAGCTTGTTCAAGGAAGTTATCTTCTGGATAAGTTCTTTTATATGACATGATCAGAAGGCGATGTAAACTTCGTTTCCTAATTTATGACTTCGCTTCCATGTATATATACATCAAAATTTTTAGGTGATTCCTCCTCATCCCAAAGAAGTTTAGAAGGATTATCCCAAAAAGGAAGAACTGAATTCCGAAACATATCGACCATTTTACATGCACCCTGAGGGTTGCTATTAGAAAAATGATTAAAATTTTCAATAACCAAGTTGATATCACCTTTAAAGTATGGAAGATAAAATAAAAAATTTCTACTATGAATTTCTTTTGAACTACCAACAGGACACTTGAAAGCACAACCTAATTTTTGGATACAAGATTCAAAATCATTTACATCTTTAAAATCAATTGCAACCAAATCTCTAGAATCTTCTAGAATATACTCATCAATTGGGTCTTTCGAATCACAAAAGACAACCATATTCCGACTGAAACTTTTCATTTCAAATCAAACCTGATTGCGTTCCAGAGAGTTTTCCCTGGCACTTTTTTATCAGTGATGCCAGTTTTTTTCTCATGTGTGTAGGTCTAAATATGTACATGTGTAAATTCATCAGTCTTCAGCATTTTAATAATCAAGAATATTAGCTTGATGAGCACTACAAAGTTGCATAAATCTTTTCCATATGTTTCAGGGTTCATGCGCTGTTTTAATTAGATTAGCTAAGAATGAATCACGGTTATTCACAAAACATGTTATTCAACCTAATCCAAGTCCGTTGATTTAATTATGCATCTGGACGAAAATCAAATGCACACGCATTTAAAACATTAATTTGGATACTATTTTCTTTAAACATTGGTTGGAGAATTGTACACAATTATTAAAACCGTTTGTAACGCAGTTCCTGTGAGGTTCCTTTTCGTAAATGATCAACTATAATTTTTGTACTTCGGTTGCATTGAGATATCCAAAACATTCCTGAATTATTCCAACAATATATATGGATATCAACTATTTCAAGTGAGACTGAAAGCAGATCCGGTGACATAAAAGCATTATCAGAATCCATCTTTTTTGTATGCACATTTTGTATTATCCATTGATTGCTAAAAAGTTACAAAATCACAAATAAAAATATTTCAAATTTTTATATCAAATCAAAATCAATTTAATTAATTTTTATTATATATTTGCATTATAACCAATTACTTTCATCTTCTTTAACAATATCTGCAACTAAATAATTTACATTTTCATTTTGTTTTGTACTTGATGTTGTTGAATTTTTGAAGTGTAATTTTGAAGTAGTTTTATCTTTTTTATTGTTATATTTAACTAAAAATATAACAATTCCAATAATTTTCAAAACAAATGCAATTGATCCACAAATTATTCCAATTAAAGCGACAAAATTTCATTAATAAAAGTGGAGATAATGTAAAACAATATAATTCTCGAATGAATAATGAAGCAGTCAGTCTAAATAAAATAAGTATTCAATCAATCAATAAAAAATCTAATGAATATAAAACAAAACAGAAAAGCATCGAAAATAAACACAATTCTTATATAAAACAAGAAACAATTGATATCAATGAAATCGAAAACCTTAAGTCAGAAAACCAAAAATCAATTTTACATAATAATAAAGCATCTGATTCAACACAGGAAAGTAGTATACTTAGTGATAGTAAACATGAAAATTATTCAAACCAAAAAATAATTAGTTTCCATGAAATAGAAAGCATTGAACCATTTTCATATCATAATCATGAAAGTAAATCAAAACAACAAAATATTATCAATAAAAGCGAAGATAAAACAAATAATTCACAAATGAAAGAAGAACGTCCATTAAAAACAAATTCTTTACTCAAAGATAACACATTGCAAAAACAGTCAAATTCATTTTACATTCAGTTTTGATGATATAGAAACCATCGAGTCATCATATAAAAATTCAGAATATTCTAATGCAAAACAATCTGATAATGATTCACCATCAATATCGAAAGGTAAAAATAAGACAAATGATGAAGTGTTGTTATCTGTATCCATTAACCAAAATAATCCTTCTTCGTCAACAACATCAAATAAGATACAAGCAAATAATAACACCGAAATTAAATCAAATTCTTCATCTTCTTCGTATTCATTAATTCCTTTTGTTGTTATAAATGAATCAAATACAAATGATAAAGAATCATTTCCAATTTTATCAATTGATCATAATAAACAACAAAATCAAATTGTTTCTTTAAATGATAGTTTAGATAAAAAGATATTATCAAATACAGTTGATTTAGGAATGCTTCGCAACAAAAGAAATGATATTCCACGAGTGTCATTTGATAACACAGTTAGGTTTAAAACTTCAAAATTTTTTGCAAGAAGAAAAAGTACATCAAGTGTTGATACATCATTTTCAACCACAACAAATTTTGACTCATTCCTTCAATCTATACCTGTTATTGACAGGCTTGAGTTATATTCCAAAGAACATGAAGATTTATCTCTCGAACTTGATCAATAAATATTTTACATTTTTTGATTCAGGAAATTCTTTAATTTATTTTTGTAAAGTATTTAAATTAGTAACTTCTCTCAAATCTGCGACTGTAACATTTGAATGTTTATTGAATTTAATGTTCTTGTTTTTCTTCCAATCCATGTAACAAATTTAGAATCACCATACGGTGTTGCTGCTCATATTAGCAGAGATGAATACCTAGAAAACAATACGATTCTTGACAGAATCAAAGATGCTGGAATTCAATGGATAAGAACTGATTTTGATTGGTATCGATACATATATAACATAGATGGATTTGAGTTTGTCATGGGTCCAGTTCGTAATCACTCACTTAATGTATTGCCAATTATAACTTATGAAAATCGACCACCAATAAATTATCTAGAGGAAGCTATTGATCGAACGCGCATGATTGTAAGTCGCTACCAATCAGAACTTAAGTATTGGGAAATTTTAAATGAACCAAATATAGCAGGGTTCTGGGGTGGTACACCTGATCCAGCTGGTTATGCTTTACTTTTAAAAGAGTCATATAAAGCTATTAAGGAAATTAATTCTTCACTCCAAGTTGTCTTTGGAGGACTTGCAGGTGCTCCAATAATTTTTTTCAATGAAACATTAAATGAGTTTAAAGATGGTAATCTTCCTTTCGACATAATAAATATTCATCCATATCGTGCTGGCCTTCACAATTTCACCATGGTTGAATATTTCAAGAAAGATATTGAATCTTTTGTAAATCTTGCCAAAGAAAAAAGTAAAGAAAAAAGAGATTTTCCTATTTGGATCACAGAAATGGGTTATTCCACTCACTATAAAGGTTTTGATTATCCAAGATGGTTGTTCAAGACAATTTTTTCCATGCTTCCGAAAACAACCAATTACAAAAAGATAAAAAGGATTGGATATCTTCATGGCATTAACTTCACAGGTGGATCTAGTCTTTGTGTAACTCCACTTCGCTCAATTCTTTCAGAAGCACTTAATGGTACCGAATTTTCAGATTTTGAAATTAAGAACATTGATTTTGATTATTATTTTATCCAAAACCATACTTTAGAAGAAGACTTTGATATGGTAATAGTACCTCCATCAGAATATTATACACAAATTGCATTTAATGCAACATATTCCTTTGTTAAGAATGGCGGGAAACTTGTTTTTCTTCAAGGTGTTCCATTATATTATAATGTTGAAACAGAAGCACGAAGGAAGTTAAAAATTAATTTCATTTCAAGTTGGGGATATCCAACGATTGTTCCACCACAAGGTATTCTTGAATATTCATCTGAAGTACCGAATGAACTTCGAACATTTAATCTTTCAACTAAAGTTGGAACACGATTTTTCAATGATACATTACTTGATAAACCTAATGACCGAATGATTCCAATTTTATATGGTATTAATGAAACAATGCACTTTAAAGAACCTGCAGTACTTATATATGATTATGATTCTGATCTAAAAGGAAGTGTTATTATTAGTTCTCTTACATTTACTACGAATAATGGTAATAAAGTTGGAACTGAAAGGGAACAAGGAATATATGTTCCACAAAATTATTTACTTGCATCAAGATTTGGTGTTGAGAAATTCTTTAATTATGAGTTTAGGGGCAACAGAAACAGATGAAGATGATCCAGAAAGCTTCTTTGGAATTGTGCATCGAAATTTGGATCCAAAACCTGCATATTATGGATTAAAAGCATTAACACGTGCAAAACCTTCAGGTTCAATTGATTATAAAAACATTGATTATATGGAAGAAGAACATTTAAAGTTAATTTGGAAAAGACCTGACGGGAAAAACGGATTTGCATTCTGGATACCAAATGATGATGTTTACAAAAGAAATATAAAAATTGTTGGTGAAGTTTCAGAATGTTTTGGTCATTTCGGAAATGATTTACCTATTATGAAGTCTGGCGATGAGATTAATTTATCTCAAGAAATTATTTATATAATTGGACCAGAAGAAGTAATAGTAACAAAAGAACATGTAGAACCAGAAAAGAAACAGAAACCGAAACAATAGAATCCATAGAAACAGATGAAGAAACAGAAACAATAACAAAAGAATCTGTTGAAACAGATTCAGAAGATAACAATAACAATGGTAAATTATCTGATGGTGCTCTGGCTGGGATTATTGTGGCATGTGTGTTATTTGTTATAGTTGTAGTTGTGGTAGTTATTATAATTATAAGGAAAAAAATCATATAAAAATGTTGAAGTTGATGTTTCAATTTAAATAAAAATGTCGAATAAATATTTTATATAAAATTAAAAGTGCGTTTTCCAAAAAAACAAATATAGACATAATAATAATTATTACAATTTTGAAATAATTAATAATATGTTATGAAATCTTAATAAAAAACAATTTTTTTTCAAATAATAATTTTAATGGTTCAATTTTTGAATTTTGATCTATATTATTATTATATATTTTGAATAATTTATAATTTCACTTTATACCATTTCTTATTTACTTTATATTGACAAAACTATATATATTTGTATTAAGTATCATTATATTTGTACATTATGTTTTCTCTATTAGTTAATCTCTAATTACTTTATTTAGAATAACAAAAAAATTATTTTAAACTTTAATTTTAATCAGGATCCATATACGAAAATATGAAACAAATAATGGGCATCAGTTTAAAGAAAAACCAAATCATAATCAATATGTTAAGTATTTATATATAATAAACATCAATATATTATTAATGTTAATGAAATATTGTGAATATGTCAATTAGATTTATTTTATGTTCGTTTTGGAATTTTGTTTAATTGTTTTTGTCTCCTGAATTTACTTTATGATTTGAATATGGTGAAAACAAAGAACCACTTTTCAAGAAAACGAAAACTTGTGAGAAATCGTTACTTTAAGCAATGTTCTTTCAATTATCAATATCATGTTTTTATATCATTAATTTTCATTCCATTTAAACATGCTGCAATGACAATGTTCGTGTAAGTATCTTCAGAACCAGTTGGTAATTCCATAACAAACTTCGACATTATCGAACTATTCTTGTGTATCGAATATTGTTTTGTCATTAGTTATTGTTGAACATACTTTATCAACAATATCAGTTGGGATTCCATCTTTAAGGAACTCGACGAAATTCGAAAATGGAATTTCTTTTGAGAGAACTTTTTCCATTTTACTTTTGATTTCGTCGTTAAGTTGTTCTCTAGTTATAGCATTCGCTTTTATATATTTAAGTAACTCTTCTCTATTAGTTCCATTAAATACTACTTCGCATGATTGGATACATTGTACAATCTCAGTAAATGATGGACGAGCTTTCGGATCGCGATCCCAACAATACGTTATCCCGCATTCCAGGATTAACATCGTTAGGCATTACAGGCCGTATATCGTTTGTTACGACTTGTGAAATGATTTGTGCAGCATCCATCCCATGATATGGAACATGACCTGATGCAAGTTCCTATAGGAGAATACCAAACGCATAAACATCAACTTTAAATGAGTAGTTAGGTGTAGATGATAATATATAAATAAATATAATGAAAATTAATGATATGCAAACATATCTAAAAGAAATTTAATGTTTATTCTAAAAATAGAAAATGGTTTTAATATCGCATATATTTCTTTTTTATTGATATTTTAATATTTCAATTAAATTACATTTGCAAATGTATTTGTGGTTTCTTTTTTGTTTTCATTTTCATTTTCGTATGCACTTTCGTTTTTAATATTTTCTGTTTTTTGTTTCGAATTCGAATCAATAATACGACAAGTAGTGTTATAATAATTAAAAGAATAATAATTGTCGTAATATTATTATCATCAATACTGAGGAATTCATTTAAATTAATATATGCATAGAAATCTGAATAAAAATTATAATATGTATATTCATAACGATTGTGTAATCATAATAAATAAATTTAGTTTCAATATATGAAAACATTAAATTGCTTAAAAAAAATGAAAATGATTTTATTTGGGTTTCATAAATAGTTAATGGATGGGTAATATATACTGAAATGGTTATTATATTAGAAAATGATAAAGTTAAATAACCTTGAAGTAAATTTATAAATGTATTCGACCTAGTGAATGCATTTGATTTACTGAATGTATTTGATTGTTATATATAAATTATTATAAAGTATTCAAAAATAATTTAAATGTATATTTGGTCACTTCAATCATTTTAACGACTTTTTGACCAACAAGAAAACCGCCAATATTGATCGGTAAAATGGAGGAAAGTTCAACAGAGAAATATCAACGCTTAAAAGCTCGTGGTGAATATCTCCAAGCAAGACAGAGAATACTCAACGAAAAAGTAAAGCAAGCTCTGTCTTTATACCAAAAGCTCAACAAACCAGAAAATTTTGAATCAGAACTACAAGAACTCCAATTGCTCTACAATGAACTTTTTTCCTCCATGCAGCATTTTTCAGATGAACTCACATATCCTACTAAAACTCTCATAAATAAACTTCGAGAAGAAATTGATTCACATTCTCGAAAGTTACGTGAAGAATGGAAACCTATTATATCGCAATCCACAATTTAATAAAATATAATATTTAGAGAATTCCTAAGTAACATTCTTCTGGTGTTGATGGGTGTAAATCGGCCGGCAATTCATCACCATTTTCGTTCAAGTCTCCTTTTGTTTTATAATTTTTACCCAAGTATACCTTTTTATCATTTTTATGTTCGTGTTCGAATTCATCTTCAACTGTTGGATAGAAAACCTTATTTTCATTTTCGAAGGAATCAATCTTCTCTTCGATATCGTAAGATCTTCCGATCATTCTAAACACTCTTTTTGTGAAATTTAAAGAATCCGACAGAGTAAATCCTCCAGCAAGTAAAGCCGTATCGTAAAGTAAACGTGCGTCTTCAATAACCGATTTATCCTTTGGATTTTGTTTGATCCTTTCAAATAAATCCTTAACGGTCGGATGGTCAAAATTGACTTCCAAAACTTTGTGATTCATCAAAAGATTTTCATCAAGTTTTGAATCATGAACTGTTTGGGCACGAAGAAGTCTTTCATGACTTGCAGTGTAGCCGTAGTTTGTTGATGTACAAACTGCAGGCGTCGTTTTTAATCTTTTACTAAGAATTAAATTTTCCATACGTTCACCGATTACATGTTTAAACCAACGAACATACCGATTAAATAAACGTTGAGAGATATTAAATCCACTTACATCTTGAACTTTATCATCAACATTTCTATCATCATTCCGTTCAGGATTATACAAAGGAATACCTTCAAATTCTTCCAAACGTTCAAAACAATGTACGTCAATAGGTTCAACAGCAAATAATATTTCAAAGCCTTTATCTAAAAGATCTTCAATATATGGCGAATCTAAAGCTTCTTCAACAGAAGAAGAACCAATCCAATAAATATCTTCTTGACCTTTTTTCATTCTTTTAACGTAATCGCTAATTGTTGTTAAGTTATTCGGTGAGTAACTTGAATAAAACATTAATAATCGACTTAAAGATCTCTTATTTGATTCATCTTCGATAACTCCATATTTAATATTACCACTATACTTAGAATAAAAGTCAGAATATTTCGCAGGTTCATTAAGAAACATATTCCTAAGCATTGATAATATTTTGGATGTAATTCTTCGCTTGATTAGTTTCAACGCATTCATCTTGATTAAACGGTCTCTGTCGACGTTTAATGTCAAATCGTTGCTATCAATTACTCCTTTAACGAAATGCAAATATGTTGGTAATAATTCATCTTTCCATTCATCGGAGACTAGAACTCTTTTAACATAAAGTCGTACATTACGGGTAATTTCGGAAAAAAGTTGATCAGATGGAGGTGGAACTGATGGTATGAAGAACAAGCCATTAAATATAACACGTCCCTCTGCTTTAAAATGTGAGTATGTTAATGGTCCACGTGGTTCTTTGAAAAACATTTTGAAAAATTCTGTATAATCACTTTCACTAACTTCATCGGGTTCACGTAACCAAATTGGCTTTCGATCATTAATTTGTATCCATTGCCAAATACGCTTTTTGACAATATTAGTTTTGCCTTTTTGTTTCGAATCATGTTCAATTACTTCATTATCATCGAAAACATTTTCGTTTTCTTCGGATTCTTCAACAAATGTGTCTTTGTAATGCCAAATTTTAACTGGAAAATCAATAAACATCGAATAATGTCGGATGATAGAAATGAGTTTATCTCGATCGACATAATTATACGCATTACTTTTAAGATGAAGAATGATAGATGTGCCTCTTCCAAGTGTAACACCTCGTGGATCTTCAACGACTGTGAATTCGGATGATGCATCACTTTCCCAAATATATTGTTTACTGCTGTTATTGCTTTTGGATATGACAGTGACTTTGTCTGCAACTAAAAAAGATGAATAAAAACCAACACCAAATTGCCCAATGAGATTTGTATCACCTGATTGGAGCATTTTTTGAAATTCACTTGTACCAGATTTGGCAATTCGACCTAAGTTTTCTATAAGTTCTTCCTTGGTCATGCCTATCCCAGTATCAGTGATTGATAATGTTTTTTGTTCTTCATTGACGTCAATAAGAATTTCTAAATCTTTGGATCCTGTTTCAAAAATTGATGGATCTCTGATTCCTTGAAATCTAATTTTGTCAAGAGCATCATTTGCATTTGAAATTAATTCACGAAGAAACACATCTTTATTTTGATACAATGAATCTATAAGAATGTTAAGTAACTTATTGACATCTGCTTGATAAGAATGTGCTTCGTTGTTTGTTTTAATTTGTGATAATTGAGCTTCAGTAAAATTATATTCTAGGCGACTTCTAAGTCCATCATCAATGTACTCAACATTTTTGACATCTTCTTTTGGTTTCTTACATAAAGATAACCAAAAGAAACAAAAAAACATTAAAAATATAATTGGTCAAACGGTTAATTTTACAACAATATTTAATAATAATTTTATAATTTATAGTTCTTGGTCCTTATCTTCAGATACTACATATTTCCCAACTTTTTTAAACACCTTTAGGACGTTTAGATGAGCCTTCATTTGATTTATCTTAAATGATTTCTTTTGAGCTGATTCAATTAATCTTTGATATTTGTTTATATCATTATCCAATATTTCTTCTCCATTTCTTAATAAACGTTTCATTACTTTCAAATATTCATTAGTATTTTGGATAGATTTTACTTTCATAATAATTGGCATCTTGATAGGATTTGTCATAAACTCTTCGACAAGTGGGAAAACAGATGGAATTGTACCGTATTCATCATTTAGTTCTCCATTTGATTTGAAATATGTTCCAAATTGCTCGTTTGCGAACTGAAGCATTTTGGGAAAAATTCGTTCTTTTAGGTAATCAAAACTCTTTTTTCCATCATAAGCTCTGATTATAGGTATATCATCAACATTATTTGAAATACAAAGGTCAGTGTATGCTCTACAATCAACATAGCCTACTCCAAAATTTTGATAATTTCGAAATGTAAATGCAAGTTCCTCTATTTGTGGCAATACTAATTCTGATTGACGAGATTTTAAGTCAAGAAATGCAATTAATGATTTGCTTCGAGAAAATACATAGTCTGAAAAATTAGATGGATCAAGATACTCATAATTTGTATGTGTATAATTTCTTTTGTGATTTGTATTGCGCTCAATAAAGCCAATAATATCAAAAGCAATTGGCTCACCATAGAATATTGTGTGTGGAGAAGTGACGAATTTGATTACTTGACTTTCATATATAGAGTGGTTATGACAAAAAAGCTCACTGTCATTACAATTAACATAATAAAAGTCAACTGATGGGAAAAGTGTTGATGCTATTTCAAATTCTTCTTTTGCATTATAAATTGTTTCAGAATAAAAACTTTGAAACAGCGCAATTGACGGCTGATTAAATGGTTCCGAATATGTGTCTACGTTGTATTCATGAAATTTTAAAAATAAGTTAAAAAATAAAAAGAGAAAAAACATTTATGATTTTCACTAACATTTGATCGTTAAAAAAAAGAAAAAACTAAAAGATTAAAGATTAAGAAGTTTCAACCATAACAAAATTATACAATGATTTAATTAATGATTGTAACCAAATAAACTAGTTTTCATATTGAATTTAATCAATTAATTCATTCATGAAAATCAACTGAAATATGTTATGCCCTTCAAATACTGATGATTTTTTCTTATGTGCTATAATTTTTTTGTAATATAGTTTTCAGAAAACACCTTACATCTTTGTTTTTCTCACATTAAGGAAGAAATGTGATATGACATAAAAATAAACGTAAATCAACAAGGAGAATAAATGGAAAAGAAATGGAATGACAATGCAGCAGGTGTAATATATAGTTGTACAGATGTTTTGGAAAAATTTGCAGCTCTTTTAAAAAATGATATTACAATGATCGCAGAAAAGGAAAGATCACTTGGATATCTCAATGAAAGCATGAGTGATATTTTTTCTGATTTAACAATTAATCAATATCCCAAAGCAAAAGAAGTTTTAAATGCATTTATAAATTCATTATCACAGATTGAATTTGGTCGCAAAGTTATGTATCAACGTTCTCATCAATTGGCACAATCTTCGTTTACATCAACTCTCGACCTAGCAAAAAAAGCAAAATCATTACTCAAGGAACGAGAAGCATCTTTATCGAAATACATGCAAGTTAAAGCAGCCAAAGAAAAATCAACAAAACCATCAAGCCAGCTTGACGAAAAGCTTACGGCATCAAAAACATCATTTCAAGCGGCAAATGCGCAAGCGATCCAAGCTACCAGTACTTTTACTAATCAATTACATCGCGATCTAATACTTACGTTATCATCCTTTGCACATGCTCAAATGGAGTTTTATGCGAGGGAGATTGAAGTATGGTCGAAAACAATTGAAGCAATTGACAAAAATACAATCGACGATGATACAGAATCAATTGTTAATAGCTTCCAAGCATCTTTCCGTCAGAGGCGTCAATAAACTATAAATGTTTTTTTATATATTAAATTTTCAAAATTTTGAAGGCCAAAAAACGTTCGCAATTTTCAGCGTCGGTTTGGCGATTTTTGAAAGGGATGTATTTGAATGAATTTCAAAATCAAAACGTATGAATTTTGACACTTCATCCATGAATGAACTTATCCCAACCGAGGAAGAAGTCAAGCAGTTCCGAGACTCTATACGCATAGTGAAAGGCCAGAAAAAGATAAAAATGATAAATTCCGTATTTTTATGCTTAAATTTCACCAGAAAATATCCATGTACAATTCCCTTGGTTGGAGCTTTTTGGATCGGAACTAATAGCTTCTTAATCAATTCTAGAATCTTTGGTCAATTTACAGGAAGAAAACCTAATAGTATTAATCGAAATTTTAGAGAACATAACTTTTGCCAAAAAAAACTTTCTTACATTGAAAGAGAAGAAATAAAAAGGCAAATTCCTTCAGCTCAAATGTTCGATCTTTCAGGTTGGATTAAAAGATGGGCAAATAACTTTTCAGTTTTAACAACAGAGCAAGAAACAATAGCATGGACCCACTGCCCTTCAAAGAAGCAAAAAACAACAGCAACAATACCATGCAAAGTTTCTAATACTAATGAAAATCCTCCTCAAGAGACCAAACCAACTCCAAACGTTCAGGCACCTGAACCCTCCGGTTTTGTTTGTAATTTTGATATTCCAGGACTTAATTTTAATGATATATTTTTCGAAAAAATGGATGAAAGCATATGCTTTGATTTTTATAATTAAACTATTTTTAATACTAGCATTGCCTTCTTGAGAACAATTCTTTTTTTGGAATATCATTTGAAGAATTATTCTTGAAAAAAACAAAAACAATAAAAACGTTTTGAAAATGAATTTACATAATATGTTAAATTTTTCTATGAACGATACCAAATGTCATCCCTTCTCAATAAGATAATATTGCTAATTGGTGCAGCAGTACTTCTTATTGCCGGTTACATAGCATACACATACTCTGGACAGACTATAACAGAACAATTTGAGGGATCAATTCCATTTATTTGGAACCGAAATGTTAATCTTACAGTCGCTCAATATACTGAAGCACGCCCTTCGCCTTATATACTTCTCCTTGGTGGTGGATATCAAAGTGGAAAATCACGTCTTATTGAAGTTCTTGCACAAGAAAAGATTGAAAACGGTCGTTTTGTAATAAAATTTGATGCTGCTGAAGCCAAAAGTTATGATGACTTCCTGTCCATTCTAAAATTAGCAATTTCCAATGGACTTTCATATTTCAAGATGTATGGATCAGCAAATTCACTTCTTCGTGCATCTGAAAAACTTGACCCTTCAAGCAAAGGTTCATCGACAAATGTTGACAATGCAATTTCCCGAATATATTCTATATTTTCAAAATTAATAGATTCAATTACAGAAGAACACTTTTCTACCGAAAGCGTTCAAAAATTCTTTAAATATCTCGAGTTGATATCAGAAAACCTTCGACCAATTATCTTTATCCATAACTATGATTCCATCAAATCACTTAATTCAACCTTAATTCCAAAAATCCTCGACTCATTATCATCATATCTCTCTCGCCGTAATAACTATGAACAAACCATTCCAGTTATACTCGAAATTAAGAATTCATTATCACTCATCAATTTGACAAACTCGGATATCTTTGAGTACTTTGAAATGCCAGAACTTGAAAACACACAGCAACACTATACTGTAGAGCATCAAATTTTCACTGCGCAACAACTTCGTAAAATCATTGGAACATTTGGAGCTCATGCAGGTTCACTCGCGAAAGCATTTGAAGACAGAAGGTTTGGGATAACAATTGATGATTCTATATCGAATCAGATTGCCAAGATAAGTAAAATTGTGAAAGCAGCATCAGAAGGACTTAACGAGAACAGTACAAAGATGATTTGTACAAAAGAAATTTGGAATTTTGATGTGTTCCAAATTGATCAGTTTAGAGAACTGATCGAAGAAGAGATGTTGTACATTACGAAGTCATTGGATCTTAAATTTGCAAATAAAGCTGTCAGAAACTCATTATGTAAAGAATGAAAATAAATTTATTTTTGTTGATCTACCAAAGAAAAAACAAAAACAACAAAACTTCATCACGCCGTTTGAATTCTGAGGGATTTCCCGCAAAACAGTGATCAAAAAGTGGAATTTTTCTGGATGTAAATCATTTAAGATGGCATGGGTCCTGGCATCTCAGATTCAAATAACTCCATTGAAATTTTTCGAAATTTTCAATGGAAAAAATTGCCAGTTATAAATCTACAAAAACGAACAACCAAGAGCTCACATGGTCATATAATTGGCAATCCACATTATGCAAAAAACAAATACACAAAAGCGAGTTTGTTAATTTTGCGTCAAAAATTCGAAACTTCAACTTACAAGTTTTAAAGATGTGATTCAATCAGTATAATAATCCGTTCCTGAGGCTAATTTGGAAACCAACAACCACAAAGAAAAACACCAAAATGTATTTTAATGTTTTAAGTGGTCAAGCACACTTGTAAATTTACATTAACTATTAAGAATTTTTTTATCCAATAGATCTCAAGGATTGTCAATTTACTACATTGATTTAGAAGTTTGATAATCATCAAAGTTAAAAGATCAAAGATTCAGTTTCAATGAAATCTGATTAAAGGTATCCTTAATAAATTAATAATGATTCAATTCGTGCTTCTAAGCAAGAACCTTAAACCATAGCTCAAAACTGGAACATATTTTTAATTTGATTTTTTAATTAACTGATTAAAAAAAAAAAAAAAACATGCAAGCTCAAAATTAAAGCGTTGCACTTGTAATAAAAAAAAAGAAAATATTCCAGAATAACTTCATTTTATTATCAATTAAGAAAATCAAAGCTTTGGGCATGCTGCAGGAGGTGGGGGAGGTGGTGGTGGTGGTGGTGGAGGTGGTGGTCCTGAAGCCTTTTCACCGCCGCCACCGGCATTTCCATCATCAGTTTCCTTGCACATTCTAAAATGATTTTAAGGCGGCCACGGTTCATTCAACCGTTTATTCCTTTGAATTTTTGTTTGTTTTATATCATGTATGTGAAGTCAGTAATTCAAAAAGTTATGCTTTTTCAGATGGTTACATCCCCACTTCACTACATTTGGACAACCGTTTGCAACAAACCCTATCAAACTTTCGTTTTAACGTTCACCGATGAAGCTTCGGTTTGTCATATTTTTGGCGCCAAAACGTTCCGCGAAAAAATGTCAAATTTGATTTGTCTTTTACGGTATGATCACTTTTTCAATGCTTAATTTGACAGAATTAAAAATCATCATGCCCTTGATTGTTGATTGCATAAAATATCAAAAACAAAGAGGTTAACTCGAATTTACATAACATGTTGTATTTTCCACAATCTTCTCTCTGATGTGATATTTTATGTAGTAAACATTTTTTGTTAAAGAACAGAAATGGTAAATAAATAGTGATTTAGACACTTAAGAATATCTGAATAACTTTTTTTAAGGCTTTTAAACATTAATATGTTACTCAAATAAAAATTATTATTTTTTTTAATATTTGATGTGCAAAATTAGCCAAACCATTCTGTCTTCTCTAGACATGTAGTTTAAAATTTCCATGTATAATTGTGGATCAGTAATTATTCTTTCTTTGATGTTGACATTGAAAGCATATATTAACATGTTCTTATTTCCGTACCACAGGAAGTTATAAAATAATCAACTGACCTTTTATCAAAAAAGACCTGTGTTCTTCTTTTTTTTAAAAAAAAAGAGCACGTTTATTAATTTTAGTAACGTATTTGTGAAGACGTTTATTTCCATTCCAAGTAAGAAATAGGAATAAAAATTTATGTGTGCATACAGACCAAAAGATGATGGATTAAATGTCAATTTAACTGGAAAGAATCTTGTTCGTCATCCACCAAAAACACCAATGAGTTCGAGAAAATCAAAAAATCCAATTTTTGATGCTTCTTCTGTTGAAAAGCAAAGCGAAATATTTGATATCACATATCCTGGAGGGGATGAAGGAAGTCAACTTCTCACACAAAAAAATCCTACATTATTAGCACTTCGAAATCAAAATACAATTCGACCAAAAACGGCATTACAAATTGCACGTGATAAAAAACGGATCAAAGAAGGCGAAATTGTTTCACCACGTGTAACAACATCACTTCTTAACAAGCGAGCACAAACATTAACATTTATAACACGGCAATTTCCACAAGAAAACAAAACTGAAGAACTTTCATTAGATTTTCCAGAAGACCCAATCGCATATTTTAGCAAAAGGAAAGATGGAACAGGACATCGTTTTATTTATTTAAATTTTGTTGATAATCGTAATTCACCAAATTTTAATCCATATAATTTAGAAAGGGTAAAATTTTCTGATATTGAAGAAGAATATTTTACAATGTCTAGTGAAGGTATAACACATTTTAAACCAAACGGAAATACAGAACATATTTCATTAGATCAATGGTCATTTGAAAGTAATATATATTCAACGATTCGAAAGTTAAAATTTTTTTCGCAATTCTTTTATTGGAAGCCATTTAAAATCTGGAAAAAATTTGTAATGAAACAACGATTTAATCAAATATCATATTCCATTCTAACAAATCCATTATTTGAACAAAGCAAATTTTTTAATTCCGAAATTATTATTCGTTCTATGTATGGTGATCCTGAGTTTTCTAATACATTAGAAGAAATGGTATTAAAATATCTTTTAGCATTTTATCCACAAAAGAAATTTACGCTTGAGAATTATTATTTAATAGTTGAAGAAAACACAAACACATTAAAGAAAATATATTCGAATTATATAACGAATATTGAAAATGAAATATTAAAATTGGATTCATTAATTAGAGATCCACGTATATTACAAGTAAAAGATTCGGATTTCCCTGAAATCAAAAGAAGAAATCCAAACTTAAGTCAAATAATGATATTAGAGAAAAAGAAAGCTAAGAAAAGAGTTGAAATAACAAAAACAGTAAATGAACAAATATTAAAACTCGGATTATTTATTCGAAACATTGATTATTTCTTACTTGAAACTTTATCGAAATCATTACTTAAATCATGGGTTCAATCTTCTGATTATATATCACAAGATATGTCATCTGTTTTTCAAGTAAAAGTTTCATTTTCGAATGATGGTAAAGTTATACTTTCACCAACAATTGATGAACTTATTAAAGCGATTCATGAGACATTAAATGATTCGATAATTACATTAAATGAATTACCTCGAATTATATATTCGATTAAATTAAGACCGCATATACATGAATCACATCCGAATTTAATGGATTTGTTTGATAATGGACCAAATTTGAAACAAATAATTTCACATTATAAAGAATTCCAAATAATTGAAGAAAACATATTAAAAATTATAAATGAATCTTATGAAGAAGCTAATAAAGCATCACAACGATTTTTAAAATTATATCCGATATATGAACTTGGACAAAAATGGAATTTTAATAATTATGTTAAAACTCGAAATGGAAAATCAATTAAAGATTTCACTAAAATAATTCCTTGTGAAATTGGTTTTAATATTAATTTTGATGATGAACCAATTGTTAATATTAATGAAATTAAAAATGATATTAATCTTTTACATCAATATGAAATTGATAATCAAACATTTAAATTTAATACTATTCATGGAGCTATTTATGTAAATACTAAATCATTACGTGATGAACTTAACCCAATTCCTAAGAAAACATTAAAAGTTTTAACAGATTCATTAAATATTTTATGTAAAGATAAAATTTTAAGAATTCAAAACGCATTTGTATCATTTGGTAAAGAATTAAAGAATTATCCA
The DNA here is from genome assembly GCF_020186115.1 of Histomonas meleagridis. Lineage (NCBI taxonomy): Eukaryota > Parabasalia > Tritrichomonadida > Dientamoebidae > Histomonas > Histomonas meleagridis. Next base: position 751,082 of record NW_027150746.1, read on the forward strand.
AAAACTTTAGAACAATTTATAATATTTTGTGAATTAATTACAAAAGCAAAAAATGTTGTAACGAATTTTAAAGAAGAAATTTCATTTATTGATGATATTAATAATTTATTTGAAGAATATTTAACGAATTCTACTTCTGAACAACCAAAAACTTCATTAACATATCAAATGGAATTATTTTTAACTTCAATAAATAATGCAAATGAAATTAAAGAACAAAACATTCAAACGTTTATATTACAATTACAAGATTATATAACAAAATTAGAAATAAAATTACAAAAATATTTAAATGTTATATCAAATCATCCGAAATCTATAATTGAAACGGATATTGATAAACTTCAATTAAATATAAAACAAATTAAAGTAAAAATACAAAACATTACACCGAAAATTAAACAATGTATACATTTCCAAGAAGTATTAAATGTAAACTTTTCTGATTTTACATTATTAAATGATATTAATGAAATGATTAACTTCACTGAGAAACTTTATATATGTATTAAGTTATATAAACAAATAGAATCAAATTCATTACGAATACAATTCTCAAAGATTAACATTGAATCGTTTATAACAAATGTTAATAAATTAAATGATGAAATTAATGAAATAAATTCACCAAAAATTAATTCATTATTACTAAAAGATTTACAAGAAAAATTGAATATGTTATATATACATATTGAACAAATTCGTTTATTATCTACTTCTAAAATGCAAAAACATCATTGGGAAGAATTATTTCAACAATGTGGAATATCGAAAGATATTTATCATAATGATATTAGTCTTGAAGAAATTATTTCATTAGGCTTATTAGAAGAACAAGATAAAGTTCGATTACAAACTTCAACTTCATATAATGAATCACAAGTTGAAGATGAATTACATCAAATTCAATCGATTTGGTCAACAATTAAATTACCAATACTTGATGGCCAAACTAAAAATGAAGAATCATTATTAATTAATGATATTAATCCTTTATTAATCCAAATTAATGATTCATTAATATCATTAAAAAGAATTAGTTCACAACCATTTGTTAATTGTATACAAGATCAAGCGAAAAAATTACAAAATTCACTCGAAAATGCAATTTTGATATTAGAAGAATGGAAATCATTTCAACGAAATTGGATATTATTAACTTCTTTATTTATACATGAAGATGTAAAAAGTTTACAAAATGAATATAATCGTTATTTATGGGTAAAGAAAAGATGGGTATCAATTATACGTCATTCGATTAAAGATTTAACATTATTAAAAGTTTGTTCATATCCTTCATTATTAGAAATAATGAAAGAAAATGTTATTACATTAGAAAATATAATTTCTTCATTTGATTCATTCATCGAAAATAAACGAACTTTAATTCCTCGTTTATTCATAATAGGTAATAATGATATTTTAACATTATTATCATTTTCTAATATGGAAAAAGTTCGAGATATAATTTCAAAATTATTCATGAATATGATTGATATAGAAATTAATCAAAAAAATGAATATAAAAATCGTTTTCAAATCTCTGGATTAAAAGGTAAAAATTTGGAAACATTTAATTTTTCTAAAGTTGTATCTATTCAAGGATCAATAAAGAATTGGTTTCAAAATTTACAAGATTCAATGAAACATAATTTTATAGAACAAGTTACAACTAAATTAAATCAAATTAATATTAAGAATTTAAATGATATAAAATGGATATTTAATACACATTCACATGTTTTAATGATATGTTTAAACATAATTATTAATAATGAAATCGATGATTTATTAAATCAATCTGAATCAATTAATCATTCATTTTCACGATTTTTAAATTTAATTAATAATTTTTATAATGAAATACTTTTATTATTAAGAAATCCGAAAATGACTTCATTTGAACGAAATAAAATCGAATTTGTATTAAATATATTCCAAAATTATATTGAAGTATTAAGACAACTTAAAGAATATTCTTATGAAATGATAATATATAAACGTTTTCCAAGATTAATATTTAATTCACAAGAACAAAAATTATTAATTTCTATAAATGATGAATCTTATGAATTTGGTTGGGAAATTTGGGGTGATATTCGACAATTCATATTAACTCCATCAATATTTAATAGTTATATTAATATTATCAATGAAAAAAATCCTATAATTATTGGCTCTTTATTAAATGGTCGATCTTTAATAGTTGAAAATATTTCGACATTATTTGGTCGATTTTTATATCAATTTCCTTCTTTACCTAATCTTCATGAAAAATTAATTTCTCGAATCTTTCAAGGTATAAATTTAATGGGTTCATTTGTTTTGTTTACTGATATAGATAAATTAAGTATAAATAATTCATCGAAAATTTGTGATTATTTATATACAATGACAAATAATATTTCATCGAATTATAATAATAAATTATTAATTAATAATAAATATATTGATATTAATCAGAATTCAAGAATATTCTTTTTGAAAAATTCTTCAAATAAATCCGAAAATTTCGCTTCTACAAATTTATTTTCTTCATTAAAACAAATCGTTTTAGAGAAACCAAATCATAAAATATTAATTGAAATTAAGTTAAATTTAATTGGTTTTAATAATATTGATTTATCAACGAAATTTTATATATCTTTAAAGACAATTATTAATATGTTTTCGAATTATTTAAAAACAACTTCAATATTTATACATATACAAAAGATTTTTAATGTTTTGTTCGAAATATTTAATGAAATGAATGATAAATCATTCAAAAAGTTCTTTGATTCTAATTCATTAAATGAAGAATATTGTATTTGTAGAACTTTATTTATATATTTCTCCAAACTGATTCCGAAAACAGAAGAAAATTCTTTAATTACTTTATTATATGGAACCTTTCCATTATTTGATGAAATTGAAATATTTAAAATTAATATAATTAATCCGAATTTGTTTAAAGAAGAAACTTTAATTCATATATTTAACTCTTCATTTAATATAATTGAACAAAATAATAATATTTTATTTGATTATATTAAACAACAAACGTTAAAATTGTTTTTATTACTTAAAACTTATAAATGTGTAATAATTTATGGTCCTCCTAATTCAGGTAAATCAACAATTATTAAATATTTGCAAAAAACTATCAAACAAATTCCAAACATGAATAATATTAAAAAAGAAAAAATATTTCATCAAGTCGATCAATTAAAAGAAATTTTCGGTCATTTCTCAATGAATTCAACAAATAATTTAATATATAAAAACGGGAAAATAATTTCTTCGATTAATCATTTAATAGAAAAAGGTAAAAATCATCAAAAAATTTTAATTTTTGATGGTCCAATTTCATATAAATTTCAACAATATATTTCACAATTTGTATCACAAAAGAATTTGATTGTAACAAATTCTTTAGATACAATTGATAATGATTTTAATATTATTATCGAAACTAATGATATATCACAATTAAATCCATCGCTTTTACAATATTCAGCTTTACTTCCAATGGAAATTATACAAAAAGATGAATTTTCGATTGATGAAATAATAAATTCAAAATTAATTATAAGAAAATATATAAAAAATTTTTCGTCGGATTTGTTAGAAAATGTTTTTGAAGAAACTTTAAATCAAATAATTAAATACATTTGTCAAATTGATAATTTCGCTTATTGTTTAAATAAAACTAAAATTATGGAATATGGAAATGTTTTAATTTCTATTAAATTCCCAATTTTAACAGCAATTTTGTTGAATGATTTAATAGAAAATAATGATATTAATATAAATGATAAAGAAAAACTTAAAATTGGAATTTGTTTTTGTGCTTTTAAAGTGTATAGTTCAATTCTTGATGAGAATAATCTTAAAAAATTCGATATTTGGATACAAACAACTTTTAATATAAAGTTAAAAGATAACTCAACATTACAAACATATCAAATATATAAAAATGAGTTTGCAACATTAAATTTAGATGTTAATAATAATATTATAAACGAAAATAATAAATTATTAATAAATAATTCGAATTTTGTTATTCTTAAATCAATGTTTGACTTATATTTGAAATCAAATCAAAATGTTTTGTTCTTTGGTGAATATAGTAAAAAAACGTTTTTAAAGTTCTATTTTAAAGAGAAACAAAATTATTTTCCAATTTATATATATTCAAATGAATTAAAAACATTTAAATCAATTTGTAACTTCATTAAAATTCATTCGAATTTAATTGAAAAATTCAAAAATTTAAATAAACAAATTGTTTTAATATTTGAAGACATCAAACAAAATGATTTACATATAATCGAATTCATTCGAATGATAATAAAAACTAAAAAATTGAAATTTTATTCAAACTCTGATCCATATCAATATAAAACAATTGATTTAAGTGATTTTTCTATTATTGTAACTACTAAATCGATTGAAAATCTTCCAATTCGTTTTATTAGTTTATTTGCACCTATACAAATCTATAAATATAATATTGTAACTATAAAACATATAATAAATACAATTTTAGAATATTATAATGTTTCGAGTGAACTTTCGATTGATTTAAATCAATTTATTGAAAATTGTTTGTTAGAAATTAATGAGTTTCCAAATGATATAAATTTAATATATAATATAATTTATCCAATTTGTTTAATGAATGAAAAAAGTTATCAATCTGATAAAGATATTGAATTAGTATTACGTACATTAATATTTAGTTTAAATGTTAATATATTTTCTAATAATAAAAAGTTAATTAAACCAATTAAGAAAATATTTAATAAAATTTTCGATAATAAATTTGATGATTATAATAAAATTAATAATAATGAAATATTTTATAATGAATTTACTAATAATAAAGAGAATAATGAATTAAATACAAATTGTGTTACACATCAAATGAATTATCTGATTGAAGAACTTGAATTTTATGAAAATTCTTATAATAGTTCTACATTAGAACAAATTACATTAAAATTTTATCCAAATATTGTAAAGTTATTTTCATATTTACATTACATCATTACATTTCCAAGTTCCAATGCAATATTAATAGGCAAAAATGGATCTGGAAGAAGTTCATTAATAAAATTAATTACGCATATGTTAGATTATGAATTTATCGAAATATTTCATAATACTTTTTCATTAATCATTAAAGATGTTATCTCTAAATGTATTTTTTTAAAGAAAAAATGTGTTTTATATATAAAACAAACGAATAAATTTACAAAAGAATTTAATACTTTAATTCGATTTATTAAAACAAAAGATTTCTCAATATTTTATACTGATACACAACTTAATCAATTATATGATAAGTTTTCTAATGGACAAGCAATAAAACCAGAACAAAAATTAATAATATATGAACAAATTCGAAATTTATTAAATTCGAATTTAAATTTTGTATTATCATTAAATGAATATGTAAAAATTGATATTAATAATACATTTTATATTAAATTTAATGAATTTAATACTAAAAATATTCTTAATGCTATAAAACAATCTTTGAAACCACAAACATATTCAAATGTATTTGGAGATTATTATCAACAAATTCCTTTATTACTTGAACAAATTCATCAAATTACAAAAGAAAGTAATAAATTAATTAGTACGAATCATTTCTTTGACTTTTTAGATAATTTCATTATAACATTAAATGATAATTATCAAAAATATTCACAAAAAACAAATAATATGGAAAACGCATTACATTTTATCTTTAATTTAAAGGAACAATTACAAAATGTGCAAAACAAAATTAATGAAATTAAACCAAATCTTAAAGAAATTAATATAACAATTAATAACAATGATCAAAATGAAATATATCAAAAACTTATCAAAGAACAAAAACTAATTGAACAAGTTCAAATTAATGAATTTCAAAATATACGAAATGTTTATAATAATAATTCATCAAAATCATTAAAGTTATTATTAGAAATGATTTGTATTCTTATTAATTATGATGAAAAAGATTTAATTAATGATAATTTTATACAAATTATATTAAGTAAAATTAATTATCATACAATATCAAATACAATTATAGATAAAATTGTTCCATATTTCGATAATTCAAATTTAAATTCAAATGAATTATTTGATATTTCACCAATTTTAGTAAACATTTATAATTGGATTAAATTAATTTGTGAATATAAAATAAACGAAACTAAAACAAATGAAATTTCATTTTCAAATACTGAAGCAGAAAAAGAATATGAAAAATATAATACTAAATTAAAGATTATAAAAAATATCCTTCAAAACACTGAAATTCTAATTGATAAATGGAATACTGAATTAAACACTTCAAAGAAAGAAATAATAATTGGCGAATCACTTTTATTTTCATATTATATAACATATTGTGGAATATTTAATCAAACTGAAAAAGTTGAAATGTTAAATAAAGTGATAAATGAAATTAAATTAATTGGATTATCAATATCTAATGAAGAAAACATGTTTAATATTATAAATGATCGATTCTTAATACAAAATAATAAAAATAATTTTGTTAATATTGAACAAACTTATGTATTTGACGCTATGTTTGATTTATATCATATTAAATCAACAATTAGAATCCCATTAATTATCGATTCATCAGGTTTTATCGAACATTATTTTATAAAACAAGAAAAAAATGTTATAACAATATCACAAACATCTGAAAATCTTGAATCAATAATATCTACTTCAATAGCAGAAGGTAAAACATTACTTTTATTTGATGTTGATTATTTACATCCATTAATATCGTCGATTTTAACATTTTATCGAAACGGATCCAAATTAACAGAAATTAAAATCGGAAAAAATATTATTAAATATAATCCAACGTTTAAGTTATATTTATTTACTAATATACGAAATATTTTTAATATACCAAACGATTTATTTATTAATGTAACTGTTATTAATGTTAATTCATCATCAATTAAAGCAATGAAAACTTTACTTACGTATAATTTTGTTGAAAAATTTGAACCTAAATCACTATCGAAACTTACTTCTTCTAAAAGATTATTAATCGAAACAAGAACAAATCTTTATCAATATGAAAATGAATTAATTGAAACATTAACAGATATAAATCTTAATAATAATAATTTTGATTTTATTGAAAACGAAAAAGTTATTAATGAAATTGTTCAACAAAAAGAATTTTATTTTAAAGCATTAAATAATTATAATGAAATAATCGAAATCAAAAATCAAATTTTAAATATTGTAATGCCATATAAATCAATTATTAAATATTTGTTAAACTTTTGGAAAGCGATTTCTATTTATTTAAGTTATATATCAAATTCGAATACTTTTATATATACAACATTTTCAACTGTTATTACAACTTCATTACAAATTACTGATATAACAAAAGAATTTTTAGGTGATGAACAAAAATTACAAAATATTAAAGAATTAATTACTAAACAAATATTATCTTGGATAATGTCTTCATTATCATTTAATGATTCGATTATATTTTTGTTCATTGTTTCATTTTTAAATTTTGTTTCATTGAAAAAAGTGAATTTAAATGATTTGAAATTAATAATTAATCATATAAAAGATGAACTTAATTCGAAATGTGATATTTCAACTAAAAAAATAATTTTCGGTGAACCTTTAGAACATTTAAAATTTACAAATATTCGAAATGTATTTGATTTAATTCAACGATTTATAAGTATTAACTTTGGTAATGATTTTGTAAATTATTTGCCATTCTTTAAAGCAGAAGAAATTATATCACAAACTTATTCGATTCCGACAATAATTTTCTATAATAAAATAAATCCTTTACCATTAATATCATATTATTTATCAACAAAAACTAATAACATTGATAACATTGAGTTTATTACATTATATAATGATTATAATCAATTAAAACTAATAAAAAGTTTAATAATTTCATCTGAAAATCATGGAAATTTAATTATATTAAATATTCCAAAGAATTCTGAAATAATAAATGAATTCTTATCGAATATATATCAAACTATATTAAATACTTCATTACATATTAACTTTCGTTTAATTATTTGCTATAATAATCAAATTTCGAATATATATTTACCACATAATTTGATATTAAACTCTAAAAAATTATATTCATTCGAATTCCCTTCAATTCGTCATCAAGTTTTATCTATTTATCATCATAATTCTTATGTTATTCGATCGAATAATAATCCAAGTGCTATTAAATCGATTGCTTATATGTTAACTATACTTTTGTCACAATTAAATTATCGAAATTTTGTAAAACAAATTTCATTTTCTAATTTGTTCGTATATGTTAATGATTTTGATTTCCAAAACATGATAAAAATCATAAAAAATTTAATTGATAAACAACCTAAAAATATACCAATGAAAATAATTCGAGATTTTATTTATTCATATTTAAGTTCAAAAGTTTTTGATAAATTCGATAAAATGAAAATGAAAATTATTGTTTATAATTCTTTTGTTCCTGAGTTATTAAATGAAAACTTTAAATATTGTAAAGGTTTCATTGATTGTGATAAATATTCGATACCTTTAAATGTACCAATTTCTGTTTATATAAATTGTGCACAAAAATTACCTGTTTTCCCTTATTGTGATGGCCTTTTAATGCAAAGGAACTCTTCTTCATGTTTTAGAGATTATTCATTTTCTAAATGGATATCAATTGAGTTAATAAAACTTATAAATTCATCGAAAATAAAATTTGATTATAACATAAAAGAAAAATTAGAAAATTATTTGAAGTTAATTCCTGATAAAATTGGTATAATAAAACTTAATTCATTTAAATCTCCAACACTTTTAGTATTAAAAGATGAAATATTACAATTTAATGAATTAATTAATGAAATAAAAATTAGTTTAATAAGTTTCGATAATAATAAAAATGGTTTTAAATTTATTATATATGAAAAAATTCCAAAAATTTGGATTAAAAAATCGGGTTATTATATATCGAAATCAACAACAAAATTCTTGAAATATTTAAATGATAAAAGAAATTATTTGTTTGAACGATCTGAAAATAGATCAATGAATATAATAAATGTGAATTTGTTTAATAATATTCGAAATATTTTATATGCTTTGATAACTGAATATTTATTAAATAATAAACAATTAAATGGAAATGTTTTGGAAATAGAACTAATTCCTTTAAATGAGAATAAAATAATTGATGATGATAAAACATTTATATTAAGAAATTTGTTGTTATGTTTTGCTAATATAGAAAATAACGAAATAAAAATAAATTCGAATTCTGTTCCCGTAATAAATGTCGGAGATATAAAATGTAACGTAAGAAAACAAATGCAAAACGAAGAAAAATTATGCGTTTGTCCATTGGTGAAAACTTTAAATTGTGGAAATGTTAAAAGTTTTACTGATGGTGAAAACGATAATTTAATTTGGAATTTAAAGTTCAAAGGCGAAAATGAAGTGCAAAATAATTTGATTGCTAATAATACAATGTTCGTTTGTCAGATACCAGAAACTTTTAGTTTGTAAATATTTATGTATATAATTTTTTTCTTATGTTTTTGAAAAATGAATTTTGTATTGTTACTTAAACAAAAAAGCATCAATTGATGTTGATACCAAAAATGTTGATTTATTTGTTATAATTCCGAGATATTTTAAAATATTATTTGGAATTTATTTAAATTTTTTCAAACAGTACTCGATAATGCATTTAATTATCATCACCAAAAAATAGCTCATTTAATCTATATGTATAAATTCATGTACATGTAAAATGATATATCCTTCTTTTATATCATTATATGATTGGTTTTTGTTTTGTTTAGGTTAAATTTTTTTAATTATTCAAATTTTCGTGTCTTGAAATACTGCTTTTACTTTTTAGTTCCCGATTATTCTTTAAATCAAAATTTCATTAAATAAATAAATATTTTAAATTGTTCAAATCAAAAGTAAATATATTCGAAACAAATTATAAGGAAAGAAAATAACATAAAAGTAAATAATAATATAAATTTTATACAATATCAAAACAGTTCTGTAACAACTTAATACATCCCGAGTTCTCCACAGCTATCAGCATATTTTCTCCATTACAAAACTTCAGACCACACAACTTATCGAACGAAGCGAATGGCAATTCCGCGTTTAAGTAAAACGCCTCGAACAGATACACGTTATCATTATCATCGCTACAAATTATATAATCGAAATCGTCATTTGACTTCAACAACGTCCACTTATTAATTCTAAAAGGTATTTTCCTACTTCGAATCATTTCTCCATTTACGGAGAACAAATACAAAACGTTTTCCAACACATTATCGATTAGTTCAGTTGCATACACAATGATGAAGCCCCACGCCTTGGTAATTATTACTTTTATAGGCCTTCCATTAATATTTAAAGCTCGAACGAGTTCTCCCGATTCAAGTTTAAAGATTATTATTGAACCATTACGATTACAACTCACAATGATATGGAATTGTTGTGAGACATCGATACATGTTATAGATGCTTGGAAAGAAGACTTACCGTAAATTAATGGATAATTTTCTTCGTTTAAGAAACAATTAATAACAGTATCATTACCTCCTGTAACTATATAATGTGAACTTGAATCAATACAATTTATTCTACCAAAATGACAATATAATGTTTCAATCTCACCTGTAATAGGTGTAATAATATTTACATATCCGTGAATAGTTGACACCGCTATTTTATAATTAGATAAAACAGTGAAATCAGTGATAATATTCGAATCAATTTTCGCTTTTTCTTGTTGAACTTTTATTGTATTATTAATATGTGCAGTATAAAATAATCCGTTTTTCGTATATAAAAGAATCGATAAATCTTTATTTCGATATTTCATTAAACCAAAATATTTTATATCTTTAACATTAGTATTATATATTATAGTTTCTCTTTTTATGTTATTTTTAATGTTATTCCGTATAGGATGATCATTAATAAATAATGGAATTGGGACTTGACCACAATTTTGTTTTGTTGCTTCGATTAAACGATATTCGATTTGATCTTGAGATACATTATCCCAAGAATCACAATACATCATTGGGTCATAAACATTTTTAACTCCTAATGGAGCATAGCCACGTTGTTTATTACCCCAGATAATATCGATCCATTTATGTAAGTTTTTACTAACATATTCACTTTCAAGTGCTTTTCGATGCATATAAAGGAAGTTAAATGTTTTAAACACTTTAGGATCAGGTTTCCTCCATTCACAAACATCTTTAAATTCAACATCATAAGGTACATTAGCCCATTTTGGTAATAGGACATCATTAACTTGTTTTCCATCAACAGTACCTAAATCGAATTCATTTAAATTTACTAAAAACTCATATTGAAAAAAGAATTCCGGAATTAATTCTCTAAAATCATTACTATGATTCAAGATCAAATTAAAAGAATCAGGAATAGAAGCAAAAAGTCTTGCTGCATGATCGAATTTACCACTTTGTAAATCGATATGTAATGAAGTAAAAGGTTCTAATCTCATTAACCACAAATATACACATAAAGGTGATATTATATAAGAAGAAAACAAAAATGCAGTGTTAGGATTAGTTTTGCACATGTCTTTATATCTTCCTAAAATTACTTTTAAGTTTTTCTCCGATTTTTCATAGAGGCCAATAGGTATCGATAAGTCTCTAAATGATTCTTCTTTAGTTAAATCTAATGTTTCCGAAGTAAAATCCTTTAAAACCCATGGCATTATAGGATAAGCACTTGCGTCTGAGAAACTTCGACTACTAAATATGTTTAAACGCATTAAATAATCGAAGTTTGATATTTTATGATCTTGCCATAATTCAGTTGAATTTGTTGCCTTAAAGAATTTAATAAATGAAGAAGTTTGTATTATACAATGATCTTTAAAATCGGATAAAATCGAAATCTTTTGTAATACTTCATGATTTTCTAATTGATCGAATTTAATTAAATAACTTTTTCCTGATTCAGTAAATATTTCGATTGCATTTGGTAAATGATATACATTTCTTAAAAGTATCATTTTAATATCTTTAGCTAAAATTGTTATAATTTTATTATTATTTTCCATTTTTAATCGAATCATATTTTTATATACATTAAATTGACAATTTTTCGTTGATTTAATTGTAATTAATTTCGACGATTCATTAATAAATGATTTTCCTTTTTTAAATTTATTAAATAATGGCTTCTTAAAGTTATCTACACCAACTTCATTATCTATTTCTAATAATTCTGGTGGCGCTTGAGTATTAATTTGATTTTGTTTCTTAATTTCTTCGGTCATTTTCTTGGCTAATAATATAGAACCTGTATCTCTACAAAATGATGCAACTTTATGATCATCGAAATGTGTATTTGGAGTAACTTTCATCGGACAAAAATATGTACATAATGTTGAATCCCTTTTCCATTTTGGTGATTCTTGTTTAATTGCATTACTCCAAGGTTGATGATAATATGTTAATTGTCGCCATAATTGTTCCCATTGTTTCTTCTTGTTTTTAATGCTTCGTTCGATAATGAAATTAGGTTTTGTAGAACTTGCTTCACACCAACGTAATATTTGATATTTATTTGATCCAATGAAATTTTCAAATAATGGTAAAGATGATTTTTGAAATGCAACCATTCGATAAGCACATCTAGAGATAGTAAATCGAATTGTTTCATTTGAATTAGAAAATAATATTTCTAATGCTTTAAATATTGGTGGATAAACTAATTGATTAATATTATCTGTTAAATATAATTTGTTTTTATCTTTTTCTTTTAATGAGTTTTCATAAAAATTTATATAAATATCATTTATATTACCAAATTTTAATAATTCTTTTTTCTTTGGATTAATTATATCTAAAGAAAAATCTTTAAGTAATAAAGAACATAAAAAAATACCAAAACCAGAAAATTTTATTATTTTCTTCTTAATTATTATATTAATACATTGTAATGCTATTTCAGAATCAAGCCATTTATTATTTAAATCGATTTTAAATCCAAATTGGAATGAAATTCCATGTGAAATTTCTTCCATTTCTTGTAAGCAATCCATAAAAGGTAAAAATTTTTCAACTTTTTTATTAATTTTTTCATAAAAAGGTGAATTATAATAATAATTTTTATAAGGTAAATTATCAGTTGTATAAAACATATAAAAGAAACTATATTGTAAATAAGTATTAATAAAATCTTCTTTATCATTTTTAGAATTTAATATGAAATTACCAATTTCTAATAAGAATTTTTGAGGTGCTTCAATCGAATAATTATAATCAAAAATATTCGATATCATTATAATCATTGCTAAAATATCATTCCATACTGATCCGGAACATTTAACCATAAAATTAATCAAAAAATCAAGCATTTTACCACCTCTTTTAATCGCAGCATATGCAGGCCAAAATGACCAAGATTTATGAAAACAATAATTAAAACTTGGCTTTAAATTATTATAAATTATTTCATCTAATTCTTCATCATTTTGTAATATAAATGAACATATTATACTTAAAATAGATGGATTATTAATCGAAAAATCAATTAATTTCTTTAAAAAAGTAGTTGTATAATGTGAATTAGATAAATATCGAATAAAAACACTTAAAAAACATTCAAGTTTCTTTTCTAAATAATTTAAGGATTTATTTAATATGAAAATTGTTTTAAGTAATTGAAATGTTATATCTTCATTATCAAATTGTATAGCTAAATCTAAACATATAAAATGTTCCCAATATTTTTTAACAGATAAAAATGGCGAATTTTTCTCTTTTGCAATTTTTGATATTAACTTTAAAAAGTCAATCGAAAGTGTAAATTTTTCAAATGAAATTGCTGATAATAAAAGTGTTGAGAAGTCATCAACAGTTAATTTCTTAGTTTTTGATAATAAATATAATACATTTATTAAGTTCTTTCGTGTATTTTTGGAATAATCCTTATTTATCCAAAACAATAAACGCATTTGTTCAACATAATGATGAAATTGTAAATTTGTATATTGATGATATTTAGGTATTAACTTTTTTGACCAATTTTCCGAGATTTTTTCCATTGTTTCTTTATCTGAATCATACCAAAGTCGATAATTAAATAAAAGTTCTTGAAAAACTAATATTTGTATATCATTTGGTAAATCGATAAATATTTCATATAAATATTTATAAACATCATAAGTTAATAATTCAGGTGAATGCATTAACAAATATGAGACTAATTGAAATTCTTTCGAGTCAACAAAACAAATATTTAAATTAACTTTCATTGCATTAAAAAATAATGTAATTACTTGTTTAATAAAAGGTTCTGGTTTAGTATTATCAGGATTTAATAAATTTAATTGTGCAAATAAAGGTATTAACACTTGTAACTTAAAATATCGAATTAATATTTCTGCAAAAGGTAATGAAACAATTACATTTTCACCTTTTAATACAGCTTTTATTGAAGAATTAATAACATTAGATTTTAATGATAAAATAAAATTATCACTTTCAGTTTTAATATAAATAATTGGATTATGATCAAAATCAATTTGTGAATTAACAAAATCTTTTGGAAGCTTTTGACATATTTCATCTATAATATCAGATTGATATAATTCAAACGATGATAGAATAGAATGAGCTTCATTCGAAGGATTTATATATATACCATAACGTTTATCTATCATACATTTAATTGGTCGATTTTTCTTGAATTCAAAAGAAGACAAAGAAAAATATTTAATTTCATTTTGTTGATCATTAACAGAACTTTTTATTTGAAGTCTTTTATATTGATCTAATTGGAATGAAATTGTTAAGAATATCCAACGATATCCAGGAATTTGTTTATCAATTTTCTGGTATAAAACTTGTGAATTTAATTGCACACGAATAAATAAAGTTGAATCCAAAATCATTAAAGCAATTTCATTATTATCAAATCCTAATGATAATATATTGGATGAAATATCTTTTACTCCACTATCTATACATAACCAATAAGCAACAGTAAAACCTTCAAGAAATATATTTTCTGTTAACCCATAAATTGATATATTTGGTGAATTATCTGATAATGGTAAATAAGCAGTTGGAATGTTTTTCTTTTTTAATACTATTTTATTCATTGTTTCCATCGCTTGAATTAAAAATGGTGAAACATATCTTTGTTCGATCGGACAAAACAATGAAATAAATTGTTGTACTACTTGAATTGATGAAGCAATTGAAGCAATTAATTTTAATAATGAAAATGATATATTTAATAATTCTTTATTTTTTGGATTTTTTGTTATGATATCAATTAATGTTAAATCAAATTCACCTTCGTGACATGTATGTGAATTAGCAGTAGAAAACTTACATAATTGATAAATATAATGTAATTTTTCTATTAATTTATTGGTATCATTATTTAATACATCTGTTAATACTGTTAAAATTCGTGGTTGACGAATCAAAAAATTTGTTTTTTTAGATATAATTCGATTTCCAGATATTAAATTTAATAATAAATCAGATATTTCTTCTGTTGGTTGATTACCTTCAATTGAAATTATTGTTGAAGAAAGAAGTTTACTTTCTGTTTGTTGTATTTTATTATAATCAGATATAACTGCATAAAACAATAAAACTTCTTTCATATATTGTTTAGAAGTTTCAGATGAAGTTAAACTATTAAAAGGTATTATTAATAATTCATTCATTACCAAAAAATATTTTGGATATAAAGTATTTTTATTTGAATAATATGTTAATATATTTAATAAATTTGTTAACAAAGGTAATGTATATTTATCTTTAATTTTATTTAATAATGTTAAAAAAACTGTTTGATATATTTCAGCAACTTTACTTAAGTTCTCATATTGAACATTTATTATAGTATTTTTAAATAACTTTAATGCTGATTCTTGTAAACTAATTTGAAAAAAGAATTTCAAAAATATTAAAGGAAAATGAGTTGATGAAATAAATTCATTTATATCTTCTTTAGTCTTTAAAATAGAATCAAAGAAATCGAAAATGAAATATTTTATATGATCAAAATCATAATCTTGAAATAGAATTAATAATTGATAAATTAATTGTATTATATCGGAATTCATAGGATTCTTTTGATTAGATAAATAAAAGAAAATTTCCGAATTAAAATCCGAATAATTACTATGTTTTAAGAATAATCTTCGTAATTCCCCAGTAAAATATTGATTATAAATCAATTTTATAATGAAATTACGGATTTGATATATTTCTAAATATTTATCATTAAAAATTGTAATTTTTGGATTAAATATAAATGAATCAAAAAAATATTCAACAAAATCTAATAACTCAACTGAATATGGGAAATTAGAAGCCATATAAATAAATATATATAACATTTGTAAATAATATTCTTCTTTACAATTATTTAATACATCTATGAAGCCATCTTTTAATTTTTTATTATAATTGGAAGGAATTCTTAATAATAATTTAAGTCGTGTTAATAAATCACTTGGAATATCAGGAATTGAATTAACTTCATCGATATTATATAAAGTTTCTTTTTTAGGCTCATTATTATCATTAAAATTAAATATTAATGAATCCAAAGAATTCTTTTTCTCTTCAAAATCAATTTTAATTTTATCTATCGAAATTGATCCGAAAAAAATTTCATTTTTTAAACAAAATGAATAAATATTTGATGGTAAATTAGAAATGATTTTCTCCGAATATTTACTATGTTGTAATAACTTTAAAAAAATGGATAATGATAATACATCTAATTGTTCAATAAATGGTTCGATTTTCTTTAATATAATATCAATGTCATTTTTGGAAAAACAGATATCAGATGCATCAGGTTCTAATCCAGTACGTTCTTCAAGAATTTGTGATATAAAAATTAATAAATTTTGAGTGTCTTTAGACATTTGTTCTTCCTCGTTATATTGTGATGTGACCGATAACCAAAAAACCAAAGGAAATGAATTTTCTTCGCAGATTGGAAATTTTTGATAATAAAAAATATAAAGAGGATCCCATAAATAATTAAATTCGATGTGTTCATGCTTGGATATAACTTGAGGAAGAAGAAAACAAAACAATGATGATGATAAATGTAAAAAATTATGTTCTGAAATAAATGTTAATGATTTTAAAACTAAATCAAAATTAGTATAACTATCAGTTTTGTTATATTCAATTACCCAAGAAATAGTAGAGTATAAGAAAAAAATATCAAGTGATTTTTTCTCTGATTTTGGAATTGTTGGATAAATTGTTAAAGATTCTTGAAGTAACATGATGTTAAAAGGAAGTTTAAAACCAATAGACTCTATTCCTTCAAGAAAGATTTCAAATGATTTAGAATCTACATATACTTTCTGGATATCTTGTAATGTTGGTTCTTTATAATTTTCAAAATATTTCGCTATTTTGTTTGTTACCGGAATTTTAGATGGATTGGGGACTTTTATTTGAAGAATGGAAATGAATAGCTCTTTTGGGTTAATGTTTATTCTCTCCATTTCCAAAAAGTGACAGCGCATGTTTCTATTGTTCTACGAGATTTCAATTGTTTACTTAAACCATAAGTAGTCAATTTGAAAAAATCACCATCTTAAGATATTTCTCAATGCCTTCCTTTAAATTTGGTAAAATGAAACTTCTTTAAATAAAAAAGTGCTTTAATTTTATTCGTTTTATTGAATTAGTGATCCTAAAAATTAATTAATTAATTTCATTACATCAATATTTTGATAATAGTATTTATTGACACATTGCTTCAATATTTGATAAGCATTCATAACATCATAGTTAAAGGGTAAAAAAATTGATTAAAATAAATTTATTAAAAACAAAAAAAATCAACCAATTCAGCTAAATATCGATTTGATTGTACAACAGCTGATGAAGAACAATCTTTTGTCCAAATTAATGTTTTTGCAGGTGAAAATCCAAATATAGGGTGTTCAAAAAGTCCTGACCCCCCCTCCTATTATGGGCTGTGATTAGTTTATAAATAAAATATTCATATAATATTAAAATATAGTTAATGAAGATCTTATATATGTGAAATATGTGATTTTTGATTAATTGCATATCGAGAAAAATTTAATTTAAATTTTGGTGACGCAAAAAATTTGAGAAGAACCGTCACTTTTTTTCATGGATGCCGTCGAACAAAGATTCATTATTAAATTTCTCTTCCTCTCAGGAAAAAGATACAAAGCCATATACAGAGAAATGTTCACTGTCTTGGGAAATAATACAGTTCATATAAGTACAGTCAAAAGGTGGTGTAGAAAATTCAAAAATGGTGACTTTTCATGCCTTGATGAGGAACGTACGGGGAGACCCCCATCTGATCTTGTTCATCCAATTTCAAAAATTCTTCAAAAGCAACCATTTATTTCAGCCCGCTTAATTGCAAAGCAATTATCAGTGACTCCAAATACTGTATTAAAAGTTCTTTATGAGGACATGGGGTTGAGGCGCTTCACTAGGAAATGGGTCCCCCATGATTTGACGGAAGAACAAAAATTGGAAAGAGTCGATATGTCAAAATCAATTTTAAAAATATTAGAAAAAGCGGAAAAGAAAAATTTCATTAATATAATGACTGGGGATGAGTCATGGTTTTATTTTAATTATCAAAGTTCTTATATGTATGCAGCATCACGAGATGAAGTGCCAACCCGTACCCAAAAGAAAATTGACAGTGAAAAAATCATGCTGACAATGTTCTTCAATGGAAATTCCCTATTATGCATTGATTTTCTACCAAAAGGCAAAAAAATATAATCAACGCTATTTCATCGATAATATTATTGAAGAAATAATTAAAAATACAAATGAGGATGAGGATCAATTGGACTTAGATCAAATGATGATTCATATGGACAATTGTAAAGTTCACAAAGGCAATTTAGTTCAACAAAAAATTAAATCAAATAAAGCTTAAATCCATTCCGCACCCACCTTATTCTCCTGACATCAGCCCATGCGACTTTTGGTTATTTGGTTATTTAAAAAAATATTTGGAAGATAAAGAGATAAAATCGAAACATCAATTAAAAACTCAAATTTTAACGGCATGGGAACACGTCAATTTTGAAGAGCTTCAAAGCGTGTTCTTGGAATGGATCAAAAGATTGAAGTGGATAATAGAAAACAATGGAGAATACTATATCACATAAATAAACAAGAATATCTAAAATTGTTTATTCATTGAGATAGGAGGGGGGGTCATGACTTTTTGAACACCCTATATTACGAACAACTTATTATAATGTACGCTACGTTTGGAATGTTTAATAAGACCACATCTGAAACTTAAAATTGATAGTAATGGAATATTAACTGTAACAGCAAAAGACGTGAACTCATGTCTTTACGCAGCTACATCTATCAAATTAAAGGTGTAATAAAAAATTACATTTCAAATTTGTTTTTATTTTATTTGATTCAGTAATACATCATTCATTAATTAGTTCAAAAGAAATGCAATATGCATTGTAATTAAACATGGCTTCTATAATTGGAAAATATTCATTCCATAAGTCAAAAACATTTAATTCCTGATCTGAAATTCGTGAGTTTCTTCATCTCGAGAGTTTGGTCTGTTTCATAACATTTTTTTCAAGTTCTTCATCATAATGTACGATAAAATACAAATCTTCTAATATTTTGTAATATTTCATTCGCAACAATTACTCAATACAACAGAAATTAAATGCAAGGAATGTTTATTTCCTAAGCATAAAGATCACTAATTACTCTAGAAGGAGAATGTCCGCGGCGTACACCGTTAATAATGACACCTGCCTTCTTTTGCATGTTGAATGCAACTCCGTACACAAGTTTATCTTCCTTGAAGTAAAGTGTAGAGAATTGCTTAGAAACCGGGTCATTTTGTGTAAAAACATTATAACCCTCTGTTGAAGTTGGTTGCATTCCAACAGCCAAAACATCGACGTTGTTTGCCAACAGTGAAACAGGTTCGATGCAGAACTCGAATTTCTTGTTATCACCAGTAGCATTAGCACCTGCGACTTTACCCATCTCCAAAGCGGGTGCCCAAAGTCCTTGGTTCATTTCATTTAAGAATGCGCAATCACCGGCAGCGTAAATGTTTGGTAAGTTAGTTTCCATCTTTTCGTTAACAGTAATACCACGTCCGCATGTAACACCTGCTTCCTTAGCAAGTTCAATGTTTGCTCTTGTACCAGCATTAATGATAACAATGTCAGCTGGCTCTTCAACGCCATTAATATTAACAGCTTTCAATTTACCATTCTCGGAAACAATTGACGTCTTAGCTGAAAGTCTAAGATCAATTCCATATTCCTTAACACGTTCAGCAAGGAATAATGAAGCTGCTTCTGTAAGTAGACGTGGCATTAATCGATCCATGATTTCAGTGACTGTTACATCTAAGCCAATGCTCTTAAGTGAATATGCATTTTCAAGACCTAATACACCACCACCAATTAATACAGCCTTCTTAGCTGTCTTACATTTCTCCTTAAGTTGTTCAGCAGAAGCAGCAGAACGAATGACAATGACTCCTTCAACTCCACTGCCACCAAGTGCTGGAGGAACAAATGGTGTTGCGCCAGTAGCAAAGATAAGTTTATCATATTCAAATTCACCATTACTAGTAATAACTTTCTTGGCTTTAGGATCAACTTTGGTCACTTCTGTCTTAAGATGAATGTCAATCTTGTTATCAGGTGCCCATCGTTCATTTCGTAAGTAGAACTCTTCATCATTTGGTTTACGTTCAAGTATATCGACAACAATTGGTCTATAATATGGCATTCTATCTTCATTAGAAATAAGTGTAATTGTACCAACTTTGTTACGTGCACGGATTGCATCAGCTGAGGCAACAGCAGCTGCACCAGTACCGATGATGACAAACTTTAATGGTTCTGTTGAAGTTTCTCCAACTTCTTCAGGTGTGTAAAGTTCAAATAATTCTTGTGGAGCTCCACATGCTGGACATGTTAATGGTGGTGCAACACCTGCATAAATTTCGCCACAAATAATGCAACGCCATAACACAACCTTTCCTTCTGGATTAAGTTCTTCCCAATTTGCAGCACCTACAACTCTTGGCTTAGGCTTCTCTGGTACTTCGTTGTTGAGGACACATTTTCCATAAAGCTTACCAAAGTCTTTGGCTTCTTGTTTTTCTTTATCGGATAACCTTAACTTGATTCTGAAGCCATCAAGAACTTTACCACGAAGTTGATTCATTCTAGCAATGATGTTCTCAACACCTTCGCCTCCCCATCCATATGAACCAAAGGCTGAAAGGATTTTACCAACATGGACAACAGGACTCATTGAAAGTGCAATATCCCAAATTGGTGGAACTGCATCACCATTGATTGTGTTTGTACCAAGAAGAACACCATCTGCTGTAAGGATTTCTCCCATTATTTCGGCTTTAAGACCTGAATAGTTTTGAATGTTGACCATATATGACTTAAGATCTACATCTGGGATCGATTCTTTAATGCCGGCCATGATTTGTTCGCCAACTTCAGTGGTATAACCATAAGCAGAAGCATAAACAACAACAATCTTCTTCTTTTCACCTTTGACTGGAAGTTGTGACCAATCCTTATATGTGTTGATGATTTCCCAGATGCGTGTATCAAGAACTGGACCATGTCCTTGACAGACAACTTTAAGTTCAAGGTCCTTGATCTTTTCATAAGCTTTAAGAACATATTCCTTGAATGGGCTAAAGATGGCTGTGTAGTAGTAAAGAAGGGCATCTTGATAACCTTCTTCTTCAGATTGTGGAAGCTTTGAAATTAAAATAGAATCAACCTTAGGGGAATAGTGGGCGCCAAATGAGTCACATGTGAATAAGATCTTGTCTTCTTTGAGATATGAATAGATTGAATCTGGCCAGTGAAGGAATGGAACGCTAATGAATTCGAACGTCTTTCCGCCAAGCTTAAGAGCAACAAGATCTTCTGCTGTTCTGTATTGGAATGGTTCATTGATGATATCTTTGAGATATGTAATGGCGGTCTTGGATCCAACAACAGTGACACCAGGGATCAATTCGGTTATCTTCTTGATAGAACCTGAGTGGTCTGGTTCTGTGTGGTTTGTGATCAGATATTTGATGTTATTGAGATCACCAACAATTGCCTTTAGTTTTTCAAGGTATGAGTCTAAGTACACTTCTTTAACAGTTTCAACAAGAACTGCTCCTTCTGTGGTGTTTACAACATAAGCATTATATGTTGTGCCATATTTAGTTTCCATGACAATATCAAACACCTTGAGGTCATCATCAAAGACTCCAACCCAGTAGATACCTTCAGCAATCTTTTCAGTTGTTGTTTGCTTTTGTTTCATAAATAGTGAAGAGAATATTTGACAAAAATCGGATCGATTGAAAAATTGTGTAAACGTAATAAAAACACATTGTAATCATCAGAAAACAAATGAACTTTTTCTATTTGTTGTTTTGTGTCAAATAAATTTATTGTCGGTTATTAACGGCCATTTTATAAAATTTTTTCTCAGCGTTAAAATTTAAAGGGATGGACAGAACGTTCAGGAAATTTGTTTGAATTTTCAGAGGTTCAATTTTCTGAACGTTTAAAAATATAAACTATACAAATACACTTCCGATAATGGATTTCTGAGGACGATCGTTCGCTCAGCCCGAAACAACAAGGCGATCCGAAAATGAACCCATTGGTCACTACCCCCAATACATAAATTGTCCCCAATTCCACACAATGTTTCATGTTTCCTTACCTAAAATGTACATACGCTGAATTTGAAATTTTAATCTAGAACAAAAGATCTCTAAAAAATTGTTGTATTGATTCAACCACACGTAACCTCCTCAAAGAGAGCTTCCACTGAGTTTAAAAACTCAGTTACTGTTGAATAATCAAAAATTAGGATACCATGGATAATAAATTTCCTTGATATTTAATTAATAATTAATGCGATTGAAGTCCAAGAATTCCCAAATAAGTAAATTTTCACAGACGAATATGAATTTCCTATCCATAACTTTGAGTCCATCTTTGCCTCAGTTTATAATTGTTTACAAAAACGCGTCGATGCCAAATCAGTTGATTAGTATACGTCGAACCTTCTCGAGAATTTAATTTGAGCTTCCAATTATTTTACGAATGATTTTATTTGGCAGTTTTTTATTTTTGTGTGATATTACAAACGGTCGCTAAATTGTCCTTCAAGTTATTCAAATAAAAATTAGAAGTTTACTCGAAATTTTGAGAATGAATATATTCAATTTCTATCAAAAATAGGGGGTTAGCTTCAAATAAAGCACAAAAAAGAAAAAAATTATTTTAACTTATATTGTTCTTTCACGTAAAAAATTTTCACGCACGCCTCTATTTAATGATTACCTCTTATGTTATTGATGTCCTAAGGATCCATTATCATTGATGATCTATTTTGCTATCTAAAATTAATACAAATTCTGAATTCATTCGTCATATATTCATCAAAAATGCCAACAACATTTTAAAAATGCCACGAAGCGTGCGACCAACAGAATATTTTTTCAAATCACTTTATTTATTTAGATAGAAATGCTTGTTTCACCAAAGACTGGTTCGTCACAAAACCCTCCTCAAGCTAAGCATTCATCTAAGGCAGGTGATGTTGTTCTTGGTATATTAAGGAGCTTTTTCCCAAATAGCAACAAGAATACTTTCAAACCCATTGAACCGAATCTTACTGAAGGCTGTCTTAATGAAGACGAAATTAAAGTGATGAAAAAGCAATTTGATGACTGTCACGTCAAGCAAATTTATCTTAAGCATATAGGCTTACCATCTATCATAAGACTACCAGTACAAGTAGCGGTAATGGAGAAAGGAAATCAGAAGCCAATATTTCTTATGGAGCAATTAAAGCGAGTGTTAGAAAGAGCAGGAACAAAGCCAATCATTTTCGTATCAGCGCTTGGTCGATATCAACAAGGGAAAAGCTCAACAATTGCAGGATTAACAGGTAACTTAACAACTAAAGTTGGTGATGGAGTTAAGGAACAAACAGATGGAGTATTCATTGATGGTCCTTATACACTTGATCATTTCTATGAAAGATTTAGGTCAAGGAAAGATGGACGATATTTAATTAAGCCGAGAAACAACTTATCATTTAAACGTAATGATACTACAATTATGGAACCAGTTATCTTCTTCTTTGATATCGAAGGATATGCAGGGTCGAAGAATGATTTAAAGTATGCGGAACAAATTAAAGCATTTCGAGATTTAGTTGTTCCATTTATGGCTCTTTCATCTGTTTATTTCATGATGGCTGATTCGAATCCAGCGATTGATGAAATCAAATGGATGATTGATGGTTTAAACATTTCATCACTTACGAATTCCGATCCAAAAGGTAAAGGACATTTAGGTTTAATAGTTCCAGTTCGGAAAGTTGATGAACCAATTAAGAAGATTGGGTTTGATCCTGCTAATACAAAAACATATGATAAATATAATGAATATCAAAATCAGAACTTTGCAGGGTCACAAGAAATTAAGGATATTGGTTTAAATATTACGTTTATTCCATTATATCCACTCAATAATGAAAAACTTTATATTCGATCATTTAGATATTTTGCGGCGAAAATGATTCGAGCAATGGAAAATGCAGCTGAAAGTGAATTCATTCGAGATGCGAATTCAGCACTTGGATTATTTGATTATGTTGTGAAGAATTGTAATTCTCCTGATTTTGTTAATGGAATTCGGAAAGAAATTAATGATCAATATAATAGTACTATATCTGAAATCACATGTAACTCAATATCTCCATATCTTCAAGAAGTGATTGAAAAGATAGATAATGAATTTAATGAAATAGAGAATTCTAATGTAAGTATTGAGACTATTAATAAGATGAAAATACAAGATAAATATTTATCACAATTACGTAAAATAATAAAGAAAATCCTTGGAAGTGCAGAGTTCTCTGAAGGAGCTTTAAGTGTTAAATCGAAATTCGATGATCAAATCCAAAAACATATTGATGAGAAATATCAAATACTTCTTGATAAAGATAATGAACGGAAAGCTAAAATCGAAAAAGATTTAATGAACATATTCTCTATTGAGAAAAATAATTATATAACAAATGCAAAAAAACTTTTCACAACTAATGAATCGAATTGGAATTTACAGAAATCGAATCAAGAAGAATTTGTGAATAAGTTCATCCAAAACATGATAAACAATTTCGGAAAGAATTATAAAGATGAAACACAAAAGAAAATGTTTAATAACGTTTTAACAATGTACAAAAATGAAATTAAAGCTGACACAAAGATATTATTTATCGAAACACAACAATTTTATGAGAAAATTAAAAACCAAAGAATTCTCGCTGAAGAAGAAGAAAGATTACGCGAAATGAAGAAACAAGAAGAAATAAAGAAGATCAAATTATCCAAATTCCAAGAATCAATTCCAAAGATAACTAAAGATTATCGCGATATATGGAAGAGCATTTTTGGTGATTTACAAGACAAGTTAAAGGATAAAGATTTTTATCTCTCTACTTATGAAAATGTAGATGTAACATATAATGATACAATGAATAATGTGAAAGATGCTCTTAATCAAAAAGGTTTTACTGAAGATCAACAAAAATATGTAAATGGACTTTTGGAAGTTGACTCGGAAACATTTAAGAATCAAATCGATGAACTTTACCAAAAGGCTAAGAAAATGCACGGAAAAGTCATACACGAATCTGCTTCTTATCTCCAAGAAGGACATAAAAGTCACATCGTAATATACAGAAGAGAAGTGTTCGTGTGCGCAGACGGGAAAAAGGAATACGGTCAATGGGAGGCAATACGCGTGGAAAAGGTCGGATGGTTCCAAAGAAAGAAGTACACACATCCGCCATACGGATTCTTCAAACTCGAGTCTGAATCAAATAAAGTCGGAGATGTCGATGATGAAGACGTTGGTGTGTTTAATTCAGATGATGAAAATGACGATTCTTCAGATGATGAATACTCTTATTAAAATGAATTATTTAGTAAATATTCATCGTATTTAAAGCGGATTTGATTGTAAGTGTTAATAAATATTTTGTGTCATGACTTGGAAATATTGGTGGAAATTCAATGTAAATCAAAATAGACTAATGCGAACTGAATGTTGTTAATTTCAAGAATGATTATGAAAGGTGATATGGACTTGCCATCGATATTCTAATGAGTTGTAGAAAATTAAGCTTGTGCAAGGAAGATTTGATTTTAATACAAATACACAATATATCTCATATTTTGATATGAGATCTCATATTTTTCTTCTTTATTAATTTTTTTCTAATCCTTTCGATAAAAGAATTTCATCAATTTCAGTTTATAACATCTCAAGAGTTTGAATCTAATTTAAAGAATATAATTTAAAATATAATTTGTATACCTCCTTTAGTTTAAATAATATTAGAATTAATGAAGTGGCAAGTATTCTCTTTTTCAGTAAATGACATTTTTAATCATTATAATGATTGGTTCATTTTGCTTAGATAATTAGAATTCTGCTTTAAGTTTCGTATCAAAAATTTCATTCTTTCAATTGATTGTTTTATCACATTGTACAAGTGTTACTTTTTCAAAATCATACAAATGTTTATTAATTACTTCATTTGGAACATTTTTTTACTCAGTTCATTTTCATGATTTGCTCATCGAGCCAATCTAATCCTTCGTAAATGCCATCTCCTGTTTGTGCAGACATTCCCTGAATTTTCCATGGACGATCTTTAATCTCATCAAGTTGGAATACTCTTGCTATTTCATTTGGTAGCATTGCATTTGGAAAATCTTGTTTGTTCGCAAATATAAGCAAAACACTATCATGTAATTCATCAATTTTTAAAAGTTTTAAAAGTTCGCTTTTTGCTTCCATAATTCTCGCAACATCAGCAGAATCTACAACAAAAATAATTCCTTGCGAATATTGATAATAAGGCTTCCATAATTCTCGAATTCTATCTCCTCCTTCGTGATCGAAACAACATATATTGAATCCTTTGTATTTAATATTTTCAACATTAAATCCAATATGTGGTAATATTGGTATAATTTTTCCAAAATTAAGTTTGTATAATATTGTTGTTTTGCCCGCATTTTGAAGTCCAAGCAAAAGAATATTTGCTTCCTTGTTCGTGTTAAAAGTATTGCTAAAGGATGATCCCATTCAAATGATGAAAAATGAAAACCTGAACTTCCATCTGACCAGATTCAATAAATAAACTATTCAATTTTCGCATAAATCCAAGTATAATATAAAAATCACGATTTGGCCAATATCACAAGAACAAATCACTTCATATTGTTCATTACTTTCCCGTATTTTTTTGTTAATAGCATTGCTTCAGTTATGCCAATAGGCCCATCAATTAAATTGTAATTTATAAATGTAAAAAAGGCAAACGACCTTAAAGAATAAAATATTATTCAACAAAATGTTTTTATATTTGGGTCTTATTTTCTGTTCCAAAGTCAACAAAACAAAAAGCCATGGTCAAATTCAAGAGGATCAAAACCGCCGCGGGGCATCCCATTTTGAGGTGCAAAATCTCAAAGTGGATAGAAGTAGATCTTGATATATTTATGACACTCACATATCATGCGGATTTACATTTGATTCAATTCGTCAAAAAGTGTTATGAGGCAAATCAATCTTCTTTCGTTTGATTTCAACTTGTAGTTGAAATTGAATAAACCATACAAAAAAAATCGACCGTTAATTTTATGATTATTATCGTTTTGCTCTCAATTTGTCACTCCTGTGACTAAATCCATTTATCAGCTTCATCATTCATCATATCAGTTAATTTTAAATCTAGACTTTGGTTTTCAAAGGCATGTTCATTTTCATGATTTGAATGACTTTTTTCTGTTGTATTTGCATAGATGTTTAAAGAACTTACATCACTTCTTTTTTGCTTTTCTTTTTTAACCAAGAAAAGAATCATTCCAATTATGATCAATACTAAAGCAAGTGATCCACTAATTATACCAATCAAAACTTTAGTAGATAATTTATCTGTTTTTTGCTCATTGATATAAACTAATGTGTAGAAACTGACATAATAATGTCTCATGAAAGAATATGAAATAATTTCATATTCGTAATAAATAATTTGTGTATATGAAAGTATTTCCAAATTTGTATTTTTCGAATGATAATATGTGAATGAATCTTTAAGTGAATGTGTGAGATACATCGTTTTAATTGTAATTGACTTTGTATACGTTATGCTATAGAGAAGTGTATATGAATGTAATAAAGATACGCCAAATGGAAGTGATAAAGTAAATGTATTGGACTGAGTATATGTATTACTTTGTGAAAATGTATTTGATAAAGTAAATGTATTGGACTGAGTATATGTATTACTTTGTGAAAATGTATTTGATAAAGTAAATGTATTCGACTTAGAAAATGTTAATGTCGATGGCTCTTTAGATAAGAATAAATGTGATGTATTACTTAATGTTCCAAAGTTATCCATTGATGCAACATGGACATAAAGATCGCCATCTTTGATATTTAATATAGTGTCACTTGCTGTTTTATTATAGTTGGCGTTATCTTCAGTAATATTTGTGTTTTCATTTTCATCAATAATGTAATAATATTCTTTGACATATGTGGTGAGATTAAACTGAACTGGCAATGATTCACATGAAGTTCCATCTGTTGCATTGCTTTTGACTTTATAATTAATACTTTCGGTTGCATTATTGTTATCTGTACTGATTTTTATAGATCTTTCACCCTCAATTCGTGCAATCTTTGGAGGATTTAGTTTCTTTGGCTCTACTGAATTATCATATGAATATTGAAGCGGCGTTCGCTGATATAAATAGTAAATAGTGTTTGTAAGAAGCTTTCTCTCATATAATGTTGCACTAGCTAATGTATGTCCTGTCTGAATCATTGCGGTGTTTTTATATGTAGTTAAGTAAAAATGTGGATTTCCATATCTTACCTCTGAATATCCATCAAGTTTCCATGAATATGCTTCAGCTTCTGTAAAATTTCCACCAGTTCCTGTAGTGTATTCTCCTAATTCAACCCAAACATCACCAAATGCTGCATTTGAATTTGTATGTGTTAGATTGATTGGCAAGACATCAGATGGAATGTGGTATGGATAATTGGTAACTAAACCACGCTTTTTGACTTTAAATTCAGTAGAATAATGATTCCAATTTGAAGGAAGTGTACCTGGTGAACAATAACCAGAAACAATGCATGATTCTGTTCCAAGCTTGATTCCAAATTTATCTGCAATTGCTCCATAACCATTAAAGTTTCCATAAAAATATCCAACAGCATCATGACCTAACAAAACGCCATAGCCAAGATCAATGTACTGTGAAACATGTTGAACTGTTTGGGTATACGGTTGTAAATCATATCCGCCATTCAAATCCATGAAGCCAATGACAATGATATCATAATTTTTCATACATTCTAAACTCATTGATTCAAATTCAGTATTTGAGATTGATGTAACATTTATAATTTCTTCTTCTGTATCGAAATTTGCTCCTAATCTTTCATAACTATAATTTACACCATTATGTATATAGTAACCACCTTCAATCCAAACCTTAAGAATAGCTGAAAGTGGAAGCGTACTATTCTCTGTTGATTGTGTGCTATATATAAAATCAACTTTAGGACCAGTGTTTGGATATACATTTAGTACATTGATACTTTTTGTTGTACTAAAATCAAATGTACTAAGTGGTCTCCAATTTGATCCATTTCTTTGATAACAAACTGAATATATTGAATCTTGAGGTGTTGATTGTTTTGTCCAATTCAGTAAAACATGATTATTTTCATATTTAACTTGGAGATTAATTTCATTTGCTCTAATAAAATATGAAAATATTATAAATAATGCATTAAATTTGAGTTGATTTTTTTCAAATTCTTTAAAAAACATCTGACAAAATAACATATATTGCAACCATAGCTTATATGGAGTGTATAAAATTGAATAAATATAATTGGATGATATTTTCCTGCTAAACATTATAGCCCAATCGATTTAAATGATTTTTAGCCTTTGTGAACCGTAATTCCTGCCCAAAATAAGATTGAATAGTTGTGAAAAAATTCTGAGATAAATTTGAGCAGTGAATTCAATATGACAATAATCACATCTCAATAAGTAACAATTTATTTTTACAATTTTATAACAAATATTCTTAACATTCAGAAAATCTGACAATTACCGATGAATCATTATGGGAAATCAGTACAAAATGAAATTGAATATGCATCAGCTTATTTCGTGAGAAAGTAATCCACAACTTACGTAAGTGTGACCACATATGTCAGCGTAAAAAAAAAAAAATTAAGCGGAAATTAATCAAAGTACCTAAATAAAATGATTATCTATTCACTTAATTGACAATAAATGTTATCATAAGTATCTGAAGTTAATTTAAATTTTTCATAATGAATCAATAAACGTTGTTTTTTGAATTCAAAATTTATTTTTTTATAATTTTGATTGATGGTGTTAAATAGTTGAAATCAAAGTTGATCCCATAACAAAATCTATTAAATTTTATCTCCATTTGATATACTAATGAGCTTTTCTGTCTGAACTTTACATGGCTTTACCATTCCTATATATATATATATATATATATATATATATATATATATATATATATATATATATAAAATTCGAATAATATAAAATACATACATAACACTTTTTATTGTGCTCTATTTATGTTATAGATTATCATTATAAATGAGAATGAAATTAATTTCTAAATATTTTTTTGGTAACAAGTTCTTATTTTTATTTATTATATGTTGCTTTTTTCTTCCACATGATTTGTATCCAAAAAACAAAAAAAAAAAAATAGTTAATTATTATATTCAAATGACATAATATCCGTCGATTTTTGTATTAATAATAACTTTATTTTTAAATCAAATAGTATATGAGGATGGTATGCACTATGATATAAATAAATTTTTTACTATATAATTTTTTAATCAGAATTTCTTGTTGAAATACTACACTTAAATATATGTTTTTGAAAAAGTACATTAAAAAGAAATAAGACAAACAGAAATGAAAATACATTAAATAAAACGTATATTGGGAATATATTAATATAAATGAAAAATTCAAATTTATGTCTAAAACATTATTATATTTAACTCTTAGATTTAGTTTTTATTATTATTTTTAGTTTCAATTATAATTATATCTTGACAATTTGATGGCGGTGGTTTTACACCAAGCTTATTAATAATAATTTGAACAACTTCAATATTATTCTTTCGAGAAGCAATAGTAAGTGCGGTATTAAAACATTTGAATAAATTTTAAATAACATTTTGAAATTTTATATAATTAAAACATACTCTCTAATAAATGAATAAACATCTTCTTGTTTAATATTAATTCCATTTTGATTAACTAGTAATTCAACTGTATTATAATGTCCATTTTTAGCTGCTTTCATTAAAGCAGTTTTAAATTATCACAATAAATTCCATATAAAATTTAATAAATATCAAATTATGTAAATATATATCATATAAAATAAATAAATATCTTGAGCATTAATATCAAGTGAATCCTTTTTAACAATTTCCCTAACAATATCAACATAACCATATTTAGAAGCTAACATAAGTGCTGTTTCAGAACAATCAAAAAAATTCCAAACATTAATAAAAAACATTAAATATATGAAATAAATATTTAAAAAATTATTGATACATCTTTAGCATTTACATATATTGAATGTGTACTACAAAGAGCTTTAACAATATCAGTAAATCCATAAGTTGAAGCTATCATTAACGCAGTCGAAAATCATTTGAATAAATTCCAAATATGTTATTGAAATATCAAACTTTAAAGTGAAATACTGATATGATTTTATAAACATTTACATCATTAATATTAATATCACCTTGGTCAATTAGTAATACAACAATGTCTTTATGGCCAAAGAATGAAGCTAACATCAATGCATTCCAAAATCAAAGAATTTGATTCCATATATAATTTTGAAACTTTAAATTTGTTAAGTAAACGTTAAATTGATTAAAATAACATTTTTTATCGTAACATCTGTGTCTTGAAGTTGAATAAGTAGTTCAGCAAATTCTGTTTTTCCTTTTTCAGCAGCATTCATAAGAGCTGTATCAAAAGATTTGTGTGAATTCCAAATTGGAAAGTAAAATTCTGAAAATTTTAAAAAAACATTAAAAAAAATATTAAAACATCTTGAATATTAACATCAATACCTTTTTGTTCAAGAAGTGCTTTTCCAATGTCAGTATAACCTTCATGTGCTGCCCAAATAAGAGCTGTTTCGAAAAATTTTGAACATCTCCATTTTTAATTGTAAAATAACGTATTTTTTGTTTACATCAAATATTTCCTGCTGGGTTTGCCATTTAAGAAAATTGGTAAATTGTTGAACTGGATCAGTTGAAGACATTTTTAACAATGAAAAAAATGACAAATAACGGTATAGGTTTGGCATTTTTTGTTCTATGTAAATTTCCGAATTCTATGTCAGTTTTGTTATTGCAAAAAAATTATAAACTATTCAAAAAAGTGGAGTATCAAAAAGTGAGTAAACGTTTATATAGATCGACAATGTTCAATGCAATTAATAAAAACTATTCAAATGAATTGAATTAATTAACGATCGTTTTATTTGCTCATCTTGTGGGAGAATATTAAGCAAAAAAATTAAATGGATAGATTTCATTTAATACAACAGATCATATTCAATTAAAGGAATGAAAATATAGATGAACCAATAGAAATAATCAAAGAATTATTTGATTTTCCATGGAAATATATATTCTTCATGTTGCGTTGTTTGCCAATTAATATATACATTTTTAATCTCACAGAACAGTGATATTGATATTAATGTATGCCTTAACTTTATAATCAAAGAGTCAACAGGGAAATATTACATTATTGAAATGATTACACTAATGTCTTTACATATATTTATGAAAATAAATTTGAAGAAATAAAAGATTTGGAATATTCCAACCGAAATTGTTATGGTACCATAACAACAATTTCACATTTGTTGGATTAATTGTATCTAAAGGAATAATATTAAATGAATGCACTTTGTTGACAAATACATTCACTAAATCAAATACTTATACGAAATCGAATACAAAATCATATGAAATTTCACTTGTTGTTTAGAATTCATTTACATTCGAATGGAATAACAATAACAAATACAATAACACAGTTTTTACCTACATTCCGCAAACAGTAAGTATAATTTGATTAATCAACAAATTTAATGTGCAATCATTTGCTTAGTAATTAAATAAAGAATCGGTAAAATTTAATTTTTTTTATAAGTTTTTTATCCTTAAAAATACATAATGAATGGCATTTTTGTTATGTGGGAATTATATACAATATGTATGATTAGATTTTAATGTTAGGCTTAAATTCAGTTTGATAATCACAATAAGATAAAATGATTTTTGGAAAAAATGGAAATATTATTTTATCAATACACAAATTATTATGACATATTTAAATTTATAGAAAGAGTTATAGCCTAGGCCATTAAATTGTGTTATTTCGCCTGTAGGGTAATGTCTTTAATTAATGAAGACTTAACATTTTTAAGTGATTTTTTGTGAAGAAATATTATGGGGTGCCCTAAATCGTTATTCCCAATAAACGTATTTCTAAAAGTTTTGGATGAATGAAAAAGATCTTCTGGATAGAATTTATATAAAGAATAGACCTCAAACAGTTTCACATGGGTTAAGGCCAAAAAATCCCAGCCAAATATCACCAACTTTAACAACAAGAAAAAATAAATCAAATCAAAACAATTTTAATGGGGTTTCAATTCCCATGTTATCAATCCCCAAAGATCCCAAACAATCTAATTTAACTTCAGCAGATCGACCAGGAATTTCAGTTCGAAGAGTTAAAACAAATAATCGATCAAATAATGAAAATAACACAACTATTTCAAGGCCACACACAGCAATTCCTTCAAATCAACAAAGCCATCTTTTATCTCCTATCAGAAATTCACGTTTTCCAACTTTAGATGGTACAACAAATATAGACAGATCACAAAATTCTACATCCAACAGTAATAGATTTAAGCCAGATCGTCCACAAACATCATTTAATAAGACAATACCAAAAGGTTCAGAATACATAGTTACACCAACGCAATCAGTTTTTCATTTAAAGAAGTCAAATCTATCAGCTCGAGCACCAGATTCATTAGAACAATTCAAAAACGACCCACTTTATTCCTCGATTATATCAGATGAATTATGGAATGATCAAAAATATATTTTTTATTATATTCGATTAATACGACAAAAACGCCTTGAGCAAGAATTTCTTTATTTTGAAACTGAGCCATCAACTGATAAAGAACCGGAGAATGTATATCTTTTACATATAATTTCACCATCTGAAGTTAATTGGAACAAATATTACACATTAAGTTATGAAGGTATTACATCAAACATTGAACGTAAATCAGAGTTTTGTCCATTACAACAATGGGTACGCGAATGTACATTATATATTCAAACGAAAGAAAACAAATTTTTCAAGCGATATCAACAATGGCGTGCATTTTCATTAATATATCGAATAACGAAAAATCGAATGTTATTCAATTCTAAGTCTAAAATATCATTATCGTTATTTCATGTTGATGAAACATTACGTAAAGCGATTTTAGTATTACAACGCTGTTGTGAAAGTTTACAAAAGCTTTCATTAGTTGATGTATTATCAAGTCAAACATTAACATTAAAACAATTCATCCAAAAACAATATGATCATGAAACGAAAGTCTCCAAGTTAATAAATGATTTAATAGAAGAAGCACGAATTGCAATTGTACAAGCGTGTGATTATTCATATGAATTAACAGGTACAATGGATTCGATAAAACCTAAAAAAGAAAACAAAAAGAAAAATGAGAAGAAAGAAAAACGGAATATAAAATCACGATTTAATAATGATAAGAAAAAGAAAATAATTATATCGAATGACATGATGGTTTATACTCAATTAGCAACGCAAAACTTTTGTATTAAAAGACTTGCTCGATTTATTAAATTATGTGATTATAAATTAATACATTCATTACATACATTTACTGTAGAAAGTTGTAAACAATTAGTTGAGTTCTTAACACCACGAATAGATTCATCTGGTGGTGATATTACACGATTAAAAACAGAAGTTATTATTAATTCTAATAAATTAGGATTTTCACCATCAGTTAAAGAAATGGAAAATGAAATTATATTAATATGGCAACATTTATTATCAAGTATTTATAGAATTCAAACGTTTTCGGAACATCAATCTTTAACACAATATTGTCCACAAAAGAAATCTAGAAAAGGTGATAATTCATTAGTATCACTTGTAGAAATTATACAAAAAGATAATTTATATCAAAAGTTATCAAAAGATTTAATTAATAATATTGAAACAGCTTATAAATTAGCGGATGAAAAACTTTTATTATATCAACCACATTTTGAAAATTATTTAATAAATATTAAATTTAATGTACATGAAATTCAAGAACAAAATCCTAATGCCGAATTTTATAATAATGCAATTCATCAATATCAACAAGAAATACAAAACATTGATTCATTACAAACATCTATACAAGTTCATATGTTATTAATTCAATTATCGAAGTTTTGTGATCGAATTAAACCAACACCACGTAAATGTCTTGAACAATTATATTCTATTATACCATTAATAGCCGAAAATAAAGTTAATGCATTAACACAACAATTAAATGATGCATTAACTATACTTCATACTGAACCTAATGATGTACATTCATTTGTATCAACATTAGAATTTAGACGAAAACTTACAAAAGATTTCGATCAAATTCGTAAAGATTATGCTGAAACTTCTGCTTTTTATACATTAATAAGTGATAATAAAATTACTACTTCAGAAGATTCAATAGTTTCATTTCGTGCTTTAGCTCCATTAATTGGTAATTTAGAAGCTTTAATAATATCGACTAAAGAAGATGAAGAAAATAAAATACAAAAATGGAAACCAAGTTTACAAAACTTATTAGTAAATGTACGAAAAGAATTACTTGATATCCATTATAAAACTAATGATGCTAAAGTACTTGATAAAGATAGTAATCCTGATGAAGTTATTAAATATTTAATTAATTGTCAAAATGAAGTTAATGAATTAAGTAAAAGATGTGAACAAATTCAAAGTTATCAAAAATCATTACAATTAAAAGTTTCTCCAATTGATGAGCTAACTGAAACATCAGTTGACTTAGATAATAAACTTTTATTATGGAAATCACATAAAGAATGGAAAGAATTAATTACAAAATGGAATCCTACACCATTTAAATCGATTAAAATTGAAGAATTTAATGACGGAATTCAAAAGTTTACTCGTATCGCTTCACAATTATCAACTTCTTTACCAGAACATCCTTTAGTACCAATATTTAAATCATCAGTATTTAAATATACTGAAATATTACCAGTGATTATCGCATTATCTAATCCATGTTTAACATCTATACATTGGAATAAAATCGAACGTATTACAGGTGTAACAAAACTTCAAGAAACTAATTATCCATTAATTTATTTAATCGATAAACAATTTTCTTCATATTCCGAAGCAATTGAATCCATATCAAATGATGCATCTAATGAAACATCATTACTTAAAATGCTTCGTGAAATTGAAAACACTTGGGATAAGATTGATTTACAAATTATTCCACATAAAGAAAAGAAAGATTTTTATTTAATTGGTGGTATTGATGAAATCACCGAAACATTAGAAGAGACACAAGTACAACTTTCTACAATTAGAAGTTCACGTTATGTTGGAGCAATTAAAACACAAGTTGATGACTTAAGTAAGTCGATGAATTTATTAGGAAAATGTTTAGAAAATATTTCAGTGTTTCAAATTGCTTTTAATTCATTAAGTAAAATATTTTCATCATCTGATATCCAACGAGAATTAGCTACACAATCAAAAGAATTGTTTGTTATCGAGCGACAATTTAAAACTTGGGGTCAACATGCAAGAGATTCACCACGTGCATTTAAGTTATGTTCTAATCCTAAAGTATTACAATTATTTGATGGCTGGTTAGAATCAATTGAGAAAATACAAAAAGATTTGGAAGAATTTTTACAAAAGAAAAGAACTGCTTTTCCAAGATTTTATTTCTTATCAAACGAAAACTTACTCAAAATCTTCGCAGAAGCAAGAAATCCAAAAGCTGTACAACCATTTTTACCAAAACTTTTCGATGGTATTCATACATTAGAATTTTCTCCAAATGGACAAGATATCTTAGCAATGTATAGTGTTGAAGGAGAAAAAATTTCATTATCGAAATGCCAATCAATTGGTGCAATAGAAAATTGGTTAAATAATTTAGAGAAATCAATGAAATTAACTTTACATCATTTATTTAAAGATGGTTTAAATGCTTATATTACAATGTCTCGAATAGATTGGATACAAAAACATTATGCACAAGTAATATCAGTTATATCACAAATAAAATTTGCACAAAATGTAGAAGAAGCATTAATATCATCAAATCCTTTAGAATCATTAAAGAATTTAAATGAACAAATGAATCAAAATTTATCTGATTTATCAGATTTAGTCCGTTGTCAATTACCACGTTCTAAAAGATCAGCTATAGTATCATTAATTACATTAGATATACATTCACGTGATATAATTATTGAATTAATTAATGAAAATGTACAAAGTTTAAATGATTTTTGTTGGGTTAAAAGATTACGTTATTATTGGGATACTGATTTAAATCGCATCTGTTTAAATCAAGCTAATGCTCGAATAGAATATGGTTATGAATATTTAGGTGCTACTTCTCGTTTAGTCGTAACACCATTAACAGAACGTTGTTATTTAACATTAACGAGTGCATTACAATGTTATTTAGGTGGTTCACCAGCAGGGCCTGCAGGTACAGGTAAAACAGAAACAGTTAAAGACTTATCGAAAGCTGTTGGTAATTTTTGTGTTGTCTTTAATTGTTCAGATGCAGTTACTGTCATCCAAATGGAATCATTCTTTAGTGGGTTATCACAAACTGGTGCATGGGCATGTTTTGATGAATTTAATCGAATTAACATTGAAGTCCTTTCTGTTATAGCAGAACAAGTATATACTATACAAAATGCTATAGCTTCACATTTGAAAACTTTCCAATTTTCTGGACAATTAATACCATTAAATCCTAGAGTTGGTATCTTTATTACAATGAATCCTGGTTATGCAGGTCGAACAGAATTACCAGATAATCTTAAATCATTATTTAGACCGATATCAATGATGGTACCTGATTATTCGATGATTGCCGAAAATATTTTATATTCAGAAGGTTTTAATAATGCTAAACCTTTAGCACGTAAAATTACACAATTATATAAATTAAGTTCTGAAATGTTAAGTCATCAAAGTCATTATGATTTTGGTATGCGTGCATTAAAATCTGTTTTAATAATGGCAGGTAAATCGAAGCGTAAAACACCTACGTTAAATGAAGATATAATATTAATTAGAGCTATGAAAGATTCAAATGTTTCTAAATTATTAATTGATGATTATAAATTATTTAATGATATTATTAGTGATTTATTCCCTGGAGTAGAATTTGAAGAAGAAACATTTGAAGAATTAACTAATGCTATTAATCAAGCTATAAATGAAAGAGGATTACAACAATCGAATTATATTATAAACAAAACAATACAATTATATCAAATAATGAATATTAGACATGGTGTAATGTTAGTAGGTCAAACAGGTGGAGGTAAAACTACTTCACGAAATTTATTATCAGATGCTTTAGATATATTAAATAAACCTGTAGAACAAGTTGAAGTTAATCCCAAAGCTGTAACTTTATCTGATCTTTATGGTTCTTATAATTTAGTTACTAATGAATGGAAAAATGGTTTAGTTGGAAAATTCTTTAGTGAAATGTCTGAAGCAGATCCTAATATTCAACAATGGATTATATTCGATGGTCCTGTTGATGCTTTATGGATCGAAAACTTAAATACTGTATTAGATGATAATAAGCTTTTATCATTAGCTAATTCTGATCGAATTAAAATGACTGATCAAATGCATTTATTATTTGAAGTTGGTGATTTATCACAAGCTTCTCCTGCAACTGTATCACGTTGTGGAATGGTATATTATCAACCTGAAGATTTAGGTTGGAAACCTTTAATTTATTCTTGGATTAATAATCAGCCTCAAAATGTACATGAAATTTATAAAACAATTTTCGAATCTACATATGATAATTCTATAAAAGTTATTACGGATACATGTAAAACTGTTATTACTCCAATTATTTGGAATATTTCTAATTCATTATGTTCTATTATTGATTCATTAATTAAAGAACAAAATATTGATATAGAAAATATAGCTAAAGATCAAATCGAAAAAATTATTTATCATATTTATGTCTTTGCATTAACTTGGTCTTTTGGTTCTATAATTACATTAGAAACTCGTAATGATTTTGACTCATTTTTACGTGAAAACTTTGAAACTAAAATTAATTATCCAAAACGTAAAACACTTTTTGATTATTATTTAGATATTAAAGAATTACGATTTATATCATGGGAAAACATGATAAAGAATGAAGAAAATCAAACTTCATTTATACAAACAAGTGATACAATTAAATATTCTTATTTGTTATCAATATTAATACATCAAAAACGACCTGTTTTATTTTTAGGTGAAAGTGGTTGTGGTAAAACTTCAATTATTCAAAACACCTTAAATAAAGAAATGAATTCGATTTTCTCAATATTATTTACTTTATCTGCTAGAACTTCAATACAACAAATTAAAGAATTAATTGAAAATAAAATGTTACATAAAAGAAAAACTTTATATGGTCCACCTGAAGGTAAATCAGCTGTTTTATTAATTGATGATTTTAATTTACCTCGACCTGATACTTATATGTCACAACCACCAATAGAAATATTACGAACTATAATTAATAATAAAGGTATTTATAATACGGATGAATTATATTGGTGTGATATTGAAGATTTAACTGTAATTGCTGCTGGTATGGAAATTGGTCATGTAACAAAACGTTTTATTTCAAAGTTTTCTATTTTATCTTTACCTTCACCAAGTGATTCAGTTTTAAATTGTATATTTT
The DNA here is from genome assembly GCF_020186115.1 of Histomonas meleagridis. Lineage (NCBI taxonomy): Eukaryota > Parabasalia > Tritrichomonadida > Dientamoebidae > Histomonas > Histomonas meleagridis. The sequence goes on from NW_027150746.1 coordinate 791,498, forward strand.
CTGAGATATTAAATAAATTTTTAAATAATGGATTTGCAGAAAATATCGTAAATATGTCATCAATGATTGTTAAAGCTTCAATACAATTTTATCGTAAAATTAAATTAGAATTATTACCAACACCTTCACGTTCACATTATAAATTTAATATGCGTGATTTATCTAGAATGTTTAAAGGTATTTTATTAACTACAAAAGATTCATTAAATGATCCTATTTCATTTATTAAACTTTGGTTCCATGAAAATATTCGAGTTTTTGGTGATAGATTAATTGATGATAATGATCATATTAAATTAAATAATACATTATATGATATAGCTAAAACAGAATTACGAGTTAAAGAAGAAATGTCATTTTATTTCGATGATAAACAATTATTAATATGGACAGATATATTAAAAGGTTATGGATCAACAGTTCATATTTATCAAGAAGCAAATTCTATGTTACAATTAACAGCTTCATTAAATACATTTTCAAATATATATAAAACTTCAATTATTTTATTTAAACAATCAATTGAACATATCTTAAGAATAGTTAGAGTAATGAGACAACCTTCAGGACATATGTTATTAGTAGGAATGGGAGGTACAGGTAAAAGAACTTCTGCTAGATTTGCTGCATTTGTATCTGATATTGAAGTCTTTGAACTTCAACCTACAAAAGATTATAAAATTAATGAATTTCGTAATGACTTAAAAACAATTTTCAAAATTGCTGGTATTCAAAATAAGCCAATAATGTTTTTATTAAATGATGAACAAATTATCGATGAATCATTTTTAGAAGATATTAATAATGTTTTAAATAATGGTGAAGTACCAGGTTTATTTGAAACAGAAGAATTTAATCAATTAATTAATGAATTAGTACCAATGATGAAGAAATCTAATGAATCAATTGATTATGAATCATTATGTAAAAAGTTTACTTCAAATATAATGAAGAACTTACATATAGTTTTAGCGTTATCTCCTATTGGTGGAAGATTTAGAGATCGATGTAGAATATTCCCTGCTTTAGTTAATTGTTGTACTATCGATTGGTTTGAACCTTGGAATAATGAAGCACTTGAAACAGTAGCTAATGGTTTATTAAAGAAGATGGATTCATTAAATAAGTTTAATGATCAAATCGAAACAATTTCTAAGTTATCAACTTATGGACATTCATTAGTAGTAGAAATATCCGAAAAGTTTAAACATGAACTTAATCGAATATATTATGTAACACCTGCAATATACATTGAATATTTCTCTTTATTTAATGATATGTTAAAGAAAAGAATATCTGAAATGAAACAAAAGAAAGAACAATTAAAGAAAGGTATTGATAAATTAGCAGGTACTAATAATAAAGTACAAGAAATGGAAGCGGAATTACAAAAGTTAACTCCATTACTTGAGAAAAAAGCTAACGAAACAAATGAATTAATGGAAAAACTTAAAGTTGATAAAGTTAAAGTTAATGAAGCACATAAATCAATATCAGCAGAAGAAGAAATAGTACAACAAGTTCGAACTAAAGCATTAAAACTTGCTTCTGAAGCTCAAGCAGATTTAGATAAAGCGATGCCTTTATTAAACGCAGCACTTTCAGCTGTTGAAGATTTAAAGAATCGAAAATCCGAATTAGCAGTTGTTAAAACATTTGTAAAGCCTCCACAATTAGTAATCGAAATTATGGAAGCAGTTTGTTTATTAAATGGTCGAAATGGTGATTGGGCATCAGCTAAATCATTTTTAGCACAAACAGATTTCTTTAATCAATTATTAGAAGTACATAATAAACCTATACCAGAATCAACATTAAATTATATACGTAAAATGGCTTCAGATCCTAAATATAGTATTAAAAACGTTGCATCTGTTAGTGAAAGTGCTGCATGTTTATTTAAATGGGTAACTGCAATCGAAAAATATGTAACAGAACGTCAACGAATTTTACCGAAACAAAAACGTAGAGATGAAGCTCAAGAAGCACTTAATGAAGCCGAGAAAAATCTTAAAGAAAAACAAGATGAACTTAAAATTATTTCGGATCAATTAACTAATTTACAAAATCAATTTGATGAAAGTCAAAAACAACAAATCGAATTAACAGAAAAAATTAAACAATGTCAATATCGACTTAAGAATGCTTCATTATTAACAGTAGCTTTAGATGATGAACGAATTCGTTGGAAAGAAAATTTAATTGAACTTTCTAATTCTAAAAAATCAATTTTAGGTGATACATTATTAATTGTATTTCATATAGCTTATATTGGACCATTTTCATATAATTATCGATCAGAAATTATCACTAAAATGATATCTAAAACTAAAGAATTAAATTTACAAATATCAAATAATTTCTCATTAGAAAATATAACAATTTCTCCAGCAACATTAAGAGAATGGCAAGTAAATGGTTTACCACAAGATTTATTATCGAAACAAAATGGTGTTTTAGTTACAATGTCTAAAAGATATCCATTATTAATTGATCCTCAAGGTCAAGGACGAAAATGGTTAATCGAAAATAATCAAGTTAAAACATTACGATCAGATGATCCTAATTATATTCGATCTATTGAGAATGCTATACGTGTAGGTTCATCAGTATTATTAGAAGATGTTGGAGAAGTATTAGATCCGGGTTTAGATTTTATATTATCTCCTAAAATCCAAAAGAAAAATGGCCGAATTTCGATTAGAATTGGTAATAAATGGGTCGATAAAGATCCAAACTTTAAATTATATATTACTACGAAACTTAATAATCCAAATTTCTTACCTGATATATTTAATCAACTTTCAGTAATTAACTTTTCTGTCACGAAAGAAGGACTTGAAGAACAATTATTAAGTGATGTAGTATTACATGAAATGCCTGAATTAGAAAATCAAAGATCTGAATTAATCATTGAAATATCTAAAGATCAAAAAGCATTAAATGAATTAATGGATAAAATTCTTCATTTATTATTTACTTCTACTGGTAATATATTAGATAATGAAACTTTAATTGCGACTTTACATAATGCAAAAGAAACTTCTAAACAAGTAATGTCTAGACTTAAACAATCAGAAAAAACTGAAAAAGAAATTACCGAAAAAAGAAGTATTTATAATAATGTAGCAGAACGTGGTGCGCTTTTATACTTTGTAATATTAGAATTACCTGGAATTGATTCTATGTATCAATATTCATTAGAATTCTTCAAGCGAATTTTTAATGAAGTTTTAGTTAATACTGAAGAATGTGAAGATATTCCATTAAAATGTATTAAATATATTAATAACTTAACTTATTCTACTTATGCTAATGTTTCTAGAGGACTTTTCGATAATCATAGACTTGTATTCTCATTTTTAATTGCTACAAGATTATTAAGAACTACAAATAAAATTACTGATGAAATGTGGGAATTATTTATACGTGGACCTAAAGAAATTGATGTTGAACAATTCGAAAAACCTAATTCAAATATCGAAACAAGAATTTGGTCAAAAATTTGTTCACTTTCTAAAACGTTTAAAGGACTTGAAACTCATATTAATCAAAATTATAATTTATGGAAACCTTTAATCGAAGAAGATTCAATAAAATTCCCTTCTCCATATAATAACTTAACAATATTTGAACAATTAATAATAATTTCATCAATATCAAAACGTAAAGTTTCGACTTTAGCACGGAATTTAATTCAAGATGAATTAGATGAAAGTTATTTAACTATATCAAATGTAAGTTTAGAAGATCCATTTAATGATACATCGAATGATATTCCATTATTATTTATATTATCACAAGGTGCAGATCCACGAGAATTACTTGAAAGGTTTGCACAACAAAAAGGTTATTCTAATAAATTAAAAGTAATATCATTAGGTCAAGGAAGAGGCCCTACAGCAGTTAACATGTTAAAACGAGCCAAAACTAAAGGCGAATGGGTCTTTTTACAAAACTGTCATTTATGTCCATCATTTTTACCCAAACTTGAACATATGATTCAAAAGATGTCACGTAAATCATCGACATATCATAAAGAATTCCGATTATTCTTAAGTTCAATGCCAACGAATGAATTCCCAATATTCATATTACGGAATTCCATAAAAGTTACAAGTGAACCACCATCAGGAATCCAATCGAACATTAACTTATTAATGAATACTATTAATTCTAAACAATGGGAAAGTGGATCAAAGATTCGTCCATGGAAGAAATTGTTGTTTAGTATCGCTGTCTTTCATTCGACGATTCAAGAACGTAAACGTTATGGATCATTAGGGTTTAATAAGATATATGAATGGAATCCAAGTGATTTCTTAATATCAATTAAAATGTTACGAATATTTCTAACTCAAAATGATGACTTACAATGGGACGCTTTAAGACAAATGATCGGAGACGTGATTTATGGCGGAAGAGTGACCGATGATTGGGATCGAAGATGTATGAACTCTTTACTCGATAAGTTTTTATGTAACAAAGCACTCGAAGATGGATATTATTTCGATGAAAATAAGTTATACCCAACAATTCCTTTGTTCTCATACGCTCAAATCCAAAAATTTGTCACAAAGAATTTCCCGATTGAAGATTCGCCTTCAATATTCGGATTTCATCCAACAGCATTAAACACATTAAATTTACAAAAATCAGAAAATTTAATCGATTTGGTGCTCGCGGTACAACCAAACGAAGGTAATTCTTCCGTTATGCAAAAAGATGACGAAACTGTTTTGGAGTTAATAAATGAATTGGAATCTCAATTACCAATTGTGATCACAACAAAAAATGCTCACAAGTCGTTGTTTAAAGAATCGTATGGAAACAAAATGAACTCTTTAACAATAACGTTGTTACAAGAAGTCGATCGTTATAACTCATTACTTAATCTGATACATAATTCTCTTGGCTTACTTAAAAAGGCGATTAAGGGAGAAGTACTGATGTCAATCGAATTGTCGGAGTTATACCATAATTTGATTAACAAACAAATTCCAAAACAATGGGCAAATATATCATATCCATCTCAAAAACCTTTAATCCCATGGTATAAAGACTTGATTAAAAGAATCGATTTCATACAAAATTGGATTAAGAAAGGTGAGCCAAATGTCTTTTGGTTTTCCGGATTTTATTTCCCGCAATCATTTTTAACAGCAATATTACAAAATCATTCGAGAAAATATTCGGTGCCTATTGACACTTTAGAATTCGAGGCTGAAATTATGAACCAAAATAAAGATGATTTCATTAATCAACCAGAAGATGGTGTTTATATCTATGGGTTATATTTCGATGGCGCACAATGGGATTTCGAAAATAATTGTTTATGTGATTGTAACTTGAATAATAATAACTATGTCGAAGCACCCGTAATACATTTAATTCCAAAAGTTGATTTTACTTGTCCAAAAGATCAATACTTGTGTCCAGTGTATAGGACTGCTGTTAGAGCAGGTGTACTCTCAACAACAGGGCATTCAACGAATTTTGTGGTTGCACTAAATATTCCATCCAAAGAAAAACCGAAAAAGTGGACGTTACGCGGCACAGCACTTTTGCTAGAAACACCATTTTAATCATAATAAAATGTTTTTTATATTAATATATTTTGAATCACAAATATAAAAGCAAAAAAGATGTCATTATGTAGTTTGTTTATTTTTAATTTTCTGGATTCATTTTATTTAAATCTGTTGAATCAATTTAACAATTTCTGTATACAATAGCTTTTTTTTAGTTGCATTTTTTTTATTCTTGATAGAAATTCCTATTCATTATTAATTTCATGTGCAATCATAAGAATTTTAATTAAACAATATTACAGTTCAGGACAAGTAAAATTCCCCGTTGACATACATTGGCCAATCAGGCATAATACATTCTGGACTAATCTCGGGCCCCAAAAGGTACATACCCGATGAGCTGTAGCATTATGCATATTGAACATATTTCAAAGTGTAGGCGTGGGTTATATTGAGTGTTGGTCTACAGGTTTTTCACAGCAGTCTAATTATAAAAATTTCGAAATTTTTTAGAATAAAAATATAATTCTTTATTTTTTTCCACTTTTTTTATATGTCTCATTATTACATAATAATAAAAAAATAAGTCTACCTAATCAGCTTTTATCCAAAATTAAAACAAACAATGCTCCTTTGTTCGTATATCTTTAGCATTTATATGAACCAAAGCCCTTAAAAACCCTTGGATTGTGCGAGAAAACGATGAAAGATGTCAACTATTATCGTATTATCTTTTTTAGATGCAATCAAAAGTGCTGTTCTAAATCATATAAATAATTTCCAAATATTATTTTGAAATTTTAAATTATTAATATAAATTTTCAATAAAATAAATAAATATCTTTGGCATTGACATCAATTCATTTTTGTTGAAGAAGTAATTTAACTATTTCTGTACGACCTTTTTCAGATGATAAAATAAGTGCTGTATCAAATAATTTAAATAATTTCCAAATATTATTTTGAAATAAGAAATTATTAAAATAAATTTTAAATAAAACAAATAAATATCTTTAACATTAATATCAGTTCCTTCTTGTTCAAGAAGTAATTTAACTATTTCTGTATGACCATTTTCAGATGCATAAATAAGTGCTGTAAAAAATAATTTAAATAATTTCCAAATATTATTTTAAAATATTAAATTATTAAAATAAATTTTCAATAAAACAAATAAATATCTTTAGCATTAATATCAATTCCTTCTTGTTCAAGAAGTAATTTAACGATTTCTGTATGACCATTTTCAGATGCATAAATAAGTGCTGTATTAAATAATTTAAATAATTTCCAAATATTATTTTGAAAATTTAAATAATTAAAATAAATTTCAAATAAAACAAATAAATATCTTTAGCATTAATATCAATTCCTTCTTGTTCAAGAAGTAATTTAACTATTTCTGTATGACAATTTTCAGATGCATACATAAGTGCTGTATCAAATAATTTAAATAATTTTTAAATATTATTTTGAAATATAAAATTATTAAAATAAATTTTAAATAAAACAAATGAATATTTTTAGCATTAATATCAATTCCTCTTTGCTTTAAAATGTAACAAGTTCAATATTTCCTGAAAATGAAGCAAAAACTAAAATATCTTCTGGAATTTGATTATTTTTAAGGAAATATTTTACAAGAAAAATATTTCCAATTTTTGCTGCTTTATTAATGATATTTTTATTAATTTTCATTCCTTCTTTTTCTAAATATGTAAAAATTTCATAATTAAAATATGAAACACATATTTCTCCTAATTCTTTTAAATTATTAATATCTTCAATTTTATTTTCATAAAGATGATAAAAGATATTATTTCGATGAAATTCAATTGCTGTTTTATATGCATCTTCAAATGATGAATGATTTTGTTCACATAAATGAATAATTTCTTCATTTCCACCTGCAACTGCATATTTACCTGTGTTATCTATTTTAGAACCATTCATAAGTAAATATTTAAAACATTTAACTGATCCAAAAAATGCTGCATAATCAATCAATGTAACATTTTCTTTATTAATAAATGACCATCTTTCATAAATTGATTTTGGAATTATTTGATTATAATCGAATTCATTTTGTGATGATATTTCTTGTAGTTTCTCTATTTCATCATTTCGAATTATTTTTGCAATTTCATTTGGATTAACTCCTTCTTTAATTAATTGCTTATGAAGTGCAAAATCATTCTTCGAAAGTTTTTCATAAGAAATATTTTCTTGATCAAATAAATATTTATTTTATATATATATATATATTCATCTGATTTATCTTGATTAATATGAACAAAAAATGGTTCACATATATTTTGGATGATTTTTGATTCAATTAAATTATACTTAATCATATAATTAAGTAAATAAAATGATTCTTGCGTGTGTTTTTTAAGTAGAAATTGAGAAAATAAATTTATTATTTTTGAGTTGATCTTATTATTTTCTTCAAATTTTTCAATTTCTTGTAATAATCTCAAATATATATCAAAATTATTACTATTAATCAAAAGATATGTATATATCATTCGGCATATAATGATATCATAAGATATTGAATATTTTTTACAAAATTTGCTGAGGGTAAAATTTGATGATTGAGCAAAATTATCTATATTCAAACCAAAGATTATGTTTTTAAGCGTTGTAAATGTTTCCCATTCGTTTTTAGATTTCTGATTTATTGTTGCTGTTTGATTTTGAATCATTTAGAAAAATAGAAGGTTCGTTAGCAGGGTTGGCCCACAATTGATCGTTTAATTTTCGATACGAGTCACTTTTTTATCGATAAAAACCGACCAACAACGGTTTGAATCTAGATAAGTTATAAGACTAAGTCAATAGGAACGATACTAATGTTCTTTGTATCACGAAATTTTTGAATGGTTTTTAATCGACCAAAACCGTTTATTTATTGATACAATCGATCGATATTGATAAATAAACGGTTTTTATTGATGTTAAATCGAAAAAATTGCCTAATTATTAAAACATATTCCAAATTATTAAAACATATATAAAATTATTCAAATGAATATTTTTTGCATTAACATCAATTCCTTTATCTAAAAGTAATTTTACTATTTCTATATTATTATTTTTAATTGCTATATGAAGTGCTGTTTCAAATTATTAAAACATATTCAAAATTATTAAAACATATTCTCAATTATTAAAATGAATAATTCCTGCATTAACATCAATTCCTTTTTGATCTAAAATTTATTTCACAAGTTCAGCATTTCCTGATACTGAAGCAAATGGCAAAATGTTTTTTGGGGTTTGATTATTTTGAAGGAAATATTTAACAAGATGTGAGTTTTCGTTTCTTGCTGGTTCGTTTTTACAAGTATTAACATCAATTCCTTTTTCTTCCAAAAATGTCAAAATATCATAATTATCTTTTTGAATACAAAAACTTACCAAATCATTAGTTTTATCTTCAGACATTTTTGGTATTGATTGTATTTTTTCTGATTTATTCTCAAAAATATATTAAAAATATCATTTTGGTGTAACATAATTGCTGTTTCATATGCATCTTCAAATGATGAATGGTTTTGCTCACACAAATGAATAATTTCTTCATTTCCACCTGCGTTTGCATATGTCTGTGTTTTCTGTCTTTATACCATTCATATGCAAAAATTTAAAACATTTAACAGATCCAAAAAATGCTGTATAATCAATTAATGTAACATTTTCTTTATTAATAAATGAACATCTTTCATAAAGTGATGGTTGAATTGTTTGATTAAAATCAAAATTTGTTTGTGATGATATTTCTTGAAGTTTTTCTATTTCATCATGTCGAATGATTTTTACAATTTCATTTGGATTATGTCCTTCTTTAATTAATTTCTTATGAAGCTGCCAATCATTCTTTGAACATTCTTCATAATTTTTTTTGAATATATTCAGTATAAATTAATTTACTTATTTAATAATTTTCTTTTTTTTAATGGAGTATTAACTTTGTAGTATGAAAAGGTTGAATGTTTGTAAGTATCTTCGATGTTCAGTATGAATTTACATTTCAAAAAAGATTCACTAATTTTCAAAAATATAATCAAACCATTCCATGAAGTTTAATTATGGGCATATTGCAATAATACTTGTAATTAATGCATTCAATTTGTATTTCAATTAAATATTCAATGTTTTACATTTTTTGGGAAATCGATTTCCGACAAATTAATTTAATTCAAAAAGTTTTAGATCAAAAAAACTTGAATACGAGAACAGGTCAAAAAAAATGAACAAAGAAAACTTCAAAATCATTGTCGTTGGCAAATGTCAAGTTGGCAAATCATGCCTAATTAGGGCAATATCATCATCTGAATTCGATCCTAACTATTCTCCAACTGTTGGTGTTTCATTTATAGCAAAAAATATAATATTTGAAAATCAGACTGTAAGAATTCAACTTTGGGATACAGCTGGACAAGAAGTGTATCGTGCACTAACATATAGTTATTTTCGTGATGCTGATTGTGCTTTAATTGTTTATGATGTTACAGACGAAGATTCATTTCAAGAGCTTCAACAATGGGTCGATGATGTTCGGAATCATACTTCAAAAGATTGTGTGATATTCATTGTTGGAAATAAAATTGATTTGGATTCACGAAAAATTTCATATCAACAAGGCTTAGATTTTGCACAAAATAACAAACTCCAATTCTTTGAAGTGTCTGCAAAAACTAATGATAATATGACATTGCTCTTGGATAGTTGCATATCTGCAATTTTTCATAGCAAGGCAAAATCGGACCCGCGTAATCTTGAAGCAAAAGAAGAAAGTAGATGCCACTGCTAAGCCTATCACATTCAACCCTATACGAATTAAATTTGTTGAAACAATTAAATTTTTCTATTAATTAACAAAAATAAGCGTTTATTAAATCAACTATCTATGTTCTTTTTATGTTTCTCAAACTATTTTTGCTTATTATATAATGAAAAGACATCCATTGTTTGATTAAAATTTTATTGTGCAAAAATCTTTGTTTTTTGGGTTAAAGTTTCTTCATTAATAAATATTAGAAATTGCGTTAATTTCAAGCATTCTTACTGTTTCCGTTAGATACTTTGCTTAAATTAAATATTTAATATTTTAACTTTAAACAATTTTAAAATGCTTTTAAAACTAATTAAACATAAGTATCGATACTTACCACATCGATGTGGTCTCTGCTAAATGGCTTGAAATCTTCACTTTGATTTTCTTTTACTGGAAATTAGTTTTAATCTTCCTTCGCAGTGTTCCTGAATCGAGTCAAGATAAGACACTGTCAACCAACTTTCCCTCTTATAGATTTCTTTTTAATTTTAAAATTATTTGTAATGTATTTAATACATATCAGATTTTAACATATAAGAACAGTAGGCAAATTTTTTATGAAGATATAATAATTTTTTTAAAATTTCCTTTGAATTTAGTCACTTTCCATTTAAATTCGTGTACGATACAAAACACAAACGGTCATCTAAGTAAAGACTGAATGTACCAATTACCACATCTAAACCAGTATATATAAGTATTGTAGAAAAAATGTTTAAAATATTTTAATCTTCTGTTTAATTTTGTGATTCTTTGTTGTGAGTATCGCTCACTCGTAAAGGAACGAATCTTGATGGATTTGGTAACCACAAAATTAATTCAAAAAGTTATTTTTTCTTCTTTGTCGAGAGCCTCCAATAATGAATAAATTGTTTCAAGAATCATACTATTTATAGAACTAATAAATTATATAAAATTGCAAAGACAGATTTTTGAATTTTTGCTCTGATCTATAGATATTGAAAATATTGTATAACTTAAAAACAGAATGAAAACTATAGAAAAATCACATAAATTAATATTGACTATTAGTTCTATATGTTTATTGAATTTGAACTTCTGTATTTAATCCTAAAGCCAAAAAAGCATTTCGAAGTTTTGGAGATTGCTCATTAAAAAATAAGATAACAAAATTTGGTTAAGATAATTTTATTGAATAGAATGTGTATACTTATTTATTTAAATTTAGTTCAGTGGAAAATGAAAAAAATTGATTTTCTGATTTGAAACGACCGTTTATTTGGTTGACAGCGTCTTTTTTTACTCTTAAATCAATATGGTGGATCTTGACAACCACCCAGCTAAGTTGATTCAATTCACACTCGTAGGAGAATCAAATAGTGGTAAGACAAGTCTTTTATTAACTTACGCAGCCCATGGTGCATTTCCGATAGATTATACTCCCAGTGTTGCTGATGGTATTTGTACTCATTGCTGCTTTCAAGGCCATGATTTTAATTTACAATTAATTGATACATGCGGTGCTGGTGATTACTTAGATATGAATAGAATTGCATTCGTGTTCGGGTACCCGGATATTATTTTAATTTGTTTTTCACTTGTGTCACCAAAGTCATTCCAAAGAATTCGTACCACATATATTCCTTACCTCGAAAATTATTACCCTGGCATACCATATGTTTTAGTTGGACTGAAAAGTGATCTTAGAGAAAAAGAATCAAATGAAACAATTAAAATTTCGACATCTCAAGGAGAAGAAATGAAAAGCATAATTGGAGCACTTGCCTACATTGAATGCTCTTCATTAAGCAAAGATAACGTAAAAGAAGTGTTCGAAGCAGGTTTTCAAATTGTTTTTTCAGGAGGCTACAAACTCCCGCGCAAACAGCAAAACGACTGCTGAAGTGTTTGCTAAACAAGACAGAACTCTTATCAAAAAGTTATCCCATATCGTGTATGTAAACTAATGAATTTTTTCGACCTACAGTCGTGGAGGTTAATTGTTTAGGTATTTCAGGGAGTGACGAACAGATTTGGCTCAAATTTTTTGGAAACCGCTAAGGCCACTTTTTCGACGATACGGGAACGATGGAAAATAAATAGAAAAACTCAAAAATCTGATCAAAAATAAAAATAATTATATTTAAATATAATTAATCAATATTGCAATATCCATAGAATTAATCTACTTTAATGATAAAACATCTATATAGTTGACAAATAAGATGGAATATACAAAAATTTAGGATGTTTATCTTTTTGATGTAGTTATAACATAAAACTTTGAAGAAAAATATCAGTAATTTAAATAATTGTCATTTATTCTAAATTATAACAATGTTATCTATCGTAGATATAAAAATCCTTCTTGTTTAGGAGTAATTTAACTATTTTTGTGACTCTAACAAAGTGCATATATGAATGTTATTGTAAATAATTTCAAAAAATTCCAAATAACATTAAGTTATATAACTTTAACAATTTCTGTATTACCCTTTTCAGATGATAAAATAAGTGCTGTATTAAATGATTTAAATAATTTCCAAATATTATTTTGAAATATTATAATGATTAAAATAAATTTTAAATAAAACAAATAAATATTTTTAGTATTAATATCAATTCCTTCTTGAACAAGAAGTAATTTAAATATTTATGTCTGATCATTTAAAGATGCCAAAATAAGTGCTGTTTTAAATAATTTAAATAATTTACAAATATTATTTTGAGATGTCAAATTAATAAAATAAATTTTGAACAAAACAAATAAATATTTTTAGCATTAGTATCAATTCCTTCTTGTTCAAGAACTAATTTAACTATTTCTGTATGACCATTTCTAGATGCATAAATAAGTGCTGTATCAAATAATTTAAATAATTTCCAAATATTATTTTGAAATATTAAATTATTAAAATAAATTTCAAATAAAACAAATAAATATCTTTAGCATTAATATCAATTCTGTTTTGTTCAAGAAGTAATTTAACTATTTCTGTATTACCATTTCTAGATGCATAAATAAGTGCTGTATCAAATAATTTAAATAATTTCCAAATATTATTTTGAAATATAAAATTATTAAAATAAATTTTAAATAAAACAAATAAATATCTTTAGCATTAATATCGATTTCTTCTTGTTCAAGAAGTAATTTAACTATTTCTGTATAACCTTTTTCAGATGCAAACATTAGTGCTGTAAAAAATAATTTAAATAATTTCCAAATATTATTTTGAAATAAGAAATTATTAAAATAAATATTAAATAAAACAAATAAATATCTTTAGCATTAGTATCAATTCCGTTTTGTTCAAGAATTAATTTAACTATTTCTGTATGACCATTTTCAGATGCATACATAAGTGCTGTTTTAAATAATTTAAATAATTTCCAAATATTATTTTGAAATATCAAATTATTAAAATAAATTTTAAATAAAACAAAAATATATCTTTAGCATTAATATCAATTCCTTCTTGTTCAAGAAGTAATTTAACTATTTCTGTATGACCATTTTCAGATGCTCTCATAAGTGCTGTATTAAATAATTTAAATAATTTCCAAATATTATTTTGAAATATCAAATTATTAAAATAAATTCTAAATAAAACAAATAAATTTCAAATAAAACAAATAAATTTTTTTAGCATTAATATCAATTCCATTTTGTTCAAGAAGTAATTTAACTATTTCTGTATTACCATTTGAAGATGCAATCATAAGTGCTGTATATAATAATTTAAATAATTTCCAAATATTATTTTGAAATATTAAATTATTAAAATAAATTTCAAATAAAACAAATAAATATCTTTAGCATTAATATCAATTCCTTCTTGTTCAAGAAGTAATTTAACTATTTCTGTATTACCATTTGAAGATGCAATCATAAGTGCTGTATATAATAATTTAAATAATTTCCAAATATTATTTTGAAATATTAAATTATTAAAATAAATTTCAAATAAAACAAATAAATATCTTTAGCATTAATATCAATTCCTTTCTGGTTTAAAACATATTTAACAAGTTCAATATTTCCTGAATTTGAAGAATATATCAAAATATTTTTAGGAATTTGGTTATTTAAAAGGAAATATTCGACCAAAAAAATATTTCCAACCTTTGCTGCTTCATTAATGATAATATCATTAATTTCCATTCCTTCTTTAAGTAAAAATGAAAAAATTTCATAATTATGATATAAAATACATTTCTTTCCTAAAATTGATAAGTCTTTAATTTTCTCAAGTTTGGTCTCATAAATATATTTAAAGACATTATTTAAATGAAATTTTATTGCTGTCTTAAATGCATTTTTAAATGATGAATGATTTTGTTCACATAAATGAATGATTTCAATATTTTCACCTGCAACTGCATATTTACCTGAATATTTTACATTTGCATCATTCATTAAAAAAAAATTTAAAACATTTTATTGATCCAAAAAATGATGCATAATCAATAAGTGAAACGCCTTCATATAATTTATTGATAAATGAGCATCTTTCATAAGGTGATGGTTCAATTTTATTAAAATTAAAATCATTTTGTGAAGATATTTCTTGAAGTTTTTCGATTTCATCGTTTCGAATTATTTTAGCAATTTTGTTTTGATTTACTCCTTCTCTAGTATATCTCTTATGAAGTTCCCAATTATTCTTTGAAAGTTCTTTATAATTTTGATAGATTTCATCCATAAAATAAACATAGTTATAAAACAAATTTTGAATTTTTTCATATGAAGATATGTAATGTGCAAAATATGCACCCTTTTGGTTTTTTACGATTTCTGGTTTAAGAAAATTATGTTCAATCATATAATTTAGAAGACAATGTGATTCTTGTGTGTTCTTATTAAGAAGGAATTTTGCAAATTCATTAAAAATTTCTGATTTGATATTCTTTTTTTCTTGAATGATTTTAATTTCATTTATAAAATCTAAATACAAATCAAAATCAAATATTTTCGTTTTTGATATAACAAGAATAGTGTATATCATTTGATAGAGAATTGGATTCAAAGATAATGGATGGTTCTGATTAAATTTTTTAACTATTGATTTTGCTGATTGAACAAGATTTTCTTTATTTAGATCAAAAATAATTTGCTTAATTGTTTGAAATTCCTCCCATTGATTTTGGTTTGTTTTTTTCCCTTCTTGCATTTCAGAAATTATGAAAAATCCTCTATTGTCACTTTTTTTTGGCAATCATCATAATCTAAATGATATACTTACTGGCGGATGTGAGAATAAGTAATTTTGGAGTCGATTTTAACTTCATGAAAGAAACTCAGGTATTCGAAGAGAATAATAAAAGTAAAAAGATAATTTTCTATGTGTTCCTCAATAATTTCACTCAAGAATTAAATTTCCTTCTTAAAAATTTGATGAAACACAAATTTTTCAAACCCAATATTATAAAAGAGAAAAAGAATCTATATTTTATTCATTACAACTCAAATGAAAGTAAAACTGAATTCATTTAGAATTATTTTGAGGCTGATAACATTGAAGAACTTAAAAAGAATGATTGGGAACATCTTTCATGAAAGAAGAAAGTGATTTTGTTGCTTAAGGCGCAAGTAAATATACTATTACCAGTGGAAATCTTGAAATCATTCATTCATGTGTACAAAATTATTTGCTATTTGAAGGTCCATTAAGTAGCAATTGCTAAAAAATTTAAATTTTATAAAAATGATATTTTTCTTTATCTTTATGAAAGCAAAATATATAAAAGTAATAATTTTGAAGAATTAAGAAAGAAAAGTATTTTACATCAAAACTACGAAATATTTTCTACAAAAAGAAGGTATCAAAGTTAACTCTTCAATAATAATTTAGCAGCGAGAATCGGTAAAATAATATTTGATTAAATATTTTCTGAAGTCATATTAAATTCCTAAATATATTTCAGCTTAATAAAACATATTAATAATTTCTGACCAATCCTTTTATTGTAAATCTTTTCAAGCGAATTTGCAAATTTAATGTGATTCACATCCTAAAATTAAAATTTAATTCACTCCACTTTTATTATTTTAATTTATTCGTGGGTACGACTTACAACTTCTTTACCCTTTTCAAGAATGACAAAGCAGTGCTCATGTTGTGATACATAAGATCCCTCTATATCGCACAGTGGTGGGTATGGGTCAACAGCCTTTAGTTTCACCAATTGGTCAAGTGTCAATTTGTAATCAGTTTGCTCCGCCTTGTCAAGGAACCGCTGGCAGAATGCTAAGGTCTTAAAGTTACGTTGTATGCAATCGACAAGATCTTTTTGGCTGCCGTTTTTGACATGGATCTGATTTGAATGTGATGTCAGCATGAAATGTGATGGAGGTCCTTGATCAAATACAACCCCATCACCAGTGGTAGCGAATGTTTCTAGTGCATATAGTTCGCCAATTTCCATCCTTTCATTATATTCTTGACCTGGTGGAGCTTTGGATATTGGTATGAATTTACCACTATGAACTTTGTAATATGCCATTTGATGGCCTGTAAGGTTACGTACAGGCTTAAGTGGGATGATTTTGTTATTAAGTTCAATTTGATATGATGATATTATTTCATCAATTGTGTTGGAAATTTCGCATATGCGGACATCAGGGCCAGCCATACGAATGGCCTTGTTGGTAGCTTCACGAGACGCTTCAATGAGTGGTTTGAATCTATCATCAAAACAAACGGTAAAAGCAGAATCGATAATATGACCATTAATAGAAACGCCAAAGTCAATTTTCATTACGTCTGAGGTTCCGAGTACTGTTTCATCAGCAGCTGATATTGGGGTATAATGGGCAGCTGTATTGTTAAGAGAACATCCACATGGAAAAGCAAGACCTCTGTCTGGTGGGTGGAATTGAACTTGCCTGCGAACTGCCTCTTCAATTTGTGCGCACATATCAAATAATTTCACACCTGGTCTGATGATATCATGTTGAAGAGCCCAATCACGAACTTGCTCATGAATGAGTCCACCTTCACGAAGGTCTGGAAGAGCAGCTTCAATTTCTTCAAGTCGTTTCGCTTGCTCTTTATCTTTGGGACGAAATCCAGCATGCTCATTATACTCTAGAAAATCTCTATGTGGGAACTCTCTATTTTCATAGGTTTTACATGGAGCTTGTGGCAAGTCAACAAAAACTGAATCTGGGATAATATGAGATTTCTTTTCCATTTCTTTCTGTTCTCTATTGTGAGCTGCTGCTGCCATCAGAAATTCTAGGTCATCATCCTCATTGGCTTTCTTATTATTGCCTTTCTTTTGGTTGCGCCTTGACATGCAAAAAATGGATCATCTCACAAAATCACTGGTCGGCTAACTTTTTCTGAAACGAATCCGATCAAAAGTGGCTCGAATTCAAAAGGATAAAACGGTTGATAATATTTGGGATGTTTTCAATTTTTTGAATACATATGCTTTTAACGTCCTCCTGAAATTTGCACAACAAATTTGTTCTTTCCAATGGAAAACCATCATCTGGTTTTGTTATTCATAATTTAGCATTTTTTTCTTCAAATTTTATTTATTCTAAACATTCGCACAAAGAGTTATGAAATTATTTTCCATAAAAATTATATAATTTTTCCTAAAAAATGACAAATAGGAAAAGTACGATTCATTCATTATATCATAAGTTAAGTACTCCGAATTTAAAAATTTCAAAAGCTCGATTCAAATTATTTTTAACTCATTATTATATATTTATATTTATTAAACAATTAAAAATTATATAAGAAAAGGGTTTGTGGTTAATGAAAAACTCTGTGTATTGTTTTGCGTTTTCTGTCTTTCGCTTTTAATTTTTGTATTTTCGGAACTTTTCGAATTTAATTTTCTGTCGAATTTTGGCTTATTTTCTTCCTTTACATTGTTTCGATTTAATTTTCTGTCGAATTTTGGCTTTCGTTCTTCTGATGCTGAATCCTGTTTTGGCTTATAAACCTTATTTGTTGTGTTTTCCCTTTGAATCCGCGAGTTTCGAGTTTTTGTATCTGTTTCTTCTGTTTGCTTGCGATGAGGATTTCTTTCATCTGTTTTAGATTGTGTTACTTCACTGTTATTTTTGGTACGATGATGATGCGAACTACTGTTGTTTGAATGTGTTCCATGTTTACGCTTATGTGTTGTGGAAGATGATGTATCATCCTTGTGAATCTGATAATCTGTTTTTTGGGGATTCGTTTTTTGTATATCACTTTTTGATGGTTGAGTTGTCCGTGTTTGTTGTTTCCTTTGGGGAATTGAATATTGAAAACCTTCGAATGATGTAGATTCATTTTTAGTCGAAGTTAATGATGGATCAAAAATTGGAGACCGCCTTTCAAATTTGTTTAACTCTGATGGAACATGTTCCCATGGATCTAATTCAAGAATTTTTGGTTCATTTGAAAACCCAAGATTTCTTGATTGACCATTAACACGATTGTATTTATTAGGATTTTGCAGTATATGTGTTGTTCTTCTAAAAACAGGTGGGTAATATAAATTCTGTGGATTTCGCTTTTTCTGGATTGTTGGTTGATTTTTGTGAAAATAATGAAATATTTCATGAAACCCATTTAAGGGAGAACAACTTAATGCAATTGATAGAAGAATAAATGTGAGAAAAATTAGAACACATAAACCAACTACAAACATTCAGTTTTTGCCATTTTCTTTTTGTCACAATTTTTTATGCCATAGAAAAATAATGGTTATTTTAACAATTAACGTTTATCTTTACATTATATCTATAGGATATATAAACAGAGCATCATGGAATCATGCACTTTAACATAGCTCACATTTATTTAATTGGATAAATGATATAAAACATTTGTTCTTATGCTAAAACATTGTTGTGAATCTTTATTAAAAAAAAATTTCATTTTTTATTTAGTAAGCATTTGAATAATATCAGCGTATCCATTATTGGATGCATACATAATTGCTGTTTTGAATAATTTAAAAAAATTCCAAACATTTTCATGAAATATTAAATTATCAAAATAGACAAAAATTAAAATAAACAAATATCTTTAGCATTAATATCAATTCCTTTTTGCTTAACAAGTAATTTAACGATTTCTGTGTTACCACAACGAGCTGCATAAATAAGTTCTGTCCAAAATAATTAAAATAATTTCCAAATATTATATACAAATATTATATTTTCAAAATAAACATTTAATAAAATTAATAAATATCCTTGGCATTAATATCAATTCCTTTTTGCTTAACAAGTAATTTAACGATTTCTGTGTGATAAAAACGAGCTGCATTATTAAATGCTGTTCGCAATGATTATAAAGGATTTCATTAATTATTTTGAAATATCATATTATTAAAAGAAATTTTAAATGAAATAAATAAATATTTTTAATATTAACATCAATTTTCTCTTGTTCAAGAAGTAATTTAACTGTTTCTATGTGACCATTTCGAGATGCCCAAATAAGAGCTGTATCAAATATTTTCAATAATTTCCAAAATTTATTTTGAAACATTAAATTAATGTTGAAAAAATTATATATAATAAATATATATCTTTTGCATTGATATTGATTCCTTCTTTTTCTAAAAGTAATTTAACGATTTCTGCATAACCTTGAGAAGATGCCCATATAAGTGCAGTGGAAAATATTTTATATAATTACCAAATATTATTTTGAAACATCAAATTAATAAATTGAATTTTAAATAAAACAAAAATATATCTTTAGCATTAATATCAATTCCTTCTTGTTCAAGAACTAATTTAACAATTTCTGTATAATCAAATTGAGATGCTCTCATAAGTGCTGTATCAAATAATTTAAATAATTTCCAAATATTATTTTGAAATATCAAATTATCAACACAAATCTTAAATAAAACAAATAAATATCTTTAGCATTAATATCAATTCCTTCTTGTTCAAGAAGTAATTTAACTATTTCTGTATAACCATTTAAAGATGCTTTAATAAGTGCTGTTTTAAATAATTTAAATAATTTCCAAATATTATTTTGAAAATTTAAATAATTAAAATAAATATTAAATAAAACAAATAAATATCTTTAGCATTAGTATCAATTCCTTCTTGTTCAAGAATTAATTTAACTATTTCTGTATGACCATTTTCAGATGCATATATAAGTGCTGTATTAAATAATTCAAATAATTTCCAAATATTATTTTGAAATATCAAATTATCAACACAAATCTTAAATAAAGCAAATAAATATCTTTAACATTTACATCAATTTCTTTTTGGTCAAGAATAAATTTAACAAGTTCAAAATTTTCTGATTCTATAGATTTAAGCAAAATATCCATAGGAATATTATTATTTTTGAGGAAATGTTTTACAAGATATAAGTTTCCTATTCTTACACACTCATTGATAGTAAAATCATCAATATCCAGACCTTCTTTTTCTAAAAACGAAAGAATTTCATAACTTCCATTGATGATACACAAATAACCTAAGTCATTAATATTTTGGTACATTTCATCATTTTGCTGGTCGCGAAATAAATATGATAATGAACGTCTATATATTATTGAATTATTTTGAATATTTTCACTAAATTTTTCTAATTCTTTTTCATAAATATATTTAAAGACATCATTTCGATGATATTCAATTGCTGCTCCATATGAACCATAAAATGATGAATGATTTTGTTCACATAAATGAATAATTGCAATGTTTCCTCCTGCAACTGCATATTTACCTGTGTTATATACTTCAGCACCATTCATAAGCAAATATTTAAAACATTTTATCGATCCAAAAAATGCTGCATAATCAATTAATGAAACATTTTCTTGATTTATAAAATCACATCTTTCATAAAGTGATGGTTCAATTGTTTGATTAACATCAAAATCTTTTTGTGATATTATTTCTTGAAGTTTTTCTATTTCATCATTTCGAATTATTTTTGCAATTTCATTTGGATTATGCCCTTCTTTAACATATTTCTTATGAAGCTCAAAATTATTCTGTGAAAGTTTTTCATAATTTTTTATAAATGATCTTTCAATTGGATCATGTATCACAAAAGCAAATCTAGAATTTCTGCATTGTTTGATTTCTTTATTTTCTTTATATTGCGCAAAATATTTTGATTTAATATTTTTTGTTATATCTTTATCAATTAAATTTCTTTCAATCATGTTCTCTATAAGATAAAATGCTTCATGAGTACTAATTTTTGTTGTGTGATTGATAAAAAAGTCGATGATTTTATAATTATTTTTACAAGTTTTTTCTTCTTTCTTTTGAATCGTTTCAAAATAATGTAAGTAAAAATTGAAACTTGAACTTGTTATATTCTTTTGAGATGAAATTGAATAATAAGTCAAATAACTTATTATAAAATTAAAAGAATACGAAAATATTGGATCATATAAATTCATTGTTTTTTGAACTGATGATTCAAAATTTTCTTCTGATAAATTAAATATGATTTGTTCAAGCAAGATAAGTTTTTCCATTTCTGGGTCATTCCCTTCTCTCTTTTTGAAAAAAATACGATTCCTATTGTTAGAGTACATATTTAAAAAAGTGATCTAACAAATATATAAACGTGCTTCTAATATTAAAATTTAAAAACACAAATATTAAAATATAAAAAAATTATCATAATATAAATTAAGAATGTAACTTCATACTAATGTAAGGAAACATATTTGATAATTTTTTATATTAATCAATGATTAAAAAAAAAAATCTAAAATACAATTTACAATTAAAATTTAATAAAAATTATATACTTTTATATAATATTTAATTAAACGAAAATTCCCAACAATTTTTTAGCGTTTTCTTTACACTTTTCATCACCATTTTCCGCCGCCATTTGTAGTAATCTTTTAACTCCATTTATTTTGACCAAAAAGTCCTTCTGTTCTTGCTGACATACAGTCAACACAACTATTAACAAATCCACGAATTCATACAACAAATTTAATGACAATTCTGTTAATTTGACCACTTCATTAATTATTTTAAAAGCGATTACAATCATTTTACTTCTAATTTCTATGTTATCTATTTTTAATAAAGAAGTACAACATTCGACAACTGAAACAATGAAAGATAAATTTGGTTTATCATCATCCGAAGTTTCCATCATTACTTCAGACGCAGAATCCACAACATCAGTCAATGTTAAAGTATAATTTAATATTAAATTTGGATAATAAAATAAAATGGAACTAATTGTATCAAGTGTCGCAGGCATTATTTGTTGAGACAAATCAGGATTAGCCAATAAAATCAAACAATGTTCGATAAATGTCGGAACAAATTTAGAGATATCAAATCTTCGTATGATAAATGTTAAACAATTTAATGCGGATATAACTTCATTAAAGTTATTACCTTCGATAAGTTTATTATTAATAACTTCTAATGTAGTTTGTAAAAATGGTAAAAAGTTTTGATTCAAAACTACACTTAAAACTCCTATTAAATGTAATCCTGCTGAAGATGAAAAGGTATTAATTGCCGCCAAAGAAATTTGAAAAATTTGTTTGAAGTCAATTAAATTCATATCCATTTTTTCACATGAATGAATTAATATCGATGAAAGTAAATCTAATGAAAAAGATAAAACTTCATCATTTGGACATTTCTCTAAAAATATCGAAGTAAATTGTATAACATAAGGTAATATTGATAAACATAAATCTGGATCAGCCATTATACGTATATAAGAGATTAAAAATTCGATTAAAGTTATTGATAAAAATGAATTTTCATATGATGCTATCATTGATATAATTGATGGTAATAAAGGTGAAATATTTACAAGTGTTGTAAGTTCTAATAAAGCTTCAGATGCATTATGAACTAATATTTCATCATTACTTGATAATGCCTTTAAACATATCTCAATATATTCACTTGGATTATTTAAATATTTCACTATTTCTATCAGAATTAATATTCCATAATTCATGATGCGTGGAATCGGACTTTGAAGTGATATTTTTGTGACTTGTAAAGATAATTCAAGAATAAATTCAATGACGTTTTTGTTTTTAGTTAATAATAATGAATATATCGAATGAAGTGTTATTATGATGTTATCTTTGTTTTGTTGAATAAAATTAAATAAAAACTTACAACAATCTTCAGGACATACACGACAATATGAGATAATTGCGGTATATGAAGCTGATGTTAAACTCCATTCTTCTTCAGGAAAACAATTTTCTCGTTTATCTTCAATTAGAATTTGAAAAAATAATGGAATCATTTGCATATAACTATTTAATATAAACTGATGTGAATTGTTTTTATGACTTTGCTCTGTTTTCGATAATGTAATACAAAAGCGTAAAATGTTAAGCGTTAAATTAGAATTAATGCTTTTATAATTAAGTAATAAATTATATGAAATTTCAATAATTTGTGTGAAATTTTGGAGATATGAATAACATTTAGGTACAATCTCTGACCATAAAAGAAAACATGAATCAGAGAGAAGTGGAACCGTGGTAAAATGAAGAAGATTTAGAAGATAAAATTGTGGATTTTCTGATAGAATTTGGAAAAACTCATTTTTGAAATCGGAAAAAATTGGAAGACAAACGCCACGACTAAAGTCAGATGTGGTTTCAAGACACATGTACTGAAATATTGAGCGGAATATAAATTGTTTTTGCTCAAAACTAAGATAAAGATCATTTGTAATGATTTCTAAGGCCATAACAGAACATACTATTAATGGCTCAGGCGAATTGTTTTGAATTGAAACAATAAGTTGATTAAGATCAGGACATGCTGGATTAGCATGGAGTCGAAAAATTGCAAAACGTCCATATGATACAGCAGCATGAAAACGGACATTTTCATTTGGGTGGTTAAATAAGTTATAAAGTGTGGCAACTATAGCGTCCAATAAAGTTTCATTAAAAATTGCAATTGGATTTCCATGAAGCGGGATTTTAGATGGAAGAACTTTGCGTAATAAAATTATTGCGAGGTTTAATGCCGACTCATGAAGCTTATTTGAATTTATTGCGTTTAATAAATACTCTAAATAAATCGGTGGACTTTCTTGATAAAGTTTAATAAATATTTGATCTGCTTGCTGAGAGGTACCATTTGGGTTATATGAATTTAGAGCAAGAATTATTTGATCAAATTCCATAATTTTTGCGATTTTAGCTCTCGACCAGAAACGAAAACGTTTATTTTCTAATGGGGTGCCTTATATTACAACGTTGAGACTTAACGGCTGATAAATGAAAAATTATGGTTTTATCTTATTCACAATCAAAGATAAATCAATTTTAACTATGGTATTAAAATTTAATTTTATAATAAGTATTATGTTTCAAATTTAAACATTTTCAAGTTTGTTTTCAATAAGAAATGACAAGAAAAACATTGGCTTTGCTTTAATCATAAATGTAAACTATTGTAAAATTTCTTCCTCAATATTCGGTTTAATTCAATTGAAATCTATCGTATATAAATAATCGAATGGATTGGTTCAGATCCAAACAATCAACCTTCAAACCAATGAAGAAATTCTTTTCCAACCCTAAGCGCCAAGCACTACAACAGCATGCAATGGATACTCTCGGATTCGGAAATATGAAAGAAGCTGTTCAACTTCCAGAAGGAGAAGATCTTAATGAATGGCTTGCTGTTAATGTTGTGGATTTCTACAAACAACTATCAATGCTCTATGCAACAGTCACTGAATTTTGTACTCCAGAAACATGTCCACAAATGACAGCTGGTCCTGGCTACAAATACCTTTGGTCAGATGGTCGTTCTAAACCAAGGGAAGTTCCTGCATGTGAATATATTAGACTCCTCTTTGAATGGGTTGAAAATCAACTTGATGATGAAACAATATTCCCATCTATGATAGGCGTTTCTTTCCCAAAGAACTTTGAATCAATCGTTAAAAACATAATGAAGAGGTTATTCCGAATTTATGCACATTGCTATTATCATCATTTGGAAAACTTCAAAGAATTGGGAACAATGGTGCACTTGAACACATCCTTTAAACAGTTTATATACTTCACAAAAGAATTTAACTTGATACCACAAGAACAACTTGATCCACTGAAAGACATAATTGATGGAATTTTGAAAGGTTAAAAGTGGCCTTTGTTTTACTTTTTTCTTTAATATTTTTGTTTTTTACTATATATTCTTACAAATTAGTTAGTGTTGATCAAAGAAAAAGGTTGAGAAAATTGGTCAGCATTTTTGCTTTTGTTTAAAGTGAGTATCTTCTTAAGTATAAATACAAGCATGCAAGGTAGTGTATTAAACAGTGGGATTTAATTGTTTTTCTCATATATTTGGAAACACTCAACATAGATATTAACACAAAATATTTATATAACATGAAATTGATTCATCACAGTGTTTTTATTAGAAAATAAAAATATATCTTTATTTGATATATTTAAAAGTTTGAGTTTTTTTCTAAAAGTATAATATAAAAACATCATACAAGAAGTTTAACAATATCAATGTTACCGCTTTCTGATGCTATTGCAAGTGCATTATTAAATATGTAAAACAAACTCCAAAAATGATGAAATTTAAATTTAGTATTTTAATACTAAAAATTATATTAAAAAAAAAATCAAATCAATCGCTTGCGTACATTTCAACAAAAAATCCAATTTTTACCTTTTTTTTACAAATATGTTACTCTTTAGTATATTTATTATTATACATAAAAGAAGCGAGTTCATATGAAAGACAATTTCTCATATATCTTCAATATATAATTGTCTTTACCAAATAATGTCAAACAACCATCCTCTTCACGAAATATTTTGAATCATTACCACATATTATTTGAACCATTAAGATATCAAAATAAGCGTTCAATGAAAGAAAAGTAATGAGTAAGGATTAATTTAGCAGCTGGTGCACCAAACCGGACCTGAATGTATCACACTAGTCACTTTTCTCGAAAAAGTAAAAAGTTCATTTTACACTTTTTGTAAAATAAACAAATATTGTGATTGCATCAAAAAAGTGAAAAGAATCGGACATTTGATATGAAAAATACTGTTCGCCAGTTTAATAATTTTTGTGTACTTTATTTCGGCCGTTAAGCAAAAGGCTTCATTTTTTGTTGTTCCCCGGTTTATCTCATTTATGTTTTAGCTAACACAGTTTCTACTTAAAAAGGCAAGAAAATTTTATGTATTAGATTCCATTTTTTTAAAAGTTATTCATAATTACGTAATGAAGAGCTTCTGATGCTGGAATTCTTTGAAAAGGATTTAGACAAAGCATTTGTGAAATCAGGTTGACTAACAGTGGGTCTGTATTCTTATTATTTTGTTGCAAAAGCAATTCTATCCTATATTTGGTCTCATTAAACGTTTCACCAACGATTCTTTTTATACGATTGAGGGTACAGTATTCGTCTCTTTCTAAAAACAAAGGCTTTCTAAAGATCATCTCAGCGATGATGCATCCCATACACCAGATTTCTGATGAAAATGTATACAGTGCATCTGGATTTTCAATGAGTTCTGGTGCTCGATAAAGCAACGGTACATAATTATGTGCACCACCGAATTTTACATAGTGGAATGAAGATATTTTAATATTGTTATTTTCATCGATAAAAATTGTTGCTGGGCTTAAGTTACAATGAAGAAGTTGGTTGGAGTGAAAGGTATACAAACATGAAAGCATTTGACGTGCATAATGTTTGATTTGTTCAGGACGTAGTTCACTCATAAGGTAAAACTGACATATATTGACAGGAATTTGCTCATATTCTATAAAAAATTTCCCATTATTGTATTGAACATTGAATCTAATAATGTTTGGATCATTGAATTTAGCCAAAATACAAAATGCAGAAATTGTTTGCATATCTTCATTGCTTATGTTGTTTTCATTTGTGAATGTGTGATTTGAAAAAGACAAGTTAATCATTTATATTAAAATTTGACGTTCATCTCTACAAAAAGTAAAAAATATAAAAGTGACTAAGCATTTCAATTACGCTTGCATGGGACACCCCAAAAGATAAATTATTTTACCTCACATTTCCGAAATTGTTCTAATGTCCAACAAGCTCCAAGAAGCATTCGTAGCATTCATTAATACATTTGAAGGACATGGAATTAAATGCGAAGATTTTAATTCTTTGTTTGGTGGCGTTGCCATTGTCGGCTTATTTCAATATTTACAAGGAATTCCAATTAACACTGAAGTAATCCAAACAGCAGTTGCCAAAAATGATTGGTTTCCAAGGCTCAAAGAAATCAGAGCTGTTTATACAAAATTAAATGAAATATTTAAAGGCACACAAACCATCGAAGTTACTGCCATTGTCAGAAGAAATGATGCGACCCAACTCGAATCTCTTCTTCGGCTTCTTGTTTTGTATGCATTTCAGTCACCAAAGAAGGATGAAGTTGAACAAAATATCAAAACCTTACCATCTGATATTCAAGAAACGCTCAAATCGCTCCAATCTTCCACTCCATCGTCCCTTTCATCCAGCACTACCACCACACCCACGAAAACGCCCACCAAACCCAAATCCACAGATCTTTCGTCATCACAAATTGTTCATTCTGATGTCGCTGACACAGAAATTCGTGAACTTAAGTCACAAATCGAAACTTTACAGAAATCTAACAGCCAACTCAAACAAGAAAATGAAAAACTCAAATCACAGATCAAAGAATTAGAAGACTCATTCGAGATAATCGATGACAAAATCATTGCTAAGACTGCGCAGATGAATGCCGAACTTTTTACCCTTGAAGTAGCCAATAAATCCAAAGAAGAAAAGAAGCAACAACTCCTTAACACGCAAAAGCAACTTGAAACACTTCAGAAAGAAATTGACGAAGCGAAATCGAAAGCCAAATCACTTGAAACAGAAGTTTCATCACAAGATAGCACTGGTACGAATTATTCTGTTCTCACTGAGCGTTTACAAGAACTACGAATTGATCCACAGCAACAACTTGTTACCGAATTACAAAACAAAATTAAGGCTCTCGGAAAGAGAATTAGAGCCGACAAAGCACAGAAACAGTTACTGGAGGCGAAACTCGCCGGAAAACAAGGAATAATTGTGCTGGAGGAGAGAAGAGAAATGCTGAAGCAGATGAAGGAAATTAATGAGAAAAGAAGACAAAGAGCAAAAATGGCATTGAGAGGAGAATTGAGAACAATGAGAATCGAGGCTTTCCAGAAGGAAATGCAGACAATTGTCTAAAGATATTTTTAAACATCGATTTCTTTAACAGTCGAATTGAATAAGAAACGATCAAATTTTTCACAAATATGTTTGAATGAAAGACGATAAATTATGTGATGGGAAATATGTTTCGGCGTCTTACAGTGAATCCAAGCAAATTTAGACTTAACAAATGTGTTAATGGAATACCCTATGCAAGGCCATTTGGAAAGTTGCATTTAAAAGAGTATAATTTGTTATATTATAAAAATGAATTTCAATTTCCATTTTTATTTTGTGCTTACATTAAAGATTATAACAAGAGCTGGTTAAATAATAATACTATCATATAAAATAATAATACTATCATATAAAAATAATACTATCATATAAAATAAATGCATACCTCATGCGATTAAAAAATGATATTATGGAAGAATATATGTGAATATTTAAAGCTACTTTTAATGAAAAACTGTTTCAGTTTGTAGTTCTGGACGCTTCGAGTGATGCATCTTTAAGAGCAGCAACAAGTGCTGTCATTTCTTCTTCATTGCATGTAAAATTGATTGAGTCACCACCCTCGAGATTAAGTTTAATGAAAAACAAAGGAGCTAAAATGGAACCGCTTTCAGAATTTGATACATTGTAATCAAGTCTCCATTCACATCCAATAATACGTGGGTAAGTAAATCCTACATTAGCTAATTTAGCCCTTAAGAGATCTACATTTGCCTTGTATAAATCTAAAATATAATTTACAGATGCATCTGGAATTCCATTATGTTGGAGAATCGGCTTAAGAGAATCAGGAGAAGAAGCTTGACGTACAAAAATTGCAATCAACGTGGCAAAACCAATTTGTGCTTTGCTTTCTGCTTCATTCAAATCAGACTCGGTTTCTTGATTTACAAAAGATTTGAAAGTAAGATCTACAATTTTCTTGATAGTTTTTTCATCAAACTTTGATAATGATTTTAGTGCAGCTGCATTAGAAGGAGACAAAGTCGATCCCATTCTAATATGAACAGACCTTGTCAAAAACATTTATATCAAATTTTTAACTATGCACACAATTCCACTTGCGATTAATAAAAGCAACATTGTGTTTTATTAGCTGGCCATAGTATCAGTTCCAGCTCCATAATCCTGTTGCATACAATTGGACTTAATGCAGAAAAAAGTACTATAAATTTATAATTGTATCACTAAGTAAAATAAAATTAACATAAAATAATTTTTTTATCATCGAAAAATATAGCAAGCTGGCATAACACAATAAATGAATCTAAGGATTTATACTTTGAAATCCAAATAAAAATAATTTCACATAGCATGTCACTTTAAAAAAAAAAGAGCTATTATTGACTTTATTTAATAGCATTTTCAAGAAGTTCAATAATTTCAGTGTTTCCTTTATCTTTTGCAATTTCAAGTGCAGTTTTCAATAAAGTAAATAAACATGAATTATATATTTGAAACCCAAAATTGTAAATATAAGCACACAATAAGAGATATATTCATTTATAGCATTAAGATTAATGTCATCATGTTTAAGAAGTGCTTTAATTATCTCAACATTTTCACGTTCAGTAGCAAATAAAAGTGCTGTTTGGAACTTTATGAATAAATTCCAAATTTTAATGTAAAATATTAAATTATTGAAATAAGCCATAATTAAAATTAAGAAACATCTCTAGCATTTATATCAATTCCTTCTTGTTCAAGAAGGAGTTTAGCAGCTTCAGTGTGATTTTTTGCACAGGAAGACATAAGAGGAGTCCAAAATATTTATTATATATTCCAAATATTATATTGATATCAGAAACTATTTAATTAATTTTCATATGTACAAAACAAATATCTTTTACATTAATATCAATTCCTTCTTGTTCAAGTAATATTTTAACAATTTCTATATTACCAAAAAAGGATGCACAAATAAGTGGAGTATTAAACAATTTTATGAAATTTGAAAATAATTTATCAAATAATAAATTATTAAAATAATCATTAAAATAATAATAAAAATATCTTTAGAATTAATATCTATACCTTTTTGCTCAAGAAGTAATTTAAAGATGTTTGTATATCCATATTCAGATGCAATATGAATAGCTTTCCTAAATAATTTGAATTATTTCCAAATTTTATTTTTAAATATTAAATTTCTTGAATTAACTTTAATCAATTCAATAAAACATCTTTAGCATTTATATTTATACCTTTTTGATCAAGAAAATATTTCACAAGTTCAATATTTCCTGAAGATGTTGAGTAAGCTATAATATTACTTGGGATTTCTGTTTTTTCCATAAAATATTTAGAAAGATAAAGGTTTCCGTTACTTGCTGCTGTATTAAACATTGATTCATTAATATTTATTCCTTCATCTAGTAAAAATGAAAGAATTTCATAATTATCAAAAAAAACGCATTTCATTCCTAAATCAGTTAGATCAGGTACTTCAATTATCTTATTATTATACAAATATTTAAAGATATCATTTCGATGAAATTCAATTGCTGCTTCATATGAACTATATTTTAATGAATGATTTTGTTCACATAAATGAATTATTTCAGTATTTCCTCCTGCGATTGCATATTTACCTGTGCTTTCTAATTTTGCTCCATTCAACATCAAAAATTTAAAACATTTAATTGATCCAAAAAATGCTGCATAATCAATCAATGTAACATGATTATAGTTAACAAATGAACATTTCTCATAAAGTGATGGAATAATTCGTTGATTAAAATCAAAGTTCGCTTGTGATGATATTTCTTGAAGTTTTTCGATTTCATCATTTCGAATTATTTTAGCAAGTTCATTTGGATTAATTCCTTCATGCATTAATTTCTGATGAAGTTCCCAATCATTCTGAGAAAGGTCATTGATGTTTTCTACAAGATTTTTCCAAAACAAACTTTTGTTTTCATAATCAAAAAATTCATCCATCATTGGTGTTTTGTTTTTTATTGAGTTTGCTGTTTTTTCAATTCTATATTGTGCAAAATAAATTGAATTCTTACTTTTTATTATATCTGATGATATTAAGTTTTCTTCATACATACTCCAAAGAAGATAATTTGCTCCATTTTTAGAAAAGAAATGACATATAACATAAAGAAAAATTTCTATAATATCAATGCCTTTTTCATTAATATGTTTTCTTAATTCTTTTAAAAAAAGCAAAAGCTGATTTTTATCATATCCTGTAGAGCAATAAAAAGAAAAGGCAATTCTGCATATATTAAGAGAAAAAGAATATGGATTTGTTTTATCAAATAATGAAATGATTTTATGAATTGATGAATCGATGCCTTCTTTTACAGAATTAAAAATAATATGTTCAAGAGATAAAATTGTGCTAAGGTTTTGCTGTGACATTTAAAAAATGACATGTCATATATACAATTTTTTATATTCTATGGTCATATAGAATTATTTGAATCACCAAAAATTGAAAGAGAGAATGACAGTGAATGTCATTTTTTCTTTCAAAATTTCTATGACATGTTCTAAGGTTGCTGTAGCTTCACATAGTGTAAGAAAAGAGAAAGTATTAATGGTCAAGATAATGATTGCAATGGTTTTAAATCGCGATTATTATTGAAAAGGTGTAAACTACATGGAATATAGAAGAAGCAGTACTTTTTCTTTCCAAATCATTCATATCAAATGTTATCTTAATTTAATTGAAGAATAATAAAAAACGAATTAAACTATTATAAAAAATTTCAACTCGCATAAGCAAATTAAAAATTGGTTAAGCTAATGATTTTGCTGAATTACAACAAAAAATTGCAGAACCGAATCAATTCTCAATAAATTTAAACTCAATTGGTTATTTTTGATTAAGATGCTATCTAGCATGTTTTTTGGCTTGATTTTACGTTTGGATCGATGATAATTTAAATTAGTAAAATTTATACATAAAAGCAATTATTTCATTTGAATTTTTTCCGATGCCATCTACTAAAACTTATTCATATAACATTGTGGAACATATTTATTCTTCTTATTAATAAAGAATAACATAATTTCATCATATTTGAATTGAGGATCATTTAATCGCCCTTCCAAAATATTATCAAATTTTTTACGAACGATACATATGGAAACCGATGATTTATATTGAAAATATCATAATAAAACGGTTAGTTTCCAATGTCGCACGAAGCACATGCAAACCTGAAAAATATTATGAATTTGCTTGAAGCATTTCCACCAGACACAGTACAATGTAGTAAACTTAGTGCGCTAAGGAATTTTTTGGATTCTCTTCTCAGTTTTTTCTTAATTAGCAAATCGAAAACTAGCTCAATTGAAATCAGGAATCATTACCTTAATCGCCTTGAAAGTACATGTCCAAAGATTGAAAGAATTCTTATCAGATATAAAGATTCTTTAGAATCTCTTGATGATGATGAATCAAAACGAAATGTCATTGCGTGTGGTGCATGTCTCTTTAACAGTCAAATTCCTTATAAATATTTTTCTACATGTGAAAAAGTTGCATTTTTATTGCTTAGCATTGGTGTAACTTTTGATCCCGATCAATATAATGTATTTTCTGAAATTCTTCCCAACACAGAAGAGTCACGAGTCTCTACCATTTTCCAACAATTATTATCAGGTGTTGATAATAAAGTATTTACATTATGGATCCATCATCTATCAGTCTTCATAATGTCAGATTCGTCAACGAAAATCGAAGATTCCTTTATCCTTAACTTTTTTGAGAATTCGGTTGAGAAGCAATATTCGTTATATGATAATGAGCAAGCGCGAGTATTAGTTCTTGGTTTTTTATCACGAAACACAAAACATGCATTACCCACAGTCATCAAATGTTTCACTGATTTTTTAAATCGACAATGGCGATATCCACGATTTGAAATTAAGCCAGCCATATTACTTCTCGTTAAGTTAATTAAAGAGTCATCCAGTCAATACATTGGTCAACTCTGTTTCCGCCAATTATGGTTTGGTACAAAGATACCCGAAAACTTAAGTTTCATATCGAACACATTTAATATGTATTCGAAGAATCCTATTGTATATATCAATTGGATTTTCTTATTTTATGACATTATGGTCTTAGATGATACATTATGGAGTAACATTTTAACAAAAGTCGAAGGTGAACATCTTGAAATTGTTAAACAATTTTCAGTATTTGCAGCGACTGATTTATTTCCGAGTTTCTTTGGGTTAAACAAGAAGAAATATTTAGAAATTAAATTCGATTTATCATCTACATGTTTATTATCATTATCACAACAAAATGGATTATTCATACAGAACTTATCATTATTCTTTGAGAAGCCATGGAGCTTTGCAAAAGCGTTAAATTATTTCGATTTATGTACACCAGTACAAATCCTTGATGAATTTACATTTGATTTACCTAATAAACCTAATAACTCAATGCCAATTGAAACAATGACCAAATTATTCTGTTGTAAGAGGCCACAATTATTTGGTTCGTTTTTATTAGCAATGAAATATTTAATTAAAGTTATTCCTCCAGTATTTCCATTCGATAATTCAAAGTTATTAACAGACGTTTTCTTAATGGAATTACTTCAAGGTTTAAATTCATTAGAAATTTTAGAATCGAAATTATTACTTGAAGCATTAATCGAAATTTTGAATGAACCTATAGTTAGGAAATCATTTCCATCGAATGTTTTTTCTTATTATCATCAAATTTGTATATGTTATTGTTGTTCGAATGATAATAATTTACAAATTTTAGCATTTAAAGGTATATGTAATTCAATAATATATGCATTTCCAGGATTTGAATATTCATCGACGGCATTTTTATGTTTATATAAGAACTTTTATAAGAACTTTGATATTAATTTAATATCAAATACATTTTCATCATTAATTACATTATATAAAACTTATCCAATGAATTTAAACTCATTAAAGAGTTATCTTGAAACACGATTTAAATCAAATGGATCATTCTTTAATTCACGAATTATACATCGTATTCTTAAAAAGAAGAAAATTGAACCCATTAAATCATATATTAAATTCTGTGAGAAATTTAATGATTCGAATGTCTATTTATCATTATTCCATTCATTAATTGAGTTACGATTATTACATGAAGATACAAATTCTATTATTAAATTCATTTTAAAAAATATTTCCATAATTAAGAAATGTGATTTTAATATTTTTACATTATTATTTACATTTTCTGATTTAACTAAAGATATATTACCATTAATTTCTAATTCATTATTAAATTTACAATTAGAAAAACCCGAATTAGAATTATTAATATCGAATATAATATCAACGCAAAATGATTGTGATTATAAATCAATAAATGATACATTATATAAGACATTAATTAAACCTGATAACATTGATTTACAAAAGCGATTTTTATCAGATAATTTACGTTATCCATATTATATGGGCATATATTTTGATTCATCATATATTAATCCATTTGACCTTAAAGAACATCCATTTACATTAATCACTGATGAGAATGTATTATATTCATCGATTAATGAAGGTAATAATATATTATTAACACAAACATCAGAATATTGTATATCGACAACTAATGTTCGTCAATATATTCAACCTCATAATCGTAGAGCTTCATCATTCTCTATCCCAATGTTTACTGCTATGCCACCATTAGATAGTGATGAAGTATGGCCCACAAAAGAAAGTTATAAATTAAAATGTTTCGAAGATATTACTGAAGAACAATCAGATGTAATACTTGCACGGATTCAAACTCCGGCACAAAATCAACAAAATTATTCAATATCTGCAGCATTTGATCAATTAGGAATTATCGAAAATGAAAATGTTCAAACTCCTTATCCACGATTAATTCAAACCAAGAATAACTTAAATAACATTAACTTATGTAAGAAAATATTCGATCAACATTTACGGAAACAAGAAACTATTAGTATTATATATATAAATATTGGTCAACATGATGAAGATAAAATTTTAAGTAATAATATACAAAACGTTTCAACAAAATTTTATAACTTCTTAAAACGAATCGGATTTTTAGTCGACTTAAATACACATATTGGATTTAATGGGAATTTGGATCTAACAAAGAATGAAACGTCGGTATATTTCGCAGATTATTTAATAGAAGTTATGTTTAATGTTGCGCCTTTAATAGGACAAAAGATGGAAAATGATGAAGTAATATTAGAAGAAAGAAAGAAAATCATTTCAAATAACTCAGTACATATTGTCTGGTGTGAAGATGACCAAACATTTAAACAGTTTTCATTGATTTCGATGTTAAATCATTTCCATATTGTAATATATCCTTTTGATGATAACTTTTATGCAGTTCAAGTTTATGCCAAAGATACAATGCCAAAATGCGCCGGAATGAATGGTACTAAAATTGTAAGTCAAGGAGCATTAGCTGGATATGTTCGATGTTTAGCTACAAGAGCTCAAGCTGTATCGAACTATAAAATGTTGGCAGAAAATGCTAAAATTAAGGAAAAAGTGACACTGGAACAAATTCATGAAATACCGATAGAAACAAGTGAACAACTTTTCGTATCGTCGCTTATATATGAGGAGTAAACGGTTATTTAATCTGGAAAAAAAAAATGTTTTATAACATGTGAACAACAATTAATAAATTTTTTATTTTGTGTATTCTTCTTCAGTATATTCTTCTTCGTCATAGTAATCAGAATAATCTGATACTGAGTAATATGATACACTTTCATCATCAAGTTCTAATGTTTTAAAATAATTTATTTCATTGTCTTTGGTTTCACGTACATTTTTAAGTAATAAATTTGCAATTGTATAATTTTTCATTTTATAAGCAATTGAAAATGTTGAATCAAATTATTAAAATAAACACCATCAAATTGTAGAAATTAAATTTTAATATGATATAAAAACATTTTTTGCATTAGTATCAATATCTTTTTGTCTTAAAAGTTTTCGAACTATTCCATAATGATTACATCGTGACACTTTTATAAGAACTGTATTAAATTTATGAAATAAATATAAAATTTTCTTTTGGAACAGAAAAAAAATCATATTAACAAGAAAACTTAAAAATAAATATCTTTACAATTAATATCGGTATTTTCATTTTCAACAAGAAATTTAACAACAGTATAAAATCCTTTTTCAGATGCTTCCATTAAAGCTGTATAAAATTAATTTGAAGAACGCCAAATAATAAAACAAAACAAAGAATTTTATATTTTAATATTATAACAATCAAAAAAATATCTTGATTATTTATTTCAAGATCTTTATGTTGAAGTAAGACTTTAACAGCTTCAACACTTCCATTTTCACAAGCAAATGCTAATGCAGAACAAAATCATATAAATAAATTCCAAATCAAAAAGAAAAATATCACAAAATAATTTATAATAACATTTCTTTCATTTAATAGTTTTGGATATTTTTTAAGTATATAATTTATAACTTCAACTGATCTCTTTGAACGAGCACTCATAAGAACTGTAAAAAACAAAATGAATAAATTCCAAAAATATCATAAAAACATCAAAACAAGAAAAAAAACTGGTAAAAAAACTAAAAAACATTAGGATTTGAAGCCTTACCATCTTT
Source organism: Histomonas meleagridis (assembly GCF_020186115.1). Taxonomy (NCBI): domain Eukaryota; phylum Parabasalia; order Tritrichomonadida; family Dientamoebidae; genus Histomonas; species Histomonas meleagridis. Next base: position 828,664 of record NW_027150746.1, read on the forward strand.
TTTTTAAGATAAATATTTAATGAATTCAAGATTCTCTGATACGCCACACATATAACCTATTTTTCTTGAGATATTTTTATTTCCTATATAACTCTTTAAAGAAATGGATTTCCATTTACCAATTATTTTCTTAGAAGTCATTTTTAATCCATTATTAATTAAATAAGTAAGAATTTTACAACAATAATTTTCAATACATTCATTAACAACTCCATCATTAAATTCTTCGAGATTATTTTCATAAATATAATTAAATATTTCATTTCGATGATATTTAATTGCATACATATAAGAACGTTTAAAACTTAATCCTCGTTTAGCACATAATTTAAGAATTTCAATTTGATTTCCAGCAACTGCAAATAAAACAGAACGAGCAAAATGCATTTCATCTGATTTCTCAGCAAAATATTTAAAACATTTCATAGCTCCAAAATATGCACAATATTCTATTAAGAAATTTGGACTATTCTTTAATATAAAGTTATTTCTTTCATAAAGGAAAAATCCAATTGCATTAACATTTTCTTTTTGAATTATTCCTTTCAGTTTTTCAAGATTATCTTTACAAATTGCATCTACAATTGGTGATGGTTTTCTTCCTGGATGAATAAATGTAATATGTCTTTCCCAATTATTTCTTTTAAGATTTTCAATTCCAACAGCCAATTCTTTTCCATAAGGATAATCATAAAGATTAAATTTTTCTTTCCGATGTGCAAAATATAATGAATTTATATCTGCAACAAACTCTGATTGAATGAGATGCTGTTCTATCATTGTTTCTAAAAGAAAATATGCTTCTTGTGGATTTAAACCATAAAGAAATTGACTAAATTGTTGAATTAATGAAATATTAACATTATAAAGTTCTTTTTCCTTAGATTCAACTAATTGTAAATAAACTAAATATACTTTTTCATTTTTTGTAACTGAAGCATATCCATCATAAGTTAATTTAATAAGAATTTTATTGAATGAATATGGAAAGACAGAATTATAGTTTCTTGTACAGAAGTTCCAATATTTTCTTGCTTATATAAATCAATTGTGATTTTTTCAGATGTTTGAGTAACTTGATTTCCAGCAATCCACATTTTTAAGCTAAAACGAATATTTCTTCGATCCTTCTCAATTGACTTGTTTTCACACAAACAACTCCAACCGCCAAAATAACCTCATTTAATATTAAACAACTGTTTAATTGTTATTAAGATTTGGGAAAGTGGTTACGTCTAATTATTTTCACAAAAAATTTTTTAGCTTCTCTTTGTTTTTCCATTGGTAAAAAGTGACGATATATTTCTTTTTCAACGAAAAACACATTATTTAAATCAAGAATAAAAAAATCGACTCTTTTTTCTATCATTTTCAGATATGATTGTGACTATGATTTGATTGAAATGATATTAAGGTTTCATTAAGATTCTTCTGCTGAGTTTTGAGAAAAAGTTGTTAGAATATGCATATAAAACATGTTTTCTTATACCAACGAGTATTTTCTATCCAAAAAGTTTATAACCATAAAATATTTGAATAATAAATTACGGTTTCTAAACCGTCGTACAAAATACTAATTTTTTATCGAAATTCAGCAGAAAAAATCTTTAAATATTTCGAATTAATGAAATATAGCAAATGTAAATTATTATATGAAATTTTAAATAGAAAAAAAAGTGAGTTTCTAGAGTCTTAATGATCTTTCGGCATGTAAATTTTCATAATAAATTCACTTTTTCTCAAAATCGATAATATTTATTTTAGAAAAAACCTAATAGCATATTTAGCAATGTTATTGTGCATATTAATATATATAAACAATCAAAAAATTATTTCATAATTTGTTGATCAAATTTCGAAATATTCAATTCATATAAATAAAAGTCATATGCTCAAATAATCCGAATCTAGCCAAATAATTTTTACTACAAAATTCTTTTAATGTTTTAAGTGTATATACTTGAAAAAGTAATTACAAATTTTCTGAAGGTACATCTCCGAGTCTGAACAATCTGATTTGGGTTCAAACGATTTTCGGTTTAACCACAAAAAGTGATTGTTCCTGTTTGAATTCCTTGGGGTTGAACAGCCCATGGTCTCCATTAATCTATGTGTAACAAATATTTTTAATTCTAAAGTTTTGAAAAGAAAATATTATTTAAATATATATCATATGTTATATACTATGAAAATGGATGGTGTTAGTCCAAATTTTTGGAGAATTTAATTTAGAGATTGAAAATTGAAGAAATATAAAATAAGTCGTGTAAACTATCATAAAATTAATATCATGATTATACTCATTTTTTTATGAATAGCTTTTATATAAAATTTCATATGGAAATTATTTATTATCTTTTATTTTGGATCATTTTAATATATTTAAAAAATAATTCAAGTATTATTTTACTTCGTGGATACATGTTGCCATATAAAATTAATAATTTTCACAATAAATACAACTTATGTCATAAAACTTTTTTATTTGACTTTAAGAAAGAATTATAAGATCATATTTAACAGATTTTTTATCATTCTAGTGGACATATCAAAAATTTTGACTGTATTTGATATAATTTACTTAACCTTAGGTATAACATACATTTTATTATAAATGTCTAACTACCCCCCTACGAATTTGAACAAAAGATTTTTTACAGGCACCTCCCAATTGGTGATATGTGTACTTTACATCAAATTCGAATATTATCGGAATTGGTCTGCGGTTGTGCAATTTACCCATTAATAATTTCCAAATATTATTTTGAAAATTTAAATAATTAAAATAAATTTCAAATAAAACAAATAAATATCTTTAGCATTAATATCAATTCCTTCTTGTTCAAGAAGTAATTTAACTATTTCTGTATAACCATTTTCAGATGCATACATAAGTGCTGTTTTAAATAATTTAAATAATTTCCAAATATTATTTTGAAATATAAAATTATCAACACAAATCTTAAATAAAACAAATAAATATCTTTAGCATTAATATCAATTCCTTCTTGTTCAAGAACTAATTTAACTATTTCTGTATGACCATTTGAAGATGCTCTCATAAGTGCTGTATTAAATAATTTAAATAATTTCCAAATATTATTTTGAAATATTAAATTATTAAAATAAATTTCAAATAAAACAAATAAATATCTTTAGCATTAATATCAATTCCATTTTGTTCAAGAACTAATTTAACTATTTCTGTATGACCATTTCTAGATGCATAAATAAGTGCTGTATTAAATAATTTAAATAATTTCCAAATATTATTTTGAAATAAGAAATTATTAAAATAAATTTTCAATAAAACAAATAAATATCTTTAGCATTAATATCAATTCCTTCTTGTTCAAGAAGTAATTTAACTATTTCTGTATGACCATTTTCAGATGCATATATAAGTGCTGTTTTAAATAATTTAAATAATTTCCAAATATTATTTTGAAATATAAAATTATCAACACAAATCTTAAATAAAACAAATAAATATCTTTAGCATTAATATCAATTCCTTCTTGTTCAAGAACTAATTTAACTATTTCTGTATGACCATTTCTAGATGCATACATAAGTGCTGTAAAAAATAATTTAAATAATTTCCAAATATTATTTTGAAATATTAAATTATTAAAATAAATTTCAAATAAAACAAATGAATATTTTTAGCATTAATATCAATTCCTTCTTGTTTTAAAACGTATTTAACAAGTTCAATATTTCCTGATCCAGATGAAAATACCAATGTGTCATGAGGAATTGCATGCTCTTTTAGAAAATATTCAACTAAAAAAATATTTCCAATAATTGCTGCTTCATTAATAATATCATCATTGGTTTTCATTCCTTCTTTAACTAAAAATGAAAATATTTCATAATTATGATATAAAATACAAAGCTTTCCTAATTCTTCTAAATTATTAATTTCTTTTAATTTATTTTCATAAATATATTTAAAGATATCATTTCGATGGAACTCAATTGCTGCTTCATATGCATCTTCAAATGATGAATGATTTTGTTCACATAAATGAATGACTTCAAGATTTCCACCTGCAACTGCATATTTACCTGTGTTTATTACTTTTGCACCATTCATAAGTAAATATTTAAAACATTGAATTGATCCCAAAAAATGCTGCATAATCAATTAATCTAACATTTCCTTTATTAACTAAAGAACACATTTCATAAAGTGATGGAACAATAAATTGATTAAAATCAAAATTTGTTTGTGATGATATTTCTTGAAGTTTTTCTATTTCATCATTTCTAATTATTTTTTGCTATTTCATTTGGATTATGTCCTTCTCTGATTAATTTCTTATGTAATTCCCAATCATTCTTTGAAAGTTCTTCATAATTTGGTAAGACATGTACAAATAAATGTTTCCTTAAACCGATTGATTCTTTATCTTTAGACACATGATGCCCAAAATAAGCACTCTTGTTGTTTTTTTACAATGTTTGGTTCAAGAAAATTATGTTCAATCATAGCTTCAAGAAGATAAAATGATTCATATGTATGTTTATTATTAAGAAATCGCCCAAATATATCAAATATATTCGATTTGATTTGATTATTCTCTTCAAATGTTCTTATTTCTTTTATAATATTTAAAAATAAATCCACTTTATTATTTTTAATCACAAAGGAATAATATATCATTTGAATAATAATTAAATCATAAGATAAAGGATGGATTTTATCAAATTTGTTGACTATTAAATTTAAAGATTTAGAGGAATTCTCTTCATTCAAACTAAAAATTGCTTGATTTATTGATATAAATGTTTCCCATTTGCAAAGTTCATTTGGCCTCATGTGGAAAATATTAATAACGGATATACCAATTCAAATTTGAATTAAAATTTGAGAGTATAAACCAGTGAAAAAGTTGAATTTATCAAGCAAAAATGAAAATGCCATATTTCATAAAATAAAATAATAAAAGTAAGCTTATTATTATCGCCAATTAAAAGTACATTCCAAATTATTAAAACATATTATAAAATATTCAAAATAATAAATTTTGGATTAACATCAATTCCTTCTTTATCTTAAAGTTATTTTATTATTTCTAATTGATATATAAAGTGCTGTTTCAAATTATTAAAACAGTCAACGAACGATCCTCTTTCCAGAATTCCTTTTAATTATTAATTTATATGCACAGTCAATACTACTGATCAGGCTATCCTAAAAAACTTTCTAACACAATTCTACATCAAAATATTTAAGGGAATCGTTTATTCCGTCGGACAGACCTAGTCAAAATCTATGATTCAAAAAAATTTTTGCGGGCAATAACAACAACAGAAACCATGGCAAACCGACAAGAAATTAAAGCAAAATATTGTACTTTGGGTAAATAAAAAATTACCTAAATCAATAAAATAAATACAATTTGAGTAATTAAAAAAATGTTAAAATATTCAATAATATCAATTATAATTCTAATCTTTCATCAATCTGATTTTTTATTGCCAATTTGCAAGTGTGTGTTTGGCGAAACAATAACGGCCACCACGTAAAGTTATGAAAAAATGGTACGATAGAGCATCACAGAAAAGTATTTGAAACCGTTAATCTAATTTCTTTTATGATAAACAATCCAACTCATCTTCAAATAGTAGACACTGAATTCTTGCAAAATGAAATTGAAAGACAACAATCTTTTTTGTTATATAAAACAATATTTTCATTAAATGAAACGAATATAAAAACTTCAGTCAAAACGACGATTTCTTTAATTGATTCAGAATATACATTTTCTTTTAATAAAATGATTTGTAGATTAATATATTCTGCTTTTTTATCAAGAATGAATCAAGAAGAAATATATTTTCAATATTTAAATCTTCTTCAAGATCAAATAAAACAAATAAAACGAAATGACAAAGGAATTTTTTGAAATATTATCAGAAATACTTCTAAATATACATTCGAATGAATCTTATTATCTTCTTGAAAAGATGATTCAACAAAAATACATTAAAACAAAAATGATTCAAGAACAAGATTTCCCTATTTATAAAGAAGTTTCAAATAATGATAATGAAATTCATAATCAATTAATTTTAGAAGGAGTTAATCCGAATGAAATCTCAAAAATTATTCGAAATGATGAAATAGAAAAACTTCAAGAAATAACATCACAAAATAATTTTAATTTTAATCAAATGATTAAACCATCAGTTTATGAAAGATTTTCATTTATTAACAAAGAAAATATTCCATTAATTAATTATGCAGCATTTTTTGGCTCAATTGAATGTTTTAAATATTTATTATTGAATGGTGCAAAATTAAAAAACACAGGAAAATATGCAATTGCAGGTGGAAATCTTGAAATCATTCATTTATGTGAACAAAATCATTCATCATTTGAAGATGCATATGAAACATCAATTGAGTTTCATCGAAATGATATTTTTAAATATCTTTATGATAATAACATTTTAAGTCAATATAATTTAAATGAAATGAGTTATAAAAGTATTTTCTATAATAATTATGAAATTTTACTATTTTTTGAAAGAGAAGGGCTCAAAATAAACAATCGAATAATTCGAAAGTTAATCATGAATGATAATATAATTTTGATTAAGTTATATCTTAAAAGAAAAAACAAATTCAATTTCATGAAATTATATCAATATCAAAAACTTGAAATCATGAAATTAATTCTATCACAAGAAGGAATTGATATTAATTTACAAGATATTTCTTATATTATTTTAAAATTTCATTGAATAATATAAAATTTCAAAATAAACATTGGGGATTAAGTTTAATATTTAATACATCACTTATGCAAATAATTAAAGATAATCGTAAAGGAATATTTAACTTTCTTGTTGAACAAAATAAAATTGATTTTAATATTCAAAACATGAATTTCTTTTATATAATTTTTCTTTTAATGTAATAATATTTCTTCATAATAATTGGAAATTCTTATAAATATTTGAAACAGCATTAATGATAGCGTCACAAAAAGGAAATATTCAATTTTTGAAAAAAATTCTTGAATATAAAACAATTGATATTAATATTAAAAATATGAAATTCTTTTATTTAAAATTTGTTTTAATAAAAATGATGTTTCAAAACAATATTTGGAAATTAATATAAAAATTTGAGACAGCATTTATGATCGGATGTAAATATAATCAATATAATATTGTTAAAGAACTTCTTGAACAAGATAAAATTGATATTAATTCTAAGAATATTTATTTGTTATAAATAACATTTATTTAAATAAAACATTTTTTCATTTTTATATTTGGAAATTATATGAATTATTTACGACAGCATTAATGATTGTATGTGACTATAATCATTATAATATTGTTAAACTACTTCTTGATCAAAAACAAATAGATATTAATGCCAAAGATGTTTCTTTATTATAATAAAATGATATTTCAAAATAATATTTGAAAGTTAAGCAAATTATTTGAAACAGCACTTATTTATGCAGTATTTAAAGGAAATACAGAAATTGTTAAAATTCTTCTTGAACAAAAAGGAATTGATATCAATAATAAAAATGATTTTTTTTTTATTATTTAATATTTATTTCAATAAATTTATAATATAAAATTTTATTTGGAGATTAACTAAATCATTTGAAACAGCATTAATGATTTCATGTAAGTATAATCATTATGATATAGTGAAAATACTTATTGAACAAAAAAGAAATTGATATTAATGCTAAAGATATTTATTAATTATATATAAAATTTAATTATACTAAATGATATTTCAAAATAATATTTGGAAATAATTAAATTTATTTGAAACGGCACTTATTTATGCAGTACTTAAAGGGAATATAGAAATTGTTAAAATTCTTCTTGAACAAAAAGGAATTGATATCAATTATAAAAATAATAATTTGTATTATTTAATATTTTTTTTAATCATAATATTTTAAAAAATAATATTTGGAATTTAATTAAAATATATAAAACAATACTTTTTATAGCATCATGGAAAAGTTTTGATAAAATATTTAAATTACTTCTTGAACAAGAAAATATTGATATTAATTCACAAAATATTTCAACATTATCATTAAAATATCATTTAATAATTACGAATTTCAAAATGAATTTTGGTGATTCTAATAAATATTTAATACATCACTTATGGTTGCATGTAAAAATGGACATTTATCGATTGTACAAATTCTTCTTAAACAAAAAGGGATTGATATCAATGCAAAAAATATATCTTTTTTGATCACAAAACATCTTTTAAATATTTAATACATAAAATTAATATTTGGGGATTAAACGAAACATTTGAAACAGCGCTTATGATTGCAAATAAAAAGCACCACATTTTAATAGTTCTTGAAATACAGAAGTACAAAGAATCACAATGATTATCATAATAAATAATATAAGCCATAAATTTTGAGATGAAAAATGATACTAAAATATTTTCATGGTAATATATAAACATTATTAAAACGTAAAATTTTGTAAATTTTTATTCAATAAACATTGTTTTATAATAAAATGAAATAGAAATAAAAATAATGATTGAATCAATATCTCATTACTTATTTTTATCATATCTCGAGAAAGTGTTTGAAATGTGGTGAAAATACATATCAAAAAAAATCATAGATATAATTATCTTCAAATTTTTATTTACATTCCTTAACACCATCATAAATTTGAAAATAAGTCTAATAAATGCATAAAGAGTAAATCGAAATCTGACGAGTGAATTGAATTGAACAACGAAGAAATAACCGTCACCGAGATAAAGTAAAGAAACGATTGAATTGAAAGAAGTTAAGTGTTCGGTTATTTACAAAACAATTTTTCAACATTAAATAAGTTATGCAACAGCAACAACGAAAGCCAGCGAAAATTCTTCTTATAATTTTAGATGGACTTGGAGATACTACACAAGAAATTGAAGGCCGTCAAGGGACATGTTTAGAACTTAGTCGACATCCAACGTTTGATTCTTTTACACGCACAGGTTTAGTTGGATTGATGGATTCAGTATCACCAGGGTTACCATGTGGTAGTGACACAGCACATTTATCGTTATTTGGTTATCCACCTTTTACTTATTATAACGGTCGAGGAGCATTTGAAGCATTAGGAGGAGGTATGCCTATGGAACCAGGGGACATTGCATTTAAATCCAATTTTTCTACTATGTATGGAGATGTCGTTCGATATCGTCGTTGTGATCGACATTTTGAAGTTGAAGGTCCAATATTATGTCAATATTTAGATGGAGTTAAGATTCCAGAATTTCCTGAAGTACAAGTTTCCATCGCTTATGCCACAGAACATCGTTGTGCAGTTCGAATTCGTGCTCCTAACATGAGTGATCACATTACAGGCACTGATCCAATTCATGACAATTTACCATTACTTCGATCAGAGCCATTAGATGATGATCCGAAGTCATTTTATACTTCTAATATTGTTAATAAGTTATCTGATGTTTTACGGGAGAAACTTAATTCACATGAAATCAACAAGAAACGTATTGAAGAAGGGAAAGAACCAGCGAATGTTATTTTTGCTTCGTGGTCCAGGGGATGCGTATGAATGTTGAAACATTTGAAAAGCGACATCAAGTTCGTACATTTTTGATAGCGCCGACAGCCATCATTGCCGGCTTAGGGATCAGCGTTGGTTTACCCATTGTTAAAGTCGACGGAGCGACCGGTGACATGGACAGTAACTACAAAGCTAAATCCAAATCAGCGAGTGATCATATTATTAGTGAAGAATATGATATGGGTATTGTTCACATTAAAGGTACAGACGACGCTGCGCACGACGGGAAACCGAATAAGAAAGTTGAACTTATTGAACGAGCTGACGAAGCCATTGGAGAACTCATTAAGACATTAAGTGCATATGAAGTTGAACACGACGAACGCTTTATCATTGGTGTTGTTGCAGATCACACGACGTCGTCGAAGTGGCTTGACCACACATTCGAACCTATTCCAGTTTGTTTTACAGAAATCTCTAAAGCAGCAGAAGCGTTGGGATATCAGCACAAGCGTAACGAGACACCGTACATTCCATCAGATCATATTGAAAGTTATAACGAAATTACTGCCGCGCGTGGAAGTTTAGGACGCTTTTGTGGATCGAAACTTATGGAACTTTTATTGAAATTGTCCGGAAGGAAATGAAATGAAACAAAAGCATGAATGAATAAACAAATAAATTCCATATTTTATGTAAACATCTGTAAGGGGAAATTCAGTAATCACAACATAAAGATTAAATACATTTCCTCATGCATTATTTATCTCAAATGTAGAGCTTCAAACTTATCGTGACACTTTTTCTTGAATGAATTTATTTAATGAAATTTCAATGGGATATTGTCAGAAAAACCAAAAAAGTTGAATCAAGGATATCGTTTATACGATCTGTGAGAAGACATACGACAAGCTAGCAGCCGAACCGTAAAAGAATGCCGCAATCGGGAGTGCCACGGTGCAAAGGATGCTATATAATTTTAATGTTTTGACACCATCAGGATCTTCCTCAATTTTTATTTTTTCTTCTTCTTCTTTGCTATCATTTCCCTCAGGGTCATATTGTCCAGCCACAACTGTTATATCTTCGTTATTAAGTTCTTCATCATCAAGTTGGTTATCTTCATTTTCTCCTTCATTCTTACCATCTATAATATCTTTTTCTTCACTCATGAAATCGAACACGAAGAATGTATACATATAACCTATTACAGGCAAACATGCAATGACAAACAGAAGGTAAAGGACATTCTTACTAAATGTGATGTTAGGGATCTGAATTTTCATATCCAATTGTTAATGAATTAGAAGCTATCAAAACGAAGGCTTCTATTATATCTTTCACATTATCAGATACTGCAGAGTGTGGTCTACAAATCCCAAGAACTACAACCCAAACGCATTCAATTACAAGACACCCTATTGGAATGTCAAACCCACCAACGACTGCATAAACAATTTGGTGTGCAGTCGATGCTAACTCGAACCAACGCCAATTTTTACTTTTATAATCCTCAGCGATACTTTCATGTCCACCTAAAATGAGGCAAACTTTTGTAGCGAAAGGAAAAGCGACATTAAAAATTGCATAAAATGAAACTACTGGCCAATATAATCCATATGATGATTGTATTACATCCAAGAAGAGTTCAGTTGTTGGTATCAACAAATAATTTGAAATAGATATCACCAAATTTAACATTTTCTTGGCAACAAAAAGGATATTATCTTTACAATATGCCACTACATTAATTATTACTGACAAAACTATTATTATTGCATAACATATACAAGCCACTATGGTTAAATTTGTTTTCACACTATAAATAGGTGCAGCTATTATATGAAATATAAATAGTCCCATTATCACCGATGAAAACACTTGAATTGGAGTAATATGTGGTAATACAGTTGCGTTTGTCATTGATATAATTAGGGAAAAACCCAGGGAAGCCAAATATCATGAAGAAGAATATTAATTTACTTTCACATTTTCCAAGTGCATAAACTAATCCTCCAGCCGCTAACACGCCAATACCGACATAAACGAAAATCATGAAATTAAATGAAATTCCGGCGCCTATTAATGCTAATGCTGCAGCGCCTGGAACATTAACAAATGAACCTGAAACACCACGACATGTATTAATGACAAAGAAAAGTTGAAATAAAGTCCACGCCATTGAATATAAAACAAAATTGTCGACGTTTGACATTTGTTCAATTGGCGTAAATTGACTTTTAATTACTTCTATAAGGTTATAAGCCCATGAAAATAGTTGAATGGATGACTCACTTACTTTAGAACGAAAGATTTTAGTTGCCGCCATTCTTTGGAATGTTTGAATAACTGATATAGTTTCTTCAAGAAGTGATTTTGATTCCTTAAACAGGCCAAAGATTTGACCTAATGCTTCTATCAACATATTTCGTAATGATGATAAATTGAAAGAATTATTTCAAAGGATTTAATAACATCGTTGAAATTTCTTAACAACCGAATTCGATTCAAACAACTCTCTGACAAGTGTCACAATTTCAATTAAATTGTAACGTATTTTAATTCAAATGGTTTCTCAAATCAAATATTCGTAACGACAATTTCAATTGAATTGTAACGTATTTTAATTCAAATGGTTTCTCGAATCAGGTTTTCCTATCAAAAAGTTTATAACGACATCACCTACATCATTTTCAGAACAAAATTTAACTACAATATTTCATTAGTTTTATTTATTAAATCTTGCAGAAAAGAGAAACCTTAACAATGCAAGAATGTGTGGAATATTTCCATTCCTTTCATTTCGACTTCCCAATCATGTTTACATTCGCATATAGTAACTATAATCATAGTAATTAATAAAATGACGAATGTAACGAAATAAGCTAAAAAGAAAACACTATCACCACCACCAGCGTCATCAGTATATAAAATTGGATTATTACCCGATGATACGATTGACTGTCTTGGGCCAACTGGTTTATATAAGTTATAAGGATTTTGAACATTTTCGTATGTGCCGCAACCTAAAACAAATACATTTGAATGATTTATTGTATATTTTGATTCAAAAATGCTGTGAAAAGCCATCAAAAAGCTCAATTGAATAATTAACGGCTTCAAAATCTGACATGAGTTCACAAAAACATTGTTCAGCATCATTAATCATTTTTTACTTTAATTGGTCTGCAGCAGCACAATTTTTTACACCTACAAAAGCAAATTGCACCGAAAGAAATGAAAACCACTGCCAGCACCACTCCAACAGCAATCAAAAACGTAGTGAAATCGTTTTTTTCGATTACGATAATTATTTCGGTCTCTGGTGTGTCCGACGGCACGAGCGCCCAGTACGTGCGATTCAAGCAAAACGATTCAATTGTCATGTTTTCGACAGCATTTGGATACATTTCGACTTCTTTTTCATTTGTTATTAAAGGGCAATTTTTATTTATAGGAATTTTATCGCCTTTTTTTGTCATGTTATGTAAATATAAAATTTTATTATTTAAATTTGTTGTTGTTATACCACAAGGGTTCGTGTTATTATAAAAACAAGAATGAAAAATTTGTTCAATTATTGGATTCCCATATATTTCAATTTTATGAGTTTCTTTATTTCCAATAATTGTTAAATTTTTTATTATTAATTTACCGTTATAATTATTTATTGTATGATAATGTATTGATGAATCATATTTCGTTACATTCTTAAAGTTTGCAGATTCGATTAAAAAAGAAGAAGAAGATTCATTAAAATGAAAATTCATATCATCAGCAAGAACAAAATTTTGAGTAATGAAATTCCCATAAATAAAAAGTTCAGATGTATCTACAAATGTTATTATATTACTAATGTTAATAGGATTTAATGTATTTGATGTTAAAGAAGATGTTTCTGAAATACGTAATGGAAATGGTGGAACACTATTAACTAAAATGACATTGATAAATAATGGTAAATGATATGGAATTTGTTGTGTTATGATATAATTTGTAAATGTTATGTTTTTAATGAATGTACATGAACGACTTATACCTTTTGTTATAGAATTGATTTGTTCTGATAGTGTTTCTTGATTTTGGTTTTGATTTTCGAAGTAAACACCTTCAAAGTTATTACCGCAAATAGATAATGTAAATTCACTAAAATAAGAATAGTTTCCAGGCAAAACATTAGCAGTATAATTATTATCAATGATTGTAATTCGGTCAGAATACATTATAAACTTTGCAAAGGTATCAAATTGAAGAAATTGATCTGTGCCTGAATGATATTCGTAATTATAATCATTTAAATCTTTAACAGTAATTTCGGAGGTAAGTTGAATGAGAAAAAGAATGACCATTGTTTAAAAATGGTTTGACGGAATTATATCACAAATTCAAATTTTAATCTCAAACGAATTGTATTTGTCTCAAAAAGTTGGATTTCATCTCAATTTTGACTATTTCGTTAAAACCGTCGACAGATGTTTCTTTGCTTTCTGTTGTCCATTAAACAAATAGATTACATTAGTTCGCATGAATGCCCAATCATTACATCAATATTACCAAGCGATAGTGCAATTTTTAATGTTCCAAGATTTGCAGAAGTCTCATTCTGTAATTGGGTTGATGATTTCGAAATATTAATTCAAATCCCAATCAATGATAAAACATAAGAATACGGACCATTCACAAACAAAGACAATGTTTTTGGTTTCGATATGTCAAAAGCAGATGTAGAAAGAGAAACAAAATATAAAATCGAAGTGAAAAACACAAACATAAATCATTCAAATGTATTTGTTTTAGGTTGCGGCACATACGAAAATGTTCAAAATCCTTATAACTTATATAAACCAGTTGGCCCAAGACAGTCAATCGTATCATCGGGTAATAATCCAATTTTATATACTGATGACGCTGGTGGTGGTGATAGTGTTTTCTTTTTAGCTTATTTCGTTACATTCGTCATTTTATTAATTACTATGATTATAGTTACTATATGCGAATGTAAACATGATTGGGAAGTCGAAATGAAAGGAATGGAAATATTCCACACATTCTTGCATTGTTAAGGTTTCTCTTTTCTGCAAGATTTAATAAATAAAAAAAAAAAAAAAAACTAATGAAATATTGTAGTTAAATTTTGTTCTGAAAATGATGTAGGTGATGTCGTTATAAACTTTTTGATAGGAAAACCTGATTCGAGAAACCATTTGAATTAAAATACGTTACAATTCAATTGAAATTGTCGTTACGAATATTTGATTTGAGAAACCATTTGAATTAAAATACGTTACAATTTAATTGAAATTGTGACACTTGTCAGAGAGTTGTTTGAATCGAATTCGGTTGTTAAGAAATTTCAACGATGTTATTAAATCCTTTGAAATAATTCTTTCAATTTATCATCATTACGAAATATGTTGATAGAAGCATTAGGTCAAATCTTTGGCCTGTTTAAGGAATCAAAATCACTTCTTGAAGAAACTATATCAGTTATTCAAACATTCCAAAGAATGGCGGCAACTAAAATCTTTCGTTCTAAAGTAAGTGAGTCATCCATTCAACTATTTTCATGGGCTTATAACCTTATAGAAGTAATTAAAAGTCAATTTACGCCAATTGAACAAATGTCAAACGTCGACAATTTTGTTTTATATTCAATGGCGTGGACTTTATTTCAACTTTTCTTTGTCATTAATACATGTCGTGGTGTTTCAGGTTCATTTGTTAATGTTCCAGGCGCTGCAGCATTAGCATTAATAGGCGCCGGAATTTCATTTAATTTCATGATTTTCGTTTATGTCGGTATTGGCGTGTTAGCGGCTGGAGGATTAGTTTATGCACTTGGAAAATGTGAAAGTAAATTAATATTCTTCTTCATGATATTTGGCTTCCCTGGGTTTTTCCTAATTATATCAATGACAAACGCAACTGTATTACCACATATTACTCCAATTCAAGTGTTTTCATCGGTGATAATGGGACTATTTATATTTCATATAATAGCTGCACCTATTTATAGTGTGAAAACAAATTTAACCATAGTGGCTTGTATATGTTATGCAATAATAATAGTTTTGTCAGTAATAATTAATGTAGTGGCATATTGTAAAGATAATATCCTTTTTGTTGCCAAGAAAATGTTAAATTTGGTGATATCTATTTCAACTTTTCCTTTCGCTACAAAAGTTTGCCTCATTTTAGGTGGACATGAAAGTATCGCTGAGGATTATAAAAGTAAAAATTGGCGTTGGTTCGAGTTAGCATCGACTGCACACCAAATTGTTTATGCAGTCGTTGGTGGGTTTGACATTCCAATAGGGTGTCTTGTAATTGAATGCGTTTGGGTTGTAGTTCTTGGGATTTGTAGACCACACTCTGCAGTATCTGATAATGTGAAAGATATAATAGAAGCCTTCGTTTTGATAGCTTCTAATTCATTAACAATTGGATATGAAAATTCAGATCCTAACATCACATTTAGTAAGAATGTCCTTTACCTTCTGTTTGTCATTGCATGTTTGCCTGTAATAGGTTATATGTATACATTCTTCGTGTTCGATTTCATGAGTGAAGAAAAAGATATTATAGATGGTAAGAATGAAGGAGAAAATGAAGATAACCAACTTGATGATGAAGAACTTAATAACGAAGATATAACAGTTGTGGCTGGACAATATGACCCTGAGGGAAATGATAGCAAAGAAGAAGAAGAAAAAATAAAAATTGAGGAAGATCCTGATGGTGTCAAAACATTAAAATTATATAGCATCCTTTGCACCGTGGCACTCCCTGATTGCGGCATTCTTTTACGGTTCGGCTGCTAGCTTGTCGTATGTCTTCTCACAGATCGTATAAACGATATCCTTGATTCAACTTTTTTGGTTTTTCTGACAATATCCCATTGAAATTTCATTAAATAAATTCATTCAAGAAAAAGTGTCACGATAAGTTTGAAGCTCTACATTTGAGATAAATAATGCATGAGGAAATGTATTTAATCTTTATGTTGTGATTACTGAATTTCCCCTTACAGATGTTTACATAAAATATGGAATTTATTTGTTTATTCATTCATGCTTTTGTTTCATTTCATTTCCTTCCGGACAATTTCAATAAAAGTTCCATAAGTTTCGATCCACAAAAGCGTCCTAAACTTCCACGCGCGGCAGTAATTTCGTTATAACTTTCAATATGATCTGATGGAATGTACGGTGTCTCGTTACGCTTGTGCTGATATCCCAACGCTTCTGCTGCTTTAGAGATTTCTGTAAAACAAACTGGAATAGGTTCGAATGTGTGGTCAAGCCACTTCGACGACGTCGTGTGATCTGCAACAACACCAATGATAAAGCGTTCGTCGTGTTCAACTTCATATGCACTTAATGTCTTAATGAGTTCTCCAATGGCTTCGTCAGCTCGTTCAATAAGTTCAACTTTCTTATTCGGTTTCCCGTCGTGCGCAGCGTCGTCTGTACCTTTAATGTGAACAATACCCATATCATATTCTTCACTAATAATATGATCACTCGCTGATTTGGATTTAGCTTTGTAGTTACTGTCCATGTCACCGGTCGCTCCGTCGACTTTAACAATGGGTAAACCAACGCTGATCCCTAAGCCGGCAATGATGGCTGTCGGCGCTATCAAAAATGTACGAACTTGATGTCGCTTTTCAAATGTTTCAACATTCATACGCATCCCTGGACCACGAAGCAAAATAACATTCGCTGGTTCTTTCCCTTCTTCAATACGTTTCTTGTTGATTTCATGTGAATTAAGTTTCTCCCGTAAAACATCAGATAACTTATTAACAATATTAGAAGTATAAAATGACTTCGGATCATCATCTAATGGCTCTGATCGAAGTAATGGTAAATTGTCATGAATTGGATCAGTGCCTGTAATGTGATCACTCATGTTAGGAGCACGAATTCGAACTGCACAACGATGTTCTGTGGCATAAGCGATGGAAACTTGTACTTCAGGAAATTCTGGAATCTTAACTCCATCTAAATATTGACATAATATTGGACCTTCAACTTCAAAATGTCGATCACAACGACGATATCGAACGATCATCTCCATACATAGTAGAAAAATTGGATTTAAATGCAATGTCCCCTGGTTCCATAGGCATACCTCCTCCTAATGCTTCAAATGCTCCTCGACCGTTATAATAAGTAAAAGGTGGATAACCAAATAACGATAAATGTGCTGTGTCACTACCACATGGTAACCCTGGTGATACTGAATCCATCAATCCAACTAAACCTGTGCGTGTAAAAGAATCAAACGTTGGATGTCGACTAAGTTCTAAACATGTCCCTTGACGGCCTTCAATTTCTTGTGTAGTATCTCCAAGTCCATCTAAAATTATAAGAAGAATTTTCGCTGGCTTTCGTTGTTGCTGTTGCATAACTTATTTAATGTTGAAAAATTGTTTTGTAAATAACCGAACACTTAACTTCTTTCAATTCAATCGTTTCTTTACTTTATCTCGGTGACGGTTATTTCTTCGTTGTTCAATTCAATTCACTCGTCAGATTTCGATTTACTCTTTATGCATTTATTAGACTTATTTTCAAATTTATGATGGTGTTAAGGAATGTAAATAAAAATTTGAAGATAATTATATCTATGATTTTTTTTGATATGTATTTTCACCACATTTCAAACACTTTCTCGAGATATGATAAAAATAAGTAATGAGATATTGATTCAATCATTATTTTTATTTCTATTTCATTTTATTATAAAACAATGTTTATTGAATAAAAATTTACAAAATTTTACGTTTTAATAATGTTTATATATTACCATGAAAATATTTTAGTATCATTTTTCATCTCAAAATTTATGGCTTATATTATTTATTATGATAATCATTGTGATTCTTTGTACTTCTGTATTTCAAGAACTATTAAAATGTGGTGCTTTTTATTTGCAATCATAAGCGCTGTTTCAAATGTTTCGTTTAATCCCCAAATATTAATTTTATGTATTAAATATTTAAAAGATGTTTTGTGATCAAAAAAAGATATATTTTTTGCATTGATATCAATCCCTTTTTGTTTAAGAAGAATTTGTACAATCGATAAATGTCCATTTTTACATGCAACCATAAGTGATGTATTAAATATTTATTAGAATCACCAAAATTCATTTTGAAATTCGTAATTATTAAATGATATTTTAATGATAATGTTGAAATATTTTGTGAATTAATATCAATATTTTCTTGTTCAAGAAGTAATTTAAATATTTTATCAAAACTTTTCCATGATGCTATAAAAAGTATTGTTTTATATATTTTAATTAAATTCCAAATATTATTTTTTAAAATATTATGATTAAAAAAAATATTAAATAATACAAATTATTATTTTTATAATTGATATCAATTCCTTTTTGTTCAAGAAGAATTTTAACAATTTCTATATTCCCTTTAAGTACTGCATAAATAAGTGCCGTTTCAAATAAATTTAATTATTTCCAAATATTATTTTGAAATATCATTTAGTATAATTAAATTTTATATATAATTAATAAATATCTTTAGCATTAATATCAATTTCTTTTTGTTCAATAAGTATTTTCACTATATCATAATGATTATACTTACATGAAATCATTAATGCTGTTTCAAATGATTTAGTTAATCTCCAAATAAAATTTTATATTATAAATTTATTGAAATAAATATTAAATAATAAAAAAAAAATCATTTTTATTATTGATATCAATTCCTTTTTGTTCAAGAAGAATTTTAACAATTTCTGTATTTCCTTTAAATACTGCATAAATAAGTGCTGTTTCAAATAATTTGCTTAACTTTCAAATATTATTTTGAAATATCATTTTATTATAATAAAGAAACATCTTTGGCATTAATATCTATTTGTTTTTTGATCAAGAAGTAGTTTAACAATATTATAATGATTATAGTCACATACAATCATTAATGCTGTCGTAAATAATTCATATAATTTCCAAATATAAAAATGAAAAAATGTTTTATTTAAATAAATGTTATTTATAACAAATAAATATTCTTAGAATTAATATCAATTTTATCTTGTTCAAGAAGTTCTTTAACAATATTATATTGATTATATTTACATCCGATCATAAATGCTGTCTCAAATTTTTATATTAATTTCCAAATATTGTTTTGAAACATCATTTTTTTTTTTTTTTATTTTAAATAAAAGAATTTCATATTTTTAATATTAATATCAATTGTTTTATATTCAAGAATTTTTTTCAAAAATTGAATATTTCCTTTTTGTGACGCTATCATTAATGCTGTTTCAAATATTTATAAGAATTTCCAATTATTATGAAGAAATATTATTACATTAAAAGAAAAATTATATAAAAGAAATTCATGTTTTGAATATTAAAATCAATTTTATTTTGTTCAACAAGAAAGTTAAATATTCCTTTACGATTATCTTTAATTATTTGCATAAGTGATGTATTAAATATTAAACTTAATCCCCAATGTTTATTTTGAAATTTTATATTATTCAATGAAATTTTAAAATAATATAAGAAATATCTTGTAAATTAATATCAATTCCTTCTTGTGATAGAATTAATTTCATGATTTCAAGTTTTTGATATTGATATAATTTCATGAAATTGAATTTGTTTTTTCTTTTAAGATATAACTTAATCAAAATTATATTATCATTCATGATTAACTTTCGAATTATTCGATTGTTTATTTTGAGCCCTTCTCTTTCAAAAAAAATAGTAAAATTTCATAATTATTATAGAAAATACTTTTATAACTCATTTCATTTAAATTATATTGACTTAAAATGTTATTATCATAAAGATATTTAAAAATATCATTTCGATGAAACTCAATTGATGTTTCATATGCATCTTCAAATGATGAATGATTTTGTTCACATAAATGAATGATTTCAAGATTTCCACCTGCAATTGCATATTTTCCTGTGTTTTTTTAATTTTGCACCATTCAATAATAAATATTTAAAACATTCAATTGAGCCAAAAAATGCTGCATAATTAATTAATGGAATATTTTCTTTGTTAATAAATGAAAATCTTTCATAAACTGATGGTTTAATCATTTGATTAAAATTAAAATTATTTTGTGATGTTATTTCTTGAAGTTTTTCTATTTCATCATTTCGAATAATTTTTTGAGATTTCATTCGGATTAACTCCTTCTAAAATTAATTGATTATGAATTTCATTATCATTATTTGAAACTTCTTTATAAATAGGGAAATCTTGTTCTTGAATCATTTTTGTTTTAATGTATTTTTGTTGAATCATCTTTTCAAGAAGATAATAAGATTCATTCGAATGTATATTTAGAAGTATTTCTGATAATATTTCAAAAATTCCTTTGTCATTTCGTTTTATTTGTTTTATTTGATCTTGAAGAAGATTTAAATATTGAAAATATATTTCTTCTTGATTCATTCTTGATAAAAAAGCAGAATATATTAATCTACAAATCATTTTATTAAAAGAAAATGTATATTCTGAATCAATTAAAGAAATCGTCGTTTTGACTGAAGTTTTTATATTCGTTTCATTTAATGAAAATATTGTTTTATATAACAAAAAAGATTGTTGTCTTTCAATTTCATTTTGCAAGAATTCAGTGTCTACTATTTGAAGATGAGTTGGATTGTTTATCATAAAAGAAATTAGATTAACGGTTTCAAATACTTTTCTGTGATGCTCTATCGTACCATTTTTTCATAACTTTACGTGGTGGCCGTTATTGTTTCGCCAAACACACACTTGCAAATTGGCAATAAAAAATCAGATTGATGAAAGATTAGAATTATAATTGATATTATTGAATATTTTAACATTTTTTTAATTACTCAAATTGTATTTATTTTATTGATTTAGGTAATTTTTTATTTACCCAAAGTACAATATTTTGCTTTAATTTCTTGTCGGTTTGCCATGGTTTCTGTTGTTGTTATTGCCCGCCAAAATTTTTGAATCATAGATTTTGACTAGGTCTGTCCGACGGAATAAACGATTCCCTTAAATATTTTGATGTAGAATTGTGTTAGAAAGTTTTTTAGGATAGCCTGATCAGTAGTATTGACTGTGCATATAAATTAATAATTAAAAGGAATTCTGGAAAGAGGATCGTTCGTTGACTGTTTTAATAATTTGAAACAGCACTTTATATATCAATTAGAAATAATAAAATAACTTTAAGATAAAGAAGGAATTGATGTTAATCCAAAATTTATTATTTTGAATATTTTATAATATGTTTTAATAATTTGGAATGTACTTTTAATTGGCGATAATAATAAGCTTACTTTTATTATTTTATTTTATGAAATATGGCATTTTCATTTTTGCTTGATAAATTCAACTTTTTCACTGGTTTATACTCTCAAATTTTAATTCAAATTTGAATTGGTATATCCGTTATTAATATTTTCCACATGAGGCCAAATGAACTTTGCAAATGGGAAACATTTATATCAATAAATCAAGCAATTTTTAGTTTGAATGAAGAGAATTCCTCTAAATCTTTAAATTTAATAGTCAACAAATTTGATAAAATCCATCCTTTATCTTATGATTTAATTATTATTCAAATGATATATTATTCCTTTGTGATTAAAAATAATAAAGTGGATTTATTTTTAAATATTATAAAAGAAATAAGAACATTTGAAGAGAATAATCAAATCAAATCGAATATATTTGATATATTTGGGCGATTTCTTAATAATAAACATACATATGAATCATTTTATCTTCTTGAAGCTATGATTGAACATAATTTTCTTGAACCAAACATTGTAAAAAACAACAAGAGTGCTTATTTTGGGCATCATGTGTCTAAAGATAAAGAATCAATCGGTTTAAGGAAACATTTATTTGTACATGTCTTACCAAATTATGAAGAACTTTCAAAGAATGATTGGGAATTACATAAGAAATTAATCAGAGAAGGACATAATCCAAATGAAATAGCAAAAATAATTAGAAATGATGAAATAGAAAAACTTCAAGAAATATCATCACAAACAAATTTTGATTTTAATCAATTTATTGTTCCATCACTTTATGAAATGTGTTCTTTAGTTAATAAAGGAAATGTTAGATTAATTGATTATGCAGCATTTTTTGGATCAATTCAATGTTTTAAATATTTACTTATGAATGGTGCAAAAGTAATAAACACAGGTAAATATGCAGTTGCAGGTGGAAATCTTGAAGTCATTCATTTATGTGAACAAAATCATTCATCATTTGAAGATGCATATGAAGCAGCAATTGAGTTCCATCGAAATGATATCTTTAAATATATTTATGAAAATAAATTAAAAGAAATTAATAATTTAGAAGAATTAGGAAAGCTTTGTATTTTATATCATAATTATGAAATATTTTCATTTTTAGTTAAAGAAGGAATGAAAACCAATGATGATATTATTAATGAAGCAGCAATTATTGGAAATATTTTTTTAGTTGAATATTTTCTAAAAGAGCATGCAATTCCTCATGACACATTGGTATTTTCATCTGGATCAGGAAATATTGAACTTGTTAAATACGTTTTAAAACAAGAAGGAATTGATATTAATGCTAAAAATATTCATTTGTTTTATTTGAAATTTATTTTAATAATTTAATATTTCAAAATAATATTTGGAAATTATTTAAATTATTTTTTACAGCACTTATGTATGCATCTAGAAATGGTCATACAGAAATAGTTAAATTAGTTCTTGAACAAGAAGGAATTGATATTAATGCTAAAGATATTCATTTGTTTTATTTAAAATTTATTTTAATAATTTTATATTTCAAAATAATATTTGGAAATTATTTAAATTATTTAAAACAGCACTTATGTATGCATCTAGAAATGGTCATACAGAAATAGTTAAATTACTTCTTGAACAAGAAGGAATTGATATTAATGCTAAAGATATTTATTTGTTTTATTTGAAATTTATTTTAATTATTTAAATTTTCAAAATAATATTTGGAAATTATTTAAATTATTTAATACAGCACTTATGATTGCATCTTCAAATGGTCATACAGAAATAGTTAAATTACTTCTTGAACAAGAAGGAATTGATATTAATGCTAAAGATATTTATTTGTTTTATTTAAAATTTATTTTAATAATTTGATATTTCAAAATAATATTTGGAAATTATTTAAATTATTTAATACAGCACTTATGTATGCATCTAGAAATGGTCATACAGAAATAGTTAAATTAGTTCTTGAACAAGAAGGAATTGATATTAATGCTAAAGATATTTATTTGTTTTATTTGAAATTTATTTTAATTATTTAAATTTTCAAAATAATATTTGGAAATTATTTAAATTATTTAATACAGCACTTATGATTGCATCTTCAAATGGTCATACAGAAATAGTTAAATTACTTCTTGAACAAGAAGGAATTGATATTAATGCTAAAGATATTTATTTGTTTTATTTAAAATTTATTTTAATAATTTGATATTTCAAAATAATATTTGGAAATTATTTAAATTATTTAATACAGCACTTATGTATGCATCTAGAAATGGTCATACAGAAATAGTTAAATTAGTTCTTGAACAAGAAGGAATTGATATTAATGCTAAAGATATTTATTTGTTTTATTTGAAATTTATTTTAATAATTTGATATTTCAAAATAATATTTGGAAATTATTTAAATTATTTGATACAGCACTTATGTATGCATCTAGAAATGGTCATACAGAAATAGTTAAATTACTTCTTGAACAAGAAGGAATTGATATTAATGCTAAAGATATTTATTTGTTTTATTTGAAATTTATTTTAATTATTTAAATTTTCAAAATAATATTTGGAAATTATTTAAATTATTTAATACAGCACTTATGATTGCATCTTCAAATGGTCATACAGAAATAGTTAAATTACTTCTTGAACAAGAAGGAATTGATATTAATGCTAAAGATATTTATTTGTTTTATTTGAAATTTATTTTAATAATTTGATATTTCAAAATAATATTTGGAAATTATTTAAATTATTTAATACAGCACTTATGTATGCATCTAGAAATGGTCATACAGAAATAGTTAAATTAGTTCTTGAACAAGAAGGAATTGATATTAATGCTAAAGATATTTATTTGTTTTATTTGAAATTTATTTTAATAATTTGATATTTCAAAATAATATTTGGAAATTATTTAAATTATTTGATACAGCACTTATGTATGCATCTAGAAATGGTCATACAGAAATAGTTAAATTAGTTCTTGAACAAGAAGGAATTGATATTAATGCTAAAGATATTTATTTGTTTTATTTGAAATTTATTTTAATTATTTAAATTTTCAAAATAATATTTGGAAATTATTTAAATTATTTAATACAGCACTTATGATTGCATCTTCAAATGGTCATACAGAAATAGTTAAATTACTTCTTGAACAAGAAGGAATTGATATTAATGCTAAAGATATTTATTTGTTTTATTTGAAATTTATTTTAATTATTTAAATTTTCAAAATAATATTTGGAAATTATTAATGGGTAAATTGCACAACCGCAGACCAATTCCGATAATATTCGAATTTGATGTAAAGTACACATATCACCAATTGGGAGGTGCCTGTAAAAATCTTTTGTTCAAATTCGTGGGGGTAGTTAGACATTTATAATAAAATGTATGTTATACCTAAGGTTAAGTAAATTATATCAAATACAGTCAAAATTTTTGATATGTCCACTAGAATGATAAAAAATCTGTTAAATATGATCTTATAATTCTTTCTTAAAGTCAAATAAAAAAGTTTTATGACATAAGTTGTATTTATTGTGAAAATTATTAATTTTATATGGCAACATGTATCCACGAAGTAAAATAATACTTGAATTATTTTTTAAATATATTAAAATGATCCAAAATAAAAGATAATAAATAATTTCCATATGAAATTTTATATAAAAGCTATTCATAAAAAAATGAGTATAATCATGATATTATAATTCTATGAGATGATAATTAAATTCTCCCACTCCAAAAATTTGGACTAACACCATCCATTTTCATAGTATATAACATATGATATATATTTAAATAATATTTTCTTTTCAAAACTTTAGAATTAAAAATATTTGTTACACATAGATTAATGGAGACCATGGGCTGTTCAACCCCAAGGAATTCAAACAGGAACAATCACTTTTTGTGGTTAAACCGAAAATCGTTTGAACCCAAACCGAGAAAATTCTCTAAACGGTCGTTTGATACCAAATAGAATAAAATTATCTCGTTGTTCTCATCATTTCAATCCTCAAAAAAATATGGCAAGATTAATAATAACATTTAATCAATATTCTCATATCTTTATTAGACAAAAACTTTTATTTAAAAATTTGACATCTAAAAATAAAACTAATATATCTTCATATCAAATTTATTTATAGATATAATTTTAGGTGTTTTATATATATCATTATATATTATTTTTGGTATTAAAAATAATCAAATTTTTATAAGAGAATTATTGACTTTCTAGTTAAAATTGAAAAGTCAGAATATTATTTTGCATCTTTATCCTCACTTTTTGAATTAGTAAAACATAATTTCATAATAAGTTGTACAAGAGAATACATAAACATGAACCATGTCGCCAACTTTTTGAATGATTCATACAACAGGATACCTCGAAAATTTAGATGATACCACTTTTTGATGTGTAAAGGGAAGGTGAGATAAAAACACCTTCAAAACACGACTTTCCTATTACGAAAATCAACCAAACTTTTCAATGTTATATATAAGGAGGATTATTGTGGTCAAAACCGAATTTTTTGGGCAAATCTTTTGCCCTCCAGTGGGCAATATCTAAACACATGGTATCAGAAAAAGTATTAAGTGAACCTGCATTACAAGATAAAAGTACGCAAAAATCAACAACAAAATATTGCGGGAGAGCCTCGGAGAATCCAATATTTGGATTATTGAATGAAGGTCAAATAAAAGCATTGGAAGAAAAACAGTGTCCATTTAGGACAATCAAAATCTACCAAAACATTTTAGATTTAATTAAACATTTATTATAAGCTAGAATATTAAAATTCTTTAATTATATTTTAAAATCTTGAGATATTAGAAATTAAAAAAATTTATCAAATTTTTATGCTAAAAAAATGTTGGTTTTTGGATTTTCGGGGATTTTGTCACTTTTAAATTTTTTTTCCGCGAAAAAGCAATCGATAGAAAAAGTTTGCTTTGTTTCTCGCGCGTCACTTTTTGTCTATTTTAATTTCTTAATAAGGCCTTGTTAATTTTTAATGTAATTGCAGTTGAAATAGATATGAAATCAAAAATATAAAACAAATGAACCATCCTATTATTCATTCTTTATTTTGGATGTAACTTTATAAAGAGAGTCACTATCCTGAAAAGCTCAAATTTAAATGAAAAATTACGTCAAATTCGTGACTCTGACTATCTATCGGAGAGGAAATTGAATACATATATCGGTAAAAACCGACTTTTATTAACGGATTTTGGTGCCAAAAGAACGATCATTTAGATATTGAATTGCTTTTTTTGGAATGAGTGTGTTGTTCTATGGCAATAAAAATTCTCTTTATCACCTTATAGTCAAACGTCCAACTTTCCAAAACTATATTGTAATTACAATATTTGGTGGGACCGGCGGTCCTCTTTTTTCAGGAATTCCAAATTGTGATTTTTTCAAAGAACAAAAAGATGCAATTGACATGGTAGTAGCTAATTATCAATCAACTCTCATTTTAGAAGCGGAAGCACTTATCGGGATGGTTGAAAATGCTGATCATTCCTATGTTCTTTGTTTTGTTACTGCTACCAAAACCACATGTAAAATCCCTGGTGGCGCCATAGTTAAAAAAGTCACAGATGTTTCATATATTACAATTACTTTAAATGGATATCAAGTTGGATCAGAATTTTCTGACTTTACAGTTGCACATTTTCATTATTATTGTGACACATATGACATAACCAATTGTTATCCCAACAATAATGATCCCAATTTACCCTCCCCCGAATTTTGTTGGAATCGTCGTTGGCGTCAAATCTTTGAAGAACTAGATTTATCATTTCTTTGTATTGTTTTATTACAAGGATACACGTCCACATTAACATTTGACCAATATAATATTAGTTATATAGTTCGTCGATCAGTCCTTAATCCTGGAGTACGTTATTTTGCGCGCGGTTTGAATGATGTTGATTCGCCAGGGAATGAAGTTGAATGCGAACTTCTGTTTGCGAAGCTTGATCAACCAGATGAATTTTGGGAACATTGTTGGCGTCGTGGTTCTGTACCATTTTATTGGGAAACAATTTTATCCGGTGCATCAGCACGTATTCATATCAATTCCAATTTTTGTCAAGGGACAATACATTATTTCCAACATTTACGCAAACGATTTAATAATTCGACCATTTTTTTATTATCATTATTACAATATTCCGCCAAAAATCCGAATGCACCTGAGAACGAATTATATTTACAATATCAACAAACAGTTGCAGAACTTTTAAGAGAAGGAATTGATTATGTCACATTTTATCCGTTTGATTTAAACGAGAAATTCTCAACAGAAGGAAAAGGCGGAGTTGTAGATTTATTAAGTTATTTATCACCATTAGCAATATTAAGTGATTTTACTACACACGAACGTAAGCAAGCAGGTTTACTTCGAGTGAATTGTGCTGATTCATTAGATAGAACTAATTTAGCAACGTTTTATTACGCGTTATTAATTACTGCCGAATGGTGTCGAAGAGTATCATTAGCTAAAAGTAATAATATTCCATTTTCACCAGAGAAACCTGATCAATATATACCGCCAACAATTCTTGATTTCTTAGCTAAAGCATTTGTTGGAAGTGGCGATGTGATATCTTTAATGTATACGAATACTCCATCAATTAAAACATTTCAAATTCGACAATTCTCTAAATCTTTAGGAAGTCAATCATCAGATAAAACAATATCAGTTAAACGACGACTAATAAACGTATTTAGTGATCCTCAACGACAAGAAAACATATTAAAATGGACTACAAAAGATCAGCCGAAGAACCATTCGATATTATTAGATAATTTACATATTTCTTTTTTGTTTTGTGATTACGCAAGTTCATATTTTAATATTAATGATCAAGCGTTTAATTGCGTTGTTACTAAATCGAAATCAATTACATTAGTTATCCCAAATGGTTATTACTTAAGAGCGATTTGGGTTTA
Source organism: Histomonas meleagridis (assembly GCF_020186115.1). Classification (NCBI taxonomy): domain Eukaryota; phylum Parabasalia; order Tritrichomonadida; family Dientamoebidae; genus Histomonas; species Histomonas meleagridis. Next base: position 857,493 of record NW_027150746.1, read on the forward strand.
TCAATTTCCTTCTTTATCTATAGCTACAATCGAAATTAATACGATTGAAATCTTAGCGCCTTTTGTACATTCGCCTTTATGGTGTCGATATGAAATACCTTATAACTTAAATCGATTTCTTGATATCCAAATTAAATCAAGTGATTTCCGCATAGGAAAAATTGCTTTAGAATGTGTTAAAAAATCATTTAACTCATTAAATAATGAAAACATTAAAAATAATAATAATTATAACGATCAAAAAAATGTTTCTTCTGCTATTAAATCATTTAATAAAAAAAATACGAAATCAATGATAAAGAAAATGATCGAAAAACCTTTTACATTTAAGGATTTGTTATCATTTAAACGATTAATTAATCAATTCGAATTAAACTTTTTGGATTTCGTCAAGATTTGTATCGAAGAAAAAATTAATCCTTGGCTATTCAATGCTGAAAACTTCTTTCTACAAGATAAAAATAAATGTTTAGGATGTTCACAACCAGTAGAAAACCCTTATAAAATATATATCTCCTCTTATTTCCAAGATAAAATTTCTTTTCATAATTTCGATCGTCGATTTGTCAATGTCTGTTCGAATTGCGTAGATCTATTAACTCAAGAAGCTAATAACACTATAAAAATTGAAGAAAAATTGGATAAAAGTCCCCCGTTTAAATACCAATATGATTTTAGGAATTATGAATTCGGTCAAATGGAAAACGTTTCAGTATACCCTTATTCATATATAGTAAAACCTGAACAACCGAATGTAAACCAAATAATTTCTGAAGAAGGAGGTAATTGGCCCGTTATAGACAGTTTTTCAACAATGATTTCACTCAATGCAGTTTCAATGGTTTATAAGATATCGATAACATTGAAAGACCAATATAAACCTTTCATTTTTAATGTGGAATTGAATGGTTATTTCCAAGAAATTTCAAACCCTGAAATTCAAGATAATGAAGTAATATTTACATTGCCACAACCAATTGTAACGAAGAGTTTACACTTAATAATTGCAACAAATGAATTAATCGAAATTTATAAATTAAAAGTATTGGGAATTATTACAAAAGAAAAAACAAATATATCATTCGATGGTGAAAATGATTCCACAAAAATTGTTCACCCTAAAATATCGTATGCTTCATCTCAAACAGATCAAAAAAATCGGATGCAAACATTTTCATATAAAGGTCAACCTAATTTACCTTTAGTAATAACAATTCTAATAGATAAGGATTTATCTGCAAAACATTTAATCTTCGCACTTTATCAAAATGATAAATTTATTAATTATCTAATAATCAAAACTCCATCTTTACGTGAACAAGGAAAGATTTCATACATTATGTGCAATACAAAAGCATTTGATACAATTGTTTTATATCATTTGACTGTTACTGAAAACTTTTATCCATTATATGTATCATTTTCACAATGAGTTAAAAATAAAACATGTCAATACCAAATGTTTAGATTGTACTTGGGAAAAGCATAACGCGAACCTTTTTACCAAGCATGATTGGTGGGAGATTACGATCAAATTTAGCACGAACAACACCACTGTTTCCATTAGGTTGTGTGATAACACCCCAGTTAATATGGGCGTCAATCTTCTTTCCATCCTTGCCAACTTTAGCTTTAACATATGATGCAACTTTCTTTCCAACATAAAATTGTGCTTCTTCTTTTGAATTTACTCCACTGATTTGAAGAAGTGCTTGATTTGGATTGATTTGACGCTTGCTACGACGGAATGATGTGAAAACAGCACTAACCCAAAGTTTTGGTTCTTGTGTAGACATCTGATGAAAAAGGCCGACCAAACCTCCGATAAAGGGCAAAATTTATCCCTTTGTGGTTTTTATTAAAAAAACAGTTTAACCGTTTATTTGTAAATTACTCAAAAATTCTGGCGAAAGAAAGCTTGCTGTTAACAGTTATTTGACAAATAAATTTCAGCCGGTGTTGTAATCTTATCATCAAAAAACAACGAAATAAATAATTGAAATTTTCATAAAAAAAACTGATATATGTGTTCAAAATTTGACAATCTCGAAATTGAATGTTATATTCAATTTTTGTCTGACAGGGAAATTCAGGCATCTTGCCCTGCAATTTTCTCTCGTTATAGCTGTAACAAGCCATGATTTTATCCCTATAATTCATTGCCATGAAATAGACTATCATTTGCTCAATTTTTGAAGAGGTTTTAGGAATAATATATTTTTAAATTCGAGTAAAAAATTGTTTTTAGACAATAAAAACCATATCATTGGCAAGTAAATTTTAACATAAACAAGACTTCATATAAAAAATAATCAATAAAATGATTTTTTTTTAGATACAATTTTCAAATGCCTGAATAAACATCTGATATGATTGGTCTCCGAAGTCAAGATCAAGCATATTCTGTAACGTTTCGATTGTATGCTGCTTATGGCTATAAATTATACCATTAATAAGAGAATTTTTTTCCATGGCTATTACGGAAAAAAGTTGAGCAATTTTGAACCTAATTTTCCCCATTATATCATCTGATACGGCGAAAATGAAAAGATCGTTAATTAGTTTGTTTAAATTTTCTTCATCAAGTGAAGCAATTTGTCTATTAATTCTTCTAATGATCTCGAAGCTCCAAGCCCTATTCATCTGATTTGCCTCTGATATTATATCTTGTCTTATCTTCTCTGTATCAGGTTTTATCACGTAGCACATTAATTTGAATTTGTCAAAAATGTGTTAAAAAACTGATATTGAAAAATTGGATTTTTCTGCGTTGAAAAAGTGAACACAACCGACGATGAAAGCTGAAAATTTGTACTTGCCAACGACCAACAGAAAAATTGTGAGTTTTATAAGCACAAAAATTGAACGCTAAAGTCCGGTGTATTGAAAACGAAACCAAATTTGAGTTTTTACTCGGTTTCACATTCACGTGACATTTTCAACAAATTATACTCTTTACCTTCCTCGTCCACACTTCTAAATGAGTTGATATCGCTCACAATTTGTTGGTTAATGTCAAAGTTGATATCCTTTCCCCAATCCTTCAACAAGAACGAGCATGGAGAGTAATAATACTTTTGCTTCGTGAAGTTAATACCTTCTTCGTTGTTAGGAAGCGTTTTCCTCGTCGGATTACCATCTTCGACAAATGTCATATCTGTCAGCCATGGTCCGAGATATGGCAGCGTCATATTCACAGGACAACTGTTGAGCGCCGCTTTGTACTTGCCGAACTTACGGAATGGCGCTGTCAGGTCGGAAAGTTTTGTGTATCGATCTTTCAATTCTTTGTCGATCTTTGACCACGTCTTCTTGAGACGGATAATCGCAGGGTTTGTCAGCGCCCCATCGATTTCGAACAACAGGTTAAAGTTATTAACATTCAGTGCTGCATCCATAACACTAATCCATCCGCCCAAAATTTTCGCTCGTTCTTTTAGACGCTTTTCAGTCAAAATAGTATAACCGACAAGTACAGATGTCTTGTTGAAATGCCTCGTTAGCTCAGACAGGTTTGGCGATATCGTGTCGCGATTCGGCCTGCTCCAGTTACACTTCACAAATTCGTATCGTTCTATTGAAACGAACTTTTTCAATTCGACGAACATGAAATGCTTTGCGAGAATTACCGGATCTGTTCGCAATGGGAATGGCTTTGTTGAGTCGTAAGGTAGATCCAAAAATGTCGGCTGCTTAATTGATCTTGGTGGTTGATAAGTTTTCGTATTATTGAATAAATCAATTGATTTCACAAATGTATCAATAGCACCTTCTTGTTTCTTAGACTTATCTAATTGACTGAGTGTATTAAATATCAAGTGCACATTCAATCTCAAATCTTTTGATTCAGGTAACCCCACAAAATCATGCGTGAAGTCATATCTCCATGTATAGAAAAAGTTGATCGTATCGTTGACGATAGCGTCCGTTAATTGATCGGTGTTCGGCAACCCGTAGGGGTTGGAACCGTTTTGGTATTCCTTCAGGAAGCCGTTAATCATTTCAGTCAACAACGTTAACGAAGTACCTGTGTTGTGCCACCCCAAAATGAACTGGTGGTGGTAACGGTCTTTGAACACGTGTGGATGAAACAGCAAAGCAACGAGTGCATTCAATGAGGCCACTTCAATGTTAGCCTCGTTTTCATTCGTAAGACTAATCTCACACTCATCCGGCATGAAGCCAACAAGTCCTTCGTCGCCGTGGAACAAACTCTCTGACTGCTCCTTGAGTATTCTCTCCGACTGCTGCGAGAAACTCTTCTCTGGATCGACACTTCTCAGTAAGTCACTCATAGCCTTCTCGAGACGCCGTTGTAATTCTTCAATTTGATTTGTGATGTTTTGTAATGATTTCGCATTGTTATTTGCTAAGTCATTCAGTAAGTTATGTTGCTGCTCAAACAAACTCTCTAATTCGCCAACAAGTCGACGGCGCGCAACTGTACTTGTCTCGCTTCGGAACCGATTGTAGATGTCTTGGACAGTGGCGATTCCTTGGTCATACTTCTGGATGAACGTTTGGTTGTATGCGATACTGTTGTTCTGATGCTCAATGTTAACGCGAATGGAATCGATTTTCTCGTTGATGCTTTCGTATTTGGAGATGAGCTTCTTGTTGAGGAATTTGTTTTGGTGTTTGGATTTCGCTTCTTCATCAAGTTTCTCTGTCTCTTTATGAAGTTGTTGATTAGTTTCTTTGAGTTGATTTTGAATTGTTTCAAGTTCTTTAAGTTCTTCTTGATTATCTGATAGAACTTTAAGTACATCGGATTTCTGTTCAATGTGGTCCTTAAGAGTCTGATGGATTAAGACATCAACTTTCTTGTAATGGTTTAAGTAGTCGTCCCGGATTTCGGAATATATTTGCTTCACTTCACTTTCTTGTTGCTTGGCTTGTTGAAGCTGGAAATTGGCCGAAAGGAGTTTGCTGTACTCTTCCGAACGCTCTTGAAGTGCTGTTACTTCTGATTGGAGTTGTTTGACTAATTGAATATTGGAGCTGGGAATACCCTTCTTGGTAAGACAGAGGTTCAAATCTTCTTGGAGCTTCGAAAATTGGCGTTGATATTGGTTGTTAAAGAGATTTAATTCGATGGAATCAACATCGGCTTTGATACGTTTCTTCTCGGTTTCAATAAGTTCTTTCTGATAGGTTTCATCAAGTTGTTTGATTTGTTCTTTATGCTTCATTAATTTTTGCATTCCGGCTTGCGTTTCAGATGCAAGCTTTTCTTCCATTTCATTGGCCCATTTACGGTCTTCGGCAAGCTGGGCTTGAAGGTCATCTCTTTCATCTCTAAGATTTGTTGATTCACGTTCTAAATAATCTATTGACTTTTTCAATGATTCTTTTCGTGCGTATAATTGACGTACGGTCTTTGCTATGCTCTTAAATTCGTTCATTTTTTGACTTTGATAAATTTCAGGGATTTCCATTTTTGTATCTGGAACAAGACGATTAAGAATTTCTTGAGCTTTTACTGCTTTAGCTTGTACTCCTGCAAGTCTTTTATATTGTACTTGAACAAGTTCTTCTTCATCAGGGCGCACAGGATGTGTTTGAACATATTGATAAAAATTGTGAATATCTGCTTCAAGTTGATTTTTCTTTTGAACTAATGTTTGATTATAATCAGTATATTGTTTGCAAGCTTGAACATATTGACTCAGTTGATTAGTATATTCATTATATTGTCTATTAAGTTCAGCAATGTCATTATCCATTTTATTTTGTCACTTTTATGCGGGAACCGTTAAATATGTAACAACTTTCATCAACTCAATTTCTTTCTGCAATCTTCTTCAAAATCGTTCAAATAATAATTTTTCATAAATAAACTTTTTTTATTTATTTTATATTCCAAATACATTGTATTTGGGATTTATCTGAAAATGATAAAATGTCAAATACTATAAAATATAAAATATAAATTACATAACTAAAATGTTTGTTACATAAAAAAAGAAAAACCAAAATTAAATGCTTTTAATGTTCACATTTTAAATTTGGTGGAATCAATTTTCATTTTGTTGAATAATATTCATAAATTGTTAACGTGCACATTTACCACTTTTTGAATATTTTCATATATTAACGTATTTATTAGAACGTTTGCAGATGTTTTTCTTGCTTTTACAAATTATTAATTCTGCAGACAATTCACCCCTTAACGAAACAACATGTACAGAAGGACAATATTATAGTTGGTATACTTTAGATTGTAAAACATGCCCAGGAACAAATCAAATAGTCAAAGATGGTTCATGTGCCTGCAATGATGAATCTTTATATATTGATCCAACAACTGGTAATTGCGTTTCATGTGATAGTGGCAAAATATTCAATAATTTTTGTTATGATACAAATAATTTTGAAACAACACGAAATTCCATTACTACATATAACAGTATTAGTGTCTCTTTTAACAAAAATAAAATTCTTTCCGATAGATTTGTAACTGCAACAGCAAGTGTAAATCAAACACAACTTGATAAATTAAAAGATGCTTATGCCTCTTGTTCATTAAGTAATAAACTTGATCAAAAGAGTTGTGAATTGGTTGCAAATTTTTATGCTTATTCAAGTTATCGAACAGATTCTTTAATATCTCAGTATACCAATATAATTCAACCAACAACAGGAGGACAACATGGAATCATTGCTTGGCCTGTTGATGAGCCTTTTATTACATATACGATATCATATCAAAGTGCGCTTGATGATCATTACATCAATTCCAATTTTAATTATGACTCACTTATTACGCTTTATCTTGCTAAGTTTAAAGCAGATGGAACTTTTATTGGTCTTAGTGAAGTTACAACAGATCTAAATTATTGTAATGAAACAAATCGAAATAGTCAACTTTGGAGAAGATTTGGTACAAACTTTTATAGCTCTTGTTATTTTAATTTACTTAATGAGCTTACATCACATGAAGATGAACTATTTGATCTTTACATTGCTGATGGGGAAATAAACGGTCACCAAATTCTTCGTCCTGTTCCAGTTCTTATTCGTAATTATTATGATAGTTCCATGGGATATGTAAATTCCGTTGATAGTAGTTCTTCACGATATAGGCTCTTTCGCCGATTTTTTGTCAAAGATACATTTCTTACCAATGATTATATTCAATATGCGTCTGATATCACACTTCAACTTCAAATTGATGATACTGATCCACAAAAAATGATTCCACCAGTATTAATCATTGAATATGAACAATGTTCAATTGCTACACTTACTACAACAGCAACTACTCAATCAGAATTAATTAATTCTGTTGATCCTAAAAACATAACGAATGATCATGAAGAAATTGGCATTCCAAGTTTTTCTTTTAATGTTTTATATACGCGTGATATTTCTAGTTTTTGGCGAAGTGCTATTATAGCATTAATAGTTATATTTGTATTAGCATTTGCTTTATGGGTTGGTCGATCATTTATATATGCAAAGAACCACAAGAACGATCAAACAATAGTGTTAAAGTTCATAACATTTTTCTGTGTAATTTTTGGATATGCGATTTTATTACTATGTTTTATAATGACCTTCTTTTTCTACTTTATCTTTTATAAATGGCAATCCGTAGGTTATCGATGTTTACCACCTGAAGATGAATTATGGCTTTTATCATTATTTGTATGGATTGGATTTGGTTTATTATTTATTGGTTCTATTTTACATATCTTTTCACAAACTAATTCAAGGATATTCATGATTGATTGGGAGAACCCACATAAAGAAGGCGTAAGTGTATCTGCATGGAGACGTATAATGGTATCTAATGAATGGAATCGAATTATCTCAATTCGAAGTTATTCAATGAGTTTTACTATTTTGTTTTTATTGTTTTTACTTGAGGGATTCGATTTACAATTATTAGCATCGCCTATACCTCGAACGGATTTAATTGATGTTGGTATAACATATAAAATATTACGTTTTGCTTTCACAACTTTTCTTTGGATCCTTTTAATGATTTTCGAATATATTGTTAATATCATTTTTTGGGTAATTTTCGGTAATCCATTTTTGAACTTCATTGATCTTTGTGCGACTTCAAATATATCCGTTTTAATACTTTCAAGTCCTACAACTGGATTTTATATTCATGGACGTTCGATACATGCACATGCTGATGATGAAATGTCGAAATTACATGAACAATTAACTAATGAAGCTAAAGATAACGTCGGATTACGTGGTTTAGTACAAAATACTAATGATCAAGTTTTCCATATTTATCTTTCACAGAATTTCGGGTTATCATCAAAGGCTATGTATGAAGCTATTCGACAAAGATATAGTAAAAAGGCTATAGCTATAGCTAAAGCACAAAACATACGAAGTAAAATCGAAGTCGAAGCTATGGCTGCTTATAATGGTTTGAACCAATATTTTAGGCGATTCTTTGAGGCTTCAGAATCAGAACATAAATATATAATACAAAAGGAATCAATGATGGAAAAAATTTTGGATTGGGGACCACAAGTTAATGAAGAAACTATATTAACGATTAGTGGCGATTACTCGTATAGAAAATCTTTGATGTGTGGTATAGAATGGACTTTATGTGCAATGTGTTTGTTGTTGTTCGCAGGTATAGAAATGGAAACTCAATCTCCAACTATAGCTGCATTCATGACATTCATTGTGGATCAGATATTAGTGAGATTCTTTAGATATAGAGCGAAACGAAATTTGGCTGAAAAGGCAATTCTTGATAAGAAATTCCTTATTTCGTAGATAATTATATAAATAATTTGTTTTATTTAAAATTGTTTAAAAAAAAATGTGTGTGAAAAACTTTTTTATTCCTCTTCTTCCTTGGAGTATTTAACTTTGTTGGCTTTGATTGATCCATCTTCGCTCAAGGTGTAAATGTAAGCAATGGCAGTTGTCCCTTGGACATTTAAAAGTATAAATGATGGAACTGGGTGTGATTGTGTTGATGTAAAGGCACCTGTTGCTGATCCAGGATCTAAATAAAAACATCCGTCATATATATAAGCAGATGCTTTGTGAGTGCCTCCATGAACAAGGATGTCAACATCAAGTTCACGTTGCTTAATTGCGAGTCTTGATTTATCTTCAAGTGGGAAAAGATTATAACTACTAACAAGTCCAACACGAAAACCGCCGATAGTAAGAACTGTTTGTTCAATATTGCTAATGCAATCATCATCGTTTTCACCACGAACAACAACAATTTCATTACATATTGTTCTCAAGTAATCCATTTCTGATTTAACGCAAACATTACCAGTACAAAGAATCTGATGAATCTTTCCTGGGACAAGGTTTTCTCTGAATATTTTGGATATTTCGTGAGCCTTGTAAGGAATATGGAGATCGCCAATTATGAGGACAAGCATGAACGTGATGGCGGTTTTGACACTGTGTTTTTTTAGATTGACTTGATATTGATCGTCAATGGTTTCAATCTCTCTCAACTCAAAAATTTGTAAACAATTGAATTGAGGGGTGCTCCGATTTTTGATAATCTTTATTTGGACGATAAAATTCAAATATGGACTTTGCTGCTGTTGAAGCACAGTATAACCAAATTCAAGCTGAATATGACAAATCGATCAACTATGCTAAACTCTCGAGCTATAGGTTACAAGTAATATATGATTATTTTACATCATTAATATCAACTTATAATAATTATAAAAAATTACCACGAATTAAGACTACTAAAGACGAAACAAAATCAAACTCAATCGGATGTCTTGGAAGACAAAATGTTCATTTTTCATACTTTGTTGAATTTTCAGAAATGATAAAGAATCAACAGACATCAATGTATGATTTTCTCACCACTACAATAATTGAAGTTCTTAAAAACCTTATTGATCAACGAGAAAATTTTATTGAGGAAATACGTAAAAATGTTAGTGAAGCCTGTAAGAAACGGAACAACCTTCTGTCAGAAATCAAGAAACTTTATTCTAATTATGCCAGTCTTGCAAAAAGCATTGAAAAGCAATATGTAAAATTATCAAAAACCACAGATCAAAAACTCCTTGCAAAACTCCAAGCCGATTTCACTGCTTCCATTACTAGTTACAGTAACCATGCGTCTCGGATCAGTAGTACTATACAATTTTTCAATTCAGCAAATCAATTTTACATGTCACAAGTCATTGCCGCCAAACAAACCATTTATAATCAAGAGCCACAGCGCCTTGTTGTTGTTCAGCAACTTTTGCAACAAATTGTGCCCACATTTCAACAAAGTTCATCATTATATAATCAATTTATCCAAAAGATTTCATCATGTCCTGTCACATGGGAGAGTGAATTCTTAGAATTCATCAACGCGAACAAGATCGTACGATTTGAAATGACGCCGAAACATTTTCAATCATTTCCATTGACATTTGACGATCCCCAATTCACAATCGAAATCATATATCCGCACGCGTGCATTGATTTCCCATTATACATTGCCGAAGTTATCAACGACTGTACCGATAATTCGGAGAAATATCACTTGAAAGTTAGAAAAGGCGAATTTTTGTTTTTGTTCGATTCGCCGAACCAAAAATTCGTTCTCGCGAAGAACCCTAAAGACGGAACGAAGGGATATGTTCCGACGGACGTTTTGCAGGTCTCACAAAGGAAAACAGTACTTGTGAAAGCGCCGCAACTGAAGCTTTCGAAGGACGACTTGGAAGTGCAGACGGGCGAAATGCTGTTTTTGATCAGCGAGAAAGATGATATGTTTATGTGCGAGAACGTTTTTGGAGATAAGGGTAACGTGAGAAGCGAATTCATATTCATGGACAACATTTGATTATGAAATAAACTTAGGATTCTAATTAAGTTTTGACGCTTTTAATTGGAAATATTTACGATCGAAATTTAAGCGGAAATAAAAAATCTGATGATTCCAAAATAATAAAATGATAAGTAACTATCTACTAAAGCATTTAATATTTAGTTGAAATATTTTATTTAATTACTTTTTAAAAATTCATTGTGAACTTTAATCAAATTTTATTAAAATTTATTATAACACACAATTGTAATTCATGTAATACCAATATAATATTAATCTTCTTTGCAAAACCCTTGTAAAAATTTTGTCTAAACAGCTTTATTATATCTACAAAAATTTGTGTGATGTTATTGTTTTGCTTAATGTTAAAAAATCTTTAGTGAATTATAATTAATACTTCAAAAATTGAATATTATACTGCAATATAATAATAAAACTTTCCATTTAAATAAAATCCACAATATTGCATGGTATATTAGGTAATCAGATATTTAAAATAAAAAGAAATATAATTCATTGAATTTTACTTCAATTTGTTTTTAATTTAGTCAGGAAGAGCCATATTTGTATACATCGCTTCTTGTTGAGAAAGTGACATATTGTAAAATCTTACTCCTTTATCTATAGCCCGGATTTCATTCATTTCTTCTGGTGTTAGTTCGAAGTCAAAGATATCGATATTATCTTTGATATGTTGAGGATTTGAAGACTTAGGGATAGCAATATTACCTTCTTGAATATGCCAACGAAGGATAATTTGTACATTGTTTTTCCCATATTTCTTAGCAAGTTTTGTGAAAACTGCTTCATTAATTAACCTATGATTTCCATGTCCAATTGGATACCAACTTTCAAGAATTGTTCCGTAAGGTGCAATTCGTTTTTTAAGGTCATTTTGTTGATAATATGGATGGCATTCAACTTGGAGAACAGATGGTTTTATAGTAGCAAAGTTAAAAACTTCTTCCAAACGTTCTGATTCAAAGTTACTTAATCCAATTGATCTAACTTTACCAGCATGTACAGCTTTTTCCATATCTTTCCATGCACCTTTATAATCTCCAACTTGTTGATGAAGAAGTAAAAGATCAATGTAATTGGTTTGAAGACGTTGAAGCATTTTATCAATGGCTGCTGTTGTTTTTCCTTCACCATAATCACTTGGCCAAAGCTTTGATGTAACCCATATTTCTTCACGTGGAATTCCACTTTCTTTAATTGCTGCACCAACGCCGCGTTCATTTTGATATGCATGTGCTGTATCAATATGGCGATAACCAAGTGAAAGTGCTTGAAGGCATGCATTCTTGGTATTAGAATCACCATGAATCATAAAAACGCCAAATCCGAACTGAGGAATTTTTGTTCCATCATTTAGAGTGATATAAGTTTGATTCATAAATAAGTGAAGCGTAGAATTTGAACAATAAATTTCCAAATTAATTCATTTTTCAATGAGTTGATTCTGAATTACCGATAAATTTTGAATTAACTAAAAGCCGACCAAAAAAAAATTGAAAAATGATAATAAAATAATAAAACCATTTAATTGATTTTTATTGTTGTGCATTCATTCTTTATTAAATTTAGCTGGTTTAATTTTTATGTTATGTAAAATATTAGGAAGCAATATATATCATGTGTATTTTTTAATTCGAGATCAGATCTGTTCCTGCTATTTATTTTACATGAACAATTTTTTCAAATTGTTGTCATTTCTATTGTGTACGCACCTTGAAGTGTTGTAATACATTGTGTCTATATAATAATTTATGTTTATATTTGATAAATTACCAGAAATTGGTCAAATCTAGTGCATATTGTAAACAAATTTTCTTTTTTAGAAAACCAAAATTGTAAATCGTTTCCTTTAGGCTTCAGGAATATGTAACTTAAAGTTTATATATATATATATATATAAATTATATGATATCTTATCCGTTGTTGAAAAATATAAATAGTATTTTACTGTAATTCAATTTAATATTGAATAATAGTCAATATTTTTATTTTATGAAAAACATTTTTTAATAACTAAAATTGTATTCTATATTATTGATATATAAATAAATTTGCTCTAATAAAATTAATGTAAAAGATTTATCTATATTGGCATGGCAATACATAAAAAACATTAATTCTAATTTAATGAACATGTTTGATGGGTGAGTTGTAGCAAATATATTTCTTGTTTTTGTTTCACAAATATTTTCAGGATAAAATAACTAATAATACAAATGATAAAAGCATACATAGATTATATTCTCACACTATATCTTAATACAATCAGTTATTCACATAAAATACTGGTATCATTTGTGTATATGTTAATATTTTTGTTTCTATCTTTCCTTTCATTATTCTTTATTGTTGTTTTTTCATATATTTTTTCCCATTTGATATTCTGTATTGATTAAAATCAAAAATAAGATTCATAAATATTAATTATTAACAAAATAATTGAACCTCAAATGTTACAATCAAGAAGATTAAGATTATTGCCATGTATCATATAGCAAAAAATTTTTTATTCGTTGATTTACCTACACTTAATAAAGTTTATTTACAAAATAAATATTTCATTGACACATAAATTATATAGATAATATTGAATAATTATATAAAAAATTATCAAAAATTCGAATAGTTGTGATATAATTTTTAGGAATTTGTAATGATAATTATCATTCTATTTGAAAGCATTTTTTTAACGTTCGAAAACAGATTCCTTTGGTTAATTCTTTTGACAAATGATCGTTAATCTACAGAAAAAAATTTATCGTCCAGTAACAACGGCTATGTTTACGATAGGGAAAATTGAATGTATGTATAACCCGTAGTGGCCGTCGTCTTAAGAAAATAACTATTTAATGTGAATATGAATCAAAAAGTCTATCGATGTTTTTATAGAGGTTTTAGGTTAAGGATAACATTGATCGGAGATTACAAAAATACCCTTGTTTCTAAATTTCGACTGTACAATCTTTCGAAATTCGATCTGATTTCTACCATACTTTTTCAGGAATTTTGGAACCTCTGTTTTTATTTCGAACATCTTTATCTCCATAAATAAAAATTAAATAATAAAAAGCAATACATAAAATGTATATATTTATGTTGTGTATATATAATAACGAAAAAATAATTTTAATGCAATACCGATATATAATTATTAATTGATTGAGGAAATTACTCACATTTTTGAATTTTATATAGTAGTTATACTTTTTGATTAAAAATTTCAATTTAATTTAATGAGTATTTTTTTGATATCGAAGGGTACTTCCTGTCGGTCGATGAAAAATTCCAATCGGCTCGCTTCAAAACCGAAACAGGAAGATGTCTTTCGGCTTGCGTACGTTTATAATTGTAAACCGCTTTCTGACGGGTATTTTCCAGTGGGATTTTTACTTGTCAGGTACTGTAGTTTAAGTGGGTGCGCTAAAGGAACCGCCCGCAATTGAAAGGAATTGAACATATCGGATTTTCCCGATAGGTTTTGTTCGATTTTTAATCGGCAAAAAGTAATTCCTCGTTGTAAAAAAACGATGGGAAATTTCAATGAAAATAATTCAATTAAAAATGCTTAACATTTATGACAATGATTTTTGTGTAGATTATGCATTTCATGGTTTGAATAAATTAATAGATTTAACATTTAAATGCCCTCTTACAACAATTGGATATGGCGCATTTTATAAGTGTCTTGTTTTAAAAGCTGTATTTTTTGATGAGGGCGTTCAAACAATTGGACCTTACATGTTTAAGAATTGTGCTGATCTTCTAAATGTTACAATTTCAAGCACAGTTTCAACGATATCAACAGCTCCTTTTATAGGTTGTTACTATCTTATATTCTTCAATGTTTCCAATGAAAATCCCAATTATTTTGAACATGATGGAATTTTATTTGAGTAAAATGTTACAAAACTAATATGTTATCCATTTGGACAAAACTTAAAAACATATAAAATACCAGATTCAGTCGTTTCAATCGAAAATATTGCATTTGTATACTGTTACCTGCAAAATATAACATTCGGAATAAGTGTAAAAATAATAAAACAATTTGCATTCGCTCATTTTTGTTTACAAGTTTAATAATACCAAGCTCTGTTACAGATATTCAATCACAATCTTTTTATTTTTTTCAAAAATTACAAACTATAATCATTGGAGAAAATGTGAAAAATATTGGAAATTATACATTTGATGGCTGCGCTTCATTAAAATGTATTTATTTTTATGGTAAAACTTCTCCAACTTTTGGAGTTGGTAGTTTTAAAGATGTTTCAGCAAAATCTGTTATGGTATACAAAACGTATCAAAACAAAACTTTTGGAGATTTAAACATAACCAAAGAAATAATTACTGGATGCATTCCAATGCCAACACAAACTTTCACAACTGAAACAAATACATTTACACAATCAAATACATTTACACAATCAAATACATTTACTTCATATAATACAAATACAATTTCTTTCTCACACTCATTTGTTATCTCATATGTTTTATCATTTACACAATCATTAAACATTTACACTTCATATGCAAATTCATTTATTTTGACAGAAATTAATTCAAAATTTACATGTATCCAAACATCAATGATATCTTATGATTATACTGCCACAATTTTTTCTTATTATTTCACATCTTATACTGATTTTTATATACCTGAAAATGATAATGCAAAAAATAACAGCAAAACACCTGTTTATATTGGCGTTGGAGTTGCTGCATGTGTAGTTTTCATTGTTTTATTGATCACTGTGTCATTAATTTTTATTCGAAAAAAACATCAAAAAAGCGATCAGCTCAATTTTAAAGGAGTTGAAACGAATAGCCAAATGGGTGTTTAATGAAAGATAATGAAGAAATTCAAAATAAAATTTTGTTGTTTACCATATAACATAATCTTTTTTGAATAAACACCAAAATTATTTTCTTAATCTTTTTAATTAAATATTGTGAAATATGAAATCACTCATAATTTTCTTGTAAAAGCTATAACAGTGAGATGCTTTGACCATGTAGCAATTTAAAAATTGAATAGAAAACAATCGTTCGCTATTCAATTGCTGATCAATTTTCCTATCGGCCAGAAACATCACATTTGCAGGACTGTACAACAAAGAAACATCCCAAATACTATCTTATTAATGAAATAACAAAAACACATCAAAAGCTTATATGCATGTATCACCAAATATATACGTGAATTTGAAATTTTATTTGAAAGTAAATTTGGAACAAAATGCCCATGCACTACATTTGACCAAGTTGACTTTGAGAATGAGATCATCACCACAAATTCGACTCTAGATAACAGTTTATGAATTTCACTCTTTGAAAACAAGAATTTGTGGAAAAAGTTCTGAAAGTTATTTTACCATACCTCTTTATGAATGTGTTTTCAATTGCTCATTTGACGAGATATACCTGAACGTCCAAACATTGTTTCAGTAAGTACGAAAAAAAAAAATTTTGTTAATACGCTTTTCACATGTTCATGTGTTTTGGTGTATCGGCATTTTGCCTATCGAATAACGTTCTCCATATTGACCTACAAATGAGTTTTTCTGACGTAGATACAGGCTTACCTAATTATCCTGACTTAATCCCTGGTTACACACCTTATATAGGCGATTCATCACAATTGCCCGCCGAACCATTTGTAATCCCATTTGTTGACAATCGAAGTGATGAAGAAATTGATTTAATTCGGCATTCTTTAAGACCAATAATTCAGAAAACAGAATTTGACTCTCCAATACCTGTTGCAGATTTTTGTCTTGTTGCAATTCAAAGGTGGGAAGATGATGACGATATTTCAGATTCCGAAATTTCTCTACATCTTTGTGAAATACAGTGAATGTTTCAAATGGCAATATGTAAATAATCTCTTTTTGCTCCACTAGGAGTTTGACAATATATTTTTCTAATTTTTGATATTTTATATAAATATGTGTTATTGTAACAGAAACATACGTTTGCTAAATCTTAAATTAATTTAGAGTTTAAACTTGTTCAAGTTTAGGAGAAACTATCTTATTCGAGATCTTTGCAAAAATAATATGTTTCAATTTAATCAATATGCATATTAATTTTTTTAGAAGATATTTTTGAACTAACCAATAATACCACTTGAATCAATACAATAAAATATAACATTAATGCCATCACTTTTCATATCATCGCTACTTTTGGTGTAAACTTATCAAAACAAGTTTCGAAACGAAGTTGGTAAGTTTACCAAGACTTGGTAAAATTCTTTTGCTTTAAGCTGAAATTTTATATTCAAAACGCCAACTTTTTGTTTTAGTTAAAAATTCATTTCAAAACGAGGTTTAAACATTTGATATTACTCTCAAAGGCGGTGTTTCCTCAACATTTTGTATAAAAATTAGCTCAATAATTTCGGTTGTGACGTGATCACAAATTATCGTTTGGACACCCCATATTTCTTTGCTGGAAAAGCGACGGTGCCAAGCAGTTAGCAGTTATCAGTTACCAGTTATAACTGCTTCTGGATGAAAAAGTACAAACCGTGGATTGCAGCCCTGCAAACTTTATTAAAGTCATGGGCGAATCGTCTAATTCAGAGTTCCTGGTCTCATTGCTTCCGCTCACGCCAAGCGACTCAACAAGAGTACAGGCATCAAACAACAACCCAAGCCAGATTGTAAAAGTCCCATTCAACTCTACACTACAGATAATTGCAAATTATTTATCAGCCTTGCTAAAGGCAGGCAACAATATTATGACATCTCTTCATGTAGCAACAAAGCTTTCTACCTTGAAAGTTCCATTAACAATGCGAGTTTCAGAATTATTTATGATAACAGGACAGAAAGGTCAAGGCAAAATCCTTTATAACTTTGTAAGCACAAAGGCTAAAACCCCTGAACCGAAGCCTCGCACAGTTATGAAGTTCACACCAACAAAAATCGACTCTCCCTCAAGTCCAATATCTTATCCCTTAAACTCAAACATATCCAGACTCCCACTATTTCACTCAGGATTTTCCTTGTTTTCAAACAGCTTCGGTGGCTTTCCAGCTCCCATTGACTCCAAGGGCTACACATCTCCATTTTCCAGCGGGAAAGTGCCATCACAAAAATCTATAAATTTGAAGAACCAGCTTGAAGACTTGCTTCGAATAAAATAACAGTGTAATATTTTTGAAATCATTATCTAAAATTGTTGTTTCTTCCTTCAAATTAAAGCCAAATTTTTATTAGCCGCCAAAAAAATGGCGGGGTTTTTTGAGTCAAAAATTTGGTCACTCAAACCGAAAGTTGACTTTGATTTTTTGTTAAGTTTATTGATAAAAGTGGTAACGGGGTGCTCCAAATAGTATTGTTGATGAGCAAAGCAAAAAAAGCTTCACATTCAATAGAATTTAAAGCAGAAACAGATGGAGTCAGCAAAATGATGCCGGCAGACTTACATTCTTTTGTTTTTGATATTAAATGCACACAATGTGGAGCTCTTCGTCAAAACGTTCGATTTGAAGATGAAGAAATTTCAACTTCTGGAAGCCGTGGAACTTTTAGTTTTGTAATGAACTGCAAAGATTGTAAACGTCAATGTACAATTTCTTATGTGAAATCGAATTTGGAAGCTGAATTTTCAGATTATTCGGAATGGAGACAATTCTTAACTGTTGACTGTAGAGGTTGCCAAATTGAAAATGTTCATTGTGATGACTGGAAAATTGAAAGTGAAAGTTCTAACACCTACGAATGGAATGGTGCTGATGACTTTTTCGAATATGACGAAGATCTTGAAAAGCCAGTAACAGTTTCTGATTTTTCCTTCAGAGTAGTTGGCATTAAATAAGATATTTCACATTTTTTTCATTGATAAATTTTGCATAATTTCCATATCTAAAAACACGAAAATTTTTAAGAGTAAAAAGAATTTCATTATTCACAAAGCAAAAGTATACTTACGAAACATCAAAAACATTTCGCTATAAAATCATTTACATAAATGAAAACAAATTTAATTAAAACGATTTATTAATCAAAGATATATTTGCTCCGCATCTATTATATCTCTTCCAAGCAATCCTTTGGCACTTGCACTTGTTCGAAGTAAGCGTTTAAGCATTCAACGTTATTACCTTCTTCTTTTATACACATCACAACTTCGTCTTTCTTTAATGAGAATGTTCCTGCTGTAAAATCTCTTTTAATCCTAAACAATTTCCGACTATTATCTCTTGACTCAAGTATCTTCGTTGGAACAAGTCCTTTATCACCTGTTTCGGTTTGGATTTGAGTCATTTGGCGAGAACGTTTAAGTATCGTCACGATGCTGCCACTTTTAACCGAAATTTCTTTGGCTTTTTTTGATGTGTAATCGCTCGTAACAACAGCGAATTCTCCACTCATCTCTTTCTTAAACAGCTTCTTGGGATCAGATACAGAAGTAATATCAAATGAGGTCATTTTAGGCTCAAATGGGATAACTATGGGTTTATCTGGTAATGACTCAATTTGCTGTTGAGTAAGAAATGTGTCGAAATCATTAAGAACAGACTGGCTGTCGCTGATTTGCTTCTCACAAAGATCCATCTTCTTGATTTTGTCGTTCTTGTAATTACTGATGTGTTTGGGAATATTCTTAAGAATATCAACAAGACTATTGTAAAGTGATTTGTCAGAAGTTTCGAACAACGTAAGAGCAATCTCCATCTCATCGGAGTATTGAAAACGTGATAAATTATATTTATGATGCTTTTCAAATGCTTCGTCTTGAGCTTTGATATATGATTTCTTGAGTTCTTCATATGAGGTAAAAGCACGTTGATTTTGCTCATTTATTTTTGTGGTGAGATATTCTTGTATGTTTTTATTGGAATCTTCAAGTTGTTTAGTAAGGTTTTTATATGCTGTCATCGCTTTTTCTTTCGCTTCTCGTGCTTTCTTTAATTTTTCTTTGGAAGCAAGTACGCTTTTCTCAAATGTGCGTAGTTGAGTTTCATAATCATCCTTTAACCAGATTACCTTCTCTATTACTTCCTTATCGATTGTTTGCTGAAGGTTATCAATTTGGTTCACACAGATTGTATTTTCTATCAATGATTCCCAAAATTCATTAAAATGAGTTCCTGTAAAACCTTCTGGAGCTACTTCGCTGATTTTAAGTCCTTTCTTTTTTGTTCGTGTCATTGGTAATGTTGATTTTGTTTTTTCAAATGATGAAACAAATCCTTGGAGATTGTGAACAGCGGATGACATATTTTTGATAATTGTGTTTAAGACAACTAGATTTCGCCTTCCATATAAAATGAGCTCATTTGCAGAATTTTCATAGGAAAGGGTCTTCGCCATTTTCTTGGAGCTGTCAACCAAAAAAATTTACAGTTTCAACCGTCAAAAATAATCTTATCAAAATATCGTCAGAAATCACAAATCATTTGTGTACTTTACAACAAAATGGTGCGAGACGCATGTATGCCACTTTTATGTTAACTTCACAATCACATCGCAGACAAATAAATTTATAATGATAAAATTTAAATTTCTTGAACACCCAAAAAATATTCTCTAATTTTAATCACAACATTTGTTATTGATTTTTTTTTGATTTATTCGACTTCCTTTATAGTGTCACTCATAAACTTTAAGCATTTAATTAAATTAGGAGGATCAATAATATTTATTAATACTTTGATATATGAACACTTAAAGTTGTTGATATGTTGGATTTCTTCTTTCCTTTAGATAGTCAATTAACTTAATAGTATAAATCACAATTGCAGATCCAGCAATTGCGCTTAACATCCAAATAAACCCATGAAGGGAGAATGAGGTGATTCCACTCAGCATTGATCCGATGTTGCATCCTGATGCCATTCTTGCGCCAATTCCCATCAAAAAACCGCCGAATATTCCCTTAACGTGCTCCACAATTGTATTCTTTTGAGTGCACCCAAAATCTTTCTTAAGTGTGGAAGCAACGAAGGCGCCAAGGATGATGGCGCAATCGGATATGAAGATGTCGGTATCCATTAAGTTATTAGGAACACCTCCACGTGATTTGAAAAATTCCCATGAATTTGGATCGACCTTAAAGATTTTGAGGAAATCAGCACCAACATAAGCAAATACTCCCATGACACCAATGGTTGAACCGTCACAAATGAAGAAGCAATAGACACAAAGTGCTATTATGAAATTGACTATTATCCGACGGATAATTTCTTTTAACATTGGCTTTTCTTCTTCATCTTGGTCATTGCCAATGGTCATAAGCATACGACCGCTTTTAAGTGTGAATTCTTCGTTTTTGGTCATTTTGATTCTGACAAAATCACCAACAAAACAAAGAGCAAAGAGAACAACCAAAATAATAAGAGTGCCATACCAAAATAGGTTGACAGGCCCAGCTGCTTTAAGACCATTCCACCATTCATAAACAGGATCACATGATCCAAATGTAGCACCTGCAACAAAGAAAACAAAGACAACCCAGCTTTTCACTGTTCCTTCGCCCATTCCTACAAGCGTTCCTGTTGCACATCCAGATCCAAGTTGCATTCCCATACCGAATAAAATAGCTCCTAAAACTAAAGAACCACCAACGCTAGCTCTTGTATAAGAGAAGCTCTCTTTGTCTGGATAAAACAATGGATGAAATTTTGAAACTGGTGTTATTGTAAATAATAATGTAGCAAAAAAGCACATCATCAAAACGTCTCTCATCTGAGAAAAGTTTCCTGAGGATAACATTGAACGGAAAGAGCATGTAAAACCGAATGGTCCAAATTTAAGAATAAATCCAAATAAACCTGAAATCAAACATATGAAACCTTTGCGTCAAGTGCTTCCACAAAGGAAGGCGGCGATTGAAAAGCCTATGAAAAAGGCCGCTGCAACAATCCGAAGCCACCACGGTGATTCCTTCATATATTCTGTTTAATTGAACGGTTCGATGGGAATTGAGACGAATTTAATCGTTAGAGCGCTGAAACGATATAAAAACATTGAAATTATAAAAAAGTGTCAACGTGATTGACATTTTTTGAACACAAACAACAAAAAGGTAAATGGTTTGAAGTTATGCTTAAAGGCAATTAACTTAACACGACAAATTAGCATGTATTCAAAAGCGAATTTTTATAACAAACAATTCGTTGTATTTTGATCAAAATATTATTTCAGAGGAGGCTTTCTTTGTGGTTGCCGAGGAATAGTTGCCGTTTTCCTTTTCTCACAAGCAATGGATTCAATGGCAAGAGTGAAAACCTCTTGGCCATACTTAGCCTTTACGGAATTTAGCCATTCTAATGTTTCTGCTGGAATAATTTGTGTTTTCAAAGAATCCTCTGTTGCTGCAGCCGCTGCAACCTCAGGCGGCACATCCAAATAGAAGGCACTACATATCATTAAGCATATATCAATAATAATACTGTTACATAATTGCATAATGGCTTCATCGGGAACAACATCAATCAACGTTTGTTTCCATCTATTAAAGTGAGTAAACGGAGTGTCAATATCGAAATCAAAATCAATTGATTTCAATAAATCCAGTTCAGCTTGAGTAATTTGGAGAAAATCACGCTGATCAATTTCTGTAGATTGCGTGTCTCTATCACCCATTATACTTCTAATTTTAGCTGAGGGTGCAGATTGACAAATTCTTGATAATTCTCTGTAAACAACTTGAATTGGCCGAAAACAATCAGCTGCTTTACAAGCTGTGAAAAGAGAAGCATTCATTAGAATGAATAAGTCGTAAGAACATGAATCCGAATTTCTGAAATATCTTTGCAAAATAATAAATGCAGTTGCAACAATTGGTGAAATTTCTACTTGCAAACCACATCGTGCTTTACATATCATGCACCAAACAATTCTCCTTTGTTCATCAGTCCAGCTTTTGTTGATGAGGGCAAAGGGAATGTTTTCAACGCTCATTAACACAAAATAAATGATCGGCCATTTATCAATTGATAAAGTTGACGATAACATAATTTCCATTGTTTTCGATACAAAAATTGACCATTATTCTTAACGTACATAATTGAAAAACTGATGAAGATTTTAGGGTTAAAATTTGAAAATTTCGACCTGAAAGTTATGTTCTCATTAAAATGTTACTCAGAAAGGGGAAGAACGTCAAATATATGCTTAAAACAATTGACTACCAAAGTTAAAAACATTTTTTATATTGATACGATAAATGTGTTTTATGATATTTGCTTATACCCACTTTTTGTCGTTTGTAGGCTAGTAATTGTTTGCTCGTTTTAACATATACGATCGTTGTTTGAACAAAAACATGTTGCAAAGTTGAGCAAAATTAACGTCCACTTAGCTCTTTTTGAGTTGCCGATGGATAAAATACATTTTTCCATTAATCGATGCTTTGTTTTGGGTAAGACATTAATTTGCATTGTTAACTTATAACAGTAGTTCGAAAAATATTTTTTTTTAGCATAAATGATTAAGAATCAACAAACGATTATTGTGTTTATTTTCTCTTTTAAAGGTTTACATGAAAACGCACAAAAAAGTTACTGGAGGTGTTCGAGCCAATCTGGAAGATGATTATGTCCAATTATTGATATATCCGGTACATAAAGTTCAATATATTGCTGATCGATAGCACGTGCTTTTATTCCAGCGAACCTCCGATATTCTTCAAAAATCGACGTCAAAGTCCACATTTGGAGTTTTCGAAGACATCCAATTACTGTTCCAGTTCTATGTTTTCCCTTATTACAGTGAATATATATTGGATGATTTCTTGAATCTGTAAGTTCAGTTAGAGCCTGGTGTATTAGTTTTGGTTCAATCATTTTAAAAGGCTCACGATTTCCATCCATTGCCACATTTATCAACTTAATATTATTTTCTTTTAGAAATTCTTTATTTGTAGGGGAATAATCTTCTGGGCATAAGAACAATATGGATCTTAAGCCTAAATTCTTTAAGAATGAAAAATTTTTAAAATTTGGGTATGAACCTCTGTATACCCCTTTCGTTACAAGTGCGAAATTTGTTGGTGGTATTAATATTTCTTCGTTCTGTTTTTGTTGCATTTCCTGCAAATTTTAGAGCACCCCAACGCCACTTTTCGTAAACAAAGTCAACATTGACCGTTAATCGATAAAAAGAAATCACTTTTGATTTCTTAATGAGGCGCTCATATCTTGGAAATCAAATTAAAACCCCTGAAAAACACTAACAGAGGCATAACAAATGGCTTTATGTGAGTTACTCTTGAATGAGTCTATTTGCAATTACTATTCTCAGCAAAAACATCAAATTGATATATTTATCTTTCCATTTTTCTTGATACAAAATAAACATCAATATATATATATATATATATATTTAATGTTTAATCAAACTTTCAGTTGTACAAAATAATATCATTTTCATTAGCATATATCTTCCCATATTGTTTGTATCTTTTCTATCTTTTCCTGTATATCCATGTTATCTTTGTTAAGTTCTTGCACGTCCTCCATTATGTCAGAGCCATTCAGCTCAGAGAACCAGTACCAAAGGTCTCTCACTCTTTGCTCGCCTGATTTTTCGCTTTCTTCGAACAACTTCAAAATTCCGAATAGTACGTCGTTCACCAATTCTGCGTCTTCCAATTCGCTAAAAGACAGCAGTGCGGTGAATGTAATTTTTGCGTTTTCTTCGTCAATAATCATTACATTTAACTGATTAAGATTTGCTCTTTTCATCAAGTTAATGAAACATTTTGCGGCTTCTTCTCTCACTCTAAAAGGGTATTCTCCATTTCCGCATTTAGCAATTGTTTTGAACCCTTGATTCGTTTCGGAAAAGTCAGTTAGTTCTGATACAACGTCCAATATATTCGGCGGAACATATTCGATGATCGTATTTAACAAGTGTAATGCGCTCGCTGTCAATTTGTCTTTGTTAGCATCTTCATCAATATGTGTAAGTATCATATCGATTTCAATCCCATTAAACCATCCGTTCTCTACCATAACACTAAAGGCATCGCACGCATAAAGTCGAGTGACATATGAACCTTCATAAAATTCATATAAAAGTTTCTGCGTTAAACCACTTGATTCTAAATCATCAAAGCTTAGAGTCTTAGTTAATAACATGTTTTTGATGATTTGAAAAACTAATGATATAAAGTCATCATTGTAATCATCGTTTGGTTCTTGGCGATTAATGTATTGAACTATAATACTCATAACTGAATTATAATCATCTTCTGGAAGAGGCCGTGTCGTGAGATTACGAATTAATATTAAAGTGGCTTTGTGATATTCATTTTTAAAGCAACTTTTGTACGGAATTGGTGGTATCGGTGGTGAATCTGGTTCCACCCAGCCATTATCAACTTGAAGTTGACAGTCAGCAACACGCTGAATGGTGTGCTCAAAAAGAGAATGGAAAGTTTCGCTAAAATTTTTGATGTTAGAGGTATAAAATTTATTGATGATATGTATTGATAGAAAACTTTTCCTAATATAACGACCAATTGTAAAACCTGTCTGAAGTAAAAAATCAATTGGGATAAGGTTATAAAAAAATTCTGTTGTTTGGGGTACAAAAAGGATTATTCGATATATTAGTATCATTGCTCTCGATAAAACAGTTTCGAGAATACCTTCTGTAACAATAAGTGAAGATAAGTTTTGAAGTATGGAATATGTTTGTAATATGGGATAAATTTTGGATTTTAATATTTTAACGTCGCATGTTATTTCGATCATAATATTCTTAATTTCAGTGCTTGCACTTACAAGTGCTTCATTGAAGTGTTGGCAGTGAATGGGTGCATTTTCAAGTGCTTGTCCAATTATTTGATTTTTTTCTTCCATTGTCATATCTTCATCTGTGAAATCTTCTTCCTCTTCAGGCCCAATTTGCTTTGTTCTGTCTTGAAAAATATGTGATGATTCTTTGCTTTTTAAACCACTTTTGTAGTTCATGAAAGGCTGCCTCGAGTAAACTTTTCAAATGGTGTATGGCTTGCTCAAAAAATGGAATTCCATTTGTCTTATTTCCTTGTTAAAACATAATTACAATATGAAGCTAAACTTGTAGAATAAATGTATATTAAATGATCCATTGATAATTTTTTTTTTGATATACATTAAAAACATTTAATTAATTTAAGTAATTTGAGGATTAAACTTTATACTATCCTTTGCAATTGTTGAAAAACATTCAAAGCTTTGGGCCAAACGTTTTAAATATTAAAATATTTTCATCTTTGGACATTTATCAAGACCGTTAGTGATCGTCTTTTTAATTTAATTCCATTCAATATTTATCGAATCATTCAATTTTTATCGTAAAGTGAAGTAATTCTTCTCATTTTTTTGTTGCTGTTATGAGCAAGCCATACATTGTATGTCACATGCTTACATCCCTTGATGGTAAAATCACTGGTCCTTACATGAAAACACTTGAACTTGATCAATCAAATGATCATTATGAAACAACCAATGATTCTTATCATCCAGATGCTTGGGTATGTGGCCGTGTCACCACCGATGAAAACTTCACATTTTATGCCAAACCAGATATTGATGAAAATGCACCCGAAGTTCCTGAAGGTGATTATGTAGCAAAAGATAATTGTGAAATGTACTATGTTTCAGTTGATACATCTGGTCGTATTGGTTGGAAAACTAATTCACTTAAATATCTTAATCGACCAGAAGCACATATTATTGAAGTTTTAAGTGAGAAAGTACCAAATTCATATCGTGCATTTCTACGTAAGCATGAAATTTCATATATTATTGCAGGAAAAGAACATATTGACTGTCAACTCACTGTTGATAAACTTCAAAAACTTTTCCACATCGAAAAATTAATGATTGAAGGCGGAGGATTCATTAATTATACGTTTTTGCAAGCCGGATTAATTGATGAACTTAGCATTGTTCTTGCACCTCTTGCAGATGGTGAAAACAACACTGTTACCCTCTTCGAAAGATCCGATTTCATGGATCCGAAAACATTCACGTTTACATTAAAAGATGTTCAAAAACTCGAAGGAGGAACAGTATGGCTCAAATATTTAGTGAATAAAAATTAATTTTTTTTTTTATGTTTTTGTTTGGATTAAGATAGTTACAAATTTCATTAAATTAATGTAATTAAGAATGAAATACTATAAATTGTAATCTGTTCGTTGAAAAAGTATTTGATAATGTAATATAGAATATTTATCAAATTATGTTTATTTTACTGTATGGAATGGTAAATTAATCAAGATTTATTTTGTATATATTTGGAATAGTACTTATTCATAATTCGCTGTGTTAATTTAGTATGACAATTTAATTCTAAAATCATATTTGATCAAAAATGAGATATTTCAAATTTTAAGCATTTAATACGAATGAAAACAATGAAAAAACAAATTATAAGCTCAAGAACCTTTATTTAATACATGTTTAAATTATTATTTATTTATTTATTATCTGTTTGATTATTCACAGAATTTATCATATTTGATAATTTATCAATGCGTTCATTGAGATATTCCAAAGTTTCTCTGATTTCATTAAATCTTTTAATGTTTGCTTTACTACAGCCATCTGTTCCGTCTTCACATAATCCATTCCACCAATCAACAATGCCATTTAAGAATGGAATTATCTTCGACATCACAAGCACAATTCGATCGATTACAAAGAATGGGAAATACAAAACAGTTCGGATCAATAACAACAAATTATCGAAAATAAATCGGAAAACTTTGCCAATAAACTGTATAATTAACTTAATTGGATTCGGCGGTTTGATAAAATGAATGTTTCGAAGACGAATAACAATTTGTTTGAAGAAATCGAAGACAAAATCAAGATGAACAAAACTGAAAACTTGATGAATAAATGTGAAGATAAGAGTAAAAATACGAACAAAGAAATTATATATGCTAAGAATAATGAATCTAATGAAGTTGTAAAGAGTGATAAATATATGGGGTAACATGGGGAAAAGAGTCGAAAGTTTAACAAAGAAGGATCTAATAGAGTCAATTATGAAAAAGATAACTTTGAATAATTGAATGCATATGTATTTGAAGAAAAAGAGTATATTTATGAAGATATCGGCAAAGAAATCATGCAGGAGAGTAAAGAACCATCGAAAAGAAAGTGATATGCGCGTAAGAAAATAGAGTATGTAATTCATAAATTTCAAAAGATTGATGGCTATGAATAAAAAGAGTTTAATGAATTGGTCTATAATAAAATTAAAAAGTTCCAAAATCCTGATTCCAATACATCGAATAAATTTGAATAGATTACCAAATTTATTCCAAAATTTTAACAATGCCTTGGTAACAAATTCTGGGATTAAGTCTGGTAATGAATAAGACCTGATAGGGATTTTATCCTCTGGTTTTGGTAAAATTTTCACAATTGAGATGGCCAATAAAATCGAAATAAATATAATCAATAATTCTGAAATCCTAAAGTAATTCTGCTTGATAACAGTTTGTGAGAGTCTTGTTGTTTTTTCTTGAATTGATTTTTGGAAGTTAGGCATTTACCTTGGTTTTAATCCGAGCAAACATAGTCAAATTGGTTCCTTGACTGAATGCTTATCATTACCCTGATGTCTTTCCAATTCGCGATTTTTACGACCGTTAAAAACCGTTTCTCTCAATATGAATACTTTCTGTCTGAAAGAAAATTAATGAATAAATGTTTTATTCATAGATTGACCAAGACTCTTGGATTATATTGGGTTGCAGGTGTTCCCATGCCCAAACCATGCATTGTGCTGCTTGTAATTTGGTAAATTTTCTTTCATTGTTTTGATTGTACTCTTTTCGAAACAGATAACGTGCTGTAGCCTTCAAACACCCGAAGACCCTTCGATCTAATGGTTGAAATTCATCAGTCATACGGGGTGGTATGAAATATAATTTAATCTTCAGAGTTTCTGCCAAATCAATAATTGATTGACATTTGTGGGATTTATATGAGTCAAGTAACAAATGTATAAGATCTTCGTCATTGAAGTTTTGTCGGAGGAACAGTAAATATTCATAAAACGTTTCCTCAGTGGTCCGGCCGTTTTCTGAGTGGGTGGAGATGTGAGGTGAAACATCACTAATTTGTGTTGTTTCTACAAGATCAGTCTTCCCTTTTGCTATAAAATATAGAAGAATTTTGATTCCATCTAAACGTATGCTTGCCACGACAGTCATTGATGCCTTCGGTGAAGAATTTAAGTTGATCGATATTCCATCAGATCCTCTTTCTGCCCAAGTTACCATACCATTTGGAAAACACTTTAAGCATGTTTCATCCACATTGCCAATTCTACTATGATCAACATAAGTAAGATAGTTATGTATTGTTTCGATCCAATTAGATTTTTCTTTATCAGTCACATTTGGTCTCATTTTAGAATGTGAAACTCTAGAAGATAGATGGTTTCTCTTTTTTAAATTCTGCGATAAATTGGTGTGAAACTAAAAAATCTATCATTTCTTCAAAATTAGTTATATCTTGATATTCTGTTAGATATGCATTCATAGCGATTATTATGAAGTCTTCATTGGTAAACACATAACCTGGTTGTAAAAAACAATCGACAATAAAATCCTTAATTGATTGTTCTTCTATGTCTGTAAATATATTATAATGATCACTTCCATGATCATTATACCATGGTCTCCAAGCAGGATTATGCTTTAATTTATATTTCCGAGATCTTAAGGTGGAATCAGGAATTTGACTTGTTTGTGCAATCTTAGAAATTCTTGGGTATCCTCTTGAAATCTGAATTATAACACATTCGAGCATTGGCCTTTTTTTGTATTTCGTGTAGTCTTTATGGAGTTTTCCTGGAAATATATTGCTGTGCATTGTGGCCACACTAGGCCGTTTACTATTTTTTGAATAATATAAACGGTCGTAAAAATCGCGAAATGGATAGACATCAGGGTATAATGTTCGATATTATCACTTATTTATATGAGTTTTCTAATACTACTAAGTTATTGTTATTATGTTTAAATGCTATTTTTATGATGGGACTGTTTGTGATATTAAGGTTGTATAATTCTTTTGATCTTCATTAAATATTGCTGCATTATATGGACTCGATTTGATGACGCATTCATGATTAATTCGTTTTAGTTCACTCATTGCTGTAACGAAATAGTCTGCAAATAATAAGAATTATAGTTTTGTTATTTTTATTGCATAGAATTCTTTATCTTGTTAATGACTTTTCTAATTGGATAAGAATCTTCTTCTGCGCACTTTGAAATGAAAATTCTATTTCAATGTTTGGGCTTTCTTTATTTAACGCATATATTATCCATATTTACAAGTTATTTTTTTCAGTAATATTAATTTCTTGATCAATCAATAATATTTTAATATTTCCACTGGAAATATTACTAAAATATGCAAAAAATCAAATCGCATATCTTTTAGTTCTATTTTACAAAAAAATGTTGTATCAAAATTCTCATCTGATATCAACAATTAATAGCTATTGGCGTATCATCCGAATTATCAGATACCATACGCCAACCTAATAATGGTTATCAAACATGAACTGATGATTATGCGGAAAGAGACAACGATTCTTTTGTTCAATATCTTCAGAATTTTAATGATTTATCATCGAATAGGTTCAAAGATTTTATTTATTCTGTGTTTTTTTTCAACATCCATCAACTGATTTTGAGTTTGAAACAACTTTTACATTTTTTCGTTTCCTGCTTTTTATTAAATTTTTTATATTTTCCTTAAAGGATTTATTGATTCAATTATTGTTTTACCTGAGATGTCAGCGTCTAATGGAAACTTATGAATTTGCAAAGTATTACTGAAATGAAATTTTATTCATTTGATGAAAAATGATTGACCAGAATTCGCCTTCTTGCTTTTTTGAATGGTCCCCTACTTTTTGAATACTTTTTTGTTTTTTGAAATGATTATCTTGTCTAAAATTTATCATGATATGAAATTTACATAATTTCAAAGGAAAATTACTTTAAAAT
Source organism: Histomonas meleagridis (assembly GCF_020186115.1). NCBI lineage: Eukaryota > Parabasalia > Tritrichomonadida > Dientamoebidae > Histomonas > Histomonas meleagridis. Next base: position 888,307 of record NW_027150746.1, read on the forward strand.
TCTTACTGTTGAAATATAATTTTTGGTAATTATGGCTACTGCACTGACTTTACACACACCACAACATATGCAAGTAACATCTATTATCAACCCCACCTCAACCACAAGCAACATTTACCACATACACAAGTATCGTCCACTCATATTTTCAATCCAACATGGATTGTTTCAATTCTCAAATATTTGCATACTTAATCAAAAAAATACTAGGTGAAATATGTTCTCTTATTACATTCAAAATAATCGTCAACTAGAGAAAAAAATTCATTTTATTTTTTATTTAAATTTTTTGTTTCAATAAGGTCTCAATCTTCAGTAATAAAACCTGAGGAGACAATTGTTTTTCAATAGGCGACTGTTACCAACCCCAAAAAATAAATCCGATTAGGGATCACGGTCAATTTTTAATATTGCTGTGAAAAATTATTTAATAAAATCTCCAACTGGAAAAAATTATAAAAATTAGAATTACTGGTATAACAGATTACTACCAATATAAATATTTTATTAATTTTTATTTTTCATCTTAGTTTTATTTCGTTTTTCTTTTCCGTTTGTTCTTAATGCATCAATTTCTTCTTCCGCAAATTGAGGATTTTCCGCTATGTTCATTCCTCTTGGCGACACTTCTTTTGAACCTTCGGTTTCTTGACTTAATAGTTTCATTAGTGCAGAAATCGCATCTCTATTGTCGATTGATTCCTTATCTTCGCCTGGTGATATTAAAAGAGGAGAATCAAAAGACTTTTGTCGAAGCTTTGATTTTGCAATTCCAATGAATTTAATGATGTCTTTGAAGCGTGTACAAAGTTCACTTTGTTTGTTAGATGTATAAATTATTCCGAAATTCTGTTGAGATGCAATTGAACGAATTCCATTATTAATGATTTCTTTCTCATTGGGATCCCTAAGATCAAACAAATCGTAATGTGTGCACGCAAAAAATACAGAGCGTCTATTGTTTCCAAAACGTGATGTAATAAGATCAGCCCAACTAAGACCATCTAAAATAGATGAAGAGTTAGTAAGGTTAATGCATATGAAAATGAGGAAATTAGGTTTGGATGATTCACTGATAATTGTGTCAAGAATGCGATCTAATTGAAGACCACCTCCAAGCTCCCAAAAATGAAGAGTGTGCGAATGGCCAGAAACCTTTACAGTACAGCTTTGATATGATAGAGCAAGTGTTGGATGAGGTTGGTCATCTGCTTTATTGAAAAAAATATTTTGTAATGTAGTTTTGCCTGAACGTTCTGATCCAACAAATAAAAAGTTTGGCTCAGATGCACCGAGATCTGGTTGGGTTATTGATGAATTTTTAATCAATTCCCCCCAAACATCGCTCATTTTTTAATCAGGTTTATTGAATTAATAAAGATCGTTATTTAAATTCATAAACGGCCACAAAAAAATTTAAACGATTGTATTTGATTCAATTATTTCCCGCCATCACTGTACGTTTGCAGCACTTTTTTATGATTTATTATGGCGGTTCGACTTGTTTGCGCCACCATTTTTAATGACACAAGAATTACATGAACTTTATACGCTTACACTTTCTCAAAATATCCCTGATGAACAAAGGTATGCAATTTCACAGAAATTACTTCAAATTTACAAAGAGCCAAATGCATTATTCCCACTCATCGAAATCATTACTCTTTCACCAAATAATACCATAAGGCTTTCCGCTGTTTTAGGTCTTAAGAAATGTTTGAATAACACATGGAAAATGGTTCTAGAGACAGATGCCAAAGAACAAATCAAAGCAAAATTTTTTGACTTACTCCAAAGAGAATCTGATTTAAATATAGGATTTAACATTATTAATGCTTATGAGATTGTTCTTCAAACTGAAACAAAATGTTGGGAAAATTTATTTAATTTCATCCAGCAATTACCAAAATTAAATCAAAACTTGGATGCGCTTCAATTGACAATGTACTTAATAGGTTCACTCCCTAGATGGATGCCAGAAGAAATTACGGCCAATTTTTTCCCAACATATATGACATTTGCAAATGAAGCCTTCCAATCTAATAACCAAGAAAGAATTGGATGTGCATGTGAAATGACTGGTATTCTCATAGGTTTTATTCCAGCAAATACAATATCAATAACACTTGAACCTTTCAAATATATGCTTGAAGTCTTTAAAAATTCTCTTTTTACAGAAAACTACAACCTCATATGTCAAGTTGCTAATTCCTTAAATGATGCAGTTTCAGGAAATTCTCTTCCAATTGTACCAGAACAAGTTTTAGAAGCACTTTTATCCATCCTTACTACTCCTGGTATTTCTGTTGATAAATACATCCACATTTTTAATCCAATTATGGCTCTTATTCATAGATTTGGAGAACACTTATCGATGGCTACAGCAACACTGATACAAACCGTTATAACCGTTGTGGCGACCGTTTCCAATGGCTTATTCTATGAATATAATAGCGATGCATCTTATATTGCAAGCACCATTGAAGAAGCAGCTGATAATCTCAAAGATCCAAATTTCTACGAGATATTAAAACAATGTTCACAAATGGCAACAACAGAACCTTTATTACTTGCATATGCAATTGTTTTCTTCTTTGCGATTGAAAAGCTCAGTGAAGATATCCTCGCCAATATTACAGAAGTTCTTAACATTGTTTTTCAATGGCTTGGAAATCCATCTCTTCAACTTCGTGAAGTTGCTCTTCTTTGCATTAATGACATTGGTGGAATCCTTACAGAAGAGCAATCTGATGTTTCAATCACTCTTATCAATAATCTTCTTCCATTTATTTCATGTAATGTATATGAACTTTCCAAAGCATCATTAATAGCTCTTATTACAATTCTAGGTGAGACTCCAATCTCTTCTGATATTATACAACCCATCATTACCTCACTTTTTGCTGTAATTTTTAATGAAAATCCTGAGATCAAGCAACTTCATCCATTAGCCATTGAATCACTTTCTGATTGTGTCATTGATGCCGAAGAAGACATTATTCCATTTGTACAGCAAATATTTCCACTTTTAAGTCAAGCCGCAAATTCAAATGATCCCATTCTTAAGACGCAAGCCATTCCAGCTATTGGTATGCTTCTTCGTTTTGCGCCAAATGAGCTTGACTCTGTTTTTGAGCAAACTCTACAACTTATTTTACTTTCAGGACGAACTGATGATTTAGAAATGCGAAATTCCGTCATGTTTTCAGTTGGAAATTTAATTATAGGGCAATTTCCGATATTAATGAAATACAAAGAAAATATTATCGAGCTTGTCGACACATTCTTTACACAAGATTTATTTACTGAAACTAATGATGAGCCTGAAGATGAAGAAGGTTACTTCCCTGCATCAATCAACGGTTTGACATCAATTTTATTATTAATCAAATGGATCTTTAAATGTTATCCCACACTTGCTCCTGAAGATCCAACCAAATGGTTAAATGTACCAATTGTTTGTATGTCATTTCCTTATCAAGAATTACAGCTAAATGCTATATCTGCAGGTATGTATGGTGCTGTATTTGCAAATGATTTCGTCCCATTTTTAGAAGGTTTAGTTCCACTATTCGACTCAGATGATGCTAAAGTCGTTGCAAAATGTTTCAAGTCAATTAAATTCTTAATAATAAGAAAGATGGAAATACCAGAACAGTTTTTAAATGCTTCATTACAAAAGGCTTTCTTATCAATTGAACATAAATTAAAATTCCAAAAGAATAGCGAATGGGGCGCCCCTGAATCACAGAAACTTTTTGACTTCTTTATGGCGGTTTTGACATGCTTACCAAATGTTTTTCCATTTACAAAGTTTATCGATAAGGGTAAAATGCTCTTAACAAAGAATTATAAATTCTTTGAATTAGCGCAATATATAAATGTGCTTACAACAGCTTATAAAATGTTTCATTCACAAATGCAACCACTTTCCAAGAAATTTTTCCTTAATATCATTAAGTCATCAGTAGCAAAATATTTGGAAATATACACTGGTGAAAATGATGATGTTAAACCATTTTATGCAAATCCATCACCAATCGATGCGATTTCAACAATTCTCGAATTTGATGAAGAATCTGTTTTAGATCAAATCCAACAACTTCTTCAATTCACAGAGAAAGCGTTTTCATCACAATATAATGGAGAAACATATTATCACTCGACAATTGCACATTCAATTGTCTTTCTATGTGCAATAATTCGGAAACATAACGATCAATTTAACCAATACATAGCGCCAATTCTCTCGAAGCTTCCATTAAAAAGTGAATTCCAATTGGCAGAGTTTATCTACTCGACTTTGATACAGAACATCAATGTGCAAAACCCAGTGGTACAACAAATGGCACCAGAGATATTACGCGTGTTTGCTCAAACGCTTGGCGTCAAAAACAGAGAGTTCGGTTTGTTTGGATTTTCACAGCAAACCGAACAAGGAATTGTGAACTTAACGCGACAAATTGTCAGCGCGATTCCAAACGCTAACGAAGTTGTCACATCACTGTTCACAAACCAACAATCGCTCAACCGTTTCACACAAAAGATTCAATAAATATAATTAACTTTTTCGATGTTTATTAACCGCTTAATTGAAATCTACGTCTATCGTAGGCCAGACTTCAGAAATGTCTATCGGTTTCTCAGAATTTGTTAAAAAGAAACGAAATGTCTTTTGGCGATTGCTTTGCAGAAAGATGACTCCGCGTTGTTACATGGGTCATCTACATTCAGCAATTACAAAGTCATCTTTATGTGAATTAATCTAATAGGCATATTTCACATAAAATAATTTTATCATTGCAATTTCTCTGTTGAACAAATGACTTTTTAAATGAAATTGTGTGAATAACCGTTTATTACGACGATAGGAAATGAGTGGAAACTTGTGTTTGACTATGTGTGAGTTAGCAATAAAACAGAATTTGGAATATGTTTTATGAGATTACGGTGGTAGCTGTTGGTTAAAATTGAAAATAGTTTGAGGAAATGGTTTTGATTTGGTTAAACTGTAAGAATTTATTAATTGGAATGTAGGAGAACGTTTATTGTTGCCCAGCCTCTTTACAAAAAAGAGATTCGCCAAAATGTATATCGAAATACCAAGAAATAACCAGAAATTACATAACCAAAAAGAACTTTCAAACATGTCAGATAAGGATTTCATGGATTTATTTCAACCAACACATCCATCATTCTTAATGAAATTATATCGATTATTTTGTTTTATTGTATTTTTGGGTCCAATTAAGATGATTCTTGTTGTATTTTTCTTTTTCTTATTTTTTATTACTGTTACAATTCTTCCAATTTTTAAACGCTTTTTCAAAACGCCTCGTGCCTTCAAAACCTGGGCATTTCATGTTTGCAGGCCATTTGTACGTCTAGCTCTTTTCTTTTTAGGTATTGTTAAGATCAATGTTCATGGGCGTATTCATCCAGATTCTCGTACTATTGTTGCAAATCATCTTTCCTTAGTTGAAACAGTCCTTCTTCTCCATCAATTTCCAGTCTCATATTTAGCAGCTTCATATCTATCAACAAATACGTTTATTAAACGAACTGCAGAGATTTTTGATTTTGTCTTTGTTGACCGTTCCAAACGACAAAACATATCCACGCATCTTGTTAACATTGCTAATGATCCTAGTCTTCTTCCTGTTGTTGTATTTCCGGAGGGCAAAGTCACAAATGGCGAAGCTCTTGTTGGCTTTCGAAGTGGCGCATACATATCTGAGACTCTTGTTCAACCAGTTGCTATACGTTATAGGCTCTGGTTAACACCAAGAAGTATGTCAACCATTTCATGGAACGAAGATTTCCTTCCGCTATACATATATCAGCATTTTAGTATCCCGTTCATGACAGTTGATTTGGATTGTCTTGAACCAATAAATTGGAAGGGATCAAATAAATCGCCAAAGGAAAGAGCAGCAGAATCAGAATTACAAATCGCAAATCATTTGGGAACATTAGCTTGTTGTAGAACGAATAAGGAATTGTTTACCAAAAAAGACGACCCTTTGAGAAATAAAGCGGAGTAAAGTACAATACGAAATATGAATAAAAATTCTTTCTTTATTAAAAAGCTGTTTAATAATCGATGTATTATTTTGTGGTTATCTTTAGTTTAAATACAATTATATGGTGCTTGGAAAGTTTGTATGATTTTTCCAATTTTTAATATTTTTTTAAAAATAATATAATATATTGATTCTTTACTCAATATACTCTCCATTCATATGGATACATTGTTTCAATCTTCTTATTCGAGAGTGATATTATTATTTCTTCTTGGGTGAATTGATTCAAAATTTTCGTTATCTCAATTTTAAGATCGCTAATTTTCGGGAACACTAATTTCCTACCATCCTTACTTTTACCGTACCAAAGAGCCCAAAGTCGCATGGTGCTAGATCGGGAAATAGGCTGGATGATCTAATTTTAAGAAGTTTGTGGTTAATATCAACTTTTTTTACTTTTTTTGCAGTATGAGGCCTTGCATTATTATAATGAACACTCCATTTTAAACCGTTGGAAAGATAGGTGTCACCAAGACTGCTAGATGCAACAAAAGCAAAATCTGTAACAATAAGATTGCTGTTATTTTTTATTAAGGAATTTCATTTGTTACAGATTTAAATCAACAATCTATACATTATTTCATTTTTAATTATATTTAATATTCTTTTTCTTACTATTATTAAATATTTTTATAAGAATTATTTAATTTATAACAGAAGTAAACAAAATTTCAAATATATATTTTTGATTTCGATGATTATATTTTTTGTTAATACAAAGCAATTATATGAAGCAGAGACAAAAACACTTACAATATCTGATTTCAATGATCTTTCAAAAGAGTATATGAATGTTACAGAACGTGTTATAATTATTAATGTTGGAAAGCTTGAAAATAATGCATTCAGAAAATGGCCTTCATTAACATCAGTAATAAAAGGAGAGTCAGTTGAAACTATAAATAGTGGACCATTTGCATCATGTAAAAAATTAGAATATGTACAATTTCCAGAAAAATTAATGAGTGGTTTTGGAGATTGTGCATTTTATGAATGTATTTCATTAATTAACATTACAATTCGTTGTAATAGCATTGGTGGTAATGCATATTAGAAATGTACAGGAATTGAAACAATAACTTTAGATGTAGGCGTACGAAGTATTGGATCTGATGCATTGAGAGGATGTACAAACCTTGTGAATATTTATATACCAAGTTCTGTTTATTCGATTGGAAATGCATTTTTAGCATGTACAAAACTTCAATTTATTAATGTTTCATATGAAAATATTGAATATTCGAATTATGAAAATGATGGCGTTTTATATAATAAAGAAATTACACAAATTATTAGTTATCCAAATATGAAAAGTAAAACATTTACAATTCCTAATTCAGTCACTTCTATTATGAATGATGCATTTGCTTATTGTCTTAATTTAGAAACAATTTTTATTGGTGAAAATGTTAATTATATTAATTCTTGTGCATTTATTAATTGTATATCACTTAAATGTATTCATTTTAATGGAAAAATTCACCAGAAATACAAAATGACGCATTTGTTAATATAAATGCGACAACAGTTATGACATTAGAAACATATCAAAATGAAACATTTGGAAATATGAATGTTACTAAGGGAACAATACTTGACGAATGTATCCGGCCAACACTCACATCCACACAAAGTAATGCATTCACTAAGTCGAACACTTTCACTGCATCAGTTACTTATTCATCAGATGTAACTTTATCTTTAACACATTCGTTCACTTTAACTCAGTCATTATCTATTACCATTTCGATTACATTTTATAGTAAATATATAAATAGAATTTCATTGTTAACATTTGAATCCACTTATAGTTATTATATGTTACACCAAAAGATAATTCGATATCAAATGAATTGTTAATTGGTATTATATGCCGCGCTATTGTGAAAGTTTTGATAATTATCGACATCATAATTTTTATGATTAAATAACAAAATAAGAAGCGAAAACAAAATGAAGAAGAAATGAATATTTCAGATGAAAATAATATTAAAATTAATGAAATAGATAATACATTTTCAGTTATTAATAATTCAAATATTGAAGAAGATCCATTTGCAGACGATTTCAAAGAAGAAACATTTTTTAGTCAGATATAAATAAACATATTTTAAGAACAAAATAATTTTTCATTTATTTATTAATTTAATAAATACAAATTTTTTTGTTATTTGGCGAATATTATGTTTTCTTCAAAATCTTTCGCAAATGAACCTTATTCAATATGAAGGAATTAATAACATTTTCTGTATTAATATTTATTGATATCATTATCATTTTCTTGATAACTTAAAATCGATTTCGTTTAATTTGACAATGGTTGCGCACCTTATTAATTAATAAATATATTAATTTCTTAAATTTTCTTATTCTGAAAAATGAAATGAATTTCGAACTTGTACAGATGAAAATGATTTAAATATATTTTTATTTCTATTTATTAGCTTTGTAAAGGTTCTTCAAGTAATTCAATCGATGCCAATGCGCTTATTCTCATCTGCTCATTTTCACAATTTGTGTACTCCAAAAGGATATCATGAACACCGAAATCTGCGATGACGCCCAAAATTTCATCTTTCATATTACCAATTAAAAAATTAATTGTTTGAAGGAATGCATTCGAGAATTGAATTGAGCAACAAGAACTCACGAAAGATATCATACCATCAAAAATAGGCAAAAACAAGTTAGAGTTCATCACAGTTTTTTCCTTATCGAAGAATATTATCCTACAAAAGAAAATATAAAAGTCGTCCATCAATTTGAATGGCATTCCATCGTACTCATTCAAAAATTGAATGTGATAATTTTTTTCAATGATATAACCGCTGTATTCGGGAAGAAACGAAAAGTTTGCAATGACTCGATACGCATATTGCCTTATGTTTGGGTTTGACGGACATGAAAAGACCCAATCAATGACGTAAAGATGGTTCACATAGAAGTAATTATCTTTTAACAAAATTTGATTAATAAAGATAAGCTCAGTTGAAAATGGATCAATTTGGATTTCTATTAAGTAATGAAGCATTGCTGGAGTTATGATGATTGCAAGCTGATTGGTCGCAAGCGGTATAAATCGATTAAAACATAAAAGAGAAATTTTAAATGAATTTTCATCTTTGAAAAAAAATGCTGTTTGAAGAAGTTGCATCACTGTGAGCTCGTTGTTGATGATGTGATCAGGAGAACAACTTAAAAGAACATATTTGAGGACTTTAAGAACATTGTTAACGTGATTTGAAGGTAATTTTGCAAAATTGAGAAAATCATAATCATAGATAAGGGAATCTGCAACAGAGGAATCAAGGCCAATTAAGGTAGAAATAATCTCAGCGGACGCATTTGACGTTATGTCATTGTGAAGATGAACAATGAAGGGATCAAGATATTTTTCTAAGGGTAACAAAGGTAAATCACTATCTCTATGTACGATAGCTAGAATACGAATAATTAGTGTGGAATCTTTTTCATTTGAATCCATTAATAGAGATCCTAAAGAATTAATGAAAGGATATTTTTGTGGATCTAAGCAATTAATGATATGTGGATGGTCTTTAACCATTTCATATATTGAATTTAAAACATGATATTTTGTGGTGGAACTCGATAGTTGAGTGAATAAATTTACAATTTTTGAGATTAATGTCATATCTAATTCAGGCGGATTAATTTTTTTTGGTCGCCGAGCCTGTTTTGGTGGTTTAGATAATTTATCAATTCTTTTAAGTTCAATATTTTTTTTATAGTTACATTGCATAAGCTGGCTGTAATATTTTTACTCAATTTTTTTTGACATAAATCATCCAGCCAGGCATATTGAAAAAGCCATGACGAAACTCAATACACATGTCAGTTCAACTTAAGGGGCCCCAAAATCCATCCATTCAATCTCATGAGATATTGCACAAAACTTCAATAAACATTGTTTGTTTTTAGTGCTCCTATTTTTACTACTTTACGTCGCCAATAAAGGATGACATATTATATTCATCATTATGATTTCAAAAGTTTTTGAAAAACAAAAAACGCAATACTAAAAATGATTTACCTTTAGAACATACTATATTTTAATATTTATTTATCTTAGTTACATTTGCACAATGAATTTATCTTCTTTGAAGTCATCTGCAAATGGATCTTCTTCAATATTTGAGATAGATATTCCTGTGGTGAATGTGTTTGTACTTTGGTTATTATCATTTTGTTGTTCTGATATTTCATTTTCTGCAATTTCTTCTTTTTTATTTTTAATTCGTAGCAATAATATAATTAGTATTGAAATTATAATAATAATAATAATAATAACAACAATAATAACGCAAACGATTATTATGATAATTGTCGTTTTGTTGTCATTTGTTTGAAATTCATTACTATATATAAATGTAAAGAAGTTCGAATAATAATTATAATATGTAGAATAAATAATAACTGTGTAATCATAATATATAAATTCCGTTTCAATGTAAATATACGACGAATTAATCGCAATTAGTGAAAGTGATTTTGTTTGTATTTCATAATAAGTAAATGATTGCGTAAATGATAATGTGACTGTTAATAGATATGAAAAAGATTTCGTTAAATCATTTTGAAATGATTCAGTAAATGTATTTGACTGTGAATATGTATTATTACTACTGAATGAATACGGCGCTGAAAATGTATTTGAATTAGAATATGCATTACTTCGACTGAATGTATTTGACTGCGAATATGTATTACTAAATGTATGTGATGCTGAAAATGAATGTGTTGGAATTGGATTGCAGGTCCCTTCTGCGTTTTCTTTGGTAACACCTAAATGTCCAAATTTACTTCCTTTATATGTTGGATATGTGATAACACTTGTTGAAACATTATAAAATGCACCTTCACCAATTTCTGGTTCTGTTTCACCATAATAATAAATGCATTCAAGTTGATAACAATTACCAAATGCTGAACCTCCAATTTCTCTGATTCCATATCCAAGTATTAATAATGTTAAATTAGAACAGAATGAAAATGCTCCACCGCCAATCGTTGTAACATTTCCTCCAAATATAATCGTTTCTAAATTAGAACATGACGAAAAAACATAAATTCCAATATCTGATATAGAATTACCAAAATTTACTGAAACAACTGATGGCCATTCTGAAAATGCACCACTTGGAATTGAATAAATTCCTTCACTAATATATATAAATTTCGTGATGTCTTTATATTGGTCTATATCATCAAAATCATTTAAATTTGTTATTATTAACGTTAAATTATTACCAGAAAATATTTGATAAGAATTTATGAAAAATACAACAAAAATCAAAACATTTTTATGTTTTTTCCTTTCGTTTGTTTTCAATTCGTAGTTGGTCAAAGAAAATTTCTGTGGAAAAAGTGGTTTTTTCTGAAAAAAATTGACATAAACCACCACAATCATCATTGAAAATATAGCGGTTAAACGAACATAAGCATTGAATTTAAATGGTCGGACTTGTTTATCGTTTGGCATCAATGCAAAACAAAGAAACTCATACTGGATTAAAGATATATTCCCATAATGCATCTTTAAAGCTTGTGTTGATATATTGTTTTCAATAATCATAATGGTTGTAAAGAATTTATTTTGTGAAATTGTAAAATATGATGGTAGGAATTTTATTTTGTCATAAAAGAATTGAAGTATTTCTGATGTACACTTACTGTCAGTCAAGAAATTTAAAAATATGCTTGTTTTAAAGAAAGCAGAATTATTATTAAATATATCAAAATTTGCATACGTAATTCCAAAGATTGGGACTTCTACATTGTGTGTATAAGAGTGCCCTTCTTTGCTTAAGTTCTTTTTCATATTTGATATTTTTGTGGTTGTAAAAAATGGTATACCTGGTATTATGTCGGTTGTAAAATGCTTTGTTAAGGCCGAAATGAACAACAAATGAAGAATTTTCATGCTTCAAGATCTAATATAGCTTGAAGGCCTTTGCCAAATACACATCGGCCAATACAAAAGTTAAAAATCATACGGTTAACATGAAAAAAATTTGTTTCTTTTTTGAAGTTTTTCAATTTAACCTTAAATTTGTTTTTTTCAATATTTAAAGACGCCACAATAGATAATACATTAAAATGCTTGCAAAAGCACTTTTAAATAATATAATGAATGAATGTGTTAGAGCGGAGTTTGCTGATTAAAATGATATATATTTGTTGTTGTTGAGCACTTTTTATAGTATTGAATTTCATGATTTTTGAGAGATATGTGTTTTATCCTAATTATGTAACTTTATTTTGTGCGATACAAGTTATGTGAATAAACTAAACACATCCTAAAATAGAAAAGAGATATTTTGTATAATTAAGTGATATAATGTAAGAAAAACATATCATTGTATGTTAATAAATTGTAAATAAAGTTATATCACAAACTTCATATCTTATTGCTTCTATATTAATGGCGATTGTTAATCGATTGATTGTAATTATCTTTATATATAATGTTTTGCAATATGAATGCTTTTCATTTAAATAATTTAGTTTTCCATTAATGTTTTGTACAGTAACTTAATGATTCATATCATTTACATTTAACATCTAATACTTTACGAAAAATTTCTATTGTAAACTATAAATCATTTGTAAATAAATAATATCTGATTCTATTTGATCTTTAGAAAGTTTCATCAAAACAATATTCAACATTTACGATGTTTTCATTGTTAATTATAGCAAAGTGAAAATCGATTAATATTTCTCATTGCGAATCACTTCATAATATTTATTTAAATTAAAATATATCAATTAAAAATATATTTTTATTTTACATTAAATCATAGCCAATTGTCTTCATCTTCTTTAACAATATCTTCAACTAAAGTATTGACATCTTCAATTTGGTTTAAACTTGATGTAGTCGAATCCTTAAATTGTAATGTCGATGTCGATTTTCCTTTTTTATTATTACTTTTGATTAAGAATATAACAATTCCAACAATTATTAATACTGATGCAATTGATCCGCAAACAATTCCAATCAATGCATTAGTTGTAAGTCCATTTGTGTGTAAAATGTTGGTGTGAAGCATTGTAATGAAATTTGAATAATAATTAAAATGTGTTGAATACATAATAACTGTGTAATCATAATAAAGAAATTCTGTTTCGACATAAGAAAATGTTGAATTAAATATGGATAATGAAAGTGATCTTGTTTGCGTTTCATAATAAGTAAATGAATAAGCAATTGTGAGCGTAAGTGTTAATGTATATGAAAATGATAATGTTAAATCGCTTTGAAACGATTCTGTGAATGTATTTGACTGCGAATATGTATTACTAAATGTATGTGATGCTGAAAATGAATGTGTTGGAATTGGATTGCAGGTCCCTTCTGCGTTTTCTTTGGTAACACCTAAATGTCCAAATTTACTTCCTTTATATGTTGGATATGTGATAACACTTGTTGAAACATTATAAAATGCACCTTCACCAATTTCTGGTTCTGTTTCACCATAATAATAAATGCATTCAAGTTGATAACAATTACCAAATGCTGAACCTCCAATTTCTCTGATTCCATATCCAAGTATTAATAATGTTAAATTAGAACAGAATGAAAATGCTCCACCGCCAATCGTTGTAACATTTCCTCCAAATATAATCGTTTCTAAATTAGAACATGACGAAAAAACATAAATTCCAATATCTGATATAGAATTACCAAAATTTACTGAAACAACTGATGGCCATTCTGAAAATGCACCACTTGGAATTGAATAAATTCCTTCACTAATATATATAAATTTCGTGATGTCTTTATATTGGTCTATATCATCAAAATCATTTAAATTTGTTATTATTAATGTTAGATTATCACCACAAAATAATTGATAAGAATTTATGAAAAATATAACAAAAATCAAAACATTTTTATGTTTTTTCCTTTCGTTTGTTTTCAGTTTGTTCATTAAAAATTTAATTTCGAAAAATAATAAAAATACCAAAAGAAAAAAGTTATTCATTAGAAATTGAATAGTTTCAATGGATTTGAACATTTTCTTTATGAAAATATTATTCATTAAAAATGTTAAGTGTTCTTTTAATGTAAAATGATTAAGTACTAATGAAAAGAATTTGAAATAATATTTAACATATGAAATTGGTAATTCTAATAAAGGGAATTGCCAATGATATTTATATGCACTGATATTAAATGGATAGGATTCATTATCTTTGAGAATAATAAAATTTGTTACTTTAATGGATACATTCGCTTTTTCATGGGATGAGGATGTAAGGTATGTATCCTCTTTGGATTTTGAAGTAAGGCAAGTGTAGTGTTTGAAAGTTCGAGAAATATATAATTGAACGCCAAAAATCTTAAAACCTGAATTTTGTGGAGAGATTTGTAACGAACAAAAGAAATGCATGGGGAAAGCCAAGAAGAAATAACACATTCGTGAGAAAACTTGAGAAACTTATTGATAAATCGATCAAAAACGATACAGAGATCTTCAACCGCTTCGCCTTTTAGTTATTTCATTCGTTAAACTTTTGCTGATACATGTTTTATAGGTTTTGCAATCGGAAGTTGTTCACAATACTAAAACGCAATGTTTCTTAGAAGAAACGTGTGGTGGTTTCTTATAAAAAGTGACAGAATGTTCCATAATTAAATTGTATAAAATTTCTGTTATAAATAAAAGAAATAAGAAGACATCGTTCGCAACCAAGAAATTAAAAACGTACAAAAAGTTTATTTCAACATTTTAACAGATCTATCACCATTTCTATTAACAGATAAATCACACTGAATTTTGAATGCAGTATTCTCCAAACAACGGTTTGATTTTAAACCTGTTGAAAAATTGATCGTTCGAAACCATAGCACTTTTAAAAAATATGGCATTTCTTATTTTCTCTGAATTATTTCGTCAATGTTTGGAATCACCGAAATTGAGAGTACTACCATCGAAAAACCAAAAACATGATCGTAAGGTTAATGAAAAATTGAACAACGAACTGAAAAAATATTTTGTAAAGTAAAGAAAATTGACTGAATTTGGTTTTGTTCACCAAAAAAACCGATGAAGAAAATACAGTTTAAACGTACACCCTACGGTCAACTTCAAGAAATTCCAGTGAAAATACAAAAGAAAATTGTGTCAGCATAAGAATCTGCATAGAAAACAAAAAAGAATTAAATAACAATTTATTAACTAAGAAACAATTCATAACGGCTTAAAAAAACTTCTTTTGATGAACAAAAGAAAATACAAGACACCGAAAGTGACTATGGGTGTTTTTGGTTTTGTTGTGTCTTCGGTTCAAAAAAATGAAGATTAATTGGTGTGGTTGATGGACTTAAAAGAGGGTGTGAAATATTGGTTTCTGGGGTGCTTGATTCAGTGTCACTGGTTTTGGGCTTGTTTTTGCATTGAAAAAATTGTTTGAGGTATTTTCTATGGCATTTAATTGTTCCTTCCACCTTTCTAAAAAATCTGTCTTTTATCATCGTTGCCTCTTTGGCAAGACGTGGGTCTATAAATATTTTAAAGCTTCTTTCGAATTCATCTTCGTCAAAATCGTTTCCATGAATTCTTTTGAATGCTTTGAGGTACTTTGCTTTGTCAACATTTTTAAAAATAGGAAAACATTCCTTTGGCTTCATGTCAATTGGTGATGGTTCTTTTTCAGAAGGAAATGGAACAATTAACAAATGTGATCCATCCAAAATGCCATAAAAAGCGAATGTGAAAGCTGGTAGGACTGCTGCAGAATTATATATAATCTTGCAAGGAAAAGGAATTTTATTTTCGATTACTTTTATTGGATCAAGAGACATTACATTTACAATAGCTTCTTTGTTGTCATAGTGAAGGTGTAATTTGATTTCTTTGTTTTCATTTTGAAATAGAGCGTGATTGCTCATGAAATGAAACTTTTGGCGTTTCAATTGGAAACGATTGTACGATCAGTTTTGATTTCTTTATGGAAAGATCGTTTTTCAATTTTGAGTGACTCTTCAAATTTCTGGGTGATGCTGCACAATTTTATTATCGTTTTTTGAGATGTGCGTTCAAAATTCTTTGTAATACACAAATTTAGTTTTTTTCGAATTTTATCCCGAACGTGATTGATCGCACCAGGAAGAAGGGCAGTGCCAATGCGTATTCATGTTAACATATATGCTTGAGCAATAATGACTCAAAGGCAACTTGTTAAGCCTTGTTAAATCACATTACATTTTAAAAAAATCAAATATTATCCCAAACAAGATATTTCTGTCAACCATTTTGATGGTGCTTCTTGATTGAAATCTTTTACTTTAAAGAAAAAAAAATTGATTTTGAAAAAGATGTACATTTTATTATTTTCATAATTTGACTTAGGTTTATCTAAACCAGAAGCAAAGTACTTTCCTTTCCTAATTGTAAATGAATAAATAAATAACATTAATGTTTGTAATTTTGAAGTTCAACACCGAATTTTAAACCGTTTCCTTTTAAAAAAAGTGACAGGCAGTATGGGAGAAGAAGAGAACAAATTCGAAATTGAGTTTACAAGGCACGTTCTTTCATTATTTGGGACCTTGTACGATCAAATGGCATGTCCATATCTTGGTCCTATTAAAGAATACAATGATATTGTTGATGATTCAGATGACATTCCATCATTTGATTCTCATATCTGCGATCTACGCCTTCGTCAAATCTATTCTCAACTTGATCCTGAAGCCACTCGTGATCAATATTTCCAAAACCTAGAAGAGAAAGTTGAAATGCTTGAAGAAAAATCCCATGAGAAAGATCTCGGTGAAATTGTAATTGGCGAGAAACTCGCACCACGCACATCTAGTGGCAAAGTACTCGACAAGGAGATCACTCAACGCCGTAAAGAGACCGAAGAAAAAAGTCGCAAAGCTCAATTCATGCGGAAGACCATCGACAGAGAAAACAGAAGAATGCAACAGAGACAAGAGGTTTCAGCTGACCATAGGTATCTTAAAGACCTTAACAAACAAGCGCGCAAGAATCATGAAGAAGAGGTCAGCATCAATCGCGCATTTGTTCAGGCGAAACGCGAAGAAGCGCATATGAAGAAACAGTACGTGCAAAAGCGTCGGCAAGAAGAACTTCGCCGACAGGAAAAGGCAGAAAAGATGATGAAGGAAGTCCTATCGCGAAACCAAAGAACAAAAAGAAATGAAGAAGACCTAAGAGCAAGAAAGCAAAAAGATGTTCGACGTAAATCTTAGCTCTAAAGAAAAATTATGAATTTTTTTTTTATTGTTTTAAAGATCACAGGAGTAATGGATTTCAATAACATTTATTGTGTTTTTGTTGGAAATCATTAAATATGAAATTTCTTTAAGTTAATAATGAAGAAGATTGTAGTTAGAATTTTAAAATTTATCTTTGACTTTTATATTCTTACGTTTACATTATGAAGGAAAATGAAACAATCATGTTTATTAAATTTGTTGGATTTTTTCAATATTGATTAAGCTGAAAATTGTGATTACTAGTATATAAAAGTTATTTTTGAAAAATAAATTTTTTTTAGGATTATTCATATAACAAATATTCATTATTTTGATTCATTTGGAGTTTGTAAAATACAGTTATTTGATTAAAAAAGGTTCTTACTGATAATTTAAAGGATAAAACAAAACAAGAGATGGAAAAACTAAAGAAATTAAGGAAATAGTTTTTTCAAACTTAGAAAGTATTTTAAAAATGTAATTATGTTTGCAAACAGAAACATCTGAACAAATATTAAAATAAAAAATCTCAAAAATAATTACATGGCGTTGACTGAACCCAAAACCAAATAGAATAGCCATTAACGTAAAATGACAAATGGAAAACATGTTTTCTTTCATTATCCCAAAATAGGAAGACACTGCATTCGAATAACCAGTTCATAGACTTACTGATTCATTTTCGTTTTGAGTTGCACAAGCAGATCACTTTTAAAATATGAATATGAATTTTTGAAAAAAATGGATTTTATTAAAATTTGACACTATGTGATTTTTCACACGAAATGGTGAAGGCCACCCTCAAATATCAAGTGTTTCTATGAAGTAAGAACACATTCTCACCTTATTTTTTAAAGACTGTCCATCGGCTTCAATTGAAATTTCTTTTCATCTAGACGGTTTATACTCAGAAAATTCAGAAATGAACGTTCATTTCACGTTTAACAAAGGTTAAAGAAGCTTCTTGGCAAAATGGATTTTTTTCGCGATGAAGAAATCCAAAAATTAAAAGCAATAAATAATGAACTAAGAATCAGATCTGCAATGAATTCTTACAAAATCCTTGAAAACGTAAAAAAACAAAATAGGGAGATTCAATCAAAAATATCATATCTAGCAAGAAATTCATATACACTCCCTTTTGCATGTTCAAAAAGAACACAAAGCTTTTGTAAATATCAAAAAAAAGATATATTAAAATCTCTTGGTCAACAACCTGACGAAATATTTTTTCATTTCAGTACAGTCGATTCCCAAATATTTTCAAGTCATATTTCCTTTGTGTTTAATAAGTCAGAAGAGTTTGCACGCAAGTTATACGAATATTTTCAGATCAAAAAACAAAACATTTATTCTTTTTCGTCAATAACATTTCCTTCATTTTTTTGCTATTTTTCTTCGTTCGAGTTTTGTTGCAATGCTGCTTCTATGTTACTTGAATTTATTAATTTATCGAAAGACAATTTTTACCCGTTAGTGAAATCATTTCTTCTTTCACAGTATACATTTTTTGATACTCTTTGGACCAACTTTAGCAAAAAAGTATCAAATCTTAATGAATTAACAAATGTTCAGATCTTCAAATTTCTCTCAGAGTCCCTTCAAAACTCTGTTAAACTTATTGAGTTACCTTTCCAACGGATAATTATCGCTGTTTCGCAGATTGACCCTGCATCTAAATCGATCTCATTTCTTATTCGGGTTTTAGTTTATAAGACAGCCAAACTTTATCTGAAATATTCTCCTCTCTTCGTCAAGTTTCGCCACAAAAACACTGTTCTAAGTGTTTTTAAGCGTTATGGAAAGGAGCCAGTAACACTTGAAGCAAATCACATATTAAGTATTTTTCTTTCGGCATCGGATTTATTCATAGAAACACTTCCAACCCTTATAGATGGTATTCATAATGATCATCTTCCTCTACTGATCTCTGAATATGATACAATTGAATATTCACGAATTGCAATTCCTCCTCAAACCCAAAGGCTGATGTTCCTTTCTTATTCGAAAGACATTAGTGAAATTCGAAAGTCGATTTTTTCACTTTTTAATATTGAACTTTATGTGAATAGACGTTTTAGATCTAGTTTCAAAACTTGTATAGTTCCTAAGATCAACGTTGATTGCTATGCTTCAAAGTTTCCTGAGGACAAGCTCAAAGGCCTTGAAGCTGAGTATCAACAAAACAAAGAAAAAGACCAAGCATCGCCCTATCGTTCCAAATATTCAGAGGTTTACTCACTTTACAAATCGTCGGTTGAAATGAATGAAAAAATTGACATCTTAAATCAATCGATTGAACTTTCATTCCAATATCATCTTATGCAACGCTATTTAGAATCACTCAATAGTTATTATTTTTTAGTTCTTTCACATTTTTTGGATAAATTTGAAACACTACCTATCGGCTCCTATAAAGGAGTACGATATGTTCGAGATGAACTTAAATATTTAATATCTATTAAAGGTAATAATACACATTTAGTAATACCATATTTAATTCATGTTTTAAATCAATTTAATTGTGATTTATCCAATTGGGCCACCCCGGAAATTTCAAAGCGTTACATCGAACTCACCTCTAAAAAAACGTTAAAAGAATTCAGTGGATTTCTATCGTCGAAAAGTTTAGACTCGATTCTATCAAATTTAATTTTCGATAAAAGCTTAAGATTAGGAGATCGTATGTTATTATTACTTCAATATTTAAAGGATAGTAATTCTTTCTTTTTGGAAATGAAAGATAAAATTACAGACATTTCACAATTTCATTGTTATATGTTAATCTCATCACATAATGGATTATTACCAGGAACGATAATGATGTTAGAGAATTTAGTGTTTCAAGACTTATTGTTCACAAATAACTTTGATTTTCAGACCAGAGAACAATGGTGTGTAATGTTACAATCATTGTTAAATGTTCTTATGGATGATACCGAACTTTTGATGATGTGCTCTTCAATTCACATCGATTGGGAAAATGTATAAATAAAATTTTGTTATGTTTTTAATTTAAAAAAAATATCAAAATTACAAATTTTATTCATTCTATTTAACGATAATGCCTCGTCAATGCGTCTTTCATCTGATTGAGCCTAAACGGTTTCAGGTAAAATGCGTTTATTCCTGCTTCGATACATTTTTTCTCCATGTCTGCGTTGGAGCACACCGCTACAATAGGAATTGACGCGTAGTGTTTCGGTGACTTCCGAATGATTTTTGCCATTGCAATTCCATCTAAATCTGATTTCCAATAATCCACGAAAACTAAATCGAAGTTTTCGTTGTCTAAATGTTTAATAGCTTCTTCGGCGTTCCTAGCAGTGATCATATTACAGCCAAGCTCTTTCATCACTTTTGTTTGCATATCGCAATTACCTGAAAATAGTAACAAAACATTTCTTTTGATGATTTCGTGATGTGTTATAGGCTTAAACATATCGGAAGATATTGTACCTTTTTGCATTAATTGTAAAATGTTTCTTCTGACTTGTGCTGATACAAAAGGTTTTAATAAAAGTGTTGGACAAGAATTAATTTTTGAGATATCATTTGATACAATGAATAAGATATGGGTGACATTATTTTCTTCAATTTGTGATTTAATAATTTCGAAATTTTCATTTTCATCTTCGACGAATATTAAAGGTTTATGTAATGCGTCGAAGTTAATTTGTTTTATGTCATTAAATTCATAAATATTAATTTTCAATTTCTTTAATTCTTGGATTATTTGATGTTTAATTGTAACGTCACCAACTGAGATATAAGCGTTATAATCCTTAAGTTCGAATTTTTCGCTATTCTTTTTCTCCGCTGATATACAAACGGTCAAAGATTTTTCATTTATGTTAAATGTAAACCATTTATTTTGTGTGCTATCGTTACACAAATTCATTGCGGTTCTTGCCAGCACTGAATTCACTGGTTTATTTGTCAACGTTAATGGTCTTCTAATTTTAAGTCTTGCTAAAGTTTTATGTATTGAAGTTTGACTTGTTACTTTATTGTTAATATTAAAGTTACTTCCAGAAATATTATTGTTTTTTTTGTTAATTCTTTTCTTATTTTTCTTATCTTTAAATGTTTCATTTTCATTTGAAATACCACCAAATAACAACATGAAATCCTTTAAGTCTTTTTGATTAATTTTATCCGAAAAAATCGAAATTTGGATATAAGTAATATGCCATTGAATTGATATGAATATCTTTTTTGGCATTTCATTAATAATCTTTGAGATAACCAAAGAAAGTAAAATGTGTAAATCATATGCATTCATATTAATAACATCTGGGAAATTCCCATAAACTCCAAGTGAAAAGTCGATACCTTTAGACAAACAATACGTCTTAAAAGGTCTAAAAATAGGTTCAATCTTTTCGAAGAAGTTTATATTTAAATCACATCTTTGTTGTTTATAAGGGTATAGCGGCGTTGTAAAGTTGTGAAACAGCAAATGTGAAATGTGATTTAAAATGTGCACGTAAAATTGATGTGATTTTGTTGTTGAACGTAAAGAGAGTAAATCGATACATTCAAACACGTCTTGAAATATTTCACGATAATTCATATTCATTCCTTCAACTCTCGTTTTGACTAAACCTTTTTCTTTAAATAATTCATTTAAGTCGAAACATATTCCATTAACTTTCGATACACCACTAATTTTCCCTTGTAACAATAAGTTCATTGAAGGATTTGTTTCTAATGTTACCAACATATTAAAGTCCGAATTGATACGTAATGCTTGATTCATCTTTTTAGTGAATTCATTACGTTGATTTGGTTTAATATATTTATTAACAAATGTCCAATTCATTTTAAGGATATTTTCTATTCCTGGTTCGAATTTAAAATCAATTTGTTTCTTATTATCTTCGAATTCCCATAACATACATTTACCTATTTGGAATATTTCATTTTGTTTCTTAAATATTTGTAATGCGTTTTTAAGTTTCTCTTTTCGTTTTTGTACATCAATTGCTAAACAGAATAACCAATTTGTATTTGTTCGTGCCATAATTAATCGATACCAACGATATTCACCGCCGACTTTAATTATTTTGATTTGATCTGTCCAGAAATATATTATACCTTTTAATAAATATGAATAATTTGTGATAAATACTTTCTTGTAATCTGCATGTACATAATTCACGAATTTAGAAAATTCCATGTTTTTATCGGTCATTAAAAAGTCCCAAATCGTCGGACAATTAAATACCGAATGTACACTTTCATTCTTAGGATCAACTTCCCATATAAAGAACTTTGATGAGAAAACTTCCATATTATCTTTAACTGGTGAATGTAATTCCATTAAATCATTAATACAAAACAAAAAGCCAACATGTCCATTCGATGTACCACTAAATAATATTAATTTACCATCATTCGACATTAATCGAATATTAACTTTTTGGGAATTCCGTAATAAGTCAAAGATTAATAAGTCTTGTTCATATATGATTTTGTTTAACTCTAAAATTGGTGTTACATAACCTAAATATTTAGATAATGAATCATTCTCTAATATGAATTTATTATCTTCAATATGGAACTTATAATAACCAAATTCTTTCATTAAAAAGTCAAAATCTGAAAGTGTTTCAATTAACTCATTTTCTTTGTTCTTTATTTGTGAGATATCTTCAAGAATTACAGTAATGATCGATTGATTTAATGCACATTTATCAGAATATAACGCATAACCTGTATACCAATGTTGATCATTAGTTTGAAATACTAATTGATTAATCGAGCCTTTGTTCTTTGATATTTTTTGTAATTCTTTATAAAAGATATTAAACTTAGAAAAGAATTCATTTGGATTAATTGAACTATTATTAAAGTTATATGTTAATGGTTCACAATCAATGAAATGTTTAAAATCAGATGTAAATTCAGTGAATATAAATGATTTTAATGTTTTGATCAATTTTGAAAAATGTAAAAATATTAAATTTTGTTGATGAGCTTTAAATAATGTATAAACAACTATACAACATTTTATCATAATAGAAATCATTATCATTACAACTGGACTTGTTTCTTTGAAATAATCAAAGACAATTACACATGTTAATGAACAAAATAATGTCGATGTTCGATAATAAAATGCAATTGAGTTTTCATATGGTACTTTATGTTTAACATGGAAATCAGGACCAGAAATATGTTTCTTGATTTCATTAAATGAATTTTCATCAAATTTCTTAACATTGTCTGATTCTTTGCATAAAAATAATTTGTTGTTCTCCTCAAAAAATAAAACATGTGACCCATCTAAGATTTGACAAAATACTGATACAACATTCGATAAATTGTCCTTCGAAATAGGATTACGTAATAATGTGTTTGACATCCCAAACATGACCATATAAAACTTGACAACAATTTCCCCAAATGGTTTATAGACAGTGATAATTTCTTCTGGGATATAAATCGTAGCTTTACTATTATCAATAAAGGTATAATGTAATGAATATGGACAAAAGTCTCTGAAGTCACGATATCGTAATTTAGGTGTTCCTTTAAGTTGTAAATATGGATCATCAGATTCAAATTTTATGTTGAAATTACATTCGGATGTCTTGGATCGCTCCTCCCAGACATATATGAGATAAAATGGTTCCGAATTCGTGCTCAATTTAAAGGAACAACACCGTTTAAATGATACTGATTTCTTATTTCGTTTCATTTGGATAACGGATGATGATAAATTTTTCTCAAAGCCATTCCTGGCATAGTTGAAGATGCTTTCTATCTTTTTCTTTTCTAATTTTGTAAATTGTTGATATTCTTCAATGTTAGAATTTTGATGAGCAAACGCAACTGAATCAATCATAAGAGGAATTTTGATTCGGTGAGCATGTATTAGTGATACAGTGACTAAAAAAACTGTGAGTATTAATAAAAATAATATTTTATGTGGATTGAGAGTTTTCGTATGACAATAAAGACATATAACTTCCCGGTACCTGCTGGAATAAACATAATATTGAATGGTTAGATTATAAGATATTTTAGATAAATTCGAAAAGGAAATTCTGTACTTGGCACTCGCTTTATCTGAAAGAACCGTACTATAATTCATTTTGGTGAAATAATTAAGCAAGTAAAGTGATCCATTTAAGTTTGGAGAAACCACAATATCTATTGGAGAAGTAGGATCATCATCAACCAAATAAACATCAGGATACTTCGTTTTGTAAATACATTGGAGTGACATGCTGCGAGGAATTCGGTTGTAATATTGATTTATTGATGAAACTTCAATTAAATAAATATCATATCGCCCATTGGCATTACCTCCATTATTGCTGGTAGTTCCGAGCACAGAAACTGAAAGAGAATAGATTGTTCGTAATAAGAATACGAGCATTACTGTGCTTTTAAGTTGCCTTCTGGATCGAAAATTCAATGGATTGAATGTAAATTTGAACGTTACTAACAAAATAAATGTAAATGTCACAATTTTTGAATTGTCAAATTTGACCTCTTTGATTATTATCAATTTTGAATGTGGTTAGTTAAATTCATAAAGGTGTTATAAAAAAATCGAAATGTTCCAAACAAACAAAGATATTGTGCTAGAAGTTAAAAAAAATGGAATTGTCATATAATACAAGATATCACTTCTTTTAGTGAATAAATTTTTAGCTAAATATATTATGTTTTGCAAAATAATGAAGGAATATTGCAAAAGATATCTGACAGAACTGCTTGGATATAAAGCATTGAAAAGTAATTTTTATCACAAATGTGAATTCTTGAAACGTTTTCACTTTTCAAATAATAGTTCGTTTGAAAAACCTGGGCGACCCTGGAACGAAAAAACATCAATTAATGCATAGGAATGTTCCTAAGGAACTAATCAGGCCGTCACAAATCTAATCCTAATGAGGTTCTCCCATCCATGAGTCTCATTTTAATATAATCTGAATTTTTAAATTAAATTATCGTATCAATCATTTTCATTTCTCATAATAAAAACCTGTGTTATGCACAATATTTTTGTTCGCTAGTAAGAATTTTTTTTCTATTTCAAGAATTGGTTTAAATGATTTTGTTTTTGAAAGTTTTGTGATAAACGGTCGTTTTTTGAATTTGCCACGGAAAAACATTACTTTTTGTTTGCATATTTGGTCACTGTAACGTTTTTTGATTAGTTTATCTCAAAAATGACAATATTTAAAAATGAATGCAGATCAAGTGGTATGTTCTATAAATAATCGCCACCAAGCTCGAACATTCCTTAACAACATCACATTTGATAAAAATCCTATTGATAGGCTCGCATCATGGATGATCTTTCTTGATATCTTCAATCCAGACAAAGAGAAATTTAGTGATTGCTTAAAGAGAATTAAAGAAGATTATACAAATCTTCTTAACAAGAAGTTAGGAAATGATTGGAATAACCATGCAAAAAATGTACCTGAAAAAGATCTAATGACCATTAAAGCAGATATCGAACGAAGCATGAAATGGTTCATTGAAAAGGCTGGCTCTGTTGGCATTAAAGACATTGACTCCGAGGAAGCAGAAAAATTATTCAAACGAGTTCTTGATATGCTTTATCATTATGACAGTTATTATTCATATTATCAAAGTTATGACCGCTATGTCTATATCACATATCTTATTACGCTTCAATCGAACTTTAATGATCAACTTCTTCAAGAATCCATTACATTTTATTTAACACAAAGGATCCTTAAAATCATTGCACTTCCCGAACTTTTTGAGCGAATCAAAAGCAATGAAGAACCATTATTTAGTCAAATCGACAAAAACTTGAACAAAATATTACCAGATAAATATCGCAAAATTTCGGAAGCTGGTGGCAATGCATTTCAATATTCGTTGAAATGGCGCATCTTAATATTCTCTGAGGAGCATACCGTTGGGCAGATATACTTAATATGGGACAATGTTTTCACCCGATTAAATGATTTCGCTGAATATTTCGCATGTTTAACATACGCACATTTAGCGCAGGTCGACTTGGATGACGACGAACAATCGCCGATCGAAATAATACAAAAGAACGAAAAATGGGACGGGAAAAGTTTGGTGAAGTACGCAACAAATAAATACAATGAAATAGTCGGAAACAGAAGGAAAAGGACATACATAGCGTTGGCAATGTTGGGCTTGGTCATAGCCGCATTTTACGCAATGCTGTTCAGGAGGGGTTTGAATAAGTAAATTGATATCTCATTTATGTGTTTTGCGTAAGAGACAAATGATTGAGATTACGAATTCATTGCCAAACATAACGAATATCAAAAATAGATTTAAATAATGTTTAAGGAATTTTTATCATATCAATTAATGAGAAAACTTATTTAAAAACCTATAGCGATATAAATTTTTTATATTGATAAATAATTTTAGAGTTATCAATTTTCTTTTTTTTTATGTTAATAATGATAATGTTGTAATTATTAAAATCATATGTGGTATGAGAATCTTTGATGAAAATTTGTTTGTTTTGGATATAATAATCTCGTTTGCTTCTGTTTTTTGTTGGTTGGATATTTTGATTTCTGCTTTGATAATTTTTCCAATAGACCTAGACTTAAGGGTATTCTGATAAAGTGACTGAATTCTTTCTTGTTAGATAGCTTATATGTTTCGTTTAATCTTTGTTATATATAACATATTAATTTCTACAATAATTTTATTTTTATCCAATAAACCAACATTTTTCTAATTGTTTCACAATTTATTCTGATTTTTATTACAAACAAAAGCCCAACAATTAGTAATGGTTTAGACGTAATCAAAAAAACATGCTATTTCTCTTTAGCAAACTAAAAGGGTGAGGTTTTCATTCGAAAGCTGTATATTTGATTATGCCATTATAAAATATTTTATAAAATTATTAAACAATTTAATGTATGATTTTGAATTCTGTATCAATAGGCAAATTTGATAAAATTATATTTTTTTGCATATGCGGACATATTTAAATAAAATATTCCAAAATTTAATTTATTTTTATTAATTCTATAACTTTATTTTACATCATTTACTACCTCATCTAAATCAAGTGACAAAATTTTATCGATTACATTTTGATACTTTTCTTTCTTTTTCTTATTTGGCCATATTTTTACATATTTACTATTTTCCAGTGCATATTTTCTTCTTTCTTTTATTTCGCTAATAATTTGTTGGTTTTCTGTTATGAATTTATTCCACAAAGATCTTGTCCAACACCATTTTCGAGATAAAATACAATTTTGGATGGTTTCATAAGGCCCTGCGATCCTTATCGCGTCTTGTATCATTTCGACTTTCATACGTCGTTCAACTCCGCGATAATATTCAAGAGATGGACGATAATTAACTTCCAAAATGTGCGGTTTTAAATTTTCGTCAAGTAAAATATCAAATCCCAAAATTTGGAAGCACCGTGAAAAAGAATTTGTTGGAAGTTCTTCATCTACCGCCTGCTTAAGATATTTGTATGATGATATTATTGTTAAAAGTACAATATCATCAATTTCGGACCAGATTGATGAGACATCAACACCATTTGAAGATAATTCAGGAAAAACATCGGAGATAAGTCGTGAAGTATCTTCGATTTTGGTGCCATTAGCATTACGATTTAACGCAACATTGGTAATTCGAGAATATCGAGATTTTAAATTAGACTTAAGAGAACAAAATCTACATAAACCATCGCGATAAATATACACGCGAAGTGGTGTAATAGAGGCAATAAGAACATAAATACGTAAATCAAATTTAGTATTATTAATTAAGAAAGATTTGATGTACTCTTGTGCTACAGAGCTGGTAGTGGTTGGGTAGACTTTGGATTTGGAATTTACAATTCGAATTCCATTACCAAATGAACCTGCATCAGGTTTGATGAGAAAATCAGAAGTAGTGGATTTAAGAACTGTCATAAACTGTTTTTCGTCACGAGGTAGAATAAAAGTTTGAGGATAAAAACTATATAATTCTGGAAAATGTGATTTTGCTATATTGAGAAGAATTGAGAGTGGTACTTTTTTGCACAAAACATTGATTTTTGGTATTCTGTTAATGATTTTCCATGGCGTCAGCTTTTTAATATATTCAGGATTTGGTGGAATGATGGAATCAGTCCATATCAAAACTGCTGTTGCATCACCAGCCTTGAACTTCAATCCAAGATTTTCCATTGCTTCTAGAACTGATTTAAAGTGTATGAATCTCGAATCGATGCAAAGACGAGATTCCATGGTCGGATTACTTTTCCATTTTCTTAACGTAAAATAATTCAATGGATATGTGTCCAAGCAAACACAGTCAAATCCACCAATGAATGAGGATGTTGAAGCTCTTTTTAATGCAATAAAAGAAAAACGATTTGATGATGCAGATAGACTCCTTGAATCTGGTGTTGATACTCGCATAACTGATGATAAAGGATTAACACCAGTTGATTATGCACAATTATCAGGGAATGTCGATTTCTTCAAAAAAATTAGTTTCATAAATCGCCGTATAAATGTACACATGATGACAGAAAAATTCCCACAGCTTTGCCAACATTTTTTATCAATTCCAGATTTTCAGATGAAGTTTAAATGGCAAGTTTATTCATGGATTCCTTTTATATCAGCGTTTTGTCCATCGGATACATGGCTTATTTCTAAAGTAGGAAGTAAATTAAGGATTGACACCACACTTGCAAATTGGAATAATTATAGATTTACACGTGGTTCTACATCTGTTTTTTTTGATGCCAATTCGCCAGACATGCTTGATTCCTTTATTGTTATTGATAATGTTTCAGGACAACGATTTTCAGTACTACGTGAAATCATCGAAAGTAATGAGATTGAAAATGACATTGACAACTTAATGAAAATGGATCTTCTTAAAGGTTCGATCAATCCTGAGACCATTCATCATAAGCCATCTAAGAACTTCTTTGGATGGAGGATACGAGATTCTCTTCATCAAAATCGATATCAAGTAACGCCATCGGACCTGTCAAATGTCAAGGTGAAGTTCACTCATTTTCTATGCGATGATTTTGGAAAAGAAAACATTCGGCCATTGTTCCATGAGAAGACTTATAGTGGAAGGTTTTGGTGTAGTAGAGAATTCCCAGTACAGCCATCAATGTTAATCCCTTTCTTTGAAGCATTATCACCATTCAAAGATACATGTCGAAATATCTTAATGTTGTTAGGGATGTTTGAAGATGGAATGCCATTAAAAGCGATAATTAATGTGTTTCCAACTGTTAAACTTTCATTTGAATTTATAGATTTTGAAGATAACACAGAACTGTATCATGATTACGTTAATTTACCTATGAATGAATAAATAAATAAAACATGTTTCAACTTAATAAATCGTTATATATTACCTCGAATTCTTCGATATAATTACTTATTTGTTCATAAGTTTCTTCATTTAAAGAATGATAAGTGTTTAAAAGTTGTTGGATTTTTTCATTTTCTTCATATTGTACAAATAAGTGCTGTTGTTGTTGTATTAAATAAAGTAAAATTTTGGATAATGATTCGATTTCTTCTTCACTAGAAACAAATTCATCGGCAATATCCAAAAAGATCGAAAACAGAATGTTATCCCATTCAATCGAAGGTAATACCAATGAAATCGTTTCGATTATTTTCTTTTCGGTTTTAAATGACCAATTTTTAAATGTCATAAAAAGATAATGAACAAAATCTTGATCCAAATCATCCAAATAAGGAAAAGCAGCATCAAGAAGTGAACAACAGCTATAAACAAATTCTGAATTACATACATCAATTAACTCATTCCATTGAATCGAGTTTGAAACAGAATTTGATACTTTATAACAATTTTGATCAATTGTTATGATCGATGTCAATAAATCTAACAAACAAATTTGAGTGTAATCGTTTCCTTTTTTGATGCAAAGCTCAAACAATTTGTCTGGAAGAGCAATATCACAAAATTTTAAAAAGATTTCGGGATTCATCTGACAAAAAATGACACCTAATTTACAGAGGATACAAAATTCATCCGATTGATTAACTTTGTTCCCATAATTTTTGAATATTTGAAGTATTGGTTCAACTTGTTCGATCGAAGTAAATTGGAAATTCATAAGAATTACATCTAAAAGTTTAAGCATTTGATATGGACAACCATTGTTTCCTTTGGGATTCATGTAAAGAACTGGAATTGCAGTGATAATTTCTTGAATTAAAACTTCATTATCAGGAATAATTGGACTTTGAATTAGTGATTCCAACAAAACCAAAGATGGCATTTGAGTTTGGTCTTTTCGTGTAGAGTTTTGCTTCTGTATTGCATGATTTAATAAATTTATGATAAATTCTTTATTAGTATAAAACTCATTACGCACATTTAATGAACTTTGGTTGATGATCCATTTGTTTATCAGATCAACACCTATTTTATATATGGCAGGTGTTTTTGCTTCATTAACTAAATTAATTAATTTTATTTGAATCTGATGTTTTTGAAGAACTATGAAATCACTTTCAGTAGCATTTATTATAATTTGGTGGAAATGCTTGTATATATCGATTTGATCATTCATTGAATGATTGGATAAATTATCAAGATCCTCATAAAGTTGTTTGGCACTTTCTTCATTCAAAAGATCTTTGTGCTCCCGAAGCCTTTGACTTTTGTCCTTGTACGGCACCGGTGGAGATTTGTAACCCATTTGTGCACAAACATCAATTGAATCAATTTTGATCGGGATATATTGTGGGATTTTTTATAACAAATGAATTTACTTAAATTAAGAATCATTTCTCCAAAATAAGAGTGCATTTTTGCATGTTTTTTAAAAATGTATATTTGATTGGTGATGATAAATTTGTACAAGAAAATCAAATAATACCAAATTCAAAAAATTGAAAAAGCTTTGTATTTATCAGCGAAATATCTTTTTTCTTTGGTATTAAAAAATTAACAAATTGACATCGAAGTGTTAACCACGCTTGGAATAAATTGAATAAAATTTCGATTCGTAAAAGTGCCATTTTGGGCGGTTGCACCGGAACAAAAATCACAAAATTCTCCAAAAATGAGTAAAAACAAAATATTAATGATGTCAGGAGGAGACAATGTTGTTTCATCAGTTTCTTTTGCTTTTTTTCTTAAAGCTATTTTTTCATCTTTACCACCTCCAGATGAAACATTCGAAGTTGATCTTTCACCAGAAGATGTTGACAAACTTTATCTTTGCATGATGCTTTCGAAAATGGTATACGTTGATCCAAATGAACGAGAACTTCCATATCAACTTGGCAGTATAGTCATTGAATCTCAAGTCTCTAAACTTTACGTTATACCATATTTTATCATGAACAGTGAAATTACAGATACAATTTATGTAACGTGTCGTGGCTCTTATTGTTTCAATGATTTTCTTGTTGATTTCATGGCCAAAGCTGTTAAATATAATGGTGGTTATGTTCACGAAGGTGTTTATCTTACTGCAAAGAATTTATATGATGAGATTAAACCCATTATAATCACTCTATCAAAAACAAATAATAATCGAAAAGTTATTATAACAGGTCATTCTCTTGGCGGTGGTGTAGCAGCCACTGTTGTTTCCATGTTTCAAAACGATTTTCCAACACTTGATGTCAGCGGCATCATCTTTGCCCCCTGTGCATCATTCACCAAAAACCTTTGGTTAAACTCAACGAATCGTATCAAATCATACATAGTCGATGGTGACTTTGTACCTTTTCTGTCTTTCCATAACGCATCTGCGATTCCCGAAAATTCACTTCCATTTCCAATCCACGAAGCGATGTTGAAAGTCATTAAGAAGCGAATGAGTATAATACCCTACACGCCACCTGTCGAGAACCTCTATCGAAATCCCTTCGAAATTCCACCTCCTGCGATCGAATCGATTTTGGACAATTCGATCGACTTCTATCTGAAGCCAATGCCATTGTATCCGCCCGGAGATTTGTTCTTGATCACTTTGGTGGATAACAAGAACGGAACTGTCCAGATAAGGAAAATTCGGGACTGCGAATACTTCGGACATTTCGTGAATAACTTAAACGAGTTAAGACATATGATGGGGCTGTACAGAGAATGGATAGAACAGTTTTGTAAAATATATATAGAAAAGCCACCGCCAGTACTTGATTAATTTGTAAAATATTTGATTAATTTTAAAATGTAATCGATTTACGAAATTATTTAAAATTATTTAAAAAGCATAATAAGACATTAGAGTTTAGATGTTTAAAGAATTTTTATATTCAGAACAAATCACTGTATTTAATTTCAACAAAAGTAATATTTACAATGTTGTTCATGAACAAATAAGAAAGAAATATAAATTTAGGAAATATATTTTATGAATGCTGATGTAATGATAATATTATATAAAATAGTTATAATTTTCAGAAATATTATCAAAGAAAAATACATTATCTAAATGCAGATAATTATAATCTATTTTTGAAATTCATTTCATAAATTGACGAGTAATTAAATAAACTTATTTTTTATATGTCGACTTTTTCACAAAAAATATATTATAAAAGATCATAATCAAAATCAAACTTGAGGAATTATTATTCCAAATTATCAATAATAATTATTATATTCTGATATTATATAGGATTTAACTCTATATAAAAGGGTATTATATTTTGATATTTTATATTTTCATTGATTTTATTCAAAATTATCACATGCTTTGATGTTTTATTACTTAAAATATAGTTATTTATTAATTCACTTTTTGGATTAAATAAATAAAAAATTTAAAATATATGCTTCATTTCCATTTTTTATTAAAAACGAAGATTTGATTTTTTTTTAAGTTTTTTAATTAGAATTTTCGTTCGTTCCTATTTTAAGAAGTAAATTTACTATTTTTGTGTATCCTTTTTGTTCTGCAATTTGAATTGCAGTCAAATATTGTTAAAACATATTCCAAATTATGAAAACATATTTGAAATTAATAAAACGTATATAAAATTATTCAAATGAATATTTTTTTCATTAACATCAATTCCTTCTTTATCTAAAAGTAATTTTACTATTATTATATTATTATTTTCAACTGCTATATGAAGTGCTGTTTCAAATTATTAAAACATATTCTAAATTAATAAAGCATATTTCAAATTATTAAAACGTATATAAAATTATTCAAATGAATATATTTTGCATTAACATCAATTCCTTCTTTGTCTAAAAGTAATTTTACTATTTCTATATTATTATTTCTAACTGCTATATGAAGTGCTGTTTCAAATTATTAAAACATATATAAAATTATGAAAACATATTTGAAATTAATAAAACGTATATAAAATTATTCAAATGAATATTTTTTTCATTAACATCAATTCCTTCTTTATCTAAAAGTAATTTTACTATTTCGATATTATTATTTCTAACTGCTATATGAAGTGCTGTTTCAAATTATTAAAACATATTCTAAATTATTAAAACATATTCTAAATTATTAAAACATATTCTAAATTAATAAAGCATATTTCAAATTATTAAAACATATTCTAAATTAATAAAGCATATTTCAAATTATTAAAACATATTCTAAATTATTTAAACATATTATAAATCATTAAAACATATTTCAAATTATTAAAACATATTCCAAATTATTAAAACATATTTCAAATTATTAAAACATATTCCAAATTATTAAAACATATTATAAATGATGAAAACATATATAAAATTATTAAAACACATTCTAAATTATTAAAACATATTAAAAATTATTCAAATGAATATTTTTTGCATTAACATCAATTCCTTCTTTGTCTAAAAGTAATTTTACTATTTCTATATTATTATTTCTAACTGCTATATGAAGTGCTGTTTCAAATTATTAAAACATATATAAAATTATGAAAACATATTTGAAATTAATAAAACGTATATAAAATTATTCAAATGAATATTTTTTTCATTAACATCAATTCCTTCTTTATCTAAAAGTAATTTTACTATTTCGATATTATTATTTCTAACTGCTATATGAAGTGCTGTTTCAAATTATTAAAACATATTCTAAATTATTAAAACATATTCTAAATTATTAAAACATATTCTAAATTATTTAAACATATTATAAATCATTAAAACATATTATAAATTATTAAAACATATTCTAAATTATTTAAACATATTCCAAATTATTAAAACATATTTCAAATTATTAAAACATATTCCAAATTATTAAAACATATTATAAATGATGAAAACATATATAAAATTATTAAAACACATTCTAAATTATTAAAACATATTAAAAATTATTCAAATGAATATTTTTTGCATTAACATCAATTCCTTCTTTGTCTAAAAGTAATTTTACTATTTCTATATTATTATTTCTAACTGCTATATGAAGTGCTGTTTCAAATTATTAAAACATATATAAAATTATGAAAACATATTTGAAATTAATAAAACGTATATGAAATTATTCAAATGAATATTTTTTTCATTAACATCAATTCCTTCTTTATCTAAAAGTAATTTTACTATTTCGATATTATTATTTCTAACTGCTATATGAAGTGCTGTTTCAAATTATTAAAACATATTCTAAATTAATAAAGCATATTTCAAATTATTAAAACATATTCTAAATTATTTAAACATATTATAAATCATTAAAACATATTTCAAATTATTAAAACATATTCCAAATTATTAAAACATATTCCAAATTATTAAAACATATTTCAAATTATTAAAACATATTCCAAATTATTAAAACATATTCTAAATTATTTAAACATATTCCAAATTATTAAAACATATTTCAAATTATTCAAATGAATAGTTATTGCATTAACATCAATTCCTTTATCTAAAAGTAATTTTACTATTTCGATATTATTATTTCTAACTGCTATATGAAGTGCTGTTTCAAATTATTAAAACATATTTTAAATTATTAAAACATATTATAAATTATTAAAACATATTCTAAATTATTTAAACATATTATAAATCATTAAAACATATTTCAAATTATTAAAACATATTCCAAATTATTAAAACATATTATAAATGATGAAAACATATATAAAATTATTAAAACACATTCTAAATTATTAAAACATATTAAAAATTATTCAAATGAATATTTTTTGCATTAACATCAATTCCTTTATCTAAAATTAATTTTACTATTTCTATATTATTATTTTTAACTGCTATATAAAGTGATGTTTCAAATTATTAAAACATATTGGAAATTATTAAAACATATTGGAAATTATTCAAATGAATATTTGTTGCATTAATATCAATTCCTTTTTGTTCTAAAACATATTTCACAAGTTCAACATTTCCTGATTCTGAAGCAAATGGCAAAATATCTTTTGGTATCTGATTATTTTGAAGGAAATATTTAACAAGATATAAATTTCCATTTCTTGCTGATTCATTTATATTATTGATATTAACAATTTCTTTTTCTGCCAAAAATGCTAAAATTTCATAATTATCATTTTTAATACAAAAACTTACCAAATCATTTGTATCTTCAGACATTTTCGGTATTGATTGTATTTTTTCTATTTTATTCTCAAAAATATATTTAAAGATATCATTTTGATGAAATTGAATTGCTGTTTCATATGCATCTTCAAATGTTGAATTATTTTGTTCACATAAATGAATAATTTCTTCATTTCCACCTGCAACTGCATATTTACCTGTATTATTTACATTTGCTCCATTCATAAGTAAATATTTAAAACATTTAACTGAAGAAAAAAATGCTGCATAATCTATTAATGTAACATTCTTTTGATTAATAAATGAACATCTTTCATAAAGTGATGGCTCAATTTCTTGATTAAAATCAAAATTACTTTGTGATGATATTTCTTGAAGTTTTTCTATTTCATCATTTCGAATTATTTTTGCTGTTTCATTTGGATTATGTCCTTCTTTAATATATTTCTTATGAAGCTCCCAATCATTCTTTGAAAGTTCTTCATAATGATCTTTAAAGTATCTTTCTATTGGATCATTTCTATTAGACCCATATGAAAAATGGTTTCGGTTTTGGTTTTCATCTTTTGCTTTATAATGTGCAAAATATTTTGAATCAATGTTTTGAGTGATATTTTTATCAATTAAATTTTGTTCAATCATTTTTTCGATTAAATAATATGATTCTTGTGTGTTCTTTGTGGATATACGTTTGATAAATATTGGTATTAATTTAACGATATTTTGATTAATTTCTTCTTCTTTCATTTCAAATGCTTTTAAAAAATTTAAGTAAATATCGAATACTTGTTTTCGTGATGAAAATGCACTATAAACGATGTTACTTATAATGGCATTAAATGTATTTGGATAATTTAGATCAAAAAATCCCAATGCTTTTTTAAGAGAAGACTGGATGCTTTCTTCAGTCAAATTAAAAATAGTTTTCTCAAGCTCAATTAGGGATTTCAAGCATGTTGATAAATGATTCAAATTTTGATCTCCTGTGTTTATGGTAGTAATATCATCATTATGTGTGTGATTTGACATTGAAGAATTCTTCTGAATTATATGAATAAACGGTTCCCACTTTCAGTGGTGCCGGGCACCCCAAATATCACTTGAGCTTCGAAGAGAACATGGGACAAAAAAAATGGCTTTGAAAATCTATTTATAAATTTAAAATAATACTTTATAATATGATATTTATCTATCAAAAATTCATATCTAAGGATTTTCCGCATAACATTTTGTGATATTTATATTTGAAAAATTGTTGAAAACACGTTACTTTGTTGTTTATTGAAGTAAATTTCATCGTCAAAATCTTAACCCGTTATTTCATTTATCAATAATTTTTCGCCTCCGTGTACAAGAGGATTCCAAAACAGGAATTCACCAGTCTGTAATTCAATTGAGGCCAATTTAAAAGCAAAGAAAAATGAGCAATTGAAAAAAGTTATAAAGATGAACTTCAGCAAAAATCAACTTTAAATAAAAAAAGACAACAATAATAACAATGTAATTAAATCGTTGGAAAATTATCCTTCTATGAACCAACATGTTTTGTCATTGTCTCCGAAAAGATATGGCAAATCAATTAGAAGCGACTACATATTAATGTCAATGATCGGCAAATCAATGTGGGGATTTTTTGTATAAAAAATGGGATTTCCAAGTTACAAAACAGTTAAAAGATTGACAGCAGGAAAATTTACTCGTATAGGTTCATATATGGATTTATTTAATGGTTTTTTACAAAATATTCAAAAGTTATTCATATATTTCATTAACAATGATTTTAAGAATGTCAAAATCGTTATAGCAGTAGATGCTGCTGGGTAAAACCAAATGTAGTGATTAATAAAAAGTAAATAAATTGATGGTTTATTAGATGAAGTGGAAATTGAGCCAGATGAAATAACAGGATCAAAAAAATCACTTGAAGCCTTCAATGCTTTCATCGAAGCAAACAAAACCGATATTATTTATTATTATTTTGTATTTTATGCATGTCCAATTGATTCTAAAAAAGGAGGATTTCCAATTCTTATAAAACCCAAAAACAATGGTTCTGCAGATACTGATCTAGTTGGCGATTCTGAAAAAATTTATTCAAAATGTAGAGAATTGCAAATCGACATCA
The DNA here is from genome assembly GCF_020186115.1 of Histomonas meleagridis. Classification (NCBI taxonomy): domain Eukaryota; phylum Parabasalia; order Tritrichomonadida; family Dientamoebidae; genus Histomonas; species Histomonas meleagridis. The sequence goes on from NW_027150746.1 coordinate 926,303, forward strand.
TAGGTCTCGCATTCGATGAAGATTCTAAATATTTAAAATATGTTAAAGGAATTTGTCAAAGTTTAAACCAAATTGATTTATCCACATCCTTACCAAAGTTATTATTAAATATTGACATGCCATCAATATTTAAAGATTCACTCCATCTCGTAAAATGTATTCGTTATCAAATGGTTTCGGGTTCTGGAATATGCATTTTTCACGATAGAGATGATGTTCTTAAAAAAAACGAATTTCAATCAATTAAAATTCCAACTTGGGAATTGGATAACAGCAGTGCAAAAAAAATGGATGATTAACTCTTTTTAATGATGTATCATAGACAAAATCTCTATGATACAATCCTAAAATTAAATCTAAGTTTAGTAATTGCGTTATTGCCTTCAGTTTTATCAATTGATTCAGTATTTAATGAAGATTTTGAAAAAAAAATCGATTAGATTGTCTCTCTTTGTGCTTTGCTATGTGTTATATATATCGAGAATATTATAAATTAAAATCTCAATTAAAATTGCAGCAAACATTCAGTAAAATGAAGGGTAACAATCAACATATGTCGATATACGATCTGAATATGTTGGATAAAATGATTTCACTTTCTCATTCTTTATCAGTAATTATATCGAAGGGTTTTTCATGCCATCTTGGGTCATTTGGAACCCATTGGCTTGAGCATTTTTTTGGTGGTAATATCAGAAGATTCAGCAAAGACAGTGATACACCGGAAATGTTCGAGCATTCAGTTTTAACTCTCATTTACAAAAAATTGATGAAAAGCAGTGTTCTTGATAAAAAAGTCAATGGAAGATCCGACAGTGGAACTTATTTGGAATCAATTGAAACAAAAGATTCAAGTTATATCGAAATTAAACAATTTGGGAGTTATCTCCATGAAGCAACAATCCTTTTGATAGAAGATGTAAATCAATTGTACTTGATAGATAATCCTAACAACTCTCTTTTAAAAATCATGGGATGTTCAATTTTTGAAGCAAGAGATTTTCTTTCTCCAGGTGGGTTGATGGAATTTCTCAGCAAAAGCTTCAACATCCCTGAATATGCAAGTACTACCCAAGCAAGAATGACTGATTCATGTGGATATTCAACGATTAAAAGGAATGTCGAATCTAGTCAAATCTAATATGTAAAAAAATATTTGACTCATAATCATCCAAAATTGTAGATGTTTTTTTAAAACTCGAAATACCATCAATTAACTCAAAAGATCTTAAGATTTGAATTATTTATCTCAACATTTAAATAATTATTTTGCAAAACGTTATGCACGAATTTCCTCAATATTTGAAATTATAATAGTAGAAATTTTGGTATATATATGATTATAAAAATAAAAAAAAAATTGTAGATAAATTCTTGAATTATAGATTGTATTTTTTGCATCCCCTATTTCTTTCACCATTTTTCTGAATTGTAAAATATAAACATTTGTAAATTGATATAAGCCGAAAATAAATCACAGAATAATAAATCAACAATTCTAACACGAATATGAACTTATACATCATTAAAAATTATAATATAGAGTCTCCTAGGCATATTCAATATGATACATAAATTAATTTTGTTGACAAATCGGACTTTAAAAAGTTCCAAATTTAGAAAAAAATAAACGGTCGATGTCCCATGTTCTCTTCGAAGCTCAATAATTTTTGATGATTAGTGACAAGCTATAATTTTTTGTTTATCTCTAGCTCATTTTGCATCTTCTTAAAATTCTTAAAAACAAATTCAAGTATGCTGTTGTGCTTTGGGGATACTTGTTTGTTTGAATTTCATAAATTTTTGAATTCTAATTAGAATTTCGAGATCTCACAGAAAATCACAGAAAATATTGAAAGATCCAGACCGTTTATCTGCTAGCCATTTGAAAAACAAAATTTATGATATCATTACCAATTGATATAAAACAAGAAAATGATACATATATTCCAATTCAAGACGATGGTGTTATGGCTATTAATTTCGAACCAGATTTTGATATTAATTCAATGAGTCCACATGTTGGTGATATATTTCGTTTTTATATTCCGACCAAATATTTTTTAAATTCATACCAACCATTAATCGAACGGAAAGTTTATGGTTTTACGCATTATTCTCCAAATTCAGATATTGCAGTTATGGCAGCACATTTTGGATGCTTATTTCAAAAACATACAAGAAAAATGCAATCCAAAGCGAATTTTAATAGTGTCCGAAATGCATTTGAGATATTACATTGCACAGAAACAGAATATCAAAAACGAGAAGAAATCATTTCATTTCCACAAGATTCTTTTATTCAAGGTGTATTAGTCACTGTTTGTATTGATGAGCCACTTACGCATTATATTTCATTTAATCGTAATGGAATTCGATCACGAGATCTTTCAACGCCCACAAATTTTTCACTTCGAATTTCACATTTTTACTTATTGACAATTTTCGATGAGATTCCAAATTGTGTTTCACCCGAATCATTTATTCGTGGGAGATATATTGTTCCAAAAATTTTATCAACTGAAACATATTATGTTACGATTTCATATGATGCAATTTTTCTTCAAAATTTTATCACTCGAATGAACATTGCACAAGGTTTATTTAATACATATCGAATAGTTTTTACTAATACTAAACGTCAACGAGAACTTTCATTAGTATCTGATAATATTTTAAAAATTAACGAAATTGATTTAACTAAATATAAATATTTGGATATGAGTCGAAAAATTGATAATCAAGGAGAAGAAATCATCGAATTTGATTTTAATCAACTTAAATTTATCGATAAAGGATTACGAATTGGAAACGAACATTTTGAATCAATAACAACAATTATTTTAATAAATATTATAAAAAATAATAAAAGAGGTAAAAAAGATCAAATTTATGAACATTAACAAAAAATCATATTTTTTTATGTAAAAACTTTATAATAAAATATTTTTTTTTTTTTATTTTTAAAAATGCGTCCATTTCATATTATTAAAAAATTTTTGTTTTTGTTTGTATATAAATATTGCAAAAATAATTAAAAAATATCAACATTTACTTACTTAATTCATTGTATTTTTCAAATAACTCATACTGAAGGAAGACGATATAAATATCTTATTGAACAATACAGATAACGATAATCTTACAAACTAAACATATTTTAATATTTAGTTATATAAATTTCCTTTAACTTATAAATTAAAAAATAAAGAACTCAATGGAGAGATATTTAATATTTTTTTATAATATAATTAATTTTTACACATTCACTAATATGTAATTATTTATTCCAAAAACATGAATATCAAACTACAATTTTTTTTAATACAACAATAGAACAGTCTATAATAAGAAATTTAGTGTGACTATTTCAAAATGAATTTCATTTAAAACTAGGAATCTTGTTTATTTATAAAAAATTTATTCGAAAATATTATAACTATAACATTATATTTTATACAATAATTTCAAATTAAGAGATTCCAATAATATATTCACTATTAAACATAATAAATTATTTAGAGGTAATTTTGGATAATATTATTAGAAAAAAACAACAAAATCAAAGGCGCAGTGTACCATTTTTTCCAGGATAAAACCGTTACTTTCCGCCTTTGATTAAGTGACATGTGATATTAAAATAGAACCAATGTCTGAACTGAAGACATTTTGGTCATATACAATAGCTGATGGATCAAATTTAATGCTTGAGCAGCCACAAGATTGTAATGTTGTTATCACCCAAGTTTCTTTACTAAATCCACAAATTTCACAAAGAGTTATTCTATCTGCTTCAATTGAAGCTCTCAGACCAGATAAACCCCCTGTTAATGGAGAACTTGATGCTGATGATCGCGATTTTGTTATTACATCATTTTGCCCAAATGATTCACCAACAAAATTTCTCAACATTGCTTTTACACCCATGGAAATTTGTTATCTAAGTGCTACTGGTGGCGACGTCATTGTGTCAGGATATATAATGAAGAGCACAGTTAAATTTACACGTTTTTCTATTGAATAAATTTTCTTAATTTTTTTTCTGAAAGAATGTAAATATCTTCATCAACATTAATGTTCCCAGTTTAGTAATTTAAGTTCAACAAATTTATTAAATAATTTGAAAAATACAATGATGATGAAAAAAGTTTGCGCTGTAATTGTTACCACTGCCTCAAACTAGGAAACATTTTACTGTGAAATATTTTCCCACTAAAAAAAATGAATAATTGATTCAATTATAATAATATAATTTCATTTTTTCAAAAAAAGCGGAGTACGAATGAGCCCCACGCGTAAAAAAAGTTAACAGCAAAATACAATTCGTTAGCCACTAAAACTTTTTACTTTAAATTTGAGAGAGTTGGCCATTCCTTGTCATCATTTAATGTGCTCTTTGATTTCTGGGAATTTGTTTGCTTCGTATTACCCCATGCTGCGTTTGCCGCTGGTGCATTTGATTCTTTTGCAAGAAGATCAGCAAATGCTGTCTTTGGTTTATTGGCTGGTTTTCCCCAAGTAAAGTTATTTGATGTATTTGCTGGTTTTGTGTGTTGTTGTGGCTTCTTGGATGCATCATTAGTCCATGCTGCAGTTAATGATGAGAATTCAACTTGTTGAGGTTGTTGAGTTGGAGCTGGTTGTGATGGAGTATCACTCTTTACGGTGCACCAGGTGGCAATTTGTTTATCTGCAAATGCAGGTGCGACTTCAACAGGTGCAAAAACGGGTTTGGCTTTCACATTCTTTGCGTTTCTTTGTGGTTTCCTTTGCTGTTGGCCTTTGAATTCAAACCTGTGACCACGGGGCTGAGTGTTTTCTGTCTTGTGTGGCTGGAATGGTGCAAGATCAGCAACACCTTCTGGTTTATTTGGACCAATTGGTTGAAGGCATTCTTCTGAACCAAAAATACCAAAGTCAGCAATGTTTTCTGGTGCTTCAGTTACCTTGAACAATGAGTAAAATTCTTCGAGTGAAATTACAACCTTTTCTTCGGCCATTAAACTCAGAGGCCGAAAATTGTGTATCTCTGTTTGTTTTGGGCGGTTACATCCGTTTAACACAAAGCAAAAAAATGAAAAATAAAAGAAGGGAACTAAACTTAACTCATTAGCCATGATTTCATGTGGACACAGTGGGGTGTTTTTCTATTTATTATATAAAAAGGAAAAAATGAATATTAATAAATTATTGTTTTCAAAGTCTAATTTTTATAAGTTCAAATAGGCGCCATTACAATATTGTAAAATTGTTATCCATTTGATGTAGAAGTGGTTTATTAATCATCTATCTAAAGAAATTTCGTTCGGCCTTTTCCCATTTAAAAAGTGGGGATTTTGGAACGATCCGTAAAATTTATGCAGGTCGACCAGTCAAAACAAGGTTCAGCAGAGATTGGACCATACATTCTTTCTAGAACTCTTGGCGAAGGAATAACATCGAAGGTCAAACTTGCTCGCCATAAAGAAACAGGACAACAAGTTGCAATTAAAATTATATCAAAAAATCTTTTCCTTGAAAACGAAGATTTCAGACTTAAAGTAAAGAGAGAAGTAGCGTTAATGAGGCTTGTACAACATCCTAACATCATGAAATTATATGATGTTTTGGAATCAAATAGACACCTTTACATTATTCTCGAATACGAAGAACAGGGAGAACTTTTCGATTATTTAGTTTCAAACCAGTACTTCCAAGAAGAAGTTGCCATGGAATTATTCAGACAGATTGTATTTGCTGTTGGTTATCTACACTCACTAGGAATTTGTCATCGCGACCTAAAGCCTGAAAATATTTTGCTTGATGCCAACAAACGAATCAAGCTTGCTGATTTTGGATTTGCAAGATGGGTTAAAGAAAATACACAGACAGATACATCATGTGGATCTCCACATTACACTTCCCCTGAAGTCATTAGTGGTCAGCCATACGATGGTCGAATCTCTGATATTTGGAGTCTTGGTGTAATATTATTTGCGTTACTTGCCGTATGTTTTTTGGGCCTCCAGTTTCTTTTTGGAGGTCCGGTAAGAAAAATTCTAACACATAGGGATATTTACCTTTTGATGATTCATCTTTCAGAAATCTTCTTAGTAAGGTAAAAAGAGGGGTATTTTATATGCCAGCTTCTTTTTCACGAAGCGTTCGTGACTTAATTCAACGAATGCTTACTGTTGATGTTTCAAGACGTATAACAATTGAAGAAATAATTGAACATCCGGCATTTAGAATTGGCCTTATGCCATCTTATATACCATCATCTCCTATTCCATTCCCGAAGTTTTATAAAGTTATTGATGTGAATAATATTCCACCAGCAGTAATCGAAATACTAAGTCAAATTGGAATCACAAGTAATGACTTGTACACAGATCTTAATTCCCCTGAGAACAACATGACTAAAGTCTTTTTTGTGATGCTTACCAACCCATTTGTCGACTTAGAACAACTTCCCTGGGAATGTTCCCATTCGGGGCCCCCCAAGCCGGTTATCAGATCTTCACAGTTCGACGCGACCGTTAATTTATCTGGTGGAACATCTTCTTCATCTCATAACGCACGTCATTTATTTAAAAGAGAAGGACATACTCCAGTGCATACACAATCACTTGAAATGTATTCATATGCACGTCAAAGTGACATTAACGTTATAAATGAAGAAACAAGTGTTACTGAATCCATCGAAAAAATATCATTTAATGTAATGTGTACAACTAATTGGAATATTTTTGGTGATATTCAAGAATTATTAGGTGAACAATTATTGCAATGGTTTCATCCGGATCCATTAACGATGTATATTCGAATGGAAGATGCATCGTTTTATATGAGTATAAACGCTGAATATATTACAACATCCGAAATATCACTAACTCTTTTATTGCACAAAGGAGATATCGAACAATTTCACACATTGGCAGATCAAATAAAGGATAAATTCATATAAAATAAAAATAAAATAAAATCATTTTCGTGTTTTTTCATAAAAGTTTACAGTAATGTTTTCGTTTTTGTTTTTGTTTGGGTTTTTCCTTAGAATCTAAAATTTCGATTATTTTGTTAAATAACTCTTCTATACCTTCATTCGTTTTTGCACTGACTTCATAAAAATTTGCATTAATTTCTATTCCCATCGAAATTCCTGCTTCTTCTGTTACTTCCCTTGAGTTAATATTATCTTTTTTATTTCCAACTAAGAACAGTTCAAAAGGTGTTTGAATAATTGTATTTAAATAATCTAAGTAATTTCGAACACACTTAAATGATTTTATATCATCAATAGCATAAACAATAATGATGGCAAATGTATTTTCAAAATATTTATCAAGAAATCTTCTGTGAGCATTTTTTCCTGGCGTGTCCCATATTTGAAATAATGTTGTTCCAGTTTTATTTATGTTTTTTATTTCGAGAGAAGTGAATTTAGGAAATTTAGTGGGTTCAATCTGACTACTAAAGTGCATGTGTGATGCACTCTGAATGAGACAGGTTTTTCCTACGTTTGAACAACCGACAATGACGATCTTTGTCATGCTTAAAACCAAAAATCAAATTTGAAAACATACAGTATTTTTATGTATAAAACAAAAGCTATAAAAATAATTATTTTATTTACACTAAAAAAAATTCAGGAAATGAAGAATATAATTTTTTATGAAATTATAAGTGTTCTTACATCAACATCTTCAAATTGATTATTGGGAAGATATCTCCGAATAATTAGAGGACATTGGTTTTGGTTAAGTTCTAATTCTGCAATGATAATTGGATCTGTAGCACCTTGGGGATCAATCTTTATTGGGGCTCCCATAGAAATCTGTAAAGCTCTTGTTCCAAGGATTCGAGCTCTCTCATATTTAGTTAGATATGGAGTTGTTTTAATTGGATGCAAAAGTTCTGGCTCTTGTTGTTCATCTTCACTCATTTTTTGGGCGAAAATTGTGTGGCCTTATTTTTGTCATTTTATTTCAGAGGAAATAATAAAGTCAAAATATATTTTTCTTGTTTTAAAAGATTAATATTTTTAATAATTTTAAAAAACTAATACAATACTCAGCGATACACTCTTTTTTTTGATTAAACATTATACATAAATAAAACTAAGAAAATTAATTTAATGCAAAAAATTATTATAATTTTTTTTCCAAATTATGCTTGAGCTTTACTTAAGAAGACCAAACAAATATTTTTTAATTCCCAATAAGTTTATATATATAAGGCATTGTAAACAATTAGGATTTGTTATTTATTCATAAATCTAATTTCTGGCGTAACTACAATTGAAATACACAACAGCTATTTCCTATTCAGAAGCTTCTGGCACATTTTTCGGAACATTTGAAATAATCATCTGATCAGATTTCTTTTTGCATTCTTGTTCTACGTGGAATCTAAACATTTGCGTATCCAACAGTGCGTTACAGAACTCTCTTTCTGATGGATCGAATCTTCCCAAAAATAATTCTTTCATGAAAACAGAGTTAACACGAACAGGGTCAGTAAAGTTTGTCATAATACATACTTGAATAGCTTTTTCCATTTTTGACACGTAGTCATTGCAAAATTTCAGTATTTCTGTTGGTGTGTTTTCTTTTCCCCAACAGTGGTTGATATTGTGAACAAAGTCTTTCAAAAACGGCGGTTTGAAGTAATTTGGGAGGTTAAACGATGTTTTGATGAAGTTCAAGTACACACTATCTGGTTCAGGAGAGCCCTTAAACAATGTACCTATGATTAGTGGATTAGGTGAGTTCATGAAGTCTTCAAAATCAGCAGGAAGACATGAAATTGAACCACTGACCCATCTCATAGGCCTAAGAAGAAAATGAAGCGCAAGAACAATCCAACAAATAACATCAATTTCATTAGAATATACTATTATTGTCCTCTCAAGAAATAAGTTGAAGAATAATGAGATGAAATGTTTTGGATTAACAATCTTAGCTAAAAGATATTTCACAGAGTTTTCAGCAATGGACGTAAAACTACCAAGAACACCGTCTTTCTCATCAGGACGCTTCCAATGGAATTCAGGCACATTAACAACAGGATGTTGGATATCAATACACTCTCCTTGGTTTGGGAAAACAAGTCCTTGTAGTTTCTTAAGGACATCCAAAGAATATTTCCTTTGCGTTTCAGCCCATTTACATTGTGAGAAATCTGGTTTTGAATTATAATTAAATATTTCATAAATTTGTACTCTGGATAGAAGTTCAGTCCTCATGAACCATTCGAAAAATAGATCGAACATTTTGTAATATGGTATTTTGGTTTTGAATGCAATACAAATTTTGGTCTTAAGAATTTTGTGGCTTTCAATTGTATTATAAAGTTCGCTAAAAGACTTATTATGCGCAAAGGTGGGGAATGTTAAGGGAGTTACATCAAAATGAAAACAAAAAAGATATGGAGCTTCATAATTTTCAGGTAAATATAATGGAACAAATTCTTTCGAAATAATATCAGTATCATCAATTACATGCTTAGCAAGAAATTCATTGGATGAAAAGGAAATTTTTCTTGGGTGACATGATTGATTATAAGGAAAACATATTTTTGCAAGAGTAGCTTCTTCGTCAAAAGGCTGAGCTGGATATCGGAATAAAATTTTTGGTGTGTGGTCTTTTTCCCATGGATAACACCCGATTACATAAATTGCATTAAAAATTTTTGTAAAAACATCAGCATCAGGAAGTAATTCAACAGCATCATCAGAACGACTGAGTAATATTCCTGCTTTGATCCGCTCTTGGAACTTTCTTGTTAATGTGTCTTTTCGGGGTTTGTGCTTCATCACTGTTTACAAAACCGTAGAAATCCAACAAATTAAAATTGAACGGTTTATGTTATTACTTTTTCAAATGTTATTAACGTTCACGTTTAGGTTCAATTGGCTGGTACTAAAAGAGAAAATGAAAAACTCAATTTTATATTAAGAAGACATGATGTATTAATTTAGTCAAGTGCAATAAATACATTTATGGATCAAATCAAAAATATTGTACAATAGAGAATTTTTCAATAATTAACCATTATTATATTTTTTTTATAAAAACCCGAGTGGAACAATCACACCGCAATGTATTTTTTAAAAAGATTTTTTATTCAAGAAAAAACATAAAATCCAAATTGTTAAATCAATTTTTAATTACAACCACTTAATTAAAAAATTATGGGAACCAGTACTGGTTACCTCAACAATAAATAATTGCTTAGTCAACAAATACAAGTTTATGTTTTGGCTTTTGGTCGAAGATCCATTTTCTCGGAGGATCATCAAAACACACATTATGCCGCATGCTCTTCCTGTAGAGTGCATCAGTATCAACTGTTAGATATGGTTGCTCTGCAATATGAGGTATGTTATTGATAAACGTAATTGTTTGAGGAGCTTTTAAGTCATTAACAACATCTGAAAAACTTAAGATTGGGTCATTTTCAGGAGGTTGACGTAGTGTCCAGAGTTTCAAGTCAATATTTGGATCAAAAGAATGTATAATTGCTCTCTTATCATTTACATCCCATTGAATACATTTTGCCCATGCCTTAAAAAGAAATGATATTGTATTATTTTTAATGTTGAAGATTTGTGATAAGAAAGTGAGATTCAAAGCAATACATTGCCTATAAAAAATAATACCACAGTCATAAAGGAGTTGTGCTTTATTTGTCCCTTTTTCGACAACAATTTCAACAATGTGATAAATATAATTATATAATAGTTGTGCTGCTTTGTCTTTGTTTTCAAGAGAAACCTTGTCTTGAAAACTACTTCTTATGGCAGCTAGAATTTGTTCGTCGGTTGCACCTTCTTCGATTGTGATTTTGTCAATTTCTTCTAAGTTCAGATCCATCCAACTTATTGTTAACGGTCTTTGAGGTGTCCCATTTCATTCACATAACATTTCATAGGACCAAATAATCTCAACGAATGGTTCTCACAAGATATAACACAACTAGTTCATACACACTCCGTAGCACAATGGACGAAATCCTTATCAAACAATTTGCAGCCGTAAAGATATATCGAAGTCGTTTACTTACTATTCTTATCGGATTGCTCAAGATCATTAATGCAGTTGCTTTATTACTCCTTTATGCATGGCATGTTGATTGGGAACGCAAACTTCCAATTTGTATCTTTTTCGTTATCCTTTCTTGTGGAGTTTATGCATTTGAGTTCCTTTTATCAACAGTCTGGTGGCCAAATTTCATTGGACTTTTCTCTAAGGAAAATAGTAATCAAAAGTTTATTGTTTGTAGTGGTACTCCATTTTATTCTGGAAAATATCAAATCAAAATCTATCAAACACAATCTGGCTCATATTTCCAGCGATTACCAGAACCAGTTGTTGATCAAACCTTTGAGTTCACAGATTATTTCACTAAAAGCGGATATATGATTGAAAGCGAATGGAGACATAAATGTGATGAACTCATCAAGAAAGCCCAAATACATTCACATGCAAACTAATGCAAAATAAGTAAACACAACTTTTGGTTTTTATTAGAAGTTTTCGGCTGTCGACATGAGGAAAACATTAATAGGATAGAGATTATCAGAACACTTCATCAATAATTTTCTAAGGTTACTATCTAAAATCATGTTTTTCGAATGTATATGAGTTTGTGTAAAATTCCATTGAATTGCACACATTCTGCAATTTTAGGTAAAAAATTATATATTACAAGTATTCCTGAAATACAATTGTACTTGAATTAATTTTTAAATATTTCAAAATGATCCAATATAAAAGATAATAAATAATTTCCATATGAAATTTTATGTAAAAGCTATTCATAAAAAATTTGTATAAATATGATATTATAATTTTATAAATTTTTATAAGACTTATTTTATATTTCTTCAATTTTAAATGTCGAAATTAAAATTAAGATTATACAAAATTTAACAAAATCCAAAATATAATGAAGATGAATTTAAAAATTAATAAAGATATAAAAGCAAAACGAATAATTTATAAAAGTTTGGATTTATTTGATTCATTTAATTCATATTTCTCATTCTTTTTTATCACATTTAATAATTCTTTGAATCTCATTTATTCATTTGTAGTTAATGTCTTTCAATTAATTGTTGTTTGTGCCTCACTTAGTCATTGTATAGAACCTTTTTATTCTTATTATAAGAAAAATTATAGAGCTAATATTATAATTTTTTCTTAATAATGAAACCCTTAATCTTTTAATTACAAAGTTATCGTTCTGAATAACCGTAATTATAACACAAAATTCCCTATCGTCTCTTATATCCTTTGATTTTGCAGATAAAATAGAGGAACATGAATAAATACCCCGACAACACGATCTGTAACAATTTAATTAGTGTTCCAAAAAAAATGTTTCAATTTTATTGTTAATTTTCTGGAACTGGATTTGTAATGGAACTATTCTTATTTTAAGTGCAATTTGTGAAATTCCATTAAACAAAGAAATAAATCTCAGGATGTATAATTTGCTTCAAGTTACAATTGATGGTGTATTATGCAAAAATTTCAAGAAAAATCCTTAGTGCATGCTTTCATTTGGAAATATTGAACTTTCAAAATGGCATGAGTTTAAAAAAACAATTGGAAATAGTGCATTTTCTTCAACAATCAATGCAGAAACCTAGGCGTTTTAAATAACAAATTAGATACATACTTACAAATATTTATTAAAAATACAAAAAAATAATCATCCGCTAAATTTCATTACAGAATTTTCTTCTAATATTTCCAGCTTCGCAATGCTTTCTGCATATTCTTTAGCCTCATTCAATATTTTCTGTGCACGTTCTCTATCGGCATCTGTCAAAACGTATTTTTCTCCGCTTTCATTTTCTTTTGGGACGATCAATTGCACTAATTGGCTTGTATTTAATGGTGCGATATCAACAGGTGAACATAACCCTAAGTCAACAAGTCTTCGTGCAATGTCTTTGGTCATAGATGGTAATGTCATTAAATTTAATAATTCAGTGCGTGCAGCAAAATTTAAACGTTGACGAAATCTATTTAATGTTGTAGCTAAAAGACAAGCGCCTACAAGTTCACAAAATTTGGATATTTGGCCAGCAAATGACGAACATTGAGTTTGTAACGATTGGATTGTACCTCGTTCTACCCGGAATTTCCTTGTTAGCTCTGTCATTGGGCGTTCATTTATGAGCTCCTTAAGGAGAACAGATAAGTAGATTTTGTCCATGTTAAGATCAATTTTAGAATTAACACGTCCAAGACCTCCATAGATATTTGGAAAGTCTTGAATACGATCAATTTGATTGTTGTCCATTCCAGTTATAAGTTGAATAACATGTTTATGATGCGCTATTATATATTGCCACATCTTACTGTTATATGGTTCTGGCTTAATGGTACCTATAACTTGCGTTGGAATGCAAAGATATAAAAGATGAACTTCATCAAGTAAACAAAGATCATATTGAACTTTTTGTATTGTATTAAACAAAGAAATACCTTCATCAATATCAAGTGATGATCCAGCAATAGCTTTACCTAAAACAGTTGCATCTTTTTTATTCGGGTCAATAAGTTTTAAATTTATCATTCTCTGTATAGCATCACCAATAATTTCTTGATTTGGTTCATATTTAAACGTATTCTGCATAAACTTCTGAAATCCATCTTTTGGATTCAAAAGTTTTGTGGATAAACATTGAAGAAAAAACTTTTCAACATTTCCTGCTTCTCGAAGCCTTGGAACAATGTCTGGAATATTATGTTGTGAAAGAAGTAATATATTTTCAATTTCAGAATCAAGCGTTGAATGTGCAAATATAAAAGCCTCTCCTGATCGATTTGATGTTCGACCAGCTCTACCAACCATTTGCGTATATTGTGAAGGAGGAATTATAGCATTACCATTAGGAGTCCATCTATAAATATTTAAAATTAGAACTCTTGCAACTGAATGAATATTAATTCCAGCACTTAATGTTGTTGTTGCAACTAATATTGAAAGCACTTTTTGTCGCGCAGCATTTTCTATAAGTTTTCTTTCTTCAAGTAAAAGGCCTGCATGATGAATCCCAATTCCATTAATAAGACATTTTTTAAGAGATTCTTCTAATACACCAGATGCTTGCGCAAGCTTTTGGACGAGTAAACGTCTTTCTTGTAGCACTTTTTCAGATGGATGTGGCACTTTTGGAATATTGATGGAAGGGTCGAAAAGTTTAGATGAAATCATCATTGCTGTTTGAAGTGTTTCACTTCGAGTATTAACAAAAATAAGAACTGTCGAGTCCGGTGAATGAGACAATAAACGCCTAATAGGGTCTAATATGTGTAGTGAATCTCCTGGAATGGTTGGTAATGTAGAGATTTTACCTTTGAGTTCTCCATTTGATATTGTATAAAGTCCACCATCATGTTTTATGAGATATTGCTTTACTGCAGATGGACGTGTATCTGAAACAAATGCAAATCCATTGATCCATTTTGCAATTGTTTGGGCATCTCGAGTATTGATTGTAGCTGTGAGTCCTATAACACGTGGAGAATGTTCCATTAGCTTAAGTTTAAGAATAAGAGCTTCAATTACTGCACCTCTATGTTCATCACTCATCACATGAATTTCATCAATAATGACAAGTTTGATAGAATCTGAATACCTTCCAATTTGCGCAGCATTTAGGATTGTGTGAGCTTTTTCATATGTACAAACAGCTATGTTACCTCGGCGAAAATCCGATCCACCAATATTTTGATAAAAAGGACGAACACTAAAACCAGAAAACCTTCTTTTAAATTCATTATATTTTTCATTTGCAAGGGCAACAAAAGGAAGAGCATAAATTGCTTTTGCATGAGGATCTGCTTCTAATAATTGAGCAATTGCAACATCAGATGCAACTGTTTTACCACCGGATGTTGGAACAGATATCATAGCAGACATTCCATTCATCCATTCTTGTCTTGAAAATAAATCAGTCTGCCATTGTCGAAATTTGGTAATTTTTGGAGGAGGAATACCATTTAAATAAGAATACTGAAGAAAATTTGGGATATTGAGGTCATCCATTGTAAGTTCTTCCTGTGATTTAAGTTTAATTTTTTGAGGACCAGTATCATTAATATTTGGGGGTGATGATTTATCTTTACCAAGAATTAGGGAGAAACCAATACTATCTTTTTCATTATAAATTGATGGATCGCTACTTAAATCATACTTTATCATTAATTATAAACGTCCAGGTGACTTAATTTGATGTAAAGTAGCGAAAAATAGAAACCGTTTAAATATGCGCGCAGTCATAGATTATTGCACAGCATTTTTATTGATATCTTCTTCTGCAAGTAAATAAATAATTTGAGAATTTTTATTTTTAGTTGCACATGTTAGTGCTGTTTTCTGTATTTTAAATGATTACCTAATATTGTTATTTAATATTCTGAAAATAAAATAAACCACATTTTATCTTCTGCATTTTATCAATCCCTTTTTGCTCTAGAAGTAATATTGCTATATTTGTATGACCTCTATCACATGTATAAATTAATGCTGTTTTAATTTATTTTTATTAAAATCAAATATTACTTTGAAACACTAAAAAACTGAAATAAGCGCGTAATATGTAAAATATATATCTTTAGCATTGATATCAATTCCTTCTTATTCAATAAGTAATTCAACTATTTCTATATTACCTTGCCTAGATGCAAAAATAAGTGCTATTTTAAATAATTTAAATAATTTCCAAATATTATTTTGAAATGTCAAATTATTAAAATAAATATTATCTTTTGCATTAATATCAATTCCTTCTTGTTCAAGAAGTAATTTAACTATTTCTGTGTGACCATTTTCAGATGCTTTCATAAATGCTGTTTCAAATATTTTGAACAATTAGTGTATTGTTAATATGTGAATTTGCAAATTCAATGTCCTTTACCAAATAATTCGCCGTTATAGAGAGCAACAAATTGGTGAACTTCAAAATATGCATTCGCAAAGTCAATTTTATGATAGTCATCCGGGAATGAGTACATTCGAGAACCCATATGCTATACCACAAAACAACGTGAACCAAGGTAATCCTTATGTTCGAATGACTCCACCTTCGGGAAACACATTTTACTTTTAAACAGCACTTTACGTAAAAGCGCAATATTTTAAATATATTTAAGATATTGTTGAAAATGTTGAGTTAATTTGATAATTAAATTTTTCAAATCAATTTATCTCTTCAGGATGTAAAAAAATAGGTTGATAACAAACAAAATTTATTTTAGGCAAACAAAATAAAACAAGGACCCGTTTTGGTTAGACGAATTTGATCAGCACCACTTGATATAGGGCTCATATTTAACGCTTGCAGATCATTAGTTGGTTCAATTTGAGATAATATATCAAAAATCATTGATTCTCTTTCGAATCCAGGCTGAAGGCTTAGCCAATTAAAAAATGTTAATTGATTTCCAGGAGGCAAAGTAAGAGAGCTTACTCTATTATACACTCTAACCATATTGAACCGACTTCCTTCAAAATATCTTTTTACGTAATAATCTAATTTTCCGTATTTATGTGAAAAAAAAATAAAATCATCAAATGTCATTCCCATAACAATGTCCAAGCATGATCCGATGCCAATGACTTCTGATGGTAATATTCCTTTAAAATTATAATTTGAAATAATTTTAAAATGGATTTTCCAATTTGGGCAATTTTTTTGCTCGCATTGATCCTCACAATATAGAAATGGATAGCAGTGTTTGATTTGAATGGATTCGATTAGATCGCCCATTCCCAGTTTTGGCAGAAGCTTCTGGATAAATAGTTCGGATTTCTGAACGGTTATTAAAGTAAATTCCATTTTCGGGGCACCCCAAGCGATCAGAACCCAAAAACAATTTTCCTAAAATCATAAAAAATTATTTTAATTTATTTCAATTTCAAAAATGAAATCAGCATTAATCATGTTTTGAAGTATGTTTTATTAAAGAGAATTTTACGAATATAAATTTTTTAACAAATTTGTATCTTCGATCACTGCATTATCCTAATTTAGGAATTTATGCAATACATTTCACTACAAAAGAAAAATTATTCGATAAATTTTTATTATAAACCTGTTTTTCTTTCTATTTCATTCTGTATCATTTTCATCAGTTCGCTCAACATTTCGTCCACGCCATCGAACTGGCCGACTACAATTGCGTTTGCCTCATTTTCACATTTCAAAACATTTTTCTCTTCGATTTCGTACACATTTATAGTCTCATTAGTATTTCCCCATTTCCCTGTGACCGCTTCGACCAACTCATTTTTAGAGAATTTCGAAGCGAACTCGAAGAATTTCTTAAACATATCTCTCACATTCTCAGATTTAACATTAATATAATTAATCACATTGTCATCGATATCATTACAAACACAAATGTTCTCGCGAAATTGTAAAACATTCATTTCAAAACTATTTTCATTCACTCCGGAGACAGCACAAAAGATTTTTCGGAGATTTGATTTCGAATTTAAATAACATATTTTCTGACATAATCCAAAATCAAGTTCAATTTTTTGCGGATTACCAAATATTAATCCATAAATTGCAGCTTTTTCATGTTTCTTCATATTATTAATATTTTGTATTAAATCATCAAAATTATAATCATTATATTTAGGATACAAACTCCTAAATTGTATAAGCCGATCTTCAAAACTTAATAATTTATAGTTATTATTTAACAAATGAATATTACTGAAAATTGTTCTGTTTGAATTTTGCGATAACCGCCGAAGTAAACTATTGTAAAACAACAAAACTTTGTATTCAAAAATTGAGGAAAGCGGATTACTTTTGTATGTATCTATTGAAATTTGATCGGGCTCAAAACTGCACAGTAATTCAATTGAGTACAACGGTTTCCATTCAAATACTTGCTTCTTAATTTGATTTGAAATTTTTTCTTCGTTAGCGATAAAAGTACGATAAGAAAATTGAGCTCTTTTAACGTCATAATTATTTGAATTTGGCTTTACGTATATTGAATACGGAGGAAGTATCACAAATGAATTCAATTTTATTTTACAAATTAATTTGCAAAAAGTTGGATCGTTTGATATATCAAATTCATAATTTTCTGTAGTTGTTGTGTCATTAATCGACAAAAATATAAATTCATTTTCATTTTGAGGTGAATTTTGGAAGTTAACAATTTTTTGATTAATTGGAACAATATAAGAAACAAAAGAAGTTGCTTCAAGGTAATTAATAAGATAATTTTTTAATGGGAAATTATTTAATGAAGAATTCAAATAGAAATAAATTTCATCATTATCATAATTAATATTTTGATGATAAATATTGGGATAATTTTTAATAAACCATTCATTATTTTGATCGTTTCCGTTATTAACGTTCTTCGGTAATAAACCGTTTATCAAATTTTTGAGTGAATTGAAATTTGAATTTTCGACAATTTTCTTAATAATTTCTAATTTTTCATAAAATATCTTTGAATCATTACATATATATAACAAGATAGTAATTGTTGATTTAATATTTTCCAAATATAATTCATTTGTTTTTATATGATTTATTAAATGATTAATAAAATCGATAAAAACATTTTCATCATTTCGAATATATAATAAAATTTCTTTAATGAAATTATAAATTTGTAATTTCTTTGTGTTTATATCCTTTAAGTTAATTATTTCTTCATTTATATTTAATTTATTCATTAAACATAACAAATATTTACAAAAGTTATTTAAGTTCTCGACAAAAATTTTTGGATTCTTTGTATAATATGTTAAAATTTTCTCTTTAAAATAAGAAGAAAGTTGTAACTCTGTAATTTCGATATATTTATTTCGATATAATTTCGATATAACATTTGGCATGAATTCAATTCCTTCTTTAATTAATTCGACATTTTTATATTTATTTAAATTATCGATTTCCAAAATTTCATTAATTTTAATATTATAATTTCCAAATGTTTTGGAAGTAATTTCTAAATAGAAATATATCATTTCACATTCGGAATTAATTTTTATTATGTTTTCATTATTTATATTTATAACTTTTAGTTTAGAATTAATGTTTAAGATAAATTCATTTGATATTTCAAATTTAATCGATTTATAACAACAATTTTTAGTTAATTGATTAACAATTAAATATAATTTCCCACATTGTAATTTAATGTTTAATAATAAATCATTATAAGGATGAATTGGAGTTGAATATGTTTCAATGTTTTCCATAAATGATATTATTTCTCCATTGATATCATTCGTTTTAATACTTCCATTTGAATTTGGTACTTTATAATTAAATGAAAATGTTGGAATTTTGATAAATGATATTAAATATGAATTAGTGAAACGTTTTAATATATTAAAAAACTCAAAATTAGTATAATATAATTCATTAATATTAATAATATTTGAATTATTATTTATAAAATTCGTTCGAAATGTTTCATCTTTAATAAATTCATATAAACTTGAATATTTAAATGATGAATTATTTGAGTTATTAAATATATTATAAATTTCAGTATAATATTTCTTTAAATATTTCGCTTCGAATTTGTTCTTTTGGATAATTTTAATGTTAGAAATGTTTTGTATATTAAATGTTTCTTTATTATTATATAATTTAAATTGCGTTGAAGTAATTTCTTTGATTTTACCTTTAACATTAAATCCATTATATAAAAATTTAATGTTTATAAATGGACGGAATACATCAATATGATTATTAGTTATAGCATAAAATGTCATAATGAATTCATTTGTTGGATTATTTAATAACTTTTCGAAATATTCCAAAAATTTCAAATTTTGTTCAATGATTTTATTCTTAAGGAAATTAATTAATAAAAATATACATTGATAATGTATAATATTATTATCTTTTTGTAAGAAATAATTTGTTTTTCGATTTAAATAATTTCCGATTAAATTAATTATAAATGTATAAATTTCTTCATTAAATTCTTCTAAATTTAATACTTTTAATAAATAATATATAACATTATAATCACCAGTTCTAATACAAGAAATATAAAAATTATTTTCAATTTTAACTATTTTAGTAGCAGAAGATATATAAATTTTTAAGATTTTTTTGATTAATTTTTCACGTAATTTATGACCAAATATTTCAAATGAATCGAATTTGATTTCCATTTTGTTTTTATATTTTATTTTTCTTGATATTAAAAACAAATTCTTATAACAAAGTTTTAATTGTTGTAAGTTTAATCCTTTAATTTGTTGTTTAAATCCTGGGTTTTCTATATAAAATATTTCAGGTATAAAACTTTTTAATGGAAATGTTCGAACTAATTTTTGATAATAAATTGTTGGAAGTAATATAAAATATTTTATATTATTCTTAAACTTTTTATATAATAATGATAATATAATTTTTGTTGAATTTTTCATGTTATTATCACATAACATATCAATTAATTTTATTGTAATACATTTATTAGGATCTGTAATTAAATTAAATTTGATTTCATTCATTAAATATTTATATACATTGATAAATAATTGTGGTTTAATTTCATTGACTTTTTTACATTTTTTAATTAATTTCTCTTTTGTAATTTTATTAGAACGATAATAATTAAATAAATTATTCATTAATTCATTAATGTTTAAATCATTTATATAATGATTTTGTATAGTTTCAATTATAATATCTTTTAATTCTTTATCAATTCCAATATCTTTAATATTTATTTCATTAATGTTCATATTTAAAATATAATTCATATTATTAAAATGATAAAAATTATTATCATTTTTCATTAAATGAAATGCTAATAAAAATGATAAATATATTGACTTTGTTAAAAGTATAATTTCATTATTCGAATTATTATTTTTCTTATTATTATTCACATCGAAATTCCCAACATTATAAAAATATGATATTAATTCATATGAATATTTCGTCTTTTTATAATAATGTCGTAATAAATGTACAATCTCTGAAAACGTTTTATATGAAACTGATGAAATAAATCGTTGATAACTCCAATTATCATTTTCATATTGCTTAAAATCAGATTCAAATTGACGGTATAAATAGTCCATAAAGATAATGAATACATTTGAATTAAGTCCTTCTTCACTATTAATATATTGGAAAATTATTTCACGTAATAATGTTAATGCTTCATCATCATGTTCAAATGATGTCTTTAATGCTATAGAACATAAATTATTAATCGATTTCTCAGTTAAAACTTTAACTAAACATCGTGACTTAGGTAAAAACTTGAAAATCATGTTTTCCATGTTTTCTTTCTTTTCATCTTTTTTCATCTTCTCGGAATTCCGTTTCTCTTCTTCATATAGACATGATAATGCAAAGATCTTCTCGAGAATTATTGATGTGAGTTCTTTATCGCCACTACAAAACGCATCTAATGATGATAATATAGTATATGATATTTCATTGATATAAAAACTATAACGTTCATCAGAGAAATAAAGATTAAACTTCTCTAAGAGATCTTGAAGACCATATTTGCCTTGGAAATTATGATTTGAGATGTCAAGACTTTTTAGATAATTATCTAAAAATATGATGATTGCTTGAGATGTGTTCCGATTGTCTCTTTCGATAAACCCGCATAGTATTTTGATCGAATCTTTGTCTAATGGCGTCCATTGATCAGAATGAGTTAATGGTAATTTGGATTCTGAGCCGATGAAACGTGAGGCTAAAACAGCTAATGCTTTACTATAGACATTAACTACGTCATCATAGGTACTTAGTGATGGTTTATCAAAATCTTCTTCTGGAGTTGAAAATCCAACCATCCAAGGTGGTAAAGTAAATAATGAATCCATCATTACAAACTGTTGGTCATAAATTAGGCAATGTGATGGAATAGTCTTATCAAAAAACCATGATTTTAAATTTGGAGCATTTGATAAAACTACATCATGTTGATGAACACCAGTACTAACTAAAAAGATTCTACATATTGTAATATTCTCGGATGTTAATATAAAACTTATATAAGTCCCATTTGTTGCTATTAGAGCCTTGTTCTTAAACCGTTGAGGAAGTAGTTCGGTAAACGGTCGTTGTAGTTTGTTTTTGCCAGGCTTCAAATAAACGTTCTTCACAAACAAGATGCAATCAAGCTCAAGTTTGAATACCTTAAGTTTTGGACTATCGCTAAATAAAACAGAATAAAAAAAACGACCATCATCAACTACAGGAGGTGTAAACTTATCGGCCATATTCATAATATGACCTGCATGTGATATTGGTGTGGAATATGCAAAATTAGATGAATGATCAATTAAAAGTGCAGGAACAGAATCAGAACAAAGAATAAGAGAACCATTTTGGATGGTTAACGAATATGGTTCATCAGGAAAATTAGGTTCTGGTGGAAGAGTTATTTGTCTAATTTCATTAATTTCACGTTGTTGAAGTGGTATGGCATAAATGGTTGGACCTCTACAGCCAATGTAAACCGTTGTTTCGGTAGTAACAATTGCTGTTGTTGAAACTGGAATAATATTATCAATTTTAATTTTTTGTGATTTGGTGGGTGAGTAAACTTCAACATCTGTAAGGGGTATAGAAACCCTTGGAACCACCTCAAAGTTAGGATAAAATAAAGGTGGAAGTTCGGAATTAAGTAATAGCTTAATAGCTTGTAAAGAAAGCTGCTTTTCTTCTCTTGTAAGTTTAGCGCTCCGAGGAGGTGGGTCACTTAATAACTTCAATATCCATGAAAGTGTCATGATATATGTGCAAAAACATAATTTCAATCCATATTGATTATTTGAGAAAACAGTTTGTGTTTGTGCTGAAACAAGATACATTGGGATCATTACAGGTGTAATATTTTGAAGTTTCAAAAAAAATCGTTTTAATTCATCTTTTGAATTTAATGTTTGTATTCTATACGTATTACCTCCCGTCTTACTTAAATTGAGGTTGTCTTGTTCAGAGTTTGTATTTGATGACTTTTCTTTTTGATTATGTTGTAACAAAGAATTAGATGCTTGAAGATTCGATTCGTTATCAAATTTTACAAGAATTTCATAAGCTTTTTTAATGTCGTCGTCGCTTGCTAGTTTTGGAATATTTTCCAATATGAAATCCTCATTTTCTTCGGTCATTTCTTGGTATCAAAGAAAACTGCCAAAACCGTAGATCAATATTCATTTCCATTGACTTTTGCATATAAACGGTTTTTAATATTTCAATAATTTATCCAAAAGTAGGATTATTTAATTCTGATATCTTTTTAAATGCCTTCAAATTCACATTGTAAATGTATAATTCAACAATTAGAATATGTAATATATAAACTGATTTATACGTTGACAAATACTTTCGCTTCGATGATTATACCGATAAAAGATTAACATAAGCATTAACATATTATACATCTGTTCAGTATTGATAATTAAATGATTCATAAATGAAACATTATTTTTTATAATATGATTTATAGATCAAGAAATATTTTTTCTTTAAATGCGAAAATAATTAATATAAGAAATCATTTATTAACATGCATTTATTAAATGACGAAAAAAAATCAATGAATATCTATATGAAGAAATTAATCATGTTTATAAGAAGTTAATTCTGATGTAGAACAACATCGAATTATTTAAAAATTTTACATCATGATGTTCAAATTTGAATTTCATGAAATTCAATATTTTCTTTTGAATTGTTAACAAATTTTTGCGCATAAAAAATAAAGTACGCAAATTTACAAAAATGACATTTAGATATATTTACAAATGACAGAACTGAAGGGATCGAGAACAGAGAAGAACTTAGCAATTTCATACGCTGGAGAATCAATGGCAAGAAATAGGTATACCTTTTTTGCGAGTATTGCAAAAAAACAAGGTTATGAACATATTGCAGCAATTTTCATTGAAACAGCTGAAAATGAAAAAGAGCATGCAAAGCGTTTCTTAAAGTTTCTCAAAGGAACAGGTGCACCAATTCATGTTCAATGTGAAATTCCAGGATCATTTTTTGGATCAACTCTTGAAAACTTGAAACAAGCTGCAGATGGAGAAAAAGAAGAGCACATGCAAGGGTATCCTCATATGGCTGCAATTGCAGAGCAAGAAGGTTTTCATGAAATTGCCGATCTTTTTAGAAAAATTGCAGCTGTTGAACGCGAACACGAAAAAAGGTTTAGAATTCTCATACAACAGTTTGAGGAGGGAACTGTTTTCAGAAGAGATCGTGAGGTTGAGTGGAAATGTAGAAATTGTGGATACATATTTAGAGGATTTGAAGCACCAGAAGAATGCCCTGCTTGCGGGCACAAGCAAGGGTTTTTCGAGGTGAGGGAAGTTCTCGAGTAAACAATCAATGAATTGGGCTTGTCTTTTGATAAGACAAGGAAATAATAAAAACAATAAAAGGAATAAAAGGAAAGTATTATTTAGATAATATTATGTTTTAGTGCTCAACTATTGAGACAGCCAAAAATAATTTAAACGTTCATTTCTTGTCGGTTTAGTTGTGAAGAAAGACTTTTTAGCCCATAATTCATCTCTCGGTAAAGCAAAAATAGTCAAACAAAAAAAAATGTTACAAAATTGTATTTGCTATAAATATATTCAAAGAAATTCTTGTAAGAAAATATCAATGAGATCTAAACGCATATTCAATGATTCCCAACATAATCGAAACTTTATGATGTCTCACAAGAATGTTCATTACGTATTCTAAAAAAATGAAATTAATTTCAAATGTATGCAATTTAATCTTAATGGCGAGATAAAAAGAAAAATACTTTTATACAAAAGTACCACATGATAAGCAAAACAAAAAGCTTGTTTATTTCTAAATCACATCGTCCTGTTGTTAAGGTTAAACAAAATAATCGTTAATATCTTTTTCATTTCCAGGCAGTTGTGACATTGTAACTGCATCTCCGACTTTTGTGAACCATTAAATCCAATTTCAAAGCATTGTGCTTTGTTGTTCTCAATTGATTTTGCATATAAAATTTTACTATATGGGAACACGGTTACATCAGTTGGAGATTTTCCGGTACTGAAAGATACACCACCTGGTGAAGCAGAACAGTCAATACTTTTTGTACGAAGTCCACCTTTATTTTTGAAAGATGCTTCGTATGAGATGAAAGATATTCCTTCCTTGACAAGGCTAGCCCAACTCTCCTTTCCCTTTTGAAGCGAATCATAAAAATCAATAATATCAAAATGGTTATTTGTTGTGAATTTATATTCCATTCCACCTGAATATGAATTCATTTTGATAAGAATACAAGTACCTGTGTTTTCATTTATAGGCATTGGTTTAATTTCAGCAAAGCCTAGATGAATAATTAATAATGGATCTTCTGTTGATTTTTGTGAGATTTCAAGCCAGTAGTCTTTCACCACAGCCCATCTTAAAGTTTGTTTTGTCTTTTTTGATTCACCACTCATATATAGATACCAACCCAACATTGTTGTGGTTTCCATCTCTCAATTGAGTTGTCAAAAAAAAAAAATTGCACTTTTTGAGTAGCGCATCGTGTTAAACAGTTATCAAAAGTGTGGGAAACGTCTAAAATCACATAAAATTCAGATTGATCGGTTTCGTCGTTTTTTGGCTATGTGTTGCAATCTGAAGTTTGCAAGTTTTTTTTTTGGTGTTCATCGTTTCTTGTACTAGGAACACCATATAAGAAAAACTTACACTGGAGCTTCAAATCTATAATGAAGATTCATTGATAATATTTGTTATTTATTAAAATTGATAACCTTATCAAAAGTTTATAAGGTTGACTGTGTTGAAAGAATTGTGTATCCAAATGTCTTCCTGTTGCTCCTATTTTTACGTACAAAGTAAACAATAACTCCCGCTATAACCAATATTGCAACAATTAAAATAAATATTCCAAAACCTGATCCCTTCGAAGGTGGATCATTAAATTTTATGAACCCTTTGAAAGGCATTGATGGTTGTCTGATTTCATTTCCACCTCTTGTTTGAGATGATCCTCTAAGCGAAACATAGTTAGAATCACCAGGATTAGTTATGGAAAGAAGAAGTTTACCTGTTTCCGATGTTTTAGACTCGGCGCTACCTGTGATTGTTTTTGATCCAACTGATAATGAATTTCCATCTTGAAGTTCTACGTTATAGTAGATTGAAAATCTACTTGGTATTGCAAACATTATGAGTGTGTCTTGCTTTTTGTTAAGTTGGTATTCTTTTGGTGAATCCTTTGAAAAAGTTATTGATTCACCTGGAATATTTGTAACCCAACATCGATTGACAATATCTGTTGGAACGCATACTGCCCAAAATGATAAAGATGTTACATCGTCGCCATGAAATTCAATTTGAGCAAAATTCTTTATGAAAATATAAGGAAGCTTGTCAGTTATAGTCCAGGTAGTTGATGGTTCATCTCCCATATTATTCATTTGTGATATAGTTATCTTCATTCCGACGTAAGTTCTGAAAACAACTAATAGATTGGGAGATTCCGATTGAATAACGAGAGGGTCTTGCGGGTCAAACCCTTCTGTGTAGAGTTTCGGAGATAAATCAACATTTAGTATTTGTGAGTAGCAAAGTACAGACAAAAGCAAAAACATTTCTGGTTAAGTCGGTTTTGCCATTTGAAACGCGTCAAATTATTCTATCGTTGTATATAGAACATTGTAACTTTGTATTACCCAAAAAACAAAAATAATTTTCTATGTTATATGTAACATTTCTTTTATTAAAAGTTTTTTTCATCAAGAAGTAATGTTCGGACCTACAAGCATATGCTTTTGTTCTTCTTTGCGTTTCTTCTTGTAATAGTACTATTCTCTACCTTATCTGAAGATGTGAGAACAATTATGTTAACATCTATTAACTGTCAAGCTGTTACTAAATTTCAGATATGTTAATTGTAATAACATTATCAATAAGATTTTTTTGCTTAAATTTTTAAAGAAAAAGAAAATTTCATTAAAAAAACATTCTAATTTTTAATATTATCCATCAAAAAACAGTTTGCAGGCATCCCGTTCATTATGGGGTACACCGTTTACATATTCAAGTATGGTGGCCGCCGATGGCCGGGCACTTTATGGAAGCTGATGAAAAGGGGTTCGAATTTACGGCATCTTTTCTTCCAAAATCTCCAAAGTTACAAAAAGCAATTCGTTTCCCCATCAAGGCAGCTCTCCACCCATTTAATTCAGAAGTAAAACCATTAAATCAAAAATTAGATCTTTGTCCAAGATGTAGATCTTTTTTGTTTAGAGATATAGAAAGACCTAGGATCTGCCCTTTTTGCGAACTTACGATTAATGATTCAAATCAACCAACAAATTCAATATATACTATATCTGAATGGAATGCTTCAGAACCAGATCCTCCTAAAAAAATAATTTTAATTGATGCTTCTCCTGTTTCAGTTGCATGTGGTTTTTATGAGGCGGTTATAAATAATTTATCAAAATCAATTCCTCATGATTTTACCAATTTCGTTATCGGTTCATATTCACAAGATATTGCTATCTTGGATAACAAAGGAAATGTTTTAATATTCCCAACATTTGATGAAATTGAATTTCCACCAGCTGCATTTCATTCCCATGTTCCAAGTGATTTTTCACCACTCCTATCTTTCAAACATCAAAAAACATCAGACCACTTAAGTATGCTTAATTTTGCTCAAAATATTGTTGGGATTCATGGGAAGATTATTCTTCTTTTATCATCATTTCCCAATGGGCATAATCCAATTTCAACAACCCTTGAACTTACTAAAGTTGAAACCACTAATCTCACTCCAGAGTGGTTGAATCTTCAAGACTCATTAGCAGACAAATTTATTCAACTTGACATTCTTGCTCACCCACCTTTTGGTGGATCCATAGACACCATTCTCTTCCACAATCTTGTTAAACCATTAAATGGGAACTTCACTTACATCGAAAGTGCCACAAATATTTTAAACGTACTGCGCAACTTTTTCAATACGTTTGTTGTAGCGGTTAAATTCATCTGCCCCAACTTTATACAAATTGATGGTGGCGAGTCACATGGGTATGTATCCAAGAAAACATTTACCGCTAATTCACAGCGCCTAAATGTTATCTCAATGGAGATTGTAAGTGAGACAAAGCTTCAAGTTGCTCCATTTCAAGCGATTGTTAGTTATCGTAACTTTAATGGTGTTGTTTCAATCCGAGTTTTTACCAAAGTTGTATGCCTTTCAGATGATGTACATGTCCTAACTCAATCAATGAATCAAAATGTAATTATGAGATCAATTGCATATGATCTTTTAGATTGTTATATGACCAAAAACTTAACAATTGTTGACATCAAAGAAAGAGCAGTTACAGCTCTTGCTTCAATGTTTAAAGGATACAAAGAAAAAGGAAAGAAAAAACATTTATTAATTCCAAAATCACTTCAAAAATTACCAATGCTATGTTTAGGCATATTGAAATCGTCTATCTTTTGTTATGGAGTACAAATGTATGAAAGAATTGGATTAATTAGCAAAATGGAAAAAATGTCAGTTGATGAAATAACTGAAATTTGCATTCCGCAGTTATATGAAGTGACCGATTATGTATTGAAAAAATCGGAGTGCCCCAAAAAGTGCCAACTTTCAAAACAAGTACTAAAATCAACAGATATCTTCTTAATGTATGATGGCTTTATAACTTGGGTATGGGTTGGGAAAAATATAGAACAAAATTTATGTCAAAAGTTATTTGATTGTGACGAATCTTTTTTAATTGAAGAATTAAACAAATTAGAAAATGAAGAATCAAAAAGACTCTTCGAATTGATAAAAGGTACAATAAATTTATGCGTAGAAGATAGGTTTGGGCATAGTTCGTTCTTGAATCATTTGATTGAAGATGAAACCGTCGACCAACCGTCGTATCGGCGATTTCTCATTGACATCGGATCGAAACTAAATTTATAGATATATTGTTTGAATAAATACGTATACTAAATCAATGTGTTATTAATTTTTAATGAAAATTTTCAACATTTTTATTCATTTTAATATCATACAAATTTAGAGATTTTTCTCTTTTCTTAATGTATTCCATGAAATCATCAGAAATTAATCACTTTAAACTTCGTATTACCTTCTTCCATGAGAAAAACATTTTCTTTTTATTCACTTCATTATAATATTTTTATAGTTATTATATTTGATACCAAATAGTTATGATGACATCCATTTTAGCGATCATGGCCAACGATCACTTAGCAAACAAAATCTCGTAACGTGCTCAATCTTTTGAATTAATTTTGATCGGCATTTAAAATGGGAATGATTTTAATAGAGGTACCGCGGCAGAAAACGGTTATTGACATTTTGGCCTCATGGCTAGTTAACATGATAAATTATATAAGCTTTATTTGATAAAAACATGCTTTTTCCCGAAATTCGTCCTGACAATTTTGTGATATTTTTATTTTAATACTTGATACGATAAAATAGAAAATTGAACGCATTTTTCGGTTATAAAATTAGAAGCTCTAGTAATGTCAAATTACTAAGGAAGCTCTAATTATCAAAAAAACAAGTAAAATATTAAAAATACTATGTTTTTTACTATTGACTAAATGCTATTAATTTGTATAATATTTGATTACCAGATAAAATTTCAGGAATATTAAAAGTTTTACTGGGATCTTTTAATATTATTTGTGATATAATGCTTATAATCCATATTAATCCAAATTTTAATTCATTATTGTTTTTGAATTCATCAAAACTATGAACCTTTGCAAGAATTTCGAGACTGTTGGCAATTTGCCATAATGATACTTGTGAATCATCAGTTATTTCTTCAATACTATGATGGCTAATTGATGTTCCAGCAATATTCATTCTTGTTTTGATTGAAGTATTTAAATCATTCATGAATGTTACTGATATCGAACTTTTTGCAATATGAGATTTTATTCTGTTATAATCATCATTTCCACACACCCTACTAACATTTCCAAAAAAGTAGTCTAATGGATGTGATGAATGCCTTTCTGTTGCAAAATGATCTAAGCCTTGTTCAAGTAACCAACGAAAAGAAACTAAGGTATTTAATAATTTCATCGAATAATATAGGGTGGCCGATAAGTAACCGGAATTTTGATGTGTGTTGAATTTCGAAAAAAGTATATAAATAAAAAATTATTGTTTATTGAATGTAGTTTCCATTATTATTAGCGATACAGGCTTCAAGTCGACGTATCCATTCAAAAAACGAAGATTTATAAAAATCTTCACTTTTCGAGGCGAAAAATTCTTTAATGGCTTCTGTTAGATCATCTTCTGTTTCAAATTCATTTCCAGCATAAGAATTCTTCATAGTTCCGAACAGGTTAAAATCGCATATAGCTAGATCGGGTGAATATGAAGGATGAGACAGAATAATGAGGCCCGAATGTCTGAGATACTCTATAACGGTCTTCGCCGAATGACAGGGTGCATTATCGTAGTGCGCCTAGAGCTTGTGTTTCATATTTCTTGATTTCTTCATAAGTTCAGAACCTTCGATATTCATTAAAATGTTATTTATAAAATAATTGGCGTCAATTTTAACGTGTGTTGGTTTGACGTCAATTAATTGTACCCCCTTTCCATTGACAAAAATTGTAAACATCGTCTTTTTTGAAAAATGGGTTTCTTCGACCCTTTCTTCTAGATTATCTACATCGACTACCCACTTACTTTTATATTGGTAGCGATAAATGAACCATGATTCATCCCCTGTTAATAAGAATTCGAAGACTGTTGCTTCTTCTTGTTTAATAATTGGGATAAGAATCTTCGCCAATTTTACTCTGCAACTTTTTTGTTCGGGGGTTAAAAAGTGCGGAACCCATCGAAGATTCATACATTTATATCCCAATGTTTGAGTAAGATGCCTTAATATTGTATCATGTGTTACATGTAACTCAAGTGCAATCTTACGAGATGAATAGAATGGCTCCTTTTTGAGATGATCCTGGATTGAGACGATTAATTGTTCGTCTATCGGTCTTCCTTCCTTAGGCAGATTATTTAAATCTTTTCTGCCCATCTTTATTTCTTTAACCCAAAAATACACTTGGGTTTTTGAGAGGGCTTCGTCCCCATATACATCTTTGAGTTCCTTGACTATATCAAGAATCCTCATGTTTTTGCGTAGAAGATACATGATGACGTACCTTTGTTCCATCTGCTTAACGTACAATTTTTAACGTACAGTGGCCGTTTTTAGATTTTTCTCTATGATCTAAAGGAATTAAATTCTCAAACTCATAACAATAAAAATAATTTATACAAGCTATTTATATATATATTTATTTTGTTGATAAGTATTATGTGGGGGGAAATTCCGGTTACTTATCGGCCACCCTATATTTCTATAAATATAAAAACACCTAAACATAAAATGCTCCACTGTATTGTTCATACATTAATAATTGACAAAAATTTTGACGAGTAAATACCCAAGTGGATATGCATCTTTCATTTCACTTATAGGAGAAGAATCTGTTAAAACTTTTCCCAAATTTAAATATTTTTCAAATTCATTTAAAGAAACAGTATCGACAGTATTATTTGGATCCATCGCAACAAAACGTTTTCATAATCTCGCTCTTGCGGTTTTGACTGCATGAAGCATATTAAGAACCCAAAAATCTTTTTTATGATTAGAAATTGCATCCAATATTTCACTTATTGATTCAATTATTCCAAATCTTATAAGTTATTAAATGATATGAATTATATTTCAGTTCTCAATCAGCAATAAAAAATTTTATTTGGATTCCATTATTTTCACATTGAAAAATTATGTATTGTAGTGTTTTTATGATTTCATCGATAGGATGCCCATCTTTCGAAAAACATATATGTAAAACCTTAGTTTTATAATGTTTTTTGTAGGGATTTAACATTATTGCAAAGAAATTTGTATTGATTTTGAATCATATTCTTCTTTTATTGGAATCTCCTCGTTGTTTTTTATACACTCTTCATATAATGCTTCAAAATTTTTGAAAATTTCTTGGATATTTTTGCCATTTTCTTTGATATCTGGTGTCAAGATCATTGAATGAAAAAGCTTTACAGCAGCAGCATCATTACTTATACTTGAAATAATAAGTGGAATTTTTTTTATTCCATTTTGATAAAAAAAATTCATTTATTTTATTATCAATTTTATTCTTATCAACAAGATCATTAATTTCATTCTCAAGCATACCTTTAAAATGTTCTCTTAATGATGTTTGAGACGGAAGAGGAACAACTTGTCTCATGTGATTATAAGCATCTGGCGATAAGGAATTTAAAATATATGCAAATTTATATATGTCAATGTCATAACTTTAGAAATTTATTTATATAGATTTGAATGACAGATGGAGAGAAAATGTTGAAAAAATTCAAAATTTTTAACATTTGGTTTCGATGGAATAGGTTTTTTAAATTGGTTCAAGTTGTTTTGTATCTTTTCTATATATGCACATAATAATTCATATTTGGACTTTAATAAGTTATTTTTTTGTACAAGATATAATAATTGCTTTTTTAAAATTGTATTTTTATGTCTTTCAATTCCTATAATTTGTTCCAGTTTTGATATTTCTCTTTAGTGTTGCGCCTTTAATGATCCAATAAATAAATTAAAGTTGTTTTTTTTCTCCGAATTCAAAAAAAGATGGCGCAAAAAACCGTTTTAAAGGCAAATTAATACAAACAGACACTGTGAAAAAAATGCTTGAATTCGTATCTAAAGAAATCAAAATTTTGGAAAATTGTCAGGATCATTTTTCGCGAAACCAAAATAAATCAAAATAATTGCTATTTTGGTCTATGATGTTAGATTCTTGAATTCTGCAGTCAATTTTTACGGCAGAAATACATGATGCAATATGTATGTCAAAAAAATAATTTTGATAAATTATCTCAATCACTAATTAATTTTTTCCATTTTACTTAGCACAGTGATAGAGTCCAATTATAGAATGATTTATTTCATTAAAAAAAATTCACTTTTAATGAGATTTCAAAAAATTGATCAAAATCATTATTTCTTTAAAATTTCATCAAAATTTGAATTTATGGTATACATATATATTATCATTATTTTATTTAAGATAAGTTTATTTTATAATTTATATCTTGAGATATTTATATTTTAAACATACATGGTCCAACCCACCAAAGGACTTGGAAAGTAAAAAAGAACATGCAATATCTCACCTAGTACCTCAGTATGTTAGATAGTTATGTTGATATCATAGATGACAACGTTGGTTTGGAAGATAATAAATCGCAATTTGTCTATTTTTTTTTATTTATTCTTCAACTTCCAATTCATATTCTAATTCTGTTTATAAAGAGCATTATTCCTGTTATCGTGTCTTTGTTACTCAAACAAGTGAAAACATGCTTGATTTTCCCGATTCATAATTTAAACGGTCGTTTATTATTCGTTTCTGGTAGGTGTGGTTGTCTCAAAAAACAAATTTTCTTCCAACCTTACTGATTATTGTTCTTTGGTATCCTCATCTCCATAGTCTGCATCATTTATAGGCTCATGTTTGCAAAATGAAATGAGTCTGGCTAAGATTGTACAATTGCTGATTAGACTTCCTTGATAGGTTACTTCCAACCTAACACCTGCCGCCTTCCACTGAGCATGAATTCTATTCAACCACATTACAAACTCTGCCAGGTCAGGGCATAACTCAATAGCAGTTTCAAATAATATATCTTCACTTCCAGCTTGTCTCTCCATGACGACATTGACAGCCTCAAACACTTGTTCCATAGTTAGTACTTGGGGTGGCTCCTCAAATACATTGCCCTGCTCTTCAGTAAGTTTCACTCCACCTACATTCATCCTGGTTCTTATGTTGATCTTTCGAGCTATCACAGTTGTCAAATCATCCATTAAGGTGAGACGTGAAAATGCACTCATAATCTTTTCCCAGCTGTGTTTGTTATGACACATAATACGTATTAAACCAAACTGACATTCAACATTATGTGTTCCAAATCTTTCCAGACACAGATCATCAGACCTTGCTCTTAACTCTCTCAAAACACCAATCAATGTGTTCATAATTCGAATGCATTGATTGAGTGAACAACAATATTGCGTACCATGATTACGTTTCACTTGTTGTACATTTGGTGTTAGCCTGTCTAAGTTTTTTGCATGATATGCAAAAATATCAAGTGAAGAACAAAGATAATCCAGTCGTGTTTGAGGTGACAGCGATGAATTACGAATAGCATGTGACCATAGAGCATACGGAAGTATGTAAAACGCCATGTTAATGTGACTAGAATGTAACAATTGGAAGAAGTTTTCCATAGTAAAGATCTTCAAACAATAATGATCCTTCATCCTTCCTTTTGGTGACGTGTCTGGTAATTGAACTCCAAGCTGTAGTACTTTTTCCATATCAAGCGCGGTGAAGGCTAGCTTACCGTTTGTACATATTGAGATTTGTCCATTCAATATCCTGCTTCTAGCATTGTTCAATAGATGTAAGAAGTCGCCAATTATCAATCTATCATTCTGCAGAATCCCAAGTGCATTCTCAATTCCCTTATTTCTAAAAATAGGCCACCACTGGTTGAATCGTTCGCGATGAATTATAGAGTATCCGAAATCACCGTCACTTGCTATACAGCAAACATTGAAACCATTTGCATCTAAAAAATCAGCAGATATCTTAGCCGAATTCTGACATCTTAATCTGCATTGTCCTTTATGTATGGTAACACATGTAAAGGAAGCCATTTATACTTGCATGATAAAGGTTGTAAATGTATTAAAAATGCATTATTGTCCCCTCTCTTTGCATCATAAATTTCTTTTGTAATAGGTTCCATTGACATAGCATCTATACCCAAAACAATATCCACTTTCTCAAAATACTGAATGTTATGTCTTCTTCTAAATAGGTTGATAATGCGGATTGTTTCCGAACATATGGTTAAACACTCCTTCCACGAATTTTGAATATGGCTAAAGTGATTGTACAGCGTCTGTTTACATGGCAATGTTATGACGGAGCGAAGATAGTCATAACACTTACTCCTGAGAGTTCTTAATATGAAACAAAAATATAATTACATTGGGACTCCATTGCCGAGATTTAGGAAAACGATTGGAATTGTTCTGTGATTCAAATGATAATTGTTCCCCAAAAGGTATGGGTTTGTATACGGGCTCGTCAACCGATTTTTATTTCCTCAAATATTCTTCATAGAACTCCCTTTGACCCTTAAAAGATCTTGGTGGAAGTAATGTGGGATCATGATCTTCTATTATTTTCTCGAGTATCTGGGTTCTTTTCTTGTAGTACCCCAATGATTGTTCAAGATTAGAAATATCCTTTTTTAGCCTACCAATTTGCCTGGAAAGGGTTGCTTTCTCTGTTTTTTTTGCTCATTAAATTTGTCAAAATTGATTCAACATGATCATTATGAATTGAAAAACTTATCGTTCATACGTTAAGAAGCAGTGAAAAGAAAAGCTTTTGCACCTATCTCCTTCACTTGCCACTACGCTTATAACATATAAAAGATCAAAGAGTGATGGTGTATCATTCTATGTAATTTTATTGCATAAAAAGCACAGTGTTTGATTGTTAATTTTTATTACCGTGAATTGACCTTCCTAGAATATATAAACAGGAAACCTCACACTTATGCTAAAAGATATTTAATTGCATGCAATTAATTATAAAAAATATAGAAGTTTTATTCTTTTTACATATTAGAATGCATGATGAAATGATTTTGTTATTAGTTTTCTTGATATTGGACGTTGAAAACATTACAACATTGATATATAGTTTAGACTTAGGTTTATAGTTTACGTTGATAGGTGTGGCTAAGCGATTTGTAGTGGTACATCTTTTTCTATAAGTAAATCAAGTTGATCTATTGATTTTTCATGAAAGGAGAGAAAGAATCATGTTAATGCTTGATATATAGAATGACTAGCTACATAGAAATGTTGTTCTTACAGATAATTGAAAATGAACATTTTGAGATTACAGATGCGCATCTGCCAGCATGGAATGATCAAAATTTTAAATTCGATTTTTTGAATGATTTATACTCTACACATAATAGAAGCAATATCACTAAATTTTTACTATACACCTATGGATCGTTTTCGAGATATTTTCGTTTTAAATTTTCTTGGACCACTTATTTTTAAACTAATATACGGTTTTGACATTCTGCCGCGTTACCTCTATTTTAATTATTTTTATATATATTTTTATTTATCTCATTACGCATTCTGTGTTAAAAACATTGCTTTATCCCTGAGCACAGGCAATACATGCTTAGCATCAGATGCCTTTTGATCAACATAAAACGGCTTAAACATTTGTATTACGAATTGTTTTTGCTTCAGCAAAGGCAACTCAAAGTTCACTTTGTCTTCGCTTTCACCATGTTTCTGATAGTTTTTTATTATTTCAAGTTTTTGGAGAGATGTCGGAGTGAACTTTTGGTTTTCAATTTCAAATGTGATGGTATCATTTTGATTTGGTCGAAAAATTATATATCTGATCCTTACGTAGTTAGATTTCCTTCTCCCCATCAGTCAATATGGAGAAATTGGCATTTTTTATGCTTCACTCAAAATTTGGTAAATTTACCATTTAGGCAATTCATTTCACTAAATTTTGGCATTTTTAGAAAATAAAAAGGTGAAAAATCATGAAGAACGTTTTCTTTTGATTTTTGTGAATGAGTTTGTAGAAAACTGAAACGGAAGTGAATTGTTGAGAGGAGCTATGCAACTTGTGAATGAGCTTATAATTTAAAGTTATTGAAGTTCTAAAAATTGTTTAATTAAACAAATCATAAAGATATTTTAAACGACATAAAGATTCTTTTGTTCATATTGCAATATGAAATCATTCTGTTAATGTTAAATTGTCAATAAAAAAGATATATCTAGTTATTATTATTCATTTGTGTAAAATTTGAATCGATATACTTCAGTAAATTTATAATGAATGGTGTGAAAGTACATTTTTGAAACAAATATTTCATATACATATGAAAGCATTTAAATATTTGTGTTCCCTTAAGTAATAATAATTGCTGTATCGGTGTTAATTTGAAGATAATGAAATTTCATTATATTTAAATTGAAGTTCAATACCAATGAAACAAATAACCAAAATTTTGATGTGCTGTAACACACTATATTCTAAATATTAGTTGCGTAACTATTTCCTAAGAAGAAGATAGTTTAATCCATTCGTCAGTTTACATATCGGTTATAGGGCACCCCGCCACAGGTCAATGGAAACAGAAACAAACAACCTTAATGGCTTGGATCCATTGGAAACAACACCATTTCTTGGAAATGGTTCAACTCAACAACCCGATGAAGCTCAACCAAAAAAAGCATGGAATAGATTTATTGGAATCATTATTTCAATTATAATTGGCTTATATGCAGGATATATTTGTCGAACGATGCAAGAAGCATGGGTTTACTCAGCATTGTTCTGTTGTGAAGCAATTATATGCACATTTATATCATCTTTCTTTAAAACATATAATATCAGAAAAACAGTGAGTCAGTTTGCTTTGTACTTCTTACTGTCTGCGATTTCCACTGTAATCTGCTGCTATTTTTGGATTAAATATAATTAAAGTATTATTCTCCTTTAATTTGATTTTCTCGAAAACTTAAACAATCAATCTTTTTTAGGCTTTTTTAATATTGAGATCGTTCATGAAATTATTTTTTTTTTAATTAAAAAATGTTCTTCCATTTTAACGTTCTCCAACAACAAACGTCAAAACCGCATAAGCCCGGATGTCTGCTGTTTACATACTTGATAACAAAGGCCGCGTCCTTATTAATTTTGATTATCGAGGTGAAGTTGACTTATCCATTCCAGATAAGTTCATGACTTATATTCAAATGAATGACAAGATCCTTCCAAATCCTGTCTTTCGCATTGATGACTGGTGTTTTGCATATATTGACCGAGCTGGTATGTACTTCTTCACAGTTACTCGTAATAATAGTAATGTTACTCTTCTTCTTACTTTTCTTTCATCTCTTGCCAAACTTTTTGAAGATTATCTCGGCACATTAACACCAGAAGCTATTATTGACAACTTTTCTCTCATCTATGAACTTCTTGACGAAGTCATGGATTATGGTTATCCCCAAACTCTTGATTCAGAAGCACTAAGTGAATATATCCTTCGAAACAAGCCCAAAGCTCTTAGTGACCAACCCACCAATGTTCCAGTCAATGCCACTGGGCTTGTTACATGGCGCAAACCGAATATTGAATATTCTGTTAATGAAGTATTTTGCGATGTGATCGAGAAAGTCAATATGTTAGTCGCTAAGAATGGCACAGTCATCCACAACGAGATCACAGGCGAGATTAACATGGCCGCATACTTATCTGGTATGCCTGAAATTCGCATTGGATTAAATGACAAAATTTTATTTGACAAAGATGATCAAAACCAGCACCAAACCGATGTATCTCGCCGAGTCTTTGAGCTTGAAGACATTAAATTCCATCCATGTGTTCGGCTATCACAATTTGAGCGAGATCGTTCCATCACATTCATACCTCCCGACCGTGAATTCACACTTATGACGTATCGCTTGTCAGCTGCTATTAAGCCCATCATCCATATCGATTCTACGATTGAAAGATACAAGAATTCAAGAGTCGAAATGTTAATTCGAGCACGCGCACAATACCGACCGCAATCAGTGGCACAAAATGTGCAAATAAAGATACCAGTTCCGCCAGATGTTGATACACCTAAAGCGCAATGCACCGCTGGTCGAATGCGATATAGTCCAAACGAAAACGCATTGATTTGGACTATAAAACAATTCCCCGGCCGAAAGCAGTTCTCGTTAAGAGCTCATTTTGGATTGCCAAGCGTAGAAAGTGAAGAAGAAGAAGCAAAGAGGCCAATTGTGGTATCGTTTGAAATTCCATTCTTCACCGTGTCAGGGTTAAGGGTACAGTACTTGAAGGTGTTCGAGAAAAGTGGTTATCAAACAGTAAATTGGGTGAGGTACCTGACCAAGGATGGAACATATGAATTCAGAACATAAATAAGTAAACAAAAAACTTTTGAATAATAATTGTAGTTAACAATTTGTTTTGTTCGTGAATGGTATTAACAAAAATGATTTATGTTATCATTATAATGAATTCAAATGAGAGAATTTTAAAGAAGATAAAGAATTATAATAAAAAATTTAGCTTCAATTTTTGATGAAGTGAAATGACATTTTTATTATTATTTAACGGTCGTGAATACACAAAATTAAGGTGCCCCAAAATTAACTCCATTGGAATGGAAATGAATGGTATCGAGCACGCTATATTCGAAATCGAAACAGGGCCATCAAAACTTGAAAAAGCTATGAAAAAATTATCTGAAGTTAACTATACAGACGTACCTATTTTGATTGATCTATTATTTTTGATTTTTATGTATGGAATTTACTTCAAGTATAGGCATAGCCTTGTTATATCCTCATTACAGTTTTTCTTTTTATGCACTTTAATATATTATTCACCTTTAATAAATGACTTTTTTCAGGAAAATTGGCAAGATTACAAATTTTCTGCAAATTATTTTGATTCTGAAGGTTTATTTATGTTCATGTTCTTATCTCTTCCATTTTCATTTATTTGTATTTTATTAATTTTTGCATTGTTTCTTGACTTGTGTAAATCAATTGCTGTTCATAGATATTTTGCATCAATCATTTCAAAGGATATCAAAGGGAAAGCTCAAAAAACTCAAGAACCCGTAAAAGAACAACCATTAGAAGAATAATAATTTGTAATATAAATAAATGTCAAAATAAATTTATTCTTTTTCCCAAATGAACAATCTTTTCAAAATTTCCATACTTCTATGCATGTATGAAGCTGGTTCTTCTTCAAGTGTTTTTGTTTGCATGATGTTATGGTGTAGGTACTTCATAATCGAGTTTCAAGTACTGCAATTCACATTTCTTTAAGTGTCTTATAGGAACAGTTAATACGTGAATGTAACGTTTTTGTCTTCGAAATAATATTATTTATTTTTTATACATAATGCTTTTTCGTACTAGAAGTAGATGACTTGAGAACGTTTATTTTGTTTGTTGTTATTGACTTTACTTAATTTAATTTTCAAACAGTAATTGGTCGGAACTCTGCCAAAGCCTAATTAGATGCAATGATCTATAAAGGAAGTTCGGTAAAAACTATTGATTTTCTTGGTGACCTTCAAAGCAGTGTTGATATGTCCCAACCTTTCAAAGATGATGATACTGATGATCAAATAATATCTTTGTTTTTTTACAATTTTTCACAATTTCTTATGAATTTGGATTTACAAAATATAGATGTGATGGTTAATGAATTTTCTAAATTTCGTACTAGAAAGTATTTTACAGAATTTGAAGAAAACAATTTGCCTTATTTGTTAATGCACACCATAACAACACAAGACGACCCAATTTTGTTGCTTAGGTTATATGAATTTATCAAAAATTTATTTATCCAAAATTTCAATTATTGTATTATATTGATCGACTCAGATTTTATTGGTATTTCATGGAATGTTTTTAATGAAGTTTCATGTCTCGATTGTCAAATTCATGTACTAAAGTGTATCACATTGATTGCACGACATTCATTTGAATTGAGAGATATAATTCTACGAGTATTCACTTGTCAATCTATGATTGGTTCGATTATTCAACATGGTGAGCGTAAGGAACTTATTCCAGAAATCTTTTTACTGTTTAATACTTATCTAGAACAACCTTGTCAAGAAGAAACCTATTGTCAAATCATAGATATAGTTATTAAATTGATTCCTTTTGCCAACAAAGTCAACGCATCCAGCTTTGTTTTTACTTTCTATATGCTTTCTCAAAACGGGAAAGTATTTTCTGAATATTACAAAAAGTGCCCGGCACTTTCCCACTTTTTAAATAGCTTTAAAAACTTCCAAAAGAACGACTTACCCATAGATTTATATATTTTAAGTTGTGTTTATGAAAATCTTCCACTATTAGATGAAGATCTTTTTGTTAGAGTCTGTAAATTTTTATATGATGAAAATGATGAATCAATTCTTCTTCATGCATCAGAATTATTATGTGAATTTTTTAAGAAGGAAGAAAGTCAAATTAATACGAATTACATTCTTGGCATCATAGAAAGACTTGTTTCTATCGAAAAGTCACATCGTACAGTAACAAAAATTTCGGCGTCATTAACGTTAATAACTATTTTAATAAGATTTCCAGAATTTATTGATAAGATTCCTCCTCAAGAACTGATGGAACTCTTAATCGATATGCTCGAGATAGAAAATACAAACGTGACTTATAGCGCAATTTATTTGCTGTTACAAATTTTGGATCAAGAAAATAAAATTGGCGAATCTGAGATGTTCGACCTGTTTATGAGTTTGGATGGAATGGACAATGTGTTGTCTTTGGCTGAGGGCGAGAATGAAGAAATTGCTGAATATGCAAAATCAATTTTGATCTTTACAAGTCAAGAAAAAATTGTTTATTTTGATGAATAAA
The DNA here is from genome assembly GCF_020186115.1 of Histomonas meleagridis. Classification (NCBI taxonomy): domain Eukaryota; phylum Parabasalia; order Tritrichomonadida; family Dientamoebidae; genus Histomonas; species Histomonas meleagridis. Next base: position 967,925 of record NW_027150746.1, read on the forward strand.
ATGTTTTTATATAATTATTCAAAGTGGCCGTGCGCTGTAAGCTAATTTTTTTTTTTATGAAGTGCAAATAAATATTTCCGAAAATGTTGAGTAAAAAGACGAAAATAAACTTTTCAATTCGATCAAGTTTTTACTCATTGAATGATGGAAATTGTGGAAAAAATTCTTGACAAAGAAGTAATGCATTTTCCAAAAACCTGATACTAAGTGAAAATTCTTTTTCTTCGAGAGCTTCCCCTTATTCCATATTGATGCAAAAATGTTTGGGATCCTGATAACTTGAAAACAAAAAAAAAGCCACCGGCGGGACTCGAACCCGCAACCCCAAGATTAAGAGTCTTATGCTCTAGCCGATTGAGCTACGATGGCAACCTATCTAATTTTAGAAATGCTGTACTACCTCCTGAATTTGTCCAATTTTATTTGCATTTTGGTCAAAACGATTTGGAAATGGTATGTATATTACCATATGTGTGTGATTTGCTATTTTGTTTATTGATGTATTTCTTGGTTGAAACAAATATGTATTTATAATGTCGAAATATTAGTCACTTTGTTCTCTGTTCATTGCTTCTCTTTGTTTTTGTAACCTTAGTTGTTGCACGGCGTCCTCGTGAAGTTGGTTCATTAATGCAATTTGTTCTTCTCTTGTTAAGTTATTTTTTTTCCTTTCTTCGTTCTCTAACCTTCGAGCAGAATTTTCTTTCTCGATACTTTTGCTCTTTTCTTGTGCTTTTTCCATTAATGTTTTAAAATCTAATTTTTCAAGTGCTGTCAAAACGTGTTTTTCGCTCATTGTACTCTTGTTTTGTTGAGCACATTCTGTAGCTGCTGTTTGAACAAGCAATTCCATAAACTATTCGTTAGAAAAAAAAATATACTTCATTTGCACAAATACCAAGTGCAACAAGTGCATGGCCTCTTGCTTTTGCATTAGGGAATTTCGTTTTTAATAGTTTTTTCATACTTGGTGTGAAATTTAAAGTTGGAGCTTCAGACATTGATTTTTTTTTTTTTTTGTGGGGAATACTAACAAACTTTGTGAAAATGCATTTGGGGCATCCCTATTAATATCGATAAATGACCAATAATTTTATTGTTGTATACAAAGAAAAAATTAATATATTCTCAGCGGATGAATTTACTGATAAAAATTGCGTTTACTTTTTAAGAAAGTTACTGGAAATTTACAATGATATTAATGGTGATATTTATTATTGTGATTCAAACTTTTCATTTCCGATTATTCCTCGAACTAAACCTCTTAAATCATGTCCACAATTAATTACAAAAATTCCTGATGCTAATTTAATTAAAAATCTTCAAGCAACTCCTAGACTCGAAATCATCTCAAAAGATTCTCCTAAGTTTGGATGTGTTTGTGTTGCTTTTTATCAAAAAACAAATCCAGACAATAATGTTATAATACGATGCCCATTACCAAATGAATCCACAAAACTTGATGAATTAATATCAATGTTTGGAATGTGTTCGAAAAGGTTTACATGGAAGAATTTAACAAATGAAATCGGGAAATCTGTACATGTTTCACCACAGAAGATAAGTATTTATTCTCAAATTGATGGAGTTGAAGTTACTCATTCACAATCAAAACCTGTTTCATTCAAGGACATTCATTTATTTAATGAAGATGGTTCTTTTGTTTTTACAGGAAAATTTTATTATGATATCATTGAAACTCCGATAAGTTCCGAAAGTAAAGCAACTTCACAAGCACCGACCAAAAGCGATTATACTTTTGTTGATACAGTTTCTTCACGTGAAGCATTTTATGAAAGCATTCCAAATTTAATGAAAACTCAAATTTCTCTTTTCCAAGAAGATATAATTTCTTACTTTTCATCTGGTGATTTATCCCAATTTTTTATATTGATATTAACACGTATTACTCGAGAATTTTGTTTTGATTCAAATGACTCGATTTTGATCGTTGCATTGAAATATTTCCTATCGTCATCGTTATCAAGTATTTTTTCAAATTTAGTTAAACTTGATTCTAGTAATCAAATTCGTACATGGAAAGAAATGAACCATGCATTTTTATCATGCAAAAGTAATCCCGTCACAATTTCTAATCAAAAGAAGTCATTAACATCCAAAGAATTTCTGACCAAAGTCAATACATTTTATGCATTATCATTAACATGTTTTGTTGAGCGTATAGTTGATGTCTCATATAAAATCTCGAAATATTTTAACACTAAAACGTATGAAAATGAATATGAATTTTTTGGTCCCATTATATATCATTCCAACATATACATTGATAATGAAATTTATTTATTAATATTAACACGTGGATTTATATTTATAATTGAAGGGAAATCCAAATCGCAAAAGAACTTTGAGATATTACCAACGAAATTTGAGTTTGAGCTTAATAATAATAACAATAATAATTATATTACATTACCATTAGAATCATGGAATATATTATCATTACCTACAAACACAAGTATGTTATGTATCTTATGTGGTCCTAAACAACAATTTACTTTTAGTTTCTCAAGTTCTGAACAAATGTTAGATTTTACTATTTGTTTTCATATGTGTAAAAACGTTTTAGAAATTTCTACAATTAATCCGATAATACCTTTAAACACATCGATGACATTACAATTTAATCAAAACATGATTATTTCGAATGTTACGATGGGTAATTATCATTGGAATATATCATTTGATACTAAAAAAGTATTACAACAAGTACAAAATCTTTCAAATGATAAAAACTCTTTGTTATTAGTTCCAACATTACAAAGTTGTCATATACCATTTTCTAAAAACCAAAAATGTTCTTTAATCGGTTGTAACATTAGTCTTAAGAAAGTAAATAAGTTATTAAATAATAATATAAATTATAATTATAATAGCGAAAATTCATTGGCACGTTCAATCATTTGGGATTTAATATTTTCTTATTCGAAAAGAGCACGATTTGAAGGTTTATATTTGTTTAAGATTAGTGACTTTTCGATTTCATTAACATTTAATTCATCTTTATTACTTAAGTCATTAATTAATTATTTCCCCAATTTCATTTCTGATTTTAAGATCGATGAAATTCCATTTTTACATTATTCATGTAAGAATTCGGATAATTTATTAATAATACAAATATTATGTAAATATGTTCCAATAAACAAATTAGATAAAAATGGAGAAAATGCACTTTTTTATGCAATTTCAAACCCGAATTTACAAGTAATGAAAATTCTAATTGATAATAATATAAATATAAATCAATCGAATAAAAATGGTATTACACCATTAATCAAATGTATCATTAATAAAGATCTCGAAAAAATCGAATTTTTATTGAAGAATGGCGCAAAAGTTAATGATTACTTTAATGGATGTAATAGTGCACTTGAATATGTAATTAAAACTAAAGACATAAAAATGATAAAAATACTTTTGTCGTATGTTAAAGAACAAATTAATATCCCAAACATTAATGGCGCTTATATCCTTCATCAATGTATCATTAATGATTTCCCTGATGCAATTTACTTGATACAAAATTATTGTAATGATTTATTAGAACCGAATTTGTATTCTTATAATTATCCGCATCCTTTATGCTTCTTATTTAATGAATATAAAGAACAAAACATTAAACTTTTAATCGCGTTATTATATATTAAGAAATTAAGAGTAAATGTAAAAATTAATAAAAATAATTTGTTGATTAAAGCAATCGAAAATGGTTACGATGATTATGTGCGAATTTTGGCTGAAGATATTCGATGCGATTTAGATGATTATAATGATAATGGTTTAAGTGCTTTATATATAGCGGTGAAAGAAAATAAAAAAAATGTCGTGAAAATTTTGATTCAAAATGGGGTTCTAATAGATCAGCCAACAGCTAAAGGTAAAACAGCAGTGATGAAGGCAATAAAATCAGAAAATGAGGAAATTCTTGAAATGCTACTGAAAAATGGCGCAAATGTAAACCAATGGTTTTTGGGTGGAAAATTGCCCGTAAGTATTGCATCAAAAAATATATTGAATTTGATTAAGAAACATCAACCAAACTTAAAGTTGTTATCATTTGAAGATGGAAAATAAAATTTTACATTAAAAGTGCAAAACATAAGGTATTTCGGTGTGACCGTTTCCTAGAATCATGCACTTAAAAGTAATTTATATTTATTTACGTTTTCTCGATATATGAATAAAAAATATTAGCAATTTTGGTGTAACTCAATATCAAGAATAAATACTTATCGGAATGAAAAATTTGATTTTGTTGTAATATCCTTGATTTGAGAATTCTCTTTTTATTTCAATTTTCTGAACTTATATGGCTGCTGACCGTCAGTCGAACAATGAATTTTATCGCATGTTCAACCCCCAGTCCCTTATATTCAATTTTCAATGTATGATAAAATGAAATTGACAAGTAGTTTGAACATATGAGATGTGAAATTCAATGCATTGAATTTGTCACAAATCCTATCTAATGATTTTGCTGTTCCCATGTCTATCACTCTCATTAATCGAAATTTCTGTTAATAAAAACATTCATGTAATCGGTGACAACATGAGCCAAGCATATCAAAATGCATTGGTTATCAATCAATCAACAGATTTTTCAGATATTGAAATAATTAATGGTGAAATCATATTTGCAGAAAACGAATATGATGTGTGGATCAAAATACATAGCTTTTCGATTTCAGATAAAGTAATTGCCAATATTGATGATTTATCCAAAATTTTTTCATACTATATGCAAAATGTTTAAAACGTTTCTATAGACATTCCTATAGAAAGTACTTTGAAGTTAAAATTTGAATATTGTATAAATTTGAAACATATTTCATTTGCAAATGTTTCTCGATTTGAATACAACACGTTTTTTAAATGCCCTCAGCTGCTAACGATTGATGCTCCTACTGTAAAATATGTTGGTATATATTCGATAGATATGTGTATAAATATTGAATCACTTTCATTTCCACAAGTTACTGAAATTGATATTTATTCATTTGCGAGTTGTTCTCTATTAAAGTATGTCTCCCTTCCAAAACTTAAGCATGCTGGAAGATTTTCATTTGCATTTTGTCCACTCATATCAATAAGTTTTCCTGAACTCGAAGAAGTTGCGCCATATATGTTTGCTGGTTGTTGCCAACTCGAATCTGCTAGTTTACCAAGTGCCACATCGATTGGTAATTGGAGTTTTTATATTTGTTACTTTCTTACTGATATCTATATTCCAAAAGTTGTTTACATTTATAGCCAAGCATTTGAATATGCATATCGATTAAAAACACTTGACTTACCTTCACTTGAAGATGCTGAAGGTCCATTTATTAAGTCATGCTTTAATTTGCGTAACATTTCAATGCCTAAATTACGTCGTATTCCTGATTCATTATTTTATAATTTCAGACAATTATACATTCCATACATGCCAAATGTGGAAATAATTGGGAAACATGCATTTGAAAACTGTGTTCTTTTAGAAAACATTTTTGAAAATCTTAAAATCAAACAAATCGATGATTATGCATTTGCAAATATGCAAATTAGAGGATATGAAATTTCGTTTAAATATTGTGAACATGTTGGTAATTATGCATTTGATGGATCAACCATAATGAATATATCATTACCAAATCTAAGGTCTTGTGGTGATTATTCATTTAGTCATCTTAATGTTCAAAATTTATATTTTCCTCTTATAGAAAAATGCGGATATTTTTCATTTTCTTTTAACTCGAATTTAGTTAATGTAACATTACCATTGATTTCTCAAATGGGTGATGGACCTTTTGAAGGTTGTACAAAATTACATATAGTAAATTTACCAAATTTAACAGAAGTAAATAATTATTTCATATCACACATCGATATGAAAAATTTCGAATTTTTAAATTTGAAGTATATTGGTTCATATACATTTTATAGTGCTTTTGATATTGTTGAAACTATTAATTTTCCAAATGTTATAAAAATTGGAGATTATTTTATGGAAAACTGTCGTAAAGTTCAATCTATTGAATTACCAAATCTTGAAGAAATTGGTTCATATGCATTTTTAAATTGTAATAATTTATTTAATGTATCATTACCAAAACTTAAATATTTTAAATCTGAATTATTTTGTCATTGTAATTTAATTAAAACAATATATTTACCTGAACTACAAGAAATTGGAAATAATTTTTTATGTAATTGTTATAATATTGATAATGTAAGTTTACCAAATGTTAAAACTATTGTAAATACTGCATTTGTTAATTGTAGTTCATTAAAAGAACTTATTCTAAATAATATTAGTAAAGTTTTATCAGGTCCAATATCAAAAGATTGTAATTCATTAAAAAGAATTCAAATGAATTCACTTATTAAATCACCACCATATTTATTTAGTAATATAAAGAGTTTAGAATATGTTTCATTACTAAGATTAACTGATTCCAAATGTTATCTTTTTTATAATTGTATAAATCTGAAAACTATAATTATGCCGAGACTTAATGCTATGAATGTAACTTATTCAGGTTATGAATTTTCTAATTGTGCATCACTTGAATCGCTTCAATTTCCTTATTTAAGAGAAATATATGGAACTAATACATTTGAATATTGTATATCATTAAAACATATTAATTTTCCACGATTAAATAAAATTGGTGAATATTCGTTTTTAAATTGTATAAATTTATTTAATGTTACATTAAATAGAATAAATGTAATTCCTTCATATTGTTTTCAAAATTGTACATCATTAAAAAATATATCTTTCGAAAATGTTGATACATTTGATGGTGATGGACATTTTTCTGGTTGTGTTAATTTAGAATATATTTATTTACCGAAGTTAGAAACAGTTTCGGAAAATTCAACAAAAATATTTGAAAATTGTAAAAAATTAAATATTATTCGTTTATCTAATAACCCTCCAATAAAATTTAATGATGAAATATTTTCTTCAGCATCTTTAGGAAATTTAAGTCTTTGTTTACCAGAAGATAAATCATATAAAAATTATGCTAATGATTGTAATAGTTCAGAGTGCAAAAAAAATTATTGGAAAGGAATATTTATCCAAACTAATAAAAATTTAATAAATAAATGTAAAGGATACACTGTATTTCCAAAAATTAAATCGACTACAATTATAATTATTTGCACTATTATTGTGTCTTTAATAATAGTTATATTAGGATTTTCTTTATTGTTTTATTTATATAAAAAATATAAAAAAGAAAAAGAAAATTTGGAGAGTTTGCCTCATTTAAGTATTTCTATTGTAGACAATGTAATTTAAATATTCGAAAAATAAATAAACCTTTGTTTGTTAATTTTATAAAGCCTTTGTTTGCTTTCTGATCATATAATTTTATTAAATAATATTTTTTATATTAAGGTTTGATATGCTGATATTTCCATTTGTTTAATCATTTTATTAATGAATATTTTTAGAAAATACTTTTTCTTCAGAGTTTTATTTAAATAAAGTTTCAATTTTTTATTGAATCATTTTCGCATATATGCATATACATTATAATTTAGTAAAGTTTTTGAGTAGATTGTATTTTATGTCTTGTTTTACTGTTTAATGAAATTGGTACAGGTTCGTCTTATTTGCAAACATGTATTTTATTTAAAAATTAAAGCAGACTAAAATATTGTTTAACTTATAATATCCTGAATTGTGAAAGGTATATTTAGTTTATGAAAACCTTATACTTTTTCATCCTATTCATATGAATTTATTATTTTTTACCGTTCATTTTAATTAATAATCAAGTACTAATCTCATTGATTGATTTGATAATATTGGAATGAATCTTTTTTTTGTTCAACTCCTTTAAAAAAATACCAAATGAATAATATTTTATTTAAAAAATATCAGTATTACGTCGTATTTAATTTGATTTATAGTTTTCCAACTCATTCCATTCAGCAGGTGATATTTGTCCTGTTACATTCATTGCGCACACAGGGCTTTCATTAAAGTAAGGGTGCATCAGAGCCTCTTTTGCCGAAATTCTTTCGTTTGGAAATATCTTTAACATTCGCAACAACAAATCGACAGCGGAAGGCGGCTTATCTGCAAACATATCATCGAATGCAGGTTTCCTTGGGTACATCACGCTCTTTAGTTTGTCTCTGTATTTATATTCCATGGGACAACGATTGTATTCAATCGCGCCCATAACTTCAATGATTTTATTAAGTTGATTCGAATTAAATTCGGTCGGATCTTTCTCTTGGATTTTATTAGTGGTCTGAAATAACACTTTGCCTTGAATGAGCTCCGCAAAGATACAACCAGCGGCCCAAATGTCGATCTTTTGATCATAATATGGATCACCTAATAAAAGTTCTGGAGCCCGATACCAAACTGTAACAACACCAAAGTTCCGTTGTTCCTTGGAATTGTCAATAATTCGTGATAGACCAAAATCTATGAGCTTTACAATGCCTGGCATATCTTCAGAGTTGGGTGACATTAATAAAATATTAGATGGAGTAATGTCACAATGTGTAATTGAGCGTTGATGAAGATAATCAAGGGCTAAAAGCAATTGAAAAAGAATGGATTTGGCTACAACTGGACTCATTCGAACATTAGATCGATTGCTATAATATTCAATAACACGTTGAACATTAATAGCACCATATTCATATACAAAGGAAAGCGTTTTCCTGTTCTTGTCTAAAAATATGTCTTTTGAAAACGGATGAATAATATGTGGATAATTGATTTCACTAAGAAAAACTAATTCGCGAAAGATAGATGGGGAAATTTTCCGCTCGTCGCTGTTTATGCTTGATTGTTTTACACTATATTTTTTTTTATCATTTGAATTTTTCCGCTCTGCAAGAAATACTTGTCCATATGTTCCACCACCAATATTTTTTTTGACATCAAAAGAATCTTCAAAACTGGGCTGTTGGAATTGATTCTGATTCTTTATCATTTTAAGCAAAGAAACAGATTTCTTAACGTTCAATTAACAAAGAAGAACAACAAACTAAAAAAATAAAAAGATTTATATATTTCAAAAAGAGTTAGACAACTAAACTACAGTCTTGCCAACAACGATATTTTATGCATTTTACAAAATATTAAGAAGTGTTTAAAGTCGAGAATTTCGAAATCAAACAATATGAGAAAATTGACAAAAAACTACCAACAATTTTATACCATGCTACAACGTGTTCGAATTTTTTTAAAAAATGATTTTATCGAAATTAACTATATTATGATGAATTTATAAAAATAAGTTACTTTTAAAAAAATCATTTTCATACTTAATGAAACAAAAATTACTTGAATACATGCAATGGTAATAACAAGCAGGCTTGAATACCAATTTGAAGCATCCCAATAAACGTTCACAATGATAACAAATTCAATACTTTAAATGGTCGAATACATAATTTGAATCAATAAATGCTCAACCAAAAAATGCCTTCATAATATCATTTTTTTATTATGTCAGCTATAGGTATTGATTTAGGTACAACATACAGTTGCGTTGGTGTTTTCAGACACAATCGTGTTGATATTATAGCAAATGATATGGGTAATCGTACAACACCATCTTATGTTGCATTTACAGAAGATGAAAGACTTGTTGGTGATGCTGCAAAGAACCAAGCAGCCATGAATCCAACAAATACAGTATTTGATGCCAAGCGTATGATTGGTCGTAAATTTAGTGATCCAGTGGTTCAAAAAGATATGCAACATTGGCCATTCAAAGTTGTTCGTGGTGAAGCAGATCGTCCAAGAATTCAAGTCCAATGGAAAGGCGAAACCAAACAATTCTACCCAGAAGAAATCTCAGCTATGGTTTTAGGTAAAATGAAGGAAATCGCCGAAAGCCAACTTTCCAACAAAGTTACTGATGCTGTTGTTACAGTTCCAGCATATTTCAATGATGGTCAACGTCAAGCCACAAAAGATGCCGGTGTTATTGCCGGATTAAATGTTCTTCGTATAATCAACGAGCCAACAGCGGCTGCAATTGCATTTGGTCTTAACGAGAAATCCGATAAAGAGCGTCACGTTCTTATCTTCGATCTTGGCGGTGGTACATTTGATGTTTCATTACTTGATATCGATGGCGGCATGTTCGAAGTGCGTGCCACAGCAGGCGATACACATCTTGGCGGCGAAGACTTCGATAATCGTATGGTTAATTACTTTGCAGATCGATTCCAAAAGAAGTTCAAATGTGATTTAAGACAATCGCCACGTGCATTACGTACATTACGAACAGCATGCGAACGAGCTAAGCGAACATTATCCACAGCCACATCCGCATCAATTGTTTGCGATTCATTATATGAAGGTCACGACTTTATGGATAACATTTCACGTGCAATGTTCGAGAACTTAAATGATGAACTTTTCAGATCGACGATGACACCAGTTGCACAAGTATTAAGGGATGCGAACATGTCCAAGTCCGATGTCACCGATATAGTTTTAGTTGGAGGTTCATCACGTATTCCACGTGTCCAACAATTGTTACAAGACTTCTTCAATGGTAAGCAGCCATGCCGTGGTGTTGATCCAGATGAAGCAGTTGCATATGGCGCAGCAGTACAAGCAGCAATTATCAAAGGCGATACATCAGATACAGTTAAAGATATTTTATTGTTAGATGTTGCACCACTTTCATTAGGTATCGAAACAGCTGGCGGAATGATGACAGTGCTCATTCCACGTAACACAACAATTCCAGCGAAGAAATCAAATGTCTTCACAACATTCTCAGATAATCAGCCCGCAGTTACAATCAAAGTTTATGAAGGAGAACGTTCACGAACATGCGACAACAACTTACTCGGTACATTTGATTTAACAGGCATTCCGCCAGCACCACGTGGCGTACCACAGATTGAAGTCACATTCGATGTTAATGCAGATGGTATTATGAACGTTTCGGCACAAGATAAGTCGACAGGTAACGTGAAGAAGATCACGATTAAGAATGAGAAAGGACGTCTTTCACAAGCAGATATCGACAAAATGGTTGCAGACGCAGAGAAGTACAAAGCACAAGATGAAGAAATACGTAAGAAAGTGGAAGCGAAGAACGCACTCGAAGGATACTGCTTCGGCGTACGCAACTCATTAAATCAAGAGCAGTTTGCTAACGCATTGTCACAATCAGATAAGGACACAATCAACAAGGAAATCAACGACACGCTCGCATGGATCGAGTCTAACCAAGACGCAGACGTCGCGACATTCGAAGCGAAGCAGAAGGAACTCGAAGGCAAACTGATGCCAATTATGCAATCGGCTTATCAACATGCAGCAGGCGGCGCACAGGGCGGAATGCCAGGCGCGAACATGCAAGGAGGAAGTGGAGCATCAGCAAATAATGGACATTCATCAGGACCACGCGTTGAAGAAGTTGATTAAATGAATAAAATGTAATACAATGAATAATTTTGCCTAATTTGAATTTATTAACAACATTAATTAAGTGTATACGAAATCAATAAAATTTGTTTTTAAGATTATAAAAAATAATAAAGTCCTTTCCTTAAAAATACAATGGATAATTTATGTTAATTAAAAGTGAATTTATTGTTGATGATAATACAAAACTTTGATCAGGTTTGGAAGTCATATAAATCTAAATTTTGTTTTTGAGCTGACGATAAAAAATTTATTAAACTTCTTTTGTATGCTGGGCTAGTTAAATTACTTCAAATGCAAAAATGTTTAGATATTTCAGGAATTAATAATATGTTTTGCTTGCAAGAGATGATTTTTCATTATTTCAGGAAATTTGTGTGAAGAAGTCATAAAAATAAAAAATTAGAGTATCAGAATATGCCTTTTATCATATGATGTTTCTTCATTAACTTTATGATTCATAAACTTATTCTTGAAGGAGATTTTTGAAGTATCAATTATGTTTTTCAATGGTTTACGTTATTTGGATGGATAAAAAAAGAAATAATCCACAAAAAAAAGTTTTTGAAAGTTCAAGCGAAACAACAACCGATTACTCAAGTGAAAGCTTAACAAGCCAAAGCAATAGTCCTGCAAATTCATCCTCATCTAATTCAGATACATCGAATAGCAAAGATAGTTCAGATTCTAGTAGCTCTAAATCGCATAACTCAAGTGAATATGAAGAACAAAGTGAAGGAAATTATTCAACTGATAATGATAACTCAAGCCTCAAAAGTGATGAATCTACAAATTCAAATAGTTCAAATAAAAATCAATCAAATAAATCACAAACAAGCGGAAGCTTAATTTCAGATAGAGAACCAGATGCGTTTGTTGACCAACAAAATAATTCATCTGATAATACAAATCATAGTTCTGAAGAGAGTACCACAAGCTCCAAAAGCAATGAAAACTCTTCAGATAACGAATCGGCAAGTTCATCATCAAATAAATACAGTGAAAATTCGGAATCTCAAGAAAGCTCAAAATCAGATTCTCTCTTTTTAGGCGATTCTTTAAATGATGAAGAAGATTCATTGGTTATTTCCATCGGTCCCAAAAAAGCTGATTCTTGCAATGAGGCGAAATTTGTTTGTGCGCCTGTCAAAAACGAAAAAGTTATTGATGGGGTTTTAATTCCAGACTTATCAGATTCCTCATTAATTGATGAAGAATCAAAGGAAGAAACATTTGAAATTAATTATGCTCTTCCGCAATTCAACTTGCCAATGATTGCTCCTATCAATGATGATCCAATCATTAATCAATACCTCGAAAGATATTCTCCTCGTGTAATTATGGAAAAAATCAAACAGACCATTCAAATCTAAACGAACTTTTTGTTTTCAAAATAAACTATTTAATGTCACTTCACATACGATCGTTTTAAATTGAAATTAAGTGTGTTCGTTTTTAGATTTTCCCGGATGCTAAAAGCTGTTGATATAAGCAGAGGCTGCATAGAGTCTTAGAGTCTGGTGCAATCTTCCAAATATCTTCAAATGGAACAAGTCTCAAAATAATTTGTTCATGGGCATCTTCACCTCCAATTTTTCCTTCAAGTTCTTGAACTTTTTCATGTGGGAGAGTGAGGTTCCATAAGAAATATCTTATGTATTCATCAAGTAGTCCTTGTGACGAATAAACACCTGGATACTTCCCTTCATAAGCAAGTTGCGTCATATCAACCAGATCTTCTGGCTTGGCTGTTAGCCCACATTCCTCTTCAAGCTCTCTAATTGCAACGCCTCTCAAATTTCCATTTCCATCAGTCATTCCTGCTGGAATTTCGCGGAGAACTGTACTAGCTGGAACGCGTGGTTGTTCTGTGAGGATTGAGTATTTCTTTTTTGTTTCGGCATCGGTGATAATAACAAGCATAGCAACAGCAGATCCTCTAAGAACAACAATACCAGGGACTTCGATTCCATTACGAAGTATTTTGCAAATCATTTTGATAAATCCTACTCTTCCAGTCCTAAATTTATCAACAGATTGGATTTCTATAGACTTAAGTTCAAAAGAAGAATCAAGAGCGTTCAACCAATCCTTAAAGAGTGACGTTTCAAGTGCATCTGCAGCATTTGCTTGAGGTGCAACTGTGACTGGGATTTTTTCTCCACGGAACCCTATTTCCATTAGCCAAATTAGATACGTTTTTTAAACGATAGAATATTCCGAAGCGGTTAGATAAACAGTTGACCCTTTGAAGGGTTCCCCATTGAAAAAGTTATCATTTGAATTGATATTGATCGGATATGATCACCTACCAGGGCAACTAAGCATTCAAAAACATTTTTCAATACTTTACACAACATGATTTGCTGAAATAAAAAGGTAATCATAAATAAATAGCAGCAGTGTATTACATAGAGACATATGAATCGTATACGAGCAACTAACTGGTTGCAGTAAGAGTTGCTAAGTTTCTTGTAATATTTAAAAACGAAACGATGTTATATATCCGCATTGATATCAAAACATTACTTGAAAAAAGTTTAGTTGTGAAAGTCAAAAATTAGATAAAAAGTGTTGTTTTTAGACAACAGAGATTGTACCCCTCCTACGACCAGTACGACGAGCTGCAACAAGACCAACCTTTTGACCTGGACGAGCGTTACGAGAAACTGTTGATGGCTTACCGATGTGTTGATGTGAACCACCACCATATGGGTGATCGACTGGGTTCATAGCTGTACCACGGACAACTGGCCATGCCTTTCTCTTTGCAGCGTATTTGTGTGCAACTGTACCGGCCTTAAGAAGTGGCTTTTCGAGACGACCACCACCAGATACAACACCAAGGCATGCGCGGCAATTGCTGGAAACAACGACTTTACGTCCTGATGGAAGTTGAACACGTGTGTAGCCATCATCGTTGTGTGTGATAACACGGCATGAATCGCCTGAGCAACGGCCATAGCGACCACCATCTCCTGGATGATGTTCAACATTGCAAACTTCAGCACCCTCTGGGATTTGGCCAAGTGGGAGAATGTTGCCAACGTGAAGGGAAGCTGTTGAACCGACTTGGATTAATTGACCTGTGTGAATACCTTCTGGGGCAATAACAAGATGCCTTTCAAGACCTGCCTTACCAGACTTTTGGAAAACAAGTTGGGCAAGTGGTGCACCTCTTCCTGGATCATGAATGATGTCTTTAACAACACCAACAATTTGTGCAGATCTTTGAGCAGCAGTTAATGGCATAAACTTAGCAGCACCTTTTCTGTGGTGTGTGTGGGCACGGAAAACATTACCATTACCTTTACGTTGTGCACGGATTATATGACCCATCTAAAAAAAGGGATGGCCAAAACCGGAACAACCGCAAGGAGAACGTTATTTATTTAAAGTAACCGCAGAATGGGTCTGGCCAAACAAACCTTGTGAATTGCCAATTTGAGGTTTCCCATGATGTATGCTTTTGTTGCTATCATTCTGTAAAACCACAGACAATATTGGAGATTCGGATTCGAAGTTAATCGTATTTTCATTCGTTAAAGTTCTCCAAAAAATTTTTTTAATCGTCAATTTTTTTTTTAATTTGTTAAAATAATTGTTATTATGAGTTATTTTTATTCTAGTTAAACCTTATAATGACACGATTATGTTTACAGATACCAATGAGTTCATTTGTTGATGGATTTGTGGTAGTAATTCTATATGAAATTTTCCGAGGAGCTACTTTCGTTATTGTAGCTTTTGTTAGAATTGTATCATCAATATAAGCTGGTGCAATATGATCAAGATCAACAAATGCTCCAACAGAACTATGGTTTTTGTCAAGGGCACTTTCAAGCCAATCAGATGACACCAACTCAGAGAAACGCACAAGATCTGATGTTGATAATACATCATCTCCTTGTATTCCAGTTGGATTGTATGTTCTTTTTGGAATTATCATAAATTTGCGTTCCAAAGTTTCTCCAACTTTAAATATTTTGGTGAGATCCATTGTTGGTCGTAAACGAAATCTTTGGAATGAAATTTTGGTGAGCATCTCAATATTTTAGATCACATTTCTTTATACGCCTGTTATGGATCATGACACTTTTTGAGTATACATGACCGTTTAGAGGTACTTCAACTCCCAAAAAACAGATTTTTTTTCTTTTTTTTCATTCCATATGTAAGCATTCCATGAATTCTACGATAACTTATATTTTAATTCAAAAAATTTTATAAACTCATGAAATATATTTTTTAATCGATTTTTTTAAAAATTTATTTTTTATATCATTCATGATTAATTTATGATGAATTTTATATTTTATTTATTTAAGTTATACATTGAACGTGTATGATTTTTTAAGATTGCTTCTTCATAACATTCAACAGACCTTTGAATAAGACTCGTGCTCTTCCCAATATATTCATAATATTCTCCTAATGAACATAATGCATCAGGATTCTTAGTTTTGGCTGATTCAACTAAAATTCTTCCACATTTCCCTAAATCTGGTGGAATCTCTTGCAAATCTTTTTTTTATTAAATAGTTTACATATAGGACTTCAGAATGTTGTGTGATGTGATGTGATGCTTCAAAATTTACCCAAACCGTTAAAAACAATGAAAAAGCCGATACATACCGTTAGTAAAGTCGGACCATAAATAAAATGAAGAAGCAAAAACTATTAAATGATATCGAAGTTCATCAATCAATAATGCAAACCCTCTTTAGGTTGGCTAAAACAAATATCATAGAATCAGCAAATTCAATAATTGACATTTTCGATGAAAATCATCCTATTTCATTCAATTTTATATTAGCCCAAACAATATACACAATTTCCATGTTTAGAATGAATGACTTTGATATTTATTCAAAATTTTTAAAACAAATTGAAATATTTGAAGAGAACAACAAAATTAATTCAAAAATTTTTGATGTATTTGAAGGTATACTTCTTTCTAAATATTCAGAAGAATCAAAGTATATTCTTTATTATCTTTTTGAAAAAAAATTTCTTCAGAGTCCAAAGGTTGATTATAAAAGAACCAATGAATGTTTTGCATATCACATGACGCAAGAAGAAATTAATGAATATTATTGCTATGGAATTAAACAGTATATAAAAAAACATTATGAAGAACTTTCAAAGAATGATTTGGAACTTCATAAAAAATATATTGAGGAAGGACATAATCCAAATGAAATAACAAAAATAATTCGAAATGATGAAATAGAAAAATCTCAAGAAATAACATCACAAAATGATTTTGACTTTAATCAAATAATTGAACCATCACTTTATGAAAGATATTCATTTATTAATCATAAAAAATGTTACATTAATTGACTATGCAGCATTTTTTTCTTCAATTAAATGTTTTAAATATTTACTTATGAATGGAGCAAAATTAGATAACACAGGTAAATATGCAGTTGCAGGTGGAAACATTGAAATTATTCATTTATGTGAACAAAATCATCCATCTTTTCAAAATGCATATGAAACAGCAATTAAATTTCATGATGATTTCATGATATTCAAAATAATATTTGGAAATTATTTAAATTATTTGAAACAGCACTTATAAATGCATCTTATAATGGTCATATAGAAATAGTTAAATTACTTCTTGAACAAGAAGGAATTGATATTAATGATAAAGATATTTGTTTGTTTTATTTGAAATTTATTTTAATAATTTTATATTTCAAAATAATATTTGGAAATCATTTAAATTATTTGAAACAGCACTTATTTGGGCATCTTATAATGGTTATACAGAAATAGTTAAATTACTAAATGAAAAAGGAGATAATTAAAAGAAATTGCAATAAAGCGCGATCCCAATAAAGTGATGACAAAGTGGGCAATCTAATTAGATTTGTTTCAATCACACGAGGATAATTAAGATTTGAAGAAAAAGAAAATAGTCATTAAATAAAAAATTTTGAAAAATATGTTTTCTCGGAAATTTGTATCATCAATCAATAATGAAAATGAAGTCTTTTTATTACACTTTTTGATAATCAATTAAATTATTTACAAATGAATTTCATTAAATTCGTCAGTCCATCCTAAAGCATCAATTATTTGTTTGCATATTTCTTCGCAATCGCCCTGAAGGAAAATATCTCTTCGATTTGTAACATGACCAAACTTAAACAGTTCTTTATGACTATTCTCAGCTAAATCGACCAAAACATTTCGTCTTTCGTCGACGCTGACTTTTTCTTCATATGTCGCAACAGGTTCTTTATTAATAAAGAAAAAACTCGAAGACAATCTTTTCGACAATATCCAGGAAGTAATGAGCATGGAGTAACTTTTAGTGACGTACCAATAAAAATAAGAAGGTCCGCAGATGCAAAGTCATTTGGATAAAGATGATAAAATCGGAAAACAAGAAGAAACAGGGGTGGGTTATATAACCGCTTATTATAACAAAATTAAAAATGATAATATCTATGGATTATGCAGATATATTTTAATAAGACATAAAATTCAATATTACCTACTTGAATATAATAATAAAATTAGATTTAAAAGTATTTATCGATGAATTTATCAGAAATAATGAAAAATCGAAAAAGAGTTTGTTTTCATCTTCTCATTTAATTTTTAACAAAAACAACTAGGTATTTTAAAGTAACAGCAAAGTAGATTATAGTCATGAAGCGCAATTCGTAATAATTTTAACATTGCATTAAAAAATCAAAAAATTCGAAAAAATCACACCTCAATTTGTCACTTCACCTTATTTTGAAACAAAAATTTCTTATTTTTAACAATTTAAATAATGCTGATATATATGTACTTATGAAAAAAATATCACTTATATTAATGCATTAAAAATAAAATCACATCGCCACTCGAAATATAAAGATTCATTTGAATTAACATTGAAATGTTTGATTTTTTCACATATTTTCACTTTTTCTCCAAATAATGAATAAAAACCAAGAAAAAATTTATGATATTTACATTGGAGACCTTGAAGGGTTTTATTATTCCAAAGAATTTTTGAAAATTTTAGAAAAAAGAAAAAAATTGATCAGATCGAGATCTCAAAATTCAGCAGTTGAAATTGCCTAAAAATTTATATTTGAACTCAATACCAGAAGTTGCCCATACATTTTGATTTTCAACGAAAAATTATTGAGGAATTTAAAGTTGAAGTATCTCTGACCGTTTATATCTTTGCCATAAGGAGTTTACTCAATGAGTAAAGAAGAAGTCCACAAAGCAGCAGAAGATGCAAAAAAGACCTACATGGCAAATGGTGATCCTGATCTTCCACAGCAAGCTGTTTTTACAGAATTTGGAGTTCTTGGACATGCAGTTGGTAAAAATGCTGAAAAACTTGGAAACGGAATAGTTCGTATTCTCAAAAATCCTCAAAATGGTCGTTACAGAATTGTCATGAGAGATAAAAATGATCTTAATAACATTTTTATAAATCATTTTATTTTACCAGAATCAGCTCTTCTCCCAAAACCACTTGAAAATGGTAAAATTGTTTATAACACTACCAACTACCCCAATCCTAGTGTTGATAAAATTGGAAAGAAAGAACAATTCAATCTCCGCTTTATTACTCCAGAATTAAATCAAGAGTTCATTGCTAAGTATCAAGAAGCATTAGAAGAAAATAAGAAACTTCTTAAATAAAGAAAATTATTCAACTTTTTTTTTCACTTTATTAAATCCAATCACATCTTTTTTTAAGAAATCAAATATAATTATTATTTTAAGCGATATCATATAAAAAATAATTTTTATTTAATAAAATAATTTGATGCTGTTCAAACAATTCAAATTTAATCATGTGCAAAACCAAAAACCATGGATTACCCTAGTGAATAAATGGCTTTTCTTTAATGGCATTATTACCAGGAAAAAATAAAACCCGAAACATGTCAATATATAGAGCTGATTTGGAAGTAAAGCCCACGACGCAAACAAGAAAAGTGACAACCGCAAAAGTTTTGTTGATTTTTCGGGGCACCCCCAATTAAACCAATCGTTGAGGAAGAATTCGATGGTTGCGATTTCGCCAGTCATCGAAGAACGGCGCCTTGAAGGTTTTTTCCCTCTCTCTATCTTTTTCCATAGGTTAAATAATAAAATAGCAGAAATTCCTAAACATGTTAACGGTAAAAATGGTATAAACTGTAAACTAAATGAAAGTGTAGTAATGAATATAAGAATCCGTAGCTTGGCATGTATGTCAAAATGAAGATTATTGCAATAATCAAGAAATGACTTAATGTATGAAATGGTTGTAGGGTGCCTCGAATGTGAAAAAGATTTCCTTCGAGATCGTTTTTTAACTTTTCTGTTTTCAGTTTCTTTCTGTTCATTTGTACATTTTGGAAATTCACATTCAATAGAGGAAAAAGGAGTTTCATCAAAAGTTTCTGCGGAAGCAAGCTTCGATATTGAACTTTTGAATTGGTCTTGATCTAGTCTTGTAATTTCTGATAATGATCTTAATAAATTAAAGCACTTATATAAAGAAAGTTCTGTTGGAAATTGGAAAATAACAATAGAAGATTCTGTACTTCGGATTGCGATTTCTAGATCAGTTCGTGATCCACTAATGCTATGAATTTTATCAAAAGTTGCTTGAACAAAACTTGGATGTGGAAATGTATTTTTTGGTAAAAACGCCAACCTTTTTGTTGTGAGGTAGAAAGATCCATCAATTATATCTGTGCTCTCTCCATTTATAATCAGAAGTTGAACTTTTTGAAAAACTTGAAGTAACCATTCCTTCTTAGAGTTTCCTCTGAAAACAACAACTGCTTGGCGAAGTGGTTCATTTTCAGGTAAAGTCCACCTATCTCGTACAGCTTTAGGAATTTCCATACTCTTGGATTTAAACGTTCTTTTCACTATGCCATTTTTGAACAGTTTACATACGATGGAATTATTAACATAGTTTGTTTGGATAAAATGCCTCTTGACGAATGCTTTCCAAAAATTGATATTCCAAACTCTCATAAATTGTTTGGAATTGGTGTTTTACTTTCACTCCTTTATGGTATCTATCAGCTTATCATTACATCTCGACAATCTATTTGGAAAGTAAAGTTAGCGATAATATTTGGAGTTTTTATTACTTTTATATATATTACTTTCTTATTAAAACTTTATATCGGAGATTACAGATGTTCAACTGTTCCCAACTCTGTATCTGGTCATACTTTTGTTAATGTATATTTCTTATTAGTATGGTCATTCAATTATTTTCGATCAGGAAAACATAAAAACTTTCTTCACAAAATATATTATTATCTACTAAGCATTTTACTTTGTGTTAATTGCATATTTACATATTTAGGCGGATATCATACCCCGCGCCAGATGATATATGGAGTATTGACAGCTATTGCTGGGGCGTCAATGACTTGGGTTCTCACATCTTTTGTTGGTTCTAAGCTAAGCCTTCTCATGTTATTAATTGCAAATGTTCCAATTGTTCTTTTAGCAAAAGTATTTTGCAAAGTTCCAATTAACATATATAAGTGGAATACAATTTGGATTCTCGTTGATATATACGTTTTCTTCCAAAGAAAGGATATTAAATAAATAAATATTCACATTACCTTTAGCGCTTAAAAATGTTTAGTTGCATAACTCTTTTATTGATTTTTTTTGTTTTTATCCATTTAACTATTTCTTTTCATGTTTTAAATTAATGTATTTAGTTTTTACAAACTTTTCATGTTTTAATGTTTTGAATGTGACAATTAATATTGTAATGAATATTTAACATGATGATTTCATTCTTCTTTTCATGGATAATATTATTTAGCACCTATGTTAAAAAATTTGGTCAAATTCTACTCCTTCATGAAAAACAAAATTATTATTAACAAATTTAATATCTTGTGGACATGATATAAACTTTTACACTTATTGGATATAAATTTGGTGGAAAAAAACTAAACTTATGACTGGTATTAAATCATTGATTTCATAGCAAATACAAGGTTCAAAATTTCTTGAAATCAGAAAATAATTTTTTTAATTTTTCAAATCCATAATTTTATTATTCTAAAAATTGAACATTAACAATCGAAAGCTTTTTTGTAATGACGAATATAATTTTAAAACAAAATTCTAAATAAAAATTTAGACATCTATGATAATAACAGTTCCATCATCGCTTCCTGTTGCTATTTTCCTTGGATTAATAGGATTAGGCTTTGCACAGTTTATATCTCCGATGTGTTTTGTTTTAACTTCTCTTACAACTTTCGTACATTCGGGATCAACAAAATAAAGAATTCGATCAGCTCCGGCAGCAACCCAATAGCCATCAACGAAGACAATAGAATAGAGCGGATCTAATTCCTCTTGAAGTGATATTTGATTGAGTTTCGAATAATTTTCTCCATCAGTACGATAGAGTGTCACTTTTCCGTCTTCACCAATTGTTGCTAAATCAGAGTTTTCTGGATTAAATGCAAGGCTCCAAACAGTACCTTTGTGGTCACAAAATGTTTGAAGTGATCCAAGTTCTGAACTTGGATCCCAAATTTTCGTTGACCCATCAAATGAAACCGAAGCAAATAATAAACCAGAAGGTGAAAATGCTGCATCTTTAACGTCAGCAGTATGTTCACTATTGATTGTAGTAAAATCTAGATCTTTGAATGACCATACCCATGCTGATTTATCTCTTCCACATGTAACAAGATAGTTACCATCAGAAGACCACCTTACTGTCTTTATCTCGTTTTCTTGCCCTTCAAGATTACCAATGTTTTTAAATTGTAAATTTTCTTGAGAAAATTCAAAAATTGTTGCTTTCCCATCAAAGCATGCAATTGCGAGGTGTTGACCATTTGGTGACCATTCACATCTTCTAAGTGACCGACTTTTTTTGAATTGGAAAATTTTTGTGAATTTCTCATTTTCGCATGAAAACACATGCAAAATTCCATCACTTCCAACAGTAGCGATAAAGTTTCCAGAAGGATGCCATGAAAGATCTAGAATTAAAGAATCTCTTTCCTCGACTAAAGCCATCCAAAGTTGCCTAAAACCGCAAATATTTTATCGTTTTTTTCTTTCCATAAAATATTTTCTTCAGAAGAAGCTTTGAATAATAATTTATTTTTACTAACACACAAAGAAGTAAAACAGAAAAAAATTTCTTTGAATTCTAAAAAAAAAAAAATTGATATTGCATTTGCATATGATCAATTTTTTACCGAAATAAAAATGAAACATAAACATGTTCTGATTATTCGCCCATCACAGCAGCGTATAATTTTTTTTAATAAGAGCTAGAGATCATAAAAAAAAAAAATTTATTCATTTATTAATTTTCTAAATATATAAATTCAAACTTAAATGCACTAATTTGCTTGATACACCAAACATTTCCATTGGATGAATGATCAAAATATTCATATTTTGCAATATGATAGTCTGGAGTTACTTCTACAGGTTCTGTAAGTCTATGATACCAATTTTGTTGTTTTGTATGAAATACCCAATCACGTTTCTTGAGTTCTTTTCCAGCAAAAAACTGAAATTGTGTTCCTGGAAAATAATAAAATATGTAAAACAGAGTTAAATTATCAAAATTACTCATGAACTCTGGTTGCAGTAATTTCATATTTGGAATTTGTGGGAAATAATTCGGAACATTTATGGGATTTTGCGGTTGATAATCAGCTAAATCATAAGGAACATTAGGAATAATATCTATTCCTGCGAATAGAGCACGTTCATATTTTTGTTTTAGAATATCAGCTTGTGTTGGAATATTTGGTAAATTGGTTGGGAAAATATCATTTGGAATTACTTGAGGAACAAAGCAAGGGTCTTTTTGAAATGAAGAAAGATTTGGAAGTTCTTCTTCTTTATTTGCGTTTTCATCAATTTTTTGTTGAGTTTGTTTATTCATTTTGATCAAAACCCTTATCTAAAAAGTGACACTGCTTTTCTTTTAGTATAAAAGTTTTCGATTAAAATTCATATAGCATCTAAATATCAAAAATGAATAAAACCTCATTTTGATCAAAACAACCATGAATTTTTTTAGTATTAATCACTTGCAGTATTCATTAATCTGGAAAAATGTGAAATTTTGTAAAATGTTTCTTTTCTTAATGTTTAAAAAAGCTTTAGCAAATTATACCAATGGAACAAAAACAAATAATTCAGATATTCTTTTAGTTATATTAATGATGTAAAAATCATTTTAACGGTCACCGGCATCAAAATCGCATCAAAAATAAAATAAAAATCCACAAAATTTCTTGTTGATTCCAAAAACAACTCAATGGAATCCAAGATTTCCGAAACCAAACTGAGCCATCAACGGTATATTTTGGGCAGGTGGTTGATATCTCTTTAATTGTCTATT
The DNA here is from genome assembly GCF_020186115.1 of Histomonas meleagridis. Lineage (NCBI taxonomy): Eukaryota > Parabasalia > Tritrichomonadida > Dientamoebidae > Histomonas > Histomonas meleagridis. The sequence continues at coordinate 991,741 of NW_027150746.1, forward strand.
TTGAGGTCTTAATTTAGGCAATGGGAAATTATCCGTTGGTCTTGAATTCGTCAAATATCTTTCAACAGGTTGTTCATTAATTGTTGGAGGAGGAGGAGGAAGATTCACTTTGGAAGGAGGAGGTGGCAAATTCGAAGGTGGAGGTGGGATATTCACTTTATTTGCAAATTTAGGAGGTGGAGGGATATTAATATTTGAAGAAGCATTCTTAGTTACACTTACAGGAGGTGGCGGAATATTAATTTTAGACTTAATAGGTGGAGGAGGAATATTCAAATTACCATTTTTAATAGGTGGTGGAGGAATATTTAGATTACCACCTTTAATTGGAGGAGGAGGAGGAATATTTATATTATTATTTTTAACTGTTGAAGGTGGAGGAGGCTTTTGATTTAATAACTTATTAAAGATTGATGATTGTGGTGGAGGTATATCACCATGATGTTGATTCTTATTATCTGTTGGCATTGGCGGAAATTGCATATTATCATCAATTGGTGGAGGTGGAAGATCTATATCAAATGTACTTGGCCTAAGTGTACTATCGATATTTATAGACATTGGTGGAGGTGGAGGTAATTCACTTGATTGTTGATCGAATTTAGGCAAATCTGCTAATGAAAACTTAGGTGCGATATTACCTTTTTGTTTGTTTGATTTCTTATTACCATTAAATCCATCAAATGATAATCCTGTAGAATTAGGTACATATTCATCATCTTTATCAATAGATTGGATCTCATTAGTCATAATCGCTGGTGGTGGTGGTAAATCGATTTTTTCACCTATTGGTAAATCGCCACTACTCATCATAATTGGTGGCGGAGGTAAATCGCCACTACTCATCATCATTGGTGGTGGTGGTAAATCGCCACTACTCATCATAATTGGTGGTGGTGGTAAATCCATTCGACCATCTGAAGGAGGTGGAGGAGGTAAATCATTATTCATTCCCATTGGTGGTGGTGGTAATTCTATTCGTCCTTCTGATGGTGGTGGTAAAGGTAAATCATTATTTACCATTTTAGGTGGCGGAGGTAAATCGATTTTATTTTGTGATGGCGGTAATGGTAAATCATTATTAGTCATTGTTGGCGGTGGTGGTAAATCGATTTTATTTTGAGTTGGAGGTAGTGGTAAATCATTATTTAACATTGTAGGCGGAGGCGGTAAAATACTCATATTACCTTGTGTAGGTATTGGCGGTAAATCATTAATTTCAATTGGTGGTGGAATAGGTGATGATGAACGTTGTACTGTTTCTTCTGGTTCACTCGCAATTATCGATGGAGGTGGTAAATTAAAGTTCATTCCTGGTGGCGGTGGTAAGTCATTAATACTATTCCGACTTTGAGGAGTTGGCAAATCAATGCCTGCTTGTGGCGGAGGTGGTAAATCAAAGTTCATTCCGGGTGGCGGCGGTAAGTCACTAATGCCACTCCTATTCGGTGGTGGTGGTAAGTCACTAATTGCTGTTTGAGGTGGCGGTGGTAAATCTAAGCTCATCATTGTAGGAGGTGGTGGTAAATCGTCGATACTACTTCCTCTGATTGGTGGAGGCGGTAAATCACTGCTACCGCTGCCTCTAATTGGAGGTGGCGGAGGTAGATCTTTAATACTGCTGCCTCTGGTTGGCGGAGGAGGCAAATCCAAATTCATCATTCCGGGTGGTGGTGGTAAATCACTGATACTACTTCCTCTACTTTGTGGTGGTGGAGGCAAATCACTAATACCTGTTTTAGGAGGTGGTGGTAAATCCAAATTCATCATTTTCGGTGGTGGCGGTAAATCACTAATGCTATTGCCTCTACTTGGTGGCGGTGGTAAATCTAAGTTCATCATTCCAGGTGGCGGTGGTAAATCGCTGATGCTACTTCCTCTACTTGGTGGAGGAGGAGGCAAATTACCAATACCTGTTTGAGGAGGCGGTGGTAAATCTAAATTCATCATTTTCGGTGGTGGTGGCAAATCATTAATACCTGTTTGAGGAGGCGGTGGTAAGTCTAAGTTCATTTTTCCAGGTGGAGGCGGTAAATCACTTATATTACTTCCTCTGCTTGGTGGCGGAGGTAAGTCTAAGTTCATTTTTCCAGGCGGTGGCGGTAAATCATGAATACCTGTTTGAGGCGGCGGTGGTAAGTCTAAGTTCATTTTTCCAGGTGGAGGCGGTAAATCACTTATATTACTTCCTCTGCTTGGTGGCGGAGGTAAGTCTAAGTTCATTTTTCCAGGCGGTGGCGGTAAATCATGAATACCTGTTTGAGGCGGCGGTGGTAAGTCTAAGTTCATTTTTCCAGGTGGAGGCGGTAAATCACTTATATTACTTCCTCTGCTTGGTGGCGGAGGTAAGTCGATACCTGTTTGAGGTGGCGGCGGCAAGTCCAAGTTCATCATTCCAGGAGGCGGTGGCAAATTGTTAATTCCATTCGGAGCAGGAGGCAAATCCAAACTCATGCCAGGTACAGATGGTAAATCACCAAATTCAATTGGTGACTTAGGAACATTTCTATTCGAGAATTGATTTTGTTGCATATTTTTATGATCGAACGAAGCAGTTTTTCTTCTATTGTCATCATCATTCATTTGATTAGTTTCATTTTGTAATGAAGTTCTTTTTGGTGGTGGTGGGGGAGTTACCAAAGGGGGTGGTAATATACCTGGGCGAGCAATTTGTTGTTGTTGCTGTTGCTGTTGTTGTTGAGGTGAAGAAGGCGGTGAATTCATTGGTCTGTTATTTCTATTTTTAGCAAGTTCGGGATATAATTGTTCGACTAGTTCAGAAGGTAATTTCGACACATTATTTTCAGGTTTATATTCGCCATGAGTTCTTGTGTCATCTCTATGTGACACATCGACATATATATATTTTGGCTGAGGCGGTAATGAATTATTTTGTATATTAGTGGTTTGAGGTGGCGGCGGCGGTAAATTCACTGGTCGATTCGCATTATAATTCAAACCACTTTTGCCCACTTTTTCTACAGTCGCAGCTGCTAAAGGAATTTCACCATTTTCATCAGCGAAAACAGTTGACTTGAATGGCGGCTTAATGTTTTTGTTACCTTTAATTACTATATCATATGCCTCTTTTAAGTCCTTCATATCATTAGGGTCTATTCTACCTAATGCCTTAATAGTACTTTCAGGCCAATCAATTTGTAACTTAATACCTCTATCTACTAATGATTGGAAGAAGTACAAAATCGATTTAATACTTTCAGCGCCTAAGAAGTTATAATTTAAAGTAGTAATACGTCGATTAGCTAACAACACTTCGCCCATATCTCTAATGATTTCATCATCAAAACGTTGTCCTTTAAATGATACTGTTACCAATGAATAATTACGTTTTAATGAACTGATAATTGATTTAGCATCGGCACTTTTAATTACATAATCATCGTCTTCATCGATAATTAATTCCCTTAATTTCGTTGCTTTCTCGATGAAGTTTGTGAGTCGTGGAATTATACGTCGATCATCTTTCAAACATTCATTAAATATCACTGTATTTAACGCAGGTAAACTATTCAACCAAAAGAATAAACGTTGATCAAGTGGATTATCTGTCCAATTAAATGAACTTAGACATGTATTAACTTGTTTCGATAATCCTTCGAAGAACTTATTCCATGTACCCGTATGAAAACTTGCATTAGCTATCGAAATTGAATACCCGGTACCGGCTGGCTCATGTCCAATTAAAGCTTTGAATATTTCCAAAAAGATTTCAAATTGCCAATCAACTTCATCTAACTTTATATTAGAAAGTGACGCCGGTAGTGATTGAAAGTGAGTGAATTTGATTTTGCCAGAGTTGAACGATAGATCGATGCTTTCAATTTTGTTTACGTGAAAAGTGACAAGCGCCTCTAATACTTGTGATACTTCTAAGTCACAACTTTTAAGTTTTAGATGACGGATTTTACCAATTAATGGGAATAGCTTCTCAACATCAATGCCATCTGTCGATGTTAAGTCTAATGATTGAATGTCTTTGAATCGACTATTTGTATCTAATTTGTTGAAAAATTGACGGCAATAATCACCTTTAAGACAACGCTTTAATTGAAGAGTATGAAGTGTTTGTACAGAAAGAATTTGGACAATGGAATTGATTGTGTTTTCATCAATTTTGAAATCGCGTATTTTAAGTGAATCAATTGGCGATGGTGGTTCTCTTGAAAAGGCAGCAGCTATTGACGAAGTATCGCCTTTAATTGGCGCTGCGAAAATCAATTCTGTGAACGTTGTATTTAATCTGATCAAATTTGCTAATGAACTTGCAATTGCATTTGTAGTTTCGACGTCGATAATAAGAACTTTGATCGAAGGTGCAACGGAAACTGCGTTTAAGAGAAGATCTAAGTAAGGCAGAAAAGATTTGAAATAAGATGCGATAAATGCTTTCGGCGATTTGGCAAAGTATTCATGAAGAAGATCGATGTCATTATGCGAAATGACTTGAAGATCATTGAACTTTTTTGCTAAGAATCGAAGGCCTGGGCTTAGTTGAACATTTGGATTTTCTTTGTTCGGGAAATCAAAGTCTGGTAACTCATTTACCTTGAGAAATGTGCATAGATGTCTTCGTAGCGCATTACCTATTTCATCTACATCGCATTTTGTGAGAGAAAATTTTTCATCATCACATTTGAAATCTAAACTTTTCTTCGGTATAAGAGTAAGCCCTCGGATCGAAAAGTAATTCATCCGCTTGTTGAGTTCGTATTTCTTTCCGAGCTTTGCTTTCGCATAAAAAGAAAAAGAGACTTCTGTCATAAGAAATATTCGTTTGCTTTTGTGCTTTTTATGCCCAATTTTCGTGACTTTGCAGCACGCAATGGGCTTCTCGATGTAAAAGTCGATGTTGTCTTTGAATTGGGAAAGCAATGCTTTGTCTACCAGAGACATTTCTCAATGATGATAACCGTTTGGGGCGGTTTTTGAACAGAAAAACTTTTGTTTTGATGCGAACAGAGTTCCTCAATCTGAGAGTTGCAGATTCTGGGATAAGGAATTTGATGTTATCGAATTTGATTTTATTTTATGTATAACTTATGTGGATTTGGATGCGCTTTGAGTCGGCGATGAATTGTGTTATTGTTCGGATGATTTGTGTTGCGCTGTCTGTGGTGTATTGATGGATTTTCCGGAGATTTTCATTTGAATGCGGCTGTTTGAAATTATTTTAATTTTTGAGAAATTGGAGAAGAGAATTGATTGAATATGTATCGGTTTTTTCTGGATATCAAAATTTCACAAAAAAGTGATTCACATTTGAATAAAATTTTCATCTGAAGTCATTTTATACATTCGAGTAAATCAAATTCATGTTAAATCAGAATGCTTAAATGCATTTGTTTCCTTAAATATAAATTGTAAGCGATAAGTTATGTCGCTTTCGCTTATGATTATATTTTATAATAATATTTGGAATTTATGTAGATTATTTCAAGCAGCACTTATAAAAGCATCTGAAAGAGTTCATATAGATGTGGTTATTTTACTTTAAGAACGAGAAAAAACTGATATTAATGTTAGAGATATTTATTGGTTTCATCTGAAATTTATTTCAGTAATTTGATATTTTAGAACAATATTTGATAATTATTTGATATATGTCAAACCTCACTTATAAGTGCATTAGAAAAAGATATTTCTGATTTAGTTAAATAGATAAATGAGAAAAAGGAGATTAATAAACAATGTACTTAAATGTGAATAAATATTCAAAAATACAATTAAACAAAATTTTATTAATGTATACATATTTTTTAATAATAATAAATGTTTATATAAGTGATAAAAAAACAGACATGAATAATATTATTTGTTATTTTTGATTTAGTGAATAAAACAGGGTTAGAAAATGTATTCGAATAAATGTAACATTTATTTCTTAAAATATCATAAATATTGACATTTAATAACGCAAATATTTACACATCAATTAGTTTTTAATCTAAAATTAAACAAATCCATTTTTATTATACTATATTTTACACTCTCGAAAGCAAAGCTTTTTCGGATACATACAAATTTTCATTATATCGAAGTCTTCTTACAACGACAAGAATCACCACTATTATAATAATAAGGGCGACAGCGCCGAAAGTTATTGCCACAATCAAAATTTTCTTATTATTTTTTCCATTATCAGTAATCACGTTGTTATCTGGGCATCCATTAATTATTTTACCTTTTGTTACATTTATACCACAAAATGTGTTCGAAACATAAACATTTCGAACCATTACATTCGAAACATTTGTATACTCGAACAAAGAAACATTAAAATTCGGCTCATTTATACCATAAAAATAAACACATTTTAAGTTATCACATTTATAAAACGAATATTTTTCGATTTTAATTACATTTCTTCCAATAACAATTGACATTAAATTAGATGAAAAAGAAAATGAAAATTCGGAAATTATATTAACAGAATCCGAAATTTCATAAATTTCATTTTTATTTGCTGATGGATAACGAATAATTTTCGAAAAGTTTTTATTGTAAAGAACTCCGTCTTCATTATAATTGGAAAAATATAAATTATTTTCGGAAACTGAAATATAACTTAAATTATAACAATAATCAAAAACAGAGTTTCCAATGAATCGAACTGTTGTTGGTATTGTAATGTTCAACAAATTTTCGCAATAACAAAAAACATAATTTTCAATAATTTCAACATTTTCTCCAATGATAACTTCTGTTAAAGCTGTACATCTATAAAATGAATATGAACCAATGACATTAACTGAATTTGGAATTAAAATTTTACGTAATTTCGAACATGTACTAAATGTTTCTAATTCAATAATTGAAATTGAATTTGATAATTTAACATCTGTTAATTGCTTACATTTATAAAATGATGAATTTCCTATAGAGAGAACTGAGTTTGGGATGATTATTTCCTTTAATAAAAGACAACTTTGAAATGAACGATCAGAAATAGATTGGAGACCGTTATTTAATTCCACTTTTTGTAAGTTTTTACACTCTCTGAAAGCTGAAGATTCAATGGATTTGACTGAATTTGGAAGTTTTATCTCTGAAATGTTTGATGACGAAAAACAAAATGAATTTACACTCGAAATTTTGCTGTCTTTAAAGATAATTGTTGTTAAATGTTTGCAATGTGAAAAGACACTAGACCCTATGAATGTTACGGAGCTTGGAATTATGATTTGTGTTAATTCATTACAATATGTAAATGATTTGTCGCCTATTGTTTGAAGATTTTCACTTAAAACTACCGTTTCAAGTAAAAGACAAAAAGAAAAACATTCAGAACCAAGTGAAGTAACTGATAATAAATCAACGCTGATTAAACTTGTACATGATTCAAAACAATTGTCACAAATTATGAGTTTGCCAGGACAAAATGTTATTTTTTCTAAGCTTTCACAAAGGCTAAAGGCTGAATTTCCTATTGTCGTGACGGAACTGGGAATTGTGATACTTGAAATGATAGCACTTGAAAAAGAAAATGAGCCAATGGTTTGAACACGTTCACCAATGGCTATGTAACTTAGGTTATAACAGTTGAAAAATGAGGAATTTCCAATTGATGTGATCGTTAATCCGATTGTAACTGATTTCAGAAATGTCCATTCGGAAAATGCATTGGCAGGAATTGTGGTAACATCATCTGTAAATTCGATTATGTTTGTAACATTTTGATACTTTTTATAATTTGTATTCTCAAGATCAGCTTTGCTAAGAATAAGTGTTCCATTTTCTTCAACAAAAGTTTGAGAAGAAATTGAAAAGTAAATTGCAAAAAGAAATGCTAAAAACATTTTGAGTGTTTCAACCTGAAAAAAAATGAATTAAACGGTCGATTAAAAGAAATTTTTCATTTTTCCCTATATAATCAATTATAATTCCTACTACAACATCCAAAAGCATGGAATCCATTTTGTTAATTTTCGGAAAGTATCCTTATTTATTGTAATTGATATCATCAATATATTGAATTATCTGTGTTAAACTCTTCTTGTGTGTAACTAACTTTCCTATTATTTGGAGGTAATATTTCCTAAATATAAAATTCATACATAAAAGAGTTTTATCATTTTTTTTAGTAACTATATTTCCATGGTTTACTTGTTTCATGTTGGAGTGCGTTTAAAAAGTGACGGGATAAACCGCCAAATGGAGACACAAAGGGATTGGTCTCGCAGGCATCGAATCGAATCATGGAATATCCTATACAAATATGCGCAAATAACAAACCAAAAATTTGGTCGTGATATTGTTTCAATGTCACCTTTTCTTACAACAGCCTTTTTATATTTAGCCAAATATTATTCAAATTCAGATATTATCCAAAACAGGTTGGATAGAATAACAGTTCTTTTTGCATCTGTATTTGTTACATCCAAGCAGTTTAAAATAAATATAAAATTTGAACAACATCATATGATTTTTTGCAAAATCATGGATAGACTATCAGAAGAACAAAAAGAATTTTTTGGTAGTACATGTGACATAATAACGCCCAAAGAACAAAACGAAGAAGAATTTCAAAGGTTTAAATCAATTGGAATCCAAGCCGAACTCGACTTCCTCACAACCATTAAATGGGAATTTATTACCGAAACGCCATTCAAATGGTTCAACGAATGGCACCTTCTTATGCGTAATCCTATTCGTCCGAATGATCCAACATTAAGAGATTTCAGAGCAATGCGTGACATTGCGGTTCACAACTTAATTTTATTTCTTGTTGTCAGTGATGACATAGAATCTTTGCCTTTAGATATTGTTTCTGTTGCTGTGTTTCAAGATGCTCTGATGAAACGTCAAATTAAGCAATATTCTCCAGACAAAGATTCGGAATTTTTTTGGATGAAAAGAATCAAAATCGAAATGGACTTTGAAGAAGTAATGTCTTTTGTACAAGAGCTTCATAATTTAGAGATAATGTTCGCTGAGGTTAAAGTTCATTGCATATAGAACGATATGTGGTTTCAATACAACGATACTAATTTTCAATAGAAAACGATTTTTTATTATTGAAATCTTTTTGATGGAGAACTTCTTTGTTTTTTGGCATTTGATCCAATCCGGTTTATAAACAATCTATTTATAAATTATTTGGTAATCAATAGTTTCATGTGACTTCAAAAAAAAAAGAATTTTGCTTTAAAAAAATCATGTGTTTTTATTTGGAAAAATCTTTTATCAAGAATGCACTTGAGTTAGTTAAGTATGATGTTTGTGATAAATGTTGATTTTTTTCCTTGATATCGTGAAATTTTGAAAGACATGTTGAACTTAAATTTTTATATAATTTATTTGAAAATTGAAATTGAAATTGATATTAATCAATTGTTTTGGGAACTTCATGCATTATCGAATGAATTTTCTTCGATTTATCATTGGAGAAAAAACTTATTGTTGAACGAAGTTAGTCAAAATAAAAAATGAACCAAAATCAAGCATTTTTCTCTGTTTTAACAAGAATCATTGAGATGGTTTCAACAAATGAACAAGACCGCAGACAGCTACAAATCAATCTACAAGCATTAAGAGATGATTTAATTTCAATTAATAGACAGGATTCTCATAATTCAGCATTTGATTTACATGGAATTGTAGCATCGGAAAAAGGACAATACATCCAAGAGCTTCAAGAAAACATGACTAATCAAGATGCATGTAATTATCTCCAAAAAATTTTGCCTGATAATCTTTCACGCTCAAACAAATTAACAGAGGTTGCCAAAGCTCTTTCTTCAATGTCAAATGTTCCATATAGTTCTGATCAATTTACTACGTTTCAAGGAATTTACAGCTGGATAGATTCAAATTGGGAAGTTCTTGAGCCTTACACTGGGGAGCTTATGATTATTGATTGTTCTGCTTAAGTTTTGTTCATAATTAAAATAAAAAAGTTATTTTAATAAAAATTCTTATTAGAAGATATTATTTATATTTTGTAGTGTTAACACTAATGGGATAGCTTTTGTAAATTCAATAAAAAAAAATATTTGATAAATGATTAAAATATTAACTCATATATATTTTCTTTGAGAGTTTCAGAACACATTAGAACTTCAAGAAAGAGTGTAATTATTGCTTTTGGATGGTGTTTTTGTGAAATTGTTCTTTGTTTCATTCATTGCGGTTTTGACACAATGGGCGAAGAAGAGAACCTGAAAGAATTCATCAATATTCTTGCCATTCAAGAAGCTGCACTTGATGAGATTGAGAATGGATATAACCAGTGTAGTAAAAATTATGAAGAAATCAATAAAAAAATTGAAATGGTCAAACAACAGATTCAAAATTCAACTCTTTCAAAGCAACTAGAAATGATCTGTGAAAACAAAATAAATGCTGATGGTATAAAACTAACAGAATCAACAAGAAAATATTCAAATGATCAGATCATTGAACTATTTCAACAAATCAATGAATTAACACAGAAACTTAATGAGTCCCATGAAAACGGAATTCAAAGTTTAATTGAAGATTTAAATAATGAAGAAAATCAACCAAGTCATACCAAATCTGAATATTCACAAGAAAAAGAATACGCATCAATTCTCAAAGAGCTTGGAATTGATGTGGATGATTTCTAATATGTTGATTTGTAAACAATATTTAAATATTTACGTAAACAATATCTTTTTTTTTGAAGTTTTTACAAATTAATGTAAAAGTGTCACTAAAAGAAATGTGATGTAACATGTACCAATAAACGGTCAAGATCAGAGTACCCTATTTATTCGTTCTCTTTGAACAAAAGTGTCAACATTTTAATAACTTTATAAATACTTTTTCCAATTTGCAACTTGAGAATCATCTAAATTTTCAGGGTATATTTCTCGTGGTACTAAGAAAGAAACACAAAATAAGAACTGCAGTTGTGATATGTTTTATTTAAAATTACGTTTCCAAATAATGAAAGATGTTTTAATATAAAAAATCATTCCTTTTTGACTTTTGGTGAATTAGTTTTGGCTTTTGCTGCTAGAAGTGACTTAATAAATCTAATGATTAAATAAAATGTTATTTGAAATGTAAAGATAAGAAGAGCAAAATAAATATATGATTTGTTTTTGTATATGAATTCATCCACCATACGAACAAACCTCATTGATGGAAGCATGTTAACATCTTGTTTGTTGTTCATTTTATCAAATAGTGGATCAATCTTTGTTTCCTTGATTGGTTCAGAAGCAAATGCAACATACTGTCCGATTACATTTTTCACGTCGCTTACTGTTATTTCAATAATTTTTTCTGAAATAAAAATAATTTTGAAAATGTAATTGGAATATAAAAAACGAGTTGAGTATTGTGAAAAATCATCTGTTGCAAAAGAAAAGCTGGTTAGTTTTTCATCCGTTTTTGCAATGAAAATTCCAGAATTCTCTGAAGTATATGAAATTTCAAATTGTCCAAAACATGAATCAGTCTTCTTGTTGAAATTAATTTTTGCCTTTTCGTTGCTTTTCCATATTGTTATTATTGTTTTACCAGAAGTCTTGTTTAAATGAAATTCGAAAGAATAAAGAATTTCATTTTGATGTTCACGAGATGTTCCTTCATATACATCCCACTCTTTTACCAATACATTTTGTGCATCAAAACAAAGAATTGCTTGGATAATACTGAAAAACAGCATTAAATAACCGAAAAGTATTGCGGTTTTCTTTAGTTTCTTCCGAACCTTAAAGGATTATGTAATCCATACAGCTAAACCATTGTTTTAAATATAGATAAGTTATTTAAAAATTACTTTAATTATAAAAAAATTAACAGTGAAGCTTTTTCAAATTGTTGTTTACTTTAAGTTTCTTTATTTTTTATGTCATTTACTTTCATATTTAGAAGTTCACATATTTCTGTGTAACCATATTTAGCTGCAATAATATATGCTGTATAAAATAAATTAAATAATTTCCAAATATTATTTTGAAATATTAAATTATTAAAATAAATTTTATCTTTAGCATTAATATCAATTCCTTTTTGTTTAAGAAGTAATTTAAGATTTCTGTATGACCATTTCTAGATGCAAAGATAAGTGCTGTATTAAAAAAATTAAATAATTTCCAAATATTATTTTGGGGTGTTGTGAAATTATTAAAATAAATTATATCTTTAGCATTGATATCAATTACTTCTTGAACAAGAAGTAATTTAACTATTTTTTGTATGACCTCTTGAAGATGCCAAAAAAAGTGCTGTTTGAAATAATATAAATAATTTCCAAATGTTATTTTGAATTAAGAAATTATTAAAATAAATTATATCTTTAGCATTGATATCAATTCCTTCTTGTTCAAGAAGTAATTTAACTATTTCTGTATAACCCTTTTCAGATGCGTACATAAGTGCTGTCCAAAATAATATAAATAATTTCCGAATTAATAAAAAAAAAAATTTCTTTTAGCATTAATATCAATTCCTTTTTGTTCAAGAAGCAATTTAACGATTTCTATATATCCACCTGCTGATGCTAAAGAAAGTGCTGTACAAAATGTTTTAAATAATTTCCAAATATTATTTTAAATTATCAAATTATTAACATTAATTTCGAATAAAACGAATGAATATCTTTAGCATTAATATCAATTCCTTTTTGCTCCAAAATATATTGTACAAGTTCAATATTTCCTGATCCTGAAGAAAATACCAAAATGTTTTTTGGAATTTGATTTGTTTCAAGAGAATACTTAGTATATGGATGAACTCGCCGGTTGACATGATATAGGGAAAAAATGGCCATCGCGAAGCGCTGGCGAAATTTTTTTCCTATATCATGTCAACTCACAGGAGAGAAAAGGAAAAAAGTGGGTAAGTAAATCATTAAATTATTAATAGATGAAATGTCAAAAACACAAAAATAAGAATATTGAAACAAAAATATCATAATTTATAAAAACATCATTTTTTATTAAAGATACACATATTAATAATTATTTTAAAATTGTAATCACTGTAATTTTGTCTATATATGTTTTTTTGGAAGCCTACTTTTCATTTTATATAATATACAAGTATCCCCGAAGTACAATAGTACTTGAGGTGTTTATAATAATTCAAGGAGAAATAAAAAGATAATAAAAAATACATATATGAAAGCTATCAGTAAAAAACTTGGTATAATTGAATAAATAATTAATTAAAAAAGATAATAAGCAAAGCTAATTTATTTTTTTTTCGATTTGATTTTTGCCGAATACAAAAATCGATTCCCAGGTTAAAAAAAGAAAGTTAATCTTCAATTAATTCATATATATGAACTATAGTTCAAGAACCAAGAGGTTATAGTCAAATTTGAATAGTAGGACGAATAAAAATCACACAATTATCTTACATCGTTTCCGATAACGAAATCGTCAATTAGGGGATATTGATTTATTCTAGGGAAATATGTAAAATTGATCATTCTATATGAACTACAAATAATTTCTGTTGTCGATTATAAAATATTTGAAATCTGAATTAAAGACATGAATCAAAAATTACAAAATTCGAAATGAGGAATATTGAAAAAAAAATCGATAAACGTATCTCAAGTCAGTATTCAAGATAATGTGCAAATTGCATTTGTATCGATATTTATTCAATAAAATTTTGCTAAGATAGGAAAATAAAAATAAATAAAAAAAATCAGATAAATTCAATGATCAAGAATCGTTTTTTTTTTTTTCAGAAAAAAATATATGGTTTGTATCAAGATATTTCAAGAATGGATTTATACAGAAACTATTTTATTGATTATAAATTATTAATCAGGTTAAATAAGTACATCATTAAGGTGTTACGAAAATTATCATATCATTCATTTTTTCATTGAATTTATAAATTCAAAAAAAATCAAGATTTCATATAATTATTCGGAGTAAATAACAAATCACAATTCTATGATAAAATTTCAATATTTCTATTTCTTAACAAACCAAGAATCTTTTAATTTGATTGTTTACAAATGACAATGATAGAAACAAACAAACAACCTATCTGATCGAATAAAGGGTAAAATTTTGATAATATTTACCATCATTCAAATTCGCTCCTATCGTCACTTATCGTTGTTGATATCGTTTGATATAAACCATGCAAAAGTCGATTTTTGTCACTTTTTGGAATGAAAGAATAAATTTATCTCGTGCTAATCATAATATAATTCTTAGATTTATATTAATCATAGATGCAACCATGTATATATATTATATATTTATGATATCAAGATCGTAGGATGATCACTATATACGATGGGTGGAAATCGCAAGTCTAGTTTAATATATAGTATTCATTGTGAAACAATTAGAAAAATGTTGGTTTATTGAATAAAAATAAAATTATTGTAGAAATTAATGTGTTATATAAGGTGTACTCAATAGATTTCCATTAAACTTTAAGAGTAAATAATACTATGAATAATAATTAATTTTTTGTTGTTTTGAATTTTTCATCTTTTTTTTCAGTAAAAATTATCATCAAATTATATGAAAATCATACAATGAAATATGATATAAAATATTCTATTTATCAAATTTTGATTCATATAAAAATATTGATCAAATTTCATGTGTTAATGATAATATATGAAAACAAACTGAATTTAGGAAATGTTTATTTCAATATTTAAATATTTCCTCTTTTATCCTTGAGAATCTTTTATTTTTATGATGTCGTCACATTTATGATGTTGAATTTTTTCTGCAAATAATCGAATAATTTCTGCATTTTTCTTTTCTGATGATATCATAAGCGCTGTTTTATATGTTTATAAGTAATCCAAAATGTTTATATGAAATTTCATATTTTTTCAAAATATTTTAAATAAAACAAAAAAACATCTTTAGCGTCTATATCAATATTCTCTTGTTCAAGAAGCAATTTAACTATTTCTGTACGACCATTTTCAGATGCATACATAAGTGCTGTATTAAATAATTTAAATAATTTCCAAATATTATTTTGAAATATTAAATTATTAAAATAAACAAAAAATAAAACAAATAAATATCTTTAGCATTAATATCAATTCCTTCTTGTTCTAGAAGTAATTTAACTATTTCTGTATAACCATTATAAGATGCTAAAATAAGTGCTGTCCAAAATATTTTGAATAATTTCCAAATATTATTTTGAAAAATCAAATTATTAAAATAAATTTCAAATAAAACAAAAAAATATCTTTAGCATTAATATCAATTCCTTCTTGTTCAAGAAGTAATTGAACAATTTCTGTATAATCAAATTGAGATGCTCTCATAAGCGCTGTAAAAAATAATTTAAATAATTTCCAAATATTATTTTGAAAAATCAAATTATTAAAATAAATTTCAAATAAAACAAAAAAATATCTTTAGCATTAATATCAATTCCTTTTTGTTCAAGAAGTAATAGAACAATTTCTGTATAATCAAATTGAGATGCTCTCATAAGTGCTGTTTCAAATAATTTAAATGATTTCCAAATATTATTTTGAAATATTAAATTATTAAAATAAATTTCAAATAAAACAGAAAAATATCTTTAGCATTAATATCAATTCCTTCTTGTTCAAGAAGTAATTTAACTATTTCTGTATGACCATATTCAGATGCTAAAATAAGTGCTGTATCAAATAATTTAAATAATTTCCAAATATTATTTTGAAATATCAAATTATTAAAATAAATTTCATTTTTATCATTAATATCAATTCCTTCTTTTTCAAGAAGTAATTTAACTATTTCTGTATAACCATTTTTTGAAGCATTTGTTAGTGCTAAAAATATTTAAAAAAAAAATTAAAAATTCTTATGAAACGATGAAATATTTTAATAAAAATCTAATGAAATAAGCAAACAATCTTGCTAAAATCAATGTATCTATTGTTAATTAAATAGTTATAAAGTTCCACATTTCCAGAAAAACCCGAAATTTTCAAAAAATCAATAGGAATATGATTACTTTCGAGAAAATATTGAGTAATATATAAATTCCCTGTTATGATTGAAGCAATGAGAATATTTTCATTTATTTCCATTCCTTCTTTAAGTAAAAATGATAAAAGTTCATAATTATCATGTAAAACACATTTTGTTCCTAATTCTTCTAAATTCTTAATTTCTTTTAACTTATTATCATAAAAATATTTAAAGATATCATTTCGATGAAATTCTATTGCTGCTTCATATGCATCTTCAAATGTTGAATGATTTTGTTCACATAAATGAATTATTTCTTCATTTCCACCTGCAACTGCATATTTACCTGTATTGTATAATTTTGCTCCATTCATAAGTAAATATTTAAAACATTTAACTGAAGAAAAAAATGCTGCATAATCAATTAATGTAACATTTTTATGATTAATAAATGAATATCTTTCATAAAGTGATGGCTCAATTGTTTGATTAAAATCGAAGTTTGCTTGTGATGATATTTCTTGAAGTTTTTCTATTTCATCATTCCGAATTATTTTCGCAATTTCATTCTGATTTATTCCTTCTTTAACATATTTCTGATGAAGTTCCCAATTATTCGCTTTAAGTTTTTCAAGGTTTTTGGAGAAATATTCAGAAAATTGATAACAATAATTTAAAACGAAATGTGCTTTAAAATGTGAAAAAAATAAATTTTTCATATTTATAGTAATCGATGAGTTAATTAAACCTTTTTCTATCAACTTTCCGATAAGATAATTAGATTCTTGTGAGTTATTTTTCCGAAGGAATTGAGAAAAGACGTCAATTATTTTAACTTGATTTTTATTTTCATCTTGTTCAATTAAATTCAAAAACTCAATAATTATATCTATATTTTTCAGTCTAGTTACAAACAAAGTGTAAATGAAACGGCAGATGATCAAGTTGAATGAATACGTTCGTGAATTATCATAAAATTTGCGTAATGAAGAAACAGATGTATCAAGATTGTTTGTATTTATGTTATAAATTATTTCTGTAAGTGCAATTAAGTCTGGAAAGGAATTTATCTTTGATGTGCTCATTCCAATGCTGTTAAATAACACTGAAAAAAATTTTTAATGGACATGTGATATGAATTTTTATATAAAATTATAATAAATAAAAACATAGAATGAACTTCATGATGAAATCCATTCACACATTTAATTTTATTTGGAATGCTTAAATTTGAATCAGGTTAATAGGTAATATATGCCCGAATGTGCATTCACATATCGAAAATAACTTATATACAACAATTACATGAATATGCAATCAATATATTTGAATTTTTTTGAGTTTATTAATCTTTTCGATAGGTTTGAAAAATATTTAATATCAGGATTTTATATAATTATATAAAATAAATGATATTTCATCATTGCCCAAATAATTTCTGAATTTTTTATTTCTTAATAATTTAAGATATTATTCCTAGTTTTTTATTAATCATAGATGCAACTATGTATTTATATATCATATATCCATAATACAGTCCCGGACAGCAGAAAATGTCCACAGAAAAAACCGCCATAATTAAAAACGTTCATAAACCAGTCATTTTGATTATCGGCCAGAAAAAGCTAGCCAACGTATTTTTCCACTTTTACGGTTTTGTCATAAAACTGTCCATTGGCCAGAAAAAATGTACATTCCTAAAAAGTGCTAAATAGAAGTGTAAAGATTTGTTGTGAAACAACTGATTAAAATGGAATCTTATAAATATAATGCACGATTTCTCAAAGAAATATAAAAATAACAATGAATATTAATTTTATAATCATTTTTGCATTTATAAAAAACATTCTTTGCAAAGATATGAATTCAACGTATATCTGTCCACTGAAATCATTACAACTTTCTATTATTCCTTAGCATAGATAAGCTTTTAATATGTGAAATAATTATATGCATACGTTTTATTTAATATGTGTTTTATATTATATATGATTTATAATGATAATATTATAATGATTAAACAAATTTATATCCAAAAACGAAAAATACAGCATTGCAATATTTTTTTTGATTCAAACAAAAATATCACAGGAGATGAAAAATAAGTATTGACTGTACCAACAAAACTTTGAATGAATTCATAGAATATAAAATTGATTACACAAATGTAAATTCTGATTCTAGAATAAAGACGATCAGAAAATTCAATGATCAAGAATCGTTTTTTTTTCAAAAAAAAATGTATCGTTCGTACCAAGATATAACAAGAATGGATTTATCCAGAAACTATTTTATTGATTATAAATTATTAATCAGGTTAAATAAGTACATCATTAAGGTGTTACGAAAATTATCATATCATTCATTTTTTCAATAAATTCATAATCTAAAAAAAATCAAGTCATATAATTAAATAATTATTTAAAATTCGTAACAAATCACGATTTCATGATAAAATTCCAATATTTTTATTTCTCAACAACCCAATAATCATTTAGTTTGGCTGTTTACAAATTACATTGATAGAAACAAATAAATAACATATTTTTTCAAAAAAAAAAGTGAAATTTTGATAATATTTACCATCATTCAAATTCGCTCCTATCGTCACTTATCGTTGTTGATATCGTTTGATATAAACCATGCAAAAGTCGATTTTTGTCACTTTTTGGAATGAAAGAATAAATTTATCTCGTGCTAAATATAATATAATTCTTAGATTTATATTAATCATAGATGCAACCATGTATATATATTATATATTTATGATATCAAGATCGTAGGATGATCACTATATACGATGGGTGGAAATAGCAAGTCTAGTTTAATGCTTTGTATTAATAGAATCGCTTTTCGGAAGCAGATAAAAAGTGACAAAAATTGATTGATTTGTTCATTCAAATGGGGCCCTTCAATCGTTTTTCATTCTTAGGATCAAAAATGATATAAGAATTTCGTTTCATAAATTATAATCCGATACATGTTA
Source organism: Histomonas meleagridis (assembly GCF_020186115.1). Lineage (NCBI taxonomy): Eukaryota > Parabasalia > Tritrichomonadida > Dientamoebidae > Histomonas > Histomonas meleagridis. The sequence goes on from NW_027150746.1 coordinate 1,010,629, forward strand.
TTTATAATTTATCTACTACTTATAAACAAAAAATTAAAGTCATTGCTATATATGTGGGAGAGGTTCCCATATTGTACCTCGATGTTCAAAAAACATTCCAACTACTTAATAAAAACTTAATATATTCAATTATATAAATTAGAGATGTGATTATTCTTTTGTTTAATACTTCATGTGAATATCATAAAGTACATAGGAATCAGGAAATGAGATTATCACTTAAACTTTTTGAATTCATTATTCGGCTTCAATTTCTTACAAAAGTAATAAATTCTGAGAGAATAAGCAACCAAATAACAATTCAATAACAAAAATTCTTTCATGAAAGAAAAGACATTCAACGTATCCGTCTTATCTAATTTATTGGATGCTATTTACAAAAGCGAAGAAACCGAGTTTTATCCACAATTTTCAAACCCAAGAGAAATTGAATTTTATTCTTCTTCTTCATTTATTCCTTGTGGTATAAAACTTAGCGAAATGAATCAAAGGTCTTTATTCCCAATCGACAGCATCACAAATGTGGAACCTTTTCAAACTGAAAACTTGCAATTTACAAATATTTTTCTTACAGAATTACAAAAACAGGAAAAACTTACAGAAGAGTCATTTGAAAAATTACAGAAGGAACCACAGTTAACACCGAGTGATGCTTATCCACACTCGAAATCAAAACATCAAATAAAATCAGTTCGTGCTCCAGTTTCATTTGACCATCATTCCTCAACGCTAGAAATGCTTTCGCGAAGGAGTAAATCACAGAGATCTTTTGAAGGGTCAATCATTGGATCTCAGCAAATAAATGATACAACATCATAACTCGAAAAACAAACTTTGCTCTTTCACACTTACGAGGTGCGATGATTAAGACCCATTTTTGGATTAGTAACTTTTCCAAAATAACGGTTTTCTTTTGTGATCACAAAAGAAACAAATGATATTAAGTAAACTAAATGTCTTTTTCTATTATTAGTAATGAATGAAATCTTTTATATTATGTAAAATTATTATACTATCAGATAAAATAATTATTTATGGAGGTAAAGGTTATCAACTAACAAACTAAAAGTTATAAATTTTAGTTCTAAATTTCAATTAAATGTTCAGTTTAAATTTCATGTTTTAATATATTGGTTGTCAGGAGTATCAATGTTATCCTGATAAAAATTTAAAGGTAGCCAAATTAGTTTATTTTTTTTCCATGCGTAACTCTGTTGGAGTATTAAAATTTTGGGGATACCTACAGTTTAAGATTAAAAAATTATTTGCACATGCTTATTCACATGATACAAACATACCCATTTCCAATAAAAAAAGATCATGCTTAAATAACCCCTAACATTGAATAACTTGAAAGGAAACTAAATAGTTCTTGTTCTGACTTATGGATTTAAAAAAAATTCATTGATGTATAAAATTCATCAATTCTTTCAAACTACATATCACTGGAACAATCGTTTCACCTATGGAACCTAAGAACATTTAATAAATATGAATAAATTGAAGATCCAAAACCACAAATTAATAAATTTGATAGTTTTTTATAGTGGTACGTAATTGTGCTTTTTCATTTTCGGTTGATTTCTCAAGTTATGTTCAAACATTTTAATTTTTAATTCATATCATCAAACAAAGAAGAAGATCACATTACAGTAATCAAACGCATTAACAAATATGAATTATCATATACAGTAAAAATAATTTCAGCTTTTTGCTTTTAGTCATCAAAAAAATAAAAACTTATTCATTTTTTTATTGATCAATTAAGCTTAATTTCTTTGTGATTAAATCAACAATTTCAAAGTTCCCTTTCTGTGTTGCAACCTTAAGTGCTGTATTCAATATTTTAATGAAACATCAAATATTTTTTCTAAATATAAAATAATTTATATAAATATAAAGTACATTTAACAAATATCTTTGGCATTAATATCAACTCCTTCTTGTTCAAGAAGTAATTTAATAATTCCTAACTGTGAATATTCAGTTGCAACAATGAGAACAGTTTTAAATAATTTCATTAAACTCCAAATATTAATTAAATTCATTAAATTTATAAAACAAAAATTATAATTAAATAAAAAATATCTCTGGCATTTATATCCAAATTCTTTTTAGTAAGAAATAGTTTCATAATATCAATGTTTCCATTTACAGCTACTTTCATAAATGCTGTTTTGAAAGAATCAAAAAAATACCAAATAAAAATTTTAAATATCTAATTAATTATCCAAACTTGAAACATTAAAATCATATGTCTTTAGCATTAATATCAATTCCTTCATGTTCAAGAAGTAATTTAACTACTTCCTTATGATTACAATACGATGCTTGCATAAGTGGTGTCCAAAATGATTTGAACAATTTCCAAATATTATTTTGAAATATAACATTATTATATCAAAATTTGAATATAAATCAAAAACATCTGTATCATTTATGCCAATTCCTTCTTTATGAAGAAGTAATTTTGTTAATTCTGTTAACCCATATTTTGCTGCATTTAAGAGTATTGTATCATATAATTTATTTAAATTCCGAAAATTACTTTGAAACATAATATCATTTTTACAAACTTTGAATAAAATAAATTAACATCTTTAATATTTACTTCAATTCCATCTTGCTCAAGGAGTAATTTAATTATCTTAGTTCCATTAGAGTATGGAACTAGCAATAATGCTGTATTAAATAATTTAATCAAACTCCAAATATCATTTATAAAATAAAAATATTTTAATGTAACATTATACATAATAAACAAAAATCTTGTTCATTGATTTTAATTCCATCTTGTTTAAGAAGTAGTTCAACTATTTCAGTATTTCCTTTTTTAGATGCAAACATAAGTGCGTTCAGAAATAATTCATATAAATTTTAAATAAAAATAATATATATCAATTAATTAAAGCATATAATATTTACATCATTAATATTAAATTTATATTGATCAATAAATATTTTTACAATTTCAATGTTTCCTCCTTCAGCTGCAAACATAAATGCTGTTGTAAACACTTTGAATAAAATCCATTTATTTTTAATAAACAAAAAATAAAATTTATATATCCTAAAAAATTAAATTAAATATCTTTATCATAAATGTTAATTTCCTCTTGCTGAAGTAAATATTTAAATACTTCTACGTTACCACGTTTTGCTGCTTTCATAAGTGCTGTTTGAAATGATTTAAATATATTTGCAAAAATATTTTATAAAAGAAATAAATCAAGTAAATTCATATTTGTGGAATTTACATCAACATGTTTTTCTTCAAGAAGATATTTAACGAGTTCAATATTTCCTGATTTAGAAGCATAAACTAAAATATCACTTGGAATATCATTTTTAAGGAAATGTTTTACAAGAAATATATTACCTATTTTTGCTGACAGATTAATAATATTTTTATCAGTTTTCATCTTTTTGCTTTCTAAAAATGAAATAAATAAATTATTATCATGTTTAATCGAACAAACTCCAAGATCAGCAAATTTTTTGATTCTTGAAATCTTTTTATTATAAAGATACTGGAAAATTTCATCACGATGAAATTCAATTGCTATTTCATATGAACCTTCAAAAGATATTTGCTTTTGTTCACATAAATGAAATATTTCAAGATTCCCACCAGCAACAGCATATTTACCTGTATTTGTTAAATCAGAATTTTTCATAAGTAAATATTTAAAACATTTAACTGATCCAAAAAATGCTGCATAATCAATTAATGAAACATTTTCTTTATTTATAAATGAACAGATTTCATAAAGTGATGGCTCAATTGTTTGATTAAAATCAAAATTTATTTGTGATGTTATTTCTTGAAGTTTATCTACTTCATCATTTCGAATTATTTTCGCAAATTCATTCGGATTATGTCCTTCTTTAACATATTCTTTATGTAGTTCCCAATCATTCTTTGAAAGCTCTTCATAATTATCATAAAAATATTTTCCTAATGGAGATTCAGGTCTTAACCCAAATATTTCATCAGTTGTTTTATAATGTGCAAAAAATAAAGTGCTTCTGTTTTTGGCTATATTGGATGGAATAATATTTGCTTCAGTCATCATTTCAATAAAATAATTTGATTCATTTGTTTTTAAATGAAGAAGAAAATGTAAAAAAATATCGATTATTTTGTAATTTGATTTCATGTCATCTTCTTTTTGATTCAACACTTTAATAAACTGAATACAAATACTGATGTCTTTCATTTGACTCTTAAAAAATTTATAAAGTAATCTTGAAATTGAAAGATTAAAAGAATAAAAAAAATTTTCATCAAATGATTCCAATAAGGATTCTATTGACATTTCAATGTTAAATTCATTTAAAGCAAAAATAACTTCTTCAATATGCTGTATTCCTTGGAGATACTTATTTTTATTCAGGCTTGCTTTGGGAACCATGGTTGACATCGAAAAAATAAATTGAGTAATAAATGATCGTTTATTGCAGCTATGACACGTAGCCGGGTGCTCCAGTGCTTTAAATTTTTTATTGAATGCCAATTAGTAGATGAAACTTGTAACACAAGTTGTATATTACTTCTCACAATGAGCTAATGCATATGTGTTCTAGCCTTTTTTTTCCATCTTGGTTTTTTGTGTTAAATTAAATTATTTCAAAAATTAATGCGATATGATAAATTGCTTAAAAATAATTAATAACTAGGATTTGTTTCGTTAAGTTATCTTACTTAAAATAATGATTTTGGTAAATTCTCTTGCAAAGAAGTAAATGCAAATAGCTGTATTAATTTCAAAAGATCCATCAATAATTGTAATTAAAATGGAATAAGGAGGCCAATATTACAATATTAATAAGTTCATTTTCAAAATCATTAACACAAATGATTATTTAAAGTTTTTATTCAAAAGTAACTGGCTTAGAGATGCGTCCAGAGAGAGTTATAATTGCTTTCTTTTCTGGCTCTTTGACTTCAACAACTTTCTTTGGCTTTTTCTCAGGACGAAGTATCTTCTTTCTTTTGACAGTCTTTTCTGGCGCAATTGAGTTTAATCCTTTATGCGTAAATGTGTAGGAATCCTTTTTTGCTTTCAATAACTTCTTTTCTTTGAGCGATTCAAGAGCCTTCTTTGTTCTTTTAGGTATAACTGTATATAATCCTTTGTCCATATAATCAAGCAAATACTGTTTAACCTTTGTAGAGCTAACATATTGTTTTTCTTCAGTTTTAAGATTGAATATTGCTTCAGCGACCCATTGTTCATAAAGATTTACCTTTATTGCTTTTGAATCCTTCTTGATAACCTTTTTCACTTTCTTTTCCTTTGTTTGAACTTTCTTAACTGGCTTTTTGGATTTGGTATCTGACTTCTTGATGACTTTCTTTGTTGTTTTTGTAACTTTTTTGACAATCCTCTTTGTGGTTCCTGCTTTTTTTGAACTTGATTTCTTTGTTTTTGTATCTTTCTTTGGAAGTTTCTTATCAGCCGTTAATTTTTCTTTTTTTGGGCTAACTCTTGATTTTTTTGTTTTTCCTGTGGCTTCCTTCTTTCCCTTTTGTTCCTTTTCTTCTTTCTTGGCTTTATTCTTTTCTTCTGGCATGAATGTATGAACTGAAATTTGCCGCCATTTTTGAACGCGTTCAATTAACCCGGCAAAAACCACTTTTATAAGAATTTTCTGAAATATATACAATATTGTAAGCGCCGATTTTGTGGGCTCTCAAATCGAGATTATCATTTATGCTTGTTGACACTTATAAAATATTATATTAATAAAAAATGAAAACATAAATTCCTTTTTCTTATACAGTCGAAAAAAAGTTGAATATTAATCATTTGCTTATAGCTGAAGTTTTTTTATAAAAAAAAAGATTTATATCAAATTTATATTTAAACAAATTATCGAATTTTATATTCTTGTATGAAATCATATCCATCAACATTATACTTAATAGTAACATCTTGGTCTCTGAAATTTTTTTCATTTGGTTTCATCATAAATCTTCCTTCAATTATGGTATCTGTTGTTAATTTAACAGGTCGTTCAAGATAAAAAATAGTTTGTGACCAATGTGTTGGCTCTTCAAATGGTGATGTTGATAACATAATTGTTTCTTCTTTACCTTCAAACAATACATCAAACCAAACAACAAAGCCATAAAGTGAAGTGGATTCGAGCGAAGTTAGTGAAAAAGTCGCATCAATTGAAAGATCATTTTCAGAGACTTTGTTTAAATCAAACTCAATGAGCTTTGAGTCATCAGTCACAATTTGTTTCTCAGGACATACCTCAATAACGGGCTCGTGGACAGCCCACTGCTTGACAGGTTCAAGGTTAAAACCGCAGAAATCTTCCCAATATAGGAATTTACGATGGTAAAAAATCTTATCTTCGATACCAGTAATAAACATACTAGCTCGTGTTGGGTACATAGTTCCTCCCTCTTTTAAATATTTATCACGTGCAAAAATAACAGAATTGAGCATAGATTCATAGAGGAGACAATAACCCATCCATTCGCTAATTATGACATCAACCTTTTCTGGGATAGAAGCTTCTTCGATTGTGGTTTGAAGAAGAATAATTTGATTTGAATAACCATTTTTTTCTATAATCTTTTTTGCATAATTTCCGATTGTTGATTTTTCAACTGCATAAACTTTCTTTGCACCACATTTTGCTGCAAATAGTGAAAGAATTCCTGTTCCACATCCAACATCAAGAATAACTTTATCTTTGAACATTGCTGGATTATCTAAAATTGCTTTTTGATAAGAAATTGTTCGAACCTTGTCACTGAGCATTTCTCTGTGTATTCCAAAATGTGCATAACTATCAAAATAATATGAATCCTTTTCTTGTTCCATCCAACTGGAAATGTCAAGTGAAATTTTCCCTGTCACTTTTAAAAATTCATAGGAAAACGTTAACCTTCGAAACAAGAAAAATTAAAACCCAAATTTAAATGAACTTACATAACTATAAAAAATCACAACTCAAATCACGTTTTACAAAAACAAAGGTAGAGGACAATGAGGTAGAAGTACTTGATCAAAATTTAGAATTTCAAATATTTTCTTTTGTCTCTGATTTTATTAAAGCATATGAATCATCTAAAATTAACCTTGAAACACTCACTACAAAAGAGTTTCTCAACAATTTAAACAATTCAAACATGTCAATTCCATTCATTCAAAAAATTGCTGACTCCAATTTTTTTCAATATTGCATAGATACCATTAAGCGACACCCAGATTCACATCTTGTTGATTTAGTTATTCGGACTTTTTCAATATTTTGTGATTCTTGTTCCAAATATTTACAAATTTTATCCAACCATGGTTTTTATGATGTTATTATTTCTACACTTCGCAACCCCCAATATTCTCTTTTTTGTATTCAGCATTCTATTTTTATTTTGAGGAAATTTCTTGAATTTTCATTAAACATTTCTCAACTCACCAAATTTAACATTTCACTTTTTGAACCCATTCTTAAACGGTGTTTAAATCCACGATCTCCTGAGAAAGATAGCTTAGAATGTGTTGATGAAATACTTAGTTTTTTATCAAAGTATTCAGAAAATAAACTTAACGCAGACGTTTCTTCTCTTTGTATTCGTTTTCTAACAGCAGGACTTCATTTTAATAATGAAAATATTCACAGAAAAGTTTCAACAATTTTAAAAAACTTAATTCAACATAGTAATTTCGATATAAATTTTTTTTATGAATCTGGTCTTAATCAATTTGTTGAACAAAAATTTCTAATATTTCCAACTGATTTATTTATATTTTTCGTCGAGTTAAAAACGAAATTTCCAGATTTTATTATAAGTTTTCCAATTGATAATTTATTTGACTTTATTTATGATAATCCAAACTCAGATGAATCACTTTATTCTTTATATACATTAAATATTATTTTAAGAAATGATCAATCAATTCTTAATCATCCAAAAATGGAAAATATTCCAATTTGTATTGTCGATAATTTTCCGATTTCTTCGTTAAGATTTAAAAGAATTTCATTGCTTTTGTTATGTGATATTATTAAATTTAAGCCTGATGTTGTTTTTAATTATGTTGACTTATATTCTTTTACTTCTTTAACAATTGATATGTTGGATAATTGCGGTACAAACGAATTAATCAAATGCGCTTTGTCGGCAATGATTTCAATTCTCGAATATATGCAAAATATTGGAATGCCACATGAAACAATAGAAGAATTTGTTGCTACTGAATGTATACAAACAAGTTACCAAAATTGCTTACAAGAAACAAATCCAATGAATAATTCGATTGACGATTTATTTGTTTCAAAGTTCGCACAATATTTTCAAAGTTAAACTTATCCTCTCAAAAAGTGGACGTTTCTGATCTTTATTAATTTTCTTATCGTACAATAGAAAACGGTCGTTCGAACAAAATGTGAAATGAAATGTTAACTTTTTGCGTGAACGAACGTTAAAATAATGGAAGAGGCCAAAACTCCATACCAAACTTTTGATGAGAAGTGGAAAACTGATGATGAAGGAGTTGAAACATTAACGACAATTTCACAAAAATCAAATGAAAGCTCGATTTTATCATATCTTGAAAAGAAAAGAATAATATTAAAAGAACAGCACATTAAATATGCTAAAAAGATATATTCACGCACTGAAAAGTCAAGTGGATCGAGTGAAACTTTTAGTCTTTGGAAGGCACCATACACTCTTTTTCCTCTTCGCATTCTTCAATATGATGGAGAAGATATGCCACAAATTCTCTCTTCAATAACCAACTATCTAAGATCTCACATTGATATTGATGGAGACTTTTCAGGTATGTATTATGATAATTCACATTTAGTTACAAATTATGGCGTTACCATGGCTATTGCTCTCATTGGAACCGAGGAAGCATACGAGCTTGTGGATAGGCAGAAAACTTATGATGTTTTGCTTTCTCTTAAGCTTCCCAATGGATCTTTCCGAACAACTAAAGGAATGGAAAGTGACATCAGGTCCACATTTACAGCACTTCTTATTGCTTATTCGTATAATATTCTTACACCAGAACTTATTGAAGGTGTTGAAGAATTCATTTTGAGCTGTAAAAATTTTGATGGTGGCTTTTCTCCATGTCCTAATTATGAATCACATGGAGGGTATCTTCATTGCGGAGTTGGCGCCATGAAAATCCTCGGCAAACTTGATAAGCTGAATTTGCCTGCCATCATCAGGTGGATCACCGATAGACAAGTCACTTTTAGTGGCGGTTTTCAGGGGCGCCCCAATAAATTGGTCGATAGCTGTTATTCATGGTGGGTTGGCACTGCAGCTCGTATCATTGCAGATCACCTTGGAATCGAACCATTTTGGAATGAGAGTGCTATGACTGATTATGTAACAATGTCAGCGCAATCTATTTTTGGAGGTTTCTTGGATCATAGACCTTCAACGACTGATCCATTCCACACAATGTATGGCTTCGCTGGGTTGTGCGTTTGTGGGCTTAGAAGTATTGGAGAAGGAGAAGAAAGGGTTGATCTTCCTGAAGTTGATACAATGTTATGTTGTCCAAAAGATCTTGTTGAAAAGATGCATAAGTACTTCTATTCGAAGCCATTCGTCCCTAAAAGTAATCAATAAACTTTTGTTGTTTCAATTATTCTTCATGTTATAATGTGAATTTCCAAATTTGATATCAAAAATTTGTTGAAGTATGGAATCAATTCATATAGGAATACTAAATATTCCTAATGAGCACTATCTAATTAAAATAAATAACTTCTTATACGTTCATAAAACTTTTTTTAGTTTCAAAAGACTCATCAAGTTGGTATATAAAATGATTGAAGTAATGTATCAAATTTTAAAAAACGATTGAATATTTATTCATTTACTGAATTGATTTATGCGCTTCTGTTGGATCGTAAAGCTTTGATACCATTTCAATAACATTTGTGTTGGCAACACCATTTCCAAAATAAAAATTACAAAAATCAGTCTGGCGAACATCAAAAACAAACCCTGGCCAACGCAGGGAGCGCATCTGTATTTCATCATTTTCACCTGTGAATGAAAATGACCATTCTGTCAAATCGATAAGCTGATCTAAAAAATCTGTTGCGGGGTTGGAAAGAGACTTTTCAAGTGGTGTCATTTCCTTCTTTCGTGGACGCCAGTGACGGAAATTCTTGAGATTGTGGACATCTTTGATTTGGATTCCATTCCAAAGAGGATTTAGAAGAACATTGTCAAGAGCTGTTTGTATAACATATCCACGTGGAATCAGAAAACAATTTTCAAATATATCAGAAACAATTGAAGAGAGACGGATTTCTTCGTTTATAATACGACCTGATGATAATGTAAACTCGCTGATAAGCGAACCTGTAAGAGGGGTTTTAAGTTCGATGGCTTCGTTTTTTGTTTCAATATCAACCCCACATAATGAAAACCATGTAATTGTATCTTGAGAACAATAAAAGATGGAAGGAATGTAATTATTAACTTCTGTTGAAAAAGCAATATAATAATCTTTGTCTAAAGCAAGGATTTTACCCAAGAAAAACATTGAATCACTTTTCATTTGATTTTGTAAAAGACGAAGCGAGCACATAATTCGAATGGCTTCAACTTGTGATAGTGTCATCCCTTGATTAGGGATTTCTTCAATGAAATCAGCTAAACGCCCAATTTCCATCTTTAGATAACGTATTAAAGTCACTTTTCATGTTTTCTGGGTGCCCCAAATCTTGAAACCAGTTTCGGCGGTTTTATAAAAAATGTGTGAATTTTTCGCTGCAGGAGATAATACTTATGGGCAACTATGGAATCCAAAATACAAGCTTTGTCCAATTTTTGTTCAATGCACATCTTTTCCATTAAAACCTTCTGAAGAAATTACACAAATTTCAATTTTTAATCAAACACTTGCTGTTCTAATAAATAAGTCAAAAGTTCTTTTTAAGCATGAGGATCAGGAAATTATCTATTTTAATGGTTCTTTCACATCAATAGCATGTTTAGATAATACTGTTTTTGCACTAACAGACGACGGGAAAATAATAAATTTAACAACAAAAGAATGCTATGATAGCTCTAAGTTTGTTTCATTTGCTGTATCACCAACCTACATTGTTGCAATTGATGAAGATCATAATGCAATTCTTTTAAATCAGGATTCCGAACCAAGTAAAATTGCAGAAGATGCAATTGTTGTTGGATGTACTACAGATATCATATTTATTGCCACAAGTGAATCTCTTCTTAAGTATGAAGATGGTGAAATCACTAGCATTAAATCAAACCAAATTGCTGCTATAGCATGTTCAGAGGATGATGTCCTCTTTCTTGACACTGAAGGCACTGTCTGGAAATATGAACTCAATAATCTTATCCAAATGTATGCGCTTCCACCAATCGTTTCTATCTCACTTGGGCCTCAACATGCCGCAGCACTTTCTGTTGATGGCCGCCTTTATACATGGGGATTTAATCCTTCTGGTCAGTTAGGTATCGGGACAGATTTACCTACGAATTACCCATCAATGGTCATTGAAAATGTTATTCAGGTTGCATGTGGAACACATCATACTCTTGCGTTATGCTCTAAAACAAAGAGACCTCTTATTCCTGAGCATATGAAAACAAACCAAAAAATATTTGAGAACTTTACACGACCCTCGACTAAAACAGTCGGAAAAATAACAAGAGCAGAACTCCTTTTTTGATGCAGTAAATGTTATATTTGAAATTTTTTGTAAAAAATGAGACCCCTCAGGAATAAAAGTACATTTTATGTTGGATAAATCCAATTGTTGAGAAGCGAACAAAACCTGAGAATGTGTTTTTTTAAGTTTTTCTGAGTCATTTGAATGCAAGCCCTCATTTCACTTGCAACTAAAACTTGAATTTTGGTTACTCACGTTAAAACAGCTTCTGTAATTGTTAAATAATTGAATGTTTAATATTTAGTAAAATAATCAAAAAGATGTTAAGTCATTTCAGGAAGACTCTTTTGTCTTGCATTAAAAGCAAACATATAAATATTCCAAGCATTAATATCAATTCCTTTTTGTGAAAGAAGTAATTAACTATGAATGTACCCATAAAAAGATGCTAACATAAGTGGTATATAAAATATCTTAAATATCTTTCGCACTAATAACAATATCTTCTTGTTCAAGAAGGTTTTTACCTGTTTCAATATGATCCAAACAAACAGCTTCAAATAATGCTGTCGAAAATTACATGTGTAAATGTACCAAAAATCAAAAAAAAAATTAAGTTATTGAAAAAAACATCAAACTTCTATAACAAAACTCAAGCAAAACAAATATACATCTTTAGCATTGACATCAATTCCTTTTTGCTCACATCAGCACAGACATAAATAATTTAAATGATTCAGTCATCGCACACTGTCAGAAGCCTCATTCGACATTTTGCTTTGAGATAATAAGTATTCAAAAAGTTACTTATCTTTAATAAAAATTGCTAATTATTGTGGCGTAGAAGCAGATTTGGCGATGTAGTCATCGATTTTCTTCATAGCTGCCTCAGCGCCTATGCACGCCACTTTAATGACGTTTGATTGATTCTCTAAGGGCTTCAGTTCGTTATATGCCGTCAGCACTTGTGTCTTCATCATCGTAATCGAGGGAATCATCATTGGGTTTGGCGCCATGTTCGTCATCATTTCGATCGAAGGGAACATCGCGTTTAAGTTGGGAACAGTCCTCGTTTCCGCATTAACAACTTCTGGTGAAACTGCAGGTGCAGCAGGCGGCGTAGGTGGTGCAGCAGGCGGCGCTGTTGGCGCAGCATTATATAATGCAGCTGGAGATGTTGGAACGGTTGGGGTGATGGGGGTGGTTGGGGCGGTTGCTGGGGGACCGTTACTGTTCATGAGTTGGTTTGCATCGTTCATTAACTTAACGAACTCCGGATTTCTCTTCAGCTCATCAATATCACCAGTGAACCTGTTGACTTGATCGTTGAAAGCTTCGAGCGCGCTCTTGAGGCCCACCCTGTAAGCAGCGGACAAATTGGAGTTATTGGTGGCCACTGCTGCTTCCAAATCGCTCATAGCTCTTTTGACGTTCTGAGCGTTGACCTTCATGAAGTCTTGTATTTCGATGTACTTCTTCTCTTTATGTGTTTGCTGAATTATTTCCGAAATTTCATCGATGAGTTTCTGTCTGTTTCCAGTGATGTCCATGTCATCCAAACCTTTCATATCTTTCTTCAGGTTACGTCGACTCGTCTTAAACAATTTGATGTCTTGTTGCTTACGAGCGTTTTCTAGTTCTTTCTTATGCTTCTTGACACTCTTTTCGATCTTATCAAGTTTTTCATCAATGACATCTGTAATAACTTCGACGATTGTATTTGCTTTACGTTCCAATACTTTCTTATAGACATCTTCAAACCATAACTTCTTCGATTTAATTAATTCGCGATGTTTCGGTGGCTGAAATTCTTCACAAATCCATAATAGTCGATTATATGTATTATTCGCTTCACTTTCGGAGATGTAATGTGGATATGCTTTGTATATCAATTTGAGCGTAATGTCTAAAATTTTGTCTAAAAAGTTCGAAATAGCATCAAGTTTTTGTTGGTAATAAAATGAAAAGTCAAGAAGCAATGGTATTGGCTTGGAACCTGGACGATGAATCGCACGATATCCAATGTCCCAAAATTGTTGGAGTTTGAGGCCTAAATCACAATACATATCAGTGACTTGGAAGAAATATATATCTGATTCATATGAGGGAAAACTTTGTCGAATAATATAATTACCACTGTTTTCATCATCTTCATCACATGGTGGTAATATTTCACGCCACTTATGCCCCGTTTCGTTAGCATACTCATTGGCATTATAAACAATTTCGAATTTACATATTTTGTCGGCTATCTCAGTGAAAACTGCTTCGAATCGATCTTCAAGATAAGGGAATAATGTACATACTTCTAAGAATGGATCAATTTCTGATGGCCGAACATTGGAACTGAACTGATCATAAAGTCGTTTAAGATGAATATCGATTACATCACATTGTGTGATAAAAACAAATTCATCTTTAGAAATAATATCATAATCTGCCTTCCAGTCATTATAAAATCCGTAATCTTTCATGAATTTCTGTCCGTCTTCATCGAAAAGATAAGCTACTCCCCAACCATCTTTAGATGGTTTAACATAAGAATCCGCATACCCCCTCCATGTGTAATCATAGAGATGTTCAATATCCTTCATGTATGCTTGAAATTCTTCAAAACATGGGATTCCAGCTTCAAGTTTCGGCCATATGCGCTTAAGTCCATCAAAGAAGCTATTCATAAAATTACAGAATTTTCTATGACTACTAAGAGCACTTGTAATGTGAGATGGATCAGTCAATGTTTTTTGTCCCATCAATGTTTTGCCTAAAACTTTAAGAGCTTTTCCAATATCATTTCTATCATCGTCGACTTTTCTCATTGCTGAATCGAAATAAGGATATGTGTTGAATCGAGGAAAATTTAGCATTAGAAATGAAAGTGAGATGTAAAATAAGCTCAGAAAAAGTGAAAACGATGTTAATAAATTACAACGGTTACTTAATCAGTCAAAAAAATAACGTGCTGATTTGAACGGATAATCGTAACAGTGTAAAAAATAAATCACAGAATTGAAGGTTGTAAAACATCTGCTTTCAACGTTAATACAAAAAGTTTATGTAATTTGTGTTCAAAACTTTAACGGTCATAGAAAACAAACATGTCTGGCCAATCCAAAACGATCATTTCCAAAAGGAAAACTCGAAAACTTGAAAAAATGGAAAATGTTTGATTTTTCGATTTTTGATTAATTGAAGCAATCCCACAAGAAGTTTTCTGCTAATTTTCATATAAGTTTGAAAATAGCATGATGTTTATGTAAAATGTTCAAGTTGAAATTGCTGTGTTTCAGAAATTTCTGTCTCAGATAAAAAACAGAATGTCAAAGTATGAATTTCTTATTATGTTAATTCAGAAGAATACTTTGTTCTGTAAAATAATAATATCTAATTCAATTTCTTCATGATTGAATTCACTTTACTGCAACATGTTGATACAATACATATATGATTGGTTTTCATGAATAAAGAAATGATTTGGCGACATAAAATATTTTTCGGTAAATCATTCAAAACAAATTGAATTTTAATAATTTGAATTTTTTATAAGCAAAATGTAAAGTACCTAAATTAATTACAATTTCGATATTATTCACTGAATCAGTAAATTGGAGTAGCGATACATTGAGAAACATTATTTATGAAATTATTCTGTATTGTTATTGATAATATTTCAATCGAATACATATACCCCTATTGATTGGCGATATGTCTATTATAGGATGCTTTAAATACACTAATGTATATTTTTTTCCGAAACAAATTTCGAATGAGTTATATTTTTTATTATTAACCAGAAAATTTTTTTGGGATTTTTATGTTTTGCTTTTGATTGACACTTTTGGAAACACTGTCACTTTTTGGAATTAAGTTACCAAACTGCTATGATAAAAATTAGGTTGCATCGGCTCATAATATTTAATTGTTTTACAGAAAGTGATCAAAACGATATGACACTTTTCGAACATTCAATATTGATGTATTATATTATTTTAAACTGCTAGAGCTACTCTAGTTTATCAAAAGTTCTATATTTTGATTGCGAGCATAGCCACACAAATAAAATAAACTTCATTACGCCATTACTAGTTTATTCAAAAAGAATTAAATCCGTCATAAATATCATCAAGATCGAAACCATATTGCGATGGAAGTTCAATTGAATCAAGTGTTGAAGCACCTATATGTTTTCGTTCTTTTTTGGAAGAGAGTTGAATGGATCTATTTCTAGCTTGTAGAGGAGTACGATGATCAAGATATGGAACAATGTGAGACCACCCACTTGGATTTGTTTTAAGCATTTCAGTAAGGATATTGTCTTCTTCATCTGTCCATGGTCCCTTATTTATTGATGGATCAAGAGTATTTTTCCAATGTTCACGGCACTGCTTTGAATTTCGTGTTTTAACCATTTTGGAGACCTTTTTCCAGTCTTTTCCGTGTATATTAATCGCTTCTCTCATTCGATCATTTTCATCTGGAGTCCACAATCCATTATTTGTTTTATGGATCTCCCAATTTGAGATAGTAGTATTAATTGTAGTGTTACAAAGGGAACATGAGGAAATTTTATCAAAGTTTTCCGTGCGTTCCATGTATTTTTGTGATGTGATTTTGAAGGCAGTTCAATTCAAATTTTCATTCAAAATAAAAAACATAGTTATTTCTAGAAATCTGAATTTCTTGAATATTGTTTTAGGCGTTGAGGAATTAATAGCTTTCCTGATATATTTTAAATGTAAATATAATTAATATATGGTAATGATTAAAAATGACAGCTTTTGCCCACAAGAAAATTTCGTAAAAAGCGTGCACGCTTTAACACACTGTGTTAAATTGAATAATTGATTCAAAATTTCAATTAACATTCCGAGACATTCTCAATATTGGAGTATTCAATGAACATTCAAATTGAACTTAATAGCATTCAAAAGTGTTTCAACTCGAAGCTATGAAAAAAGGTATCGGCAATGGAACGATCAATAAAGCATACATTCATTGGAGGTTTCTATCGTTGTTGTATTATAAAAAAAATGATTTTTGTTGTGGTTTTGTTTGGATATAATTCTTGTTGACAAAACTTGAACCTCTACGAAAATAATATGTCATCTTAATCAACTAATTTCTTGGTTAATTACTAATGTTAATATCAACAAAACATTATCTTTATTTTCAACTAACTTTTATTATACGTTCTAATTTTTGCAGCTTATTTTGGTTTGCACCTTTGCACTCGTTTTTGCGTATTCAATATCTTTGTTAATCTGTGTTATCAGACCATTGATATCTTTAAAAACTAGCATAGGTCGAATTTTTTCCATAAGCTCAACTGTTATTTTTTGATCGTAAATATCATCTCTGAAGTTAAGAATGTGTACTTCAAATGTTGGCTTCTTATTATCAAATGTTGGGTTTTTTCCGATTGATATAACACCTGCTTTTGTTGGATATCCTTCCACGTCTACTGTTCCACAATATACTCCATATTCAGCTTCTGTAATTTCTTGCCAATAATCTGTTGATATGTTAGCGGTTGGGAATCCAAG
This sequence comes from Histomonas meleagridis, assembly GCF_020186115.1. Lineage (NCBI taxonomy): Eukaryota > Parabasalia > Tritrichomonadida > Dientamoebidae > Histomonas > Histomonas meleagridis. The sequence goes on from NW_027150746.1 coordinate 1,027,815, forward strand.
TAGAGAATGGCCGCGTCCGAAGCCGTGTATTACAATACCTGAAACAGTGTACGGTAGCTTAAGTGTCATTGAAAAATATGAAGGCTAAAATGGCAGTTTTGATCGAGCGGCCGATATTTATCGGAATTTTCGAACATTTTTCACATCACATGGCATGAAATAAATTCTGGTCAAAAAATTACTTATTCAAAACAATAATTTGATGAATAATCATTCTTGACATATTTATTATATAAAATGCCAATAAATGATGCAATCTTTGTATGTATTTAATACAAAATTAAATCATGCACAGACAAAGATATCTTAATTTTATAAAAAGTTAAGTGAAAATTTCCAAATTTATCGAAAAAATTCAAATCACAAATACTTCTTTTATTCATTTTTTAAGATGTTTTGATAACCCGTTAGACGTTTCACAGTTTCTTTTTAGTTTTCATGTAAAAAAAGTCTGTAAAATATTTTTTTTAAATATTCAATTTGATCTCTTAAAATAGAATAATATCTTAGGACTTTGTTTTCTCCAGAAAATATGAAAAATATATTAGGATGTGTATGTGAAAACCATGATTGTTCGCTTAAATACAAAGGCGATGTAACATGGAGATTTAATAAACCATCCATTCTTAACTACAATTGACTTGTATAATTTAAACACTTAGATAATTTTACCACCAGCTCTACATATATAAAATATATATTTAGTATCAAACCTGGAAACAAAGTTATGTATTATTTAAGATGTTCTTTATACATATATAAGATGTTTATAAGACGATATATTTAAACTTGGAGCTATTAGATAATACAGATTAATGAATTTAACATATCTTATTTAAGAATGAGTAATATAAGAAATAATATAATCACTATTGAAGAATAAGAAATATATAAAAGTGTATATTTAACTATTCAAGAATTTTAAGGGAACTTTAACGCAAGAATATTTAGAACAACTAATTAAAAAAGGAAACCACTTTTTGAATATATTTTCCTGTATTTTAAGTTGCTTTTGATCGTTTAGGTCATCACCCAACCACCGTTTAATAAATCTGCCAAAAATTGCTCATGTCAAAACTGCCAAAAAATTAGGGATGAACAAAAGCTCCATCCACTTGGACTCTAACTTTGAATACTATCGCAGGCAAGAGAAGTTCATTGACTGTGTTCTTCTTTCTGGAGGCAAACGCTACCCAGCTCATCGTGTCATTTTAGCAAAGTTTTGTAGTTGGTTCAAGAAATACTTTATCGAACATCCAAAACAAGGCAATGCACCATTGGAAGTTGAACTCCCAGTGGATCCAACCGATCAATCTCTTGACCAATTTCTCGATATAATTTATCGTGGACGCGCACATATTGATGTCATGAACATACCACCTCTCCTAAAGATGGCCGATTTTTATGATGTTCCAGTTCTTAGAGAGATTATGCGACGTTCTTATACAGCAGCCAATAATGATTCCACACTCATTCATTTTGTCACCGAATTTATCAAACTTGATCTTACCGATGATGCCATTCGTCTTGCCCCATCATTAGCCCGTAACTTTAAGAAAGTATTAGATGGTGAAAAATTAGTCATCTTCACAAAAGAACAATTCTTCAATGCCGTCTCACCCAAAGTTCTTGCTGCTGTTCTTAATGATCAATGCTTCAGTAACAAGACACAATATCCTGATACACTTAAAGTCGAGTTAATTGATGAATTTGTTGGCGACACCAAGATCACTGATATCACTGATCAACGTGCCTTAGCCTCCTGCATTGATTGGACCGAGCCCAACTCGAAGTATCATCTTGTCAATTATCGATGTGATTGGTTACCAAGTGACATTGCATTTCCATTATATGAGTCCTTATTGGTCACACGTAATCGGTCCATCATCAAATTCAACAAATCCATCAAAAGTTCGAAAGATAAATTATCACGTTGGTATCTCTTTGCATGGGCCACCAAGATCCATGACTCACATCCCATCAACACTGATGATCCCGAGTTTGATACCATCAGTTTCATTCGTACATTAGGCGGTACCACGCAACCATTTAATCCACAGCCGTATGGCCTCATTAAGACATTTATCTCGGCCAAACCCATTGCAGATCCACAGTTTGGTCCATCCAATGTGCTCAAGGATGACACAAGTTACTTCATGGCGCAAGCAGATCAGAACGGTCCACCAATGGTCGGCTTAGACTTCGGCGACTGTGCCGAATTGGAGCTTAACGAAGTCAGAGTCGACACTACAACATTACCACGCAAGTACCGACCGAAGAAGATCATCGGCAACCAGTACTACCCGAAGTGCGGCATCAAGCCATTCGCTGAGAAGTTGGGAATATCAGTCGGAATGAGCGAGGACGAGTGCAGGAAGTCCAACCCATTAAACGCGCAGTCTAAAGACGGTAAGTTCAAGGTAAGCTACGAAGGTAAGGGAAAGAAGTGCAGGTGCATATCGGTGATGATGACCGAGCCAAGCTTCGGCGGCGGTAACATCTTAAGAATATCAGGAATCGAAGTGAACGGAGCATTCAAATAAATAAAAAGTGATTCCTTAAACACATTTTGAAGTTTTGGAAATGATAACACGAGAACGAGTGATGATTACGTGCGTCAATGAAATAGAATTTGTTGATGGAGTTAATGTCAAACTCTTAAGAATAATATTATTATTATTTTTATCTAATTTGAACTGTATGTGAAATGGATGCCAAATCGATGGTTTTTATCATGTTAATATGTGTGAACACGTGCATTTTATATAAATAATTTAATAAGTGTCTGGTGTTTTCATAGATAAGTCATTTATCTTTGGACGATTATCGTTAGCTGGATACATAAGTACTGTATCATAATTTAACAATTTACAAATATTATTAAAGATTAAATTATAAAATCAATAAATCTCTATTAATAACATCAATTCCTTACCTTATTTAATCACTTTATGAGAATTTAATCAGTATTAAAAAATCATACAATTAATAATAACAAAATCTATATAAATTCATTAATAATTTAAATGTTTTCAAATAATATTTGTCATTAAAGATCAAATATAAATTTGTTTTTATAATAAAAAATTGCATTTCATTTACGTCCAAAACTTTAGGTGCGGAATGATTAGCATATTATCATAACAAATGAATAGATACAAAAGATAACAATTTTACCAAAAATAAGTAAAAGAATATTTTGGTTTATATAACAATTTTAGTTGATAGGGACAAATTGCAGTTTTTTGGTCCACGATGCTTCATTTAATGGCCATGAAAGAGTTTTCGATGTTATGAAAACTGATTTTTCTGGTTGAGATACACGGAAAGCACGCACAAATATTTCAAGTTCATTAGAAATAATTATGTATTGTGATTTTGGCTTTTGAGAAAGTAAAACGCATAATTCCATAAAACTAAATTTAACAGCATCTTGACCAACAAACAATTTTGTGTTACACATTCTCATTATAGTTTGAAGAGGCATTGAAAATTCTTTTGGTTCTGGTTGTAAAATTAATACATTTGTTGGTTTTATTCCATTTGTTATCTTCATTATTGATTTCCAAATTGTAGTAGGTGACTTTGTTTCAGCACGGCAATCCCATAAAACTATGATCTCTGTCATTAGGAAATTCTAAATATTAAACGTACATTGATTTCACATAACATGTCTGGTTTTATCCAAATGTCACTTTTTTATTTTTGGATGTAATGAGTTCATCCTCCACTTTCCATGTGAATGTAGCAATTCCTGGATATACAATATTAGAACTTTTGGACGAAACCTTAGATTCAATAAATGTTTTAGCTCAATCAAACAAAACAAAAAAGTTATTTTCCATACGAATTTTTAATAATGATGAATCATCTCAAGGACTTATAAAACAAATGATTCGTTGGAATAAAAACATCCAAGAAAAAGATAAAGATGAAAATGGAAAAATTAGATCACCACAAGTTAATCGTTTTTTAAAATATGAAATATTTCAAGATGATTCATCAGAACATTATTTTGCATGTAGGACATTTGTGCCGAGGACAATTGAATTTTTTTGTTCATTTGGTGATGATCTTTTTAATGATGAAAAACATGCAATTTGTCTTCAACTTGCACAAATATATAAATGTCTTAAAAACTCAGATGAACTTTATCCTATTTTCCCATCTCGTCTAGTTCTTCATGATGATTTATTTTTACAACTAACAGATTTTTATGATCCTAATCCTATTGATGAAGAAGCATATAAACTTGGCTGGTTTAACCCAGGCGCAACAAACAAGCAATTTTTTATTAAGATTATCAAATGGATTTGGCACATCAAAAGTAACGAAGCATCAAAACGGTTAAAACTATACAAAAATTTGGATTCAAATTTTCTCGGCTGGGGCGCCCTGTTTATTAGGGCACACCGTCACAGCTCCGATACGAGCGGTTTACCGCCATTAATTTCATTTGATATTAATCGAGCCAAGTCTCTATTAAACGATGCGCCATGTATTTGTTATGCGCTTACCAAAATGACCAATGTAATTGATGGGTTGACAAAACAAATGATTATTGAACGTGCATTATCTGTAGCATTAGAACTAATGACCATTGATATTGACATCATACAAGCTAATGTATTATTATTTGTTATTAAAATCATCGAAAGAATCGGTTTTATATCGAGTGATCAAGAATCACGAAATCTTGATTTAAATCGTTTCACCAAATTTCTTGATAATGTTGCATCATCTAATCATAAATCTGCGCGATTTACATTATATTGTTCACTTCCACACATTGTCAAACTATTGCCGATCGCCGATAGTAAAAATTTAATTGTTTATCTTGTAATATCAGCTGAAAAACACGAATCGTTTATATTCTGCACGCAATTTACGGAAACAATAAATTCATTAAAAGAAATAATTCCAATCGAACAATTTTATGAACTTAAATCATTTGTCTGTCAAATGATTGACTTACTTAAAAAAAATGAATTTCTTTCTGATCCACTTTTACATTCATTAGCGTCACTTAATTCTTCGCTATATAATGTCGACACAGTCCTTTTAAGTATGCCGGAACAACTTCTGACTGTTCCTTCATTGCGTTACTTAATTTCTGTTGTTCGCTATGCTTCGCCGCCATTACGTTTTAGGTTCAACTTAATGTCGATATTAATGCCTGCACAATTATGTACGCTCGCATTAAAATATATCGAAATACTTAAGGAAATTACACCGAAAACAGATTTCGATGCACTAATTCCACCAAATTTAATGGACATAACATTCCAAATTCCGGATGCTCCAACACCAAAAGATTTACGGAAATTAGAATTAATTAAACCTTTAATTACTTCAACAGTTATCCAATTTAAACCTTCATTACCAAAGCAAATATCAATAATTCCACTTTCAACACATATAGTTTTACATATTACAAATTTAAAAGATTTTTCGTTGACATTTGATGGGAAATATTTTGCCTTTTGTACAGGAGATAGCGTCAAAATATATAATTCAAATTTAATATTCTCGTTCAAATTCACTGAATTCGAACAAGTAAAGCTTCCAAAGTCCACTTTTGTATACTCTATTTCAACGTTAAATGACAAAATATTATTTACGGCAAAAGAAGGAAATTATTATTCTCTTTATGAACATATTATTGGAGATACATCACGACCAAAACGAATAGTAAATTATACACAAGAAATATCATTTATCTCAAGTTTCGAAGAAGCCCTAATCTTATTTATAATTTTTTGTAATGGCGATGTATATTATCGAAAAGGTAATTCATTGCCGTATTATTTCTTTAACATCCCAACAGATAAATATGGAACAATTATATCCGTGATAACATTACCAAATACGTCAAGATGTATCTTTGGTACTAATAAAGGATATATTTTCTTATACGATTTAAGATACAGATGTCCGCTTAGACAAACCCGACCATCGAATCGTCCCGCGTATCTTGCAGCAAATGATTCACATTCGTTTTGGGTAACATGTGGACCATTTGTCGCGAAAATTAATGTCGAAATGACAAAAATAATTTTATCGATTTCATATTTGCCGACACATATAATTCGATGCTGTTGCGTAAAAGGATTTTTAATGCTGTTCCATTCCGATTATTCGGTTCACGCAATGTCTGAGAACTCATTAATCGATATGAATACAATGAATAATAATTTGAAATGCGCAAAAGTTGATAATAATTATATAAACATCGAACAACATGATACAAATCATTATCATAAAGAAAATATAATAATAGCAAAAGGTTCACATGGAACTTCTTCGGCTGTGTCTTATGATGAAAGCGGAAGATTGGTGATTTGGCCAAACCCGGGTTACGCGAAATATAAATAATACATATTCTGTTTCTGTTTTTTAAATTATGTGATAATTTTATATATCCGAATAAATATTTTCTTTCAATAAATCCATATAAATATTTTCCTTTAAAGTTCTATAATAACCTTTTATGATTCAATAAAAATGAAATTAAAGAAATATCAATTAACAATTTATTTTTAGAGTTGGCTTAAACAAAAGACAAGTCAACAATTTAATTGACAACTTGTTCTAAATGATAATAACTTAAATTCGGCGTTTTGTTCTCACCAAATGAAAAAGAAATTCAGGCAATGTTGAACAACAGGAAACTTCCAAGAAATTTATCAACACTTGGATGGACTAAATTTGGACAACTTATAAAGCTGTAAGGCGATACATTTATAATTAGTTGCATTAGGAGGACATTTTGTTTTTATATCTGTGTCTGAATATGCATATATTATCGAATTTGTTGATGTTAAAATACTTTTATACGAATAGTAATAAGAAGAAACATGTGTATGCGAACTTGCATACAAGTGTAAGTTCACTTGTGTATATGAAGATGATGAAGTAATCGTGCTTGAATATTGACTTGCATTTCGAAAATTATTGTATCATTCATTAGATTCAGTAATAATTTGATTTCAAGAACTTTATCAATTATTTTGAGCTATTATTTAAATGTCTTTACATAGTTACATAAATTTAATGAATATTTTACTTGTTTTTGCGTTGGGTTCAACTGTGTTGATCAAGAATGGTATTTTTATCGTCTACCTATCGTTTACATATCGTTCTCTATCGTATTCACTTTTTATCGTTATAACAATAGAGAACGATAGCAAAAGTAAACTATACAAAAATCATTTTGTCACTTTTTGAATTTTAAAAGAAATTTCTCTCATCTTAACTTGAATATAACATAACATTTATATTAAATTATAACATCACTTATATACATATATTATATATACTTGATGACTAGATCCTATACTATTCCTGTATAAAGAAGTAATGTTTTTAGCTTTACTCTAGTATTGACAGGGGTGTCCCGATAGTCAGCCGTTTATTTCCACTTTTGCCGCTTTTTCAAATGAAATGTTATGTGAAAAAGATATCTCGGGAGCAATGACTGTCATGAATGATGAGCTCTATGAAAAATGCAATGAAATAATTCAGGAAATAATTGATAACCCTTTAGCAGATATTTTTGTGGATCCTGTTGATACCACTATTGTTACTGATTATCTAAAAGTTATTAAGGATCCTCAGGATTTATCAACAATAAAAAAACGACTAGAAAAAAAGGAATACTACACATTGGATTCCTTTCTAAATGAAACAAACTTGGTCTGGGATAATGCCGTTAAATATAATGGTCAAGGAACACTTTATGCAGAAATAGCAATATATTTTTCTAAAAAATTCAATAAAAAAATTAATGGATTGCCAGGCCGTGGTACTATCCATTGGATAAATAGAGTTAACTTTTTAATTCGTAAAATTAATAATTTGGTCGTAAAAGCTCCAAAGGAAATCCGTCAAACGCCGTACAGGCAAGATCAAAATCCCAAATCGTTTAAAGAGTTTGTTAGAGCTTCAAAAAGGTTTACGTCCAAATCAGATATATCTCAAATTTTACAGATCCTTAATGCTTATGGTATAGATTACAATAAAGAAACAAGTGGGAGACTTGATATAAGGCTGAGTGATCTCCCTCCGGTTGCATTCAGAGCATTAGAAAAATTTGCTAAAGAAAAATATGCTGAACAAGGAATCGAATACCCAAAGGTATGAAGCTGCTTCATCACAACACGTATTTTGTAAATAAATTAATATGTTTTAAATTTTGGATACATTAAAAATGCCGAAAAGTATTTGAATTATTATAAAGAGTTTTTCTATGTAATAAAATTTAAATATAAAATATCAAAAATTATTTTCAAACATCATCTCTTTCATTAACATTAAATCCTTTTTTCTTAATTAAATATTGTATGAAAAAATTTGAAGTATGAATGTCATCATATCAAGGTAGGAGTGATTATAAATAAAGAGGAAATAATTCATTATTTAATGAATTTTCTTATTTAAATTGGTCAACACCTCAAAAGTTTATACATCAATTTTGTTAATAGATGTCGGTATAACAATTTCTGCTCATGAAGTACAATCTCCAAATGCATTATCACCAGTTTCTGTGCGTGTGATTTTGAATTCATCCCAAATTGATGGTACCACCCTAAAAATAAAAATAAATTCAATTTTGAAATGCCTCAAACCATTTTGTACATTTACTTAAAACCGTCTAAAGCGAACTGTAGTAAATGGAGATAAAGAATTCGACTTTTTTATATTTCGATATTGTCTAACAATATAGATTAGATTTTTTTCATCCCTTTAATATTTTGTTTGGTTTGTGTATATATAACACAAAAAAGCATATGATTTGAAGTGCCACCCTATATGTTTATGGATATAAATGAATCTTAAAAATATTTTTTGGTAAAATCGACGTAAAATTTTTTTTCTTGAACTTCAAAAACAAATAAAATAATTATTGACTCCGCTTCAACTCATTTTCTTCAATAAACATATTAAAATTAAAAACGTTTTTTTACTTAAATTTTACATCGATTCATTCTTATATATCAGATAAAGTATAATCATAGCCATTTATCAGCTTCATCAGCAAGTTCTGTATTTAATTCTTGTTCAACAAATTCTGTTTGTTTATCTTTATCATATGATTCATCATGATGACTCTTCATGATATAAACTTTTATTTGATTTTAATGATTTTCGCTTTGAACTATATCGAATTAAGAAAATTACAATTGCAGCAATTAATATAACAAATACAACAGAACCACAAGTAATTCCAATTATAACTTCTTTCGAAAGTTCGAAGAATTGGAAAAAATGCAATTTTCATTATTTTGTGTATGCAGCATGTTTTGAATGGGAAAATGCGATACATAGCATAAATAAGGATTGTGCCGAATGTTACTCGAAAAATTTTAACTTTTCCCATTGTTAGGAGCATATTTTTCAAATTTTTCACAAAAAACCCAATCAAAACGGTGTTCGATGGGCTTTTTTCTGGTAATTTGGAAGTTTTCAGTGCAAATTTTAAGTCAACTTTTATAAAAATGTTAATCAATTTCGATCTAAATGATCTTGTTTAATTTTTTCAGAACTTTATCTGCAACCTATGGAGAATTGTTAATTGTGCAGTTTAAATTAATTTTGAATGCATTCACGAGAACCCGCACAAAAAACCGTTGTTGAACACTTTTTAAGAACATATGATTACTTTTGAAAGAAATTCGATAGTTTGTTCTTAAGGATTTTTGGGTTGAGTAAACTTGTTAAAAAGTCAAAACAAGGCATTGAATTTTCTTTTATAAATTTAGGGCTCGGGATGTTGAATTAATGGTTCAATGATTTGGAACAAGCATCCTAACAAAAACTTCCAGCAAACTACAAATTTGGGAGGTGTGCGGTTGACAAAAAAAATTGATATTTTGATAAAGTATTTTTTGAACTGAAAATACAGCGTTTTTACCCGTGTATTCTTTTTTCTTGTTTCAGGGCTATGTCAATGTGCTACGGTCAACACAATACATTATGCGTTTGCTGGAAACCCCTCTTTCATTGAAATGACTTTTGAATTAATATTTTGTCCAACGGATTTTTGGAACCAGCCTGTGACCGTTAACAAAAAACTTGAAAGCAATTCAGGTGATATTGAATTTTGGTAATGTTAAAAAAAGTACAAAAAAACAAAAAATTCCAAACATGCTGTGAATACTTTTGGTCAAACATTATGATGCATCGTCTCAAATCCTTTCCCAAAGTTTGCTATTATTTTTCTTGAATCAAATAAAATTATGTAAAAATCTCTATTTCATATATGTGTAAAAGTAATTTTTCAGAAGAAAGGTTTCAACCAAGGTTAAATATATTTATAATTTGCAACACCATTTTACAAACAAAGAAAGTGAATTTTTGAATTAAATATTCTGACAATAAATAGGCAAATTTTAAACAACTTTTTTCTGTTAATCTCGAAATGCCAAAAAATATTGAGAAAGAAAACAAATGGCAACTGAAATGACATTCCATTTATGACCGAGTCTGAGAGATTCAAGGAGATAATTGAGAAGGTCAAAAATCAAGAAATGACTAAAGATGAAGGACTTGCTGCGCTTAAGCAAATAGATTATAGTAAATTCAACATGGTTGAAATTAAGAATTCCACTTCTCTTCTTCATGAAGATTGGATTCCTAAAGATTTCTCAGTTGGTGTCCTGAAAGGTTGGATGCGTATGCAAGACCAAGTCCTTCTTCAAATTCGCTCTTTTCTCTTCTTGAAACCCACAATCAGCAAAGAGCAACTTACAGGGTATGCAGTAGGCATCAAGTCTCCATCAAGTCATAACGAGAATGAACTTGTTGTTCAAAACATCATTGAGAAAATTGGTAATGCTGGCGAATCCCGTGAATACATCAATCCATTTGATCAAGGTCTTATCTATGCAGAGGCCTCTAACGCATCTACAGACCAAGCGCACCACATTTCCAAGCTTTTCACCCTTGATAATACCTATTTCTCTTCAGCTCCGTTACAAAATACTTCTTTCACAGTTGCTCTTCCACCATTCCTTACTGCCAAACTCACATCATACACACTTTGGGGCCCACCAAGAATGAACCAAAAGGCTCAAGGAGGACCTTCTTCTTGGATTTTATATGGATCAAATGATAATATAACTTTCCATAAAATCGACGACCAGACAAGTAACCAAGATCTCAACAAAGAGGACGCCTGCGCAACATTTCAAGTTTCAACAAATTCATATTATCGATTTTTCAAATTTGTTATCTCTGGAGTAAGCCACTTGAATAACTGGTCCATTCACTTGAAGAGGTTCGACATTTCTGGCATCCTCCTAATTGCTAATAATAAATAAGAACCTAATTTTCATTAATTTTTTAAATTCAAGCAATTGCCACTTTTCAATTTATGTCACTTTTTTGTATAAGTGATTGGTTGTGAATAACTTTGAAGTTCTCTTATTCCAGCAGCATATTTTATATTACACAGGGAATCAGATGAAATATTTATATTATTTCAAACATTAAATATTTAAGTAAAATGAAAATGTTCAAAGTTTTTTGGAGATCATTCATCGATAGTTCAAACTTACAAAAGCGCAAGCAAACATCTTTTCCCATTAAACTTGGAAAAGGTTTTATAAGTGTTTTGTCACTAAGTAATGCAAAACATTTTACTAATTATCTAAACCTTTTTATTGTACTTAGTTTTGAATTCTCAATAATTTTTGTAGCTTTAACTTTATTTATACAAAGCATTTTATTGAATAAAATTGAGGAAAAAAAAAATTATTTTTCTTTAATGTTTGGTCTGTTTTACATAAATACTTTTCAAACATTTGATGATTCTACAAATACACTTACAATAACAAATGAAAGTGAATTTAATCAAAAAATATATCAAAATATTACAGAACATATTACAGAACATATTTTTTGGATACCAGATAATTCATGTTTTATTGGAAGAGAATTATTTAAGTTAACATTAGTAATTCAGTTTATTATATTGTAAATTCAACATTTTTATCAAGTTCTTAGAAATTATTAATTTTGGTGATAATTTAACATCAATTGGAAATTCAGCATTTTGGAATTGCGATTCATTAAAAATTATTAAATTAAATGAAAATTTAACATCAATAGGAAATTCAGCATTTTATTACTGTTCTTCATTAAATAATATTATATTCCAAATTCATTAACTTCAATTGTAATTAATATATTTGAAAATTGTTATCAACTTGGAAATATTCGAATCAAAGAAAACAATGTTTAATATTTAAATTATCAAGAAGATAGTCAAATATAGATAGTCATTCATTTGTTAATATTTCAACTAATATTGTTTTTGTTCCATTAACATATTTAAATGAAACATTTGGCTTATTAAATATTGTCAAAGGATTAACGAATGAATGTCAAATATTAATTACATACACATTTTCTAATTCGCATACATATTCACAATCGAATACATTTTCTAGTTCGAATACTTTCAGTCAAAGTAATATATTTACCAAATCATTAAAAATAAATTCTTTATTAACATTTGTAAGTACTTTAACATATTTATATTATATCACGCAAACAATATCAATTGATAATAATAATTATATATATAATAAGTTCATTTATATTTTTATACATTAAATCATCACATACATATATTGAATCAGGATTTAATAATTATAATTATACAACCATTTTCTATTCAACTTATTATAGTTGTTATTCTTATTGTTTTACAATTTCATTTTCAAATGATTTTCAAACGAATGAAAATCAACATGTAATTATCATTTCTGTTTGTGTTGTTACTGTCATTTCATTACTTGTTATTCTTTTAGTTAGAATCAGACATTAAAAACATTTAAGTGAAGAACGAGAGAAAGAGAACATTGAACAAAACAATGTTGAAATCAAAAACACATTTCAAAAATACATTCACAACTAATATGGATGAAGACCCATTTGCTGATGATTATAAAGAAAAATTTAGAAGTTAGTAAAAAAAAAAAAAAAAAAAAAATATATATATATATATATATATATATATATATTTTGAATCTAAAATGCTATAACTTGTTTATATATTTTAATATATGCAAATATGTAATATGTGTGAAAAGCCTTCTACCTGAGTGTATATATAAATTTTAGATAGCTAATAGGATGAATGTTGGATACAAAATAATTTTTATCACATAATTGTGAACAAGAATTTAATGATGAGAGATAATTTGTTATATTAAGAAATTTGATGATCTTTTCCTAATAATTTGTTATGTTAAAAATTTATAAAAGTTATTGACATATAATATATTTTTAATCACACAAAGATATATTCGCAATAAAACATTTTATATGAAATTCAGTTAATTTCATCGTTGACTTCTTCGTCCGAATTATTTTCATCACTTATTTCTTCATTTTCTTCTTCATCGGCGTTAACAATTGTTTCGTCAACAGAATGAATTTCGTTTTCGTTTTTGTCCGATTCATTTTCATCATCTTCTAATTGGAGTTGGTCATTTTCTGCATTATCACTTACTTCTTCGATTGTTTCGTCTTCGAAGTTTGCTGTTCTCTGATTTGATTTCTCCAGCACCATTAACTTCTTCGATTTTATCATCTTCTGAATGATTTTTTTCGTTATCATTGTTTTCGCTGATTTATTCTTTTTCTGATTGAATTTCTTCGATTATTTCATCTTTCGTATGAAGTTTGCTGTTCTCCGTTTTGACTTCTTCAATCTCTGATTTAATTTCATCATCGTTTTCTCGTCTGTTTCGATTTCTTCGATTTCTGTTTTGTTTCGCTCTTTTCAATTTGAATTTCATCTATTTCATCTTTGTCAGAATCAAATTTATTAATTTCCGATTTGTTTTCTTCCTTTTCATCTGTTTCTGATTTCTCAGATTTGATTTCTTCATTATCCGAATGAATTTCTCAAATTGATTTTGTTTTGCTCACCACTTTTCGCATAAAGTATTCATTTCAACGATGTAAAACATACAATCTATTTTATTCACAAGTCAGCATTGTTCCAACATTTTATACATTTCTTCAAAATCGGATCCTGCGCTCATTTCATGTTTCTTTCTTATTATCCTGTCACCGATTATTGCAGTTGCTCTTACCACCATAGTTAATAACTTTTCATTCACAAGAGAATCTTTTGGCAATGGAAAGAATTTGAACTCTTGACTCTTTTGATGCACTGCTACTCTAAACAATCCACCTCTTATTGGGTATATCACAACATGTAAGTCATTAAACTGTGAAGAAATAACAGATGTATTATAACCGGCCGAATTTTCACACCAAACGATATGAACATTATCATTTCCGATATGTCTTTTCTTACCTATTAATTGGTCATCATTAATATCTTGTTGAAGTAAAGTAGCCACATGAAAAATTACTTCGACGTCATTATTACTATAATAAACGGCTTTACCGTTTTTATCGCCCAAACCGCCGCAGTACTTTTTGTGTGAAGAAATATCGACGGTGCGCCCCAACGATAGAATGAAATCTTTATATTGTTTTGAACAATTTTCATGAGAATTTGCTAAAATTTCTTGTTCTTCACATTGATGTTGTGCTACGTATATTACTCCTATTTTAATACGTTCTTTAGGAGACATATCATAAATACTTTTAAGATAAGTATTCATTTTATTTGTATGTGTAAGAATGTTTAAGTTAAAATTAGTGAAAAATTGATTTAGAAATTGTTGACTTGAATAACAAATGTTCGAAATCAAATTTTCATCATTTTGTTTATCATTTGAAGGCTCATTAAATATGAAACTTATATTACATAAAGGATCAACTTGAATTATGATGTTATCTGATGATGAATTATTATTATTATCATCAAAACAAAATGAAAATATATCATTGAAGTTATCATTTTCGACTTTTTGGAATTCGAATTTTTCATTTTCTTCTTCTTCTTTATTTATTAATGGAAATGTTATATCATTTTCATTAGAATTACTTTTACTAATTATTGAATCAACATGATAATAAGTTGTTTGATATAATGATTTCGAATATAAATCAAATGAGTCTTTCGATTGGATTTTAATTGATATAATTCGATCTTTATTAATCAAATAATGGAAATCAAATGAATTTATTGGCTTAAACTTCGGATAAATCGTATCATCATAAAAACAAAAAATGAATTTCTCATTAAAATTAGTTTCTTTGTTACTTAAAAAGGATAAAAACAATTTAAACAAAAATGGTATTCGATAAACAAATGTGAAAATACTTGAAATGATTATATTGTCTGAAGTTTCACCAATTTTTTGGAAGAACTCCGAAAAGAATTCGATACTTTCGATAACATTTAAATTCGAATAATCGGAAAGAAATGAAAATATCCGGAAATAATCTGGATCAATATCATTAATATTTAAGTTTTCCAAGAATTTTCCTTTTAACCAATCACTAATTGTATTCAAGAAAATTAATTCATTTGAAAACATTGCTAAAAATATTAAGAAAGAATTTGAGTTTTCTTCTACAAATCGTTGGAACCTTTCGATTAATCCAAGTTTATTTTCATTCATTGAATAATATAAAGCTTCATCAATCAAATATAAGTCATTAGTTTTTTCTTTCCATTTACTAATTACATCTTTTAAATCATTTGGTATTTTAATTGAGTTATTTAACATAATAATTGTATGCGCTGTATATATGAAATCATTTAATACTAAGTCTTTACATGATAATTTGTTTTGTAAGATATAATGTAATATAAATGGTATTAATATATGTGATTCAGGTGAAAATTGTGGAATAGCTTCAAGTGATTGATTAATTGTGGATTTAATATAATTATTATTTTTAGTGCTTAAAAGTTTTAATAAGATTTCAATGTATTTGATATTGTTCTTTTTATCATTAATTGTTACACCTGCACAACTTATAGCTAATCCAATTGCTTGATATGTAGGCGTAGTACATTTATGATATAACATATAATCAAATAAACGTGTAATAAACATATCCCATACAAATCGTCGATGTTTAATTAAGACAATTGGTATAATTTGTTGTATCGATGTAAATGATGTTAATATTGAAATGTATAATGAAAATTGACGCTTTTGTGGAAATGATTTTAATAATGAATATAAATATGATATCGCTGTTTGATAATCATAATCTTGTTTAGTAATATTAATAATACATATTTTATGCGTTTTTAAAACAAGTTCAAAACGTGAATTGATTCTTTGTATGTTTAAATCTGAAATAATATTACTAAAACTATATGGATCTGTAAATATCTCTAAATACGTTTCAACTGGTATTGTCGCTTCTGAATTTCGTTGTTTTCGTTTGTTTAACTTAACAAAATAATTGCGAACTCCTTCTTCATTAAAACCAAAGAATAATGGAGAGAATGTGATGCCTAATATCGTTAAGAACTTTCCACAAATAACTAAATCCGTTTCATTAAACTCTGTGTTACTTGTAAATTCTTTATAAAAATCAGAATCAACAATTTTGGCTTCGTATGAAAATGTTAAAAATATCATTGTTGAAAGCGCTGAATTCTTTTTATAAAATTCGAAATAAATCCTTTGAATGATTAATTTCAAAATTGATTGTTCTAATTTAAGTGATAAAATTGGGCCTTTCCAAATAACATTAAATAAGCGAATCCAACTTTGAATTGTTTTGCTTTGTGGATCACGAGTTATATATAATAAAACATATTTGGCAATAATTTGCATCAAAAATACAAGAACGATAGGACAAACGGTCGCGAAGATGTTCAATAACGCAAATGGCTCAGTTGTATTGTATTGATTGTTAGCTAGAGGAATCCAAAGTGATGCAAACCATTCGAGTACTTGTGTAGAAGTTGTATTTTTACTTTCTTGAAGAATGAAATAAATTAATGCAATGGCATTTGTAGGACTATTCTTTCGAAGACCACATGCATTACATACATTGGGATTATGGAATAATTTGGAAAGGTCTTCAATAATGGATTGAGGACATGCAGGATGAAAACTACTTGTATGCGGAATGACTCCAGAATCATAATTAACAACTGGATATGGTATATAAATAACAAGAAGTGAGGTAGAAATGAGGTCCCACCATAATGATATTGCATCAGGTTTGAGACGAGGAAGATATTCACACAATAATTTAAACTTAATGATTAGAAGATTAAATGTGTCATCTGTTTTGATATTTCGTCTGTTTAGCAAAAATGCAAGTTGAATATGTTTTTGCCAAAAATGAATATTGGAAGTATCAAAAAGATATGTAACAATTTTATAGGTATTAATCCATAGTTTTCTATACAACTCGGAATCCGTAAGAAATGATATCCGGCCAATTAATTCTCGCATTGAATTGGCAATTGATGGCATTTCAAAATTTAAATGAAATACATCGAAAAAAGAACTTTTGAAGCATTGCCTGATAGCACGAAAAGCATTAACAACTGCATTTTCTAAAGATTTTGAAGGAGGATTACCATTGCAATAAATATCACATGTTTTGGTTAAAGTATCAATAATCTTTCTCAAGTTCGTAATAACATCATTTTCATTTTTGTCTTGACATGAACGGTGAAGAATGTTGATTATTTTGTTGATTTCGCCTGGTGTTACGCCAGACATTTTCAATCAGATTTGAAAGAAATTATAAAATGGTTGCGAAACGTAGCGGTTTGGATAGAATTTTCTTTCTAAAAGTAATAACGATAATGTCAATTATTTGATTGAAAAGGTTTCAATCCGGCAGAGAATACGGTTTCTTTCAATTTCTTTTTGACAATTTCAATTGTAACCTCCTGTTTGGATACCCAAAATCCCAATGTCTTCTATTGTTAACGGACGAATGTTTTGGCATATTTGAAATTATAATATTTCGTTAAGCCATACATTTTAAAATGTAAATTGTGTTCAATAAACATAGTTCATTTTTCTAATGCGTGGAGTGCACTTGATTCTATATAATATATTTCCTAAAATCTAGATTTATTGAAAAAAACATTTACTAGATGCAAAATACAGGATAATAATGTAATGAAAAATTTTTCCAATTAAAAAAATGTAAAGAAATAACACAAAACATAATTCATAGACTCATAAACAATTGTTTTGATTTAAATCAAGATGCAAAAAAATGTTTTCTAATTAGAACTGAGATTATTCAGATAAATATATCATATTAATGTAAATTTTATTAATAAAAACAGTTTAATTTATTATTTCTCTATTTTGTTATTATGTTTTTTGCACAATTCTTGAATCAGATCTATAAGGTTTTCCTCATTTCTTAGGACAACACGATCCATTCCATTGATTCCAAATATATTCACAATTTGATCCTTTACATCCGCTTCTTGATTTTCGACATCTGTAATTCCAAAAAGAGATTGGCCTTTTCTCAGCATTTCTTCATGCTTCAATCTTAAAAGGGCTATAGTCTCCTCAAAATCACCCGTATATACTTCCTCATCAATACCGATGCTATTGTCATATGCAAATTTTTCACCAGTCATTAATTTTTGATTGATATTGTATTCATTACAAAGTTCATATAACTTTTCAAATGTAGGACATGGATATTCAGCAAACCATCCAGCATTAATAAGGTTAGATACAATTGGAGGATATGTTGAAGCTTTTTTGATGATCGAACTTGGAATTTTTTTTCCGTCAATAACTTTAAGACTTTGTCCAGAAACAAGATAAAGCGAAAGCTTATAAGAGGGATTTGTTGATATTGGTGTGCCTTTTAATGAAATTTTAGAAACCGATGAAATTGCATGAAAATTTTTAAAATCTGAAATTAACGTATTGTCTGCAATAAATGTCATTAAATTTCGAAGCTTTATAAAGCCATCCAAAGATGCTAAAGAAGTTCCACTGGCATCCAAATGTTTCACAAGATATAGCTGTTTTTTATATTTTGGATTTTGAAAAAAACTTATATCAATATCTTCTTTTGTTGGAATTATAAGTCTTCCTTGTGACCTTAACAAATAGGATTGTTCTTTTACCCATTTTGGAATTACATCAGCATCTTTTTTCATTTTTAAATCAAGCGAAATTAAATACTTTACATGTTATTTAAATACTTTACAAATAATTTCAACGTTAACGGATTTTGGCAAAATAAAGAACAAAACAAAATTTAATGCACTATTTTCTACGAAAATAAATAATATATTTTTATACTACATTTAAAACTACATCATACAAAGTTTACCTCATACTAATTTCATATAAATTTTAATATTTTCTTATAAATTAGATTTTTGATGTAAATGAAATTTTATGATATAAATTATATATTTTTATTTTTTTCATGAATTTAGCCAACTGGATAATAAATAAATAAAATTATTATATCTAATTTTTATTGGAGACTGAAATATGGAACAGTATAAATACCATTTGAAATACCACTTTTTGAGTGCTTTTTGCAGTTTATTTACTCTTCATGAATAAATGGAAAAAAGTAAAAGCAACATTAAAATTCAAATTAATATATGTTGATCTAAGAACTAAGAATGATAGCAAATTTATTTTAAAATGGGAAAGAGGCGATTCTAAAGGTTCAACAGATGAAATATCAGCAAATAAAGAAAATAAACTTCAACTTGATGCAAGTTTTGAATGTCCATGTACCATGTACATCAATAAATCCAATGGATCTGTTCGACCCAAATTAGTTACAATCTTATTAAAAAGAATTGAAAAAAAAGGGAAGAAGAAAAAAATTTACGGCAAATTACTTGTTGATGTAGCCCCGTTTTATGATTCAAAAAATGTATGTTATGTTTCCAAAGAAATGGAAAGCGGTCGATCGACAGCTCCACTTTTACATGCATCATTTTTGCTAGTTAAAGAAGGTGAAGAAGTTAGTATGGAACAAGCAGATATGAATGATGTTTCATTTGTAGGTCGTCCAGATGCACATATACCAATTTCAGCGTGGGATGTATCTGAAGTTGCTCCAATTCCTGAAGAATCCAAAGACCATCACAAAGGAAAACATAAAAAGAAAAAAGGGCATCATAAACGTAGTGAAGTTAATGAACAAGAACAAAGTGTAAATGGTGATGAAGAAGCATTAGAAGATACGCAAAGTGAAACAAAAGAAACAGAAGAAGTTAATGAACAAGAAAATGAAAGTCAAAGAAGTGGAACAAAACATAAAAAGAAGAAAAGAGTGAAGAAGGGTAAAAAGGAACAAAAATCAAATACTGATAATGTAATTGATATTATTGATGAAGAGAATGAGGAAGAAAAACAACGAAAGGAAGAAGAGGAAAGATTAAAGAAAGAAGAAGAAGAAAGACAACGCAAAGAGGAAGAAGAAAAACAAAGAATGGAAGAAGAGCGATTAAAGAAGGAGGAAGAAGAAAGAGCAAGAAAAGAAGAGAAAAGATCAAAGAAAAAAGATAAAAGGCACCGAAAAGAAAAAGAAAAATTAAGACTTGAAGAGGAAGAAAGACTTAGAAAAGAAGAGGAAGAGAAATTAAGACTTGAAGAAGAAGAAAGAAAACGTAAAGAGGAAGAAGAAAGAATAAGAAAAGAAGAAGAAGAAAGAATAAGAAAAGAGGAAGAAGAAAGAAAACGCAAAGAGGAAGAAGAAAGATTAAGACTTGAGGAGGAAGAGAGACAAAGAAAAGAAGAGGAAGAGAGATTAAGAAAGGAAGAAGAGGAAAGATTAAGACTTGAAGAAGAAGAAAGAAAACGTAAAGAGGAAGAAGAAAGAAAACGTAAAGAAGAGGAAGAAAGACTTAGAAAAGAAGAGGAAGAGAGATTAAGAAAGGAAGAAGAGGAAAGATTAAGAAAAGAAGAGGAAGAAAGATTAAGACTTGAAGAAGAAGAAAGAAAACGTAAAGAGGAAGAAGAAAGAATCAGAAAAGAGGAAGAAGAAAGAAAACGTAAAGAAGAGGAAAGAAAACGTAAAGAGGAAGAAGAAAGAATCAGAAAAGAGGAAGAAGAAAGAAAACGTAAAGAAGAGGAAGAAAGATTAAGGAAGGATGAAGAGGAAAGAAAACGTAAAGAGGAAGAAGAAAGAATCAGAAAAGAGGAAGAAGAAAGACTTCGAAAAGAAGAGGAAGAAAGATTAAGACTTGAAGAAGAAGAAAGAAAACGTAAAGAGGAAGAAGAAAGAATAAGAAAAGAGGAAGAAGAAAGTAAACGTAAAGAAGAGGAAGAAAGACTTAGAAAAGAAGAGGAAGAGAGATTAAGAAAGGAAGAAGAGGAAAGATTAAGAAAAGAAGAGGAAGAAAGAAAACGCAAAGAAGAGGAAGAAAGAATAAGACTTGAAGAAGAGGAAAGAAAACGTAAAGAGGAAGAAGAAAGAAAACGTAAAGAAGAGGAAGAAAGATTAAGGAAGGATGAAGAGGAAAGAATAAGACTTGAGGAAGAAGAAAGAATAAGAAAGGAAGAGGAAGAGAGATTAAGAAAGGAAGAAGAAGAGAGATTAAGAAAGGAAGAAGAAGAGAGATTAAGAAAAGAAGAGGAAGAGAGATTAAGAAAGGAAGAAGAAGAAAGAATAAGAAAGGAAGAGGAAGAGAGATTAAGAAAGGAAGAAGAAGAGAGATTAAGAAAAGAAGAAGAAAGAAAACGTAAAGAAGAGGAAGAAAGATTAAGGAAGGAGGAAGAAGAAAGAATAAGACTTGAAGAGGAAGAAAGATTAAGGAAGGAGGAAGAAGAAAGAATAAGACTTGAAGAGGAAGAAAGACTTAGAAAAGAAGAGGAAGAAGAAAGAAAACGTAAAGAAGAGGAAGAAAGATTAAGGAAGGAGGAAGAGGAAAGATTAAGACTTGAAGAGGAAGAGAGACAAAGAAAAGAGGAAGAAGAAAGAATCAGAAAAGAGGAAGAAGAAAGAAAACGTAAAGAAGAGGAAGAAAGATTAAGGAAGGAGGAAGAGGAAAGAATAAGACTTGAGGAAGAAGAAAGATTAAGAAAAGATGAAGAAGAAAGAAAACGTAAAGAAGAGGAAGAGAGATTAAGACTTGAAGAGGAAGAAAGAAAACGTAAAGAAGAAGAAGAAAGAATCAGAAAAGAGGAAGAAGAAAGAATAAGAAAAGAAGAGGAAGAGAGATTAAGACTTGAAGAAGAAGAAAGAAAACGTAAAGAAGAAGAAGAAAGAAAACGTAAAGAAGAAGAAGAAAGAAAACGTAAAGAAGAAGAAGAAAGAAAACATAAAGAAGAAGAAGAAAGAAAACGTAAAGAAGAAGAAGAAAGAAAACGTAAAGAGGAAGAAGAAAGAAAACGTAAAGAAGAGGAAGAAAGAAAACGCAAAGAGGAAGAAGAAAGAATAAGAAAAGAAGAGGAAGAAAGACTTAGAAAAGAAGAGGAAGAGAGATTAAGAAAGGAAGAAGAGGAAAGATTAAGAAAGGAAGAAGAAGAAAGAATAAGAAAAGAAGAAGAAGAAAGAATAAGAAAAGAAGAAGAAGAAAGAATCAGAAAAGAGGAAGAAGAGAGACAAAGAAAAGAGGAAGAAGAAAGAATCAGAAAAGAGGAAGAAGAAAGAAAACGTAAAGAAGAGGAAGAAAGATTAAGGAAGGAGGAAGAGGAAAGAATAAGACTTGAGGAAGAAGAAAGATTAAGAAAGGAAGAAGAAGAGAGATTAAGACTTGAAGAGGAAGAGAGACAAAGAAAAGCAGAAGAGGAAATAAGGAAGAGAGAGGAAGAAGAGCAGCAGGACTACAGCAGCAGCACCAGCGACACATCCGATGCTGACATTTCAGATGGAGATGCACAACTTCAAACGCGTACTGCGCCAACCGAAAATCTTGCACCAGACGATCTTATGCACAGCATCCTCACACACGACTGGCCTCCACTTGCTGCGCCGCCACAGTTTGCGCGCGGCTTTAATTCCACTCGATATATTTTCCCAATTTTCTCCACGATACTTGAAACAGGATTTCTTAATCCAAACAACGAACACTTTGATTCAATTTTAGCCATTTTTACAATAGATTTCCCGACTATACCAGGCGCATCACAAAAAGAACTTTTGGCAACAATTATATGCTTGCAGCATCTTGTTAAACATTACGAGAAAAGATTCGATCAAAATTCAGTCAAAAAGTTTACCAACGAACTTAACCGTCTTCAGGAAACGATACTTCTATCGGTTATAACTCCATGTGTTTCAAGGTCCGAATTACTTGTTAACAGATTTTCTACAGCCACATTTGATTTTGATTCTTTGTTAATTGACTTCAAAGAAATTTATAATCAAAACAAAGATTTACTTAAATTTAATGATCAAATTAATCAATATTTAATGAACGAATACTTGAAGCGATTTGATGTTAACCTCTCCAACAAAATTATTTCGAATCCTGATAGATTTTGTTTCGGTAATTCAATAATTTGGAATTCATTTTTATCAGCATTTGAAAATGATTTAAGGATTTCTTTAACATTTATCAGACAAATTATTTCTTGTTTGGTTATGGCTGGTGGTATATCTGAAAATCCGGAATTGAAAAATGATATTTCTCCTGATGTTTCTAGCGACACTGTTATGTTCATATTAAGTAACTATCATAAAGATCAAGAATTTAATAGCAATATTAACTTAAAGAAATTTAAGAAATTCTTTAAGATTAAAAATGTCCTTAAAGTTCCACCAAAAATTGAGCTCAAAAATTCAGATCAATTAAGCATTGATGGATTTAATGCTAATAATTGGTGTAACATTAAACAAAATGAAAAATGTGTTGATCATTATTGGTACTTCTCAAAATATTTACAAAAATAACAAAAGTCATTTGAAAGTTTCGTTAATAAACATCATATCTTAAAAACGGTACTTTATTCTTTGTGGATCGCAAATCTTTTTTCACATTTTAAGGTTTTAAGTTGATTGCGGAAGCCGAACCCAAAAATTCAGAAGCAAATCGTTACTTCATTGAATTCTTGAATTTCTCGTTTTGAAAAAGTGTTCCGATCACTAATCAAATTACATGAAAACACGTCATCATTCACAATTCTTGGTAATCTCTGTGGCCGTTTGGGAGCATTCAAAATAATCCGTTGTAACAACTTTTTGAAGTGTGAAAACAACACCCTATTGAAATATCAAGGTCATCAAATTTCTAATGCCTTGGTACAGGCTTGATGCGCCCCCAGAAAACCCACAACTTCATCACCAAACCGAACTCGTCCCCAGAAATGATGAACAATATGCTGCTATGCATCTTCCGGTAAAGTATTCTAAAAAAGATCGACTTGTTCAAGTATTACTCTTCATTTTTGGAGGTGGGTGGATAAGGGCTATCTTCTTATTGATAGCTTCTTTAATTGCTATTATTTTGGAATCACCTTTTTACCTAATTGACTATATGCCTTCATTTATTAGAAACCATTTTTATCAATACCAAGTAATTGTTGCAAGAATATTTGTCAGACTTATGCTGTTTGGAGTTGGTGTGTTTAAAATCAACGTTAAAGGAAAACCACATAAAGATGCTCGGAATTTAATATATAACCATACTTCCATTACTGACGGACCACTCATATTTGTCTACAAGCCATTTACAATGGTCATGAAATCAGGCGTTAAAAGCGTACCATATTTCGGAAAATTATTCTCAAGCGTAAACACATGTTTTGTTGACAGAAGTGCAACACACGGAAACTCTCACTTCCTTGTCAAGTGCATGGAAGATCATAATTTACCACCAATAGCTATTGCACCAGAAGGAACGATTTCTAATGGCTCAGCACTCTTCAAGTTCAGAACTGGTGGATTCATAGCAAACGAGATGATCCAACCTGTTACTCTTCAATATCATATGTATTTTTCATATTGCGGAGCAACAATTAATTGGCTTTCAGACAGTCTCTTTGACTTCTTATGGCAAGTACTTTGCTGTCCTTTGATTACGTGTGACCTTACATTCCACGATCCAATTACAGTTGAACAAATGAAAGGAAAGACACCAGCTGAAAAAGCTGTTGAAGCAGAGTTGATAATGGCAAACTACCTCGGGGTGCTTGCTGGAGACAGAACAAGCCATGAAATCTTCCTTAAGAAACAAGAAGATGAGAAGAAACCAGAAGAGAAAAAGGTGTTAGTTGATAAACAAAAATGCAAATCTTTGTGATCAATAACGCCTAAATACTTTCAGCTATTTCATTAAAATTCAACGAATTTTTTTTTTTTTTTTTGATATCAAATGATGAATGGAATCCTAAAAAAATATGCGAATTACATCGCCGGGTGATAGTAATTGCGCAAATAATAATTATTGATGTAATTGAACTATTTTTTTAATATTAATTTGTAATATAATTTGGCTTAAGAGGTTATAAAAAAAATGGTTTTTATAGATCAAATTCGAACAGATCTGTACCATGAATTCATGAATTAGATAGCAATATTTTTTTTTCATTATTGATTTTTTTGGTTTTTTCTTGGGATGTGAACGTTCACAACTTAAACGATGGAAATTTGAATTAATTTTGAGAATTTTCGATTAAATTTAAATTTTTCAATTGTTTATTATTCTTTTTCAATGCTGTTGAAGAAAAAAATGGAAGAAGACGACCCAACCAAAAAGACATATGTAGATACAACTGATTACCATCAACAAAAAATTTGTTACACGGGGATATACAAAAAAACCCTTCCAACATCCGACTCTGTTGTTGTGTCAGCTTTCTATCGAGGAACTTATGTTGCAATCAAATTTTTCAAAAACGATACAGAACACATATCATATTACCAAAACGAGCTGAATGTTCTTCATTGGTTTAGTGATTATCAATATGTTATTGATTGTATTGATACAATCATATCCACTGATAATGAATACATAGGTATCGTAACAGACCAACAAGAGGAAAATCTTTACCAATGCTTTAAAAGGGATCCTTTTGATGAAAAAAAAGCATGTCAAATAATGTATCAAGTTTTAGTTGTTCTTAATCATATGCACAGCTCAAATTTTGTCCACTGCAATCTCAATTATGAGAACATTCTTCTATCATTTTCAAACAATTTACCAATAATTCATCTAACCGGTTTTGCATTTAGTAAAGAAATCCGAGAAAGATTGCCATATTCCTGCAAAGAAGGGTCACACATGTTTTTAGCACCTGAAGTTATCAAAAATAGCCAATATTCTTTTTCAGCCGATATATGGTCTGCTGGAATAATTCTCTTTTATTGTTTAACAGGGCAAATACCATTTAACAGAAATGATGATATTGTTATTACCCTCCAAATATCGAATGGAATTATCATAAATACGATAAAGAATGCGAAAATATCTCCAGAAGCAAAAGATCTTCTTCTAAGAATGACATGCCTTAACCCTGAAATGCGGATAACAGCTTCTGAAGCACTTGAACATAAATGGTTCAAAGACAATCTTATTATTGAGTACGAAATATTTATTAAAGAAAAAGTAAGTAACAAATATAGTTTCATTGATAATGATCAGTATGATGATCAGAATGGGCCTACTGAGTGATGTTCATTTGTTGCAATATCTATGAAAAGATATAAAAAAACGTTAATAATTAAACGGTCGCAGAGTTATGTTTTGAAGTAAAAAATTTATATAAGTATTGCCCGAAATTTTTATTTCTTTTTTTACTCATTATAATGTCTTGCTAAAAACTTTTTAAAATTAACAAAGTTAATTTTTTCTTTCATTTTTGTGTAAGAAGTAATTTAGCAATTTCTGTTTTACCATTTTCAGATGCAATCATAAGTGCTGTATTAAATAAATCTAATGATTTCCAAATGTTGTTTTTAAGTTTTCTTTTATTAAAATAAATATCATATCAAATAAATAAATATTTTTAATATTAATATCAATTCCTTTATGTTCAAGAAGTAATTTAACAATTTCTATGTGACCTTTTTCAGACGCCCACATAAGCGCTGTGTTAAATCATTTAAATAATTTCCAAATATTATTTCGAAATTAGAAATTATTAAAATAAATATTATATAAAACAATTAAATACCTTTAATATTAATATCAATTGCTTCATGTTCAAGAAGCAACTTAACAATTTCTATATTGCCTTTAGAACAAGCCCACATAAGTGCTGTATGAAATATTTTCATTAATTTCCATATATTATGTTGAAAATATAAATTATTAAAACAAATATTATATAAAACAATTAAATACCTTTAACGTTAACATCAATTCCTTTTTGTGCAAGAAATAGTTTAACTATTTCTATATTATTATTTATCACTGCAATCCAAAAGGCTGTGTTAAATAAATTGAATATTTTCCAAATATTATTTTGAAATATAAAATCATTAATAACAATATTAAACAAAACAAATAAATATTTTTGATGTTAATATCAATTCCTTTATGTTCAAGAAGTAATTTAATGATCTCTATATAATGTCTATAAGATGCAAATATAAGTGCTGTACTAAATATTTTTAATAATTTCCAAAAATTATTTTAAAATATTAAATCATAAAAACAAATATTATAAAAAATTATTAAATATCTTGAGCATTAACATCAATTCCTTTATGTTCAAGAAGTAATCTAACGATTTCAATATAACCTTTATCAGATGCCCACATAAGTGCTGTGCTAAATGTTTTAAATAATTATTAAATATTATTTTGTTATACCAAATTATTTAAAACAATATCAAATTAAACATATGAATATTTTTAATGTTAACATTAATTCTGTCTTTTTCAAGAAGTAATTTAACGATGTTTATATTACCTTTAGAACATGCCCACATAAGTGTCGTCCAAAATAATTTGAATAATTTCCAAATATTATTTTGAAATATCAAAATACCAAATCAAAAATGAAATAAAAAAAATAAATACCTTTTACATTAATATCAATTCCTTTGTGTTCAAGAAGTAATTTTACTATTTCTATATAACAATTTGAAGATGCTAACATAAGTGCTGTATCAAATATTTTAAATAATTTCCAAATATTATTTTGAAATATCAAATTATTTAAATAAATATTAAATAAAACAATTAAATATTTTTAGCATTAATATCAATTCCTTCTTGTTCAAGAAGTATTTTAACTATTTCTGTATGACCATATGAAGATGCCCACATAAGTGTCGTCCAAAATAATTTGAATAATTTCCAAATATTATTTTGAAATATCAAAATACCAAATCAAAAATGAAATAAAAAAAATAAATACCTTTTACATTAATATCAATTCCTTTGTGTTCAAGAAGTAATTTTACTATTTCTATATAACAATTTGAAGATGCTTCCATAAGTGCTGTCCAAAATAATTTAAATAATTTCCAAATATTATTTTGAAATAAAAAATTATTAAAATAAATATAATATAAAACAAATAAATATTTTTAGCATTAATATCAATTCCTTCTTGTTCAAGAAGTATTTTAACTATTTCTGTATTACCATTTTGAGATGCCAACGTAAGTGCTGTACAAAATAATTTGAATAATTTCCAAATATTATTTTGAAATATCAAATTATTAAAATAAATTATAATTAAAACAAATAAATATCTTTTGTATTAATATCAATTCTTCCTTGTTCAATCAGAATATTAAACAATTTAATATTCATCAATTCATTAAACAAAAACAAATTTTTAAGTTTCTCAGAAGAAAGTGCAATACCATTTATTTTATTTTCAAGAAGATATTTAAGGTATTCATTTTTGTGGAATTTTACTGCTGTTTCAAAAGCATTTTCAAATGTTGAATGGTTTTGTTCACATAAATGAATAATTTCAAGATTTCCCCCTACTACTGCATACTTACCTGTGTTTTCGACATTGGCGCCATTCATAAGCAAGAATTTAAAACATTTAACAGATCCAAAAAATGCTGCGTAATCAATTAATTTAACATTATCATCATTTATAGGTGAGCATCTTTCATAATATGATGAGAAAATTCTTTGATTAAAATCAAAATTTGTTTGTGATGATATTTCTAGAAGTTTTTCTATTTCATCTTTTCGAATTATTTTCGCAATTTCATTCGGATTATGTCCTTCTTCAATCAATTTTTTATGAAGTTCCCAATCATTTTTTGAAAGTTCTTCATAACTTTTTGATATTAAAGCTTTGTATACTGGAAAATCATACAATTTTGAAATACGATGTGCAAAAAATAAAAATTTATCAAGGTTTGATTTAGTTTGATTCTTATCAAAATCTATTGAAATCATATTCATTTGGATCATCATTTCGATAAGAAAATATGATTCATGAGAATTTAAGGAAAGAAGAAATCTTGTAAATTCATTAAGCAGTCCATTACAGTTTGGGTTTATTTCTTTTTCTTTAATTTCAACTTCATTTATAAATCTCAAATAAATATTACAATCTTTCATTTGCGAAACAAATGCTGAATAAATAAATCTACACATAAAATAATAAGGAAAAGTTGGGAAATAATTACAAGCTAAATCCATTGTTTTTACAACAGAACTATTGATATTATCTTCGTTTAATTTAAAAATGATACTTTCAAGTAATTCTAGTATAAAACTACATTTGATTGAGGGGCTACTGTCTGAAGGATTTGGTTGAGAGGATTGTGCATCGCTAAAATTGTTTCCCATTTGTCAAAATGCAAACAACAATTTCAGAAAAAACAAAAAAGTGACAATTGTCGTAAATTCCTTGGAGAAATAACAACGATTGGAAATTATGCATTTAGACAGTGCCCTTCATTCATAAATATTGAAATTCCATTTTTTATTGCTTTAATTCCAAATTATGCATTTTCTTATTGTTCTTCAATAAATTGCATGAACGATCGATCGTTGGACATTCATTTTTCAAATAATATTTTTCAATGGTACGATAATGAATTGTGGGAAACGAAAAAGTGGTTTTTGTTTGTTTCTTGGATTTTGCATCATGTTTTGTGCTTAAGATCACGTCCTTTCTGTTTTTTTTAATACAGCGCCTTAATAACACAAATAATGTATATATATATCAAAATTTGTGTTTTGATTTTTTTAACCGTGAAAGTGGTCTGTCGACATTGAAATTTATTTTTGAATTAATAACCGTATTGAAGAATGCAGCAGGACATTATCGACATTATCACAAAAGAATATGTAAATAGCAAAATGGTAACACAAGTCATTGTTTTCAAAAAGGCCTTCTTAAGCTTTTCACGAGATAATTATGCTACTGTTTTTGAAGCTTCTCCAGATTATGCCATAAAAATTTTTAAAAAATCTGATAACCTCCTACCTTTCTTTCAAAATGAATTATACGCTCTTAGCAAATTCAAAACATGCAAATATGTCGTTAATTTGATTGATTCAATCAAATCCACTGACGGTGAATATTTAGGTATTGTTACTGACCTAAAACATGAGGACCTTTTTTCCTGCGTTAGAGAGAATCAGTATTTTGATGAAAAAAAAGCTTGCCAAATAATGCATCAAATTTTAAGTGCCCTCAATTACATACACAATTTAAACTTTGTCCACCGTAATATTAACCATGGAAATGTTCTAATTTCAAATGCTGCAACTAATCCATTAATTCATCTAACAGGGTTTGCTTTCAGTACCGAAATAAATCCTCAAAGGCCTTACTGTTTCGGTCAGCTTGGCACATGTGAATTTTGGGCTCCTGAAATTATTCGAAATGAATATTATTCTTATTCGGTCGATATTTGGGCTGCGGGAATAATTTTCTTTTATTGCTTAACTGGACGACTACCATTCAATGCAACAAATCTAAATGAAATGTTCGCACAAATTTTGACATTAAATATCGAAAAAGTTATTAACGATGTAAACATATCCGATGATGCAAAGGACCTCATGATACAAATGCTGAACCTTGACTACCACAACCGGATAACAGCTAGCGAAGCACTGCAGCACAAATGGTTTAGAAATAGCTTTAATGAAACAGAGTTTTATGTGAAAGAAAAAATGATCTCAAATTACCAATTTTTTAATAATAATCAATTCGATGATAAAAATCCCGAAACTTTTGGTTCGTGATTTCTGATATTAATAAATTTAGCTCCTTTTTCGATATATAGTTTTTGGTTTGAAATTTTTTGATTTTATTTCCTCTTTGATATTTTGATCGAATCGAAGTATGCTTACAGCCAATTTTTGCATTTCTTTTGATCGGCTTGACTCCCATATTTCATGTGACATTTCATTAAGAGAGGCCTAAAAATGAAAAGCAAAGAAGAGGATACAGAAGAGTTAAATAAATGGCAAAACGAGGTCTACAAAACACTAGAATCAGCAAAGGAGATTGATAATCTAAGGCAGATGATTAGGAAAGCAATTACAGAATCAAATTGGAGGGATGAAGTAAAAAAACTTAGTAATAAAGAAATGGAACAAGGAAACATCGAAGATATGACACCAGAAGGAATTACAGATGCAATTATTGAAGATGCTATGAATGCGATTCCAAAAAATTTGCAAGCAACAATTGAAAAACAAATTCGAGATTTTCTAACAAAGATGAAAGTCCCGGCACCGCAACAAAAATAGTTGGTGTTCATTTGTTTTTAAAACAAATATTAATTAATTTCCTATTTTTCTACACAATATTTTCATCAAATTATCAGATAACCAAAAGCTTATAAAAACAAACATTTATTAGAAAGTTATTATGAGTTTTTAATAATAATCATTTAATTTATTTATAACTTTTTTCGTTTGGAATTGTTAAAAGGCTTCCTTCGCATGGAGAAAAATCATAGTAAAAAACAGTTTGGTTTAGATTTGACAGCTTTGTAGATATTTCAGTTATAGGTTTAAAATCAGTTTCTGATTCTTTTGTGAAAATTTGAACTTTATCTGGATCAACAGAACCTCCATGATGTTTAGATATTGCATACATCAAATCATAAATTGTCGATGTATTAATATCAAGAAATTCTTTAAATTCCATAAACTCACAATCACGCAATTTCATTGTAAATTCTACAAGTTTTATATCACCTTTAAGAATATTTGGAATGTTTGATGTTATGCTTTTCCTTGGTGTTTGAGGGCTTGAGCTCATTAGTGAAAAAATTCACAGTGCATGTTAAAATCAATAGTCAAATTGATCAGTTAAATCCATCCTAACATTAAGTACGATTTACATGGGCAAACATTAAAATATTTTTAAAGTAGGATCTGCCTATAAACAAAATAAGATTATGATCAATATTCAATCAATCTATTTATCAATTAGAATCTTTTAAAGCAAGTTCTAACTTACCCAAAATTTCATTTATCTGCTCGCTCTTTTTGATGTAGGCATCTAAAGAATATTTTGCTTCATCCACAATAATTCCATCTGTCATATTCTGTGAAATAGGTGGCAAAAACATCATCATATCTTTTGACATAGCTGGTCGTTCTTTAAACGCTTCCAGGATTCGAACAATTCGACCAGTCCCTTGGAGATCTATTGGCGGTTCTAACTGTGAGAGCATAACTGTCCTTAAATCATATAATTGGTCATTGTACGACATAACAACTCCATGCCAAACACCTTCGAGTGACCGTGCCCAAAGAACTCCCATTTCCCAACATATTCCAGATACATCCGATTCTTGAAAAATAAAATCAGAACTGTCATCTCCAACGCGCATGATTCCGTCACTGTCCAGGTGAGCAAAGAAATGGCGAGAACATGGACACTGAATAAGACATTTTGTTTTTGATGCCCAATTCCTGAAAATTCGTTGAGATGACTTATAATATATACGTGTGTAGCGAGATGTGATTAAGCCAAACTCTATTTGACGATTTACATTGATGAGATTTTTGATGAAGAAATCTCTGTATTTAGACCGTTTCCATTCAGAATGTCCAGCCTTTAATATCATAAGGTCAGTAGAATCAGCAAGAACTTTTAGTTGACTTGTATATAAGCAAAATCTAAATTGTGGTTCGAAATTTGAATAATCTTCAAGGACTTCTCCTTTTGAATCATAAAGCTTTGCATGATAATCTTTATCTATTGCAATAGTTTTTTTCTGATAAATTGAAGCTGCAATAAAAGTTTGTTCAATTGTATGCATATCTACTGTTTTAAAAGTTTCTAAATCGATCAAGGCACAGATGCCATCAGTAGTGAACAATCTTAATGTTCTTTGACTTTGATCAAACCAAAAATCGAGAATTTTGTCATTTGCTTCAAAATCAAAAGGAAATGGTCCTGTTCCATTTGGCGTATCAAGCGAAAGATTTCTTGTATCGAGATGTATGAAAGTTGATTTTCCTATGCTGCAGCTTTTTCTCATTAAATTCGAACTTTGGTTCTATAAATCGACCGTTTATTTAATGACCAAAATTTTTGCTAACAACAAAAACTCATATGACTAGACAATTATTTCATTTCTTCAATAAGATCATATGCTCTATTCTTTCTTGTTAATTTTCTTATATTTCTTTTATATGTCTTTAGAACAGCCAACACATGTTCATCTTTTTCGAATTTTTTTTGTATGAGCGGTAATTTTTCCTTTATCTCCAATAATTTCGACTTTGGTTTTCCTTTCAAAACTTCCAAAGGTTCTCTTCCCAAAAAATTATTTCGAAATGATTTCCTGAAAATAATAGAAGATCTCCATTTTTTAATGGTGTTCGTGCATGCGAATTTTTTCACGTCCTCATCTGTGATCACAATATCCCCAGTGTTGTACTTCCCGATGAATTCGGTGGTGTCAGTATCAGTAAACGTATTCTCCAAAATGTCATTGAACGGATCTGCAACCAAAGCGGAGTCCATCATGTAGATCATGAACTCTGCTAGGAGCCTAGACTTTTTCCGGATGTTTTCGACAGTTTCATCCAGGGATTTCCCTGATTTTCTCTTTGCA
Organism: Histomonas meleagridis; assembly: GCF_020186115.1. Lineage (NCBI taxonomy): Eukaryota > Parabasalia > Tritrichomonadida > Dientamoebidae > Histomonas > Histomonas meleagridis. The sequence goes on from NW_027150746.1 coordinate 1,061,639, forward strand.
ATGATAGTTATTCCATATTTTCGTGAACTAACATTATTAATGTTTGATGTGATACCAACAATGCTGTAATCTTCACAATGCTTTAGTCGTGGGTCTTGGTTTGACGTTGTAATTAAAATTGGATCAAGATATTGTAATGGTGATAATAATGAAATTGCAGCAAAAACGCCATAAGAAAGATCTTCTGGTGTGTCTGATATGATCATTACTCCTGCACCTGTGATAAGTGCTTTCCAGAGATCAACAAGATTTGAATATGGAAATATTTCAAGTGGATCAAAATCTTCAAAACAAAGATACTTGGATTGTAGATATATTTCTTGATTAAGTTTTGATGGTGAATTCATTGTGAGAATATTCGTTGGCTTGTTAAATCGCCAACTTTGAATAAGTGAAAATGAAAGAGCAAAACGTTCTTTAGGATTACAATCGTTATAGCTGTTAATTGCATCTTGAATGAAATCAAAGTAAAGTTTCGGAATGAATTTGTGAGTAACATAAACAATTGAATAATGTTTTTCTTCATAAACAAAAACCCAGCTGTAACATAACCTATCCTTAGGTACTGTGAATGCATAAACTGCATCGGTTATTTCTGTGTTACTTGGAAATGAATTTAATTGTATGTGAAAAAAAAAATCTTGAAAATCATCTGATGGAACAATTTCTATTGGGTAAATAGCACCACTAGAATACTTCTGAAGTAACACAATGCAATCGCAAAATTCAACAAGCATTTCATCGTAGGATGGTAATTGCATTGGCTTGTGTTAAAAATGTAAACAATTCAAATGTGAAGCTTGATGTGAAGTGAACACAAACGTATTTAAAAATTACAGTTCTAATCAGCTATGTTTTGTTTCTCTAAAAATAAGCAACTTTTTAATATTATATGATACATCGCTTTAAAATACCCTACAATTCCAAATACAGTGATATCACTTGGAATGTGGGGATTTCAAGAATGTCTAAACCTGGAAATAATTGAAATTAATGGTGTTATCTTAAAAATTGGAGATTATATATTTTGTCACTATAAATAAAAAAAAATACGCAAATATGCATTTTTGATATTGTAAAAAAATAATATTCGAAATCGTCAACCACAATCATATTATGTTCATATTTTTCATAAGCTAATAAAAATTTTTTTAACATACAAATACATTTCCCCATGATAACGCATTAATCTCTCTCGAATACATTTTCACAATAGTTGTGTTTTTTGTACGAAAGTACTTTTGGTAACATTACCGAAATTCAATAACATCTGAATTGCTTTCAAATTTTTTGTTGGAAACACAATTGGAGAATCGGCATTTTATTTATGTTCAACAAAAGTTATAAATTAAAAAGGTTTGATAAGAATTGAATATTGCGCATTTGAATTCTGTTCTAAATTGGGAACATTTACATTTGGCAAATCATTAGAAATAATTGGAGCATTTTGCATATGCAAATTGTTCTTCAATAACAAAATTCGCAATTCCAAAATCTGTTCATTTGATTTAAGGCAGCGCGTTTTCATCATGTGAAAACCTTAAATGTATTGAAGTAAATGAAGAAAATTTAAATTTCAAAATTGATGATAATGGAATTCTTTATTCTAAAAATCAGACTAAAATCATTTGCTGTCCACCAGGAATACAAAAAGCGGAATTTGCAACTCCTGTTATGGTTACATCAATTGAAAGTTATTCATTATCTTGTTATTCAGATTTAGTAACAATAAATTTTGAAGGAAAAGTGAATTCGATCGGTTCTTATGCATTTGAATATTGCAATTCATTAACAAGTATATCAATTCCAAGTTCAATCACCAATTTTGGCGATTATGTCTTTAATTCATGTATTAAACTCGAAAATGTTATATTTGAAGAAGGATTAAGAACAATTGGAAATTATTTACTTTGTAATTGTATTAGTGTATTAAATATAACAATCCCAAAATCAGTTTCTTCGATTGGATACAATCCTTTTTATGGTTGTACAAATATTTCATTCATTTCTATAAATGAAGAAAGTTCATTTTTTTCTAATGATGGAAATGATGGAGTTTTATATGATAAAGAAATCAAACTACTTATTAGTTATCCGATAGGAAATGAAAGAAAAACATTTTCAATACCAAATTCCGTAACTTTAATTTCACAAAGTGCATTTGCTTTGTGTCATTTGGAAACAAATACTATCGGAAAAAATGTAAAAACAATTCATTCAAATGCATTTTATGATTGTTTGAAATTAAAATGTATTTATTATTATGGAGAATCGGAACCAGAAATAGGAAGCGATGCTTTTCGTAATGTTACAGCAGTCGTTATGACATTAGAAAATTATCAACAAGATACATTTGGTAATTTAGACATATCAAGAGAAACAATTGCTGAATGTCTCCCGCCAACACCAACATTCACTGAATCGAATATATTTTCGAAGTCAAATACATTTTCTAATTCTAACATTTTAACTAGATCAAATACATTAACAAATTATAATACACTTATAAAGTCAGATACATTTACGAAATCAAATACATTTACAAAGACAAATACACTTTTATATATAAATTCATTTTCTGAAACACTTCAAAGTGATTTAACAATAACTTTTACATGTTCATTTACTCATACTCTCTCAATCACATTAACATTAACTATTTCTGAAACACAAATGAAAACACTTTTATTATTTTATATAAATTCTTCATATAAATACATTGAGACAGAATTTATGTGCTACGATTACACAATTATTGTATATACAGCATATTACAATTATTATTCCAATTTCTTTACATATATAAAAGTAAATAAATTTCAGGCAAATATTAACAATACAATAATAATTATTATAATTGTTTGCGTCGTTGTCGTAGTGATTATTATTGTTTCATTACTAATTATATTATTTGTATATATTCGAAATAAAAAAGAAGAAATTGATGAAAACATAAATTCGGAACAAAATGAAAATGAAACGACAAATACATTTGCAACTGGGATATCATGTCGACATGATATTTCATTATTGAAGAAGATCCATTTGCAAATGATTTTAAAGAAGAAAAATTCATATAGCAAAAATAATAAGTGTGACATTGAATAGAAGCGTTTTGTTATATTATTTGTTTAATAAATTTTGCGTATTAATAACATATTTTTGTTTTTTAAAGAAAAAAAATGTATATATATATAGTAATGTATATTTAACAATTCTATCAATGTTTATAGTTTAAAAATTGTTTCAATATTATATAATTTGTTATCATATAAATAGGAAATTTAGACACATCAAAAGAAGCAATTGCTGAATGTCTCCCGCCAACACCAACATTCACTAAATCGAATACATTTTCTAATTCAAATTAACTTGATCAAGTACATTTTTAAATAAATTTTTTATAAAAAATTAACATAACAATGTCAATATTGACAAAAAAAGAAACGCAAATAAAATCCATCAAAAAAAGTTTTCATTAAAAATATATTAAAAAAAAAAGGTCATAATATTTCTAATATTTTAATAACAAATTTAAATTTCTTGCGTTTCAAGTTTTTCGCTAATTTTTTCATATAAAATCGTAGCTATTTCATTTGATGGATTTTCTATTTCGTTTATAATTATTTTTAAGTTCTCCAAAATTAATTCGAATTCGTCATTTACCAATTCCGGAAATACATCAACGAACATGTTCAAAGCATTTAATATTTTATCCAATTTTTCATCCATAATTACATTCACAAAATCGATAAAAGCAGAAATACATTTATTGTCATAAAGGCTTTGAATTATTTCTTTATCTTTAGTGTTCAAAATCATTTCTGCTAAAGTTAAACACGCCTCATATTTAACAACATACACAGAATCAAAAGCAAAATCGCATAAAATTGAAATAATTTTCGTTCTGCTCAAATATAAAAACGAATTATCCCAATATTTAAATAAACTTGAAAGTATTCTAAAACATAAAATTAAATTTTTTTTATATGTATTATGTATTATTATATTAATACCAAAAATTATTTCTTTGTTACAAATAATTTCTATGAAATCATTTGCAAGTGAAATATTATAAATTATTTTTAATACAGAAGTAACAGTTTCAACTGATAACGAATATAAATATTTAGGAAAATATACAAATGATTCAGTTGAAACAAAAACTTCTAAAAAAAGTTTCGATTTGGAAATGTTTCGACTTACAAATGAAAGAATTAATGTTTCTTCAGATGGTAAACAATGAAAAAGTTTCTGAATAAGTGTTTGTAAGACAATTTGTATGATGTTTATGTCAGTAATACTCTGCGAAATGTATGAAACAAATTTTAGACTTAAAATATTGGAATTATGCCCAAGTAAAAATTCAATTCGTGTTTGAAAATATTCAAGGATTTGATTATTGTTACATAAATTCATAAGAATTTCAAATGAATAAAAAGATGATGTTGAAAATGGACCAATAAAAATTTGTAATAGTAAATCAACTGTAGATTGGGGAAAAAAATCAAGACGAAAATTATTTGGTATGGAAAAAAGGGAAATAGCATAAATAAATTTACTTAAAATTACGTCATTTACTTCATCTTCAAAGGCTATATTTTGAATTGTATTAATTAAGTTCAGAAAAAAAGATTGATCTGTTAAAAATATATCAGGAATTTGGTTGTTGTTTTGAACAACAAAGTTAATAAAAGAATCTATTAAATATATCTGTTCAATTATTTGAATATCATTTTGAGGAAAAAAAATTTGAAAATTTTGATCACCAAAGAATACTTCGTCATCAGTTTCAGTTTTTATAAATCCAATTTTCTTTCTGATTTTCGGGAAGTTGAAACTTTTTTTGTATTGTAACATCAGGACAGGAGAACGTTTAATAATACAAAATACAAAAAAAACAAATCTATTTATTACAAACTATTTTTTCTTTGTTGGTTCGATTTCTTTTAGCTGCAAATATGCGTTTTGAGGTTTATCATTCTTTCTTTTAATTTCATTAGTTCCTAATATGATTGGATTTCTTAATGGAACAACGTTTGGTTTCCAATCTGGTTGTGGAATTTCATTCCCTACTTTCTGTTCGAATGGTCTATGAGTTTCTGTATTATCTCTTTTAATTTTTGTATTTATACTTTGATGACTACTTCTAGATTGAAAAGAACTTGGTGCATATGAATCAGAACTATCCTTGTGTCGATATTTGTCGACATTTGGAATATCATACACTGGAGGAGGAACAAATTTTGGTACATCTGGAAGATCTGGCGCTTCAGGTGATGCTTTTACCTCATCCAAAAGGTGTCCAACTCTTTTATATAACATGTCATCTAATGGGAAAGGATTAACAGGAGGCCTAACTCTTTTTCTTGGTTCTTGAAGCGAGAGTTCTGATAATTCAGAAGAAAACGATAGACTCATTTCGTCAATTTTCGGTTTTTCGGTTTTCCTGGAAACGATAACAACGGGTACCCTATTTTTGACACTTTTCTCCTTTTCCTCTTTGACAGGTTTATCATCTTCTGAAAACGATGCCAATTTTTGAACTTGCAAAATCGGTTTTTCAGGTTTAATCTCTTTTTTGACTTTTTTATCAGGAACATTCTTTTTCTTAATTGATTCAGGTAATTTTTCTTCGACTACTTCAATTTCTTTTTCTTTTTCTTCAACTTTTTCATCATTATTGTTTTCATTTAGATTATCTCTAACAGGGAAATCATCAGGAGTGATATCCCAAAGTGATTTATTATTTGTTTGAGTTTGCTCTTGAGGATAAAACATAGGAATTTGTATAGGCAATTGTACATATGCTTGTGGTTGTGGAATATGCGGTGTGAAATTAAACGTCTGCGGTGCCACTTTTGGCGGATCGACCGTTAATAACCGTAAATTCGGTTTCACTTCACTTTTTGGCTTAATTCGAATTTTTGTTTTATTTTTAACTTTTTCTTTAGGCTTAACGTATTTTTTCTTTGTTTCTTTAGTTTTCTTAATTTTCTTTTTTGGAACTTTTTCTTTAATTTCTTCTTCTTCCTCTTCTTCAATGATTTCATTATTACTAATTCCAGAATTAGTTTGTTCTTTAATTTCCTCTTCTTCATTAAATATTTCATTATTTTGAATTTCCATTTTTGGAATTTGTTTTTCAGGAATTATAAATTCTTCAAAATCTAGTAATTCCTTAGGAACAAATTCGCCACAGTCATAACCCACTAAAGCTCTTGGTATACCACATCTCAACCATGGAATCAAATGTGATACAATTGCCGCAAACAACAAATTTGATTTTGGAATTATATTTTCATCATCAAACAACTTCATAACAAATGAATTAATTCTTGATAAAGTTCTTGGTAAAATTTTTTTCGAGCATTCAACACAAAAATCGTTAAAAAACGGATCGTCAATAAACGATGGATTGTCACTTTTCATATAAAGTATATAAACGTCGTTCATGAAATTGTTCATTGAAATTTCGTTAATTTGTTTTTTCGCCAAATTTATATCAATGAATTCGGGGAATACCAACAAACGTAATGTTGTATTATTGGGTCTTTTTAATTTATTAGTTTCTTTTATAGTTAAATATCTCCATCTAATAAACCATAAGTAACTAAAAAGTTTTATCACTTCGTTACTTAATTGTTGTGGAATTTCATTAATTTTATTATTAAAGAACTTCGAACAATTTATATAATCGATTGTACAAAATCCAATTCCGAATATTGTTGCAATATCATTAACTTCATCGATAGTTTCCGGTGCCAATAATTCGATTGTTTCTTCAAGATTTATTATGTTTGATATACTTTGATATTTATTATTTGGTTTAAATTCTCTAATTTTCGATTTTATTATTTTATTAATACATTTAATGCATTTATATCTCAAAAGTATTTCATCATTAGGCGAAATAGAAATACAATGAATTAATGAGTTATATAATGCTACAATATCATTGTTATACACTTTAGTTATATCATCGTAAATTTCGACGATTTCTTTCGTAATCGATGGATGCTGTATTAATTCCAATGCTTTTTGGAATTGGCCTAAGTTTATCATTAGTTTCAGTAACAAATTCATATCTAAATCTAACTCCAATAGTTTATCAGAGTTCGATTTATATAAAAATGATTTTAATGACGGAAGTAATGTGTCTAAATTTACATCGCGACAATGATGTGGCAATTTATATGTTTTTAATTCTTCTTTATCTTCATCATTTAATGAATAATGTTTAATGTTTTTCATTAGTAACTTGTTCGTTACAGTATAATCTAAATGATTAAGTTCATCAATAAGAATTTTCATTAAATATTTGTCACGCGAATTAGTTGACCATGAAAGTCGTTCAATGATTTCATCATATATTTCGACATCATGATTTGTTAATCGATATATACATCGAATTATAAAATAAGAAAAAATATATTGTTGGTTTTCATATGCTAATTTTGAGCCTTCTTCAAACATTTGTATTAATACATATCTTAACGGACTATAATATTGAAATATATGAAAAAAATCGGTTAGATATAATAACTCACACAATTTATATGGGTCTGAAACGCCATTTTCTAATATGCTTTTAACCGTTGCATCAAATAGTTTTGAGACACTTTGATGTGGAAACTGAAGTGAAATCATGGTTTGAAGATTCAATGGAATTGAATCATTCTCTATCTTTAAAATTCGCATTTTGCCTTTTGTATAGATTACAAATCGAAATGGATCTTTTGAATCAGCTGATGCCATTAATGGCACATCTTTATTTGTAAATGGGGATAATGAACATAAGGAATGTTTTAAGCTTTTCCCACATCTTGCTACCGCACTAATATTTCCTTGAATTGAGGTAATGATAAAAAATTCTCCATTCGATGACCATGCAACACTTGCTACTGTTGGAGAATCACCTGGAAATATCTTTGTAAGTGGAATAACTTTAACAACTCGTAAATATCGTGTGAGTATAACAAGTGATTGTGAAACAGCTATAACTAAAAACTTACAATCAATGCTCCACCATGCACATGGATTTCCTTCACCTTCTACAATTGGAAGTTGAACAGATGAGCGTTCATAAGTTGGAGTTTGTCCTTTAAATTTGCATACTGAAACAAAAATATTTAATTCATTAAATGGCATACATGGAGGAAGATAAGCCGTAAGACAACATACACCACAACCTTCATCAGCATTACTAAATAAACATACGTCTTGATATGTAATAGCACATCCTTGTGGAATAGCTGGGCCGATAGAGGGATGGAGAGTAAACGGCTGCGACGGTTTCATGTAACCGTGAGTGATGTGTTTTGAGTTCACTGGTGACGTAATGTGTGCGTTGGTTGAGAACTGATGATTGGATGTAAGGTCTGTCCAATATCCAATGCCTTTGGTTTCTTCGGGATATTGTTGCCATATCCAAAATTCTTGGTCAATGGATATTGCAATTACATTACAATCTTCACTAATAGCTATCCCTTGAACATGATCACTAAGTGATGGTGTGGATTTGCCTGAAAGTTTTTGAATTGGTTCAGTTATAAGAACTGAATCACCTGTGGGAAGATAAGCATTTGTTGAGGAATCTGAAACAGCTAAGCCTGAGTTACCAGGTAAAGGAATTGTAACAACAATTGAGCTTTCATTCTTTTGTCCATTTTTTTCTTTAGCACTAACTCGATTTTTATGAAATGAAAGATATGGACTTGATTTTGGTAAGTGAAGAGAACTACTTCCACAAGGTGAAACTACTGATCTTGCAATTTTACCATTGAGTTTTGAGACAAATCTTGATTTTACAAAATTGCCATCCGTAAGTAAAAATGCTTTTCCTGGTTTAACAAAAAATATCTGACCATTGCTACTTGTGACCGTGAAGTCTTTTCTTGTTCGTGGGAGTGATGTTGTTTTTTCACCCTCCCACATCCAAAAACCGTTCTAATGACGATAGAATGAGAACTTTATTTACGAACGATAGACCGAGAACGTTAGCCAGATGTATTTTAATAATTTAATAAATTAAATGCTTTCGTTGATTGTTTGGAAGTCTTCATGTGGGATCATTCCTGAATTATTTGTTGGTGAGTATCTGTAATCTGGGAAAGACCATTCGAATCCGGTTAATTTTGGAATTGGAAAAGGATTATAGAATCTAAATGCTCCAATTCCATAAATTTGTCTTATGTTTTCATACTCACCTAAATCATAATCTTCTTTACACCCAAAAATTTCCTCAAGTGTTGTTTCATTATTTTTAACATGATTGAATTCGACTGAATAAAAATAACTCAACATTAACGATGTTATGATTAATGCTATTCCTGTACTAATTTCATTTATTCCAGATGTTGATTTAACGAAATATGTTATGATTGAAATTATACCACCAAAAAGTGATGCTGAAGTTCCCCAATTAATTGTAACAAGAAACGGACGTTGATTTCGAAGAGCAATGCATGTTCCAACGGCTGGACAATGATGGTCCATTCTAAGATGGCATTTATTACACACAGAACAATGATGAGCACGTTGAGGTTTTGGAAGTCCACAACGTTCGCAGCAAGGAAATTGTTCTAAAAATTCTGGGGTTAGCTTATCTGGTCGTCGTTTTATCATTAATTCTGTAGATCCTGGATCTCTTAAAATTGTTAAAAACAATGAAATTAAAATCATTAAAACTGCAAGAAAAATTAACAAAAGCAAGAAAAGCCCAAGTATTTTATATTTATGAATTTGACTTGAAAATAATGGAATGATTGAAAATGAAAAAATTTGGTATGCAAAAACAAAAATAAAACTAGTAATAAAAAGTGGCATGAAAATTCGAAAGAAATAGTGTTGTATCTGTTTTATTTTTGAAGGAGGACGTGGAATCCCAGCAATCCTCATTTAGTAAAATAAACTGCCATCCTTTAGCACGATAAGTATCGTAGAGGTTATGTATTGAAAGTATGTGCTCACTTATCGTTCAATTGAAATCATTGTCAAATAACTGGGGGAAACGTTTATTTTTTACAAAAAAACCTGCAAAGCGTCATGTGAAATGAAATATTTTTCTCCATATGCCACCAAAAATTAGAAGTTTTTCATTTGACCAAAGAAATGAGCAAATTGGCCTTGCTATTCCTAGTGGATTCATCATATATGAATGTTCAAGTGGTGTTGTTGTTTATGAAGCCAAGTTTCCAGGTGGTGGAGCAAATTGTCTTTCAATTCTTAGTGATTCCAACTTAGTTGCTGCTTCAGGTGATGACTCACTTGGTGGCTTTAAGAAATCTACATTAATTCTCTGGGATTGCAAGCATGACAAAGTTATACGTCTCATAGACTTTGAGTGCGACATTGATTTTCTAATTTTCCGATCTGACTGTCTAGTAGTAGTACATGGCGAATACATTGATTTCTATGATTGTTGTGATTTTGAAATCATATATACATCTGTTAATCCAACTCCTGGCAAACATTGTGCAGCTCTCGTTCAATCCAACACTCTTAATTTATGCGCAGTTCCTTCACCATCTGGCGATAATCTTATCATATCTGATTATCATGATCCCGGATACACCTTAGGAGTCATTCCCGTTCAGTTCCAAAAAGTTTCCTTTTTTTCATTTGACTCAAGCGGCGAACTTTTAGCCACAGTTCTTAGTGAAGGCAAGAAGATATATTTGTGGTCGGTTTTGGAACTCAAGTTAATTGCCAAATTTAAACGCGGAATACACTCTGCAAAGATCAGCGGCATTGCGTTTGATCATTTATCCAACTGTATGGTCATCACTACGAAGCGCGGGACGATGCACGTGTTCTCGATCCCGAATCCTGCCGAAAGAGAGAAAACAGAAAATATAAAATCTGTTCGCTCGAAGTTTAACTATGACTTGCCAAAGGGAGTCGACTTCCATTGCCAATTCGATATTGCCGGATTCGTGTTGACCGGAATTACAGATGACGGCATGTTCAAGCAGCTGAGGCTGGATATAGATAAAGGTCTCGTTGTGCCAATATGCGACCGGAAGTTGGAGTTATGATAAAAGTGGCAAATGTGTTATCATAAGCATAAGTAAAAATGAGCTATTTAATGGTTATTCGAATTAGTGATAATTCTTCAGTTGATTTTTTTGATTTCGAGAAAAAAAATTTGGTTTGTTTGATAAAATGCACACTTCCGATTTAAGTGATGTCTGTCTTCTTTTCTTATGATATGATATATAACTTTTGCTTGATGATCTCTTGGCATTTATAAAAATTTAATGTAATAGTCACCCCTATTTCTTGGTAAAGTAAACACAAAAAATCACCAAAATTCTCAAAGTTTAATAAAAATATTAACCAAAATTGCATTACTGTACTATTTGAGTTTATTCATTTTGAGTTTTTTTTTGGAATATATGAGTAATCTTAAGTCATAATCAATTTATCATTTCATAAATTTGTTAAAAAATCACTAAGCATAATCTCACTGTGAAGTAGTCGTATGCATGTGTTTTTATGAGCTTATTCTGCCTCTTTTCCTTCCATCACGAGTTTTGGCCTTTAGCAATTTTAAATATCCGGTAACTATAATATTTTTCTTTCGTTATTATTTCAAAGATTAAAATATATAATTTGTTTTTGAAAATGTATTTTTTGCAGCTTAGGTATTTTGTAAGCCTTTTATTAATCACAAAAAATATAACTTTTGGAAAAATTTTAGATTAACAAAAACAAACAGTTTAAAAGTATTTAATTCAAACAATTTACTTATACAAACATTGTTAATCGCCGAGGTCAGTTGAGTCTTCGTCATTATGTTCCTCATCTTCCTGTACCTGGCTCGCACTTTCGCCATTAATTTGTTTCATTATTTCTATTTTCGTTCTTCTTATGAACTTGCGGCGCACCCTTTGGGTCATTTCGAGCATTTTGGTTTTCGCATCATTTAAGTAGTCAACCAACTCCAAAGGAAAAGGCTGAACTACTGATTGATGCTCAGTGAGAAATATCGATAAATAACAAATTGGGTTTATAGTAAACATTAAAAATTCTAATGAATCAATAAACCCAAGATCTTTAAGGATACAAAAGAAATCAAATGGAATTGCTTCAAGCAGGTTAAAGTTATTCATTTTAAGTGACTTTAAAATTAGTTTGGGATCAAGTTGTAATACATTTGCTAAAAGATTTGGATTTAAACATACACTTGAATCTTCAAAAATGACAACGCCCCAATGTAATAAAAGAAAAATCGGATCATTTGAAAGATATGATGCATATGCTGCGAGTATAAGAAGCTCATCACCAACGTTTGGTGGAGTCTTGGACTTGCTTTGAATTTCTCGCATTTTTCCAAAAAACTGTTTGGCGTGAGCATCAACTGATTCAAGAGGAATCCGCGTTTTTGCGCCTTTCTGGATTATTGTTAAAAATGCAATGGGTGTGATTCGTTCGATTTCATCTGGATTTATGTGTACTAATATGGAATTAACATCTTCGCCATCATTGGGAAGCATAGTTTCTGCCTCATCCAATTGGCTTGGAGGGATCATGCTTTTTCGATATTTTCAAAAATCAATCAGTGGCCGTTAAGTATATTACTTTATTCTAAACGCATGAATGATATTAACGGTTGTTGGAAATTCGTTTTTGATTACTTTACTTTCAAAAGTGATATGAAAGTTGAAATAAACGGCTTCATGTGAGTTTTTTAGCAACCGAAGATTGTAATGCTTAAATTTAATTCAAACTAATTCATTACAAGAAGAGATTGAAATCAATGCTCACTATTTCTGTATGACCATTTAAAGATGCTGAAATGAGTGATGTCCAAAATAATTTAAATAATTTCCAAATATTATTTTGAAATATAAAATTATTAAAATAAATATTAAATAAAACAAATAAATATTTTTAGCATTAATATCAATTCCTTCTTGTTCAAGAAGTAATTTAACTATTTCTGTATGACCATTTGAAGATGCACAAATAAGTGCTGTATCAAATAATTTAAATAATTTCCAAATATTATTTTGAAATATCAAATTATTAAAATAAATTTTAAATAATACAAATAAATATCTTTAGCATTAATATCAATTCCTTTTTGTTCAAGAAGTAATTTAACGATTTCTGTATAACCATTTGAAGATGCACAAATAAGTGCTGTATCAAATAATTTCAATAATTTCCAAATATTATTTTGAAATTTCAAAATATTAAAACAAATATCAAATAAAACAAATAAATATCTTTATCATTAATATCAATTCCTTCTTGTTCAACAAGTAATTTAACTATTTCTGTATAACCATTCCAAGATGCTTTAATAAGTGCTGTCATAAATAATTTAAATAATTTCCAAATATTATTTTGAAATAATAAATTATTAAAATAAATTTTAAACAAAACAAATAAATATCTTTAGCATTAATATCAATTCCTTTTTGTTGTAAAATATATTTAACAAGTTCAATATTTCTGGATTCTGAAGCGAAAACTAAAATATTTTTTGGAATTTGATTCGATTTAAGGAAATATATTACAAGAAAAATATTTCCAACTTTTGCTGCTTCATTAATAATGGATTTATTAATCTCCATTCCTTCCTCTTGCAAAAATGCGAAAATTTCATAGTTATGATATAAAATACATACCTTCCCTAAATTTTTTAATACATTCATTTCTAATTTATTTTCATAAATATAATGAAAGATATCATTTTTATGGAGTTGAATTGCTGTTGCACATGCATCATAAAATGATGAATGATTTTGCTCGCATAAATGAATAATTTCTGTTTCCCCAAGAAAATATTGGGGAAATTGCTTTCATTGTTCCAAGCAACGTTTTTTTTGCATCTCAAAAGGGTAATAAAAACATTGTGAAGTTGCTTCTTGTTCATGGTGGAATTGACATTTATAAAGGTTTAAATATTTTTTGTTTAAAATTAATTTTAATTAATTGATATTTCAAAATAAAATTTGGAAAAAATTTGAAATAACTCAAACAGCACTAATGTATGCATTTCGAAATCATTATAAAGAAAATAAAATTGATTAAAACCATAAACACACGTTTGCATTTTAAAATGTTAATTTTTTTAGATCATTTTCTGATCAAAAAAAGAAAAAATGGTCCCGCAGGGACTTGAACCCTAGACCTTTGCGTTATCAGCACAACGCTCTACCGACTGAGCTACGAGACCTTCGAATATCAAATATATAAAAAGTATATAATCTTTGTTTCCAAAAACATTGTGAGATATTTGTAGCTTTTTAGCATATATTCAAGTGCTCAAAATATACAAAAGCTGGTTTAAAAAGTACACATTCTGATATCTTGCTCTTGTGGATTCTAGTAAAAATCAACAATAAAATGTATTAATATAATATATTAGTTTCATAGTTTAATATTTAATTTAAAAAACTATTTTATATTAATTGTTTAAAGAGATATCATTTGATCAAGCAAATTATTTCTGAAGGCCAACATTATAAAAAAAATTTGGATTTTTTTAATCTGTAAAACTGGATTTTCAGGATCAAATTGGGAAAATGCTAAATTCTTTTTCAGAACAAATTGATGTGCTAAAAGTTAGAACAAATATTAAGAAATATGAAAATAACTGATATCATATAATTTATAAATAAATTTCTTTAATTTACTCTTTGAGTTGTGTACACCGAAATGATAAAGATGTTAGCTAATTTTGTTTGAAACATATAAACGGCCACTAAAATAAGGAAAGTGACATATATTTAAATTGACACTTTTAATTTAAAACTGGCGGTCAAAACGGCAATGCTTTCAACTTGTCACCTCTTTCCATCAAGTCAATCTGTTGTCAACAACAAAGTTTTGCCTTTAACAGTATATGTTCAACCAATGGCTAAAGAAAGCTTTGTTTTTACAAGAAGGTTAAATCAGATTCCGCAATGCTGTCATTGTAAAGCTTATTTTTGTTCTAAATGCAAACGCACTGCAGACTCATGGAAGTGCGCTATTTGTGGTACTGAAATGCGCTCTGAAAAGCTCCTTCCTTCCGATATTCTTAAAACCGATATTATTGAAATTTCTCAAGATGAATGGTCTGCTGACTTATCTCGAGCAATCATTGTGCTAACGAATGAAGAAGGGATTTCTTCAACAGTCAAAGATTATTTAAACTATCTTCCATCAAATTCGCAAATTACGATTGCTACATGTACAGACCAAACGAACAATTATAGTTTTCCCTCAACACGGCAAGCATTGGAGCAATGGGATACTATACAATTTCCCGATAATTTAATTTCAATTGAAACTGTTCAAAAATCCTTAGAATCGATTCTTCCAACTCTTAATGAACCGTGCTGGTGTATTGTTATAATGGATGAACCACAACAAACCGATGACATTACAGGTTTAGAATCATTTTTGAAATCGCAACAAAAGCGAAAGATCAGAATTGATTTGAACATCATTGGTTCCTCTGGCTATTCACCAATCAACGACAAGATCACTCCGCTCATAAATTCTGCTCCAGGTCTTACCAAAGTATATCATCCATTCATGACCCTCAGCGAATTACCCATCAATATGAAGGAAGATCTTGATCGTGACTTTGCCTATGATCTTCGTATTCAAGCCAATAGTAGTGAAAACTACAAATTAGAGTTTCTCCCAATCCAATATATGGCATCCCAATCATATCACACTCTTGCCCGTTTTCCTGTCTTCCCATCCACCGAATCCGCGATTTCATACACTGTCACTCTCCCTGAAGAAGATCAGCAAAATCTTTCGCAAACCTTTCAATTTATTGTAAAGTATACAAAATACAACAACAAAACACATAGATTCAGCAGACAATTAAGAATCATTAACCAGGAATTTCAAATTAGTCGTGAGCCAGATGACTTACTTCAAGAAGTATCTCCATCATTATTACTTTATTCTTGGATGAAACAATCACAAAAACTTCAATTTAACAAAACGGTTTTATATGTCGAAGATAAGATTAAAGACTTTGGACAATTGATTTTGTCCAACGAGCACTTCATCGATCTTGTCAAACTTGGATTCTTTTACAAATCTCATAAGGTCATATCAATCTCATTTTGGGAAAGATTCACAATGTGCGTGCTAATAAACTTAGCATCGCCCGCATCTACCAATTCGTTGTTTTCATTCCTAGTCGAAGTTTGGGAAAATGCAGATAACATGCTATTATGTGCGCATTCAATTAGTAATGAAGATCTTGATGAAAGTAAGATCTATGTTGTCAAGTGCTTCCCATCTATATATGTAATAAGCAGAGATGGCAACTTTACTGTTGAAAAAGGAACAAAAATCGAAAAGTCAATCAACGACTATAAGGAAAAGTGTAAACCATTGAATGTTGAGGTGATTCATTCTGAGCTCTCTTCAAATATGAAGGACTTAATAGATATATACCATGAAGAAAACCTGCCCAATTACCTCAAGGGGCTCGGGCTGGAGTCTCTCGAAGATAAATTTTATCAGAATTAATTAAATGATTAATTTTGTTTTCCTTGAAAGTTTCGCAAACATTAAGTGGATAAGTAAAAGAAAATCAATATCCTAATTTTGTTTAATTAGATATAGAATAAATTTCTAAAGATTATTTTGTATAGAAATTCTATAACATATGACAAGGAACTGTTTTAAAGATTAAAATATTGAAAAAGATCTTTATTATATCGATATAAATATTTTCAGATTAACAAGAGCTCTTGTTAAAAATTTATTCATAGATGGAATGAAAACTTAAATATCATTTCATATCAATGAATCTCAATAATGCAAATGATTTAATTCATTAACACCATTAAAATTAATCGCCCAGCTGACCATCTAAGTCTTGAGTTTCGAGGAAAATTTAACTACAAATCTTGTGATATATTCTAAATAATTTTAGGGATATTTTCTTTAATTTCTTTCTTTTAACATGTCTCGAAAAATAATTCCATTTTTGTATAAAAAAGTAATAACCCTCATCATTTCCTTTGTTATTTATACGAAAAAAATATTAAAGAGATAAAAATAATCAATTATAATAAAAATTCATATATTTTTATGATACATCATATTTAAGATTAACTTACAATGGATATCATTTTTTTTTTATTTGGTAATCTATGGAATAGATGTTGAGAAATTTGAATTCTTTTTGTTTTAAAAGTCAGTTTTTCACCTCACATGGACTGCCCCTGAGATGTCATTCAGTTATGCTATCGGTCATTTGAAAAGTCGTTTTTTTTTAATTAAGAAAATCGAATTTACAATTTTTGAAAAACAACGATACAAATCCAAGGATGGAAGCAAAAGATAAAACCGAAGCAAAAGAAGAAGTTAATGGAAATTTGCAGATAAACCCTACCACACTTGATATTATATGCGATCCAAATCCTCCTCTATCCAAATTTTCGAAAGCCGATCAAGAGAAAATGTCTTATTTGATTGTATCAGATTTAGCAAAAAGCGAATATCAAGATATAAAACCCGAGCATTTTAGCTGGGTTCTCAATTTTTATGAGTATGCTCTCACAATAAAAGATTTTCAATCAAGAAATGAAAATTCATCAATTTCTGGCACAGCATTTAATTTTTATTTTTACCAGATCAAAAAGCTTATAGAAAGTAAAAAACTTCAAGAAAATGAACAATATTTAATTACTCTATTAATACAATTATCAAAAATTTTTTCTAATGATTCATACATAACTGCCCAAAGCATACCAAACGTGTCAAATGCGCAGAACACAGAAAATACCCTCAGCACAAGTGATATTCTTGAACTTTACAAGCTTGCTAAGGATAAAAAACTTAGCAACGCAGCACGTACAATATTCTCATTAGTGATTGGCTCAATGGACTTAGTGAAATTCGATGTAAGCACGTCTAAAGACAAATCCGTTTTAATTCAGCTCTCATCGTCCGACGGTTTTACTCTCAATTTTCTGAATCGTTTTAATCCGTTAATTGATTTTTATATCTCGAAAAGTTCCACATTTCGGGCTCATTGGATTCAAAAATTCACATCAATATTTCTTTCTGTTAAAGATAATCATATCCAGAAACAAATTAATCCCGAAATTTTTGATTCTATAACAACATTAATTGATTATTTCAGAGGAAAAATTGATAACTTCCCAAATGAAGAGAAAAACAAAGCTTTTACTCAAATAATAAGGTCGTGGAAGTATTTAGCTGAAAATAAACGAGGAATCTTCTTCGATTTACCAACAGAAGAAATCAAGACTGACTTTTTAAAGTGGTTTTCGCCTGACTTAGAATGTCATTATTCGTTTCATCCTTTATTTGAACTTATTAAAATTGGGGAACAAAAAGATAATCAAAAGATAAATAATATTGCTAAAGACATAATCATGAAGATATTAGACAAGAAGTATGGGAAAGATTCTGGATTATATCTGAACTTACCATCATTTGCATTTGATTTTTTGATAAGTAATATTGATTTTATTACAGGTGATAATTTTCCAAAATTTACAAACTATTTCAATCACTTAAAAGAACTACTTGGAAATGAAGAATTTAGTGAAGATAGTCGAACTTGTGTTCTCTACTTACTCACATCAATTCGCGAAGTTGTCAAAAAGGAAAATTTTGAACCGTTAACTGACACTTTTATGGTTTTCTTAGAAGAACTTTTTAAGAACAAACAAAAGAAAAAAGTGGCGACGGTTTTATCTACTATTTTTGTTTATTTATTATCATATTATCATATTGATGACAACAAAAATAGTAAAATTTGGTGTTTAATTTCCAATTTCTTTGAAGACAAAAGTTTAAATCAAGAACACAAACATTTATATTGTCTTCTAAATTTAATATTTGGATTTATTCCTCATATAATGTCTAAAGGGAAGTTCATCCCTATGCCCAAATTAATTGAGCAATGTAGTCTTGAAAACAATGGTTTCAATTCTTATGAGATTCAAGAACAGAAATTATTATTGATATCCTTAATGTTATTATCAGAAGGCTCAGAACATTTCCATGACAACATATCATTGTTTAAGAGCATTTATAGGTTTGTTTGCATGCCACCCAAATCCGACGAAAAATTAAATAATTTTTTTAGGATGGCCAAAATCTCCCTCATTACAAGTTGTGGCCGCTTCATAGAGCATAAGGACATTAAATTTAACTTCAAATCCGAGAATTATGTTACCTTACAATATATTATATCTGTCATTGGTCATAACCAAATTGCAATCCGGCATGGCCTTGGCTACAACATCTTTGAAGTAGAGAATCTTACCAAGAATGAATTCAAAATTGAAGATGATCAACAATTTGGAACTTATGAACGAATTGAGCCATACAACATATACAAGTCGCAATGTGATTTTGATGATCCTAATGATGAAAAGAACCTACAAGAAGTCGATTCCTTATTTAATTGCGAAGAAGATTTTTATGAATTAGAAGAGACCACGACAGAGAGCACACTAAACTCAGCGCATTCATTTCTCTGTGACCTAGGCTTCTTATCCAAAGATTCCATTTCTCATACACGAAAAATATACGAATCGAATTTTATGGTCAAAAAAATCGAATCAATTGATCGAAAAGTGTCAACTCCATTAAAAGTGCCAATACTTCAAATTGTCCATAAGAACGAAGACTTTGTTGCCAAGGAAACGAAACTTGCGAAAGAGCTTCTTAAGAACATTGAGAACGTTGGCAACTCGCGCATATTCCACTTTAAGTATTTGACGTATAAAAACTCTGAGAAGAACCAAATCGAGAAGGAGTCGAAGAGGTTGGGCTATGTCATCATATTAAACGAAATGAACATGGAAATCAACTCGAAGGCTTCGATCAATGACCAGTATAAAGTGATACTATGCTTGACACCTATCAATGGGTTTTACGTGGTCAACTTCATATACAAAGAGAATTCGGTGTTCAAGGAAAAGGGACAAATGAAGTTCATCGTGTACAAGGAGTACATCGGACAAATTATTACTTTGGTCTCGTTGTTAATACACTCGGCAGAACCGGACGAGTTCATAATGTGCTTCGAAAGAAGAACAAAAATTATTAAGGAGGTCTTCGACGCAGCAAAAATGGAGGAGCCCGACTTCAGAACGTTCTTCTTCGGCGCATACGAAGACGCGTTCGGAGATAAATGATTTGATAAAAGCGTATTTTGAATAAGTTTTCAATTCGAATCGTTGTTTAAGGCAATGATATGCTCGATGATGTATGCGGCAAAATGAGTTCTTTTGGGCCTCAACGATGGAAATAAGGACAAAATTCAAATAAATTTCGCTTGTGCTTTTAGTGGAGTGATTTCGTCACTTTTATGTAAATTTTCAATTGTTTTATCGTTTGAAGTGTGATAAGAATTCACCTTAAAATATAAAGCTTTTCGAAATGATGAATTAAAAGTTGAATTATACATGACCTGTGAAAATTTTGGTTCATCAGCTGATGAAATCTACCTTGGTTTCATTCCGAAATATATTGTAAATGTTGAGGTGTAATTGTAGCAAATATTCTGAATCTAAAATATTGCAAATATTTATATTTTAAATACATTCAATAAAATTGCTCCTTATTTATATTTGAGTTGTGTAAATAATTAACTATAAATTAATTATAAAATTTGATATCATGAAGGGAATATTTTTATTTTTTACCTATATCAGCATTAGATTGAAAAACTATTAAATTCATTTCAGAATAATGTTTGGAAATTGTTTAAAAAATTTGAAATAGCACTTATGTAAGCATCTGGTAATAGTTATATAAAAATATTCAAATTACTTTTTGAGCAAGGAAAAATTGATATTAATGCTAGAAATATTTATTTATTTTATTTGAAATCTATTTCAATAATTCTTGGAATATTTTAAAATAATATTTGGAAATCATTTATATTATTTAAAACAATACTTATTTGAATATCTTTTCAATATTATATAAAAATAGTTAAATTACTTCTTAAACAAAAAGGAATTGATTTTAATGATGAATATATTTATTGTTTGATGATAATATTTCTATGAAATTTTATGGATATCAAATCTATTGGAAATGAACAGACTGAAGTTATTTAAATATTACTTAAAAATGGATAATATCGATATAAATATGAATGATGTTCATATATTTTAAAAGATTTATTAATTTAATGATCATAATTATTAAATCAAATTCGGAATTTCAATTAAATGAAAGAAACAGTATTTACATATGCAACTAAGAAAGATATCGAAATTATATAATTACTTGAAAAATATAAATAGAAAATTAATCATATGTTAAATTCAAATGTATAAACATATAATTTTTCAATTAATAATATGATGAAATATATATCCTACATATATATTAAAAAAAATTACTCCAAAAATAATATCCGTTATGCATAATTTTAATACTATGATATGGTGTGTAATTACACATTAATTCTAGGATTTATTTTATCGGTACGAAACATTGGAACAGCAGCGGTTGTTAAACAGGCATATTTTATTTCTGAGCTTTACGCCGTTACTTCGTCAACTTATTTTTTTTCTGACATAACCGCCATATCGTCATTACCATGGCCGCTGAACCAAACAACATCCCACCACCAAAACAACAATTAGAAGAATATGAACGACTTAAAAAGGAGGCCTCTATTAAGGCAGGAGAAGATGCATACATTATTTCAGTTAAATGGTTTGATAAATGGAAAGAATATGTTAAAAAGTATAGTGAAGATAGCACACCATGTGGGCAAATTGACAACACATGCCTGTTGAAGGATGGTAAGTTTGATTACAAGAACAACCATGAATCTTTTGATTATGAGATTTTCCCAAAGCAAATTTGGGATTTATTTCATTCTTGGTATGGTGGAGGCCCTGCTATAGCTGTTGAAGTTATTGAATATCATGAAAAACCAGTTGCTATTGTTAATCACATCAAATTTAAAGTTTATTATCAAAAAAAGGAAATGGAAATCGAGACAAACAAGTATGAAAAGGTATTAGATCTCCGACTTAAAATTCTCAAGTTATTTGATTTACCAGAAGATACAGAATCCAGACTTATTGATTATTATAATAAGCATAACTACGGTACAATCAAAGACAAACAACACATTGCTGAGACCAAGCTGTATGAAGGACAAGAGATTCTTTTAGATACCAAAGATGAAAATGGAAAATGGAAACATGAAAAGAAAACAACAACATACTCAACTTCATACACCAATTACTACACAAGTCCTGCCCCAGCTCCAGGTCTTGTTGGTCTTAGTAATCTTGGGAACACATGCTTTTTCAATTCAGGAGTTCAATGTCTTCTTCACACCAACCCACTTAAAGCTCTATTCCTTCACGGTGATTGGGAGCGAGATCTTAACACCACCAATCCCATTGGTATGAAAGGAAAATTAGCTCAAACCTTCATCAAACTTTTTAATGATGTTTGGAGTCCTAATGCCTCCAAAGTTATAGCACCACGTGATCTTAAACATGTCATAGGTCGATATGCCCCCCAGTTTTCGGGCTACGGCCAACAAGATTCCCAAGAGCTCATCACATTTATGCTTGATGGGATTCATGAGGACTTAAACCGCTGCAAAGTGAAACCGCAAACGGAAACCGTCGACGGTGATGGCACCAATGATGAAGAAGTTGCGGTAAAGTCATGGGAGAATTACAAGAAGCGTAATGATAGTATGATTGTTGATACCTTTTATGGTCAATTACGGTCTAGTTTAAATTGTCCGAATTGTCATGCGACCACAGTTGTATTTGATCCATATAATGTATTAAATTTACCAATCTCAAAGCCACATTGCATCCAACTTAATGTTCGATATATCCCATATGATTTCAAAGAGAAACATCTTCAGTTAACAATTGCAATACCAACAAATCCAACAATCGATGATATCTCTAAAGCGGTTTCTAATAAGATTGGCAAAGAAGTTAATGTCGTCATAGGCACCAAAGGTTACACAAATTCATTTACATGGCGTATAAAACAAAGCGAATACTCCACACCGAAGTATTACGTCTTTGAAGTCCCAACGAAAGACAAATTATATATTCCATCATATGTCCAAATGAAAGTTCAGTCGAAATATGCATATGAATATGCGAGGGATGAATCAGTCGCCGGCCCATTCTTAGTTCCAATCGATTTCGCTGACCTCGACAAGGAAAACGTCGAAGAAGAAATCGAAAAATCGGCCAAAGAAAGGTTAAGTTACGTGTGGGAAAGTCCGGGCGACATAGAAGTGACGGAAGAGATCGACAAGTTAATGAAATCAATAAAATTACCGAAGAAGGAAGAATACGAAGAAGAAGGAGAAGGCAAAGAGTTAATTGCGAAAATAGAGAAAACTTATTCTTATGGATACACAAAAGATAAGAAGTTGGACGCCGATAAGCATTTTAAATATATGTCAACAAAAATTGTCAAAATTAAATTGACCGATAGCGCCGTTACGCCAGAAAAAGGATTTTCTTTGATAAACCTCATACAAAATTATGAGCCTGAAAGTTCAATGTACAGCTCAAAAAGTAAGGAAGCCGACGCCGAACAAATTACACTCAATAAGTGTTTTGAATACTTTACAACGGAGGAGACGTTAGACGAACAAAATCAATGGTTCTGCCCGAAGTGTAGACAATTTGTATGCGCTAGAAAGGTAATGGATATATGGACAGCACCAAAGATATTAATTGTGAGCTTGAAACGTTTCATATCTGCTGGTCGTTCTACAAGTAAATTAGGTACATACGTCGATTATCCAGATTTACTTGACATTAGCAAATATGTCAAAGGCCCACATGAAAACCATCCGAGCATGAAATATAGGTTGTACGCAGTGTCTGAACATATGGGAACAATGTACGGAGGGCATTACATAGCACACGCGATTCTATCACAAGAAGACCATTTACATGATGACGATAAGTGGTATTGCTTCGACGACTCTTCTGTTGCAGCTGCTTCTGCAAGCGACGCACATAGCGCAAGAGGATACGTACTATTTTATGAAAGAATTGATCAATAAAAAACTGATTGGCACTTTTTGTATTTTTGACACTGTTTGAATTTATCCAATTTTGAATACTTTGAAACTGCTGCAGAGAAATTTCTGCGCATCGTTTAATGGTAAATGCGGAACATTCGGAATTTATTTTTGAAGATTAGATTTAGTGTTTAGGTGTAGGATATTGTGAAATAAAAAATTAGAGATGAAAAGATTTTGAAAGTCGTAGGAAATGAGTTCAAAGGTTTGCAAACTTTTGTGTGAATACGGTTTAGACGGAGCCCGTTTAATATTGGATGCAGAAAAGCCAAAATGAGCAACTGGATGAAAACTCAATAGAAATCAAAGGTAAAATTAGATGTACAAATTCGGATGTGCAGATACAAACAATAAGTTCGCCAATGCCTCCTAATTCTTCCGTTTTCCCACCTCGTGATGACTTAGCAAAAAAATATCAAAATCTCCTGGCAAAATATGAAAAATTACTCAAGCAAAAACAGGACCTTTTAAAGCAACAACAAAGCCTTGAAAAAGAAATTGACGAAATGGATAAAAAACATAAAAAAATCTCCGGTAAAATATCAAAAGCTAGAGAAGATTATCAGAAGAAACAATACGAGCTATTTCTCGAGTAAATATTTGTTATTTTTGGAAATTTATTTTTCGAAATCTTCACATGATATTCATTTTTTGAAAAATATTAATATCACATTTTTAGCTACGTAAAAAACCTTGGCCATTCTTTAAAACAGCTTTAAATATCGTTTTCGAATATTTTTTGTAAACGACGAATAAACGTATCTCCAAAGAAAAAAAGTGAAGAAACAGCAACAAAAATCAACTACAAAATCATTTTCAACTGACCTTGCTTCGAGTTTAGGGTATGTCAGTGTTAAAGTACCTCAACCAGGCTCAGTTAGCTTGAATCGTTATTCAATTGAACTATTTTTTCATTTTTATCATCGTGCTGATTTATCTTGTATTTTAACATCTAGTCACATAGAATATGGATTTAGAGCTCTTGTAGAGGCATCTCAATTCGAAGAACTTAATCCATTGAAATCATTAATTGACCATTGCTTTATTTTGTCCTTCTGCAATATTATAGTTAATGATGGAAATGAACGTTCTTCTTTATTCCTTGATCGTCAAGCAAAATATTCTTCTTTTTCTGATGAATTTATTCAAAAACTTAGAACATTAAATCCAGAATTTGTTGATGGACATCCAGAGATATCACAATATCTAATGAATCCGACCATTATTGATTTCGATTCAAATTTTTATCACAATCTAAATCTATATCTCAAAGAAAATCCAATACCAGGCTTAATTTTTCTTATTCGTTATTTTCTTCACAATGAAACCATTTCATATGAACCACTACGTCAATACAGTCATATTGATAATCAACCTAATAACCTAAAATACAGATTTGAATCAACTACTTTTCCATTTAATGAGACTAATATACCACATATTGTTTATGATCTAAAAGCTCCTCAAGATAAAAATTCTCGACCTTTAACATTCCTCATGAGGCACCCCGCGCCCAGTTCACCTCACATACCTTCTCTATCGTCAATTGCGCTCCCCCCCAATTCCTACGCTGCCACTTTTTGTCCACTCACTTCATCTGTTTGCTATTCAATTCAAAACGAACTTTTTTATGTTTTAGATGGAAAAGTCCGAAAGTTATATCCACATCAATATATGATATCCGCACTGGCATTTTCAGATTGTGGTAATTATATAATTAGTGGTGATACAATGGGCAATATCCAAATGCAAAATGTTCATACATTTCAAACTATTTCCTATCAAAATGTACGTAATGCGATAACATATATCACATTCAGAGAAAACATTTTTATCGTAGGAACAATTAAAGGAACAATATTTTTATACCAAACAAACTCGACAAAATTTTTGCGCTCATTTTCATTCCATAAAAACTCGATCACATTTATAGAGATACATCCAAACTTGGAATACTTTGCAAGTGCATCGATGGATGGATATATTCGCGTATATTCGATAACATTATGCGCGTGTGTTCGCATCTGGAAGTCGTCCGGAAAGATTCCGCTCTCGTGCCGATTTAGTCACAACGGAAAATGGATTATAGTCACATGCGACGATGGTTTGATGGACATAATCGACGTCGGAGATGCGAAAGTGATTCGGTCGTTGATAATCGACGCGTACACAATCGACGCGTGCTTCTCGCCAAATGATCGCAGGTTCGCTGTCGTGGATCGAACAGGTGGATTCTCGCTGTGGGACGTAGACGACTTGGGAAAGGAATCGCTGACTGTGCTGAGAATAGATAACATAGAGCCGTTCACGGTGCAGTACTTGGAAAATGATGAAATTAGAGTGGTCGGGAAGTACTCAGATAAAAACTATGGAAATGAAAATTATTAATAAATATAAATATATGTCATATGATTTTTGATGAAACAATCAGAATAATAATTTTTGGATTTTTCTAAACATCCGATTTAATTTCCTATAAAAAATCATTCACTGTTGTGAAAAGCATGTAGCCCAACAACTAAAAATGAAAATAAATGATAAATTTCCATATAGAAAGGTTGTTAGCAAATAGAAAATTTTAACATATCTTCTGCCCGGATAAAATTAATTAAAATATGAAAAGAAAATCGAGAAAAGATTGGATTATTGCAAAAATTGCAAAATTAAATCTAAATAATAATAAAAATATGTTCTCCGTGAATAATGCTATAGTATACACATAATTTTTTTTAAGGAGTAAATCTTCAGTTTTTTACACTTCCGGAAGTGTTTTTAGAATATTTAATTACATGATGTATATAAACTTAAAGCCCTCGATCAAATGAAATATTAGAATTAATGCAGATAGAAATAATGAAAAACATAAAGAGAATAACAAATAAACAGCTCAATAAAACATTAAATTTTTCAAACATTTTTATTCTATTTATTCTTTATCTTCCAATTCCATATTTATATCGTTACTATCTCTTCTTTTCTTGGCGAAGAACAATTTTGGCAATGCCTTAATAGCAGTCCACTTCAAGTTCCTCTTTATGAACGCCATGAACTGTTCCTGCGTGCCGAACACGTCGAAGATATGCAGCTCCTGATACTGAAATGGCCGATTCAAGAACTCGCTGAAGACGCCTCTTTTCTCCTTTCTTCTCAAATTTAATTCTGCGTTAAACGAATGGAAGTTAAACTCCTGACAAAACAATGCGTTGTGTGTGTCCGAGTCATTGAGATTATTATTGTCAATAATATTTGGAGTTTCTTCAATATCATTCATGGAGTCAAGATCTAACACTTTAAAGCTTTCTGCGGATGGAAATATTTCGATCAGCTGATGTATGAATGGTATTGGAATACGAATGATAAATGATGAAACTTGTATCTCGATGATTTTGAAGACAGGATATTTCATTAAGTTTGGCGCCTTATCGATGTACAAGCTAAATAATGGCGTTTTAGTAGTTATTAACATGTTCTTAAATAAATCATCTGATGTTTCTTGTGAAGCTGAAATTGACTTTAAGGAAAATGAAATGATTTGAGATGAATCTCTTTCTATCAAATTTTTGAAGACGATTTCATTTGATTTTAATGAGCAAAACAATGAATCATTTTTATATAAACGGATTGAGAACTTTTGTAATGTAAAACTAATTGAATGCTTTGTTTGAATTTTTGTACCTCTTTCCAAATTTAAGAAGTTTACTTGACTGATCAACTTTTTATATATCGAAATAAACATTTCAAAATCAGACGATTTAAATTTGAATGCGACGTTTTCGATTTCAATTATATCGATTTTTAACGTTGTCGAATTTGCGTGATAAATTTTTGGATTTAATATTTCGAAAATCGGCTCACCTGCTAAAGAAGAACCATTAATATTATTCGAAACGAAAGATATTAACTTAGCGTTAGTATCATTTTCATGAATTTCGAACATATTATCTAACAAGTTCATTTGTAATACAGATTCATCATTAATATGAAACCGAATTTTAATTTCTTTTGGATTTAAAATCAATTTCGACATTTGGAAATTGTTATTTAAGTCATTAATTGTAAACAAATCAGGGATTTTTGATTTGATTATTTTTTTTGGGAATTTTGGTATGTTAAATTCCTCAATTAAACTTAAGATATCTAATGATATATCAGCCAAAACAGATTCCGTTATAACTTTAATTCCTTCAATTGATTTTCGAAATGTAAATTTATTTAAATATATCGAAGCTAATACAAAAGAATTTAAGTAAGAACTAAAGTTAAGTATATTATAATCGACGAACAAATTTGTAGTTCTTCGATTATTTGTCAATTTAAAATTATAAAAATTTTGTGATTCGCCGAATATTTTTGCGTTAATTTTATTCTTTAAATAAGAGAATGAAAAAGAAGGTAAATGAACATTAACTTCGAAACCATTTAAATAAGGATGTTGTTCTAAATGTTTAGTAAATCGTGGAGGATTATAAAACTTTATTAAATATTTATTTTCTTTTTGTATGAAAACTTTTTGTAATATTAAAAACAAATTATCCAAATCGATAAATATTGGGATATCATTAAATATTACATTTATTACGATTGTATATGTTATAGTTCGATATTTTTCAAATGGGTCATAATTAGGATCAATCATTTTATAGGAGTTAATAGGTATAAATGTCGGATAAATGTTTTCCGGATTTTTTGGGTTTTTCGAAGGGATTTTTAATATTATTAATATGTTTTTAATGTTACTTACATTCTTATATCCATCATTAGTTAATAATTTTATGTTTGTAATTTCGGAATTAATTTTAAATTCTTTGTCCTCGATAATGAAATTAGTTTCTTCGTTTTGTATTAATATATTATCTTTATGTGAATATGCATGAAATGAATCATTAAGTCCAATTTTGAAATCTTTAATATTAAAATTAATTTTCGTTTGAATTCGAAGTTTACAAAAATCAAAAAAGTTAATTCTTCGATATCTAAACTTTAAAAGTCTAAACAAACTTGTGCCGATTTTATTATCTTGGAAAAACTCTAATATTAAAGGTGTACATTTAATATAAAACTTATCGAAATCACCATTTAAGTTTATAAATGTAACAGATTTAGATGAAATTTGTGGAATTAATATCTCAAGTTGATTATTATCACAAACAATTTTAAAATGATAAAAATCAGAAATTGTAATTCCATTATTTTTCCCAATATAAACAACACCATTAACATTCGAATTAATAAAATTTAAGATTTCTCCAACATGTGGAAGTTTTAATGAAGATTTAAATGATTTAAATGTTATTGGTGCACCTGAAACTTTACCAAATTCTTCATTTTTAATTGTTGGACAAAATTCTTTAATTTGTTCTAACGCTATAAATTTGTTTGCTATTGATGGACCATTTAAATCAACTTGTAAATTTTCTCCTTCGAATATAAACAAATAATTCTCTGATTTAGGCATTGATTTTAATGATTCTCTAAATAATTTCATTAATAATATTTTAGAATTTAATTCGAATTGATCCAAATCAAAATTCTTTGTTTTTTGTGCTTTAATTAATTCAATTGCTTTCGATTGTATTTGTAATAAGTTTTGCATTGCTGATGATTTGGCTTCATTAATTTTGGACATTTGGATTGCTAATTCATTGTTTAACATCGTCACTTTAACATATTTGAACTTAAATGAGATGTTTCGCTTTAATGGTGGTAACTTTTCACGTTCTTCTTTAGGTAT
The DNA here is from genome assembly GCF_020186115.1 of Histomonas meleagridis. Taxonomy (NCBI): domain Eukaryota; phylum Parabasalia; order Tritrichomonadida; family Dientamoebidae; genus Histomonas; species Histomonas meleagridis. The sequence continues at coordinate 1,091,431 of NW_027150746.1, forward strand.
TCCATGATAAATGTTGTTGATATAACTAAAGATAGCAAAGACTTCTTGGAAAAAACTATTTTCAGCAAATTGTGGTGTTAACGTTATTTCACATTTATCTAATTTTAAGGCAAATATTGGCTTATAAAATATTATTTGTCCATGTGTACCTTTTAAAATGTTATAATTGATATTTGGAAAACAAATATCACATTTATAACTTTTGGCATTTAATGTTAAATTACGGATTGTCGCTTTTGTGAAATTAAAATTAAAAATATGTGAATCAGATAAACAAAACTTAAATAAAAAAGTATGTGCCTCAAACGATAGCTTTCTGAGAAAACGTTGATCGTTGTCACTTTTTACATTAAATATTTTCGAAATTTTTCGTTTTATAAGTGAAAAGTCGATAATTAATGGCGTTGAGATTGTTATATCTGGCTTTTCAAGATAAAACACTTTTTTCTCAAGTTTAAGAGATAATACATCAACAAATGAACATGAATTTCTTGTAATTACTATATGACCTGTCGTAATTGAAGAATTACAATATGTAATTGTAGAAATTGAACAATTTAAAAGTTTTGTATATAAGGTCATGTTTAAAAGTGTTATTTTAATTGTGTCAATTTCGATTAGACATGAATCATTACTTAAATGATTTGATGTGATTTCGAGTTTTGTCTTTTGAATAGTTATGTGTTCGGGTATCATTGAAATTTGAATGAGCTTTGAAATAAACGTAAGCCCTTGTAAATGATTCATGACAAAATATGGAAACAAACGAGGAGATGAATTAGCTGAAATATTAATTTGAGGGATATGGGCAAGTGGTATATTAATTGTAGGAATAATATCAAATAGTTGCAATTTAAAAATAACTGTATTTTGTTTCCTGATAAATTTAAGTAATAACGAGTTGATATTGATACGAATATTGTTTACATTAAGTTCGATATCTTTGATGAAAATTGATGCACAATTACAAAAAAATAAAAAACAAAAAGATAAAATTCGCTTAAATATCCATCGCTCAAATGAAAAAGATTCGTCATCTGTGTCTGCTTGTTTAAGAGAGTTTAACGAAATGTAAAATTTGTCTGCTGTTAATTGTATAAATGGTTTATCAAAATCAGATAATAAAAATGATAAAGGATGGAATCCAACTTTAAAGTTTACAATATTTATTGACCCATTAGAAGAACTTCCTTCGACATGTTTAATTGATGCCCATGAATCTCCTGGAATAAATGTAAAAGAATTTGGATATAGAATAGATAACTTTTTTTTAGTTCTCCAAATGATAAGGTGGTGTGAGACATACCGAAGTACCCAGACTATAATTATTATAACCAAGAGAAACTTTAGCATGCTCATTTTGGCATTAAACGGGGCACCCCAGATTCTGGGTAAAAAATGAAAACAAAAAAAATCGCTTTCACATACTTTTAAAGCTAAAATCTGTTTTGATTTTGTAAATCTAGTTGTATGTGAATTAGCTTTTTGTTGGAAAACATTTTAGTATAAAATTAAATTAATCTTTATAAATTTATTGTTGTCATTTAATTGTAAATAGCTTCAAAAAATAAAGCAAATACAAATTTCGTTTGATTTGTTTAATTTAAATGATAATTAAAGATTGATGATTCCTTGAATTTGCTAAAAATTTATATTATTGTTAACTTTATTGGTTTCCCAGGAGAACTTATTGTCGGCTTTTCTATCATCAATGATTTTTTTAAGTTTTGTTTGTTAACCTTGAGAAATTTAGCTTTTATGGGAACAACCATCCACATCACATTTTTTTGAAAAGTACAAAATTTTGTACGTTTGAAATCGCTTTTGTATAGTGAAATATTATGTGAAATGCGCATTCATGTCCAAAGCAAATGCGCATTGTTATGATATATTATCAAAATGGTGTGTTCAAAACAAAGACCTTCTTCCATACATAACAATACAAGATATTGGTGATTCAGATTCTTGTCAAAAGCCAATTAATATCCACAAAGATATGTTAAACAAACTTAAAGATTTCTTAAAAGCACTTAAAAAAGAAGAGGAAAAAACGTATAACAAAATAAAAATTCAATCTAAGTTTCAAGGTTTACCACATCAAACTCATATCTTTAACGATAAACGTTATAACTTAAACTGTCATAAATGTGTATTTGCTCGTTACGAAATGCACAATCTTAAAACAACTCTTTTATTGCAAAGACTTACTGACATTGAACAAAAGCGTGCAGAAACCAAGACATTAATATCATTATATAAAGGTAACTTGCCTAAAAATGTTATAATTACAGCTACCAGTTCATTCCGCCACATGAATCACAAATCTAATAATACATATCTTCAATTATCTCATTACATTGAACAGGAAACAAAAGAAATATCAAATTACCCTCAGCCACTTTGGGTTCAAGATTTCCCGCTTTTCTTCGCGGCTCTTATCCGTGAAGCAATGATTGTTATGGATCAAGATTTTACATTTTCACTTCCAACAGCCTCTGAAGCCAACTTATCGCGATGTCTTGTTAGTGGGCGTCTTCCTTTTTCTCAATCCATTCAAGGACTTCTTAATACGACAGATATTTCCAATATTACAGAAGACATAATGAACATTTGTAACACAATAATTTCAACCTTTAACGACTTAACCAAATCTGAGATTACTTTTGGATATCAAATTCTCTATAGATGTCTCTTTGATATCTTTTTCACCAGCAAAAAGCACATTTGGAAAAGTGGCGAAAATTCACAACTTTACAAAATCTATCGTATATCACAGTTGACGCCGAAACATTTTAAGTTTTTTGCGACAATCAAAGACTTTCTTCCTCAAAATCCACAAATCCAAGAAAATGTTACCATCATAGAATATGTCCGAAGTATTAAAGAGTATAAAGAAGCATCTGAAATGTTTTCATATGTAATCTTTTGTTCAAGTCCATTAGATATATTATATTGGACGAGCAAAACATTAAAGAAAATCAATGAAAATTGTTCTAAATTTTATAAAGAAAATCGAAATAAAGATCCGCCATTGAGTTTTGCATTCGATGACATATTTTCGATGTTTTTGATGACATTTATAGGCTCTGGAATTGCAGACGTATTTGCGGTGTCTGATTTCGTGCAGAGATTTGCGCCAAATAAATTGTCGACGCAATTCAACCAAGCGAAAATGCTATTACAGGCGTTGGCTTTGTATTGTGATGAAATAAATGCCGAAAGTTTAGAAAGTTGTGTATAAAATAAATAAATAAAAAATAGTTTTCATGAAAATGTTATTTTACTTTTGTCGAAAATTCAGTTATTTTAAATAAAATTTCATATATTGAATAAAAGTTTTAATAATTTGTAAACATTTATTTCTTCTTCTTTTGTTTGAATTAATAACAAATATTCTAAATAGAGATCAAATTTATTCCTTTGAGAAAAAATGTTGGCTATATGACAAATGATATTGTTGAAAATACATGGTTGAACTGATTTGAATAATTAAGTTGTTTGTTGAACTGATGATTGAAGATTTTCTTCTTTGATTTGAAAAATATCTTGCTGGATATAATTTAACAATTTTATATTTCAAGAAGTAATTTAACTATCTCTATAGAATCATTTAAAGATGCATGCATAAGTGCTGTTTCAAATCCTTAAAATAATTTTCAATCTTATATAAGTGCTCTGTTTGCTAATAAATATAAAAAATACGTAAATAAAATCAAAAAGTTTTAAAAATAATAAATAAAAAAATTAAATACCTTTAATCAAAATATTTTTGCAATTCTTGAAGTCAAATTTAAGATAATGAATTCATTATTGTTTATTTATATTTCATGATAAATTACATAAATAATTACTTTCGATTTGATTTTGTTTTTTATTGGTTTCTGCATTGTTTATAAAATTTTTAACTATTTTCGTGACCAAAAAAGCAAATGCTTCACGAACATTGATTTCTTTAATAGACGATGCTTCATAGAAAATGAGATTTTCACTCTTACTGAACTCAACTCCTTCTTCGAAAGAGACTTCGCGCTTTTCATCAACGTCACACTTCGATCCAATCAGCATAATAACAACTTTGCTATTAGATTGACGAATACTTTTTATCCACTCAGGAATCATCTGAAATGTGTCCTTTTGTGTGATGTCGTAGAGAAGAATTACTCCATTTATTTCAAGACGAGTTAAATATAAATGGTAATTTGGTGGGGGCTTTTTTGGAATTTCAGCTCCAACAAGATCATATAAATGTACGTCAACAGTTTTTCCTTCTACTATCATTTTTTTTGTGTATGAATAAGCTAATGGACTTGGATTTATTCCAGGCATTTCATAAATAACACATGAAACAAAACTTGTCTTACCAACATGTCTACTACCACCTATGGCAATATTGCATGTAAAGTTTGACTCTTGTTGCTTCTCCATTACGAAAAGGATTCGCAAAGATTTATATCTCTATCGTATTTGATCAATGAGAAAAACGGTAAAAATTTATCACTGCATATATTTTTCAAAAGAATTTTCTTGAAAGTAATGTCTGAATGAAATGAAGTTTTTTCCAAAAATTCTCAATAAGCATGAATTGCTTTGAGCATTTTATTTCCAAATGATCACCATAAGAAGATAAAAGTAAAAAGTTTGTTTTGGTGTTTATTAAGCTGCTTTACGTTTAGTGATACTTGCCTTATAACCAGCTTTAATTTGTTGAACCGATCTTTGAGCAGTGCATTGGTTACATTTAATGAATAATAAACGATTGTTCTTCTCAAGTTTTGTATCAGCAGAACCGCAAACAGGACACTTAACATATTGGTGTACATATTGTAATATGTATTTTTCAATTGCGTTCATTTGAAGACGACCTGTAATAATAAGACCTCCTTTGCCATCAATTGAGGCGTCTGTGTTCTGTTCAGTGCAGATGTAATGTTTGACATGCTCTGGGTCTCTTTTAATACTTTTACAAATAGTTGTGAAATTGAGGAAAATAGTTTTCTTGGCCTTCTTTTCAATTTGAATAGCTGGAAGACGGATGCTGCGTGAGGTGGAAGAGGATTCTACGTTTTTGCTGTGCATTAAGTTAAAAGCTCTTTCAATCATTTCGGAATATGGATATAAATTAACTTTAGAACTAGATGAATTGATTCTTGATGATTCCATAACTTCAGTACGAATGTGAGGTCTCTTTTTTAAACAATTAGGATTAAATTCTCCAAGGAGTGGTGTTGCCATATCGATTTTGGTCCTGGAAATAACCGTAAAAGTGACACTTGACGAAATTTACTCACAAAAAATTGATAGGGATATGATCGTTCATGGAATTTCAGAACTTGAAATCGTCCAATCATCAATCTTCCCTAAAATAGGGTTTTAAGTTATGGTAACATTTGGAGAAATATCTTAATTTTTGCATTTTAATATAATAGAAATTTTGTTTAAATTAATTTCAGGTCAGTTTTTAGATGAAATATATAAAATGTTATATTGGTACCAATTTTTCCATAAATTATTATTAAAATTACACATTCCTTTCTTTGATTTTATAATTATAATTATATCAATTTTTTTTTTTTTTTTTTTTTTTTTTTTTTTAATAAAATGATAAAAGTAATTTTAAACATAAACTTACAAAAATAGAAAATAACTTTATTTTATTTTTATTATACGCAAAAAAAGATTCATATTAAACATCCCGTAGTAATTCTAATGTGTCTTTTTCTGATGTTTTGTTGTTCTTTTCTTCTTCTTCAGCTGTTTCCATATCGTTACTTTTAGATTCCTTTAATATCAATTTATTTATTATTAACCAAATCATCAAAACAAATAATAAAATCACAAATATTATGATCAATATAATTTCTTCTGTATTCAAGCCCACATATTCCAATGAAAATTTTGCTTTTGAACTTTGAATTGCCAAACAAGTTATATTTACATATAACTTTGTTATGATATTTGATCCTATTTTTAAGTAAGTTTTAGTTCCATTCAAATACCCTGTTTCTTCTACTGCAAGTTTACTTTTGGAATCATACCCGAAAAGATTATATTTGATTGCAGCTCCACTTTTTGTAAACTGTTCAATTTTTAATTGTAAACTTTCACTTAAGTTTTCTATTACAAAAAACAATGTTTGATAAGGAGAAAAATCTATTGCAATTGTTTTATTATTATTTATATCAAGTGACAAAATTTTGTTTTGACAAAATAAACCAACATATCCATCATTACATATACATCCATTATTAATTTTATATGTGTTCTTTGATATACATAATAATGACCAATTTGTTTTTGTCGTTACTTTTTTTAGATGAGAAAAATTACCAACAATAGCGAGAGATGTCTTTGATGAACAATCTTTCTTAATACATTTACTACTTCTAATATGAAGAGAATAAATTCCATTTTCAATATTATTTTGATCGATAAAAATTCGTTCATTTGTAGAATGTATATCTTCATTAGAATTATATAAAGGATGTAATATATTACCATTTGGTCTAACAACAAAAAGATCAATATCATGAACTAATGGTATAAGTGATTCATGTGATAATACATCATCAATATATGACATAACAATTCTTAAATCACTATTATTAGTTACATCAATTCGATAAACAATTTCATCATTTTTTGAAACATCAAAAGTTTCAAATGATACATTTTTACCACTAAGTTCATATATTAAATTCGTTATATTTATCATACCAAAGCCCCATTTAGGATCAGGAGTTTGTGGATTTATTGGATTATCAGCGGAAGCAATTGCTAAAGCTCTTAATAAACATGAAGAAATATTTTTTATATTAAATTTTTTCTCTAAATATTCACGAATTAATAACAAAGAACCAGAAACAAATGGACAAGCCATAGATGTTCCAAAATTTAATTCAATAATTTTATCCAAATTTTTACTTGCACTAAATATGAATTCACCAGGTGCTACAACTTCAGGTTTAATTTGCCCATAAATTGTTGGACCATTTCCTTGAAATTTTGAAATTTTTGGTTTTTTAATTATTTCATGAGTTGAATAATCATATAATTGACTAAGCGCACCCACAGTTAATACATTTTTAGCATTCGATGGACCAGTCACATAGTTAAGAGAAGGATTATTACCCGAAGAAAAAACAAAAAGAAATTCAGGATATTCATATGAAGTATGATCTAAAAGATATCTAAAAACTTGACCTATTCCTTCTAATTTATCCATTCCCCACGAATTAGAAGATATATATGAATTACATTTAGACATAGAGTTAATTACTATATCAATTATTTCAATTCCTATCTTTGCAATTCCTTTCGAATCTTCAGTATCAATAATAATTAATTTGGCATCAGGAGCTGTTCCATTAAAAAATGAATATTCATTATCTTTTGATACACTGCCAACAGCTATTCCTGATACATGTGTGCCATGGCCACTATTATCATTAAAGTCATCACTATTAATCGAAATATATGAAGCAATTTTCCGATGTGAAAATGAACAAATATTATAAGGAATAGAAATGTTTCTTGAATCATGGAAAAAAATTGATTCGGTATTAATTCCACTATCAACAATTGTAATGACTTCGCCTTCCCCTCGATAACCTAAATCATGAAGAGGGCGTTGAAGTAATGGAAATCCATTTTTAATGGTGAATTGTTTATGTATTCCTCCTTGTAAATATCCAACAGCAACAGAATTAAAAAAAGATATTTTAGTTGGTAAATAAATTGATAACACTAAATTAGAACTTATTAACTCATTAAGCTCAGTGCTGTTTGAATGAAGTTTTACAGTAAATATATCTCTTTTTATAGTTTTAATGATTTGAAAATTTGATTGAGAAAAATTAGGATGAGCAATAACTACAACTGTATCAGATTTTATTAATTCTGAAATATCAGACTTTAATTTCTCTGATTGAGGAATTATATAAATATATGCTTCATTGGTTGAATTAATTGCTGAAATTTCTGATGGTGAGAGAAAAGAAAAAAAGGAATTTTTGGTGATTTGATGATAAAAATCAAAAAAGCATTCATATTTTTCATAAAATGATTCATCTAAAACTTGAATTTTACACCAATGTGAACTTGATATATTATATGATTTTGTAGAATATCCTGTTTTTTCTTCGAGGGCTTTAACTACTTTGGAATTTTGTCCAAAACATTGAATTAAAAAAAGAAGCATTTAGTAAAATCACTTGGGTATGTGATTTAGCTGTTTGTTGTTTTGAATACGACGGGTCTTTTCCAACTTTTTGAATGGTTTAGTATTTTTTGTTTGCGATTTTGAATATAATGAATTTGTCTTCAGGAGATTTACATCGAAAATCGTAGCAGATAGAATGATTTAATGAATTTAAGCATTACCAAAAATATTTCTTTGTTATGGTTATAACAAATTTAACATTCAATAAATATTTTCTGAAATTAATTGTCAGTGTAAACAATTAAATTATTTTATTTTTTCTTTATTACTTATTCATTTTATTTTGACGAAAGTAAAATTTGATTTGGAAACAGCACAAGAAAAAAAAAGCTATTTGATGAAGCACCACAAACGATAGGAAATTCAATGATTAAAAATCGTTTTTTTCTGAAAAAACATATCGTTGTATTGAAGTAGGGAACGTTTAGATTATTTAATCAGTGAAGAGTGCAGCAATATCAGAATTATTTGCAATTGTCCACTTAACATCATTCCTTCCAATGGCTTTTCCACTTCCTGCGTGTTCAGCGGCAATTTGTAATAATTCTGAGACACATTGCTCTATTACAGCAGCTGTGTAAACAGTCGCTTCGCCATGAATTATCACGGTGTGATACTTCTCACGCATTCTAGATAACAAATCATCGAGAGGGAATTCTGGATCAGATGTTTTTCCAATTGGCTGACCTTTAGCCTTAAATTCTGAAAGTGCAGTATCACCAGCAGCTTTCATTTTATCAATCATTGACTCTGGGACAAAATGAGGTAAGGCAAGTATTACTTCCTTTTCATTCATTTCGACGATTGGTGCACAATTACGAGTAATCTTATCGAAAAGGATTAAAACAGCGTTATTAAGATCCATAAGACCCATACCAGAGATTGAATTTGATGGATTAGTTTTGTGTAAAATTCTTGATACGCAAGCGTCGGAAAGAAACATTTTATTTGTTTATGTCAAATAATAATAACCGCCAAATAATTTAATAGTTTATTTTGACGATAGAAATTGTGATACTATTATAAATAAACTATTTAATTTGCATCCAACGATAGAATTGAAAGCTTTGGTCATTCACCAAAATATGGAAACTCCTCGTCCACCTGAAGAGCAATCCAAAGATCTTGAACAATTTTTAGCACCACACTTAGATTCATTTAATTGGGCTGTTACTACAGGTTTACAAAAAATTCCAAGTTGGATTCTTCCACAAGAAATCAAAAGAGAAGATGAGGATGAAATTCTTAGATTCCAAGTCACTGATCTTTCTCTTTCTAAACCTCATGATGCTCGAGGTAAACCAATATTTCCATTTCAATGTCGTTTAGGGGGAACAACTTATGGTGGTTCCCTTCAAATCACCATCAAAGCTACATATGGAAATCTTCCATCACATAAGATCACAATTATGTGTGATAATATTCCAATTATGATTAATAGTTGTCTTTGTCACTTACATGGTTTAACACCTCAACAAAAAGCCGATCTTCTTGAAGAAGAGACCGAAAGTGGTGGTTATTTTATTGCTAATGGATATGAAAAATTACTTCGACTTTTAATTCTTAATCGTCAAAACTATGTATTTGCAATTTCACGTCAATCATATCTTAGCAAAGGCGAATTTTTCTCAACCTTTGCCACTTCCTTAAGGTCATGTGCTCCAGATTGTTCATCAGTCACGACCAATGTTCATTATCTTACAAATGGCAACATGATGGTTTTAATTCCAGTCCAACGTCGTATGTTCTTTGTCCCATTACCCATTATCCTTAAGGCTCTTATTGAATGTACTGATAAGGCAATATATTTATCAATTACCGAAGGCAAAAACGACACATTTGTAAGCGATCGAGTCTTAGCAACACTTAAATATTCAGCTGAGCTCCATGTTAACACTAGTGAAGCAGCACGAGATTATCTCGGTGCACATTTCAAGCGTTTATCCTCAGCCATTGGTGCACCAGCGCATTTTACTAATGACCAAGTCACCCAATTATTACTTGATCGCTATCTATTTCCACATTTAACGGGTAAATCTCCAAGTGCCAAGTATGATTTACTCATTTTCATGACCAAACGACTTTTATCATTAGTCAAAGGCGATGTAATGCCAGATAATATGGATGCGACTTCATGTCATGAGTTATTAACACCCGGAACATTATGGTTAGCAGCATTAAGTGATGGGATTAGTGACTTTTTACGTGGTACAGCATCACAAATCATTAAAGACCAAAACCATAAACTTGAAAACTTCGATAAGTTATCGATGATCTTAAAGAAATCGGTCAGTTCAGTCGAGAGTAAAATGCGCTATTTGTTTAGCACCGGTCAAATTCGAGGTAATTCAACATTAGGTTTATCACAAGTTGATGGTTTATCTATTATGGCCGAGCGTATTAATTATTGTCGTTATTTAGCACACTTTAGATCAGTACATAGAGGCGCATTCTTTGCGAGTATGAAAACTACAGCAGTCCGTAAGTTATTACCTGAGTCATGGGGATTTATGTGTCCAGTACATACTCCAGATGGAGGGTTATGTGGCTTATTAACACATTTAGCACGAATGTGTCAAGTTGTATGTGGAGAAAATGTCGGAGCAGAAGAATGTAAGAAAGTATTAGCAGCGAATGGAATGATACCATTTATGATACAAGGAGGTACGCCATGTATAGTTAATGGTGAAATTGTTGGATGTTTATTAGATATTAACTTAGAAACAGCAGTTAATGCATTAAAGATTGCACGATTAAATGGATTTGTACCAGAAACAGTTGAAATTGCTTCGTTACCAGCTACTATTGGATTTACGAAATCAGTATATGTATTTACTAATCAACAACGTATGATGAGACCAGTATATAATATCAAAGAAAAGAAAATAGAATATATTGGACCACTTGAACAAATCTTTATGTCAATTGATGCATTACCTCTTAAAGAAGATGAAGATGTTAGTATCAGACTTAAGCATCATACACATTGTGAAATACATCAAACTTCAATGTTATCATTAGTAGCATCATTAACACCATTTTCTGATTATAATCAATCACCACGTAATATGTATCAATGTCAAATGGCTAAACAAACTATGGGTTATCCATCACATAATGAATCAGCACGTACTGAAAACAAAACTTATCATGTCCATTATCCACAACGTCCAATCATTCGTAACTCTACACAAGATTCACATGCGTTATTAGACTTTCCTTTAGGTACTAATGCATGTGTAGCAGTTTTATCATATACAGGTTATGATATGGAAGATGCGTTAATCTTAAATAAGAGTTCAGTTGAAAGAGGCTTTGGACATGGTTGTATCTATAAGACGCATAGATATTCTGCAAAAGAAATCGAAACTAATGGTATCTTTTCTAACACAAGAGATGGGAAAATCATTGATGATGAATTAGATAAAGATGGATTACCATTTGTAGGTCAAGAAGTACATAAAGGCACAAAAATATTACGTGTGATTAACCCGCAAACACAAAAAGAAAGAGTTATGCGTTATAAAGATGGAGAAGATGGTTGGGTCGATCAAGTAATTACATCTGGTGATAGTGAAGGTAATATATCATCAGTCGTCATCAAGTTTCGTATGGATAGAACGCCAACTATCGGTGATAAGTTCTCATCACGTCACGGACAAAAAGGTGTGTTCTCATTCCCTTGGCCCGAAGAGAATATGCCATTTACTGAGAGTGGAATGCGCCCTGATGTTATCATTAATCCGCATGCATTTCCATCACGTATGACCATTGGTATGTTGATTGAGTCGATGTGTGGCAAAGTTCAAGCGAATGACATTTGTGAATCATTTGATGCTACACCATTTACATATGATGAAAAGAATCGAGCAGTAGAAGTTATTGGAAAGCGATTAGTTGAACGAGGATTTAATTATTATGGTAATGAAGTAATGTATTCCGGAATCACAGGAGAACAATTTAAGGCTGATATCTTCTTCGGAGTTGTGTATTATCAAAGATTAAGACATATGGTTGGCGATAAATATCAAGTTAGAGCAACTGGAAGAATTAATAATATAACAAGACAACCTTTGAAGGGTAGGAAGAAAGGTGGAGGAATTAGATTGGGAGAAATGGAAAGAGATGGTTTGCTGGGTCAAGGTGTTTCGTTCTTGTTAAGAGATAGATTCATGTGGTGCAGCGATGGTTGCACTGCTTACTTGTGTAGGAAATGCGGTTCGTTCTTGTTCACACATAAAAGAAGAAACGAAAACGATTACGAAGAAGTTTATTGCGACTTTTGTAAGGAGGCAGGAAAAACTTCAACTGTTTTCATCCCTTACGTGTTAAGATATTTGACAGCAGAATTGGCCGCAATGAATATTAGAATGAAATTCGAAGTTGACGAAGATTAAATAATAATAAATAAATAATAAATTTTTTTATTTGGAGTTGTTTCGGTATCTGATCAAAGATAAACAAAAATGACGTTGAATTCGTTTTATCCTATGTTCAAAGGGTAAGTTAAGGACATCTGTATGCAATTTTCATGTGCAAAGGATAGTGCTGTCCAAATAAATATCTTTAGCATTAACATCAATTCCTTCTTGCTCAAGAAGTAATTTTACTATTCCTATATAACCTCTTTCAGATGCTCTAATAAGTGCTGTATGAAATAATTTGAATAATTTCCAAATTTTATTTTGAAATTTTATATTATTAAAACAAATTCTAAATAAAACAAATAAATATTTTTAGCATTAGTATCAATTCCTTATTGTTCTAAAAGGAATTTGTCTGATTCTGTGTGATTATTATAAGATGATATCATTAAGATATATTATAATAAAAATCAGAAGAATTTTGATTATGAAATAAAGTCATCCATTATAATAATGAATTTCAATGAAGAAAAGCAATTATTTTAATTTTGCTAAAAATATAAAATAAATTGAATTTAATTCATTACAACAGCAACGACAATTTAGAAGTATATATTAAATATTTTTTGCATGAAACAAATAAATTAAATCAAGAAAAATGAACAAAAGGTTGAAGCAAGCTTCTTTGTGATGTTGCGGCTTTTAAGTTGACTTTTTTCTCGGAATAACTTTTTGTAAAAAAAAAAAAAATATTTGAAATTAAAAAATAAAAATATCATAAAAAAGACCAATAAATTCACTTAAAGACATGTTACATAGCATTTATTCTCCACTTTTATTAATATTCTTAAGTTATATAAAAATTTCATAGTGTAATTGCTTATACTATTTACAAAAATTACACACTCTATAAGCAAAAATAAACCATTTTAAAAAATATGATAATATAAATGATCATCCTAATTCCATATTAAATCATTTATTGCTGCAGAAGAAATAACACGAACGTTTATTTTATTTATTAACTTTACTTGTTTCAATTTTCAATCAGTAATTGGTCAGAATGTTTTATGCTCACTTTTTCCACATAAAGTGCCAGTTTTTTAATCATTGAATTTTTCTATCGTTCAGAAACCACCTCCCCAAAAACCGTTTGGCGCCATATGTCCAGCGATCAAGTCAAGAGCAATGCCAAGGCTTTTGCTAAGGTAACTGATATCGTTAATCAACACATCGATCTAAATAAAAAATATGATGATATAAAGGAAAAATATGTGAATCTCCAGCAAATTTATTCCGACCAATCTGCAAAAAATCAATCTGTCATTCAAGAGTTACATGAAGAACTCAATGAGAAATTACCTATTTATAATACAAAATTTGATACATATAATGATTTGCTTCAAAATGTTCAAGATGAAAATGATGATCTTAAAGGCCAAATTGATCAACTTTGTGCTCATGTTTCATCCAAAGGCAGAGTTGTTACAACAATTCCTGAAGTTATTCAATATATTGAGTCTACAAATAATAATTCTGTATTTACAAAATTATCCAAAAAATATGGAGTTCCTATCAGTTCTGTCGATGATATTATCTTTATGATTGAACAAAATCAGCATTCATATACATTTGAATTTGATACTAATAATAATGATCAAGATATAAACAGCTTAAAATCAAAACTTAGTACGGCACTGCACCTCAACGAACTTTATGAGCGACAAATTTCAGAGCTTCAGAAAGTACAATCAAAATTTGAAAAAGTATTTCAACAATATCAAGATATTAAGCAAGAAAACAAACAACTCAAAAAAGCGTTACGAGACAAAATCTTTGTTCAAAGCGAACTTAAAAACGCCACAGTTGATTCCTTTGATAGAACGCAACAAGATGAACAAAATCAAAAGCGACTTAACGCTGAAATCGAACATAATGAAGAATTACAAATGAAAATTGCTGAATATGAAACAAATAATTCACAATTACAAATCGAACTTAATGAAGCAAAAGAAACCATCAACAAACAAAAAGAAATGTTAGCGAAAGCAGAGTCCAAATATCAGAATTCGATTATTTCATCTTCGAATGATTTCCAACAAACGATTTCATTATTAGAAGAATTTATCGAAGAGAAAGACAAACAAATTACACTTTTATATAAGCAAAGAAGTGATTTAATTCAAAGTGCTCAAAAGATTGATTTAATTATTGGGAAAGTTGAAGAAAAATATAATAATTTAACAAACGAAAATAATTTATTAAATGAAAAGTCAAATGAATTACAAATACAAATTGAAGAACTTAAAAATGAATCATTTTTAACATCTGAAACATTAAAACAAGAAATACAAAATATATTACCCGAAAACATTGCGGAAGAATCCGAAAAATATCAAAACTTATCATTTAATAATTATATTAAATCGATTATACAACTTTTTACTAAATATAATGAAGCAATTCTCCAAAATTCTAATGATGAAAACAATGAGAAAAATGAAATTTCGAGAAGAGAAAATGCACTTGTAGTACAACTAGAAAATATTATTTCATTTATTAGAACAATCTCAAAGACAGATAATATTGATCCTTATGATCAAACATTAATTTCGATACAATGTGCACGTGTTGGACAATTTATTGATGAAGAATTCGATGGAATACAAATCAATAATTATCCATCATTAATTAAATCAAATGAACTTAAATCAATTATGAAAATATTTTTGGATTTCGTTAATCAAAATGATATTGAAGAAACGCCAATTAAAGAACTTTATATACTTTTCATTATAATTCTTCAAGTTAATTCATTATTGTTTAAACAAACAGATGATTTAATGCAAGAATCAAATAAATCAAAAGTAAATCAGCAATTAAATGATGAAAAACTTCAAATCGAATTGGAATTAAATCAAATGAAAAATAAATTAGAAAAATCAAATGAAATTATTGGTAATTTAATTGAAGTCGATTCATCATTTGATTTCTTTGAGAATTTTAATGATTTCGTCGAGATATTTAATGAAATTAATAAACAAAATGAAGAAAACAAATCGTTAATAAATGATTTGGAAGAAAATAATAATGAAAACAATGAAAGAATTAAACAATTAGAAAACATTAAAGAAAAAATCGAAAATTCAAATAAAAAATTGTTATATGATAATAACGTTTTACTTGAAAAAATTAAAAAAGATAAAATGGAAAATAATGAAAAGATACAAAAACTAAATCAACAAAAAGAAACTTTAAATGATATGATAACTGAACAAGAGAAACAAATAAATGAAATAATAAAAACGAAATCCGAAAAAATAACAAAATTCAAAGAACAAAATCAAAAACTTGAGACGACAAACAAAGAAATGAATTCCAAAAACAAAACATTAGAATTAAATAATCAAATTATATCTAATGAAAACAATACTTTAAAGTCACAAATTAATACATTACTAAAAGAAAATGAAAAAATTCGAAATGAAAATCTAAAACTTCAACAAAAGAATACACAAATTAAAGAACAAAATCAAAAACTTAAAAATATTAATACTGAAACACTTGAAAACATTAAAGAACAAAACAAATCATTACATAAGTTATATGATAATCGTGTTTCATCGCTTGAAACTAAAGTCAATGAATATCAAATTAATAATAAAGAATTAGAAGAAACAATTAAAACATTACAAAGTAAAATAACGCAATCACAAAATGAACTTTCGAACATGAAAATTAATGAACTTAAATTGAAATGTAATATATCGAAATTAAATGAACAACTTCAACTTAATGATAACTTATATAACACTAAACTTAAAACATCACAGTTTGTAACAGAACAAAAAGTTAATGAAAATGAACAAAAAATTAAAGATATTAATAATATGTTATTACAAATTATAAAAAATAATTTTAATGTTCAAAAATTACAAAGTGAAAACTTAAACGAAACAATCGAAAAACTTTCGAAGTTACTTAAAGAATCAGAAATAAATCAAATTATTAAACTTAAGGAAACAATTGGAATTAATTCATTCATCGAATATTATAATGATATCCAAAACGAATTAGATGAGAAAAATTTGGTTTTAATTAACAATGAAAATAAAATTAATAAACTTGCAAAACAATTAAAGAAAATGTTGAAAGAAAAAGAAAACTCCGATAAATTAATCGATGAATGTCGAACATGGAATAAATGGGCAAATTCATTGTACTATCAAGTGACGGATATGAAAGTGTCGCAAAGGATAAATGGTAACGAGTTAAGACATTCGTTGGAAGAATTGGTGTATAATTCGATTGGTAATAGAGCGTTACATAGGAAATTGGAATTGTTGAGAACGCAAAAACAAGTGCTGAAGTCAAATAAGTTCGCGCCGATATTGTACGCAAAGATAAATAGAGAAACGAACTCACTGAGGCCAATAATTCTGACTGCAATGTGCTTGAATAGACTCAAAAAAAGAGGCGGAAACGCACTGAGTAATTATGTTAAATAAACAAAAGTTTCTGAATAATAAAAGAAAATATTTTGAACATTAAATGTGTCAGACAATCTAATAAAGTATGTATTTTCTCCTTAAAATGTTGAATCTCCAGTTAACTGAGTTTCTGTACTATCCCTGAGAACATTTCCATGGTGAACAACTTATGAAATACAAATTAATGTTATTAAAAGTTGATATATATTTTTTTTGTCAAAATGCTTATAATCTTAAAGATATCCGAATATTTCTATTATTCAAACATTAAAATATGTAACAATCAAATACAATTTAATTCCGTAAACCCATTTTTTCTTTGCTCTCTATTAAATGTTTTTTATGTAAAACGTTTAAACTTATGTAAAAAAGGATTACAATCCGAATAACATTTATTTAACATTTATCTTCACCAGTCTTGCTGATCTTGGTGAAACAATGATCGGCTTCGGCGGTTTCTTCACATCACCTACTAAAAAGTGCTGTTTACGATTAATTTCGATACAATTTGATTTGACTGACATGTCACTTTTGTACTTTTCGTCGAGTTTTCTGAGCGCTTCTTCTCTTTCGTTGTTTAGTAGCAGTATTTCTCTTTTGTGTCTATCTGTCAATTGCTTTCTAAGTCTTTTTACGTCTGCGCGTGGAGGTGAATGATGTACTGTTTGCATACGAGATGCAGTTGCAATAGCTCTGACTTTAAACGTTGGTGACGATGTGTATGAGTCAGGAATAACTTTTACGACCTTGGGCGTGGTCTTTACCATGTTTGAAATTCCATTCCTTGTATCAAATGCTTTGAGTTCTTTTGAATGTTTTTCAAGTAATTTTTTGATTTTGATTCTGTACTTCTCTTGTTCACACTCAACAGCCTTTGCCCATGCTTGAGACTCTTTTTCTAAATCTTCTTTTGCTTGAGAGATTTGTGCATCATTTACATTAATTGTTTCTTCAATTAAATTTTCAGGGTGAAAAATAGGAGGCATTAATTTCTTTGTAGTGTTAAGATCGAAATTGGTTGTAAAATTTTTATTTTCGGTTGAATCTTGATAATATGGTTGATAAGATTCTGGATTATCAGAAAAATCTTCATCATCATCTGAATGAGTTATTACATATGATTCATCAGGATAAATATCTTCATCACTATCATCTTTAGTTCTTGGTGATTGTGCAAGAAATTGTGGAGGGAAGAAATGTCTACGATAAAACTCATTAGAATTCTGAGGGACATGGACTTCGTCAATTACAATCGGCCCGTTGGATTGCATTTGCGAGCTCATGATGTGTATTTCTGGAACGGATTTAAACTGACGATTTTATAAATATTTTTTTATATAAATTTTTTGAACTATATAATTGAAAACAATTAGCATTACTAAAATAATAATTATTTCTATAATATAAATTTTCTAATTACTCTAAATATAGATTAATATATATATATTATGTTAAGATAATTCGATTTTGATCAAATCTGACTAGATACTTTTTGTGTGGATTGAATTCAGGTGTAAACCTCACGCACAAAAACCGTCGGAAGTGGACTTTTTTATTTGATAAATTTTAAATGACTGAAGAAGCTGTCTTTCGGATTGCTCCATTACCAACATATGCGCCAAAATACATGACAACAAAAGCAATCACTGTTGGTAAAAATGTTGTAGATTATATAAAGAAAAGTATGGGAGTTACAGTTCCAGAAGCATTTATTCAAAGTTGTGATCAATTAGATCAATTAAGAATTACATTCTCTTCTAAGTATGAAACAATTGAAAATGTTGCTGCTTTTGCAGATTATAATCATTTACTTCGTTCAGTAACAAAAGATGTGAATCTTGAGGAAGCAAAAATTTCATTCAAATGGGATAAAGGAAGTGGTGGCGTTGATTTTGAAATATGTTGCATGGGTTGTAATATTGTTAATGGTCTTCTTGCTTCAGCATCTCAAATTTCACTATCAGAATTAGCAGGATTACAACCATTTGTTTCAAAAATTGTTACTGCTCGAGGTATAATGAACAAGTTATTAGAGATGTATGACCCATCTTTTGCTCCTACTCTCAAAGAAGATTATATCAATAACATTTCTTGTTACATAGACGCTTTTTATGCACACGCAACTGTTGCCACTATAGCTCTGAAGTCACCAACAAAGTATGTACTCTATTCTAGGGTTGCCAAAGCTGCCAGTGAAAAATATCAATTATGTTCACAAATTCCATATTCAATTTATTTCGATGTACTTGCAAATGTTCGTATGTCAGAGAATTGCATTGAAGGATCAGAATATGGCAAAGCAATTGCATATGGCACAAAAGCGCAACAATTAATTCCAAGCACATTATCCAGCAAAGAAAAGAAAACAGCGCAGAAGCTTGTCGACACCATTTTTGCGCCATTTAGAGCCAAATTTGATCAATGTGAGCGTGACAACACACAATTATATTTAGATCCAATTCCAAAAGAACTCGATGAAATTCAACCAGCGGCTAACCAATGCCCACCCAAGTTTAACTGGGAGAGTACAGCCCAAGTATCACCCATCCAAGATTCGATATCTGGATCATCAAATGAAAGGATCAATCAAAAGTTCGAAAACATCAAATCCCAAACCACTAACTGTATGCGTGACATAGATGCCTTCTTAGCCCAATCACCTGCTACTTTCACGCGCGACATTTCCGAAATTCAGCATCAAATGGCGACCGTTAGGAACGAAGTTCAACAAATTGCACGATTAGTCGAAGATAAGCTCCGAGTTGATCACCAACGCATCCAGCAAGGTTATCCTAATGCTTATACACATTATAACACGCTTGCGCCATTACTTGGCGAAGCCGTATCAATTGATCAAATATATGAACAAGAAATTAATCGAATCAATGAAGTCACCAAACGATTTGAAGGCGCACCACAACGCTTAAATAGTGCCAAGAACGATATCCAGTTACAAATTACACATGCGCAACAAATTTTCGACGATGCGATGGGCGCATTACAAAACGAATCGAACGCGCAAGCAATAATGTCGATTGCAGCAAAGGCATGCAATGATTTAGATGGCGTTATGTCTGCGCTGAATCCGATCTTTGACTTTGTGCAAGGATTTTCATGCGACTTGCAAAGGGCTGCCGAAGAGTGCCCAAAGATGGGCGCCGTGGTCGAAGGACTTAAGGGCGGAGTCGTGTGCTACGAAAGGCTGCGAAGTAACTTCTCTAAAATGGTCGGAAAGATTGAATCAGTCTAATAAACGATTTAATTTGGAAATTTTTGACGATAAATTCCGTTTTGTGCACTATGCAATCGTTTGTTGTCGTGATGTGCAAAGATCTGTTCGAAGGAGGTATTGTTGCTTCAGACAAATGCTAATATGTAAACCAATATGTTAAGTGTCCTGTTTGCTAACTGGTTCTGCTGATACAAAACTTAAGAAGAACAATCCTTTATGATTCATTAAATGTAATGGAACTCCATGAGAAAAAAATCCCTTAGATGAAATTCCATATAACTTTGTAGGTCATATTTGCCAAAATTAATTGATGATGGAAATACAAAGTCATCAATTACGAGAAGGAAAAATTTAAAATTGAATATTTTCATTCAAAACTTACCTTAAAAAAACACACTTAAAATATGGATTTATGTAATGAATCATTTTATTTCAAGTCTTGAAAATGTATGGAGAAAAATTGATTTTCATGATTTTAACGTACAATTTTCGACCGTTTATTTATCCGATACATCCCATAGGCAACATTAAATTAAGATGGAGTCAACCAACGATCCTATTTACAGAATTTCTTTTAAATATAAAATTATATGCACAATCAATAATACTGATCATGCTACCTTAAATAACCTTCATACACAATTATACAGCAAAATATTTATATTTTTAATTTTTAGAATTTATTTGAAAATTTTGTAAAAAAAATCATAATTTTGGTTATTCAATTTCCGTGTAAAGTATTTAAAAGTTCAATTGAATACATAAATGGAGTCCCTCATGCTTGAATTGACAAAGCTTTGTTAGGCTGTATTTTATTTCTTTGCAAAGAAAGCTATGTTGTCACACATGACTTCTTCTAAATGTTTTAAGAAAGGTTTTATTATCTCATAATTAACTTTATTTAATATTAGATAATCATAATGTCTATAATAACTCAATATTTCTGGATCATTACTATAAAAAGCTAATCCTTTAACAGTAAATAATAATGTATTTTCAAAATAAATATCCCATAATGAAACCATTTTTATTCTTCTTTTATTTCCTTTTTTTATAATTCTTTCTCCAACAATTATTTTTATTAACTTTTCTTTAGCAGTTCTTTCATTAGTATAACTGACTTTTACATAACAATTTATAGCATCATAATATTTGAATAAGAACACTTCTGGTGTTGAATCACTTACTAAGAATACTTTTTTAATATCTAATATTACATCTGATTTATTCAGATCATAAGGATATTTTTTTCTAATATCATTAAAATTAAAGTTAGAATTAATATCGATCATCCTTTAGTAAAAATAAATTATTTTTTTTTAAACCAAAAACCGTTATAAAGTTCTTTTTAAAGTTCCTTCAGGAGAACCTTTTACTGACTACATTCCTTTTTCATATTTAAGAGCGAACAGACCTGGAGAAATGAGTGATCTTGATATAGAATTCCTTTATAACTTTCACTTCTATTCTGATTTATTTTTACATTACTGACATTACACATTACATGTGTTAATAGTATATATATTTAACAGTTAATTTTTTATTAACGGCTACTTTGTGGCCTATTAAATAATTATTTTTTAAAAGTAATGATTTTCAAATTATATGTTTATGCATTTGAATTTAACATATAATTATTTTCTATCTATATTTTTCAAGTAATTTTATAATTTCAATATCCCCTTTCTTAGTTGCATATGTAAAAGCTGTTTCTTTCATTTGATTGAAATTCCAAATTTGATTTTATAATTTTAATTATTAAATTGATAAATCTTTTAAAATATTTGAACATCTTTCATATTTATATCAATATTATCATTTTTAAGTAATATTTTAATAACTTCAATCTTTTTATTCTCAATCGCTTTGATAAGTGCTGTTTTATAAAATTTAATGATTTTTCCAAATATAATTTTGATATCCAAAAAATTTCATAGAAAAATTATTATCAAAAAATAAATATTTTTAGCATTAATATCAATTCCTTTATGTTCAAGAAGTAATTTGACTATTTCTGTGTGGCCTTTTTCAGATGCTTTAATAAGTGTTGTATTAAATAATTTAAATAATTTCCAAATATTATTTCAAAATAAAAAATTATTAAAATGAATATCAAATAGAACAATTAAATAGTTTTAGCATTAATATCAATTCCTTTATGTTCAAGAAGTAATTTAACTATTTCCGTATGACCACTTTCAGATGCTAAAATAAGTGCTGTTCTAAATAATTTAAATAATTTCCAAATATAATTTTAAAATAGGAAATTATATAATCAAATCTCAAATAAAACAAATAAATATCTTTAGCATTAATATCAATTTCTTTATGTTCAAGAAGTAATTTAACTATTTCTATATAATTATTGAAAGATGCAATCATAAGTGCTGTCCAAAATGATTTAAATAAATTCCAAATAGTATTTTTGAAATATCAAATTATTAAAATAAATACCAAATAAAACAAATAAATATTTTTAGCATTAATATTAATTCCTTTATGTTCAAGAAGTAATTTGACTATTTCTGTGTGACCTTTTTCAGATGCTAAAATAAGTGCTGTTTTAAATAATTTAAATAAATTCTAAATATTATTTTTAAACATCAAATTATAAAAATAAATCTTAAATAAAACAAATAAATATTTTTAGCATTAATATCAATTTCTTTATGTTCAAGAAGTAATTTAACTATTTCTATATAATTATTGAAAGATGCAATCATAAGTGCTGTCCAAAATGATTTAAATAAATTCCAAATAGTATTTTGAAATATCAAATTATTAAAATAAATACCAAATAAAACAAATAAATATTTTTAGCATTAATATTAATTCCTTTATGTTCAAGAAGTAATTTGACTATTTCTGTGTGACCTTTTTCAGATGCTAAAATAAGTGCTGTTTTAAATAATTTAAATAAATTCTAAATATTATTTTTAAACATCAAATTATAAAAATAAATCTTAAATAAAACAAATAAATATTTTTAGCATTAATATCAATTTCTTTATGTTCAAGAAGTAATTTAACTATTTCTATATAATTATTGAAAGATGCAATCATAAGTGCTGTCCAAAATGATTTAAATAAATTCCAAATAGTATTTTGAAATATCAAATTATTAAAATAAATACCAAATAAAACAAATAAATATTTTTAGCATTAATATTAATTCCTTTATGTTCAAGAAGTAATTTGACTATTTCTGTGTGACCTTTTTCAGATGCTAAAATAAGTGCTGTTTTAAATAATTTAAATAAATTCTAAATATTATTTTTAAACATAAAATTATTTAAAATAAATCTTAAATAAAACAAATAAATATTTTTAGCATTAATATCAATTTCTTTATGTTCAAGAAGTAATTTAACTATTTCTATATAATTATTGAAAGATGCAATCATAAGTGCTGTCCAAAATGATTTAAATAAATTCCAAATAGTATTTTGAAATATCAAATTATTAAAATAAATACCAAATAAAACAAATAAATATTTTTTAGCATTAATATTAATTCCTTTATGTTCAAGAAGTAATTTGACTATTTCTGTGTGACCTTTTTCAGATGCTAAAATAAGTGCTGTTTTAAATAATTTAAATAAATTCTAAATATTATTTTTAAACATCAAATTATAAAAATAAATCTTAAATAAAACAAATAAATATTTTTAGCATTAATATCAATTTCTTTATGTTCAAGAAGTAATTTAACTATTTCTATATAATTATTGAAAGATGCAATCATAAGTGCTGTCCAAAATGATTTAAATAAATTCCAAATAGTATTTTGAAATATCAAATTATAAAAATAAATATTTTTAGCATTAATATCAATTCCTTTTTGTTCAAGAAGTAATTTAACTATTTCTGTGCGATCTTTTTCAGATGCTTTAATAAGTGCTGTTTCAAATAATTTAAATGATTTCCAAATATTATTTTGAAACATCAAATTAATAAAACAAGCATAAAGTTTAAAAATTAAATATTTTTAGCATTAATATCAATTCCTTTTTGTTCAAGAAGTAATTTAACGATTTCTGTGTGACCTTTTTCAGATTTTAAAATAAGTGCTGTATTAAATAATTTAAATAATTTCCAAATATTATTTTGAAACATCAAATTAATAAAACAAGCATAAAGTTTAAAAATTAAATATTTTTAGCATTAATATCAATTCCTTTTTGTTCAAGAAGTAATTTAACTAATTCATTTTTACCATTTTCTATTGCAAACATTAATGCTGTTCCAAAAAATTTAAAGAATTTTCAAATAATATTTTGATATAAATCATTTACATAAACATTAAATGAAAGAAATATATAGTTTCCTGATTAATATCAAAAATATTTTCAGTAATTAAGTAATTAAAAAGTTCTTTATTATTATAAATGGATGAAATATCGTAAATATTTAATGGAAATGAATTTATTTTCAGGAAATATTGTAGAATGAATATATTTCCTGTTTCCAATGAAGTAGTGATTAAAAATTTAATGATATTCATTCCATTTTTTATCAAAAATAGAAGAATTTCATAGTTATGATATAGAATGCAAAACCTTCCTAAGTATTCCAAATTATTAAATTTTTCAATTTTGTTTTCATAAAGATAAAAAAATATATCATTTTTGTGAAATTTTATTGATATTTCATACGAGCCTTTAAATGATGAATGATTTTGTTCACATAAATGAATGATTTCAAGATTTCCACCTGCAATTGCATATTTGCCTATATATTTTGTTTTAGCACCATTTATAAGTAAATATTTAAAACATTTAACTGATGAAAAAAATGCTGCATAATCAATTAATGAAACTTCTTCATTAATAAAAGAACATCTTTCATAAAGTGATGGTTCGATTTTTTGATTAATGTTAAAATCACTTTGTGATGATATTTCTTGAAGTTTTTCAATTTCATCATTTCGAATTATTTTTGCAATTTCATTTGGATTATGTCCTTCTTCAATGAATTGCTTATGAAGCTTAAAATCATTTTGTGAAAGTTTTTCATAATTATCTAAAATTTCATTTTGAAATTCGGATTTTGTTTGACATATTTCTTCTTTTGGAATGCGTTGAAGAAAATATATTGAGTTTTTAATTACAGTCATTTTTTCTTTAATTAACTTATTTTCAAGTAATTTATAAAGAATATAATAATATTCTTGTGTTTCAGTACAAATTAGAAAATATTCAAAAATATTTATAATTTTATTTTTTGTTTCTTTATTTTCTTCTTCTTTGATTTGAAGTTGTCTTAAAAATTCACAAATTATGTTAATATTATAATTTCCTGATATGTAATATACATATATCATTTGACATATCAAAAGTTTAAATGAAAAAGGAAACTTATTATTTTCGAATACTAATATTGATTCAACTGTTTTTGAAATATTATTTTCATCCACTTCAAAAATAAGCTTTTCGATTTGTTGTAATACTTCTATAGTGACTTCCGTTTTAACAATTCCTTTGGTTTGAACTTTTTCGTGTGAAATATTTCCTCCCATTTATCATAAATCAGAATTTCAATACTTTACCACAAATTTGGTCGACAATATATATACATATGATTGGTATTCACTTAATGAAATGATAAATTCAACTTTTTCAATCATATTTAAAGTTCTTATGCATGTAATGCTATCTCTATTAGGTTGATTTGATTATATTTTAGGATACTTGTATTCCTATGAATATAAATTGGTCTGTAAATAAAAAAGTTATTCATTAAGTAATTAGCTAATTTTATTCATAATATTAAATTTATACTTACTACCTGTTGGTAAAACATTACAACTTCGGTTTATTATATAAAATTATATACATGTATTATTATTTAAGACTTCTAAGAAAGAAGAAGTATTAAAGAAAATAAGTATTTATTTTTTAGTGAATAAATAGGTTCAAGATTCTTTATAATAAATAATATTGGATAATAATTTTGAGCTTAGACTTTTGTTTAAATTCTGTGAAGTTTTATGTATGAAAAAACAATATGATTACTTATATTTTGATATATAAAATAAATTTTTATATTATTATAACATGAATATCTATTAAATTATATTGTATTTATCGTTTTTATATAATTTACTTAAATTGATTAGTGGGATGTAGAGAAAAGAAATGTTTTCAAAACTTCATAGTCTCCAATAGTTAAAAAACTCAAAAATGTAATCGAGAAAAAGTTTATAATTAGATATTTTTTTTTAACATATATAAAAAATATAAAAAAGTATATTCAGAATTGAAAAATATACTAATAGAAAACACTGTATATAAAGTAATTTCAAGAAGATTTATAAAAAATTTAAAAAAGTGAATTTATCAGATTTATCTGTAAATACATGGTATTAAAAGAGGAATAATTTTAAGATATTCATAAAATGCAATGTATTCATCATGAATCATGATATATCTCTGACTTATAATCAAGTAAAATATTTCTCTCAATTAAAAGCCAAATGGCATCTTTCAAAACATATTTTACGTCTAAATCGATTCCCACAGTTATTTGTGGAGGAAGAATTCAATGTAATGGATTCAATATTTGCTCGAAGCGTCTGGTAGATTTGTATATCAATTGAAAATATTACTCGGATTATACTCAAATCCCGAGAGGGAGGTTAATCGTTCAATCAACCAAAACTCTCAATGGTTTCCTTGTTCGTCTTTCTACTTGCGTTCTATGCTAGATCAGAAGCACTCACGATTTCAGACAATCAGAAAATTGTTAAGGACAATATGGATCACATAAAACTGATTATCTTATCATTTCAAAAGATGTTGAAATAATTTGTGAATATTCATTTTAGCAATTGATAAAAATGTCAACATTAGTGATGATGTTTTAACAACCGAACAATCCGCCCCCTCAAGCTGTAACGAATTAGTATCCATTGGTATTGGCAAAAATTTAAAGACAATTGGATCCTCAGCTTTTGATACTTGCCAATCGTTAATTCACATTAATATACCTGATACTGTTACTCATCTTAGTTCCAGAATCTTTTATTTTTGCACCAAGTTACAAAACCTACAAATGGTCAAAATACTGTGTTATTGCAAACGAAACATTTCATGGATGTGGTTTGTAGCTTTTTACAATTCCTAAAACAGTTAAAACCATTGGTTGGTATGCATTCCAAAACTGTAATCATATGGAAACAGTTATTTTCGAGAAGGAATTGACCTTAAAGAGTTATCACATGACATATTTCATCAATGTGAAGAATTAGTTAACATTAAGATTACAAGCACAGTCTCTTCAATTGGTGAATATACTTTTTGTTCATGCCTCAGATTAAAAGAGATTAAAAATTTGGTTACATCCATTGCTGGCAACACCTTCGAAGAATGCAAACTTTTGACTTCAATTGTATTTGGCGAAAAAGTCGAAACAAATGGAATCGAAGCATTTTCTGGTTGTTCTAATTTGAAGGACATAACAATACCAAACTCCGTTATCACACTAAAGAATACGCATTCCATAACTTAGCTTCAATTACAATTGGCAAAAACGTGAACACCATTGATACAAATGCGTTTTTGGATTGCGGAGAACTCAAATATATTCGCTACAATGGCACTAAGGAGCCGAAGTGCGTCGACAGTTGTAGCTACAACTGTTTACGTCGGCAAAGATTACGAAGATAAAACATTTGGTGGAATCCAAGTTACCATAGACGAAGAGAAAAAGCCGGAACCAAAACCGGAAGAGACAGTGAATGAAGATAAGGAGACAAAAAATGATCTGAAATTATATAGGGGGGACGGAAATGTTTTATCCTAAATATAATAGAATCGAAATAAAAGATTTTAATTATTTTTTTTAGGTTTACTTATGATAGTAGTTACCTTTGTTCTTTATCACCCATTGACATCTTTCAATCCATTCTTCAAAAACTTTTGCTAAAGTATCCTTTGAAATTTCACACAAAATTTCAGTTATTTTATCGTGCAATTGTTGAAAATCATCGAATTTTTCTCCTTCTAGTTGATTTTTTAAAAAACCAAATAAAAAGAAATATGAAGGAGCAAGATCTGGTGAATATGGTGGCTGTGGAGCTCTTTTAAAACCATTATCAACCAAAAATTTAGTTGAAGCATTAGAGGTATGGGGAAATGCATTATCGTAATGTAAAACATATGGGTTTTCATTGGGCTTTTTTCTTTGTGGGTATACAATTTGCTTCAAGGGTTTAATTATATTATTAATAAAATACTTTGAGTTAAATTTTTCACCATCTTTCATAATATCAATCATAAAGAATTGATCAATATTCCAAAAGATAGTTACCATATATTTTATCGTGTCAATTTTTGTATCGATAATTTCAGGTAAATTATATCTTGATTGTGACCACATATGCTTGTGATCATATGATAAGAAAAATTATGATTCATCCCCAGTTATGATTCTATGGAAACCTTTTCTCTTACTAACTTTTAAGAAATCAAGAAGCTCAGTTGCTTTTCGCACTCTTTTTTCTTTCATTTCACATGTCAGTTCATATGGAACCACTCTTAAATTATAATAATGGTTGCCTAATTTATTGAGGTGATCATTTATGGTGGATCGTGGTATAGATAAGGTATCACTTAATGCGGATGTCGAATGAAATGGTTCCATTTCGAGTGCAGCCAAAATTTTTGAATCAATGAAATCAAGTACTGGTCTTCCTGGACTTTGAATGTTTGTTATTTCAGATCTCCCTAATTTAAATTGATGCACCCAATATTTTATGATATTAATATCAAGTGCATCTTGGTGATAAACATCATCTAACTCTTGTTTAATTTGGCTGAGTTTAAAGCCTTTTCTTTTCAGGAAAAATATGACTGCTCTTTGTTCGACTTCCATAAAAATGAAAAATGTTTAGCAAGAATGACAATATGAAAGTTTATTTTTGACATTTTTTCGATATATAAAATATTTCTGATCTCAAAAATTATATCATTATTATTACAGTCTTTTGTATTTTTATATATATAATTTTTATTAAAAAAAAATAAAAGGATCCTATTTAGGATAAAACATTTCCGTCCCCCCTATATATATTGCAATATTGTAAGCTGTTGGAAAACCATAAGTTTTCGAGAGCTTCAAAATATCTTTGAAGAATGAATGGAGATGTTAAACTGGGTCATTGAAAACAATGGGTAATACCTTATCAAATCTAAATCAAATTTTTTTTACTGGTTGAAATCGGAAAAGTGGTTATTATTTATTTACCTACTAAACTTATTTATATTTTTCAAGTAATTTTATAATTTCAATATCCCCTTTCTTAGTTGCATATGTAAAAGCTGTTTCTTTCATTTGATTGAAATTCCAAATTTGATTTTATAATTTTAATTATTAAATTGATAAATCTTTTAAAATATTTGAACATCTTTCATATTTATATCAATATTATCATTTTTAAGTAATATTTTAATAACTTCAATCTTTTTATTCTCAATCGCTTTGATAAGTGCTGTTTTATAAAATTTAATGATTTTCCAAATATAATTTTGATATCCAAAAAATTTCATAGAAAAATTATTATCAAAAAATAAATATTTTTAGCATTAATATCAATTCCTTTATGTTCAAGAAGTAATTTGACTATTTCTGTGTGGCCTTTTTCAGATGCATTCATAAGTGTTGTATTAAATAATTTAAATAATTTCCAAATATTATTTTGTAATCCAAAATTATTAAAATAAATATCAAATAAATCTAACAAAGATTTTTAGCATCAATGTCGATTCCTTCTTGTTCGATAAGTAATTTAGAGATTTTGATGTTACCATTTTCAGATGCAATCATGAGTGCTGTACTAAATAATTTAAATGATTTCCAAATATTATTTTGAAATATTAAATTATTAAAATAAATATAAAATAATACTAATAAATATTTCCTTTGGCATTAATATCAATTCCTTTATGTTCAAGAAGTAATTTAACTATTTCTGTATTCCCATTTTCAGATGCTACTATAAGTGCTGTTTTAAATAATTTAAATAATTTCCAAATATTATTTTGAATTTTTAAATTATTAAAATAAATATCAAATAAAACAAATAAATATCTTTAGCATTAATATTAATTCCTTTATGTTCAAGAAGTAATTTAACTATTTCTGTATAACCTTTTGAAGATGCTTCAATAAGTGCTGGACTAAATAATTTATATGATTTCCAAATATTATTTTAAAATCCAAAATTATAAAAATAAATCTTAAATAAAACAAATAAATATCTTTAGCATTAACATCAATTCCTTCTTGTTCAAGAAGTAATTTAACTATTTCTATATTATTTTTTATAGATGCTCTAATAAGTGCTGTTTGAAATAATTTAAATAAATTCTAAACATTGTTTTGAAATTAGAAATTATAAAAATAAATCCCAAATAAATAAAATAAATACTTTTAGCATTAATATCAATTCCTTTATGTTCAAGAAGTACTTTAACTATTTCTGTATTACCATCAGAAGATGCTCTAATAAGTGCTGTCATAAATAATACAAATAATTTTCAAATATTATTTTGAATTATCAAATTATTAAAACAAATTTTAAATAAAACAAATAAAAATCTTTAGCTTCAATATCAATTCCCTTTTTTTTAAGAAGTATTTTAACTGTTTCTGTTTGACCATTTTTAGATGCCATCATAAGTGCTGTATTAAATAATTTAAATAATTTTTAAATATTATTTTGAAATATTAAATTATTAAAATAAATATCAAATAAAACAAACAAATATTTTCTTTAGCATTAAGATCAATTCCTTTATGTTCAAGAAGTAATTTAACTATTTCTGTATGACCATTCCAAGATGCTAAAATAAGTGCTGTCCAAAATAATTTAAATAATTTTTAAATATTATTTTGAAATATAAAACTATTAAAATAAATATCAAATAAAACAAATAAATATCTTTTACATTAACATCAATTCCTTTATGTTCAAGAAGTAATTTAACAATTTCTGTATAACCATTTTCAGATGCCATCATAAGTGCTGTTTTAAATAATTTAAATAATTTTTAAATATTATTTTGAAATAGAAAATTATTTAAATAAATATCAAATAAAACAAATAAATATTTTTAGCATTAACATCAATTCCTTTATGTTCAAGAAGTAATTTAACAATTTCTGTATAACCATTTTCAGATGCCATCATAAGTGCTGTTTTAAATAATTTAAATAATTTTTAAATATTATTTTGAAATATAAAATTATTAAAATAAATCCAAAATAAAACAAAAAAATATCTTTTGCATTAATATCAATTCCTTTTTGTTCAAGAAGTAATTTAACTATTTCTGTATAATTATTGAAAGATGCCCACATAAGTGCTGTCATAAATAATTTATATAATTTCCAAATATTATTTTGAAATATCAAATTATTAAAATAAATACCAAATAAAACAAATAAATATCTTTAGCATTAATTCCTTTTTGTTCCAAAAAATATTTAACAAGTTCAATGTTTCCAGATTTTGATAAAAAACGTATAATATCGTTTGGAATTTGATTGAATTTAAGTAAATATTTGATAAGAAATAAATTTCCAATTCTTGCTGATTTTTTGATAATTTCATAATTGATCTTCATTCCTTCTTTTAATAAAAATGAAAAAATATCATAATTATGATTTGAAACACAAATTTTCCCTAATTCTTCTATTTGGTTAATTTCAATTATTTTATTATCATAAAGATAATGAAAAATATCATTTTGATGAAATTCTATTGCTGCTTCATATACATTTGCATATAAACGGTTTTGTTCACATAAATGAATTATCTCTAAATTTCCACCTGCAACTGCATATTTACCTGTATCTTCAAAATTAACATCATTCATTAACAAATATTTAAAACATTTAACAGATCCAAAAAATGCTGCATAATCAATTAATGTAACATTATCTTTATTAATAAATGAACATCTTTCATAAAGCGATGGTTCAATTGTTTGATTAAAATCAAATTTTGTTTGTGATGATATTTCTTGAAGTTTTTCTATTTCATCATTTCGAATTATTTTCGCAATTTCATTTGGATTATGTCCTTCTTTAATTAATTGTTTATGAAGTTCAAAATTATTATTTGAAAGTTTTTCATAATTATCTAAAATTTCTTTCTCAAAACTATGTTTTATTTGGTATAGTTTTATTTCGGATATAGTTTTATAGTGAATAAAATAAAATGATTTTATATTTCGTATCATTTTTTCTTCAATTATATTATGTTCAATCAATTTTTCAAGAATATAATTAGATTCTTGTGTATTTAAATGAAATAGAAAATTTGTAAATATATTAATGATATTATTCGTCGTTTCTTTATTTGTTTCTGAACATTGAAATGTTTTTATATATTCAATAATTATTTCAATTTTTTGATGATGTGCCTTAAAATATGAATAAATCAATTGACAAATGATAAGTTTAAATGAATAAGGATATTGTTGATTATTATGATATAATGATAATTCAACTGTTTCTGAAATATTATTTTCATTCATTCTAAATATTATTTCTTCTATTTTTTGCAACATTTCGACAGGATATTGGTTTTTTTCTTCAATTTGTGTTTGATTATTTCCCATTTTGTTTCCTTTCCTTATTGACCTTGGTCCAATAAATTGAATAGAAAACGACCAAATGGTCCTTTCAATTAGCGGTCTGCAGACATTTTGCTTGTTTTGAATAAATATCATTATCCATATTTATTTTTAAAGTTTCAAATAGTACATTCTTATAAATATTAGTGTATTTATTGTTTCTTGTAATATTATGATTTTTCATGAAACATCGTACCTTTATTCACAGAAACTTCATCCCCCAACGTACGTTAAGCCCAAATAACGTATTTTTTCTCATGTTTTTCTTGAAAATCCTGAAACCAAACAAAATTGAGGTATATATACAATCTTTTATTTGATTTGATATATTACTTTTTTGAGTTTCACTA
Source organism: Histomonas meleagridis (assembly GCF_020186115.1). Classification (NCBI taxonomy): domain Eukaryota; phylum Parabasalia; order Tritrichomonadida; family Dientamoebidae; genus Histomonas; species Histomonas meleagridis. Next base: position 1,124,726 of record NW_027150746.1, read on the forward strand.
AATTCCATGTAAATTTTTTGTAGTTTTATGGTTCCCTTGAAGAAAATAAGATGATACAAATATTTTGAGTAAATTTTAATCGTTTTGTATTTAATATAACGGTTTGTGAATAACGTCTTTTAAACGGTTTCAATCCCCCCCGAGGATGAATCCGACCAGATATGCATTGAAGATACCATTCTTACACAACTTAATAAAAATTATTAATTTATTTTGCAGATGAAAAATAAAATTTATTTTTTATTATCTGATCTGATCATGTGTTCAATTCGATTGAATTAGTCATGTGTTTTTATCAAATGATGAAGTTGGTCATATTTCTATTCAATGTTCAAGCATGCGAAAGGGCATGAAAATTCATGCACGAAATTTAAGGATGTTTTTCTTACAAGGTAATCATGTTGCATGATGGCAAAGAGCTATCGAGAGACTGCGCAAGAAAAAGGTACATGTGTACCATTTACAGAGAAAGTATAAAATAATCCAAGCATAAATAAACTCGCTGGCGCAGCAAATATTCGATTTCATGATTCATGGGATAAGAATCTTACTGCAGCTTATCAAGAATCTCAAAAAATTTATTTTAAGTGTATTGAAATATGTCGATGAATTTATACCAATATTTGCAGAAAAGATTAATGAATTTGATTTTGGTCCATCATTAATTTGTTTGTTATCACGTTTATCCAAAGAAACTATTTTGCAGTACAAAGAGAAGATATTTCATTTTTTATCTCAGAAAAAATATTTCTTATAAATACGAATGAAAAAATGAATTCTTTTTTGAAAATCCTTTTGGAAATTTAAAAGTTATATACCGAATGACAAATTAAAGAATTTGATTTTATTTACCGAGAACTATTAATTATCAGTTTAGGATTTGATCATATTATGGATTTTAGATAAGATTGAATCTTGATTATGTTTATAATAAGACAAGCATATTAACATCTGTATATGATTCTTATCAAATCACAGGTAAACCAGAATATCATGAAAAAAAAAATGGATGGATTGGAATGCTAATTGGCCTTATGCTTATTCTGATGATGTTGTTGTGAATTCAACAAATCAATTAATATTAATTGGTTCTGTTAATAATTTTATCAAATTCAGGACAAAAAATTGATACTTATGCAACTTGTGATGAACAAATATTTAAGTATGCTAAAGAAGATTATGATTTATAAGTTGCAAAATTAAATTTATTGATGGTGCAGCATGTACAGTATTATTTGAATTTTATCATCTACAAACAAGAAAAGAATCAATACAAAATCGTTTTAATCTTTTACAATATTTCCATGAAAATGAACATGGAAAACTTGTTGTTTTAAGTCAAGATGCTAGAGATCTTGTAATTCCTTATTGTGATTACTTTTATGGAATTTGGTACAAATGCAGTGGAATATTTAGGTGTAGCACAAACACAAGTTATGACTAATGAAAGCATACGTGTGCCTTTATTCCAACATGTTTTTCATGATTATGTTATATCTTTTTGGAGTGGTAACGATTATAATTCTAGATATATTCCTTTATGCGATTTATGAAATATATTACATGGTCCCCCTGCAGTTTATGTTATAACACAAAATAATTGAATCAATTTGTTTTGAAGACAAACAAGATATTTTCTTTTTGTGTGTGTCACTACCTATTTGAATTCCTAATTCTTTATAAAATTATATTTCAAAATGTTTAATCAATTATTGATGACATATTCATATGTAATGTAACTATTTTTTATCACTTATCTATATTAAAATCAAAATTAGAGAATAAATTGATTTTTACTTAGTTATATACAATAAATATTTATCTTAACACACTATAATCTTTCCTTGAAAAGCACCACAACTATGTGGGGTTTTTATTAAATATATTGAAAGTGAAAATATTTAAATTCTATTTTATAAATGCATAGAATGCATGGAAAGCATTTTACTTTCATGAAGCAATGAAAAAGTTCTATTGGTTTATTGAGCTAGGTCGCTGAGTAAAAAAAAATCTATTTAAAAGTGTTATTACAAAATAACAAATATTCATAAAAATTTTATTTTTATTGATAATTATTTTAAATTTGTTCAATAAATTTTTCTTCTTGAAAATCTTCAGCAAATGGATCTTCTTCAATGTTTATGTTACTTATTCCTGTTGTAAATGTATTCGTCGTTTCGTTTTCATTTTGTTCTGATTTATCATTTTCATAAATTTCTTCTTTTTTATTTCGAATATGTTTCAAAAATATAATTAATAATGTGATAATAACTATTACTATAACAATTACACAAACTGAAATGATGATAATCGTTGTTTTATTATCATTATTTTGATTATCATTAACATTAGGGTAAAACATTGTAAAGAAATCGGAATAATAATTATAATAAGTCGAATAAATAACAATCGTGTAACTGTAATAAATAAATTCTGTTTCAATATATGAAAATGTCGAATTGTTTATATATAATGAAAATGTTTTCGTTTGTGTTTCATAAATAGTTAATGAATGTGTAATTGATAATGTAATTGTTAATGTATATGAAAATGATAATGACAATGAAATATCACTTTGAAGTGATGCAGTAAATGTATTCGAATTAGAAAATGAATTTGATTGACTAAATGAATGTGTTGGAAGTGGTTCGCATATTCCTTCTGTGGATTCGCTAACAACATCTAATTGTCCAAATTGATCGTCGACATATGTTGAATATGTGATAACACTTGTTGATACATTATAAAATGCACTTAAACCAATGTTTGGTTCTTTGTCTCCATAATAATATATACATCGAAGTTTATTACAATTCCCAAATGCTGAACCTCTAATTTCTCTTATTCCATATCCAAGGATTAATATGATTAAATTAGAACATGTTGAAAATGCTGAATTTCCAATTGTTGTAACTGAATTTGGAATTGTAATGTTTTTTGATTGATGAACACAATGAAAATGCTCCACCACCAATTGTTGTAACACTTTCTCCAAAAATAATCGTAACCAAATTAGAACATGACGAAAACACATAGCCTCCAATATTTGATACTGAATTACCAAAATTAACTGAAACAACTGAAGGCCATCCTGAAAATGCATCACCTGGAATTTCATAAATATTTTCACTGATAGTTATAAATTTTGTGTTATTTTGATATTGTTTAATACCAATAAAATCATTTGCATTTGTGATTGAAAGTGTTGAATTATCTTTATGAAATATTTCATAAGAATTTGTGAAAAATATAACAAAAATTGAAATGAAAATATTTTCAATTTTTTTCTTTTCTTTTGCTTTCAATGTATATTTGGTCGTTAATATTTTCTGAACTGAATTTGTGTTTTTCTGATAAAATTTGATATAAATAACCGAAAATCTCATTGAAAAAATTAAGGTTAAATGAAGTAAAACATTGAAAATATTTGGTCCTTCTTCGTTGTCGTTTTGCATCATAAAAAAATGTGAAAATTCACGTTTTATAGAAGATATATCTTCATAACATTCGTTCAAAGCTTCCTCAAGTATGGCGTTATTGACAAATATCTTGATTTCAAAGTCTTTTTTCAAAATGCTTGAAAAATATGTTCTTTGAATATATTGTTTGTTATTAAAATCATGATGTGTCATTGCTGTAGATTTGTTGTTAAGCCTTGAATTTAAATATAAGTTTCTGATCAAAACTTTATAATAATTATTGTTAAATCTTTTAAATTTTTTGGTCATAATTTCATTATTTAAAACTTCTCTATCACATTGGTAAGTCATTCCTTCCTTGCTTTTGTCTTTTTGTATTTGTAATATTTCTTTTTGAATGATATAGGGTGTGATAAGTCTTATATCGTTTCTAAATCGCTTTGTCATGAGCAGAATGCTGAACAAAAGAAAGATTCTCATGCTTCAGCTTGTAATATACTTCTAGGCCTTCGCCAAATATACATCGGCTATCTCAAAAGTTTAAAATCTCACGGTTAAACGTTAAAAGCCCTGTTGTATAATTATAGTTTTTGAAATCAACTTAGAAATATTTGAATTAACATTTTAGAATGACAATCAAAGGAACGACTTTAAAACATTATGAATACACTTTTGAATAACATGATGAACGTATGTTATAGAGCTGTATTTGCGCTTTAATTTGATGTGTCTTTTGTCTGTTTATATGGTTTTTGTCATCATTAGAATTTATTCTTTTTTAATACATTGGTTATTCTTTAAGTCTATTATTTTATAAAAAGAGCTTGATGCACATAATCCTTCAATGTATTTTCAAATTAAGAAATATTTTCTGATTTTAAGATATATCAATCCAAGTAAAATCCATCAAATTTCATTTAAAAAGTGCTAACATTTAATGTAAATGTAATCATGATTCAAATTTAATCGGTGTTCAAACAAAACCACCTTGTTATATTTAAAGACAGTTATACATCTTCAAAATTCAAAATTTCTTATTAAAACAATTTAATAAAAAACATTAAAAAGTCAAAATGATAATATCGTTAATATGATTTCATTTTATTTTATGTAACATTAAATAATTTTGTATTAGTTCATAAAAATTAAATTTAAAAAATTTTATTATTACACATTTTATTCATAGCCAATTGTCTTCATCTTCTTTCACAATATCTTCAACTAAACTATTTACTTCTTCGATTTGCTTTGTACTTGACGTTGTCGTATCTTTAAATTGTAACTTTGAAATCGATTTTTCTTTCTTATTATTACTTCTCACTAAAAATATAACAATTCCAACAATGATCAAAACAAATGCAAATGATCCGCAAATAATTCCAATCAAAGCATTTGTCGTAATTCCATTTGGTGAATTTTCATCTGAAGTGTAAAACATTGTAAAGAAATTGGAATAATAATTATAATAAGTCGAATAAATAACAATCGTATAACTGTAATAAATAAATTCTGTTTCAATATATGAAAATGTCGAATTGTTTATATATAATGAAAATGTTTTCGTTTGTGTTTCATAAATAGTTAATGAATGTGTAATTGATAATGTAATTGTTAATGTATATGAAAATGATAATGACAATGAAATATCACTTTGAAGTGATGCAGTAAATGTATTCGAATTAGAAAATGAATTTGATTGACTAAATGAATGTGTTGGAAGTGGTTCGCATATTCCTTCTGTGGATTCGCTAACAACATCTAATTGTCCAAATTGATCGTCGACATATGTTGAATATGTGATAACACTTGTTGATACATTATAAAATGCACTTAAACCAATGTTTGGTTCTTTGTCTCCATAATAATATATACATCGAAGTTTATTACAATTCCCAAATGCTGAACCTCTAATTTCTCTTATTTCATATCCAAGGATTAATATGATTAAATTAGAACATGTTGAAAATGCTGAATTTCCAATTGTTGTAACTGAATTTGGAATTGTAATGTTTTTGATTGATGAACACAATGAAAATGCTCCACCACCAATTGTTGTAACACTTTCTCCAAAAATAATCGTAACCAAATTAGAACATGACGAAAACACATAGCCTCCAATATTTGATACTGAATTACCAAAATTAACTGAAACAACTGAAGGCCATCCTGAAAATGCATCACCTGGAATTTCATAAATATTTTCACTGATAGTTATAAATTTTGTGTTATTTTGATATTGTTTAATACCAATAAAATCATTTGCATTTGTGATTGAAAGTGTTGAATTATCTTTATGAAATATTTCATAAGAATTTGTGAAAAATATAATAAAAATAAAGATATTTTTCTGTTTTTTCTTTCCATTTGTTTTCATTTTATTAATTAAAAATTTGATTTCATAAAATAAAAAAAGTCCCAAAATCAAAAAGTTATACATTAGAACTTGAGCAGTTTCATTGAATTTGAACATTTTCTTCATGAAGCCATTATTCATTGAAATTGGTAAATAAGCTTTTAATGAAAAATGATTAAATACCAAAGAAAAGAATTTGAAATCATGTTTAACAAATGATATAGGTAAACTTAATAAATGGGAATGATGCTGATATTCTTCTGTGATATAATTAAATGTATTTGATTCATTCGCTGTTTGCATAATAAAATTTGTGACTTTAATGGATACACTCTCTTTGTTATAGGCTGAGTGTGTTAAATATTTATACCCTTTGGATTCTAAAGTAAGGTAAGGGGAGTGTTTGAGAGTTTGAGAAATAGATAATTGATCAATAAAAATCTTTGAACCTGAATTTTTTGGAGAGATTTGTAATAAGCAAAAGAAATACAATAGTAAAACCAAGAAGAAAGAACACATTTGCGAGAAAACTTGAGAAACTTGCTAATAAATCAGTCAAAAACGATACAGAAAAATTCAACCGCGCCTCCTTTCCGTCAATTCATTTGTGTAACTTTCGTTGAAACATGTTTTATTGTTTCTGCAATCGGAAGCTGTTTACAAAGCTGAAACGTAATGTTTTATTGAAAAGTGTCAGAAAATTAACTCGTTTATATTGTTGAAACACAGAAAAAAAATGATCGAAAGAAAGATTTTGCTTGTCATAAAGGAAAGCTTTTGAAGGAAAAACTTTCAAAAAGTTCGCATCAACACAATTAACAACTTATTGAATTTTGAATGCAGTATTTCTCTGTTTTTGTTTCATCGATCTGAAAAGACGCTGTCAACAAAATAAACGGTCATTTCAAATCAGAAAATCAATTTTTTTCATTTTCCACTGAACTAAATTTAAAGAAATATAAATAAATAAGTATATACATTCTATTCAATAAAATTATTGTAACTAAATTTTGTTATCTTATTTTTTTTAATGAGCAATCTCCAAAATTTCAAAAAAAATTTTGGGCTTTAGAATTACAAACAGAAGTTCAAATTCAATAAATATATATATATATATATATATATATATATATATATATATATATATATATATATAGAACTAATAATGGTTAATATTAATTTATATAATTGGTTTTTAGTTTTCATACTGTTTTTAAGTTATACAAGATTTTCAATATGTATAGACCAGAGCAAAAATTTCAAAATCTGTCTTTGCAATTTTTTATATTTTATTTGTTCTATAAATAGGATAATTCTTGAAACAATTTATTCATTTATTGGAGGCACTGGACAAAGGAGAAAAAATAACTTTTTGAATTGATTTTGCGGTTATAAATTTATAAAGATTCGTTCCTTCACGAGTGAGCGATACTCACAAAAAAGAATCACAAAATTAAACAGAAAATAAAAATATATTAAACATTTTTTTGACAATACTCGTATATACTCGTTTAGATGTGGTTAATTGATAAGCCCAGTCTTTGCTTAGATGACCGTTTGTGCGTTGTATCGTACACAAATTTAAATGGAAAGTGACTAAATTCAGAGGAAATTTTAAAAAAATTATTATATCTTCATAAAAATTTTCATTCAAAAAAATATCTTATAATTAATTATTTTTAAACACTTTGATTATGATTTAATTGTTAAATATGAAAAGTATTTAAATCATATATTATCTTTAATTAAAGCATCTTATGAAGGTTATACAGAAATAGTTAAATTACTTCTTGAATAAAAAGGAATTGATATTAATCCTAAAGATAATTCTCAGTTTAATTATTTAAGATCTTGATTATTTCCCATTTTGTTTCTTTTCTTAACAAATAAATATTGATAAACGGTCGATTTTATATGATACAAAAAAATTTCATATTTTGATTCAGGATGAGTTTAATCAATTAATTTGATTTATCTCCAAATTAAGGCGCTGAATTAAGCCCAGAGAGAACGTGATTTTAAAGCCCAAAAACCAAGAAACAAGCAAAAACCTCTTTTTTCACAACCAAAAGAGTTTGTTTAGTTTCACACAATTAATTATCGTACCATTTAAAACACACTAAAAGTGCAATAAATAAAGTTTAAATATACCTGGAGATTGTTTCATGAGTTAATTATGAAATGCCTGGAATAAATCCAAGTCCATTTGCTTATTCATATATAAATAAAAAAATGACAGTAGAAGGAAAAACTGTTGACGTACATTTATATGATCTTGTTGGAGCTGAAATTCCAAAAAAGCCCCCACCAAATTACCATTTATATTTAACTCGTCTTGAAATAAATGGAGTAATTCTTCTCTACGACATCACACAAAAGGACGCATTTCAAATAATTCCTGAGTGGATAAAAAGTATTCGTCAATCTAATAGCAAAGTTGTTATTATGCTGATTGGATCGAAGTGTGACGTTGATGAAAAGCGCGAAGTCTCTTTCGAAGAAGGAGCTGAGTTCAGTAAGAGTGAAAATCTCATTTTCTATGAAGCATCGTCTATTAAAGAAATCAATGTTCGTGAAGCATTTGCTTTTTTGGTCACGAAAATAGTTAAAAATTTTATAAACAATGCAGAAACCAATAAAAAACAAAATCAAATCGAAAGTAATTATTTATGTAATTTATCATGAAATATAAATAAACAATAATGAATTCATTAACTTAAATTTGACTTCAAGAATTGCAAAAATATTTTGATTAAAGGTATTTAATTGTTTTATTAAATATTTAACCAAATAATTTTGGTATATTTCAAAATAATATTTAAAAATTACTTAAATTATTTGAAACAGCACTTATTAGAGCATCTGAAGGTCATACAGAATAGTCAAATTACTTCTTGAACAAGAAGGAATTGATATTAATTCTAAAGATATTTATTTGTTACATATGATATTTAATTATATAATTTATTATTGTGATTTATAAACATTTGTAATAATCTTGAACAACCTATGATTGACAATCTTGTAAAAGTTTTCTCGAGAAGAGTGGATTTAGGCACTAAATTTGGTTCCTGTGTGTAAAACATTCCTTTTCCTCTGTTTTCGAACATGGATGAATTCACAATGTTCCAAGCCACTAAAGGTTTGATCATTTATTTTCTGTAATTACATTCCCATTATGTAAACATAAGTATTTATTCAATTCCTTTTTGTTTATATTCAATAATTCATATTTTCAAATTTCCAGCAAATCGAATAAAATAAACAATTTTCTAATTAATAAATTTATTTAATTTCCAAGATCGAAGTCTATATCATTTACATCTTTCCATAAGTCTTCATTCCCATTTCCTGCCACGGCGGTTTTCACTAGTTCGTTTCCGTTACCGTTCACCCGCAGTTGGGGTGCCTCAACTTTCTCCTGTTCAAATTTCATTGGTTTATTTTTCTGACTCATTCCTAATCCTCCTCCGATTTCGAATTGTTCTTGCACGAATTTACCTCTTTGCATTTGTAAGTGCATATTTAAGTCATCTTCATCACCCATATCATTGTTCATTTGCATTTCTTCTTGTTCCCGTTCAATATATTCCGCTAACATTGCTTGATAATGGTCAGACTTTTGTGTTAGCCCCATTTCATTAGTTAATTTGATTAGGTGTTCCAAACATTGACGGTTCATTGGATCCATGTCAATTACTTTCTCATACATCTCTAAAGCTTCTTGCTTACAGTCCATGTTTCGATAACAGGAAGCAACAAACAGTGGATATCGTGGTTCTTTTGGTGCCAAAATTGACGCACGCTCGAAAAATTTTAATGCATTATCATATTGTTGATGATGTTGATAATATGTACCTAGCCATGAAACGACTTTGATATCGGATGGACAGTATTTGAAGCTTTCGCAATAACATTGAAATGCTTGAGTCTCATTTCCATCACGGTCCCAAATACTGGCTAAGCGACTCCAAACTGCCGGGTCTGTTTGGACAAGATTAATTAAACGATGTAACCAATCAATAGCATTTGGAATGTCTCCAACTTTTTCATAACAATCACTTATTTGGAAAACAACTTCAGGGGATTTTGGAATTAAGCGATTAAGTTTGTCGAGGACCTGAAGTGCCTCATCAAAAGCTCCCATAAGTTTTGAAACTACTCCGAAATTATATAATGCTTCAACACAATCAGCTTCAACGCTAATTGCTTCAAGGTAACAATCACGTGCTTCTTCTTCTCGTCCTGCTTGCCAATGACAATTACCTTTATTGACTAATGCTTGAGCATTATACTTATCATGATCAATTGCAATGTTTGCATATTCAAGGGCTTTATCAAAGTCTTGTTCCAGAAGATATAGGAATGAGAGATTAGTGGCAGCAAGTGCCATAAGAGAGGGATCCTTCTTTCGGATGCCCCGAAGCATTTCAATAGCTTTGTTCGCATTTCGGTGGTTTAAATGCGCTAACGAGTACGCGATCTCAAATTCCCCCGAAGCCTCTGGATATTTCGATTTCTTAAGTTGTTGGAGGACAAACTCGTATGATTCTTGCCAATCTTTATCACTTCTTTCAGCTACAAGTCGTGACGCAAGAATTATTAACCGAACTTCTTCACGACGTTCGACATGAAGTTGATTACCAAGTATATCAGAGTCGTTAAGATCAGAGATAGAATTACGTGGTTTAACTGCTAAAAGACGTGTATATGCTTCTTTTAATTCATCCATAGATGAAAGAAAAGAATGACAAAGAACAAGATTATACCCTGTTTTAACAGAAGGATCTTGTCGCATCGCTGTTTCAAATGATGAAAGCGCTTTGTTGTAATCGCCAAGTTTAATTTGTGCTATTCCACAACATTGATAAAACCTGGCAATAAGACGATTTGAATTGTTTTTAAGATGATTAATCCCCATTTCGTAATTCTTGACTGCATCTGCATATTGTTTTTGAGCCATATGAAGATTTCCTATTTCAAGATAAATAATATAAGGATTTGGAAATTCACGATCTTTGAGAAGCCGTTGATATCTATGAAGAGCATCATCAAACATTGAATTGGCTTTGTATGCATCTGCTAATTGCATAAAAACTGTATATTTTATCGATTTGAAATCTGGTTCTTCAGTGTTATTCTGATTAATAAACTCTTGGAAGCTTTTCATTTCTGTTTCTGCCTCTTTGGCTTTAGCTAATGCTTTTTGAGGATCTCCTTTTGTTAAAAGATTTGAAGATTCTTGAATTGCACCATTAATATTTTTCTTAAAAGCTTTGATTTTATTGGCTGCGCTATCATTATTGTCTTTAAGGAATTGAGAAAATGAATCAAGAACATGTTCAAGTGGAGAAATGACTTTCTTTCCACCTGACGTTGTTAGACCAGTATTATACCCTGCACCTTTTCGAGAAGACATTGGTCTGGAAGAAGTAACTGGTCTCCCACGTGATGAAGAAAGTCTTGTTGCCATTCGTAATCTTTATCAAACGTATATAACCGTAGTTCTTGCGGTTCTATACAAAATCGAAAAGTGACATGTTATTCTATGCATTTTGATCGGCGAATACCAAAAATGCTTGAAGGGATTCCGTTTATTAATTTCAAGACCCCTGCAAACATCGAAATGTGTACAAGTTCACAATCAACAGAAGAAATGAAATGTAAATTTGCTATTGGTTCTTCAAATGTTAAATTAGTATCTTTACTTCTTTTATATAATGGAATTTTTCCAACTAAAGATAATGATTTTTCACTTCTTTGGTCAACACCAAGTGAATCTGAATCTATTACACCAAAATACTCATTTCAACGTATTAATCATTTTCCTTATTCCAAACAAATTATTGGTAACAAAGCTCAATTATCATATATTATTCAAAGCCATCCCAATTACCTTGATTTCCCACCGTTTTATCCAATAACATATATATTACCAAAAGATCATGATCTTCTTTATAAACGAATGAAGTCATCCCCACGTACTGAATTCATTGAGAAGCCACCAGATGGAAGTTGTGGTCGAGGTATTAAGATTGTAACATTTAATGATTTTTATCTCCTTCATCGTACATCAGTTGTCTCTGAATATATTTCACGACCATTAACAATTGATTCATTTAAATTTGACTTACGAATCTATGCACTTGTTACCTCATATTCACCATTACGTGCCTTTGTATATCAAGAAGGGTTATGTCGCTTTGCTACCGAATTATATCGCGTTGGGAAAAGCAACATTTATTCGCAACTAACAAACTCGACACTTAACAAACATTCTCCGAATTATAACGACAACTTCAAATGGAAGTTAACTGATTTATTAATCGAACTTGAGCATCGTTATCAAATATCACAAACTTTAATACGTAATAAAATAAATCGTGTCGTGTCTCAAGCAATCGCTTTGATACAACCAATAATGACACCGAAATATCGGAATTATATATATTGCCCTTATTTCGAGTTATATGGATTCGACTTATTACTCGATCATTCTTTAAATGTTTGGCTGCTTGAAATTAATACTAACCCTTCAATGTCGTATAATGAATCTGTGGATTTCGATGTGAAAGTTCCGCTTTTAATTAACACTTTAAATATTGTCGGAATTCCAAATTTATATTTTAATGATTTATTAAATATTTCGCAATTCGTTGATCCGAAAAATATTGAAGAAATTGATAATGATATAGTTAGGGCAGAAGATTTAAGAAACTTAAACGCTGGTAATGGATTTATTAGAATTTTCCCTTCAATAGAAAATTCAGATTTAGAAAAATTATTAAAAAAGGCGCCATGTAAACCACAGAAAAGAAGACGATACAGTCCTGAAAAAGTGGCAAGATTGTTCACGAAGGCGCAAGCAATAGAATTACTATTAAAATATATAATCGAAATTTGTAACGGTGATGAAGATAATCAATTAGATAAGGTAAAAAGATTTGTAAGAGCTCAAGGGTTTAAAGGAAGTATCAAAGAATTTTTAAGATATATGAGAAGAAGAAATGAAGGTGAAGACGTGGAATTGCCAAAGGAAATGGAAAAGGCAATTTTAAAGAGTTCAAAGATGAACATTAAACGATTGTTTATGAATTGTAACTTAGCGGGTGTACAAAGAGTGGAAATGTTGTTTGAATAGAATAAAATAAATGTTTATATTATATTTTGTTGTTCATTAATTAAAAACTTTCCTTAATGATTTTTTTATGGGATTAATTTGATTGTTCATGAAGTTAAATTTTTTTTCCAGAATTTGGTGATTCTATTAATTACAAAACGTTTTTATATTGATAATGCAATAACATAATGAGTAAATGATGGATCTGAAGTTTCATTTTGTTTAATCAGATTGGGGTGCCTCATTCTCAAAAAAATGGAACCAAAAGAAGAAGATGATAATGAAATGGAAACACTTGGACTTGTTGAATCACCAAATACCAAAGTAACAAACAGAAGGATTGATTTCCTTACTGGCCGTCAAGCTGTTTTTATTCTTCTTGTTTATCTTATTTGCAATATGGTAATTTTAATTTTATATACAAATGGGCCAAGTTATATTATCACAAAGTTAATGAAGTTTGGTGTTGTAAAAGACGATTTTAATCTTGGAATTCGTCGTTTTTCATTTGATTTTGTCGGCATGAGCATATTTAATGATTTCCTTTCTTTAAGCATCTTCTTTAATGAACCACTCACAGTTGAAAAATCAATTAATGCAAGCTTTTACTTTTTAATGGCCATGAATAAAGGAACAAATTTCATTCGCAAAGTCGAAAAACCAGCCCAAAACATTATTATAAATGGGAATGACAAAAGTTCCTTTTTAAAAGGCATTCCAATTTATACAGCAGAAATAATCAATTTTGATAGTCTTCATTCAATCATCACAATGAACACAAAATCCAACTTTACCGGTTCATTCCAATGGGCTTACACTGATTTATCATATACTATTTTTGACATATTTGTTCGATTTGCTTTTTTAGTTTCAGGGATAGTCTGTATTATATATTTACGTAATTCTTTTAAAGGTAATGACAACATATCTGTTAAGTATATGCTTTATCTTGATATTTTGTTTATTATTGCATGTAATCCATTTTATTTATTGAACTATGCAACGAATTCACAACACATCAAATTAGTTGACACTTTTCTACGATTTCTTTTCTTTATTTTCTGCACATTTACAGCAATTTCTTTGTTGCTTATGAAAGATCTTGTACGAAAAGAAATATCATTTACATGGATCTTTATTCGATTAATACCATTTGGAATTGCGTTTATTATCTTTACCGGTACATACGGCTATGACATATTAATGTTTTCGAAAGATACACAATTGTCATGTAATCCGATCTTTTATTATATAAGATTTCTTTTAGTTTTTGTGTATTTTGTTGTTTTAATATTCGGTATAATGACGTATGTGAGTGAAACTTATGAAAAAATAGTCTGCGCATTTTTGGCTTTGATTTTCTTTTCCATTTTGGCTATCGTCGAATTGGATTCATTGATAAATCATGGCGAAGGAAGGTTTTATAAGGCGCAATTGGTGTACTTCCTTGCTGCTGCAACTTATACACTATTTTATAATTTCTTAAATTGCCCTATTAATTCATATATGGAAAATGCTGAGTGTATAGATGAGAAAGAAAGTAAAGAAGGATTAGAAATGTTGGTATCAAATTCAGATAATGATGAAAAGAAAAATGAAGAAAATGTCGAGTCAAACCATGAAAAAAATGAGGAACAGCCAAAGCAATAACAAAAGCTGAGTCTGAATATTTTTATTAAATATTTTTGTAAAATTAATTTTGACAAATCTGTTTTTAGCCTTATGAAAAAAATATATTTGCAGCCATTTTTAGCATAACAAGTGTTCGCGCTTCTAAGCAATTGTTTCTAATAAAAAAATTGAACCTCACAGTCGGTGGCAGGTAATGTCAAATTGCCCGTTTATGGTTATGACGGTCATTGAGCGTAATTTAATTGAATAGATCTAGGCATATGCCGTTCAAATCCAAAAATAACCTCAATTCAGCTATGAAAAAAAGTGCGTTTGAACGGAAATCAGAACCATCGATTGTTTATTACTCAGAAAAAGCTTTCACGTAAAAGTCAGGGTCTCTTCACTATTATGAGCAATATAGAGAATCTCCTTGAATCTAGCGAAGATAATAACTCAACTCTTAACACAAGTCTTATTGCAGAAGAAGAAGTTGAAAAGAAAAAATTTACACAACATTCTGCAATTGTTACATTATTGATGATGACAATTGGTCCACTTGCCCTTTTTGCAACAGCTGCATTCGGTACAGTTGATCTAATGATAATTTCAAAAGGATTGCGTAATATTGAACCAACTGCTGCAGCAGTTATTGGATTTGCTTCTTCGCCAACATTAGTTATTACAAGTTTTGGAAGCATATTTTCTCAAGCTTTAACAGCTTATTTAACAAAATTACTAGGTAGAGGACAACGCGAAGCAGCCGCATCATTAGCAAATGATGTTATTCGTTTAAGTATTATACTACCAATTCCTTTTGCTATTGGCTATAATTTTGCTATTAAGCCGTTTTTAAGATTTTCTAATTGCCCGGAATCATTATTGGATGCTTCGTATAAGTACATAATGCCATTAATTTATTTCCTCCCAGCTATTAACCTTTATTCAACGCTTACAGGATTTTTACAAAGTATTGGAAGGTCAGGATTAAATGGTGGAGCCAAACTTATTTCAACAGGCTCTTCAACACTTATTATTCTTCCTATTATAATCTTTGCTATCAAAGCAGGCACTGCTTATGTCAAATATTCGACTGCTATAGCTGATTTAATTGTTTGTATTATTCTTTTTATTCTCATTTACAAAGGAAAATTCTCAATCAAACTTAACTTCAGAATGCTCCTCGACAAGCCAGTCAAAGAGACACTCAGAGCTTTTGTTCTTGCCTTACCAACGACATTTCAAATTTTATATCTCATTCTTCCATCTGCACTTGTACTTAAGGCAATGACAAGCGTCGACAAAGAGCATAGTGAACTCGTAGGTTCGGCATTTTCATCAATCAACAAAATTTTACTTCTTTTGACATCTTTGATTGGATCCTTCACAGGTGGTTTTCTCTCAGCGGCAACACATGCATTTGGATCTAAGAACTACAAACGAATGTACGCTTTACTTGGCTGGACAATTCTAATCTCATTTGTGATTATTGGAGTTGTATCTCTTGTTGTCATCTTTAAGCCAAGTGCAATCAACAAGATGTTCTTAAACACAAAAGAAGAACTTGATTACGCAAATAATTTACTCCCAATTCCATTTTATACAGAAGCATTAATGGCAATATCACTACCTTTGGTTGTTTTCTTGGTTGTCATTGGTAAGCCAATTTTCAGTATCTTTGGCGCTATTATCCAAACTCTTTTTATATGCGTATGTGCGATTATAATTGCAAAGAAAACCCATAGTGCAAAGGCAGTTTTATGGGCTTATAATATTTCAAATCTATCAATGTTCTTGTTGTTCATTTGCTCTTTCATTTATCAATTCTTCCAAATCAAGAAATTACAACAAAGAGAACTAGACTTAGAATCTATGTCAGGAGCTGTGTAGAAAATTTTTTTTTCCAGCAAATTTAAAATTATCGGATTCTTAAATAAATAAAAATTACAGACATAAAAAGTAGATGATCGGGGATAACCGTCTGAGTAAAGTGGTGTCACATGACACCAATCTGTCAAATGTCACAAATGTGGTGTGATTTTCAGGTTAATAAATTGTAAACATTTTAATTATAACGCTCACTCATCGCACGTTTACACCCGATGTCCTTAGGTGGCCACACGCTTTCAATTTTTTGACTTTTGAATACAAAAAACGTTTTTTCTCCTATTGAAAATACAATTAGATTTTTTGGCCAGAAAGGTAATGGAAAATAATCCTTCCATTAATCAAGGACTCCTCGATAGTGACGACGTTTCACACATTGATCCAGAGATTCTTGCTGAAGAAGAAAAAGAAAGAAAGAAATTTACTGACCATTCACCATTGGTAACTTTATTAATTATGAGCCTTGGTCCTTTAGGACTTTTTATTTATTCTTCTTTCGATGCTATCGATTTAATTGTCGTTTCAAAAGGTTTGAAAGAGATAGAACCTGAAGTTGCAGAAGTTATCGGATTTGCATCTACTTCATTTTTCATTGTTCTTAACTTTGGTACAATTGTAGGTCAGGCACTGACTGCGTATGTTACAAAATTACTTGGTCAAAGAAAAAGAGAACAAGCAGCTCTTATTGCTAATGATATCATTCGAGTTTCATTTTTGATTTCGATACCAGTTGCTGTTGGTTTCAACTTTATCATTAAGCCATTTTTGCGGTTTTCTAATTGTCCTGATGAATTATTAGATTTGTCATATAAGTATCTTCTTCCATGCGTTTATTTATTCCCATTCTTTACTCTTAACACAACAGAAGTTTACTTCCTCCAAAGTATTGGTCAAGCTGTCCTTAGTGGTATTCTTAAAGTTGTATCTGCCGGTGTTTCAACATCTATTACATCATTGTTAGTCTTTGCATTCCACGTCAACTCCGACTACATCAACTTCTCTGTTATGGGTGTTGAAGTTGTTATGTCAATGATATTATTTACGTTAATATATACTGGAAAATTCTCTGTTAAGCCCAAGTTTTCAATGCTCATCAAGAAGTTTTACAAGGAAACTCTTTCAGCCTTTGGTCTTGCATTGCCTATTTTATTCCAAGTTCTTTATCAAATCCTTCCACCAGCTTTAGTTCTTAAGTCAATGACATCCGTCGATCCTGAAAACGCAGGACTTATTGGATCTGCCTTTTCTGCATTCAACAAAGTATCATCAATTTTAATATCACTTGTAAACTCATTCTCTTGTGGTTTCCTCCCAGCAGCAACTCATGCCTATGGTGCTAAGAATTACAAACGTATCTATCAATTACTTATTTGGGCTATTATAATATCAACATTAATTGTCGGAATTATTCAATGCGTTGTTGTCTTTGCACCAGGAATCATCACAGGCTGGATTTTGAATGATGCGGAACATATGGACTTTGCAAATAATTTACTTCCAATTCCATTTTATGTTCAATTCCTTACTGGAATCTACATGCCCCTTTCCCAATTCCTTGTTTCTATTGGAAAGCCAATTTTCAGTACAATTGGTTGGGCTGTACAAACAGCATGTATTTGTACATTTGCGTTTGTTCTTCCTAAGATCAAAAATGAGGCTTCTTTTGTTATGAATTCTTATAACATTTCTAATGCAATCGTCTTTGCATTCTTTGTTGTTGTATTCATTATCCATCACTTCAAGCTTAAGAAGCAAATTGCGGAAGAGAAGGACAACCGCTCTATGAGTGAATTGACAATGCCAGTTCTTGGCTAAATATCTCCTATTATTACAAATAAAGGAATAAATTTACAACTTCTTTTTGTAAAATTATAACACTTTTGCCGGCGACCGTTTACCGAAGAACGCTGATTTCGTTTTTTTGAGAGGGAAACCGTTAGTATTGTTTTATGGGAAATGAGCAAAGCGTGAAACAAAGGAATGAACGACCAATTGATGCATATATGTATGCACCTGTGACAACACGTAGAACTAAAGCAAATCGTGTGGGGGATTTTCAACAAGGAAAACCTTTTATTAATGTGAAACAATGTGCACCTCTTTTAAGAACTGCATATCATGGCATCTGGTCTATGAGTTTTACTAATACTATAGCACCACTTACTAGAATGGGTCAATGTAGCGTTTATGATTCTTTAACAGACTCTTTAATAATAGCTTATGGTTGCGATAAAAGTGGTCATTGTCTCAATGACGTATGGTCCCTTGATATCAAAAACCTTTCATGGCGACCACTAGCAAATCATTTATTATCTCCACGTCAATATCCCTCCTCAATTCTTATTAACCGTAAGATGGTAATATACGGAGGCAACCAAGGGAATGAGTTTTACACAGATCTTCATTCTATAGACATTGATACAGGTGAAATTATTATTTATGAAACTCATGGAGAATGTCCGATCTCACGTACTTCTCCCATTCTTTTCTATCAAGACTCCCGACTTTATGTCTTAAGCATCTATGACACCACATCACGGTTTAGTGTTTACATGCTTGATCTTCAAGAACTAATCTGGCATAAACTTTCCGAAACTCATTCGTCATTACCATCTCCATCATACTGTGAGCACCGGGGCGAATTTTACATATTCGGTGGCTCGAAGAACACGGCCGTTACCAAATTCCATCCCAACGACGGAACATTTGAAGCGTTTCCATGCACAGGGACTGAGCCACCATTAGATTTGTCGCGTTCGTCATTAGTCTCCGCCGACGAATACATCTTTCTAATCGGGGGCGAGGCGTCGTACCCGTACATGCACTTGTACGCGCTCGACACGAAGCGCCAGTGGTGGTTCGCGTTCCACATCCGCCCCGACAATGACTCGCTGTCAGTACAGGACGGAACGGTGAGCCCAGTCGGGCTGTTCATGCTGCCGAGGGAACACTCGTCATCAATCGCGTACTCGAAGTACAGGAGAGAGCTCATCAGCGTGATGGGATCGAGAATGATCGACCCGCCGCCGGTGTTCAAGATAGTGATCGGAGAGGCGCTGTCAGTGCTCCACTTGCGAAGTGACATGTTCGAAATGTTTAATAATTCGTATTATTATTAAAAATGTTTTTTTGTGTGAATGAATGATAACTTTTATTGAATCAAAACAGGAAAATATGAATAACAAAGTATTAAAATTAATTTAATTTAAGTAAGGCAAAGATATTGGAGGGGAGTCGTTTGCTCCGATTTTATATACGCAGGAGGAGCCGCCTTCCATTTGCGAAAAAAATAGGTGGTTCGGCATAAAGGCAGAAGGTCGTATGCCGCAACCCACCGAAATTGCACATAAGGTACTCACCATTTAAATAAATTCAGAGGATACAACAAGCCGCACCACCCAAGTTGCTCTTGTGATTTTTTCAGTAGTTTATTCTCTCAATTTCTCCATTTTTTTGAATGTCAAAGGCATGGACACACACACACAAAAAAAAAAAGATTGACTATGTTGTCTGACGGAGAAACGATAACAGATAGTGGAAGAAGCAATGGAATTTAAAATAAATAAATAAATTAATTACATGAATGGATTTCATTTAATGCAATTAAATTGAAAACATAATTTTGGTATTAAGATAAAAACTGTTCCTTTAAAAAAATGAAAACCACATATTTCAAGCAGGAACTTGAACACAATGCATATTCCCAGTTGGTAATTCTATCATTAATATAATCAAATAAATTTCTTTTCATAAATAATCAAATACGAAAATATTTAAAAACACTTCAAATGAACAAGCCCTTGTCCCGCTTCGTCATATTCATTCCGCGTGATAACCATTTGTTGGAATGTCGGAAGTGATGCCAGTTTACATCCTCCAATCCACGCTGCGTATTTTGGTTCTGGTGTTGAGGTGACATTTATTTTCATTGTTGAAGACGCAAGGTCCATAAGTTCGTTCTCTATACGTTCTTGAAATCCATCGAACATCGTGTTTCCGCCTGAAAGGAATACATTAGCAAAGAGATCTTTACGAAAATCAGCGTCGCATTCCATGATTGATTCAAAAAGAGTTTGATCAAGAACGTTATAAAAACTCAAAACGCATTTTTCTTATTTATTTCAGAAAATATATAAATTTTATATAATATTTCATATTTACCTATAAGAAGATAGTAATATATTTTATTGGCACTGATTAATTTTCAAGAAATCATTCTGAGTATAACATTAGAATGCACTAGAAATATCTTGGTAAAAAATTAATTTTAGTCCAAGGTGTTATATTGGTTGTTAGGCAACATATCACATATTTTGTATATCCTTTTTATTTTAAAATATTTAACTAGAGAATTTCTTTGATAAGCTTTTATAATTTATTATTTATTATTCGTTCTTTTTTGCTTCGTCAATACGCTTTTTAAGTGTGTTTGTGTTCATCTGTGAGTACTGATCCCAAAATCTTTTTTTGTAAAGATTTCCAAATCCAAAAAAGAACACAATACAAAAAGCAGGGGAAAGTCTTCCCATTAATTCCCAATATGTAATCTGTTTTGATGACATTGATGAAATCAATATAATTTCATCTGTAACTGTTGATGCCGCAGTAATAATCAAATTAGATGTTGAAACAAATCCAGAAACGTAACAACTATTGTCTGGTGTACCACCTGAGATATATATAGTGTCATTATCAATTTTACTCATTTTGAGTGTTGCAATTAAATCTAATTTGACATTAAACATTTCGATTTGCGAATTTGTTACATTAAAATGAAACAATTGTTTTCCTATTACTTTACTTGCACTTACATCACTCATTACAGATCCATTTGCTTTCATGATGTAGCTTGATACAATTACTTCTTCTTGGAAATAATCATTACTATCAAATCCTGTTGTTTTACTAACTAATAATCTCCAATCTTTGTACTCTGTTATGTCAAAAGGAATTTCATTTTCTCCAAGTGCAAATGCAAAAAAATGAAGAAAAAACATTAAAAATCCAATTCAAACAAAGCATTGAAATCCAAAAAAAATAAAACATTTTTTATTTAATCATCATCATTTTCAAATTCGTCATCAGCCAATTCACCAAAGTAATCCTCTTCTTCAAACGCATGAGGTATAAATGAATTAACAAAATCATAAGAAATTTCATCAAAATTGTTTTCATCACATCTGAAACAAATACTTAACCTTACCAAATAATCAAAAGGCCTTTCTTCTATTTTAACCCACAATGGACTTTCAAATGATAAACATGGATTTATTGATAATAAACATCTAAATAACCTCAAAAACCCAAACACAATTTGTTTTATTACCTCACTAGAGGAAAAACATAAAGTCTTTACGTCGTTTATGAATACAACTAAATAATCATTAAAGTATTTGATTGTATCGAAATTATTAAAATTCGTAATAAACAATCTTAAACACATAATTTTTTGTTCATCTGAAATCAGATTTTTTATAAATGCCCAATTGATGCATTTATAAGCCACAAAATTTATTTCATTTGATAATTGATCGAAAATTGGAAACAAAAAATCGATTATTTCTATAGAAAATTCTCTTAAAGTCAAAGTTTCGTCACTTCTTTTTTGATAAATTTCGATATCTGTGGTAAAATTATCTGATTCTATTGTATCGCAAATCAGTTTAATAATTTCTGCGATTAAATTTTGATTATTTTTTAATACGTTTAACATTTCTACGCATTTTTTTATTATTATTAATGCGTTATCGAATACAGTTAATAAATTCCAATCATTCCAAAATATTTGGAATGAATCTAATCCAAGAGCATTAATTATTGCCTTTAAGAAAGAAGAAAACAATGAACTTGGAATTGACTTATATAAGTTACCCAAGAAATTTATGAAATTTGGTTTAAATTCATTTAATTCATTTAAGTTCATTTGATATATGAATACTAAAATTGGTTCTAATTTAGTAAATTGGAAATTAATAAAAAATTCATAATATTGTAATCTTTGTAATGGATTCAGATTCGAAATTAATATTGAAGCTGAAGATGTTAAATATTTTTCTTCAGATTTTATAAATAAAATTATGATGTTTTCAATGTTTACTACTTGTAATATATTTTGGAAATTCGTTTTACAAATTTCTTCAATTATTTCCATTAAATCATTTTTATCAGTTATTAAATCAGTTGAAAGTAAATTTAATGATATATTAAATAGTTTTGCTATGGTTTCTGGATCAACAAATTTAAAAATCGGTTTAATAATTCTTAAATAATTTATTAAAGCTACAAAATGTGAATGAAAAAAAGTGTTTTCAACACATAAAACCGCTGACATTTTTTCATAAACCATTCTAATTATTTCTAAATCTTCGTTTTCATTTAAAAATTCATTTAATGCAACTAATATCGTAGCAGCTTCATTTATATTATGAATTTCATTTAATATCAAAACTAAACAATTTATAATATCATTTTTATTAGATATATTACGTAAAATTTCTAATGTTATAAGTAAAATCTGATCAGAATCAATTTGATTTAAAGTAATTGTTGAGGATATTTTTGACATTATAATTGGAAATAATTGTGAAACAATTTCATTATGATACTTAGTAATGTTAACTAATAATAATTTCATTAATTTTGTAATTTCATAATTTGGTATTTGGAACAAATTAAAAATAATCGGAAGAAATTCCAAACAAATATTTGTAGATGAAATAGGTGAAATAGAAACAAATAATAACTTAGAAACTAACTCAAAAACTTTTATGTTATCTTTACTATTATTTAAAATAATTTGAACTTTTTCTAATAAATTTAATGATTGGATTAAAAAACAACGAAATTCAATCGAAAGTGTTCTTTTAAACAAAGAAATTAATGCCTTTAATCCAAACTCACAACAATTTTGATTTCTAATTAATTCCAAAATGAAATTTATCATATTTTTATCATTATCATTTAATAAAAGTGATAAATCAATCCATTCGATTGTTGCCGAAAATTCGATTTTTGCTTCGTTAATATTTAATAAAATATCTTGAATAAGTGTAATTATGATTTTATATTGTGTTCCATCAATTAACATTTGATTAATAATTTCTTTTCTCTTTTGTATAAAATTGAATTTATTTAAAAATTTATAAAAATAAAATTTAGGAAGATTAAAGATACCATCAAAAGAATTAATGAAATGTGGATATAAATTAAGAATAATTATACATTGCGTTTGTGTAATTAATGGTATATATTCAAGTTCATGATAATTATCATCTTTTATTAATTCTTCAAAATATTTATTTAATAGAAGTGGATAAATTTCTTGTGGTATGAATTCCCATTGATGTTGAACAAATTGATATATATTATTAATCGCAAAACTACGTGATAATTTATGTTGAAATGAATTGAGGTTTTCTAAGGACCAGAGAAATGATTCAAAATTATTATAATTCCCTAAAATTAAAATAATATGTGAAAGATCATATCCTGCTGGTATTGGCACTAATTGGTGTGACATTAAAATTAGTTCTTCTGATAAAGGGATCAATTCATTCATCAACAAAATAATTTATGTTGACGGTTTGAACGGTTATCGATTCATTTTCTAATTACAAAATTACACTTACAAAAAGAAATAGTAAAGATTATCAATCCTTGATTTAATTAATCGTTACAGGTCGCCTTCAATCGCAAAGAGATCAAAGATTAAAAATTTCATAAATATAAATAAATTAATATTATCAAATCAACACAAATTTTGGTGATTACCCAATAACCTGTAGTGGGGGCGTGCGTTATTTCCTTTGTAATACAATTTATGGATGATAATAAATGAATTTTTTTTAATTATTGATTAATTTTTTTTCCTGAATGACGTTTCTAGTGGCTTATCAAAATATAAGTGTTTGCACCCATTAAAAGCAACCTGTATAAGTCCTAAAAAGAAGAAAAAAATCTGAAAGATTTTTAATTTTTGCAAATTGTCGTTTAACTTTGAAAAAAGTAACTTCATATCAAATTCTCTGAAAAATTCAGAACACCCTTTCAAAAAACCGGGCGGGAGCAGCTCCAATTTTTTTATAAATGTGGAGTGATCAAACTTCCACATTCGAAAAAGAATCACAAAATGACCCTAATTCTGATCCATACGAGCAAGATACAAATGAGGAATTCGAATTTTATCGTTTGCCTTCTGATTCCTTAAGAATTGAAAGAATAGTTGCACATAGAATAGATGACGATGGAGAAAAATCATATTTAGTAAAACTAAGGTCAAAGAGTTATAGAGAATGTCAATGGATCAGAGAAAATGAAATTTCATCTTCAAGTGAATTAAATAGTATGATAAATGAATATAAAAAGAAGAACCCTAGGCCTTCCAAAGAACCATACTTCAACCCAGCTTATGTACAACCCGAAAGAATAGTTTTTACTCAAAATGACAATTATTTGGTAAAATGGCAAAAACTTGATTTTGACCAAAGTACATGGGAGACGCCACAGTCTCTTCGAGACGATACCTTAATTCAAAATTTTGAAGATGAAATAAATTCGCTTAACATTTCACATACAGAAACCCAACGTGAATCAATTCCAAAAGACAGTGATCTACTTACGAATCAATACCATTCATCGAAATCAGGTAAAATTGTACATTATTCATTTGTGCCCATCATTAATTCTCTCTTAAAATCCTGGAAAAGAAAACAAAACCGAATACTTTCAGGCAGTAATAGACGTTCTAAAGCATGTCAACTTCTTCAGTTTATTAATCGAGTAGCTGAATGTAATTGTGATATTTCACCAGCTTTATTTGTTACATCTCCCACCGAAATCCTTAACTGGGAACGCGAAATTTATGATTGGACCAATTTTCGAGAAATATCGTATGTTGGAAGTGATTATAGTCGTAAGTTAATCCAAGATTATATCATGAGATATCCCGGTAAACAAGGTCGACGATTTGATATCTTAGTTACAAGCCCTGATTACTTCCAAAGAGATTTTGAAGCCATCCAAGAATTTGAGTGGAAATTGATCGTCATTGATGAACCTGAGAACAGCCGCGAACATGATGACAAATTCTATCAAAATATATCTACTTTATCATCCGGCTTTAAGATAATCTTAATTAATGAAGTTCATTTTCCAAGTGATTTATCAAATTATGCATATTTCTTGATTCCTAATCTTCAACGAAATTTAGAGAACTACAGTTTACAAAAGATTATCAAACCATTGATTATGGAAACTAATAGTCAAGTTCAAAGCACAATCAAAGAAATTATCTTTGAATGTCCAATCACACCAATCCAAAAAGAAATTAGTCAACAAATCTATCAGCAAAACATGGAATTACTTTTATCTAATCGAATAAATCAAAACGAATTATTTAATATTTATAACAAGTTATTAAATTTATATAATCATCCAAACACTATATTAACCAATGATAAAGTTGACTTGATTGAATCGTCGGGTAAATTAATGGTATTAAATCATTTATTAGATACATTTAAACAAAAAGGTGAACGAGTATTATTATTAACGCAATCAACGAAAATGTTTGAAATATTTCAAGAATATTTCGAATATAAAGAATTTCAATATCAAAAACTCGATTCAAGTATTCGTGGGGAAAGTCGAAAAGAATCAATTGATAACTTTAATGATCGAAATAGTTCCGATTTTATCTTATTAATATGTTCTAGAACTCGACTTAGTAACATTAAATTATTAAGTATTGACTCAGTGATAATATATGACAATAATTTAAATCCACAAATTGATATCTTAAATGCAATCGAATGTACTTCATCTGAAGAAGTACAATTCTTAAGATTAGTTACAAATAAAACATTCGAAAAAGAATTATTAAATAATGATATTAATAACCCTGAAGTATTAACAACGAAGACTGAAAAAATCGAAAATTTACTTAAAATTAGTGCGAATTATTGCTTTAGGAATTTCGATGAAGAAGAAGACGAAAATGTAAATAACATCGATTACATATTAGAAAACCCTATAATTGTAAAACATGACATTGATTTCGAAACTGATCAAATGAAATCTTTTTACGAAAACAAGCCAATTAAAAACAATGATATCGATATATCAGTATCATCGAAAATATTTTGGAGAAGAATTAATCAACTGAAATCGTTTAAAAATGCTAAAAATAACAAATTCATTCAATTTGATGATGAAGTTCATGAACTTCATGAAGAAGAAGAAGAAAAACATGAAAACCTACCTCCATTTATAAGTCAAAACATTGAAGATGAAGAAGAACACGAAATTGAAATAGAAAATGTACCAATAATACAATATCAAAGAGAAAGTGTTTGGAACCAAAATAAAATCGATGAATTATTGGCCGCTTTAATGAAATTTGGTTATAATCGATGGGATAAAATAATGGAATATACACATTTTAATATTTCAATTGAAGAAATCAAAAATGTTTCATTTGTAATATTAAAATGGTTATTAGAAAATGCAACAAAAACATTTCCAGAGCTCCAAATATTATATAATAAATTTAAATCACGCGAAACAAGAAGGTTCGAAAAAGAGTTTAACAAACAGTATGAAAATATACTTAAAGAAAATGTTATATATGAATGCGATGATAACTTACAAGTTATAAATTCATTGTATTATTTAAATCTATATATGGAAAATATACATTCCGCAAATGAAATTACAATTCCAAATGTACCAAATCCGCCTTCTAAATGGTGGACAGATAATGATGATAAGAATTTGATATTCACAATTTATAATAATGGACTTGATGACTACTCTGGCTTAGTGTTATTGAAACGAGTAGGACATAAAAAGTTACAATATAGATCTAAAGTTTTGTTGAAAACAATAGAAGAAGTAATAATAAACCCTTCAATTAGATCTAAATGGTCAGAAGTTGAACAAAATCAAATAATGGCACTTATTGTAAAGCATGGAATTAATTCTATCGAATTACTTTACAATAAATTAAAAATAAGTAAGCCGATAGATGACTTTGAAAAGTTTATTGGACAGATTTATTCAATTTGTAAACGGATAAAAAGAGGATTAAACCCTGATCAAAAATTATTGCCTCATCCAATAGAGTATGAAGATGCAATAGAAATATATCGAAGCTGTAAATTCTTTAAACTTATTAAATTCGTTACAAATTCATTTGACTTAAATGAAAATGATCAAGCTTTAATCAGATATTTAAATTCAAACGGATTTGATAGAGCTAATGATGAACATAAAGTTTTACAAAGATTTGGTAAATCAAGTACATTAACAATAATTAAGACTATTAGAAACATTTTAAACACACCGGTTGCTCCTCAAAGGGATGTAAATTTGAGTCAAAAAATTATAATTCGTAAATCAAACAATTCTAATGAATCAATTCAAATAAAACCGGTACCTAGAGGCACCCCAAGAGCCGATAAACCTCCAGCACCAATTCAAAAGCCGCCACCCGAACCGATAGAGACCACACAATTTGGTGAAGTTAGGCTCCCAATTTTATTTGGTCAGACTCTGAAAATTGTTCAAATTGGAAAGTGCATAACCGATAGACCGTTATTTCATAACGACCGTTATATTTATCCAGCTGGATTTATATCAGAGAAATTATACGCATCATTACTTAACCCAAATCAAAAAGAATGGTACAGATCAATGATTATAGACCGTGGAGGCGATGGGCCAGTCTTTAGAGTCGAAATGAAAAAACATCCAAAAATATTCTTTGAAGGAGATAAGCCATCTAACCCATGGGTAAACTTGGTTAAGGCGGTAGATAAAAAGAAGGCTCGAATGGCAATCAATCACTCCAAAGTTGCTGCAGTATCAGGTCCAAAATATTTCGGTTTATGTGAACCACTTGTTTTGAAAATTGTACGCAGTTTACCCGGCGCAGAGTTAATATTGAATGCGTCTACACGCGATAAAGATACGAAGGCAAATAACGAAATTATAAATATTAATAATACAACAAATTCAAGAAATAATCGGAAACAACTCAAAAAAATTCAATTTGATTTCCATTTAGTAAGTGAAAATGAGCTTAATAGGAGAGATGATGTATATGAAGTAGACGGAGATTGGATGATAAGTGAATACTCAAGAAGAGAATACGTGCCATTAAGCAAAGGAAAGCCATTGATATACATAATGGATCGGCTGAGGAAAAAATTCGAGGCTATATTTGTATCTGATGAAGAAGAAGAATAAAATGATGTAAATGTAAATAAAAAAATTAAAATTATTTTGTATTATGTAATATTTTATGTTAAATATTTTGTAATTTATTATAATAATAACCACAAATATGAAATATATTTGTTATTGTTGATATTTTTTGTTACTGTTTCAAAAACACAATAACAAACGATATGAATTACAAAACGACGATAGCTATTTTATACATCACTTTATAAGCAGTTAAGAAATGCTTTTGATGTTATCGCAAAAAATTTCTCTCTGTTTGTCACATTTATTTTCATATTTATTCGGAGTATTAAAGCAAGCCTGTTGAATTATTTGCACTCAACGCAAATGCCGTATAATAATATGAAATTTAATCAATGCATACATTTATAAATGAAAATTTGTGATGTTTTTATTTGAGATGATATCTCTAAGTCTTTAATCGTAATCCAAAAACTAGCAGAGATATTTTTATAATAGCATTTAAAAAAAAATAAAAAAAGAAAATTGATCAAATATTTTTAGCATTAATGTCGATTCCTTCTTGTTCGCTAATTGATTTAAAGATTTCGATGTTACCATTTTCAGATGCTTCAATAAGTGCTGTACTAAATAATATAAATAATTTCCAAATATTATTTTGAAATAAAAAATTATGAAAATAAATAATAAATAAAACAAATAAATATTTTTAGAATTAATATCAATTCCTTTATGTTCAAGAAGTAATTTAACTATTTCTGTATGACCATTCCAAGATGCTTCAATAAGTGCTGTATTAAATAATTTAAATAATTTCCAAATATTATTTTGAAATATCAAATTATTATAATAAATATAACCTTTTGCATTGATATCAATTCCTTCTTGTTCAAGAAGTAATTTAACTATTTCTGTATGACCATTTTCAGATGCTTCAATAAGTGCTGTTTCGAATAATTTAAATGATTTCCGAATATTATTTTGAAATATTATATAATTAATATCAATATTAAATCAAACAAATAAAAATCTTTACCATTAATATCAATTCCTTCTTGATCTAAAATTTATCGAACAAGTTCAATATTTTCGATTTTTAGCAAAAATGCTAAAATATTTTTTGGAATTGGATTTTCTTTAAGAAAATTTCCAAAAACTGATGTTTTGATAATAATACCCTCATTAATTTTCAATCCATTATCTAGTAAAAACATAAAAATTTCAATGTTTCAACATGAAATGCATTTCACAGCCAATTTCTCTAAGTCATTCATTTCTACAATATTATTTTCATAAATATAATGAAAAACATCATTTCGATGAAACATAATTGCCATTTCATATGCATCTTCAAATGATGCATGATTCTGTACACATAAATGAATTATTTCTATATTTCCACCTGCAACTACATATTTACTTATATGATCCAATTTAGCACCATTTATAAGTAAATATTTAAAACATTTAAATGCTGAAAAAAATGCTGCATAACCAATTAATGTAACATTATTTTGATTAATAAATGAACATCTTTCATAAAGTGATGGTTCAATTGTTTGATTAAAATCAAAATTTGTTTGTGATGATATTTCTTGAAGTTTTTCTATTTCATCATTTCGAATTATTTTTGCAATTTCACTTGGATTATGTCCTTCTTTGATTAATTTTTTATGTAGTTCCCAATCATTCTTTGAAAGTTCTTCATAATTATTAAATATTTGTTGAAAATCAAATGTATTATTTTGCTTTTCAAATTCTTCTTTAGTCATATAATGAACAAAAAAAGGATTTGGTTTGTTTTCTAATATTTTTGGATTAAGAATATTTCTTTCAATCATTTTTAAAATAAAATAATTTGATTTTTGGGTTTCATCTCGAAAAAATTTATAAAAAACTTCAGAAATTTTTGGTTTGATCTTATGAGTTTCTTGAAATGTATCAATTTCTTTTATAAAATCAAACCATATATCAAAATCATTAAATGAAACAGAACTGTAAAAATATATAAATTGAGCTATTGCTTGATTGAAAGAACATGGATGATTATAATCAAATATGTCAATAATTGATTGTAATGATTGCGAAAAGTTTTCTTTATTTAAATTAAATATAATGCATTTAATTGTTTCAATGATCTCGAGTTCATTTGGTTTTAGTTTTATCGCAGAAGCCATTACGAAATTAGTTTAACAAAATTGTTTTTAGCATTTGATGATTTACCTAGATCTCCAAAGCATAAAGAAAATAATACATAATAATGGTAATTATTATTTTTAATTTAGTCTTAGGAGTGAAACTGCATTAGGTAAAACATTTTAGAATTTTCCTTTTTATTCTGCTTTATTCAAAATGAATCAATTCATAAAAATAATAATATATTATTAAGATTTTTATTATTCCAATAGAAAAAAAATAGCGTTAACTTTATAGGACCCAACAATCTCATTTTGTATATCGTACTCAATAAAACAATGTTTTCCCGATTGAAGAAGGATCTGTAGTCCGTACTGGCACTGGAGCAAGTCGTTGCTATTAGAACACCGGTACTGAACCACTTGTGATTATCTGCATCCAAACTCTTGAATCTAAGGAGCCACTTAAGACTGGTCATGATGCTGAATTCCTCCAAACAGTACCAAGGTTCACAAAGTAAAAGCTAAGTGAGCACTATTTTTATTGGTCGTCAAACATTGTATCAAATTATTCTTGAGTTGCTTAGATTAAATTAACGTGTCAAAACATATTCTTATGAGTAAACAGGAATGCACTTCGTGCTGTTTACTTAGCTTCCCTCCGCAAATAACTTCGTCAAGAAATTTTCAAATAAACTTATTGAGATAATAGAAAAATATTGATGGATAGAAAATTAGTTAATTTTAAAGAAACACATAATTATATATAGTTTGATATACTTTTATCAACATATATATTAATTCATAATAAAAAAAAGCGTGTAAAAATTTCTAATTCTTAAACAAAAACATGCGGCTTTTCCCATTTCGAAAACTTATTTTATATAATGTAAAGAATCAATAAATTATGAATCATACAATAAATTTTATTTATTTTCTTTTTCTTTTTCCTTTTCTTGCTCTTTTTCAGCGCATATCTTTACCAGTTTATTATGAAACTCTTCTTGTTTATCCCAAGATTCTTGTATCATTTCAGCCAATTTTGTTATTTGATTTCTCATTTCACACGAAGTATCAATTTGCTGAATGTTATTATTATTATTATTTTCATTACTATTATTATTATTATCTATTTGTATATTTTGATTTGAATCAGTTACATTTGAAAACTTTTGAATTTCTTCATCAGTTAACACATGTTTTTCACCATTTATAATATTTAAAATATTTTCATTAACTTCTATAGGTGTTATACTTACCATTGATTCGATTGTATTAATTTTATTTTTCAGATCAATTTTTTTACCAGAAACATTTTTTGCATTTCTTTTCTTTTCCCATGATAATATTGCCGCAATAGTTTTATCTTGTGAAGTTGTATCTTCTTTATAATTAATTTGTGATGTTGAAAATGTTCTTAATTTCCATGCAAAAGGCATTGTAAATTCACTAGATATACATTGTATTATTAATTTTGTTTGATCTTTTTCATTCGGGAAATGACAATTCGGTAAAACAGCAAAACCAATTCCACGAACGCAATTAATTTCTTTATCATTTTCTTTGGAAATTAATGTTAATGAAAGTGGTTGAGATGTTTCTACAATAATAACACCATCACAACCACCGCTTATAATATTCTTTATAAAGATATGTGTTTCGTCCATCTCTGTACATTCTCCATCGATTTCAGAATAATTATTATAATTCGTATTTATAATATCACTTAATTGTACATCACTAAATATACGTAATCGCCATTTACCTAATAATTCATTTGGTTGATATTTGAATATTTTTTCATTATATAAACCAAATAATATAACTGTATACCCATGTTGATTTGGTGTTAATGCAGTTCCTATAATTCGTTGATTATTTGATGGTATAATTTCATTTGTATCATTATTAAATAACATTACTGCAATAAAATCTTTTTGTATTAAATTAGTTATGAAAATCGCTATCGATATATTTCCTGGTTGATCTAAATTAAATGAAACTTTACCAATGAGTTCATATCTTTGTGGGAAAATAGATGTAAAATATTCTTCAAGTGATATATAAAATGGTAAATCGCCATCAATTGAAGTAACTGTTGATATATCATTAAAATCTAAAAATTCCATTTTTACATCATTCGAAAATATACGTAATACATAGCCTCCTTTAGAGTTAGTTTCAATTTCTATTAGTTCGTCATTATTTGTTATGTTTAATGTCTTTGTATTATATGATTGTTCTTTATATTCAAGTAATACATTTGTATCTAATGAATTCCAGTTAAATCTTCGAAATGAAATTAATAATTCATTGGTTGGAGATGTAGTCATTATCGGTCCTGAACATATATAAATTTCTCCAGTACCTTTACATCGTAATAATATTGGAGCTGGTGACGCATAAAATTGTGATTCTTTAGGATTCCATGAATCAATTCGAGTTAAATTAGTTTGAAATGATGATTGCGGTGAGAAAATAATTAATGAATCAAAATATTCAATAACATCATCATATAACATCCAAAAAAATTCAGACGTTTTGGCCGTTTCAGGATCTGTTTCAAGAATTAATCGTATTTTATTTGTCCAATGTTTAGTGTCTTCTTCATATCCACTAAAACGTCCATGCCATTTAGTTCCTGGACATTGTACTTTAATAAATTTAGTTTGTTGATCAATATCAACTAAATCATGAATATGAAAAAGTCGATCAGTCTCAAAACCTCCTTCATGTTCTTTACTAATATAAAGAGCAACGATAGAGTTGGGGTGCCCAAACCAGAATTGCAAGGTGCCCCAATTAATGGGTACTTCATGTCGAACAAACCCTGTGAATGCCGTAACAACATCAATTGTTGAAAATTCTTTAAATTTGCTAAAACGAAGAAAAGCTTTGTGACAAAGTGTAGGCATTAAAATTCTTTCATCTTTATGCCTTAATATTTGAGGTGTTTCATTTTCAAATCCAATTTTATCATCAAAAATAAGTCTAATTGGTTGTCCATTCTCATAAAATTTCATACAATATTTTCCAGCAGGATTTAATTCTTTAGGAAAGACTTGTAATGTTCCAGATTCAAAGAATTGAGTTCCTTTACTTAAACATAAAAATAAAGCTGAACTGAATTTTGGATCTATTTCTGGATTAAGAAATTCAAGCGGAACTTCTGGATCAGTCATAACAGAATCTTGTGGAAAAAAACTTGGTATTCTTTGAAATGTAGAATATTTTTCATTAAAAATTGTAGATAATGATGAATCTTCATAAATTGGTTTTTGAGCTACTTTCATTGTGTTTGGTTCATCTCCATTCCAGGAAGGGTATCTTGGAATTGGTTGATAATTTTTAAAATTTTTAAAATATGACATTGTTGGAATTAGCCTCTTCCCTTTTGCAAATGATCTTTTACCTTGACGTGATTGTTCTTCTCTTCTTGAGGATAAAGGCTTCATTTTATCTTTTTTGTGTACGTTATTTTTGAATAAATAAACGTTCACCAACCAAATAGTGGATAGAACGTTAACTTTTTTAAAATTTATATGAATGGATTCCCATTTAGTTATAGAAGCAAAATAAAAAAATGTTTATTTGAATATAATAGAAGCACAGTGATCGAATTTAAAAATGCTTTTAATCAAATTTTTCAAAGTGAATCAGACGTCGATATTGATAATCAAGATTTTGATGATCACAATAAATGGCTTTTTGAAATAATGAACAAGACTCAAGATATTATTGTCACTTCACGTGCGCTTTTTTTTATTTTACCGTCAAGTGATTTCCCAATTTCTAATTTATTTCAACAATTGAATTTTATTTCTACAAAACGACATATTGATTCTCTTACAATAAAATCCATCAAGTCCATAAATCATATATTCCAGCAATATCCAGAGATATTACATCAGTATTCCAAATTATTTTTTACCAACAAACCCAAATGGATACATTTTTCTGTCATAGGTCGTTTAGCGCCACTTATTGAAGTTACACAGTCCGCACAAATCATTCATACATTTACAGATATTATTCCCACGTTAACATCTACCACATTTCAACATCTTAAGTCATTTATTAATGGATTATCATTTGGTTTATTTAATGATTATTTAAAACCATTTCTAGATCAACAACTTATGCGAAATCCTGAATCATTTATGATCATATCCAAAGAAATCATTTCACAACTTCAATTTTCATATTATAAAATTCATCCACAACATAATTTTATAGAATCTATTTCATCCGCATGTTTATCATCTAGTCGAATATTATCTAATCAAGCGAATGAAGTTATTAAAATCCTTTCATCACATATTTCGCCAACAATATTTCCATTTAATAACAAGTCAATAATTCCATATTTTTCTACTGTTGAAGTTACAACTAAAACAGTCGAAGTTGCATTAGAAAGCCTTAAACGTAATTATCCACTTTCATCACGAATTTCGATATTTTCTTTTATTACAAGAGCGTTATTAAAGAATTCGAAGTTATTTAATGCGAATTTATTTATACAAAAATATTTAATTCCAACTTCACAATATCAATTTATTTATTGTTTATTAAACTTAGAAAACATTAATTTAGAGCCAATTATTTCATCACTTAAAAACTTAAATACAACACCAATAATATTTGCGTTAAAAGTTAAATTAAAATTAGCAAAGTTTAGAGATTTCGATATTGTATCATTTTATACAAAGAATAATTGTAAGGATTTACTTCAAGAAGAAATTTATTGTTTTTCTGATTTGTTATTACAAATTCGAAATGAATCACCTGATTTTTCTGCAAAATATTTCGTTTTATTTTCGGAATATACAAAACATAATAAAATTATATTAAAGACATTTGATAAAGCATTAATAAATGCACCAAATGAATTCATTGATTCATTATTTAATATTTTCTTAAATAGAACACCGAATGATTTAATTAAATTTGTTCCAATATTACAAAAATATTATAAATCATTGTCAAGTAAACAATTAGCTATAGCTATAGCTTTAGGAGTTGATATTTTAGAAGAAGTTAATGAACGTATTATAAATATATTATTTTCACTTCTTAAAAAGAATAATTGGACAAATAATGTCGAGAAAGCAATTATAAAATTAATTAAATTTCCAAATCTTCATAAAGCAATTTCTAATTTTGTTATTGATTATATTAATGATGAAACATATTTTAATATAATTTCAAATATATTTTTAAATTTCGATTATGAAATTGATAAAAATCTTTTTAATAATGTATTTAATGAACCAAATAAAAACCAAAAATTAATAGAAATTTGTTTATCAATGAAAAGTTATATACAATTTCCTATAATGTTAACACAATTATTAATACATAATGAAAACATTGCAAAGTTTTCACGTAAATTTTATTTTTCATTTTTACCTAAATTAAATAAATTTACTGTTTTCGACTTTTTGTTATTCTTATCATTTTATCCAAAATTACTTAAATCACAAACATTTGATGAAATATCACAAAATATTTCACAACTTTTATGTAAATTCGAATTTGTTGAATATTCCAAACTTAAAATCATTAATATATTAGAGAAAGTTGAAGATTCTGATGAAATTCTTGCACATCTTTATGCATCTGATAAACTTAATGAAGTTAATGAGATGCATATAGCACATCGAATTTTATATAGTGAAAAATGTGCAAAATGTTTTGATAAAGAAATGGAAAATTATGGCGATATCTTTCATGAGAAAATTATTTCTATTGCGTTAACTCGACATCAAATTTATAAAGATTTCTTACCGAACTTTTCATCATATTTATATAATTTAATGACATTAAATTGTAATGATGATATATATGTTAAATGTATCTCGAACACGATATATAATTATTATAATAAAATATCTAAAGAAGAAATAATTGATACATTATTCCAAAAACTTAATAATAAACCAACTGTTTTACAACTTGTTATACAAAACTTAACTTCAATTGGTAATAAGAATCAAGTTATTTATGATTTTATTATAAATCTAAAACCTAATCAATTAATACCGAACGCTTTTAATACAATTGTCGAAAAGTTTTTATTACAAACACATTCAGAAGCAATCATTGATAAGTTTTTATCTCAACCTCAATTCGCTGCTATGCCAAAAGGTACAATTTCTTCTTTGTTATGGGCATTACGTTCATCAAAACGAACAGTGAAAGAATTATTTGATCAAATATTAACACAATGTCGACCTAAAATATCAGATGAAATAATAAAATATTTAATAAGTTGTGTAAATATTTTAAGACAAATTAATAAAATTGAAATACAAAACATTTCGAATTCTTATGTAAATAATTATGAACAAAAAAAGAAAGAACATATTGCATTAGTATTTCATTTTAGTAATATTCCAGATAAAATGAAAACTTTACAGCAATGGTTAATTAGTGATAATGAAAAAACAAAAGATTTAGCTTTAACTATATTACGATATTTATTTAATATACCTTCTGAAGCACAACATTTAAATGTATTATTAAAGAATTTAATATTAACTACACCTGAAAATGATATAAAAATCATTGAATCAACTACTAATGCATTACGTGCTGCTGCTTCTTCATTAAATGAAGATATCTTAACTGAGATAATGCCATTTTTCATATCATTAATTAAACCTGAGTTTTCACGTTCTTCATTTGAAGCAGCAATTTCATTTTTAATTGTTGTAGAAACTAAATATCCATTAATTTTATTATATTATTTACATGATTTATTTTCTGCTATTCAAGGGATTCGAATTGAAAACACAAACATTAATTCATTATTTACATTAATCGAATCACATTTAAAACAATCAAATTATCCAACATTATTACAACAAATTATTAATTTAATTCGTACACATCAAAACACTTTAACTATTTTCGAATGTATTGAAAAAAACATTGAACAAACTTATAATAATGAATCATTAACTAAAATCACATTTTCGATGATACAAAATTCATTTAATTCATTAGATTTACAATTAAAATCAATTTCATATAAAATACTTTCAAGTTTTAATTTACCTGATTCATTATTTGAGAAGTCTATTGATATATTTTATAATTTATGTTCTGAATCACATCGAAAAGAATTAATTATTCATTTCCAAAACTTTTTAAGTAAATGTACATTTGAACGTAAAGACAAAGTTTACAAAACATTTTTAAAAAAAGCAGAAACAACTATTAAAGATTATCAATCTAATGGTTTATCTATGTTATTTGGAGCTATTTTAGCGTCAATAAATGAAAAAGATTATATTAGTGATTTAATAGAATTCATTAACACTACAAATAACACTATTTTAAGAGATACTTTAATGTCATCATTAATCGAAATGTTTGAATTAAGTTCTGGTGCATTTTCTGATAAAATTATATCAGTTACAATGTGTATTCTTGTATATGCTGATCAATCATCAAAATTATCATTTAGATTACTTAAACAAATCATTAATTATGTGCCGAATAATAAAATTGATTCTTTTCTTGATATGTTATCGAATCAACTTTCTTCTTCTTCTCCTGATGTACGTGAAATGTGTTTATCTTTAATAATGACATTTTTAAGGTCATTAAATAAATTTAATGATGAACATCATAAATTTACTAAAACTTCTTTTGATAAATTATCTATGTCTTGTTATACTTTAACATTTGATAATGAACCACCTATAGTTAAACAAGCAAATCTTTTATTACCTTTATTAAACATTAATAATTATTCTTATGATGTTAATTATATTGATCATTTCCTTTTATCTAAAGATGAAAGGATTAAATTAATTGGAATTTCTTCCATTTTATCATTAATTAAAATATCAATTGAGAATAATAATAATAATTACATAAATATTGTTGAATTTTGGGCTAAAACTTCTCAAGAAGAATTTGAAAAACAATTTTTATTAGCTTATAAAACATTAATATCGATTGATTTACGATCTATTTTTTCAAAGCAATTCTTAATTTCTAATGTTGATATTCCATATACTACAAAAATATGTAAATATTTCATATATTCATTTTTAGATTCTAGTAAAAACATTAAATATATTCCCGAAACATATCAAAAATGGCGTGAAAATAATCCGTTATTAGAATCCTTTAAATTTGCTGAGAAAACACTTTCGATTTTATTTAATATTTCACATGGTAATTATAATCCTAAACCATTTTTATCATCACCACAAAAGCCTTTATTCACAACAAAAACTAATCGTTCATCGACAGGAAATATTATTACAGAAGATGTCCAACAATTTAGTCAAGAATGTAATGATTCATTTATATCATTAGCAATATTATTACGTAATGAAAGTGTCATCAATTGTTTTAAATCATTTTCACCACGTGATCAAATATTATTAAAACTTTCTGTAAAAATCTCGAATATTAATCCTGAATTCTTTTTAAAATATGCCGAAACTTATGCTGATCGAATTTTAATGTTATTATTTTCGGATATACCGAATGATAGTATTCGAATTATTCAAGAATCTTTTGTGAATTTATTAATGCGACTTAACTCGAATCAAATTAAATTATTACTTGATCGAATTACTCCATTTTTCCTTAATTTCCAACCATCACAAAATAATCGGAAAATGTTTAACGATAGTTTCGTATCATCGATTATTATGTGTTTAACTAATTCCATTCAAGATCGTCAAAATCAAGCTGATATTAATGAAGCGTTACCTTTATTCATTGTATCGATATTTCCTTATATGAGTGATATAATACGTTCGAAATTTGCTGATTCATTAATTTTCATATTTTTAAATGAAATCATTAATGGTAATAAATCAAATACTTTAAACCTTTTAATCGCAATGAATCATTTCGAACCTTATCTTTCACAACATCGAGAAATTTATATAACGACAACATTAGCTACTATATTATCATATCCTAAAATTGATACTGAATTACGTTCTGAAGTTTTAACTTCATTCGATATAGCTTTATCATTAGGTTTAAGTAGTAAATATTTACTTTCGATAATAATCGCTCGTATTAATGTCGGCGATACTTTATTACTTCTTGAATCGATTGAATTTGTTCTCGAGTTTTCGAAAGAGAAAATTTCGAGCACATTTTTAATTGAAAATGTTTGGAATATTATTCGTTGTAAAAGACGTGATAATGATTTTTTAATTAAAGCTAAAACTTTACGTATAGCTGCATTAATTACGAATATGTTAACAGATGAGAATTCGATAAATATTATTAGTGACGCATTACCAATTGATAATGATGATCCTATTTCTTTTTGTTCTTTTCTTTCGGGTATTAAAAATATCGATAAATTACGAAGTGATCAAATTTCGGCTATCGAAAGACATATCGGTAGTGCTAAAGTCGATTACTCGTGTATATTACCGATAATTCCTTTGCTTTTCCATTGCAATAGTAAAAGTTTAATCATTAGTTGTATGAGCGTTTTAGTTAGAGGGATAAATGAAGGGCCTTATTTGGCACCTAAATTATGTATAGAAGCATTATCGACATTAGTGGAGAAATTACATAATATGGACGTGAAAAATAGCGCAATGATTGTGACCGGTATTTATTTCGCTTATTGCGGATTGGAAGGAGAGTTAAGAAATAAGGCCGGCGAATTGTTGACGGCAATATTGGGAAAACCTGGCCAAAAAATGCAGTTTAGAGAGACGTATTTTAAGGAATTGGACGCTTCTGTATTACAAGCATTGAAAAGAGATTTTGGATTTTAGAGTTAGAAGTAAAAATTAAATATTTGTAATGTAATTTGTGTGTTTGTTTTTATAAATAATTTTGAGATATTTATTAAAATGTAAAGGATCGAGAATAATTTAAAAAAAAATCAATAAAATTTAATTATATTATTTTTACAAATTTTTTATTAAACTTTGGAATTTGAATTACAATTTGTGTTTTTCCTATTGAGCATTTGAACTATTTCTAATTATGTTTTGATGCATAACAAAGTTCTGTTTCAAATATTTTATATAATCTCAAAAAAATATTTTGAAATATGAAATTATTAAAATAAATAATATCTTTAGTATTAATATCAATTCCTTTTTGTTCAAGAAGTAATTTAACTATTTCTGTATGACATTTTACAGATGCCAATATAAGTGCTGTATTAAATATTTTAAATTATTTCCAAATATTATTTTGAAATATAAAATCATTAAAATAAATAATAAATAAAACAAACAAATATTTTTAGCATTTATATCAATTCCTTCTTGTTCAAGAAGTAATTTAACTATTTCAATATGGCCTCCTAAAGATGCTTTCATGAGTGCTGTTTCATATAATCAAATTAACTTCCAAATATTATTTTGAAATATCAAATTATTAAAATAATTTTTAAATAAAACAAATAAATATTTTTAGCATTAATATTAATTCCTTTTTGTTCAAGAAGTAATTTAACTGTTTCTGTATGACCATTTTCAGATGCAAATATAAGTGCTGTCATAAATAATTCAAATAATTTTCAAATATTATTTTGAAATATTAAATTATAAAAATAAATAATATCTTTAGCATTAATGTCAATTCCATTTTGTTCAACAAGTAATTTAACTATTTCTATATGACTATTTTCAGCCGCATACATAAGTGCTGTTTTAAATAATTTAAATAATTTCCAAATATTATTTAGAAATATAAAATTATTAAAATAAATATTATATAATACGAAAAAATATCTTTATTATTAATATCAATTCCTTTTTGTTCAAGAAGTAATTTAACTATTTCTATGTGACCTTTTGCAGATGCATGCATAAGTGCTGTCCAAAATAATTTAAATAATTTCCAAATATTATTTTGAAATATAAAAATATTTAAATAATTTTTAAATAAAACAAATAAATATCTTTAGCATTAATATCAATTCCTTTTTGTTCAAGAAGTAATTTAACTATTTCTATGTGACCATGAAAAGATGCTCTTATAAGTGCTGTCCAAAATAATTTAAATAATTTCCAAATATTATTTTGAAATATGAAATTATTAAAATAAATAATATCTTTATTATTAATATCAATTCCTTTTTGTTCAACAAGGAATTTAACTGTTTCTGCATGACCATTTTCAGATGCTAAAATAAGTGCAGTTCTAAATATTTTAAATTATTTCTAAATATTATTTTGAAATTCTAAATGATTAAAATAAATATTAAATAAAACAAATAAATATCTTTAGCATTAATATCAATTCCTTTTTGTTCAACAAGGAATTTAACTGTTTCTGCATGACCATTTTCAGATGCTAAAATAAGTGCAGTTCTAAATATTTTAAATAATTTCCAAATATTATTTTGTAATATCAAATTATCAAAATAAATATGAAATAAAACAAATAAATATCTTTAGCATTAATATCAATTCCTTTTTGTTCAAGAAGTAATTTAACTTTTTCTAGGTGACCATCTGAAGATGCAATGATAAGTGCTGTCCTAAATAATTTAAATAATTTCCAAATATTATTATGTAATATCAAATTATCAAAATAAATTTTAATAAAAATAATTAAATATTTTTAGCATGAATATCAATTATTTTTTGCTTTAAAAGATATTGGAAAAGTTCAACATTTACTGATTTTGTCCCGAGTAACATGTTTTGTGAAATTTTGTTTTCTTTTATAAAATGTTTGGTAAGATACAAATTTTCTGTATCTAATGCAGCTTCAAAAAGATCAAGATTGATTTTCAATCCATTTTCTTGTAAAAATCTTAATATTTCATAGTTATGATATAAAATACATAACTTTCCTAATTTTTCAAATTTGTTAATTTCACCTATTTTATTCTCATAAAGATAATGGAAAATATCATTTCGATGGAATTCAATTGCTGTTTCATATGCTTTATAAAATGATGAATTATTTTGTTCACACAAATGAATGATTTCCTCATTTCCACCTGCAATTGCATACTTACCTGCATTAGATACTTTTGCACCATTCATAAGTAAATATTTAAAACATTTAACTGCTGAAAAAAATGCTGCATAATCAATTAGTGAAACATAATAACGAGTAATAAAAGAACATCTTTCATAAGGTGATTTTTCAATTTTTTGATTAATAACAAAATTTGTTTGTGATGTTATTTCTTGAAGTTTTTCTATATCATCATTTCGAATTATTTTTGCTATTTCATTTGGATTATGTCCTTCTTTAACATATTGCTTATGAAGTTCCCAATCATTCTTCGAAAGTTTATCTATATCTGGATAATTCATTTTATTGATTTCGTCAGGTGTCATATATTGCAAAAAATATATACTCTTGTTTGTCATGGCTTTTACTTCAATCATATTTTGATTCATCATATATGCTAAAAGATAATTTGACTCAGAAGTGTCCAATTGAAAAAGTAATTTTTCAAACATATCAAATATTTTATATTTACATTGTTTGCTTTCTTCAAAAGTTTCTATAATTTTTAAAAGATCAAAATATACTTTAACATCATTTGTTAATATTGCAAATGATTGATAAATCATTTTCAGTATAATTATGTTAAATGAATATGAATAGTTATTATCAAATAAATCAGTTATTACTTGTGCTGAATGAGCAATATTTTCTTCATTCAAACCGAAAATTGTTTTTTCCAACAATTTAAGTTTTTCCCATTCATCATTATCTATTTCTGTTTCTTCTTCTTCTTCTGTTTCTGGTATTGATCCAAGTTTAATCATTTTTACAATCAAGAAAATGAATGCAGAAACAATTACAAATCCAATAATCAAATTTCTAATTAAATTAAACCAAAATTTTGGCTTTTTTGATTGTATCTTTAAATTATATATAAAACCATCAAATCCTGCTCCTGGACCTAATGGTATTTCTTTATTATTCATAACATTATTTATCCACAACATAATGTCATTTGAATTATATTCTCCTTCATAATGATAATAAATATTTTTGGTTGGATATACTATCGTTAATTGATTTCCTTCATTAAAACGAACTCCAAATGTATGACACATTCGTGGAACTTCAGAACAATTAATCAAACCTGTTTTAAGATATTTTGGAAATTGTTTTGCCATTTCGATTAAGTCTTTAGTGAAAGATATTCCATTTTCATAATATAACATAAATGGTGTTGTTTTATTTAGATGTTCTTTAAAGAAAAAAGTGGTTGCCTTATAAATAGGTGGAAATGAATGTAACTCAACAAAATCTTCAATTAACTTATCACTATTAGCTTCAAGATATAGTGTATCTGTAACATTAGTAATTGGTGATAAATATATTATAATAGGTTTTGTCTCATTATCAAATTCTTTATATTCAAGTTTATAGAATTTGGTTGGTGTGTTTTTATAA
Source organism: Histomonas meleagridis (assembly GCF_020186115.1). Classification (NCBI taxonomy): domain Eukaryota; phylum Parabasalia; order Tritrichomonadida; family Dientamoebidae; genus Histomonas; species Histomonas meleagridis. The sequence continues at coordinate 1,168,838 of NW_027150746.1, forward strand.
TTTTTGAGAATATTTTCAAAAATTTGTTCATTTATGTCTGAACTAATGTCTTGAAGGAAGAATAATGATGAGTTCTCATCAGATTTTAGGATTTCTTTGAATTGCACATGATCTGAGATTTTGGATATTGTCATCTCAGTTATTCTCTTTTCAATAAAAGAAATAAATTCATCTAATGAATACGTGTTATAATAAAATTCATTAGATTCTATACCTGATTTAACCCAAAAAAGTCGAGGTGTTCCTGAATGCGGAAATTTATTACAAATAGATAATTCATTATCACATGATATAGACGCTATGATAACTCTTTCATCATTTTTATAATGTTCTTCTAATTGTTTCCAAGTGGGTTCTAATTCTTTGCAATGAGAACACCATTGAGAATATAGTTTTAAAAAAACAGGAATCCGTTGTGTTTCAGATATAAAATCAGTAATATTCCTTGAAGATATTTCTATTATTGTTGAAAAAGAAGAATAAAGAAACAAAATAAACATCTGAGCCGAATGAAATACGTTAAACTATTCATTAATTAAAACGATTAATTAAAATTCAAAAAAAGCAGTTTGATTGAACGTTAATGAAAAATAAAGAACGTTAACAACATATGGATGAATTCAAAGTTTTGCTAAAGCTTCAGCATTACTTAGATTCTGTTCATCCTGATAATATCGATAATTTGTCAAACAAAATGTTGAAATCAAGTTTCTTCGATGATAGCCAAAATAAAATTAATTTTTTTTGGAATTTAATAAAAACAAAAATTATTTTTTCGCAAAACACAACTTTTTCAACTTCAAAGTTTCTAGCTATGCTAATCAAAACTTTTAAAAAAGACCATATTTTTAATGAATTAATATGTGATTTCTCAAATTTACCAAAATCTTTTTTCCCACTTTTTATTCCTTTTATTTTCCATTGTATGAAAATTGGTATAATTTCACCAAATATTCTTAGCAATTTAATTACTTATATTCATCATAATCACCCAAAAAGCACAATAATTTTATTTTTTATATGGTTTTTGCCATACATTGAGAAGTATCAACCAAAATATTTCTCATCATTGAAGTCTGTTTTCTTAAATTCGACCATGATCGGATTAAACATATTCAAAAATAATTTTGATAAGCTGAAGCAATCGAATTGGAAACTTCATCAACAATTTACAAATGTCGGATACTTCCCAGATACGCTTGAATATGCAATTAAAACCGATGATGTCGAAATGTTAAATAACCTTCAACTTGATCCAAATACAAATATCGAAAGTTCATTATTACATTGTTCGAACTTAATTAATTCTATGCCTTCTGGATTAGAATTTGCCGCATTTTTTGGTGCAGAGAAATGTTTTAATTTTTTGTGGGTAAATGGAGCTAAATTTAAAATATCAAATTCATTAAGAACAATTAATTTTGCATTTTGCGGCGGAAATAAAAATATTATCGAAAAATGTATAAGAGAAAATCCTAATTTCGAAAACTCGTTGCAAATAACTACATTGTTCCATCAAAATAAATATTTTTTTATGATTTATAATTTAGAAAACCAAAGCCTTTTCGAAAGTTCTTCAAGGTTTTCTTCTGTGATGTTTCATGCTGCTCAAAGTAATAACATTGAAATACTTTTGTTCTGTGTAGAGATAGTATCAAAAATGAAAAACCGGAAGGAATTAATTGTTACTTTTGTTTAATTGATGTTTACTTGCTATTTTTGAAGTATTAAATTCCATGCAACAATTTGCTCCACTTGAATCAGTTAATGTTCTTATTCATTTCTCAAAAATATGGTAATGTTTCACACTTTGTTGTTGTAAAAAAATGTTGTTTATCTCTTACCACAAACAAGCAAGAAATATGTTTATATCCGTTAATTTTTATCATGCAGTTAAAAGTGACAGTTTACTGTTTGGCTGATCTCATAGAATATTTTGTATGAGCTCATACACGTTGTATTGTTTACACCTTAAACTCAAAAAGTCGAACTTTTCATTGACATTATACGGTTAATTTGACTTTTGGCTGACCCTTTTTTTGAGATAAAATAAAAATGCACATGTAATTTAATTCAATCTTAAAATGTCAAAACAATGGATCTTCCGCGTATACTCGCAGATCCTGCTCCTACTCCCTCTCCTTCTCCGATACCAGATCTTTCACAAGTACCATCTGTTGCTACATGTGTTATTACATGCATTGTTGGTATAGTCATTATTGCATGCACAGTTCTTTACCTATGCATTAGAAAACAGGAGGATGATGCTCTTTTTGACTCTGTTCAGTCTACTATCATATCAGAATCTGAGCAACGCAATCAGCCGTTGATCAATGATAACCAACAAGTTCAAATAAATTAATAATAGTTCAAATTAATAAAAGCATTCTAAAATAATCTTTACAAACTCATTGCTGTAGAGTCGTTACTCATGCCTGCTACCATATTAAGGAGTTCTGTTGGAAATTCGATGTGTGTTTTCCTCAGTGGGATTCGGTTTGCTCTCACTGTAGGCTTCTCGACGTTTGCGCGCGCTGGTGAAATATGATGATCATGTTGTGAAGGCTCATTATTTCGTTCATTTCGATTTATCCACATTTTCTGTCTCCAATCAATGATGTGATTAATTCGCGAAACATTATGCGATGGATCTGTGCATATGAATGGTCGATGTTGTAACAAAAGATTTTTCTCATTCTTAAGCAAATTAGTCCCATTTTTCTGACGTTCATTATAATACTGAAGGAGAGGTTGCGTGGCTGTGAGAAGAAGAATTTTGGTGATGATTTGTGGAAAACGATAATCAGTACACCGACAAATAATTGTCCCTTGTTCTATAATTGGATCACTGGAATGTTTAAAGGTTTTTATGACTTCACAAAGTTCTTTTGTAAGTTTATTTGTTTCAAGACACGATAAAAGTGGATATGTATTTGGCTTATATTCACAACACATTTTCCTATTCGGCGAACGTGGACTGGAAATAGAAAAACGATCATCAAAAAGCTCAATTTCAAGTCCAATTGGATATTCATCATAAAGTTTTGGTGGTGGTGTTAATACATCAAAACGTGGATCTGATAAGGTTGTATAATAGAAACCAAGTGTGGTATTATAACCATCAATGATCATTTTAAGTTGTTTCGAATTGAAAATGTTCTTTCGAAATAAAATGACAGAAATATCAGTATCTCGCAAGTATGGAACAAGATCTAACGGGTTTAACTTTTTTTCTTTTTTTGCTTTATTATGTTCTTCTTCTTGAGGATAAAAGAAACGAATCATCAGAAATTCTATCGTTTGGGCACCTTTTATATCTGGTCACGTCACTTTTAATTTCTGTGTTTCATAGCAATAACTCCACATTTTAAACTCTGAGTTTTGACGGTGGTCTTTGTAACTTAGTTATTGATAAATCTTATAATTCATATTTTTGTCAATCAGAAAATTATAAAATTAATTTTTATTAATTTTTAATGATAAAAATTTGAGTAAGTATTTAAGGCTATTTTAAACGACATTAAATTTTATTTATTCTTCCTTCTTCTTTGTTTGACCAAGAAGAACTTTATGAATATGTGGAACAACACCTGCTGATGCAATTGTAATATTAGAAAGAAGTTGATTTAATTCTTCATCATTACGAATCGCAAGCATAATGTGACGTGGTGAAATTCTTGTTTTTTTATTATCTCTTGCTGCATTTCCTGCAAGTTCAAGAACTTCAACTGTAAGATATTCAAGAACTGCAGCCATGAAAACTGGTGCACCTGCACCAACACGGTCTCCATAACGACCTTCACGAAGGAAACGATGTAAACGACCTACTGGAAATTGAAGTCCTGCACGACTTGATCTTGTCTTTGGATGAGCGCGTTCACCATCAACTGCTGTCTTTGTAGCTGTTTTCTTAACACCTTTCTTAGCTGGCATAAAAAATTATGTTTTCTTTTTTCTCCCGCCAAATGTGTTATTTAATGGCGCCATTTTATTTTTAAACTATATTTAAATATTGTTGGTGTAAAATGACATCATTGAAAAATAATTTGGAAAAGCGCGGGTTTAAAATTTCATCATTAATTTACATGTCAACTAAAAAACCAGCATCAAAAACTCCAACTGAAAAGAAGCCAGCTGTTGAAGGAGAAGCTCCAGCAGAAACAGAAAAAGAAAAGAAGCAACGTCATAAGAAGAGGAATGAATCTTTTTCATCTTATATCTTTAAAGTCTTGAAACAAGTTCACCCAGATATTGGAATTTCTAACAAGGCTATGTTAGTTATGAATAACTTTGTTACAGATATTTTTGAACGTATTGCAAGAGAAGGTGCTCGACTTGTTGATATGAATGATCGTAACACTCTCGGATCTCGTGAAATTCAAACAGCTGTTCGTCTTGTTCTTCCAGGTGATCTTGCTAAACATGCTGTTTCTGAAGGTGGTAAAGCAGTTGCTAAGTTCAATGCAGAATAAATAAATACATTTTCGCTTTAATTATCTTATCAAAATGATTAAGCAAAACCCAAAGCTAAGAATAACTTATTATGGATATTTAATACTTCTTGATCAGATATATTGGTATTATTTTAGAAAATTGCAATGCTTCAAGGAATTTTTTTTTGAACCCTTACATTTCACAGTAAACTTTGCTGGCATGTTTTAAAGAGGAATTAGTAAAAATAATATTTTGTTATGGAGAAAGTATTCAGTGTTGGTATTGAATCATACAAGGAAATACTAAGTTGTAAAGGCTTAATAAATTTTGCACTCTCAGTGAGTAGAAAAGAATAAAATTTAAAATTTTAAATAAGAAAGACAATATTATTTCGTCTTAATTTTCCTTAGTAAAAGTGATTAACGTTATGTTCATTCTTCCTTGTTACCATTTCCCTCTATAATATAGAGTACTTTATACTAATACCAAATGATTACATGTGAAAAAACGGTATTTTATTTTGAATGGCTTTCTAAAATTGAACTAACAGGTTTGAAGTACAGAATTTGATTCAATTTTTGTAAGCACAGGATTTTCTTGCAAAGGCTGGATAGCATTATATTTTTCTCATGTTGTTTTTCTCTCTATGTTTATTATCTTATTCAACTTTTGATCCTCAATTATCTGTTGAAATGAATACGAATAAAGATTTATGGAGTGTCCTTAGTACTATTAAAACAGATGGAGATGCATTAATTACAGTTAAAGAAGGAGTCTATAAATCATCACAATGGACTAACATAGGTGATTGGGTATGTAATGTAAAAGGTACCCTTAAAATTAAAGGAGAAGGAAAAGTTATCATTGATGGAGGTTTTATGGTTAATACAACAAAATGGGAAAGAGATGAACAAAATCCGAATATATTTAAAACTCAAGTTCCTACAACTATCCAAGATACTGGAGAAAACAAAGTTGATTCATGGCGTTTTGAAGCACTTTGGGTAAATGATCATGATACACATAGAGCAAGAATTCCAAGTTGTTGGACACTCCCTACAATTAAATCAGTTTCAACATCAGGAAGTGGTGACTTTATTACATATACAGTTGAAGTTCCAACTGAAACAATGCGATTTCTTCAAGGGATGACAAGTGAAGAATTAAATGATGTTAATATCGTAATTTTTCATTATTGGTCAACAACAAGAGGTTATATCACTTCTATAAATGAAAATAGTATTACATTTACAGCACATAGTGTTGGAAATAATAATCAAGGAATTGAAGCAGGAAAATCATATTTTTATTTAGAAAACTTTAAAGGTGCTTTAACAACACCAGGAGAATGGTTTCTTTCAAAAGATGGAACATTATATTATTATCCATTAAAAGGAGAAACGCTTTCTAATATTGAAGCTTATGCATCACATACAAAAAGATTATGGTATATTCAATATAATAATGTTATTGTTGAAAATATTGAATTTCGTCATACAGGAGGTAATATGCCAACAACAGGAATAACGAGAGAAGATAATTTACCAAGTGATGCAACACTTAATATGAAAATGATTGATGTTTATCAATCAACGAATATTCAATTTATTAATTGTAGTTTTAGACATGCATTTTGTCGGGCTATTTCTATGTATGAATGTACAAATTGTGTTATTGAACAAAGTCTTGTTGAAGATTTTGGAGGTGACGGAATTTCTTTTGGAAGTTCAAGTGGTTCAATTATTGAAAATAATATTGTTCGACATGGAGGAAGATTTATTCATCATGAGAATGGAATTTATGTTGGTGAAGATGAAGATGCTAAAATTCGATATAATGAAATAACAGACATGTTTTGGGATGGAATTAATTGTTGGCAAAATGACAAAACAGGTGTTAATTTAATTATTGAAAAGAATCATGTTCATCATATTGGTTATAATTTACTTGATGATATTGGGTGTATTTATGTTACCAACGCGAATTCAGGTACTTATATTCAAAACAATCATGTTCACAATGCAGGATGTCATAATTATGGAGCATGGGGACTTTATATTGATCTTAATTGCAATAATGTTGTTGTTCAAAATAATCTTATATATGATTTTTATGATGGATGTATTCATTTTCATTATGGATATAATAATATTGCGAAAAACAATATTTTAGGATTTAGCAAAATTGGACTTATTTCTAAAGGTCAAAATAATATTGGAACAATGGTAACAGTTTCAAATAATATATTTATTACAGATAAAGGAAACTTTTATTGTGATTACTGGGATAGTAATTCATTTGACGCGTATAGTAATTTGTATTGGGACTTTGGAATTGGAATACAATGGTTTAGAAATAATGATGGAAAAGATAACACTGGTAATTATGCTGATCCGAAGTTTAAAGATGCCAAAAACCGGGATTTTTCTTTCGTTGATCAATCAATTGCAAATAGTATTGGATTCGAAATATTTGATTATTCAGATTGTGGTGTCTATGGTACAGAATGGAGAAAGTTTGCAGAAAGTTATGATATTCCTGAATTCCCTGAACCATCAACAGATGATGAAGCACTTTTGGCTGCAGAGAAAATGTATCCAGAGCATGATGAAGAAATATATGAAACAACTATATCATCAGAACTTTCTATACATGAAACAACTCTATTATCAGAACCTTCGACATATGAAACAACTATAACAATGGAACCTTCTATACATGAAACAACTATATCATCAGAACTTCCTATACATGAAACAACCATATCATCAGAACCTTCGATATATGAAACATCTGAAACAATAGAATTTGTATCAGATTTATCTACGTTAGTAGAATCTATGGATACTGAAACAGAAAAAACAGATGAAACAACATTTACTGATCAAGACAGTGAAACCATAACTTTCCTAGATAGCGAAAGTGAAAGTTGGTTTACTGAAACAAGGATAATTATTATAGCGGTAGTTGCTGTTGTAGTTGTACTCATAATTGTTATAAGCATTGTAGCTTATGCATGTCACAAAAAGCATTCAAAAGAATCAGATCTGAATATAGAAGTTTAAATATTGTGGGTTTCATTATTTAGGCAAATAATTTCATGAAATCTGTTAAAGTTGACAATATATTTAAACAATTTTTCCTTTATAAATTTAACATATTTTTAAATAAAGTCATTTCTAGATATTCCACTCCAGATTATCTTAGGATTAATGGATATTAAATTTCAGTGTATTTTCTTTGCGGGAAATTATGTAAAGTATTGATTTATCATGTCCGCCACAAATTCACTTATCAAAAAATTCAATGAGTTCTTTTAAAAGCACTTTTGCCGGTTTTGGCTGTTCCTTTGATGAAGAGTGTTCAAGTCTTTGGACGCAAGAAAACAGCAACAGCAATTGCTTATTGCAAGGAAGGCAGCGGCCTTATAAAATTAAATGGTGTTCCCCTTGGCCTTGTTGGAACTGAAACACTTAAAGCAAAACTTATGGAACCACTTCTCCTTATCGGCGAAGACAAATACAAGAACCTTGATATCCGTCTCCGTTGCCATGGTGGTGGTAGTGTTGCCCAAATTTATGCAATTAGACAAGCAATTGCCAAAGCTGTTGTTGCATATTATCAAAAGTATGTTGACGAACAAGCCAAAGACGAAATCAAGAAAGTACTCTTGGATTATGATCGAACATTACTCGTTGCAGATCCACGTCGTATGGAACCCAAGAAATTTGGTGGTCAAGGTGCTCGTGTTCGCCGCCAAATGTCATATCGTTAAAGTACATATCACATCTATTTTTGTTTTGTTTCTAATTTTTTGAAATATCTCCTATTGGTTTCATTATTAAATATTTAATCTAAATTAATCATACAAACCTCTACTTCAGAGAGAAAAAAATAATATTTAACAGGATGATTTAGTTTATAAATTGATCTATGAAGTAATTTCTTATTTAGAAATCCGCTCAAATTTAAACCCACCGATTGCCTGCTTTGAACGTAGACCATTCAAAAATAGTCACTTTTTTCTTTTTTGACATTGTAAGTGAAGTGAAGTGACATCGGAAAAATTGAGAACGAACAGCCGTCAGCAACGATCGTACAGTCAAAACTTTTCTTAACCACAATTCAAAAAGTTGTTTTTTGAATTAAGGAGATTGTAAGATCGATTAAAAGGAAGGATGGGTTGTGGAGTAGCAAAGCCTTTAGCAAATGAAGATAAGGTTCAGCTTCCATCATCTAAAGACATGCCAAAAGTTAATAAAAATAAGAAGGAAGAACCAAAAGTTAAGAAAGACAAATCTTCATCAGACGAAGAATCATCACACAACAAATCAAAGGACAAAGAAGATAACAAATCTTCTTCTTCGTCTTCATCATCTTCAAAAGATAAAGCATCAAATAGCGAAAATGAAAAAGAAAAATCTATAGAAAATAAGGAAGACAATAAAGTTAAGACTTCATCAACATCTTCAGATGAAGAAAAATCAGAATCTCAAAAAGAGTCAGAAAGCCAGAAAAGTGATTCTACAAAAAGTGAAGAAAAATCATCAAGCAAAGAAGAAAGCACAGAAACCCAAAGTAGCAAGTCATCATCTGCCAAATCCAGTGACAATAAATCCGAAAATAAAGAATCAGAAAGTGAAAAGAGCAAATCCGCAAGTGAAAAATCGTCGGATAAAGAAGACTCAGCATCAGATAAAGAAGATTCAGCTTCAGAAAAATCCACAGCTTCATCCTCAAGTGACAGTGATAAAAAGTCTGAATCTGATACAGAAAGTGACAAGCCAACATCTTCATCTTCCTCCTCCTCATCTGACGAAGAAGCACGCAAAGCCGAAGAGATCAGACTCGCTGAAGAGAAGCGAAGAGCTGAAGAAGAAAGATTAGCCGAAGAAGCTCGCAAGGCCGAAGAGGCCAGAATCGCAGAGGAAAAGCGCAAAGCCGAAGAGGCGCGCAAGGCAGAAGAAGCTCGTCTTGCAGAGGAGGCACGCAAAGCAGAAGAAGCGCGAATAGCAGAAGAAAAGCGTAAGGCCGAAGAGGCGCGCAGAGCTGAAGAGGCACGACTTGCAGAAGAGGCACGCAAAGCCGAAGAAGCACGTAAGGCAGAGGAAGCACGACTTGCAGAGGAAGCACGCAAAGCTGAAGAGGCACGACTTGCAGAGGAAGCACGCAAAGCTGAAGAAGCACGCAAGGCTGAAGAAGAAAGATTGGCCGAAGAGAAGCGCAAGGAAGAAGAGGCCAAAGCTGAGGAGGCAAAGACAGACAGCGAATCGAGCAGCGACGACGAGAGCTTGTCCACACCAACACTTACACCATCACCATCAACTTCCTCAACTTCATCATCTGCATCTTCCTCGTCAAGCAGTGAGTCAGAGGACTAAATATTCCAGTAAAAACCCATTGAATTAATCTGTGCTTTCAAAGTGAAATACGAAAATTTGATAGTCATAATTCGCACCACAACATGCAAAAATGGTTTGTGGCTAATGTAGTCTCGATACGTTAGAAAAGATTTAATGCATGCGAACCTCTAGCGACTTGATATTTCTTCATTATTGTGAAATTTCCAATTACTAAATTGCTCTTCCTTCCTTAAAGCAAACTTTGTTTTAATTAAAATTTACGAATAAACTCTAATTTATTTAATAAAAAAAGGAAAAAAAACAGAGGTATGGCAAAAAAACTTTCAGAACTTTTGCTACCAATGCTTACTTTCAAAGGATGGAATTCATAAACTGTTATCTAGGGTTGAATTCGTGAAGATGGGCTCGAAGAGTTTTTCGTTTCATTTTGTTGTTTTCGATATCAAATAATTTCAAAAAAAATTAACACAAAATCTTTTATAATTCACACACACAATTCATATGATTTTCATGATACTTATTACTAAAATATGAAAATATGCAGAAGAATTTTTCGTTTTTTTTTCTTGACGAAATTAACCGCAATGGATTTTTTGATAGAAATATTAAAAAGTGCTACAAAAATATTCTTTATGTTTTTGAATTTGTTAATCATTGTTAATTTTCAATTTTCATGTCAACATTGTAATTGTAATTATAATGGTCGACCATTGACTCAATGTAATAAATTAAGTTCAATTAAATTATACCAAAACAAAAAAAAATATTATAAACAGATCAAATATTTTCATTTCACTAATTTTCCTTTAAATATTGTTTTGAGTAGAAACGAAATTATGAACAATATGAAACATTAAGATGGGAATTTAGAGATCACTTATTGATGTGAACGAAATCATTCATCATTTGAAGAGCATATGTTGCTCAAAAAAATATCATTTTAAAGTTATTAAAGAGATGTTTAAGAGTTTTTCTTTTATAATGAAATTATCATAAAAATTTTATCTGTCCAAGTTACATGGAAAACTGACACTTAAAACAAAAAATTCAAATTTTTCAGCATCTGATCCGTATAATGTTGTATAAATATAGACGCCATTATATAAGATGCATGCTAATCTTAAATATGATACATGATAAAAATTAATCAATGTTTTTGATAGGTGTGTTCGTCAGCGCAGACCGTTATGATTTGTAACCGTCTTTGTCATGTTGTAAAAATGCGATAAAAAATTCAAAGAATTAATCGGACGGTTATGTAAATTGGGTTCAATCAAAGTCATTCAAATTGCGACGATACCATATTAACACGAGCGTTTCTTTGACACATAAGTTTCAAAAGCATTTGAAATATTCTGAGGATAAAACCATTGAAATCAAAGAAAAAGAGACGATAAAACGGTTTTGAAGACGGTGGGAAAATATTGGAGGAATGTTTACTGTCCTTGTTCATCACCCCACAATGCGACGTTATCCTTGAGGAGTTGAAGGATAAGTGTAGCTTCGGAATATTCATCTTCGTCAAGTTCATCAAGAAGATCAACTGCTTCTTTAAAGGCAGCATCTGCAAGATCTATAGCTTCTTGCTTCTTACCAATGATTTCATAAAGGAAAACTGAATAGTTAAGAGCAAGGCCAAGATATGCTGGGTTAGCTTTGTTCAATTGTTCTTTTGCAATCGCGAGTGCCTTTTCATAAGCTTCATTAGCCTTCTTTGAGCCTTCAGCGCGGTCAGCTTCATCTTTAAATTCGACTGAGTAACGGTAATAGTCGGCCTTTAATTTCTCATAAAAGACCTTTGTGACTGCATCTTGGTTATCCTTAATGAGCTTAGAATCAGTAAGGTCGATTAATTCCTTGCAATATTGGTCAAGTTCTTTTGTAAGTGATTCTTTAAGTGCTGTAAGCTTTTCTACTCTTTCTGGGACATTCTTAACACTGTCATCTTCAAGGAAGGCATTAACTGTACGGAGGGTACTACGGCATGAACCAGTGAGTGCCTTATAAGCAACTGAGAGGAGATTTCTTTCATCTGGATTTAATTCGCATCCCATGTCAATGATCTCGTTAATGTACTTGATAACATCTTGATAGCGCTCCGCTTGGTCAGCGACACGTGCCATGAAGAATTTCAACTCGCGATTCGACATTGGAAAAAATGTAACTGATATTCACATTCAATTTTGATAATATGTGTTGCGGTTATTATAGCATCCCCGGCCATGTCAAATTTGAGTGTAACCGCTTGGTCTGCGGCCCGAAAAGTGCCACTTTACTTCGTTTTTTTTTTTTTTTTTTTTTTTTTTCTTTTTTTTTTTTTTTTTTAAGACAAAATTTTTAAATTTTTTTTCATTTTTATTTATAATCATCAACAATATTTAACTAATGAATTCACACAATATTCAATTATCGAGTCGACACCATTATCATTTTCATATCGAAATGGTAACTGTTCCAAATATTGCATGAAATATCTCTTTTGTAAATACACTAAAAATCGTTTATCTTTACATAAACTGATTAAAAACACAATGAAATTTGATGCCGCGTTAAACGATGTTTCACTTTTATATAAATATTTCAAAATCGTGTTACAAAATTCGATATTAACGTCGAACTTTTGCATCAAATTTATCATTTTTAATACCAATTTACCAATTGATTTACAAATTTCTTCATCATTTTCATTAATTTTTTCGATTGTAATCTTCCAAAACTTATCATTAATTATCTTATTAAACAAATCTTCATTAAATGATCTCATTATTTTTAATGAAGATAAAACATATTTCTTATCTTTGTTTTCAAGACCTTTTTGTGTTAACTTCAACAATTTCTTAAAGTTAAAATCATTATATCTCTTAACTAAAGATGCTATAGTATGTGCAATTTCCATATCTTTAGTTTCCTTATATTTCATTATTAAGTTCTCCCAAACATTACGTCTTACTTCTTCATCTTGACACATTGGGATTCGTTCTATTAAGAAAAGCGTTTGTGAAAATGCGTTTTCTGTTTCTAATCCATCAGTAATGAAATTCCATACTTCGTTATTACTTAACATTGGTCTTAAAGTACTAACTCTTGCAACAATATGTAATAAAGGTAAAACGCTATCGAAACATTTATATTTGATACAATTCGATACTAAAAACTTATATATTATAATTCCCATCTTTTCATTAATGTCACATGTTTGACTTAATAACGAAATTGATATTAAATGTAAATGTTGTTGTAATGCACTACGTCCTTCAAGTTTAACTTCTTCTACATTTAACATCTTCTTAACTTCGTCAGGATTATCATCGCACATCTTTGATAATTGTTTCATGAATAAACTTAAAAATGTTAATGATTGACATGATATTGGTATAAACTCTTTACGTGCACCAAATGCATTAACCATATAATTAAAGAAAGTGACTGAAAACTGTGGCTTTAATTGCTTGAAGATCTTTAATGGTAATTCGATATTAATACGTTCAATGTTTGGCGTTATTAATGATTGTATGATTTCGATAATCGCGTGCGATTGATTTGATTGTAATAATGTATCAATGATTGATTCAATGTCATCAATATGTGACGCAATTAACTTAAATGATGAAATTGCATACTGTGGTTGTGGATCAAGTAAATTTAATAATCCTTTGATGATTTGGTCCAAATTTAATACATCTAAAAGATCATTTCGTACTAACATCGCTTTGAAGATATCAAATGCTGCTTCCTGAACAGGTATCGAATATAATTGACTAATAAGACGTAACATATCTTGAAAGAGTTGCGATGATAATGGATAATCATGTTTGTACAGTTGTTGTAATATAGTTAATGCTGTCGGATCTAATGGATTAAGTGTGTGGACTTTAGTGAGAATGGAACTCTCTTCTTTTGCGGCTAAGTCATTGGCTTTCTTCATGATTTGAACGTGCTGTTGCTTGGTTCGTGAAACCCATTTCTCAAATGCTTTCATGTCGGTGTCTTCAGTAAATTTGGCTAATCCATTTTCAAGTGATTCGCGGACTTTTTGCATCTTGGGACGCTTGTTTGGATCTTGTTTCCAACATTGACGAATTAGACGCGCCATACTTTTCGGCGTGTCATTTGGTATTGTTGGTCGAATCTTTTTTTCTAAAACAAGTGCGGCTATTTGTACAGGACGAAGAAACTCTGAATATGGAATACCACCAGTAAGAAGTTCCCATAAAACTATGCCATATGAATATGTATCTGCTGACGTATCATATGGAGTAGTACTTGGCGCTAAAACTTCTGGAGCAGTCCATTGAACAGTACCAAGTTCAGTGGTCATCCTTGGGCCAGTAATACGAGATATACCAAAGTCACAAATAATTGCATTCATATCATCATCAAGTAAAACATTTTGTGATTTGAAATCTCGATGAACAAAATGCATCGCAGCTAAATATTCAAGACCACGAGCCATACACGTAGCAATTTTAAGCTTATCAACAGGTGTTAAAGGTTTCTTTTCTTTAGAATGAAGATTATCGAAAAGTGAACCGTTACCGATATAAGTCGTTGCAATACAAAAAGGCGGGGTGACCGTTACACCAACAAAATTGAGAAGATTGGGGTGGTCCAATCTGAGGAGTGCATCAAGTTCTCGTTTAAGGCTAAGAACATTACGCTCACCAAATTTTATTTGTTTAAGTTCTTTAACTGCAATCTCTTTGCCTGTTTTCTTGAATGTAGCAAGATTAACAGTAGCATATGCACCTTTTCCAATTGGTTTAATAATTTCAAAATCTGAATGCTCAATAATACCAGTCCTAGATTGTTCTTTTCCAGTCGGTGGTGATTTTAATATTAATTTGATATCATCAAGTTTTTCATTTAAGGCATCTGCTATGGAAACTTTAAACTTAGATATCTTTGGAGCAATCAAATCATGAATTACTTTAATGTCAAGATAATGTGCATATGTTAAAGAAGTAGAAAATGTAAATGCAGAAATAAGAAGTGCAGTTGATTGAGTTGACCAAGCACTCCAAAGTAACGAAAGTTCATCGTATTGTTTAGATATGTTGTTCTGTAAAAGATAGGGTAGGAAATTTTGTTTTGTGTATTGAGAACAAAATGCAATAAATCCAGAACAAGTTACGAAAAAATCAAAAAGAATCTTTGAATCACGTGTAGAAATGAATCCGCATTTATTCTTTTTGAAAGCTAAACGAAATGCATTTAAATTTGTCATGATAAGACTAATTTTATAACGCCCAAATGCTACTGTAGGGGCCACCTTCTCCATGCATTTATATGCTTCACTTAAATATAAATTCCATTGTGCTGAATCTGTTGGAAGGTTTTTTAGTTCGTTCATTTTCTGTTATAAAATTGTCATAACGAGAGACCGTTAATAATAATATTTATATAATATTTATCTAGAAGGAAATGAATTTAAAATAAAAACAATGAAATTTGGAAACAATAAAGACCATTTGCAAATGATTTCAGAGAAGATAAGAAATAATTTTGTAAAAGTAAATTTATTATATAATCAATGTTGTCAATAAGTGAACAATTAGAAACGTATACTGTAAGTTATCTCGAATATTGCAAATAATGCATTAAATGTAGAATTGATAAATTGTTATGAAATGCAATAATTAATCAATTTTAAAAAATTCGTTTAATTTCAATTGGAACAAACTTAGTCAAATTCAATGAAAAGAAAGAACATTAAGAAAGAAAATCAGAAAAAAAATAAAAATACTGAAACTACTGAAGAAGAAAAGCCTAGTAGAACTACCACAATAAGGACAAGATCTTCAAGCACAAAAAAAAATTCATCAGAAAAAAAGACTCGAGATAGATCAAGTAGTACACGTGAAGCACCAACGTCTGAGTCTTGTATGACAACAAGATCAAGAGCAAAGTCAAAGACTAAAAAATCATCAGATGAAATTGAAGATTACCCAAGTCCAAAGAAAGTCAAAAAAAAGGTGACAAAATCAAAACCAACACCTAAAACCAAAATTGAGTCACCAAAGTCAGAAGTTAAAACGCCCAAAGTATCCCTTTCACCAAAAAAGAAAGCAATATCAAAACCTAAAAAGACAGATTACACACTTTCAGAGTGCTTAACATACCTTAACACCGAAGAAGGAAGTATTCCACTTCCAGGGCGAGAAGACAAAATTGCGTTTGTTAATAATTTTATTGAACATGTATTTAATTCTGAACCACATTCTTTCAATCTCCTCTTTATTTCCGGTAGCCCAGGCACTGGCAAGACAGCCACGCTCAAACATTGTTTACAAATTCTTCCCACACTACAACAAGTTCGTTTTGTTAATTGTAAAACAGATCCACCGCCATCGCCAATCACCAAATCCACTCGTCCGAAGCCAATTCTTTTAATTCTTGACGAAGTTGAATCTCTTCCACATCTCAAAGAATTAATTTTAAATTGCAAACGTTTTAACTGTTCAATTATTGGAATCAGTAATGCGCATGACGACTCGATAGCGATTAGTGCGCAATCGATACAAACCAATGCTCAATCGATAATGTTTAATTCATATACTACAACTGAGTTAAAGAATATTATCACTGAACGAATTGGAGGCTCATGTTCAAACATTAGTGAACAAGCGCTTTTGTATATATCGAAGAAAGTTGGGCAGAATCATGGCGACGCACGAAGTGTAATTTCGACATTAAATTATGTGTTAACAGAAGCTATTTCACGAGGAATGGAGCAACTCGACGTGAAAACAACAATGGAATTACTTGAAGAGCAAAATGAAGTTAATGAAAGCGATGAAATATTAAAAGAAATTCCAATCGTTGAACAAATTGCTTTAGTTTCGATATATAAAATGCCGGGTAAAAATTGGCGTGACGAATTTGTGAGACTGCTGAATGCGAAACATATTAAAGAAGATATTAATCCTGTTGATATATTCGATAGATTGGATGCTTACGGATTTGTTATTGGCGGTGTGAAGAATCCGAAATGCAGATTGACTGTAAAACAGTTGAAAGAAGGATTGGACCCAATTGCAGCTTCTCTTGTTTAGAGAAGAATTATAAATATTCATTAAATAAAAATTTTTTATATAGAAATTTAAGATCTTAATAATAAGAATTGATTTAACTTTCATATTATTTCAATTCCAATTTATTCATTTGAAAACATTTTGCAAAAAATATTAATCCTGTTGATATATTCGATAGATTGGATGCATACGGATTTGTTATTGGCGGTGTGAAGAATACAAAGTGCAGATTGACTGTAAAACAGTTGAAAGATGGATTGGACTCAATTGCAATCGAAATTTAAAATCTTAATAATCATAAATAATTTATTATAGAAGAAATTTCTTCTATTATAATAACTTAATAAAATCAAGAAAGGAAATTAATATTAAAGTGATATTAATATCTATAAATTTAGATATTTTTACTATTAGATCTACTTCTTCTTAACTTTGTTCAAGATGTTTATGCATGAATTAGAATTGAAATTCCATTCGAAAAAAATTTAAAAATTATTATAAGTTCTTCGAGATAACGCTTTTTTCCACATATAACAAGTGGAATTTCATTTCCTCTATTTTTAATAATATTTGCACATAGAGATTATGCAAAATTAAACAAATTGGGTTCTAAAATCGTTTTTTACAATTCACTAACAACGGGGAGAATGTATCACCAAAATAAAATGAACAAAAACTCTCTGTACCCTTTCATTAATTAATATTTTCATCACCTTTCAATGGAGAATGTGCGAGTATCATTGGCTGAATCTGGGAAAGTTTCTACTTTTCAAAACTACTCAAACTCACGAGAGGAATCGTATTTGCTGTTTGGAATTCGTTCATTAAAATGAAATTATTTTCAAAAAAGTTCTTTAGAGAGTTTTATTTATTGTAGCCAATCATATATAACATAGAAGGTTCGACAAACCTCAAAATTCTTTGTTGTTTTTCTATGCACTCGATACATTTTGTGAAATTCCTTAAACAAAATGCTGCGCAAAACAACAAGTCGTATCTAAAAGTGTTCTGGAAGAGCACCGCCAAGTTTGTCAATTGTTGTCCGGTGCATTTTTCCATTGCATCGATTAATAAATCGAATTTTTCATCACCAAATTTTTCTCTATTTGCTTTTAATAATAATCGACAAATCAAATTTTCCATCACGTCAATAGTTTCAGCGATTAAAGAAAAGTTTCTTTTTATCAAGTTATCTCTTAAGAAGTTCATAGCTTCTTCGTCAAGTTTCAATTTTAATTTCGGATCCAAATCATTAATTTCATTATCGAACACGTTTCCATATTTTTTACAGACATTTTTCACTACGAAAATATCGAATTTCGATTTAATGATTAAATCGATTGCATTAATAACATTTGTATAATCCAATAAAACAGAAGCAGAATGATATCTTTGTTTAAGAACGCAATTTTTATATAACTCATTATAATCAAATGTTAAATTCTTTGTTAAATCTAATAAAACTTTCGCAAAAACATTATCTTCAATTGAAGGGAATCGTTCAATTAAATTAATGAATTGCGAAAACGTTTCTTTTGTTATATTCTTTCCAACTTTTATTAATATTTCTTCTCGTTTTTCATCAGATAATTGAGTTAAAATAGAAATTGCTGATGCAAGTGAATCCTTTTTAATTGATTGGATAACAACTAAATGGATAAAACTTATGAACTCAAATGGCGCAATCGAAAACAATGAAAAGTTTTCAACACCAATAATGATACCATGTTGTAAGTCATCATCCAAAAACAATTCATTATTATCAGCACCTAAAAGACGCCATTGTTCACCAAATAATAACAATGGCCATGAATTAGAACCTGTTTCTTGGAACCCGAAAACATCAGAAAAAACTTTTATTATATTCGAATGATATAATAAAAGTAATTTTCGATTTAATGTATGAATTGCAATTAATTCCGGATTTAGAAATGCAACTCGTTTTATGATTGGCTTACCTAAATTACTTGTCGAAATAGGTTTCTCGGGATTATCCAAATGATAAAATGATAAACTATCTCTAAAAGCAACAAGTAATTTAGACCCAGAAATAGAAATCGAAATCACTTTTTCATTTAATGAAAATGAAAACAAAATTTCGATTTTTTCATTTTTAATAGTTAAGCCAACGATTTTATTAGCTTTATTACTATTATTTTCATTCGTAAGTATAACTAATGTATTATTAGACCATGCGAATCCAAATATTTTGGTGAATTCGACCATTTTTAACCAATTTATATTTGGATTATTAACGATATCTTTTATTATCGTTGGATTCTTTATAAATTGTTGAATAGAATTCGTCGTTGAAGAAGAAGATATTTTTTCATTAAATGGTAATATGTATAATCCTTTATTAGTCGAAACTGCTAATGATGATTCACCAAATAATGCAAATTTACCGATGCAATCATTCGGTAACTTAATCGAATATAACATATCATGAAATGGTAACAAAATATTATTTAAAACAATTGGCGCAGAACAAAAGTTAGAAATAGTCGTGGATGAAGTAGCTAATAACAAAAGATATATATCGGAATTACAAGTGAAAAACAAAATTTGTCCAAAATTATCAAAAATTACATTGGAAATTGTTCCGTTGTCAATAAGTGTATGTTTCGATATAACAGTCGAAAAATATGTTAATGTCATTGTACAACTCTCGAAAAAGACACACGTCGTTTGCACTGGTGACCATTGCGCTTTGGTACCATTTGTTGTTAAGTTACATATGAAATTAAGTGGAAATAAACGCCAAAGTTGCCATAAGCCTTTGGAAGTACGAAGATTAATATAGGTACAACTATAATCAACTGTAAAGTCTGTAACTGTCGGAAGCTCAAGAATTTGAAATGTGTTTTGTTTGATATGACCAAGTTGTCCATTTTCAAAAAGTATGAATAAACTATTACGAACACTTTTAGCTGTTTTGATGGGACATGGAATTTCTATCTTCTTCGTATGATAATGAATAAGATCAAATGATACATAATAAATTTCACCATTTGTCGTAAGTGAAAAAATATATTTACCTACCTTTTGGAAATAAACTATTGTAGATTTTGGATTGATTTGGAAATATTTTTCTGAAAGAATATATGTTTTTAAACTTATTTGATAAATTCGATTATTTTTGGTAAGAACGACAAATGTTTTTTCATCAATAAATGCAACGTTTAGAAAATCTGGATAACCTTCTGAACTAATCGATGCTATTTGCTTTTGTTCATCGCCTTGAATTGAAAGAATTGAAATCATTGAGTTGGAAACAAAAAAAACTAAGTTTAACTTCGCATTAAATGATACACTATTTATGGAATCCTTATGTGGGGATTCTAATTTTTGTGGAGGCGTGAAAACAAAAGACATTTGTTAAACGGGATTTGTTGTAAACGATTCAATTCCATGAAACCAAAAAATGGATGTTGGGGTAAACGAAGGAACTCTTTGGTATTTAAACCCATTCAGTCAACATTGGGATCAAATTTATGTATCGGTTGAAAATTATAATGTTAACATTTTTGATAAAACAGAAAATGGAAATCTTATTAATAACATTACTCTAAATAGAACAATGAAAATTGTTGTACCGAATCCTAATGAACCAATATTTTCTTTACTCGATGGAAATCTTAAAGAATTATATAAATTTAAAGCAAAAGATGTTACAACAATGGAAGAATGGGTTATAACTTTTAGATCAGGTCTTTACATGCGCTCCTCTATTACAATTGATTCGTTTAATATTATTGCTGTAATTGGAAGAGGATTTTTCGGGAAAGTGATGCTTGTTGAATCTAAGGAAACAAAAGAATTATTTGCTATCAAGACAATTCACAAAAAACGACTCGTTGAAAAAAATCTTTATTGTACCGTTATTTCAGAACGAAATGTTTTAACACAAGCAAATCATCCATTCATTGTAAAACTTCATTATGCATTTCAAACTTCATCAAAATTTTATATGGTAATAGATTACTGTCCCGGTGGAGAATTGTTTCATCGACTTTATAATGTTGGTTCTCTTCCAATTGAAGAATGCAAATTTTACATCGCACAAATTGCTTTAGCTTTAGATCATCTTCATTCAATTGGTTTTGTATACAATGATTTAAAGCCAGAAAATGTTCTGATTGATGCTGATGGTTATCTAAAACTTACAGATTTTGGTCTTGCGTCACAATTAAGCTCTAAACTTTCAACATGTGGGACAAAAGAATATCTTGCTCCTGAAGTAATTCTTAGAAGACCTCGAACTTTTGCTGTTGATTGGTGGGCTCTTGGTATTTTATTCTGCGAAATGTACATTGGCGAATCACCATTTTACAACGACGATAGCGATGTAATGTTCAGAAAAATCGTATCGGAGCCCATCAGATTTCCTAAAGGATTAGATAGATCTGCTGTAAGTTTAATCATGGGTTTGTTAAACAAAAATCCATCACAAAGATATGACTTTAACAAAATTAAAGAACATCAATTCTTTTCTGAATTTAATTGGGATGATTTAATGCAAAGAAAAATAAAACCAGTGTACGTTCCAGAGCTCGCAAACCCATTCTCGTTATCTAACTTTGATAGTGAGTTTACACTGGAAGATCCAGTTGACTCATTTGCAACACCAACCAGTACAGAGAATGTCATTAATTTTTCGTTTGATTCAGCTCGCTTTCCACAGCCAATACCTCCTGCCTATGATTAGAGATACAATTAAATTTAGAATTATTTTGGTTCAACTAAATTAGAAAATACTAATTGACTTCGGACCTTTTAGAATTATTAGAACCAATTGGCGCAAATCTTGGATATTATTCATGCTTGTAATAGATTTGAATGATTACATGGAATGCTAATGTTTTCCATCAACTCCTGTCATTACTAACAATAGTATATTATTATGTATTTAATGAAATTCCGATCGCCCGTATATTGATCTCTTTTACACATGATAAATCATCATATAAGTGATGTTATATTTCCAAAATATTATTATTTAATGTGGATTGTGGAAATGATCATTACGATTAATGAAGCATACATGGAATCAACGTGGTGTTGTTGTAACTCGTTATGAAGATGGTTGTTATGATATATCTCATAAATCCTCAAGGAAATTATTCATCTTTGCTCTTTGTTTGCTCAAGAATACCTTTGTAAACGTGTGGAACAACAAATGCAAATGAAATTGTTACATTTTCAAGATGTTTGCTCAATTCTTCATTATCTCGCAATCATAAAATGACGTGTTGAAATTCTTGTCACGCGCTGCATTTCCTACAAGTTCCAATTCAACTGCAAGATATTCAATAGTTGTTGTAACAAGTTTTGGTGGAGAACGCAGAAAGTTTTGGACATGTTTGGAATCACGTTAAATGTCTCTGAATTTTTTGTTTGCTTCATAAGTTACCAATGAATCAATTTCACATGTTAAGGCTCAACTTCTTCAATTGAACAATAACAATAAAAAAAAAATCAAAATCAAAATTAAATTTACTAATTTGTTTTTATCTGCGACCGGCGATGAAATCTCTGAATTTTTCCCAAACTCCTCTTCTCGCTTCGTTATTTTTAGCCTGTGTACCAGCAATTTCATATAAATCTTGTTGGCAATCTGCGATTGCTTTGTTTTTGTATTTATTAATCTCGCTTTTCAAATTTTCATCAATATTATCTTTAATGTATATTTCATTTAGTTTTTTAATGCAATCATTTTGCATAGCAATAATCATTGATGTAGGAAGAACATTCTGAACAATGGTTGAAGATCTTTGTGCTATTTCATTTGTAATTTTAATTTTATGTTCATAAATAATTTCATCAACTTTTTGTTCTAATGATTTTTTTACGAGTTCATAGTTTTTAGATATCAATTTCTTCTTTGTTATTGTAGATATTTCGGAAGAAATTTTCGTTGATATATATAATTCGATTTCTTTTTTAATACTTTCATCATTAATTTGTTGAATATCTTTATTTTGTTTACATTTGTCTTCGATTTTTTTATATAAAAGAATTGAATTATAATTTAAATATTTACTTCGATTATTTTGAATGTCTGACTTAAATTCATTAATTTCTAATCGAATGACATTATCAATTGTTTTTTTATATGAATCAACTTTATCAACTCTATTTTTGGCTGCAACTTCAAACGCTTTTTGTGTTAATTCTGAGTTTTCTTTAGATATTTTTATTCTTAAATGATGATTTAAATATACAAAAATTTCATCTTCATTTTCTGCTTTGTTTTGAACAATCGCTTCTCGAATTAATTCTAAACAACTTTTATTTATCACGTCAAACAAATCTGATTTAAAAATTTCTAAATAATTAATTGATTTGCTTTGATAAATTTGAATTTTCAACTCTTTCACTTTTTTATCAATGATATCATCAATATCATTTACAACTTTGCTCTTAAATTTTGTTGATTGAATATCTTTAGCATCATTTAATATTTTCTCAATACTATCATGGTGTTCATTTAAACGCGAATATATTTTGTTTTCAATGTTTTTCATTAATTTTTCATTAATTTGTTGATCATTTAAAATAATTTTCATTAATTTGTCTTTAAGATTTTTAATGATTGTTTGTGTATCCATTTGTAATAAATCTGTTAATGGTGTAGTTTTAAGTTTTATTTTAAGACTTTCAACCTCACTTTTAATGAAATTGCTCTCTATTTGCTTTTCTGTTGTTTTGAAATTTTTTTTGCTGACTGTTTCAGCTAAATTTTTGATTTCATTATTAACTTCTTCAATTTTATCTTCTATATATTGTTTCATCTCGTTTTTAATATCACCAAATATAACTCTATCACTTTGACACACTGATTTGAATGTTTTTTTTAAATCATTTTCAAGTGAATTTGTTTGAACTTCTTTTATGATTATAGATGGATCAATTGCAGTATTTTGTTCGATGTTTTCAATAATTTTTGGTTTCTTTTTACGAATTACGTCCATTATTATCGCTTTAATGAAATTTCGTTGTCCTTCTTTGATCTTTGGATTAACTTCATCGAATTCTTTACATTTGTTTGAAATATCTTTATAAATTAAATTTTTGAAATTATTATAAACTTCTTCCATATCTTTTATTGTGGATGGAATTAAATTATCCATTTGTAGGATTAAATCTTTACAAATGAAGTTAGAATTAATCTCTGGATCGCCAACTAATTTCCCTTTATTAAGTTCATCATTAATTTCATTAATTTTTAGTTGAATAGCAGATATTTGATCATTAATAATTCCTCTAACAAGTGGCTCATATATTTTTTCTAATGATGACTTCTTACAATCGTTTAATGCTCTTTTAACTTCTTCTGTCATATCTTTTAAATCTTTAACTTTTGATATTGTTTCAAATACTTGACATACAGCGTCACGATCGAATATAATGTTTTCGATTGATTTGTCAATATGTTGAATCAGATGTTGAGCAAATATTTTGAAACTTAATTTGTATTCATCATCAAGTTGATCTAATGGATCCTTATTTATATTATACTGATGAAGTGGTATGATCTCGTTAGGGTTGAAGTTTTCACCAAATTTTTGCTTGAAACTTATGGTCAATTCATCTTGTTTTTGTTTGGCAGTGTTTTGACTTGGAAAATATCCAGCAACTCTTGTTACAAGTGCAAGAAAGTGTGTGTCTATTTTACATTCATCAGCAGCTTTACGAACATGATTAACAACTTCAAAAATTGTCTCAATCGTATGTATTTGATCATTACCAGGATTTGGAGGAAACATACCTATGAGGACATTAGAAAGCGCTGCATATGGTGCAATGAGTTGACTAAGAAGTAATTTGCTAGCGACAGTATCTGTAGATGCATTAAAACCACCATAACCTTCTGTATCAATAAAAAACACTTGAATGTCATCGTCTTCTATCTCTTCAACATCAAATCGTTTTCTAATTTCATTATAATTATAAGGTCCATATATATAAGCACCGAATGTTGTTTCTTTAAAACCATTGCCAACACCTATTGAATTATCAAGAGTAAGCTGTTTTAGTGTAGATGATTTCCCTACTTGATAAGAACCAAAAATTGTAATAAAAACAACATTTTTGTTTGCTTTTTTCACCCAATATTTAAAAACGTCAAGATTTGGCACAAAACATGGTACTTCTTTATTAAAATATGTGCAATGATTTGTGTTCATATAAAAATGTAGCAAATGGGTAATTTTTGAATAAATTTTGATACATTGGCATTTATTTAAATATTTTGGCATTTATTTAAATATTTTGGACAAAATGGCCCAACAAAAAAATATTGAGTGCGTTAAAAATGACGAAAAAACATTATACTAGAATAATAGTAACATTTAAACAAATTAAATATTATTCAAATTGATACCTACATTAAATAAATGCTAATGAAATTTCAGATTTCATTTTCCTAGATCTAAAAAGTTTAACATGATAAAACTATAAAGAATAACTCAGCGCTTCTTAAATATATTTGCATTTAAAAAAATATGAAAATATGAAAATCACTCCATATCTTTAATTTAAATAATATTTTGAAATGAAAATGAAAAAAATAATAAAAACAACTATAGGGATATGACTTGGTTATAAAAATTTTTCAAAAATATTGAGAAAAAGAAAATTCGCAAATTTTCGTTTAACTTTTCGCACTCTCTTATTTTTTTTAACAATTCTACATTGTTTCGGGTTATAACCCAAAAACACACAAAAAAAATTGAAGATGTTATCAAAAAAGTATTTTAAAACGTACTAAAAATATAAAAAAAAATTAATGTTTTTATAAAATCTAAAAATAATCATCGAAAAACAAAAATATCTCAAATCACATAAACAATTCTTTAAATCCATTCCAAAACAAAAAATTTGCTTTTCTGTGAACAATTTTTGGAAAATCGTTTTTCAATTTCTAAAAAAAATCTTACCTCCAAAACAAAACTCATGATTCTTTTATTATTCTATTCTAAAACATCGCAAATAGTTTGTTAACCACTACAAATCTTTCTTAAATTTTTTTGTAATTCGTTAACATATGATTCGTTCCACAAACAAAATTCCATTATTAAATCATTTGGAATTTGTTTTATGATCTCCAAAATAACTTTAACAATTTGAGGTTTAATCTTAATAATTATTCCAAACCTCGAAGCCAATAAAATCACAGCAATATTTTGTAATTTCCTTAGCACGACATTCCCCAATTTATTAAGAGCATATAATAAAAATTCAATAAACACTGGAAGTAATTCGTCATTCGGTTTTAATTCAATTAATTCAATGAGTTCTATTGAATCCTTAGAATTTAAATCCATTTCAAATTCAGTTACTATAGAACACCATAAGCTCAGCGCACTTTTCAATAACCTTTTCAAATGACGGGCGTTCACTTTTAAATATTTCATTGAAATTTGTATCAAAAAGGGAACTTGCTCAATCAAAACTTTGCCAGTTGCTTTGACAACAAATGAAAGAGATGTCAACAAGTTCGATTGTGTTTCATAGTCATCTTCATCACTTAAAGCTTCTATAATTGAAGAATATAAATTCGACAAAATTCTTTGTTGTAATTCAGGACAATAATACATTATTTTCGTAAATAAATGCAATATAAATGACTGATTCAGCTTAGTATTCCCATTGAAATTATGAATTAAACTTGAAATCATTTCATAATAATCGATGGTTTTTGGTCCACATTGATCAACAATTGATAATAATGTTTGGAATATACATCTTCGTAATGACATTGGTATTTGTGAGTATTTCTGATTCGGAAATGAACACGTAAATATTCCATTCAAAATACGTATGTTAATTTTGATTAATTTTTTCGGATCGCTCTTAAATAGGATTCGTTCAAAAGGTGCATAATCAACAATGGAACCGATTGCTTTGAGCGTAGCTATTACCCATTTAGTGTTATCACTAGTTTTAATTGAGTTTAACATGTCTTTGATGATGTCACGAATTTCATAATTGTTTTCAGCAAACAGTTTGCTACCAATGCGAAATAACACACAGCCTTCATAGAAGTGTTTGTCTATGCATGGCGTAATGTCAGCTTCATAAGACGGTCGAATTTTATTCCGAATTAAACTTAATAAAATTGGACCAAATTCTTCGGAATATTTGGGGATCTCCCGTGAAATAGTAAATAAACATTTAGCGCAATAATGTTTGGACCTTTGAAATGCAAATATGTTCCCTTCAATAATCATTTCTTCAGATTTCGGAATTTCCATATCAATTGTATAAACAATTCGTTGGATAATGCCGGGAGTTAAGTATGTGGATACTGTAAATGGAAAATATTCAACAAGTCGACGAATACATATTATGGAACATTGAAATTCTGGATCTAAAAATGAATTCATGGACCTGTTAATTAGCTCAAAAATGGCACCTAGATCTTGCTTAATACCATTAGGCGCGATTTTGACAAGTCTTCCAAACATTAATAATATTGGACTTCGAAAATCTGGGTTAACATTAAAAGGTGAAAACAAAATTGGTCGCATTGATAGGTAGAATTCTTCGTCAATATTAGATGGTGCACATAAACAACTTGATAAACAATATAATATTGCAATTGCTTGATCAACATTTGCATGTGGCAACAATCCAATTAATGTTGGGACAACATCTCCTAATGCTTGTAAAGGCATTTTACATTTTGTAATAACTTTATCAAGAGTTTGAAATACAAAAAAAAAATTGAGAAACTTTGTTAGGTATTGGAGAACGTTACCGAATACATAGATAACGGTCTCCGTATGGTCCTTCAGAAATTTTTCAATAGTTTGACAACATGATTGAACAATGATTTCGTCAGGTACATCACCAAAATTAAGTGTTATAAGAAGGAACTTAACTGACTCTTGGAAAGAATAAACAATAGATCCAGCTCGAATCAAAAGAAAAGCAATTTGTCTTTCAGCTAGATCTTGACTTCCAATAAATTGTTGTATAAAAGGACTAGAAACCTCGAAAAGTTCTTTTTCAGATTCATTAATGTCTGTTAAAAACTCTTCAATAAACTCATATGATTCATTTTTACGATCTTCCCTACAACAATCAAGTGAAAGCTTAATGGATGCTTGTATGATAGGTAAAATATCTTCGCGAAGATTTATTCGGATAAGTTCATATGCAGGAGAAATTAAATTCAAATGAATAAGAATTCGATTATTTTTTGACATTTGTTCGTTTTGGAATGCCATAAATGCGATCTTAATGATTTCATTCGAATTTTCATTGAAGAAAAAGCCATGTTCGATATCGTATATATCATAATAAAATTTCAAAAATGCATATGTTTCATCCGTCACCTTTGGTACTTGGAAAATATTGTAAGCAAGTTTGATGACGTTTTGCTTAATTCGATAAAATAGTCCAATAAAATCATATCCTTCATAATTGTTAAATAGTTCTTCTTCGACAAGAAATATCAAAATGTTAAGAAGCCCTAGAGATGTTATGCGCAATTCTTGATTGTCACATATGATATATTGTGATGATATTTCTAATAAATTTATAATAATTTGATCTGTTTCTGGTGATGCGCCAAAATTGTGAGGATATACTAAATACCAAAGGTTCATTCCTGTAACCATTGTTTCTTCCTTTTGTAAACATTGGTTGGCAATATTTGTAATCTTTGGTATTGGATCTAAAAATGCCCAATTTATTCCAATTACGTTTAAAACTCTGTAAAGTGATTTTTTGCATTGGTAATCAGGTTCGTTTAAAATCCTTAAAATAACCCAATCAAAAACATGATTACATAAGTTAAAATCTTGATTTGCATTATAGTTGGTAGCAGCTTTTTCGAGTCCATTAATTGCATACATTCTAAGGGTAGGATCAGAAGAATTTTCAATTAAAGACAATAATGGAGGAAAACATTCAGGATGTTTAAATGTTTCTTCTAATATTTGGTAGCCCTGGTTAATTAAATTTGTATCTGCACTTCTAATTGCTGAAAACAATTGGATAAATTGCTCAGGAGTACTCGCAAAATACAAGATATATATGTCACTTTTATGGTTCAAAAGTGAACAAAACCGTTTAATAACGGTTATGATATTGTACGGTTATATAAACAATTCAAAAAAAATTGTAAAAAACGACAAATGAACGAAGAAGAAGAAAGTATTGAAGATAATGAAGAAGTCATAATTGGTGATGATGATGATGACTTTGAAATAATTTCAGAAATTTCTAAAGATGTTGAACCTAGTAGAGATTTTTCAAAAATATATAATGATATTCAATTATTTAACTCTTTTTGTGATATAATTAAGATAACTGGATCTGATGGAAAAATTAAAACTACGATACCAACAATAGTTTTGCCAGCATCTTTACAAATGGTTGGTGGTTTTCATTATTCACCAACTCTTTTAAACATTTCTCTTGAGCTTAATGGACCTGAATGGTCATCAGGGTTAAAGTCGCTTGATGTTACACATCCTCTTTATAAACGTAATTATATTGGAAGACCACTTGTAGAAAGCGTTATCCGGAAATTCTTTACACCATATTACACAAGAAAGCAAACCTACAAATCAATTCTTTTCTTTAAAACCAATTCCAATCGCCCAAATTTAATTTTTTTTGGGAATTTCTTTCGAGACAATAATTCCACCGCCACCACTCCTCCTGTTAACTATAATTCCTGTCATATTCTTTTCCTTATTTATGAGATCATTGATGCATTTTTAGATCTAAATGATCATTGTTGTATTTGTCGGAAACATCTCCAAATTTCCGGTATCAAACCATCTATTTGTGACAGTCGTTTATGTTCTGTTGCTTTTGAGGAAATTGGTGTTGGCAATTCTGTTGCCCAAGAAATTCGACGCGATCCATATGCTGCAGATTGGATCTTTACCATCTATGGATCTGCTCAAGGAACCAAATATTGTAATCCATCTCCTCCCACTGAACTTGTCAACGTTGGTTATCGCTTATTAGGAACGTTGCCCAGTATGGAACACATTGCGAATACATGTCGAACAGATACAGACATCATCAAAACATATGGCCAAGACACGCTCAGTTTCTTACGTTGGTTATTACTTTCGAACAAGTCACAGATCATCTCGTTACCGAATAAATTACTCATTAAAGAAATACCAACGAAATATCAGTTCATGACAATTATCTCGGATCAAAACGCGGAAGTCGAATTCCAAGAAAAGAAGAAAAAAAACGCCGGAAAAAGCTTATACATGTGGCATGGAAGTGGTAATGATCGATGGCATTCCATCATCCGAAATGGACTAAAGAATATGTCGCGCGTTCCTGGAGGTGTTTTACATGGAACTGCATATGGAGAAGGTATATACTTTGCAAAGAACTCGACCATGTCGTTCTATTATACGCAATCCGGATACAATAATTACAAAAACAGTAAGTTGCCGAGTAAAATAATGTTAATAGCACTATGCGAAGTGGTGCCTAATAACCAACTGAGGGATCACGGAGAGTTATACACATTAATCGACGAGAAGGCGTGCGTGGTGAGGTTCGTGTTCGTGACCGAAAGAGAATTTTCGTTCGACCCAACGAAAAAGAAATTTAATGTCCCGACTTTGGAGGATATATTGGACTTCCAGGCGCAACAAGCTTCAATGAAATAATATTTGGTAAAAACAGTCTTAATATAATATATTTTTTGTACAAAAAAAATAAAATCAATCATGAAATTGGTTGATAATAAATTTCAAAAAAATTGAAAACATTGACATATTTGGTACATGTGAAACATAACCAAAGATTGTTTTAAAGCTTTAAATTTCGAAATTCAGTTCTTCATTTAATTCTATGGCTAAACTCAAAATCAAAGTTCCAAGAAAAAACGATCGGTTTCGGGTGAATTGCCTTACAAAAAGCTCTATCGTTCATTTTGATTTTCAGTTTTTCAATATTGAAACGGATTTTCAAATTTTGAGGGTTTCATTCAAAATTGGATGTTATCACAAATTTGTATTGACATTGCGGTTTTGAAATTAAATGCCACTTTTCTAATGGAACAGGAAACTCCATGCCTCAAAGTTGTGTTTGTTGGTGACTCAGGCGTTGGGAAAACAGCAATTGCACAGCGCTTTGTAAATGGCGTTTTCAACCCCCAGACCGCAGCAACTGTTGGCGTTGGTATTTTAAAAAAAGAAGTTATAGTGAATGGCAAAACTGTACAGTTAAATCTTTGGGACACTGCTGGACAAGAAGAATTTCGGGCTCTCACAACAAATTATTATCGCGATGCTTCTATTGTAATAATTGTTTTTGCTGTTGGAAACTGCGCGCCTGATAGAAATATTAGTCCTAGTTCATTTGAATCTGTAAGGGAGTGGTATGCACAGGTTACAAAGGCTAATGAAAAAGCTCTTATATGCTTGGTTGGAAATATGTCAGATTTATCAGAACGAAAAGTCACATACGATCAAGGCGAAGAGTTGGCTGATGAACTATCTGATGTTTCTTATTATGAAACAAGTGCTCTTTCCGGTGAAGGAATTGAAGATCTTTTTGAATCAAGTTCGAGGGATTACTTGAAAAAAATCGATCAAACAATATCTCCTCCACAGCCACCACAACCAGTTCCAGTCCAACCTTCTGAACGCAAGAAATGCTGCTAATAATAATAATAATAATCGCTTCTCAAATAAAGCATTATTATATAAAAACGCATTTGAATGAGGTTTACAGTGAAAACATTGTTATATTATTGCTTCAACAAACATTTTGGGGAATTTTTTCCCAATTAAAAATTTCTGCATGTGATTAAAAAGTTTATTCAAAAGTGCTACGAACAATTTTACTTCACTTTAATTTTGTTCTGAAAGGAATCTTTCTGCAAGTAATGCAGCCTGGCAACCTGAACCAGCTGATGTTATTGCTTGCCTAAAGACTTTATCTGCACAATCACCTGCAACAAAAATGCCAGGAACATTTGTTGCTTGACCATTCTTATGGATAATATATCCATCTTGGTCCATATCAATTTGTCCCTTAAACAATGCAGTTGCAGGCTCGTGACCAATTGCGAGGAAGAGAGCATTGACATGAAGTGTTTCAACTTCACCCGTATTAACGTTCTCCAAGACAACTCCTGTTAAAAATTCGTCGCCTTCTGCCTCCTTAACAACGGTATTCCATATGACTTCAATTGTAGAGTTCTCTAATTTTTGTCTCATTGGTAATGAAGCTCTTAGTTGGCCACGACGATGAATTAATTTGACACTGCTACAGATTTTGCTGAGATATAATGCTTCTTCAATTGCTACATCACCGCCGCCAACTACAGCTACTGGTTGGTCTTTATATAAAGGACCATCGCAAACTGCACATGCACTAACTCCTCGATTTCGAAGACGTTCAACACTGTCAATCTTCAAGAATTTGGCATTGGCACCTGTTGCAATAATAACCGACTTGGCTTTATATCCTTTGCTTTCGGATTGTAACTTAAAAGGATATTCTGAAAATGAAACATTTAAAATAACATCATATTCATACTTAGCTCCAACGGCTTCGGCTTGTGATTGAATTTTTTTAACAAGTTCTGGACCGGTGCCAGTAAAACCAGGGAAGTTTTCGATTTCTGTAGTAAATACAAGTTGGCCTCTTGGGATGTTTCCATGAAGCACAAGAGGTGAATAACCAGCTCGAGCTAAGTACAAAGCTGCTGTACTTCCAGCTGGTCCACTACCTAAAATAATAGCATCACTAACAGGAACTTCATCCCATTTTATTTCAATTGGTCCTTCGTCATCATCGTCAATTCCCCAGCCAAGCATATCATCATCTGATAGCTCAGATTTCACGATTGCAAACAAGAAAAGAAAAAGCATTAATGAACGATAGGCGGTTAAAACCGCATTTATTTGGTCCAGTGGTTAAACCAGTTTTTCCACGTAAAAACAGCATTTTTATTTTCTTTTAATTTTTAAAATAAATTTTGTCCAAAAATTTTCCTCTCAAAAAAAATGGCCAGCTTATGGTGGTCGCTCATAAAGGTTGTTGGAATCATGGCTGTTTTCGAAGGAAAAGCACTTGATAGTCTTTTAGTTGCTAGGAAGCTTGCACGTTTTTGTCCTACTTCTCTTTCTATTGATGATTTTCGTTCTCTTTCAAATGAGGAATCAAAAAATAAAAAACGTACAACACGTGTTACCTTCATACCACCTTCTTCAAGTGTTTCTGCAATAAGTGAAAACGTAAAGAAAACCCATGTTTCTGGATCTCCTCGTCGCTTTGCTTGTTTAATGAATGATATCAAACAAGAAAAAGAGCAAAAGAACTTTGTTCAAATGAAATACGAACTCCCAAATATGGTACGGATCAACACACCTTCAAAATCAGTTCAGCCAATTATGGCTGTTTCACTTTCTTGCAATGATTTACAGAAGGAAACTGCAGAAGAAAAGGGTGATTATCCCTTATTTTACAAGAAAGTATCTTCTGGTGAAACTTCAAATCAATCTGAAAGCGAATAAATGTTGTTGTTTTCGAATATCATTTCAATTGGGATTCTGCATTGCGATGAATGTGTTTATCTATGTTTTGAGATGAGTTTTTTTTTATTTTTTAGAAATTATATTGAGAACAATATGCACTTTTGGTATAAACCATTTGGGTTAATTGTACGAATAACCGTTTTTTGATCATTTTAAATTATCCTTAATGAGGATATGTTACCACTTTTTGAAAAAAAATGACAACGATTCAATGTGGGCAAAAAATGAAATTCAATGTGGGCAATCACATTTCTTAATTCAAAATAAAAATCTCAACAAATCATAAAAGCAAAATGTTCTTATTGCAATCTATGCTAATTGGTATAATTGCAAGTCATTCATTGCATGCTTGCCTCACAAGGCCTAAGACTCAGTCATTTGGAATACCTACTTATAATTTCAATATTAAACAAATATTTCAAAAGATTTTACCAACGAAGAACACAAGAAGTTTGAATGATCACCAAAATTCTCAAATTTTTAGGCAATGTAAAAGTAACGAGATTGAAAAAATTGATGACTTTTTATTAGTTAATTTTTATTTAATGTTTTTGATTTTGTTTTTAATTAATAATGTAACTTCTGAAAAGCATAATTTCAAAGAAAAATTAAATGACATTTTACATTTTTTCATTATATTATTTCCCATTTATTCATTAGAAGAATTTAGTGAAGATACAGAAACATTAATTCTTTACAACTCAAATGAGTTTTCACAAGGTTATTATGGAATAGCGAAACATATTATTATTGGTGGTAACATCACATATATTCCATATGCTTCTTTTCAGCGATGGCTTATTGTTTCTGCCGAAATTGGATCATCTGTTAAAACAATTGGAGCATATGCATTTTCTGCATGTTCACAATTAGGCACACTTAAAATTGGTGAAAATGTTGAACAAATTGGACAATTTAGTTTTCTCTCATGTACAACATTAATGAATATAATAATTCCAGATCAAGTTTATTTAATTGAAAAGTCTGCTTTTAAGTCATGTGCATTATTAGAAACTATTACATTCGGGAAGAAACTTCAAACAATTGAAGAGTTTTCATTTTATTTTTGTTCTTCGTTGAAACATTTAGAAATACCAAACTCGGTTACATCCATAGGTTATGCGGCATTTGCAGCATGTCATTCATTACAATACATTAGTGTTTCCAAAGAAAATCAAATTTATTATAGTGATGAACATGATGGAATCCTTTATAATAAAGATATGACAACAATAATAAGTTATCCTGCAGGAAAAGAAGATAAAGAATTTCGAATTAAAGATTCGATAACTATTGTTTGGAATTATTCATTTTTTTATTGCGAAGAAATAATTAAAATTATAATTCCTGATTCAGTAATAACTATTGGCGATTTTGCATTTAATACTTGTACTAAATTAGAAACAATTGAAATAGGTAATAAAATAGTATCAATTGGGAAAAGTTCATTTCTTTTATGTTCTTCATTAAAGAATATAATTATACCAAATAAAGTTACGAAAATTGAATATTGCACATTTTTATATTGCACTAATTTAACGAAAGTAACTTTCACAGGAGAAAATTTAAAGGAAATTGATGAAGATGGATTTTCTTCATGTTCTGAATTACGAGAAATTATACTTCCTAATTCAATTACTATCATTGGTAATAATGCATTTAATTCTTGTTCAAGATTAGAAACAATTCAAATCGGTAACAAAGTTGAAAAAATTGGAACTTTTGCATTTTTCTTATGTTTATATTTAAGGAACATTACTATACCTAAAGAAATTACATCAATTGATTATGGTACATTTTGGTATTGTGAACAATTAACGAAAGTAATTTTCGAAGGAAATAATATCCTTAAAATTGATGATCATGGTTTTTCAGCATGTACATATTTAACTAACATTACTATACCTAATTCAGTTGTATCTATTGGAAATCATGCGTTTTCTTCATGTGCATTTTTACCTAATTTTGTTATACCAAATAATGTTAAAACTATTGGTAATAATGCATTTGATACATGTTTTGAAATGAAGGAAATTATTATTGGAGAAAGTGTTGAAACAATTGGAGATTATGCATTTGTTGATTGTTTAGAACTAAGAAATATTATTATACCTGATTCTGTTAAAACAATTGGTACATATGCATTTAATACATGTTATTATTGTGAAAAATTAATCATTGGTAATAATGTAGAAACTATTGGTGATGATGCATTTGGTACTTGTAAAAACTTATTAACAATAATTATTGGTAATAATGTTAAAAGAATTGGTTCAAGAGCTTTTTATTTATGTAATTTACTCGAAAATTTTACAACTTTAAATGTTGAATATGTTGGCGATAGTTGTTTCTTACAATGTAAATGTTTAAAATTTGTTTCATTTCCAAAACTTAAAATATGTTCTGAGAAATGTTTTGCTGAATGTATCTCATTAAAGACCATAAATTTACCTATAGTTGAAGAAATAGGAGTTTCATCTTTTTCTTCTTGTTCAAGTTTAGAATCTATTGATTTCCAAAATGTTAAAATAATTAATGACTTAGCATTTTCGAATTGTTTTTCATTAATATCAATAAATTTAATAAAAGTGGAAAAAATTGGTGATAAAGCATTTTCCAATTGTTTCTATTTAAAAAATTGTACATTTCCAAACTTAATTGAAGCAGGAAGTCATTTATTTGAGAAATGTGATTCTTTTGAATTATTTGATGCACCTAAGTTACGAATATGTAATAGTTATTTATTCCAAGGACAAAATGTTATAACTGATTTCTCATTACCTAATTTAGAAGTTGCTCCTGAGTATTTATTTTCGAATCAAAAGATCCAAAATTTATATTTACCTAAATGTAATGAATTAAAAGATTCATGTTTTGAGAATTCGATCTTTATGTCAACACAACAAATTCAAGAATTCCAATTAAACGTCACAAGGATTGGCTACAAATGTTTTTATAAATGTGAATGTTCTAATGCCGTTTTACATATGCCTTATTTATTATATGCAGGTTCTTATTCATTTTCTAATTGTAAGTCAGTTATAAACTTTGATTTCCCATCATTAAAGTATATCAATGATTCAGCATTTAAGAATTGTACACAATTAATTTATATTGATTTACCTAATTTAGAGTATCTTGGTAATGAAGTTTTCATTGGTACAAATCTTAAAAGGTTTTATTCATCAGAATTATATGAAATTGGTAATAAATGTTTTAAAGATCTCGAATTACTTGAAGATATTAATATCCCAAATGTTTTATATTTAGGTGATGAATGTTTTATGAACACTGGAATTAAAAACATTAATTTCCCGAATATTAAAAAAATTGGAACAAAATGTTTTGCGAATTGTAATAAAATTATATATTTCAAAAGTAATATCATAAATATTTATAATGGTGCATTTGAATCATGTCTAAATCTTGAATCAATTTCTTTCCCTAATTTAATAGAAATTAATTCTTCTTTATTTTCTAATTGTATTAAATTAAAATATATAAATATTCCAAACTTAAAAACAATTGGCGATCATTCGTTTTATAATTGTTATGAATTAAATTACATTGATTTTCCAAATGTTATACAAATTGGTACTTCAGCATTTGAAAAATGTATAAATATTTCTGATTTTAATTTACCTAAACTTCAAACTATTGGTAGTTACACATTTAAAGATTGTTATTCACTAACAAATATTACATTAAATATCGAAGGACCACTTCTCGAATCAATGTTTGAAAATTGTATAAATATCGAAACAATTAATTTACCAAATGTGATTAATATCGAAACAAAATGTTTTCGAAATTGTCATAAATTAAGAAATATTTCATTAGATAATACTTTAAGAATTGAATCGTTTGCATTTTGTAATTGTTATTCAATCGAAAAACTCGAACTAAAAAACTTAAACACAATTTATAATAATGCATTCGAAAATTGTACTTCTTTAAAGATTGTAATTTTCGAACAATTATCGAAATTCGTCGGTGATGAATGTTTTAAAGGTTGTTCACAACTTTCATTAATACATTTCCCTGCTTTATATACAGCACCGTTACAAGCAATGAACATTTTCGAAGATTGTTCTTCATTAGAAATCGTTTCATTTCCTGAAGAACCTCCTAGTTTAAATTCAAACGTTTTCAATAGCACCAAAAGAAACATCATTCAAAAAGTCGGAATTTCCGTTTATAATATCACTTTGTGTTTACCTTATGAAAAAAATTATGCAACTTATAATGCAAATAATACGAATAAATGGAATAACATCCTCGCATTGAAACCTGACGATTACAATTTAATATGTACTTTTAAGAAAGAATCAGAAAAAAATCAAAACAAAAATATTCCAATTATTATCGGAGTTGTAGTTGGTGTCGCACTGCTTGCTGTAATTGTTGTCATTTCTGTCTTGTTATATAGAAAAAATAAAATGCATCTAAATTTGTTGGACGAAATGCAAAACCAGAGCGAATTATATGAAGGATTACCACTCGACTTTGGATAAGATGCAGCTTATTCCGATGGGTAAAAAACATATGTAAACAACAAATGTGACTAAAAAAAATTTTTTTTATTAATGATTTTCAACATAAAACAGGTGTAACCAAGCTGATGCATAAAATAATTATTAAGCCATATGTTAAATATGAAATGAAAATTTGATAAACAATGTGAAATAGGAAAAATGAATGAAAATATCAGTTTTATAATACATGTGCAAATTAATACCAGAGCTGACATAGAATTTTCCCGATCGAAATCGTTCATAGTATAATTAATAAATTAAAAAAAAAAAAAAAAATATAATGTTAAAAAGAAAAGTCTATTTTGATTTTTTAAGATTTACACATTATCTATTACCAAAAAAAGAAATTTTTTTTTTCGTCAATGACGGCCTTACAATTGATGGCTTTTGTGCTTTTCTCTTTAATAAATTTACCATTTCTTTGTTTCCTTTTTTAGATGCAAGCATAATTGCTGTGAGAAATAATTTGAAAAATTTTCAAATAAAATTTTGATATTTCAAGTTTTTTAAATAAATATTAAATCATTAAAGCTAACTTTAAATTACAAAAACACATTTTAAAATATAGGAAAAAATATCAAAATATTAAAACATACCTGAAATAATCAAAACCAATATCAAATTATTGAAACAAATTACAAACTATTAAAATATATTTCAAAATGTATTAAGAAATTTTAAATTACACATACAAAAATAAATAATATTAATATCAATTCCATTTTTGTTTAAAAGTAATTTAAATATATCCATATCGTTTGCATTAATTGCCATATGAAGTGCTGTTCCAAATGATTAAAACAAATTTTAAATCAATAAAATGTATATCAAATAATTAAAATCAATATAAAATCAGCAAAACAAATTTGAAATTATTATATGAAATATATAATTTCCAAAATAAATCTTAAATCATTAAAAGAAATGCGAAATCATTAAAATCAATATAAAATCATCAAAACAAACTCTAAACAACAATAATAAATTTCAAATTATAAAAATAAATTTCAAATTAATAATATCAATATAAAATTAATCAATCAAATATAAAATTATTAATACAAACATAAAATCATCAAAATAAACTCTAAACAATTACAATAAACCCAAAAAATCAAAATCAAATTTTAAATTATTAATACAAACATAAAATTATTATACCAAAATTTAAATTGTTCAAACAAATAGAAAATTATTATAATCAATTTCAAATGATATAAATAAAAATATATTGCATTAACATTAATACTATTTTGATTTAACAGTAATTTAACTATATCCAAATCCTTATCTCTTATTGCTAAATGAAGTGCTGTACAAAAACATTAAAACAAATTTTATTTGAATAAAATAAATATCAAATAATATAAACAAATATTAAAACATTAAAATAAATATCAAATCAATAAAATATATATAAAATCATTAGAACAAATAATAAAATGTTAAAACAAACTATAAATCATAAAAACAAATTTCGAATTATTAAAACAGATACAAAAATTATAAAACAAATATCAAATTATTAAAACAAATGTCAAATATCTAAAAGAAATAAATAAAAATCATATAAACAAATTTCAAATCATAAATATAAATATCAAACAAACAAAATAATTTTTAAATTATTATATCAAAATTTAAATTGTTTAAACAAATATAAAATTATTTTAATCAATTTCAAATGATATAAATAAAAATATATTGCATTAACATCAATTCCATTTTGATTTAAAAGCAATTTAACTATTTCCAAATTATTACGTTGTACTGCTAAATGTAGTGCTGTAGCAAATCATTAAAACAAATTTTATATTAATAAAACAAATATGAAATATTCATAACAAATATAAAATCATCAAAACAAATTTCTAATGAGTAAAACAAACACAAAAATATTAAAACAAATTCCAATTTATTAAAACAAATCTCAAATCATCAAAGCAAACATAAAACTCTTAAAACAAATATCAAAGCATCAAAGCAAACACAAAACTCTTAAAACAAACATCAAATTACCAAAGTTAATACCAAATTTCTCAAACAAATCACAAAACATCAAAACAAACATACTTACTCATTAAATAAAACAAACTTTAAACAAGTCAAACAAATTATAAGTTCAATAAAAAGATCTTAAATCGATTAAACAAACATAAAATTATTTAAAATGACTTCAAATCATATTAATAAATAGTTATTGCATTAATATCAATTCCTTTTTGTTCTAAAAGAAATTTAACAATGTGAGTGTTATCATATTTTGTTGCCCAATAAAGTGCTGTTCCATATAATCACAACAAGTTTGATAATATTAAATCATATATTATTATAATTAATATCAATTCCTTTTTGTTTAAGGACATATTTAACAAGTTCAAGATTCTTTGACATTGCTGAAGAAATTAATAAATCTTTCGGAATTTGATTATTTTCGACAAATTGTTGAATAATAAAAAAATCGCCTAAACTCGCTATTACATTAATAATTTCATTATTAATTTCCATTCCTTCTTTAACCATATACGAAAAAATATCATAATTCATATAAGTTATACATAATAGAGTTATACTAAAAACATTAATATTTTCAATTTTATTTTCATAAAGATATTTGAAGATATTATTTCGATGAAATTGAATTGCTGTTTCAAATGCATCTTCAAATGATGAATGATTTTGTTCACACAAATGAATAATTTCTTCATTTCCACCTGCAACTGCATATTTACCTGTGTTTTTTACATTAGCACCATTCATAAGTAAATATTTAAAACATTTAATAGATGAAAAAAATGCTGCATAATCAATTAATGTAACATAGCTTTGATTAATAAAATCACATCTTTCATAAGGTGATGGCACAATTGTTTGTTTAAAATTAAAATCAT
Source organism: Histomonas meleagridis (assembly GCF_020186115.1). NCBI lineage: Eukaryota > Parabasalia > Tritrichomonadida > Dientamoebidae > Histomonas > Histomonas meleagridis. The sequence continues at coordinate 1,209,633 of NW_027150746.1, forward strand.
TTTGTGATGATATTTCTTGAAGTTTTTCGATTTCATCATTTCGTATTATTTTCGCAATTTCATTCGGATTAACACCTTCATCAAATAGTTTCTTCTGCTTTTCAAATTTATCTTCTGGCATATAAAAAAAATCTTTTAATTCTAACATACAACTTCTTTTGATTAATTTTCGTTTTGCTATTTTTAATATTAGATAATATACTTGGTTTTGATGTAAATGATAAAAAAATTGCACGAAATATAAACAATAAATAAAAAGATCAATGATTTGAGGATTATTTTTGCTAATTTTTTGTTCGTGCTTTTGAATTGCTTCCAAATAATCTAAATAAATATCATATTCGTTCCTTTGTGCATAAAAAGCAAAGAAAACTAACTTACAGATAGTAAAATTGAATGAAAATGGATAATTAAGATCATATAAATTCATTGTTTGTTCAACCAATAACTCAAAATCAAATTTATTTAAGTTAAAAATAATGTTTTCTAGGGCTGTTTGTGTTATCAAGGTTACTTATCAGAAGAAAAAAAAATTAACTTTTATAATAAAACATAGAAAACCCAACATACGATAGAAAAATTTAATTACTTGGGGGTAGCCCTACCATATGTCTATTTACATCAAAAAAACTGCCCTTTCGTTGTATAAATGTGACTGTCTCAAAAGACAAATTCGATTCAAAAATTGAATTGTCATAAACTTAGATTGTTGAGTTTATTTTGGAACTTCGGAAAAAGTCATGTTTGGCCAGTGTGGGCGAGGTTTTTCATATCAAATTTCTTGATTTTGCGGTTTCTGTGAATTTTGAATGCGTTTGATCCATGCCGGGCCCATTTCGAGGGGATGACGTCAGCAATACCCGGGTTCTTTAAGCTATCAATTGAAGATCGATTGAAGCATATCTCGGGATTTTGTGACCTCTCTGATGAGGACCAAACAGCCCTTCGCTCTATAGATCTTTGTCTTAACGATCAAACATGTGAAACAATGATTGAAAATTTCATAACTCGCCATGTGACACCAATAGGAGTTGCCACTAACTTCATTATTGATGGTAAGGATCGTCTTATCCCTTATGCTACTGAAGAACCAAGTGTTATTGCAGGAGCATCTTTTGCCGCCAAACTAGCAAGGCCTTCAGGTGGCTTCACTACCGCAGCGGGACAAAATATATGCTCTGGGCAGACAGTTTTTCTATCACCATCCACAAATTCAAATGCAAAATCTCAATTAGAATCAATAATTCCAGAAATTATCGAAGTATCAAACTCTACTATGCCATCTATGATCAAGCGTAACTGCGGTACCGAGAAAGTCAACATCAAAGAAGTCGAAACTGAGTCAGGAAATATGATAATTGTAGAATTACATATATCTGTAGGTGATTCTATGGGTGCAAATTGTGTTACTCAAGCATGTGAAGCTGTTAAAACCTACATTCAGAAGAAACTCGGACTTGAGCCACTTATGGGAATATTAACAAATCTTTCATCCAGGCGTATAGTCTATGCTCAAGCCAAGTGGCGTATCAGTGATCTTGGATCCAAATCATATGATGGGTATGAAGTTGCCAATCGTATTATCATGGCCGCTAATCTTGCCAAAGTTGATCCATATCGTGCAGCAACACATCGCAAAGGCATTATGAATGGAATTTCTGCTGTTGTTTCTGTCACTGGCAATGATACTCGAGCAGTTGAATCAGCGATACATTCATATGCATCACTTGAAGGCTCTAATCCCGCGCTAACTCAATTTCGAATTGTTGATCAAGAACTCATTGGCGAGATACGCTTACCGATACCAGTTGGAACAGTTGGCGGATCAATAAATCGAAATAGTGCAGTCAAGACATTTCGTAAAATGATGAAAGTAGAGACAGCAAATGAACTTGCGCGAGTCATTGCAGCTGTCGGTTTAGCACAAAACTTTGCTGCATTACGTGCACTTGTTACACAAGGAATCTGTGAAGGACATATGAAGTTACACAGCCGAAACATTGCATGTGAAGCCGGTGCTGTTGGTGATGATGTCGAAAAAGTTGCACAAAAGTTAGTGCAAACGGGTGCAATCACAGTGACGAATGCAAAAGAGGTACTTAGGCAATTACATTGTCAACTGACTTGATTTGATGTAAATGTTTATTTGATGTAAACTATTGAAAAGAAATCAGCGTTGTAACGATTGAAATGTTGATGCGTTTGCATGCGAAGAAGCACTTGAAATACAAAACACTTTACTTCAATGCAGTTTTGTTTGCTAATTTACAAGAAAAAGGGCCGCAGCTAGATAAGTTTAGAACATTGATATAAAGCATTTTGTGTTGGAAGATATTCGCCAGCGAATATCCGACCGTTAGAAAGTTTGCAAAATAAATTTGAGGGCGCTGTGCGTTTTGTTAATTTTTTCTTGTATTTGTGTAATTTCTAAAATTAAAATTATTTAATGCTACTAACTATTTTTCATTTTTACAAGTGCTCAATAAATGGAATTTGTTATTCAGAATAAAATTAAAAAAAAAAAAATACAAATATTAATTCAATAATTTTGTTCTGATTCAATAACCTAGCAAGAAGTTCTCGGTTAACATGATAAATGTAAATTGTAATATGAAAAACAAAAAATTTCACAAAGAAACTAAAATATTTATTTAATCATTTTTCTTTATAACGTAAATATAATGATTCGGAAATGGCGGCTTTTCAACTGTGATAGAATCAATAAGGTTTAGCCCCAACGATGGGTTATTAAAGAAGTGTTTTCTTGTTGATGGCAATCCATATGATACAGAGATTAAATATCCACCTGGCTTCAATACTCTTGCTATTTCTTTTAGTGAATTGTCAATTTGCTTTATCGAGTTGTCAGCACATAAAAGTGTATCTATAGTTCCTTTGTCAAAAACATATTCAAATGTATTACTTTGAAATTTCATTTGGGTACAGCTAGATGTTTGCCATTCAAGTCTCTTTTCATCTTGATATTTTTGTTTCATTTGATTAATAACTACATCTGAAAAATCGATGCTGATTACTTTAGTAATTAGTGAAGAAAGAAGATCAGCAGACATTTTGGAGTTTCCACAACCTATGTTAAGTGCTACACCACCATTTCCAAGATATTTCTGTACGTAAATCCTGAGTTCAGTCCATGGTTGAAACCATTCAAATACTTCTCCTTTTGTTTTTTCGTACCTTGAATTCCAGTACGACATCTCACCATATGCAGGGGCAGGATGGTTAAGAATGTTTTCGAGTTCTTGATCAAGGTTTTCTTCTTCGAATAGTGGATCCTTGAAAGACATTATACAAAAAGTGACAGTAACCGCCTTCACGACCGTTTAAATCATATAGTGAAAGATAATTCTTTTTATTGAAATTAACAACATTTTCCTTCTTGAGTATTCTGTGCATCTAACGGAACATTGTTTGTTTTTTCTGGTTTTTTAAATCCCGCAACGTCTTCTGCGCATGAAGTAAATAAAATATTAATGTTTTCTCCAGATTGAGCAGAAACATGGTACACCGAGTTAACTTTGTCTTCATATGGTTTTAGTTGAATGTTGTTTTGAATATTTTGTTCGTTTGAAATTAAATCTATTTTGTTAATAACCAGATATATAAAAGGAGGGTTTTCAGCGCAGCAATCTTTGACCATTTTTATCCACATTGGAATTGAAGTAAATGAATCTGGGGAGCTTGCATCAACAACAATCATTGCCAAATTTGTACCTCTAATATAAACAGGTGCAATTGCATGATATTGTTCTTGACCTGCTGTATCCCAAAGTGAAAGTTTTACAAATTTTCCATCCACTTCAAATGTTTTGTATGTATTTTGCGCTCCAATTGTTGGTTCTTCATGATTAAACTCACCATACAGCCACCTTTTCATTATGGACGTTTTACCAACTCCAGTATTTCCTAGTAATATTACTTTCCTCTGGTCAGAGAACAAATGATCGCCCATCGAACTGACAAATTGCTTTAATATCACAGTTCACAATTTTCGAATCGTTATTTACGGTTACAGGTAGAATTGAATTTAATTGTGTCATCTCACATGTCGTATTACACACAATAAAATATAAATCAGAATCAATACATCCCTTCCTTAAACCAATAAGTTTGTCGTGATAACAAACTTCACAAAGCAGCTTAGTACTTCTTAGTGCTTCAGTTTTTGTGGAAAAACATAATAATGTGAAAATTGAACTCATATAATGACATTAAAATAAATAAGTTAGATGTAAATTATTATGGAAATTTAAACTTTGAGATTTTTAACGCAGTTTATAATATAATGACAATCAAAACAACAATATGAAGCCAAACAATCATCAAGTTGATTCGAAACCGTCACTTTTTTTCAGTAAACAAATTCACAACTATTCTCACTCTCAAAAAAAGAATACATAAGAAATAAGCAAGTTTTTTAGAGATGAAGAGTAATTCGAGTAAAATTATTCTTTTGGTGAATTATCTCTTTTTAACTGGGGTGAAGCATGCCCCCTGGCGAACAAAAAAACTTAACGTTCTCCATCGTCTGTCGTTTTTAATTGAAAAATGGCTTGCGATGGGTGCATTAGATGCTTTTGCGGGCAAGGGTGTGCAATTTGCTGGATCTTTATTGGCGTTTGGGCTTTCTTTCTATTAGGTATTCTTGCAATTCTGTTTAAATTTGAAAAACAAGGAAACATTGGACATTATAAAAAGGGACCACAGGAAAATGCAAAAGTTATGTTTATTACATGGTGTATTTATGTAGTTTTTACCATATTTTGTGCTTTTAATCTATATTATCGAACAAAGCATCCATTCCCACCAAAGGAAGATGATGATAACAAGAAAACAAAGTTTTCCGCTATAGGGCCATCAGAGCAAGTCCCACTTCTTTTTGAAGATAAAAAAGAGAAATAATTTGTTTTCCCTAAAATTTAATTAAATTTTATAACCCTTTTCTGAGGACATGCTCGGATCGATTTTTCTTATTATTTCTAATTATTTTAAGAAATTATAATATGCGTGAATAGTTATATTTATTAACAACATCAGCATTACACTAAGTATGAATTACTTTTAACAAGTTGTAAATCAATTAAATTGTTGTCTTCTTGTTCATTAAGAATACTAAGGAAATAATTTGATTCTTGTGATATTTTATATAGAACAAAATGCCTAAAAATTGGAAATATCTTGAATTTAATATTGTTTTTTTCTTCATATCTTTCAATTTCTTTCATAAAATCTCAATATATTTATGGATATATTAATATCATTTAGGAAAATTATGTATAATAGGGATACCATTTGACTAATACCTAACAAGATGGAATTTGAATCATCATTATTAAATATGTCAAATATCAAATGTAACAATTGAAAAAATATTCCCATATTTAAAATAAATCAACTGAAGAATTTTCCATTCATATTTATATAGCTCGAAAAAACATCTCAGCAAACGTACGTTATGATTGTCAAAACCGTAAACGATAATATGCATATCCAAAATGGGAAAAGTGACATTTCCAAATGATTTTCGTTTTTATCTTTCTATCTTATGCAATATATGAACCTATATATCTAACCGACGAAAATTTTGACAAAACAATGAGTGATATACCTGTTGCATTTGTTATGACATATCAAGAAAATGTTTCATTTTGCATTGATTTATTACCAAAATTCCGTGCTGTTGCAGAAATGATGAAAGAAAAATGCAAGTTTGTTGTCATTGAAAAAGAGTCTACTCCACAAATACGCAAAAAATATCACATTTTTGCTTATCCATCATTATTCATATTCAGATATGGTAATGCAACAGCAGAATATAAAGGCAAGCGTGATTCATCTAGTATGTACAAATACCTCAAACGCATCCTTGGTGATTCAGTTATCACATTAGAATCTGCTCGAGATGTTCATGATTTCCTTGATGAGAATAAAATATCTGTTATTCTTGCAGGCGAAGAACTCGATGAAATTATGCCATCTTATAAGAGTGTTGCCAGTGCACTAACAGACATAGTTCCATTTGCAGTTGCAACCACAGAAGATGCCATACAACAACTTGGAGTTGATGAAGTGCCATCACTCAAAGTCTATCGGCAAGTTGATCGGCAAACGATAGATTATTCCCTTGTGTTCAAAGTAACCGCCGGTCAACTTTTTAAATGGTTCGTTAAATCTATCGTTCCTAGATACAAAGAACTCGACTCTGTGGTGTTTAGGGATCTTGCTTTCGATTCACGGTATACTCTTCTTGCATTTGTCGATACCAATCGCAAGCCATCATTTGATCTTATGCACAATACATTGGATAAAATTGTTTCGACATATGACCAAAATTTAACATATGTTTATTGCGACATTTATGACATGGGAAATACTGTCATCAACCTTGGTTTCTCAGGTTATAGGGAACCAATTTATTGCATTGTAAAGATCACTGGTGGAGAAATTACAGAAAAGTATTTATATCCCGAAAATAAGAAAGCCACTCCTAACAATATTGCTCGTTGGGTAGGGTCTTTCCTTAACAAGACATCTCATATCATCAAAAGTGAAGAACCACCAGAATCTCAAAAAGGACCATTATTTAAAATTGTTGGTCGAACATTTCAAGACTCGATACTTGATTCAGATCATGACATACTTACCCTTATTCTTGTTGGTGATTCTACAGAACGCGAATTATCATATAATAATATTCTTGAAACAGCAAATGAGTTTTACAAACAGAAAATTGATACTGTAAAGTTTTGTTACATTGATTATGAGCTTAATGATTTACCCGGACTTCAAAAACAAAATTGGACATCACCTGTATATTTGTTTTGGCCGTATGGACAGAAGAAAAATGCGATGCTGATGAATGGAAGCATAAGCGCTGAACAGTTGATGAAAGAACTAAAGAAATATGCCAAAATTAAAAATAATTTTAAGATTCCTCCAAAATACGATATTGGAGATATTGAATTGTAATAAAATAAATTTGTTATAAATTTTTAATGTAATAAAAAATAATCCACTTCTTCTTTTTTTTCATAAATGGAAATTTAAATTATCCAAAATTTCCAAATTATTGATATTATGTTGATATTTTTTTTTTCTTGGGAAATTCACTCGCAGCTTGAAATATTCATTCTAATCATAATCTCTTGAGCAATGCAATATAAAGAATTTTTTGCCACTTTTGATGTAAATTATAGAATAGTAATTCAAAATAACCGTCACTACTTTTGATTACAATGATAGCGCCAAAAAAACGGATTTCCTCATATAAAACCGATTCATTCTGAAATTTGTGTGCTTTACAAAGTATTTCTGGAGAAGTCAAGGCTTTGCCAATGTTAAACACACACCAAAAATCGGAAATAAAAAGGCGTCAACCACCAGTGTCATTATCGCGTTGTGCACCTCCGTTACGTAAGTCAGCTCCATCGCCAAAATTAGTTACGAAAAAACAAAGAAATTCTGTTTTAATGCCTGTTTCTCCGACTTCACATAGAAATTCCCTTACCTTATCTCATTCACCGTTTCCTATTCATCGAGAGCACTCAAATCCAAAAATCATTGACGCACCAATAACTCCAGAAGATGCTCTTAATAACTACTCTGATAGCCTTACTGAATATGAAAAAGAGGAAATTCTTAATTATCCAGAAATTTATTTCATTGGCGATCCACTCAAAAAAATCAAACCTAAAAAATCACCATCTAACCCGAACAATGGGTTTGATTTCACGACACATCATTACAAAGTTACAGTTGGTGACCAAATTTGTTATCGTTATGAAATCAAATCGATTTTAGGAAAAGGTGCGTTTGGGCAAGTTTTAAAATGTTTAGATCACAAGACTCAAGATACAGTTGCACTCAAAATAATTATCAATACTGAACAAATGAAGACACAAGGAATGTCCGAAATAAATACTCTTAAAACTCTCAATGGAAAAGATATAAATGGAAATAGCCACATCCTTCGTGTTTATGATTCGTTCGAATTTCGTAATCATATCTGCTTTTCGTTTGAACTTCTTGGTCAAAATTTATATGATTATTGTCGAACGAATTCTTTCAAGCCATGGCCAATTCGGCAAATCCGCTCTGTAATGAAGCAAGTTTTTATAGCTCTTGCGTTCACTCATTCTAATGGATTTGTGCATTGTGACATCAAACCAGAAAACATTCTTTTCCAACTTAACTCAACCAACAATGTACACTTAATTGATTTTGGAACTGCCTGTCGGGTTGGAGAACCACATTTCAATTACATCCAGAGCAGATATTATCGTGCTCCTGAAGTTATTTTATGTTTACCGTTTGGTCCTCCTATTGATATCTGGAGTACTGGGTGTATGATTGCCGAGCTCGCTAAAGGTTCACCAATGTTTTCTGGAGAAAATGAAGTTCATCAATTACTCCTTCAAATGACAGTCCTTGGAATGCCACCTTCTTACATGATTACAAGTTCTCCTCGGAAATCATCGTTTTTTGATTCTAATAACAAACCTTTAAGGATCGCAGCCTATCCTTTAAAAGTTGGATCTTCTTCAATATCAGCATCAACTTCAATAACCGATAAGAAATTGTTAAGTTTACTTCAGGGGTGCCTTGAATGGGACCCGAATAAACGGCTGACGGCTGAACAAGCTTTACATCATCCGTTCTTCCTCGAAAGTGAAGGCGGAACAAGGACAGAGGAACACAGAAAAATATCTCTAATGCCTCCTGGAAGAAAAGTACCCGTGCCAGCCCCCAGATCAAAAAATAAAATGTTTTTATAATAAACCGTTCTGTTAAATCCAATTTTCAAACAAAAATCTTTGAACCAAAATTATCATTTATTAATTCTTTTGTAGTAAAATGTGTAATATTATTTTTGCTTTTTAGATATCAGTTATTTGAAAAAATGAGAAATTTTTTATTCAGATGAAAACATGTTCTCATAAGACCTAAACCAATATAATTATAATCTGAAATACCCAAATTTTATACAAAAATCTTCAAACCAGAAATTTATTATAAAGTTGCGTTTGTGTAATAAAATAAAATTAAATTTGCTGATTTCTCATACAAATGCTTCTGTAATCATTATTCAAAAAAATACAAATTACATCAATTGATGAAATTTACTCAACGAAAACTGAATCTGCCCATTGTGAGTAGTCATATCCGTCCTCAGTTTGTGGCATGTTAGCCTTCATGTATTCGACATCTTCTGGGGTGAAGTGTTGGTTCATTAATTCCTCAGTCATAACAGGTGCGTTCTTGGTGACTGCCTTGAATGCGTCCTTAGTCGTTTCTGCTGTTTCTTGCTTAGTGAATCTATCGAGCATGAACTTAACGTAGTTATCGAAGTCCATAGATGTGTTACCGCCTGTGTACTTCTTGATGATTTCGTTGCATTCTTCATCTTCGACGTTTTCACCGAGTGCTGTGAGACAAGCCTTAAGTTCGTATGGTTCGAGTGACTTAGTGTTATCCTTATCGAAGAATGAGAATGTATCTCTGAATTCTTGAAGTTGTTCTTCTGAGATTTCGAGACCCTTAGCTGTGGCAATGGCCTTATCCACTTCTTGGATCAAGTTGTGGATGTGTGCGTGCATGTTATCGAAGAATGCTAAGATTGATGATGGTGTGTTTTCGATGTTAAGGTGTAAGTCATCCTTTTCAAGGTCTTGGTAGATTGGTGTGATCTCGTCGATCTTCTTTTGCTTCTCGTTGACTTCCTTATCCTTAGCATAAAGCTTCTCAAGCTTCTCTTCGTTAGTGCCATCAATTTCGTTGATTGATGCTTCGAGTTCTTTAGCTTCGTCGACAACAGCTTGTGCCTTGCCAATGTAGTTATCGATACGTGCCTTGTTGCTTTCTGCTTGGATTTCGCTGTCGTTGATTTGGTTAACGTGGTTGATGTTAGCAATCAATTGATCGATGTAACCTTGGATATCAATTGGTGTGAACTTGGGACGATAGTTGAGCTTGAACTCTGTTAATTCTGCAAATGGTTCGTTGAGTTGTGGAACATCGTCGTGGATGCCTTGTGCTTCTGTAAGTTCTGCGGCAAGTTTCTCCTTCTTCTCTTGGAGTGTGCCATCGATAGCCTTATGTTCGGCTTCGACCTTCTTGATACGTTCATTGAGAGCTGTTGCCATTTCATCGAAGTTCTTAACCATTTCATCATAGATTAAGTTCAATGCGTTTGTGATCTTCTCAAGAACTTGTGCATAGAATGATGAGATTGAAATTGGTGTGTTGTTGATGTTCATGTGTAAACCATCCTTTTCTAATGCTTGGTAGTGTGGTGTTAAGTTGTCGAGGTCATCACGCTTCTCGTTGAGTTCCTTTTGCTTTTGAAGATATGCTGTACGACGTTCAACAAGTGTTCCATCGATAGCATCGACTGTAGCAGCGAAGTCACGTGACTTGTCAACATATGTTTGTGCCAATTCATTATATTCCTTGATACGGCGTTCGTTTTCACGCTTAACAATAGCAGCTGCGTTATCTTCAAGTAACTTATCAAGTAAGTTCTTAAGTTGGGCAACTTGTGAAGCAGCTTCTGATGGTGTTGTCTTGATACGAGCGGCAAGTTTGAATTCAACAATTTCACTGTATGGGTGATCAAGTGTTGGTAATTCGGCTTCAACTTCAGCAGCCTTTCCTTGGAGTTCTTCGTATTCTGCCTTTTGTGTCTCGAGAACCTTTTCTGGTTGCTTGACAGCTTCTGCTTGGTTAGTTAAGTCACGAACACGTTCTGTGATCTTGCCGGCTAATGCATCATATTCGTTGACCATTTCATCGAAGATCTTGTTAGTTTCTGTGATGGCACGCTTGAGTGAGTTGCCGTATTGTGTCTTGATGTATTCTGGTGTGTTGGAGATACCAAGATGTAAACCATCCTTTTCGAGGTCTTCGAAATCTGGATCGATTTCATTAACCTTTTCACGCTTTTCAGCAATTTCGGATTGTTGCTTGATGAAAGCAGCACGACGTTCTGGAAGTGAACCTTCGATTGAATCGAGTTCCTTTTCGATATCTTGTGCGACATCGATATACTTTTGTGCCTTATCATTATATTCTCTGATACGGCGTTCATTGTCTGCTTGAAGGGCAGCGGCCTTGTTTTGATCTAAAAGATGCTTAAGGTGAACAATTAATTGATCGACTTCCTTTTGGATGGCATATGGTGTGAACTTAGATCTGTTGTTCAAGTTTAATTGGATCAATTCATTGTATGGTGGTTGTAATTCTGGAAGATGGCTTTGCTTCTCTTCTGCTTCTGCAATAAGGCCATTGATGACATCATGTTGTTCTTCAATTGTGCCTTCAAGTGAGTTAGAACGTTGGTTGATTTCGTCAACTTTGTTAAGGATTTCTTGGCACATTTGATCGAATGAGTCAACCTTTTCCTTTTCGATTTGCTTCAAGATTTCTTGAAGTTCTGCACGGCGCTTAGCTTGAACGTTTTCTAATTCTTCGAATTTGGCATTTAATGTCTCTGGTTCTTTGCCTTCTGGTGGAACTGGAACCTTACGTGAGATTGGCTTACACTTGGTAACAATGGATGCCCATGTACGAAGTGCTGTACCACGAAGTTCAATGATTTGTGGACGTGCTGTATGTGCATACTTGATAACATCGCCAAGCTTGGCACGAACTCCTGGAACTGTTCTTTCATATTCATCGGATTCGATGGATTCCTTTTCTTTGGCCATGGCATCAAGAGCTGCTTGTGCTTGTTGTTCATAAAGATTTGACATTTCATCAATTTGCTTTTGGTTCTTGAGTGTGGACTTGATCTTATCAGCCATAGCTGTGATCTTGGATTCAGAAGCAAAGAAGTGGAAGAATTCAGAAACTTGTGTAACAACAGATTTGTCATCTGGTACACAGCCAACAAGATCTTCTGGATCAAGGAAGACAGTTAATCCAATACGGCGGCATGCATCGAAGGCAGCTGTAACGTTAGCCATATGATCATCCTTGTTAAGAGCATCGTAATCAAGTTCGTTTGGTCTGAAATGGTTGATAAGTGCACAGAATGCAAGACCTGATGACCATGAGGTGGTGAAGTTGGTGATGCTAATATCATAATCACGTGTGTTCTTTTGGCACCAGATAAGAAGGGCATCACGGGCTGTCTTTTCTTCAACAGAGATATCTTCGATTTGGAACTTGTTGATGCAGGACCAGGCGAGACCAAGAGTGATCTTTAAGTTTCCATCAACAATTTCTTCTGGGTGAATACCGACAAGTTTGATTTCTTTAACTTCTGTGATGTATTTGATAGCAAGTTGAACGTTTTCGAGTTGATGATACCTGTTCTTGACGACTTGATGCCACTTTCCTGGAAGTGGGTCTTTACCGATGATTTGTAAAAGTTGGAGTAATTTGACACCATCTCTGAAATCAGTTCTGATATCATTGAACTCAATTTTCTGTTGTGATAAGTACTTTTGGCACCAACGGGTAAAAACTTTGATTTGTGTTTCTTCCCATCCACGATCAAGAAGACCTGTTCTTTGAGGGGCGCTCATATAAAAGTGAAGTGTTTAAATTTCATTCAATTTTGAATACTGCCAAATGACAACCGGCGGCGACTTCACATTTTATCACTGAACAATTTGTCACCTCAATCATCTCACTTATATAATTCAAATTTTCTTTATGTAACCACCTCCGATAGGTTGTAAACTTTGAACCCACAAAATGTACGTTGAGAGACCGTTTAAATCGAATTTGCATTGTTGAAGCATGCTCAAAGATAATATTATTACTACCATAAACACAGGAGATAAAAACTTGAATAATTCATCAACCTCATTGAAATTCCTAATTAATATTGATAAAAATGTGTTCAATTTAACTGAAGAAAACTTCCAGCCTTGCGTTACAAAAGTATTGAAATTATCCGATTCAAATTTCACAAATACATTAAATATTATTATGAGCAAAATGGTTTATAATGCGCTTTCACGAAACCATGAATTTGATATTTACATAAATTTTTTAAAAACACTTCAAACGAAAGAAGAAAAAATTAATCAAAATATCGATATTTTAAATTAAAATTAGAAATTTTATAAACTAATATCAATTTTCACCAAACGTATATCTATAAAGAACACACAAGAATCATATTATTTAATTGAGAAAATGATTGAACAAAATTTGGTTAATAAAAACATCACTAAAAATATTCAATCAAAATATTTTGCACATTATAAAACAGAAGAAGAAAACAAACAAACAAACTATCGAGATCCATATGAAAATAATTTTTCAAAAAATTATGAAGAACTTTCACTGAATGATTGGGAACTTCATAAGAAGTATATTAAAGAAGGACATAATCCCAACACTATTGCAAAAACAATTCGAAATGATGAAATAGAAAAACTTCAAGAAATATCATCACAAATAAAATTTGATTTTAACCAAACAATCGAACCATCATTTTATGAAAGATGTGACTTTATTAATAAAAAAAATGTTTCATTAATTGATTATGCAGCATTTTTTGGATCAATTAAATGTTTTAAATATTTACTTATAAATAATGCAAAAGTGGAAAACACAGGCAAATATGCAGTTGCAGGTGGAAACATTGAAATTATTCATTTATGTGAACAAAATCATTCATCATTTAAAGAAGCATATGAAACAGCAATTGAATTTCATCGAAATGATATCTTTAAATATCTTTATGAAAATAATTTAGAAAAAACACAACAAATGTCGAAAATATCTGAAGATTAATATAAAAATTTGATAGGTTTTTGCATTAAAAAAGATAATTATGAAATTTTAGCATTTTTGGAAGAAAAAGGAATTAATGTTAATGTTGATAATATAAACGAATCAGCAAGAAATGGAAATTTGTATTTAGTTAAATATTTCCTTCAAAATAATCAAATTCCAAAAAATATATTGCCATTTGCTTCAGAATCAGGAAATGTTGAACTTATAATGTAAGAAACTGATTTAGCTAGCAAGTCATTATGAAAGTCCTGTATCAAAAGGAACAAATTACATTAATCAATTTCTATTTGTCTTTCTATGCTTATTAGAGAATTATGTACAAGATATTATCGAATTTATTAAAACTAATACACAATATTATTCATCTATAAATTCCATATATCAAACAAAGTATGTGCTAATAAAGGACATAAGTTGTTACCTTCTACGAGCTCTGAAGGAATACAATTGTTTAAAGCAGCATTAAGTATCAATTATATAGCAATATTAAATTGTGTAGAAAATAATAACGATAAAATGAGATATATCTTTAAAATAATTCATCCTTCAATCATTGAGAAATATGCAAACTTTGGTATGATGCATTATTATAATGATAATTCTCTCCAATTAATGTTACAAATATTCTTCAACATATTACACATTTGGCATTTCGAAATGGAATATCACAACATTGTAAAAAGTCATTAATAAAAATAGTATAAATTTTAATAGCAATCATAGATATATTCCCACAAATCATTTTCTTGAACAAAACTTTAAAGACGTTTGCATGTTCTTTTGTGATAACAAACTCACTATGAATTCATGTTGGGGACCTGTGTAAATGTTCGAAAAAATTGGTGTCAGATTCCACGGCTTTCCCTTTGTTTTATAAAACAAATATATATATCATATTCCGGAATATGTGAAAAATGCGTTGCAACAAAATTGTGTTCAATGCTGAATTTCATAAAAATGCGGATGAATTATTGTTCTCAACTTTCCAAAAAACAGCCAAAAGAATATAAAGCTTTAGCAACGCTTTAATAGATTTCAAAAGATATACTTGAATTTAGGACACTTTTCACATTTATTACTGAATAAAAAAGTTAAAATTGAATTGTTTACGTAAAAATTCATTCAATGTATCACATTTTAATTTTGGGTAACAATGGTTCAGGGAAAAAATCATTAAAATATGCTTTATATATGAAAGGATTGGTGGACACTGAATCTCTTGGCTTAGAAGAAGAATTTAAAACCATGTTTAATGTAGATGGGAAAGAAGTTTGTCTTGTAATCGGTTATGCATGCGACCATGATGATATGATTGCTTATACGGGATATCCTTTATCAAAAAATGTAAGCTCAGGAATCATAATAATTTATTCAATAGAAAATCGTGCTTCATTTGATAATATTGAAGAAAGGTGTCGAGAAATCCAAAAAAGTATGCCTGATGTACCAATTATTATTGTTGGTAACAAAACTGACCTTAAAGAATCAAGATGCGTTAGTACTGAAGAAGGTCAAAATCTTGCTCAGAGATTTGGCATTGACTTTATTGAAATTTCTATCAAATCTTTCGAAAATGTTGAAGAAGCATTTGCAATTCTCACTAGAAATTTAATCAACATCGAATTATCCAAAAATCAAAACACCAAAAAAGAAAAGAAAAAAGCTGAAACGTGTACGTTTGCATAATATTAATTAAATAGTTGATATAATTAAACATTATATATATAAAAAATATTCTTAAACACATTGTGTATAAACAGAAAATTAATTTATTGAAATATATCATCAATAATTTGAGCGATTTATGAGTGAAATAAATGATTTTACTGAACTTTCAATTAATTATTTAAGTGAAATCGAATGTTCCAAACCAATACTTTGGAAATTTTTCATTATACTTTTACATTTCATCATCTGTGCTTAATACATATGCACAGATTTAAACCAAATTTTTAATACAATCACACGAAAAAGTTATTATTTACTCGTCATCAAAAGCAGCATATTTCATAATTTCTCCTGATATGAAATCGTCGGCCAATTTCTCTAATCTTTCATCAGACAAAAATATTTCGAATCCATAGAAGCCAAAACCAATTTGTACATTCCCTAACTCATCCAAATACACAGGCGGCACTTTGAAGAAATAAGGAACAGGCGAATCATCCATATGCAATACAAAATATATTCTCGTTTGCTTTATGTTCAAATTCATTATCAGATGGAATTGATCGAATGAATCATTAAATAATTCTTTTAAGTCATCATTTAGTTCTGTTTCGATAACTTTTGAATCATTTAAACATATGAAACATTCAGTTTCAGTAGTAACAAGTTCATGATATAAATTAAAAGGTTCTAAAGCAAAATGCAAAAAGTTTTTCGGCATACTTATTAATTTATATGGATCGAAAACATATTCATTTCCATTATAAACAATATTATATTTATTACATAAATCCTTATTAGTTAATTCATTAATTAAATTATCATAATTAAAATTATCATTTAATGCAAAAATTTCAGTTAATTTTATACGCCTTAAAAATAAATTAAGTTCTTTATCTTTAAGATTTATTATATTTTTATTAATAATTTCATTAATTTTTGTTTCAGGTGAATCACATTTTATTAAATCCAAAATAAAACTTTGGAAAATCGAATATGTTATTACATTAAAATTCTTATGAGAATGATAAATAACTTTTAAAGCTAAAAAGAAATTTCGAACCAAATCGAAATATTTTTTATTATTTAAACATTGCGAATTATTTCTCAATCTTACTTCATACAAAACGATTATACTACAAAAAGCCAAAAAAATTTGATTTAAATCATCAAAATTAGCAACAAATTCATTCACATTCTCAATCACATCTTTCTCATTATATAAATCATTTCTATTCTCAATTTTTGGTAAATACAAATTACGAAAATATCGATCAATCGGACAAACAGTATTATCGCCACATTTTTGATGTATTAAATGTGTACATAATGTGAAACATTTTACATAATTTACGTTTCCATAATTATCATATTTTAATGGTAATGTTGACGAGTACATATAAAGTGGATAACAAAGGATTTCATTTTCTTTAAGAATCGTTTTACATGAACAACATTGTTCAATATGTTCATCATTAGAATCATTTTCGTCGAGTTCATTTTTATTATCATTTTCGAATTGTTCAATTTTTGTATTAAATGAACTTAAAATCGAATTCTTTAATGCATTTAATTTATTATTATTATTTGAAGTTTTCGTTTCATATTTTTTAGGTATTTCATATGTTATATTCATTTGTAGAAGTGCATTTTGTCCAATTTTTCCTAATTCAATTATTAAATCGACAAATGATTTTGATGAATAATTTTGGAATTGATACTTTTGATACATTAACGATTCGAAATCATTTGGAATTTTTGTAATTAATTCTTCAATATTATTTACGTAAATAATTGTATTCTCTAAAGTTTTATTTGAAGTTTTTGTATAAAATTTCGATGTTGTTAATAAAAGATTAATAATAAGTTGATTTGTTTCTTGTGAATTTTTACATAATAAAATATAATATTCAATTGCTAATAATGTTTTAGAGAATAAAACTGAATGTAAATCCATTCCAAATGGTTCTTCAAGAAATGGCTTAAAAGGCATTAATTCATTTGGATATTTCGATATATATTTCGAATAAATCGCTAAGATTTTATTCGAATGATAAATTGGCGCTAATGGATCCCATAAAGTTTTCGACTTTAATTTAAACATTGGACCATTTAATGAAGGAGAAGAAGTAGAAATTAAATCCAAATGTTCTTTTATAATTTTTATTTTTGCAAGAGAAGGTGATTCAAAAATTTTGTGTAATGGTTTAAATAATTTTTGTTTAAATAATAACTTCGATATTAATCTTTGATTAACTTTTTCTTTTTTGTTTAAATTAATTTCTAATCGATCAAATATTAAAGTTGATATCAAATGTATAAAAATGAAATAAATTAAATCATTTTTATCTTCATTATCATCATCAAAAATTCCAATTGTATGAGCAATTGTATTTATCATTTTTTCTTTATCTTGATAAAACCCAATACACATTTGCATTAATATAAATAAATCAGAAGTTCTTAATCCAGACAAAAAATATTCAAGTGCAAAATTTCCTGGTGAAGTTTGATGATTATAAATATCATTTGTAAGTAAAATTCGTTGTACATTAATTGAAACTAAATATAATAATTCATTATTAATATTTTGAACATTTCCTTTAAGTTTTAATAATAATGATTTCAGAAGTAAATATGGAATTAAAAAAAGACAAATTGAACAACCATTAAATAATGAAACATTTAAATTTTGTTTGTTTTGGTAAATTGATTTATAATAATCATCAAATTTATTCATTATATTTATAATATCTATTTCTAAATTTTCTTTTTTATCGATTTGACGTGAAAATATTCTAAATGAATAAATATAATCATCATAATGAAAAAACATGTTTTTTTGTTTAACTTCTTTTATATTTGTATAATAAAGAATCGATTTATCTAAAATTATATCAGTTAAACCATTAAAAAGTTTTTGATAATAATCTTTAAAGTTTTCATCTTTTATAACTTCTGAAACACCATCAAAAATATTAAAATAGTCAGAAAATATTTCACTTTCCCTAAATCCTTCAATATCTACAAGTGATAATTGAATATTTTGATATTTCTCGATTTGATCTAAAAGACATTTAACTATATCTAAATTATGTCTTTTAACACATTCAAATAAAATATAATCTTTGTAAAATTGAAAACATAAATTTAGAAATGGTTCAACTTTTTGATTATCTCCTGAAAGTAATAATTGGTAATTCTTATTTAACATATCTAATGTTCGTGTTATATATACATAACCAAACGAAAATTTGAAGATGACGTCATTGATAAATAATGATAATAAATCAACAAGTGAACTAATCACTTCTTCTGTGCTATCAAAAATAGCGTCAATAAGATCAGAAAAAATAGTACCTTTGCTTAATGAGATAACGACTAAATTGCGATATAAATCTCCAATCTCACAAAAAGTAATAAGCCAGTCAATGACTTCAATCGCTTCATCTGTAGAGCCGGATAAAATGAGTTTAGGAAGAAGCGTTGACGCTGAATCAAAAATTTGTGGAAGAATACTTGATATTGAAGAGGGAATCTTAGATTCGTTTTTGGAAGCAGTTTGATGATATTTACAAAAACCTGATGGTTTCCATTGGTATGGGTCTCCACAATCGCAGTTCCCTATTTTTTCTGTACAAATAATAATTGAGTGACCTTCATGATTACCATTTAAAAAACATTTAAGACAAATGCACCCACTACTTATTATTGTGCAATCTAAGCACGTCACAGAAAGTTGATTTTTGGGCCAACTTTCTTGACATTTGTAAACATGAGTATCGCATCTCAAATATTCAAGAAGATCTTCAAATTTGTCGAATTCTGCATGTTCACAAAGAAGTGATTCCCATTCTTCAATTGGGTTGTTTTGTTCCATAAGCACAAGACTTGACTTTCGACTTCCTGAAGGAAAAACGATCGGTTTCGAGTGAATTGTCTTACAAAAAGTTTTATCGTTCTTCCCATTGAAATCAAGATATTGAATTCGGGCGGTTAAAACGGACCGCTCCTTAATTTGGGGAAAGTATTTACGAGAAATTCCTTCTTTGTAAGCTGAAATATTTATTCATTTTTCATATCTAAAATGTAATGTTAAAAAACATGAATTCTTTTAACTTTTAACTTTTTTTTCAAGATAATATGAACTGTGCTTGATCAGAAAAATATGAAAACATATATATGTTATTAATGTTTTTAACTCTTTAAGAAAATTCAAAAATATTTTTATGTGAATAAAAGAGGTAGTATGGCATCCCGGAAAATTTCAAAGTAAATCAAATTACGTAATGTGTTGTAAAGCTTGTGCTTATGTTCATTAATCATTAATATAAAATTTACACTAAGGTTAGTAAAGGCATTTGAAAATACCATTAAACTCTTTCAAACATTATCTGTTTTGAAATCAATTTGATATCAATTGAACATCAGAAATATTAAAAATCTATCCTAGAATTAACAGCCTTTTTGAAGCTAATAGAAATATTACACATATTTTGCAAAATTGTCAGAATGTAAAAAAAAAAAAATTAGTTGCAACATTTACTAGATCTATCAGAATTATTTGTTTTAATTTCAACTTGATTGCTTTCTTCAGTGGGTAAAAGAGTTTTTTCAACAAGGGTTGCCACAGCTTCAAAAACTTCTTTTATCCCCTGGCCTGTTAATGCAGATGTTAATATTGGAGTATTAGAATTTATTTTCTCTGCTATTTGTGTGGCTTTTTCAAGAGCTTGCTGATTTTCATCAGGATTTAAATCTGATTTTGTAATTACTATAACAATTATGCATTTTGGGGCCTCCTCATGCACACAGTCTTTCCATTTTTCTATTGAGTCAATTGATTCTTTGTCAGTACATATCAATGCTACAACTGAATTTCGATAAAACATCTGAGAAATTGCTTGGTATCTTTCTTGACCAGCCGTATCCCAAATGGTAAGTTCGACTTGTTTGCCACTTACAGATGTTGCCATACAATTAAAATTATTTGGTGCTAATGTGCTGTATGTTTCTGGACTGAACTTGTCATTGACAAATCTGTAGATTAGAGATGTTTTCCCGACGTCTGTATTTCCAACAACTATAACTCTGCTTCCACTCATAAGTGTATTTCCTATTTGGGTTTTATATTAACGGCTTTTTTTGGTGAAAAATTACGGTTGTTTTCAATCAGCAGCGATACGCAACTGAAATCATTTGCTTACTGTTAATTTTACTTTTTTTCTACGATGGGAACCGTTAAAATAACTTCATCACCAATTTGTTCATCAATTAATAAATTTGCAATTTAATATTCTCATATTTTCGATAATAAAGAACTTGCCTTATTTATATATTCCTTATTAAACAAAGTAATGTTTGTAAATCTGAAAATTTCAAAATAGATTTGAAATCAAAATTATAATATTTATTCATTTAATTAATTCATAACATTAAGTTTCGCAATAGCTTCTACAAATGCTTCCATGTTTTGTGGAATTGTCAAAATTAATGTCTGCAAATGCTGGAATAATTTTTCTGTTAAGTACACCCTTCCAAAGTCTTGTGGCATTTCAGTATATTTAGTTAACATTGCTTCATATTGTTGTATTTTAGGGAGGAATTTTTCTGATTTTTCATAAGTGTGGAGTGGAATTAACGGTTTCAAGAAATTCAATTTGTTCTCAAAACAAGCCTTGTAAAATAACCGTCGAATTGCATACAATCCGTCACTTTTTGAATTATATTTTTCAGATGCTGCGTAATAAACGGCCGCAAACAGCACTTTTGTTTTTGGAGTTAGATTTAAAAATGGAAATTCTTGCATAAAATCGTCTAACAAATTTATTGACTCGTTCAACATTTTTGTAAATGCCGTGAGTTCACGATCTTCGTTACAAATCCTTTGACATATCATCAAAGTAAAGCATTGCCTCTCAAAAATTTGCGACGGTTGTTTGCCAACAAATTCAGAGGTAAAAAGTGACGATAGAATAACCTCCAAATGGGGATTGATGGACTGGAACCAAGCCTCGACAGAGAAGGCTTGGATTGGGATGTGGGAAAAGAGAAGTAAGAAACGATAGTTGTTAAGAATGGGCTCATAGTAAAAATAGGTAAGTGAGTTAACAGGTGGAATTGAATGTGAAGCATTAGCACATGTGATGAAATCGCATAGAATAGATGTGGGTGCGGCCATAAGAAAACTGACATCTGATGCAACTTTGAAACGTTGTGTACCACTATCACTTGTAAGCGCTAAAGTTTTTCCATTATTATCAAATACGACTTCAAGTGGCGGTAAAATCTCAATTTCTTCGTTGCTGTAATAAAGTGCAAATTGAGAGTATGAGCAAATGAACCAATCAACTCGCTTTTCTGTGTTATTTGATTGAATTTTAATAAAATAGGAAGGGAAATTAAAACTAACTTTCTGGTCTTTCTTTGTGATGCGGTGAGTAAACCCACGTGGCTTTATTAATGATGAAGGTCGATGTTGAATTGGAATAGTGACTGATTCACGGAATGACCTTGTTGGAGGTAAAACACTGCGATCAAATTCAGATGTAAAACGTTCTTCGAGTTTTGATGTATATTCAAGGAATATTGGATCTATCTCAGCATTACTTGCCATAGAGAATTGATTTTTTATATGGTTTACAAAATGGTGTACGTTAAGTAGTATAAACAGTTTTTGAGTAACAAAAACACAGAAATCCGCAATAAAGTCCTATCGAAAGGATAAAATTCTACGAGTTAATTTTAAATAAAAAAGATTCAAAAACAAGCTTATTTACAATGACCAAGATCTGATCAGAATTCGATAAATTCAATAAAATCAACTCAATCTTGGCATTACCCTACCCGCAAGGCACCACTGAGTAGTGAACAAATTTTGTTCATTAACACTGTGATTTGCCATAGAGATATTTTTCATGAATCATGTTGGATCAAAAAGGAAATTATACTTGTGGCTTATTACATTATAAAAACAAAAAAATTATGAACAAAAAAATTTATTTAGCTTTAGCTTTTTTGTTTTTGCGAACATTTTTGGCCTTTGGTTTCTCTGGTTGTTCCTGTTTGTTTTCGTTTTTCTTTCTGTTTATTCTTGTAAGCATAAATATAAGGACAAGGAAAAATGGGAAATATGAAAAAATTGATTGATGTCCAGTGTTTTCCATTCCTTTATAACTTCGAAACATACGGTAAATGGTGATATTTTGTGATTCGTTATCATAGAAAATTGCTTCAATTGCCTTGTATGAAAGTAATGTTATTGAATATGTAATGTTTTGTGAAAGCATTTGTCCTGTACAAGAAAGTAAACCATTTTGAGATCTCTCAAATTTGAAATCACCTATGTTTTGTTCACCTATTGAAAGAGAACAGGTATCATTTACATTTGGATCAAATGTAAGAGAAACAGGAACTAAAAAATCAAGTGAATTTGACGTTGAGTTCAAAAACAGTTCACCACCCAAAATTGCTTCTTCTTCTGTTTCTGATATATTTATGGTATAATACGTTTTTTCAATATTAGTGAACCCTTTAAAATATTGTGTAGATTCAATTTGCCATTCCCCAAAAGCAAGTTCATAGATTCCTAAAATAGGTGTTGCTGTGGAAACAAAATGAACAAAAAATAATATCATTTGGCTAATGCTTTGGTAAAGTATTCAAATAGTTTACATTTCTTGTTAACGAACATCATATGAGATGTAACCTTTGTGAAAACGAAGCATTCCAAAGATTAATAGCAACATTAAAAAATTTAAGGAAATCAAATATTCATCTCGAGGAAGAGAGAAAGCAATTACATATACAAATAAATGAGTTAAACCAACAAAAAAGCAATTATGAGATCCAACTTTTAGAGCTTCGAAAAAAAGTCAATGAAACGAAGGAAGCAGAAACAAGAAAGGTTAAGTCTCAACATGAACTCAAATCTTTAATCCAATTGCATGATGAAAATAAACAAAATTTTTTAGAACTTAAAAACATGCTTGAAAGTGTTGTTCATGAACTTTGTAAGGAAAGGCAAAAACGAAAATTAGCTCAAAAGAAAAACAAAAAAATTATTGATAATATCAAAAAATTAACAACTATTGCATATCAACTTCAACCAACTACAGAACAACTCCATGAAAATGAGGATATGGCCAAGAAACTTCTCTCTAAGGAAAGTGAATGGAATCACATCAAATCACAATTAGAGAATTCAATTCAAGAATTAGAAGAAAAGAAAAATGAATTTATTGAATCAAATAACAATTACAAAATGCAAGTTGAAGATCGAATTGGTTTAATTCAAGAGCTCAAAGATCGACTTGAAAGACGAAATATAACAATTCAAGAAATGGAAAATGTGCTTCAAGAAAAATCTGAATTTTGTTCACAACTTTCATCTACTTCAATGAATTTAAACAATGAAATAAATGAAATAATCATAAAAACCAAAGAAATGAAAAATAAATTATTTCAAATACAAAACGAATATAATGAAAAACAAAAAAAATATAAATCGCGAAAAGAAAAATTTGAACAAATTAAATGTTCACTACAACAAATTCAAGAATGCGTTCAAGTTAAGATAAAAACTATAAAAGAAGAATCAAACAAAGAAACAATGCAAAAAATAAATGAGATATTAAAAGAAAAAGAAGCAAAAGATGAAAAAATTAAATTGTTAAATGACCAAATAAAGAGCGAAACTGAAGAAAAAGGAAAAGCAGAAAATAAAATGAAATTAATTCAAGAAGAATTCGAAAAAGAAAAAAAACAATTTGAAGCAACAAAGGCTCAAAACGAAAATAAATTTAAAGCGTTACAGAAAATAATAAAAGCATTCACAGAACCATCGTAGTCTGCATGAATGAAATAAACTGTTATTTTGTTTGTTAAATTAGTGTTTTTATATTTTTGATTTTTATTTGGAAGGTTCTTAAGCAATTGAATTTATTCTAAAGATTTCAAATAACTCAGTGAATATTTTCCAAAAAAATGCTATGAATATAAACTAATCAAAAAAATCATTGAAGTGCTAAATACATAATTGATCACAAATAAAGCACATCTTATTTTTTATTTGAGAATAGCTACTGTGGAGAATTGACTTGGATAAGGTCGATCGTTCCTTGATTTGACTTACAAATTAATCTGTGTATATTTCCTTCTTCTTCAGGCACTTGAATTGATAAATCTGATGGGCCTCTGAGTGCAAAAATTGAAATATCGGAATTTCCCTTTAAGCACATTATATCTTTTTCAGATACCCATGCAAAAGACTGAAAATCTTGAGTTGAATCTAACTCTGCAAGAGAATCATCAACCATTTTTGTTAATCTTTCTAATTCAGACTCATGATGTAACAAGTCACGGTATGCTGCATTATCATCAACATTTACTTTATTTCCAACCCATCTTACTTTTGATTTTCCTGTGCGTTCAATCACTCCAATTCCAGCTAGAACATTTGTAACATCATAGATTCTTCTTTTTGATGCATCAAGTGTTTTTTCAACTTGGCTTAAATCAAGTTCTTGTCCATTTGCTGCCATTAGAACACGCAAAAAATCCTGTGTTAAATTGACGAGTGTTTTTTTTGCTTTGTCTGTTTTCTCCATAAAAAATTAGGAAACGTTTATCAATTAAATTGAATGCTTTACAAAGCTGTGGGGCCACCCCAAACCGTTTAATAATTGTGAATTCACTTTATTTCTTTTGTTTTCCTTAGCGAATTTTATTATAAATCAACGAACAAACAAATGTCATTACACTACTCAGAAGTTCACATGAATTATTAATCAAAAAAATCGAAATTTTAATAGTTGGGTTTATTTATGACAAGTTCTTAGTTTCGATCTTGTTTGCGGCCACTTGTCACCATTCGTTGCTTTCTTATTTCTTTTGTTGAGAAAGAGACAAAAGTATTCCCATTGCGTCGTCCCAAGAAGACTTCATAAATGTTGCGTCAAACAAAACAAAAAAACTCTAAAAATCAAAATGAAATCCAAAATCATATCAGCAAACATTAAAACAATCGAAAGAACATCATCACTTGCATCAATTCCTTCTTTTTGTGCAAGTAATTTAACAATATCTATGCGACCAGTAATAGATGCGTAAACGAGTGCTGATTTAATAGAACAAAATAAATTCCAAAAGATTAAGCAAAACATTAAAACTCTTAAATAGACATTAAATAAAAGAAAAAAATATCTTTCGCATTAACATCAATTTCACTTTTTGTAAGAAGTAATTGAACAATTTCACTATAACCGTAGCATGTAGCCAAAATTAAGGCGGTTTTAAATAATTCATTGAAATTCCATGTAAAGCATTGAAATGTCGAATGATTCGAAAAAACTATAAATTATATAAAAAATCATCTTGCGCATTAACATTAATTCCTTCTTTTTCAAGTAACAAGCGAACAATTTCAGTGTGGCCCTTCCATGATGCGCGAATAAGAGCTGTCATTCCAAATTTGAATAAGGAACACCAATAAATTGAATGAAACTTTAAATAAAACAATAAAATGTCTTGGACATTGACATCGATTCCGTCTTTTGCGAGTAATAATTTGACAATTTCAGTATGGCCATTAAATGATGCCCACATAAGTGCTGTTAAAAATATTGTGATTAAATTCCAAATATGTTTTTAAAACATAAAATGATTTAAATAAACGCCATGTAATACAAATTAATAGATTGTGCATTGATATCAATTCCTTCTTTTCCTAAAAGCATTTGAACAATTTTTGTATGGCCATTTGCAGATGCGTACATAAGTAATGACATAAAAATTCTTTTTAAACTCCATGTATTATTTTAAAATATCAAATATGTAAAAAAAACATATGGTGCATTAAGATCAATTCCTTGGAAAAGAAATTCAATAATATCATCATTGCCATATTCAGCTGCATAAATGATTGCTAAATTAAATAATATTGATAAACTCTAGAAAAAAAATTGAAACATTAAATCATTTAAATATATATATTTAGCATTAACATCAATTTTTTTTTCGTTGTGAAGCCATTGAACAAAATCGTTGAAATCGTGGTGGAGCTTCGTTTCTCCCATCGTTAAGGTGGTTCGACTTTTTCCGATCACCATATACACAATTTTTTGCTTTTTTCAATTCGGATTCTCAAAAAGTCTGAATTTCAATATTTTGGTGTTTATTATGATCGGCGTGCGGGCGATTTTTTGTGTAGGTTATTTAACCGTTTAAACGTCTTGTCCTCGGCCTTCATCTAAAAGCAATCGTGCCTTCCTAAATTTGGCTATCGCGCATAGACTCCTTATATAATTCGGTTGTTCAAAGGATGGTTCTTAGTTCATATGGGCAATGATTTGATTTTTTAATAAAAATCACATTTTTAAAATCATTGCTCAAGATTCAAAATCATGATTTGATGAAAATCCCAAACATCTTTAATATATTAATTCATGAAAGTATTTAAAATAATATAAATTTATAATTGTTTTACATAATAAATATATAAACCGTTTCTATATGGAAGAAAAAATTGAACACGTCACACCAACGCCACCCATTCATAAATGTCATTCAAAACATCTTCTGAAATTTTCAAATTTTAATTTGAAATCTACATATATTAAAATATGCATGTTTTGTTTATTTAGTACAATTTTAATTTCTTTAGAGAATTGTGGGGTGATGAAAATTTCTTTCGTTTATATATGCTGCAACACAATATTTTCTTGTTTGAGATCATATTTATATATATGTAAAGTGAAATAGATTTTCCACCATCTTCATTCTCCTAGCAACTTGCAAGTTTGATGTCATTCATTATAACTTTACATAAAGCCCAAGAATTTTTATTCTTTATCCCAAAACAGGGATTCCAAAAACCTGTTGTATTACAATCAAAAAGATGCCTCCTGTTCCAATTGAAGTTACTAAGTTTGGTATTCCAAACTTCATGATGTTTTTCAATAAAGTACAGCAAGAAAATGAACAATCACCAATAAGTGAATTTTGGAGATAAAATATTTTTTCAAGGGTTGGTCATTGATACCCATCAAGATTCTACATGATTTTTGTTTCCTGCTAATTTACATTTTCTATTTAACCTTTCCAAAATGAAAATACTTTATGGACTTGCTAGAGATTCTTAGCAAGTCAAAGCCAAAAAGTCGTTTGTAACTTCGAAGATGTAACTTGTTAAATTATTATTAAATATGGAAGAAATACTTTAAGAACAATTGTAGATATTAAAATCAATGAAATCAAAGAGTTTATTATCAAAAATCCAGCATGATCTTTGTCATGTTGTTTTCAGCAATTTTTGGAAGTTTTTCATTATAATATTGTTGTATTTATGTATTTACATTTTGCTTTGTGAATCTATTTGGTAATAGGTAAAATGTATAATGTATGTTGTTATTTTGATGATTTTCATATGTTTGTATGTTTATATCAATTTTTGTTTTTTGCGAATATTTGATCTTCGAGTTGATTTTGATTATTTGCACTATTTGCTTCATTTCTTATATATAATTTTTAAGAGAATAAAAAAGTGAGTTTCGAGAGTATTTATTCAAGGGGAAACAAACAAATGTAATTGAAAAGAAGAGGAATCGATGTTCCTCTCGAACATACATTAATGGAATACAAATAGAAATTTTCCATCTTTTATTGATATCAACTATTTTGATACAACGCTTCAACTTTTGCATCCAAAAAAATGTCTTCAATAATCAAAATATTTTTAAGTGCTGATTCTTATAAAATCATTTGAAGAAGATCATACAGAAATCGTTCAATCACTTCTTAAATATTTTGTAATTAATTTTCAATGTTAAAGATTTTTATTTGTTTTATTTAAAATTATTTATAATTTTATGTTTCAAAAATAATATTTGAAAATTATTTAAATTATTTGAAATAGCACTTATGGAAGCATCTAAAGAAGGTAATTCGGAAATAATCAGATATGAGGTTACAATGGAATCGTTAAATTATATATAGAAAAGGGGAAAATAAATAAATAAATCCATTCTGAGATGCATAGTGTATTGTTTTTTTTTTTTTTTTCACTATCCACAACCTTAAATATCAAATATTGTATTGTGTAAATACTAAGTTCAAACTTGATAATGTTATATCAATTTATTTCTAATTTTTTAGCTTTTCTCAAAGGAAAAAATTGATAGTCCGTCATTTTGTAACTTTTGCAGTAAATTTATTAGACAGATCTTCCACTGATAATTGTTTGAATCTTTCATAAAACCGACATATTTTTCAACTCACATTTCCAATTCTGGTTGGTAACTAAAAATGAACCTAACAATTTTACATTTAGTTATGCTAAACAACTACCAGCCAAAATCAGCCGTATTTTCAACATCCTCGAAAATTAATTCATTAACTTTGGAAAAATCACTTTTTTCTAAATCGCTCGGATCAGTAATTTTTTCAAATAATGTAAGGCTTAATGTCCATGAAAGCACATTTCAAAAATTTTCTTCATCTCCAATTATTTTAGCAGGAACCAATTTTTTTAATGAGACGATTGAAACACGTTCCAGTAACATTTATGTTGGACCTGCCAATATTACAGATTGTATCTTCAAGATGTGTTTTGGGTATGATCTCAATGGGGGTGCAATTTATTCCATCACTTCGCTCAATATTCATCATTGTGTATTTTTCCACAACTCAGCAAAAAAAGGTGGTTCGATATATTGCAAAGGTAATTTTACTGTTAGCTATTCATCATTTCTTGAAGGATTTTCAATAGTTCAAGGTGGAGCCATTTACAACGAAGGCTCTTCTGTCTTCAATGTTTCCTTTACAGAATTTGCTAATCTAAATTCAAAAGAATACGGGTGTTTCGTCAAGAAGTCAAGTTGTGACTCATTTATTGAATTCCTCAACATTACAATGGTTTACGCCCAACAGAAAAATGGCGGTTTCTGTATCGTCGGCGGTTCTTCCACCATCCATCGTTGTGACATTCAAAAGAGTTATGCGTTTTCAAGTTCCAGTATATTACTTAAAAGCTCAAGCGATTCGAAGATTGAACGGTGCTCATTTTTTGTTACGGGGGCAGAAACGTATGGTTCAGTTTTTGCAATTGAAGAAAGTAAATGTACAATTCAATTTGATCATTGTACAATAACAGCATGTAAAATAGGCACCAAATACATAAACGCGGAAGATGACTCAAAAATTATCATTAGTAACTTATGTACAACTGATGACCCAAAAGATGTCGTCGGAAATGGCGCTGTGTTTAGTACAAAACCAACGGTACAGACGCAATGTAACATTTGGGAAATCGAAAAACAAATCGGATACTTCACACAAAACTATCGGGCAAAAAATACTGCGCTTAAAAGAGATTTGAAAATGGGAGTCGCAATTGGTGTGATGTGCGTTATACCAATGGTTTGTGGCATCCTTGTGGCAATGTTTGTATTGTCGCAATTGGTTTTGCTGTATCAAAAAATTCAGGACTTAATCGCGAAACATCGTCAATAAATGTGTTTAATATTTGAATGCTTTTACGTATAAAGATCCAACTTAATGAGCAAGTGAATAGTTCGTCATTTGTTCGCTGTTTTAATGCTTTTTTAAAATACCATACCTGGTAATTAGAATCAAAATTGTTTTTTGTTGACAAAAAATAAATTCCACTACCGAAGAGTTAACAA
Source organism: Histomonas meleagridis (assembly GCF_020186115.1). Classification (NCBI taxonomy): domain Eukaryota; phylum Parabasalia; order Tritrichomonadida; family Dientamoebidae; genus Histomonas; species Histomonas meleagridis. The sequence goes on from NW_027150746.1 coordinate 1,239,752, forward strand.
TATGCTTACACTAAATATTAATATGAATTTTGCAAAACAACAATTTGGGGTGCCTCAAAAAACAACAAATGAAACGATCGAATCATCCACCAAATCCGGAAAATAAAGATGGCATCAAAGGCCTTCAAAAGATGCAATCTCTCTATAAAATCATTTTTAGCATAAGCCAAAAGCCTACCGAAACATCTATTCAAGATACAATCGATTTATTTGATAAATCAAATCCATACTCATTTAACTATGCAATCTGTCAATTATTATATTCCTCATTTGTTTCTCGTGTAAATGGCGCTGTTACATGTCTTTTATATTTGAAAGAACTTGAATCAAGTGAAAGAACCATTTTAAAGACTTCACAAAAAATCTTCAAAATGTTTTATCAATATCTTATCGACATTGATTCACAAGAATCGTTATTCTTACTTGAACGAATGATTGAGCAAACCCTAATTAAGCCCAAATCAGTTCGTGTTAAGCGTTCATTATTTTTTTCACATTATTTAAAGCCATATGAATTTTCCATATTAAAACATTCACAGTTTAGTGAAGAATTCTTCTCAAACATTGATAAACTAAAGAATAATGGATGGGAGCTTCAAAAGAAATATGTTTCCGAAGGATCAAATCCATTAAATTTAGCACGCGCCATCCGTAATGACGATGAAGAACAACTTCGACTAATATCATCACAATCTAATTTCGACATTAACTTGAAAATTAAACCATCTCTTTATGAACGATGTTCATTTATTAACCAAACAAATGTACCACTTATTGAATATGCTGCATTTTTCGGTGCGATTAAATGTTTCCGATTTTTAATGATTAATGGAGCTGACTTAAAGAATACTGGAACTTATGCAATTGCTGGTGGAAATGATGAGATAATTCATTTATGTGAACAAAACCATTCGACTTTTATTGGTTCGTATGAAACTGCTATTGAATTTCATCGAAATGATATTTTTCATTATATTTATGATAATAATTTTGCCGGAAAAGATGATTTAACTACATTAGGGAAAAAATGTATTATACATAATAACTATGAAATTTTTTCTTTTTTAATTGAGCATGGATTAAAAGTGAATGAGAATTTTTTGAATGAATCTTTGAAACTCGGTAATATGTATTATTGTAAATACTTAGTCGAAAGAACTAAAGTTCCAAATGATATATTATTAAAATCTGTGGTTTCAATGAATACTGAAATTGTGAAATATATTGTGCAAAATGGCGCCGATGTTAATATGAAAGATTCACATTTAGTTTTTTTGTCTTATTTTGTACGCCTTTAATGATTGCTTGTTGTTGGGGACGATCTGAAACTGTTCGGTATCTTTTAGAACAAAAAGGTATTGATGTTAATGCTAAAGAAATCTTTTTGATTGTTTTAGTGTTTATTTTAATCATTTTTTGGTATTTATATGTTATGTATTGGACTGCTTTTACATATGCTTGCGATAAAGGCTCAACATCATCTGTTAAATCACTTTTGAAACAAAACACAATTAATTCAAATGAAAAAGATGTTTATTTATGAGATGTGAAATTTATTTTATTTGATTTCTTGTTTATTGTTTTGATTTGGTATTTGTTTTAATGTTATTGGACACCTTTAATGCATGCTTGTAATAATGGACATTTGAGAGTTGCTAAAATACTTTTAAGCATTCAAGAAATTGATTATAATGAAAAAGATATATTTTTATTTTATTTAAAGTTTGTTTGATGGATTTATGGTTTGAATATAAAATCTGGAATTAATATAAATGATTTTGGACTGCTTTAATGCGTGCTTGTAATAATGGCCATGTGGGAATTGTTAAAATGCTTCTGAAAAAAGATGGAATTGATTTTAATGGAACATCAATTTATATAAATATTTTGAGGTTTATTTGATGACCTTAATGTTTAAGGTTGAAATTTGGCGTTTGTTGTTTAGTTTTAGGTCTTCATTGATGCGTGCTTGTGGAAATGGTCATGTCGAAGTGGTTAAATTACTTCTTGACCAAGAAGGAATTATAGTCGACAGCCGCTCAAAATCAACTAAAAATCCTGAAATAAGAGAACTATTACAGTCAAAGGGTTACATATAATCCCGTTAACCGAATAGTAAAACCTTATCATTTTATGGCACGATAGATTTTTTTTGAAAACATTTGAGTCTTTTACATTTTACAACGTTCATTTAAATTAACCGTTTTATGAAAGGAGACCGTTAGATAATAACTCAGATGAATTCGGGAAAAGCTGAAACTCTCATAAAAGTTATCAATAATCCCGATTCATCTGTTTTTGATCTCCTTGATTCAGGAGGGAACTTCGTTTATTTGAATAATGATAAAATAAAATCTGCAACATTGTATTTTTAGTTTATAAATCCAGTTTACAAAAAAATGCTGAAAAAATATTAAGACTATGTTTTTCAGATGATGAAGAGTATGGTCCTCGTTCATTTTTATTGTTCACAAAAAAAAATTCTGATTTTCTCGAAGTATTTCTCACAGAAGATTTATTTTATTCGGCTGTTACATCTCTTTTCACTACTTCCCCAAACATTATTCTTATCAGTCGTGCTGCTTCAATAATGAAATTAATGGTTACAGAATTTCCAAATCGAAGTAATGAGTTCTGTGGACTTTTATTTCAATTTCTTCCATATTGTTATGAATCAGGGGTAATTGATTTATTTGAAAGTATTTGTAGCTTCACCTCAGAACTCGAAGAAACACAACATTCATTTATTGAATCTCATTTTCCTGATTATATCATGAACGAAATCAAAGATACCAAGGACAACGATCTTATTTTTGGTCTCCTTCGTATTGTTCGACATGCAGCCGAGAATAAAGTCCTAAAGGACTCATTCCACAAACCGGAGTACGTTAATATAATTTATCCGTTAATTGAACACAATTCAATTACAGTTTTGAATGAACTTTGGCGGTTAATTTACACGTTAACGTCCCCCTCCACGTTATCAGAGCTCAATAAATTTGTCAAAAAATCAATTTATAATATCACAGAACCATATGATACAGTTGACTCTTACCGTGTTTTTTGTATTGATTTCTTGGCGCAAATGCTTTATTATCAAAATGAGTATATGAAATGCCTAGATAACTTTCAAGTTCAACAAGTCGTCCTTCGGTTGATTGTACAATTTCCAGAGTCCACTAATTTAATGGGTGCTGTGTTTCGATTCATTGAAAATAGTATCATGTTTCCTTATCTTTCGTCCGAAATGATCATTAACTTCGTACCACTCATGGTGATTGAAGCAACAAATAAAACAAGAACAGCGACTGCTGCAAATTGTTATTTGGTCCTGGAGAAAATAGATACGTATCGAAAAACTAACAAAAAATTAAATGAACTTCTTACGAAGGTCGACTTGTTTGAGGACTTCGCGAACAGGAAGTTGAAAATTTACAGAAAACTTGTCAATAACCCTTATGGAGGAGAAATCATAAACTCAATCAAAAGGCTACCTTCATCATTCCTTTTGGGATGAATAGGCATGTGGATATAGTTCTCATAGAAAAGAAGAACTTCTTGTTTTTTCTTGGATTCATTGTTAAATAAAAATAAATCTTTCTTTAAATGTCACTTTTAAGACGATAGTAACTACCGACCGTTTAATTAAAAACAAATCACAATAACTTTTCCCCTGTCCGTCATGTTGGATATCCCAATACAATAAATATTTTGTTAACAAAGCTGCATAATTTCTGCGTTTCCCTTATTTCATCTTTAATTTTTCCAGTAAATTATAATAGAGTTGTAAACGATTGCCTCGTTCTGGGCATCTCAGTGATGTTGCTGAAAAGGTATCTAATTTCTCTTAATATAGAATCTTTTTTTTTTTTTTTTTGAAGAAGGTGTTAATTAAAATATACACATTCCAATTTTTGCTGTTTCATAAATTAGAGATTCATAAATATTCCATTTTGTTCCAAAAATGAAAATAATTTTATAATTCCCACTTTGATTACATAAACAATCCAATTTTTTAATGTTGTGTTTTCATTTAATAAATGGATAACAAAATGGTAAATTTATATATATAATAACTTGTTTCTGAGATATTGATTGATTTCTTAAAGAAACCAAATTATTTTCTCCTAATTTTTCTAATTTATTATCATAAAAATATTTAAAGATATCATTTTTATGAAACTTAATTTCTACTTCATATGCACCTTCAAATGATGAATGATTTTGTTCACAGAAATGAATAATTTCTTCACTTCCACCTGCAACTGGATTATGTTTTTGAGAATCATTCATAAGTGAATATTTAAAATATTTAACTGATCCAAAAAATTCAGCACAATCAATTAATGCATAACAAGCAAAAATTAAATGAATATGGGAAATTTAATTCATATAATTTTATTACTTGTTCGACTGTTGATTGAAGATTATCTTGTGTTAAGTTAAAAACAAATCTTTCAAGTTTGCACAAGAACTCCATCAAAGAGCATTTGTTCAAACAAAGATTCACAATTTCATTCTTCTCAAATTAAGAGGAAAACAGAAAATAGTGACGTTTGGGTTGAAGGACAGCCTGTTTCTCAAACTAAATCCACTGCCAATGTGATATTAACATCTGATTTCAACATTGGTGCTAATTTAAAACGATTTTCATCAAAAATTCTCACAGAAGAAGATATTAATCTTTTACAAAACGGTGCACCCGTCAACTCTGAGCTTTCGCTTGATGAATGGCGCTATGCGAATTGCTTGTCCGCAAGTTACACTGAATATTTCGTTGACAAGTTTCAAAGTCCTGATTTTATTCACAATTTCGAAATAGAAATGCCAACCAACATTCTAGCAGATATACGAGCAAGAACTCCTTATATTACACCCACTCAAAGTAACGATCTCCTCGAAGAAATCAGCATTGACACAAATTAAAATTGTTTAAACGTTAATACAGCTCTTTATTTTTTTCAGAAGCTTAATCATGTGCAAATTATTTTTTTGTTAATTTCAAAATTTTGAAATTAATTTTGAGATTTACTTTGAACATTGTTTCATAAAAAAAGCGTATATAAACAAACAAAACTTTATTGATATTACATTTAACGAACCAAAACATTGATAATAACATGATCGATCGAGGGACGTGGAATTTCAAACCTTATGTTTTTCTTCTTTGCAACAAATTCTTTGTTTTTCTTTATTACATAAGACCCTAGTGCTTTTGCAGCTTTTTTGGTTCTTGTTTTTTGAATTGGAAGTATAAGCAAACCTAATAACCCAAAGCTTGAGACCACCATAACAACATATAACCAAACTGGGAAAAATGCTGTTTTTAATATATCATTTAAAGATAAAAGAATTTGTTTCCATTCTTGTTCTGGAATTATTTCATTAATTGATGTATAAGAAACCCACTCTACTCGAGGGCAAAAGAAGATACCTCTTCCATTATATTGTATTGCTATTATTTTCTCTTGTCTTTTCATTTTCTACTCCCTAAAATTCGGGGCGCCCTGAAAAATATCAAGAAAAAAGTCAAATTCGTTAAATCATAAAACAAGTTTTCTACCTAAATTGTATGTATAGCTGCGTATTTAGTAATCCTGGTTAAGTGTTTTACAAATGTCTTTTGATGAATAAAAATTTTTCATCAATAATTCAATGCCTAAAACCTTTCCAAAGAAAGCTGTGTAATTCCAACTTACGCGCACAATTCACTTAAAGTTCAGTTGTTTGGTCAAAAAAATACGAAAATAAAAATTCATGAAATGTTTATAAATGATTTCATGTGATTTGATCTCACTCACTCTATATTATTTCTTTTGTTGATTCTTAGCGTTTGGTGCTGAAGCCGTTCTTCTTTGTGGCAAATATTTTCTTAAGAATTGGAATTCGCGTAACACATCTAATGTTGTTGTTCTATTCCACATATTTAATTTTAGCTCTGTAGGAGGTATCTCTAGTACCTGGTTTTCTACCAATTCCAATTTTTCAAATCCAGGAATGAACATAACGTTCAATTTCTTTGCAAGTTGTTTAAATGGTATATCATCTTGCATTATTTCGTCCTTTTTAGTATTCATTAGTATGTACGCGACTGTACCTTTTTTTAGACTTGGGCAAACAGATTGTAAAATTTCATCATTTTTAGATTTTGGTGAAAGGTTTGGAATCATTAAGATAAGTCCTGTGATTTGCTTTAAATAATTTAATTTCTTTTCTACGCATTGTTCGAAAGCAGTTGCAAACGAATGCCATAAAATAACGTTGGAGAACGTTAATCTGTTTGGATTTGACAGAACTCTGTTCGAGAGTTTGACATCAAGCAACGAAACAAAGACATCAAACATAAAGGAGTTGATAGATGAGGTGAACCCTAAACTCGCCCTCACAATATCGAATACCTCCTGAAAATCTGCTAACAAACTGTCGACTTCGAACTTTGCTTGGATGAAACGATTGGAAAGAATTTCGAAATTAGTTAACATCGGAAATACTATTTCTCTTGTTTGGATGTTGATGATGTTTTCAAGCCTCTTAAGAAAATCTTTTGTATATGACTTACTGTTCTTTTCTTTTCGAGGATTTAGTTGGATTAAAAGATATAATGTTATATGTGTTAATAGCTTCGATTCATTATCTGTTTTCATTGACAATGGAGCATTTTTGTATTTGTCGAAGAATAAATCGGCAAATTGCTTATACTCATTTTTATCTGTTTCTTTCAATAAGATCCCGGACTCTAAAATAAGGCCATAGATTGGAAACACTGCAGGTGGTAATTCGAGTTTACGATCTGAATCTAAATATGAAGGATTTGACGATTGTGAAAATCTTTGCATCAGTAATTTGGGCATTAAAGCCATAATGCGGGCAAATCGCTGTTCCTTTGTTTCTTGCTTCATTGGTACAATTTTCTCCTTTTCTTTCTCTTTTTCTTCGGAATTTGGAGATTGTGATTCATCTTCAACTGCTGTTGTTGGTGAAGCTTCACTTGTTTTGCGTGCTCTGGATACTTTACGACGTCGTTTTGTTTCAGTGTTAGATGTATTTTTAGTATTAATATTTGATGAATCTCCTTTAGGTGATTGAGCTCGATCATCGCCACCAGAATTATCAACTTCTTCATCACTGTATTCGATAAGGTCAGCATAACTATTGCTTTCCTCTTCAGAATTTGTTTGATTAACTTGTTCTGGTGTAGTTTCTGGGACAACGGGTTCGCTTGGTACTACATCTTGTGGTTTACTAATGATATCGAACTGACATGAAAGATTAAGAAATGGTGGAATTGAGCGATTTGTACTCATTCCAATTGTAAAGTCTGTCTCTTTCGAATTAATACGTTTTCCAATGTCAAGGACAAGTTTACCATAGATCTTTGGAGTATTATCGGGAGTATATCGATGAAGAACAATAATAATGTTTTTTTGTTTAACAACACCATTAGATTTACTGACTGTGAAAGTTCGACGTGCTTTACATTCACAATTAAAATAAAGTTCTCCTTTGGAATCTGGGCGAACATATTTGGATTCGACAGTTGTCTTTCCATTTCGGCACGTTATTATAAACCCGCTATCGAGTTGACGACGGATGGAAACTGATTTGAGAACAATGAGGACATCAGCTACGATTTTGCCTTTTTTGGACATTTATCTTCGGTGACCGTTTATTTCAATACAAAACTTTTCTATGGATTGAACGACGATGTTTACTTTTCAATTGAAAAGCCGCAGAAAAAAAAAAAGGAAATTGAGTTTATCAAGAATTTGAAAAATATGGACAATGTCCAGGCAATTTTAAATAAAATATAGTTTAATTTTATGAACCAACATTACTGCACTTGAGGTTTTCCAAAATCATCTAAAAAATCCATAAAAAATTGATAACTAATAATTTTGGAAAATTTCAAAATAATATTCGGGAATTATCAAAAATATTTAATTTAATAATTTGATATTTCATAATAATATTTGGAAATTATTTTATTTATTTAAAATAGCACTTATAGTGGCATCTGAAAAAGGTTACACTGAAATAATTAAATTATTTACTGAACAAAAAGGGATTGATATCAATGTTAAATACATTTATTTGTTTTATTTCAAATTCTGCATCGAATAATAACTCAAATTTATTTGATGTCCATTCTTTTTTCTTTGTTAACAATGCAATGCATTGTTTCATATTCCATTACTTTTCAGCTTATGTGTTGTCCCGTTATTTATTTTGTTCAATTGGATTTTGATTTGAATTTATGAAAAGCATTGATAAAAGGTGTTGATACAAAGAAAATATCACCAATAGCAAGAAGAGGAATAATAGATATAAAACTATCATCAATAAGCTCTTTAGATATTAACTTTTGTATTCTGATTTGGATGTTCTCATTTGCTTGTTGCTGATTTGTGGCAAATGGAAAAAAAGATCTTCTTTGGTGAGAACATGATATAAAACACTAAGAAATTACTATTTTTAGGTGATTTTCGTGGCTTCTCTGGAAGTGCTGGTAAATCTAATGAAACTAAAATTTGGGAAATTAATGGCCTTTTTAAAATAACAGCATTGCGATTAGATGGATGATTTGGAACAACTTTCTTGATTTTGCTGAGTGAATATTCATAAATGTCATTTAAAATTGTCCAAACAAGTTCTGGTAGGGGTGCATTTTCACATGAATTTTTCAAATGATTAATGGTTCGATCTTTTATGGATTTGTAACTTTAGTTGATATACCATATTTAGAAGCTATAAAGTTTAATAACATGTATTAAAATGAATAAGATTACTAAATTAGAAATTATGAAGGTTTATTTTAACTAAAAGAGACCATTAAATATAAATTTTAGGGAAAAAAAATAATTTGTAATGAAAAAATCAATTATAAAAATTGTATCCAAATTCCACTAATGGATTTGATGTATACACATGGGATATCCAAAAACATATTTTCAAATGAACAATTTTTAATAATTATCTGTACAGATTTTTAGATAAAAATTTATATGGAAATTCATTGTAATTACAAGATTTATATAAATATATTTTAAATTACAATTATAAACTCATATATACTTGATTCATGGTATTTTCTGTGATCAAGTTTGGATTTTGACCATGTAAAGCCTAATTACCTGCGTATAAATAAAGTAAACAAAATATTCGTCAGACGCAAAATTTCTGTGATTATTTTGAGTTTCGATGTGTGCCAAGTGTTAAATATAATTTTTGCGTACGTGTACGCGTGGATGGTGAAACTAGAAGGTTTGGAGATGCTGCTTGATTAAAAATGCGCTCTTCTTCAATCTTTTCCTCATGAACACGTTGTGCTGTAGGTGACCTATAAAATCGAGTTGGCCCCTTGAGCTCTTGTGTTGGTAAAATGTAGTTTCGTACTGGAAATGGTGCTGGACGTATTTCTTTCCTTTGAACTTCGTTCGTTGTTTTAATTTTTCTTCTGCTGATTCTTGATGTGTGAACAGTATGAGATATTGTTTTTGGTTCCCTTTTTGTGAATTTTGTTGTTCTTTTTGCATTTTTATCAAGTTCTTTGTATTGTGCTTCTACAACCCGAAGACGTTGCCTCTGTTCAACAACACTCTTTCCATAGTCATCACAGGAATCTTCCATGGACTGAAGGAAAGAGTTTATTTTCTTCGAGTTCATTGTGCAACGGGTTTGGGGCGCCCTGATTGTTGATTTTTTTCATAAATATTTATTTACATAATTCTCACGAATAATCCAAAATTAAATAATGAAAGAAGGAAAATTATACAATTTATATATCAAAAGTAATTTATATAAAATCCATTTATTAACCACAAAATTATATTTTTGCAATGAATGGCACTCCTTTTTGATTTTTCTTGAAATGCAGCTTTAATTTCCCTGTTTCCATATTCCATACTCTGCAAATGTTATCTGTTCCTCCAGTTCACACTGTGAGTGAATCATGATTTGTAAATGTTATGTCCCATACTCAATTTGTCTGATTCTTATCTGCAAAAATATTTACACCTTTGTCTAACGACCATATTTTAGCTGTGGAATCTGGACGAAGATGTGGCAAATAGTCTTCCGCAAGATTTGCTGCAACACGTGTGATGAACGCATTATGTTCACGAAAACGACGAAGCTCAACGATGATCTGGAGCATTGGTGGTAATAACAACAATTCCATATTGGCAGCCAACAATTACGTCATTATCGTGATTTGAAGGAACAATTGATTTGATTGGATTTTGCGAAATGCTAGATGAAACAAGCTGTTTGCCATTTAGTGGACTCCAGACTTCAATCTTGCCTTTTTCATCTCCTAAAACAACAAGCATGTTAGCACAAATTAGACAAATCGTATTGATAATGAATCCACTCGTAAAAGAGAAAATGAGACGCAAATAAGATGAAACTCATTTTTTTTTTCAGGTTTTGTCTTCACTACATGAATAAAATTGTTTCCAATCGAAAAATCAATCAGCCACATTTTTTATCATGTCCTTGAAGAATCTACTGTGGCCATTGGTTTTGGCATTTCTTTTTTTGTAAAGAAATATAAATGAATTTGCTGTAAAAGGTAATCATCAATCAATTTGATAATAAACTTCGTGAAGGGCGAATTTAGCTGTCGAGAAAGAAATGGAAGGACTTTTACTTATAGCAGTCACCTAAATCATATGAAGCAGAAACAAGAAATAGGGGATTTTTCTCAATTTTCATTTTCAGTTAAAATGCCAGACAGTTAAATTGAATGAATAAACCATTGAGAGTCAAATTTGACCGAAAAACGACCATTCATGCATTCAAATTCATAAACCAATTAAAACTTTTTAATATGCTAAATGGTCGTTTTTATTATTTGGTGACTATGAAGAGAAGCGGTTTCACCTTTTTGAACCACGTGACAACGTTTTAACGATAAAATCAAGCTCAAATTCATGTCATCTGCCGCTTAAACCTCTTTTTGCTGTCAAATGCCATTGTTATGTTTTCTTGTTTCTTACTTGCATTCCTTATTACTAACAAACACGATGTCACATTAGAACAAAACAAAATCAACTGGAAGGGTATCTGGAATGGTCTCAAGAAAGTTGTTAATTTCCTCTCAAAACTTTTCGATCTTATTGAGGAAAGCTTCGAAGAAAATGAAGATGGTGAACTCTACTTTAATGGATACAAGGTTGTCGATATGAAGTTTGGAGATAGTGATGAACCAGAAGAAATTGTTCTTGAAAATGACTTAGGAATCAAGATCTGCATAATGCCAAAGATTGTTGACTTTGGTAATATTGAAGAACTTCCAGATAACAAATGGAACTGGAGCAAGATCTGGAATATTGTTAAGAAGGTTATTCTCTTCGTTGCTGACCTTATCCAATCCAACAACCTCACGTTATCTGAAGAAGACAGTGGAGATGTTGTTTCACTTGGTGATTACACTCTTACTGATGTCAATGTTGATGAACTCGGAGCTCCTCATGGTTTCACACTTGAAAATGCAGCTGGCAATAGCATTCAAATCATTATTATGATGTAACTGCGAATAGTAAAATTTCAACTTTTATTTATGTTTGATTTGTTCAAATGGTCAAATTCGGATAAACTATTGATTTTTTCAATTAAAATGCGAAAGTACTGAAATGTATTAAATTTTTGTGATCGTTTAATTTTAAATGGCCGACCACTTAAAATACTTAACAAAAATGTCTGTAATTGGAATTGATTTTGGAAATGAAAATTGTCTTGTAGCAATACCTCAGCACGGTTCAGTGGATGTCGTTTTAAATGAGGTTTCACAACGATTAACACCAACAATGGTTGCATATTCCGAAAATCGAAGATATTCTGGCGTTTTTGCATCACAACAACTAATGCAAAATATTAACTCCACTGTTAATCAAATTAAACAATTGGTAGGACTTCGCTGGGATTCACCAAAACGTGAAGAGATCCAAAGTCAAATCAGCTACGAACTAGCTCCACTTACCAATGGTTTTGTAGGTGTTAAAGTTAATTATCTAAATAATCCAACCATATTTGGTGTTGAGCAAGTTCTTGCATTTTTATTTCGAGGTTTATTTATTATTGCACAAAAAAATAAAGTATTTACAGACCAATGTGTTATAGTTGTTTCTCCTTGGTGGGGCGAAATGGAACGCCGAATTATTATGGATTCTGCCAAAATTGCAGGTTTTCATATACTTAATTTATTGAATTCAACAACAGCAGAAGCAATCACATATGCAATGACACATCGAACAAAGCTTCCAGCGGAAGAAAAGGATGCACTTAATGCTGCTTTCATCGACTTTGGTGATTGTTCAATGAATGTAGCAATTGTCAAATTATTCCAAGGATCAGTTGAAGTCAAAGGGTTTGCTTGCGATCCACAGCTTGGTGGATCATATTTTACAGCTCCTCTTGTTGGATATCTCCGACAAAAGACCATTGATAAATACAAAATTGATCCTGCCTCAAATCCGAGAGCTATGTTACGTTTTGTTTCATCTGTTGAGAAGCTTAAAAAGTCTCTTTCTATTAACCCTGTCATTCCATTTGAAGTTCAATTAAATGATATTGATGTACATTTCCATGTCAAGCGTACAGAGTTTGAAGATCAAATCAAAGATCTCTTGTCACGTATTCCTATGCCCATTGAACAAGCCATTAAAAACGCCAATTTAAGCATGGACGATTTGTCAATAATTGAAGTTCATGGAGGAGCGTCACGTGTACCTTTAGTCAAAACTAAGATAAACGAAATCTTTAAGAAACAGCCAACTCAATCCCTTAATCCTGACGAGTGCTTTGCCCTTGGCGCGGGATTCCAAGCTGCCATTTTATCTCCACAATTTCGAGTTTCGCTCAATGTACAAGAAATGGCTCATTGTAGCGTCATGATCAAATGGGAGGACCCAACGACAAACGAAACCAATGATAAAGAACTATTCCAAGCTTTCCAACCAATACCTTCTACGAAGATTGTTCCTATCAAAGTTATATCTTCAATAGATGTTGTCATTTATACAGCAGAATATGAACTAGGACATGTAGAGATACAAACCAAATCAGAGGAACTGCAAACTGTGCGTCTGAAAGTTCGATTAACACCAGATGGAATTGTTGATGTAATCGGAGCAACTGTACGGGTGCCCAAACCGGCCGAACCTGACAAAAACAATGACAACAACGACGCCAAAGGTTCGGACAATGAAAATGCCAAAGATAAGCAAATCGAAAAATCCGTTAAATTCACATATAAACCTTATTTTGGCCTTCCCGCGGAAGAAATCGATGAATATATTAAGCAAGAAAAGCGTATGCGAGAAATTGATATAAATGAGATAAAGATCGATGAGGCCAAAAATGAACTTGAAAGTTATATATTCCAACTCGAGACGGCCATTGAACGTGATTACACTGATTTCTTTTCTCCTGAGCACATTGATGAATATCGGTCATTATTATCAAATATTCGCGATTGGTTCAGTGAAAACGAATTTGAGCGTCAGCCACTCAACGAATATAACTCTCGACTTGACGCGCTGCGATCTATTGGCGAACCTGCACTAAAGCGTAAAAACTTCAGAGAGCGAATTCCAATGATCGAAGAAAACATCAAAAGGAGAATCGAAAACGACATGCAAAAGTTGCAAGAAAACGCGGAAATTAGTGACGAGGATAAAGAGAAATTAATGAATGAAATCAATGAATATGTGGAATGGTTCCAAATAAAGTTGCAAGAAGCGGAGGAAACGCCGCTGCACATGGAAATCAACTTTAACACTGACGAAGTCGAAACGAAATTATACAGAATCGAACAGAAAATAGAAAAATTAATACCGAAGCAAAAGGAGGAAAAGGAAGAAGAAGAAACGAAGAAAGACCAAAATGAAAATGAAAACGAAAACAAAGAAAATGATGTGTAAGTAATGTAATAGATAAATAAAAATTTATAAAATTTTAAATTTATTTTTATAATCGAAATGTTAATGTTCGCTAATTATTTGTTTGTTTCTATCATTGTAATTTGTCAACAGCCAAATTAAATGATTCTTGGGTTGTTAAAAAATAAAAATATTGACATTTTATCATAGAATCGTGGTTTGTTATTTATTCCAAATAATTATATGAAATCTTGATTTTTTTGAATTTATGATATGATAATTTTCGTGACATTTTAATGATGTACTTATTTAACCTGATTAATAATTTATAATATACGTGGTCCAACCCACCAAAGGACTTGGAAAGTAAAAAAGAACATGCAATATCTCACCTAGTACCTCAGTATGTTAGATAGTTATGTTGATATCATAGATGACAACGTTGGTTTGGAAGATAATAAATCGCAATTTGTCTATTTTTTTTTTTATTTATTCTTCAACTCTCAATTCATATTCTAATTCTGTTTATAAAGAGCATTATTCCTGTTATCGTGTCTTTGTTACTCAAACAAGTGAAAACATGCTTGATTTTCCCGATTTATAATTTAAACGGTCGTTTATTATTCGTTTCTGGTGAGTGTGGTTGTCTCAAAAAACAAATTTTCTTCCAACCTTACTGATTGTTGTTCTTTGGTATCCTCATCTCCAAGGTCTGCATCATTTATAGGCTCATGTTTGCAAAATGAAATGAGTCTGGCTAAGATTGTACAATTGCTGATTAGACTTCCTTGGTAGGTTTCTTCCAACCTAACACCTGTCGCCTTCCACTGAGCATGAATTCTATTCAACCACATCACAAACTCTGCCAGGTCTAGGCATAACTTAATAGCAGTTTCAAATGATATATCTTCACTTCCAGCTTGTCTCTCCATGACGACATTAACAGCCTCAAACACTTGTTCCATAGTTAGTTCTTGGGGTGGCTCCTCAAATACATTGCCCTGCTCTTCAGTAAGTTTCACTCCACCTACATTCATCCTGGTTCTTATGTTGATCTTTCGACCTATCACAGTTGTCAAATCATTCATTAAGGTGAGACGTGAAAATGCACTCATAATCTTTTCCCAGCTGTGTTTGTTATGACACATAATACGTATTAAACCAAACTGACATTCAACATTATGTGTTCCCAATCTTTCCAGACACAGATCATCAGACCTTGCTCTTAACTCTCTCAAAACACCAATCAATGTGTTCATAATTCGAATGCATTGATTGAGTGAACAACGATATTGCGTACCATGATTACGTTTCACTTGTTGTACATTTGGTGTTAGCCTGTCTAAGTTTTTTGCATGATATGCAAAAATATCAAGTGAAGAACAAAGATAATCCAGTCGTGTTTGAGGTGACAGCGATGAATTACGAATAGCATGTGACCATAGAGCATACGGAAGTATGTAAAACGCCATGTTAATGTGGCTAGAATGTAACAATTGGAAGAAGTTTGCCATAGTAAAGATCTTCAAACAATAATGATCCTTAATCCTTCCCTTTGGTGACGTGTCTGTTAATGGAGCTCCAAGCTGTAGTACTTTTTCCATATCAAGCGCGGTGAAGGCTAGCTTACCGTTTGTACATATTGAGATTTGTCCATTCAATATCCTGCTTCTAGCATTTTTCAATATATGTAAGAAGTCGCCAATTATCAATCTATCATTCTGCAGAATCCCAAGTGCATCTTCAATTCCCTTATTTCTAAAAATAGGCCACCACTGGTTGAATCGTTCGCGATGAATTATAGAGTATCCAGAATCACCGTCACTTGCTATACAGCAAACATTGAAACCATTTGCATCTAAAAAATCAGCAGATATCTTAGCCGAATTCTGACATCTTAATCTGCATTGTCCTTTATGTATGGTAACACATGTAAAGGAAGACATTTATACTTGCATGATAAAGGTTGTAAATGTATTAAAAATGCATTATTGTCCCCTCTCTTTGCATCATAAATTTCTTTTGTAACGAGTTCCATTGACATAGCATCTATACCCAAAACAATATCCACTTTCTCAGAATACTGAATGTTATGTCTTCTTCTAAATACGTCGATAATGCGGATTGTTTCCGAACACTTGGTTAAACACTCCTTCCACGAATTTTGAATTTGGCTAAAGTGATTGTACAGCGTCTGTTTACATGGCAATGTTATGACGGAGCGAAGATAGTCATAACACTTACTTCCGAGAGTTCTTAATATGAAACAAAATATAATTACATTGGGACTCCATTGCCGAGATTTAGGAAAACGATTGGAATTGTTCTGTGATTCAAATGATAATTGTTCCCCAAAAAATATGGGTTTGTTTACGGGCTCG
Source organism: Histomonas meleagridis (assembly GCF_020186115.1). Taxonomy (NCBI): domain Eukaryota; phylum Parabasalia; order Tritrichomonadida; family Dientamoebidae; genus Histomonas; species Histomonas meleagridis. The sequence continues at coordinate 1,256,013 of NW_027150746.1, forward strand.
GCAACCGATTTTTATTTCCTCAAATATTCTTCATAGAACTCCCTTTGACCCTTAAAAGATCTTGGTGGAAGTATTGTGGGATCATGATCTTCTATTATTTTCTCGAGTATCTGGGTTCTTATCTTGTAGTACCCCAGTGTTCGAGATTAGAAATATCCTTTTTAAGCCTACCAATTTTCCTGGAAAGGGTTGCTTTCTCTGTTTTTTTGCTCATTATATTTGTCAAAATTGATTTAACATGATCGTTATGAATTGAAAAACTTATCGTTCATACGTTAAGATACAGTGAAAAGAAAATCTTTTGCACCTATCTCCTTCACTTGCCACTACGCTTATAACATATAAAAGATCAAAGAGTGATGGTGTATCATTCTATGTAATTTTATTGCATAAAAAGCACAGTGTTTGATTGTCAATTTTTTTGTTACCGTGAATTGACCTTCCTAGAATATATAAACAGGAAACCTCACACTTATGCTAATAGATATCCAATTGCATGCAATTAATTATATAAAATATAAAAGTTTTATTCTTTTTACATATTAGAAAGCATGATGAAATGATTTTGTTATTAGTTTTCTTGATATTAAACGTTGAAAACATTTCAACATTGATATATATTTGGTCTGATTCTATTGAAGAAATGTTCATTTTTTGGGAGTTTTTTTTCGCTTCAATAGTTAATAAAATATTTTCCGTATATACATATTCTTGAAAAATTTTGGGACAAACGATACATTATTTTTTGTATTATTTTTTTCTGAAAAAGACGATTTTTGATTGTTGAATTTATTAATTGCTTTTTTTAATGATGATTATCATTTGTCCTGTACGGAAATTATTGAAAATTCTTCAATTTCGATGTAAACTATTCAATAGCATTTTAACCCACTCCTGCGGTTGTGATCGTATTTCACTGAAAAAACCGGGTTGTGATCACAACCACTCGCGCCTTCGGCGCTCGCATGAAAAATTTTATTGTGAAATTGTATACTCGTTTTGTCTCCTATGAAACAAATGGATTAATGAACCCTTCAACTTTATGTGCGGAAGATATTGTTGTATTCTATTTGACACCGTTGTATAAGGTGTTTCATGTGTATTCCGATTGTTAACGGTTTTATCGGGTCCACAAAAATCTTCAGTCCTTTCCACTAAATTTTCACATTTTTTTATAACTGTATGCTTTTAACTTCTGCTATAACCTTTTGAATTACACTTTTTTCAATGATTTTCATAAATTTTACTTGATATTATTTATTTTGTTACATACTCTCTATTCTGATATAATTTATTGATTTATTGAAAATCGTATTGTATTATATAAAATTATCATCTATAATCAATAAAAAATATACTTCATTGTATTTATGATATTCAGCGTGCCAAATTATATATTTTATCTGCATTTGCTGCTTCATATCTGTAACAATGGTCTTCCTTCAGCCTATAACGGTCGCTAGTACGATAGAGCGAAAATTTTAAATTGAATAGTTTACTCATTAATTGAATGATTTTTGAGAATTTTCGTACACAACAATGATGATTATTATTGTTATCATTATTTTCTTTATGTATTTTCGATAAATATTCAATCTGATTCAATAATTTTATGAACAAATTTAATTAGAAAATGATTTATAAAAAAAAAAGCTTGAGTTACATTTATCTATTCCTTTTAAATGTGCTTTTAAATTTTAAATATATTACATTTTTCAACTTATTTAACATTCTATTAAATGATGTTGATTTCTCTATTTCTCCGAATATTAGTCAATACATACCACCGTTTCTAGCTTTATTCTGAAATTGTCTTTGAGAATAATACGGGCTGATTGAGTGATTTTTATTCGTCCACTCATTCAAATTTGACTTCGAACCAATTGAACATGTAAATTGATATCAACTGATTGAGAAAAAAATAAATCCATACTTATACATATTATTAGTTTTGCTTTTATAATATCTTTTTAATTTTAAATTCTTCTCCATCATATTTCGGATTTTGTTAAATTTTGTAAATTCTCAATATTCTAAAAAACAATATCATATAATTTACAAATTTAAAATTGAAGAAATATAAAATAAGTTGTATAAACTATCACAAAATTACAATATCATAATTATACAAAATTTTTTATGAATAGCTTTTATATAAAATTTCATATGGAAATTATTTATTATCTTATTATTTTGCACCATTTTGGATGTCATGACATTTTTACTTCATAAATTTAATATTCATTGAATCAATTATATTGTGGATTTGAAATTTTTGATTTACTTTTTCTACAAATATCTATATTTATCATATATAAATAAATAATTATAAAGAATTAATACTTATTATAATTATTAATAAATATGGAAAAAAAGTGTTCTCATTAATACTATTTTTAGTTTCTCAAAATGATTTTTAATTAAAAAGTTTTCTTTTCTCTTTTCATCTCCCTTTTTTTAGTGATTTTTTCTTTCTAATTTTTTATTTTATAATAAAGGAAACAATATGTTGTAATATTAAATCCTTTTTATCGAAGGGTATTACTTTACTATAAATATCCATATTTCTAAAAAAAAATAAAATTTATAATACGAATTTATACTCTTAATTTTATATGAATATCTGATAACAAAATACATTTATGAATATATAATTCGTTTTGAAATGTGATTTTCTTCAATGGGTTTATTTAAAACATAAATTGATATATTAATTTTGTTTTTATTCTTCAACAATTATTATACTTGGTACAATTGTCACTTTTCTTGTTTATATTAAAAATTTGTAAAAAGAATATAATTCATTTATTCGTATGATCGAAATGTTATTAATGTTCGCTAATGATTTGTTTGTTTCTTTTTATTGATTTTGCTTAAAGGTAATTTGTATTTTATTTATTTGCCAAATCAAATAATAATTTGTTGAAATGAATGAAAAAGTTTTTTATGCATTTGATGCCATTTATATGGAACAAAATTATTAAAAAAGAAAACTATTTATTAAATCTTTCTACTAATTTCTTATTTATTTCGTATTTCTCCAATATTTTTTTTGTGATTTCATTAAACATTATTTGTACATCGTTTTCATTTTTTGCAGAAACTTCGAAGTATCCGGCGATCATTTCTTCTGCTTTTTTACTTCCTTCTTCAGTTGTGACCACTTTATTCGTCAGATCGATTTTATTAGCGCATAAAACGACAATCGGATACAAAACAATTTTTCGAATTTCATTGTAATGTTTTATTACGTTTTTAAAACTATTTCTGTCATCAACAGAATAAACAATGATAAACACTGACGTAGCCATACAATGTAATGCGCGAATATGTTTATCATTTGTTACATCCCAAACAGATAAATCAAATATCAAATTATTCATTAAAATTTTTTTCTCATTTATTAGTGACGTTGTTTCAATATGTTCATTATTATTCCATATTAATCGTGAAATAATTGAAGTTTTACCAACATTCGAATCACCAAATAATACAATTTTTAACTTTTGAGGATTGATAAAGATTTTCGAATTTATTATTCTCGAGTTTATTCGGCTATCAATAAATGAACTTAAAAGAATGGCATTAATTGATGGGCGATCATTTGCATTGACAGATAACATACTTGAAATAAGATTACGTAAGTCTTGGCTGTATTGACACGGAATTGGTTCGTATTTACGTGCTTTTGAGTTTGGGCGAAATGCTTGTTGAAGTGCACACATTTCATATAAGACACAACCTAATGACCATATTTCGGATTTGTAGTCATAGTGACGTGAAGTATACTTCAGACACTTTTTAAGTTCTGGTGACATATAATGTGGCGTTCCAGTAAAAGTTTTACATCTTTGATGAATAGTTTCTAGTATTTTGGATACGCCAAAATCGCCAACCTTAACAATTTTGTCATGCGTTATAAATATGTTTTGAGGTTTAATATCACGATGCATGACTTTTTTATCTTGTATGTATTTAAACGCGAATAATATCTGAATAAAATAAAATAGGATCTCATCTTCTGGCATAAGTGCATCAGATTTTTTGTATAAATTAATAATATATGATAAATCACCTCCATCTGCATATTCCATGACAATCGAATAACTATTTTCATTTTCACAAGAACTAACAAATTTAATAATACTTGGGTGATTTAGTTTCACAAGGATATCATGTTCATTTTTGATCTCTACGATTTCATCTTGCGAGAATGCATATCTGTATGTTTTCCTTATGAAAAAGTCCCCATCTTCGTTGACCACTTTCTCCACTGTACCGAACGCGTCCATCTTAAGCGTATCAACGACTTCGTGGACACCAGACATCAAAAAAATGCAAAAAATGCCCACTCTGAAAAAGTGACTCACTTTTGAGTGGGCGCCCACTTTTTATTAGAAATTCAAAGCATTCAAATTTGAAAATATTTTTACTCATTTACCATTTCTTACGGGGGCAAACTTTTTCAATACGACCGAGAAGTTTCTCTTCGCCTTGTGTTTCACAGATCTTAGCAAATGCTGGGATCTTCTCAATTTCATACTCTTCAACTTCTCCGCATCTTTCTCTATAAAGTTCAATCGCATTTTCATAGCACTTCCATGGGATATTGTGTTCTGGGAAATCATTTGCAAGTTCTTTGGCATTCTCAGTGGTGAATGGTGCTAAGATACGGCTGAAGATCTTCTTTGACTTAGCACGACGACGTAATTCGTTGAACAATTCTTGTGATGCATCAATCTTTTCAAGAAGTGTGCCGGCGCTTTTAACCCTGTTCTTTAAGTAGTCAATGTATGTCTTGAGGGATGAAACATGTTCTGTTTCTTCATAGATTTCATCATTGATTTCATCAAGATTGATAGCTTCTGAAACACCAAGGAATTCTGATATGTCAGTGTTCTTTGGAACTTTGTGGTCACCAAAGGATTGAACTTCACTGCCGGTAACATGAGATTTGGCGTATTCAAATAATTTTTCAAGCTTGTCTTTTGGATGTTCGGTGATGTACTTAAGGAAGCTATATGTGAATTCGTTGGTACGGAATGTTTGAATGGTTGAGTCATAAGCATATGAATATGATGATTCATTGGCATTAGCAGCACAAAGTGATGTAACATCGCTGATACCTTCAAGTTCACGAGCAACAGAGCCAGAGTAACATGCTTCAAGGTTGACAAAGAGCTTCTTGAATAAATGCTTCTTCTTCATTTCAAGAATGGCTTCCTTTAATTTGGCTGCTGAAAGATATGGACCATTACCTTTTGGCATGCAAAGGAATCCACGAGTACCATGATCATTGTAGAAGAAGAAAACATTATCCTTCTTTGTGGACTTGAGAACTTTTGGTGCTGTAGCTGTTGGTGTTCCTGTGAGAACAGAGATAACATTTGCGGTGGTAACGTTTTCACCTCTGTAGTCAATTGCTTCACGACCTGGATATACGTTAATATTCTTTCTCAAGTTGAATATTTTACCTGGGACTGGGTTTTCTGGGTGATTGATGATATCATCGTATGCAAAGGTAATGATGTTTTCCTTCTTGAATCCACGATCAATGAGAATTTGGTATGTTTGGAAAATATCTGATTGGTGGCGATAATTCCTATATTCTTTTGAGCCTGCGACTAAGACAGCCCAGTTTTCTGATGCTACGAGCTGGGCTAATGAAATCAGAAAGAACATTTTGAAGATTGACCTATCGTTTGTCAAATGACAACCATTTGTCATATTCAAATGAAAAATAACGGTTTGTATTCAAGGCCACGGTTTTTGATTCAATCTGAATAAAATTTCATCGAACCATTCTCAAAAAATTTGGCAGCTTTATTTTTCACCCAAGAACGATACAATACCGTTATCGTAAAAACATTTAATACTTTTCATGCTCTTTCGACTCATTTAAATACTTATGATGTTTAACTTTAGTTAAAAAGAGACCATATATTGACATTCATTATAGTAACCATAATCATTTTTATAAATATCAATAATAATAAAAAAATAAAATGCATTTTATATCTATTAAAAATGAAAATAGATAACTTTTATGATATTTATAAATAAATCTTTTTTTAGCAATTTTGAATTAAGTAAAACCAAATTTGGTCAGTTACACATCGAACTGTTCATGTACGGAGAAATATACGCTAGATAATTTAAAAAAAAAAAAATCAAAGATTTTTAAGGTCCCAATAACTAATAATTCTTTTCTATAAACAAAAATATTTGTAGATGAAAGCATGGAAGAAATTTGGAATATTTCAGATACTTTGTTCGAACAAAGTTTCAAAAATTGAATTTGTATATACAATTCACTGCGTTTGTTTGGTCTGGCCTTTTCCAATGAAGACAAATCCATTTGTCTCTTCCCAAGCTCGTAAGGTTCGCAAAGCTTTCTTCAACGCTACAAAGGAAGAAAAGCATATTGCCATGAGCTCACCACTTAGCAAAGATCTTCAAAAGCAATACGGAATCAAACGTCTTCCAATCCGTCGTGATGATGAAGTTGAAGTTGTACGTGGTCAGATGAAGAAGCGCACAGGTCGCGTTGTTGCAGTCAAACTTTCAACAATGCGCATTAACATTGAATCAGTCACAAAGCAAAAGATCAGCAATGAAACAGTCTTCATCCCAATCCATCCATCAAACGTTGTCATTACTAAGATAAAGATGGACAAGTACCGTAAAAACCTTATTGAAAAGAAACGCCAAAATCGTGAAAAGGCACTTCAAAAGCTTGGCCGTGCTAAGTAAATAATTTGGTAATCTTGAATATTCTGTTTTTTCTTTTTATTTATGATTAATTACAAGATAAATCGATTTTTCTTCTTAAAAAGGAAAGTGACGAGCTAAACGTTCAACAAAAGTGACTATAAATGCAAGCAGACACACAACTTCAAAACCAATGCTTAGCAATTACTAAGGAAATAAAAAACAACCCATTATCTTACTGGTTTCGTGAGCCATTCCGTGCCGAAAAGCATACTATGGATGAATATTTTTCAATAATTCATAATCCAATGGATCTAACAACAATTCAAGATAAGCTTGAAAACAACATGTATGCTAACTTTGAGGCTTGGGCTAGTGACATGGATTTAATTTTTGAAAATGCAATTACATATAATACACCTGAAAGTCTTGTCGGTGGAATAGGCGAATACTTAAGGAGGGTTGTAAATAAAAAAGTAGAAGAAATTAGAATGCATAATTCTCGAAATTATGAAAATCGTTTATTTGAATTAATTAAAGCAGCCAACAAAATTCTTGAAAACCCTCCTCCTTCAATGAAAGCAAAAGTGATTCATAGTAAAGAAATAAGTTCTATTGAAAACTTTAGCAAGACAAGAATTGAACAATTGATTCGTTCATTAAACACACTTCTTAACGATGGTAAACTTAACCAAATTTTAGAAGTACTTAAAAACGCAGGAGAAGAAGTTGATCTTAATGGAACACAGACGGACATTGATCTTGCTGGAATCAGCAGGAAAGCACTTCATGCATTAGAAAAGTTTGTTAAAAAATAATTATTTTGTTCTTAGTTAAATTTTTCTTTTTTAAATTTTCTTATTTATCAAAACTTTGATATTTAACGGTCAACTTATAACTATGACCATTCAAATATTTCAAGAAAACTCCATCGTTTTTAGAGAAACATTCAATGGAAACTACGGTTATTCATCATGTCAAAAAATGTCTGAAGAATTCTACGAAGGCGATGAGAACTATGATGGTGCATACTATAATGAGGAAGATTTCTATGAAGGAGATGAGTTTTATGGTGATGAGAACTATGAAAATGAAATATATGATGATGAAATGACAAATGAACCGAGTGTTGAATTCGAGGTTACATATGAAGAAGACCCACGCCAAATACAACTACTGACAATGGTTCAAACATTCAAAGCCTTTATTTTTGATTCTATTGCAGATTTTAATATTGTCAATTCAACAATTGAAATTGAACTCCCACGCTCAATATTACCACTATCCCTTCAATGTGTATATGGGTTTTTGGTTGATGATATATTATTTAAAGTTCATCTTGAATTAAATAGTTATCGATGGGATATTCTACCCAAACGCATTCAAATCACACACCCTTTTTACGGCGAAATTTTTGTAGGGAAAGCATTAATGGCACAAGCTGCAAATGATTTCTTTAGCGTTGGTTATAAACCGCGAAATTATTATCGGTGCTCCAAATTTATTTTATGCTCATCCACACAAGCTGATCGCAAGTTAATGAGACAATTAATGGAGAAAGAACATTTATCTGAGCAACAAGCTCAACGTGCATTATCATTATGTAAAAACGATTATAGAAAAGCAGCCCAATTAATGCGCACGGGTGAAATTCCACCTGGCATAGGTGATAATGTTAGCCCACAACAATTTGCGTCATATTCACAAAATCCATTATTATATTTAATTATTGAATTATGTGAATGCTTATTTGATTTACAAGATCATTGTTGTTTATGTCGTAAGCGTATTTCACGTGGTCTTAAGCCGGCTGCCTGTAATAATGATTTATGTAAATTCCAATTTTCAACCATTGGTATTGGGGTATCAGTTGTATCAGAACTAAAACGTGATCCACGAGCAGCCGACCTCTTAATTTCGATATTTTCTGCAGCATTTGATACTCAATTTTGTACGCCAGCACCAGATGATTTCACCACGCAAGAAATCCGAACAATCTTAAACTCGTTACCTCCATGTCAAGAAATGGCCACCTTCCAAACTGACCAAGCTTTAGCGAGCCTGATCTCATTGAGAGGTTTACAACTTGTACGATGGATTCTATTATCGTGCCGATCACATTTGATATCTTTGCCACCCGAGATGGAAATTCCAATGTTCAAAGGAAGTCAGCAGTTTATGACGTTAGTCTCTTCACCAGAGGCAGAAGGAGCTTTCCAAAGTCTTAAGGAGACATACAAAGGAAGTATCTTTTTGTTCCATGGCTCACATGCAGAACGATGGCATTCCATCATTCGTAATGGGTTGAAGAATGCGACTGGTACAAAGTTACAAGCGAATGGATCAGCATTAGGTGATGGTATATACTTTGCAAAAGAGTCAGGTACTTCATGGGGATATTCACATAGCAAAAACAATTTATATAAGTCATCAATCATCGGAAAGAGTTTACATATAATTTCATTATGTGAAATCGCTAATTTACCAATGAACCAAAATATTAAAGTGAAGTATCCGGTGTTTAATGAAGATGGCTCAGTCACTTATAAGGAAAGCGCAGGATTCTTAAAGGACCATGGATGGGCGCACACGCTGACAATCGAAGAAGCCTGCATCGTAAGGTTCTTGTTCGTGGGCGGCAACTTTAATGTAAACGCGTTGACGAAACCGCCAAAAAATGTGCCGTCATTGAAATCCGTTTTGGATTACCAAATGAGAAAATATTTGTAAAAAATAAAATGACCAAAACGATATCTTATTTTTGTGAATGAGAAATCTGAAGATATGGCGAAGGCAAAAGCTGTTTGATTCCATGCGGCTGAAGAAGATATTTGATAAAATGAAGAAGATTTCAATATTGGATGGTGATAAAAATGAAAATTCCTTAAATGAAAGTATTCTCGAAAAAGCATTTGAGTGATATACAATGATATGATTTAACATTGATTCAGAAAACTACGTTGGTAATATAGTTTTTTTATAGGTTGTTAAAAAGATTCTATGAATGACATTCTTATCATTGTAGACAGCTTTTCATGGCGCCTTTATAGATAAAATTATGTAATTCAATTTGAATTTATTTAATGATAAAATATAGCTTTGAATGTTACTTGCTTCATTAATTTCTGAGATTGCACCAATCTCCAATCATGTCAGTGATAATGGTTACTCTTTACACATAAGCTAAATCTTTGGTTAATAGAACTTGTTTATACCTTCCAAGAATACACTTAACTCACAAAAAGATGTGACTGAAAGATTAATGATTCATACTTTCATGACCTTAATATGTGTGATTGGAAAATAATTATTTAATGATTATCATATGAGAAAACAACTCTAATTTTTCTTAAGTTAAACATAAAAGTCACATTTGTTGGTAGTATGAAGTTGAATATAAAACATGATCTAAGAAATAATTAGTTTATCAACATAGACATGTCTATCAATAATTTGCAAAACATAGTGGTGACAATCAATAATATATTTAGAGTAAATATTCAAACCGAATTGTACAATGTGTAGAAAGACCATTTGGTGAATGCTTATATTAGATTTATTAAAAGAAAGATGCACCAGTTAGTTAACACAATTTCAATATTCTTTGATTACTTCTGCTTCTATAAGTGGAAAAATTGTTTCTCAAATTGAAACTGAAAAAAATTCCAAAATTTTGGCTCTAAATGGTATTTATTAATTAAATCATCATTACAATATAGAAAATTTCACAAAACTTCTGATTTACGAATGCTTATAATTTCTGCTCATTTTTCGATATCAAATAGAGTTTATTTCATTGCTTTGTTTATTATTCAATACACGTATTAAAAAAAATTTATTAAAATAACAAGAAAATATTTTGCGTGTATTATCATATCAAAATCTGGAGGAGAGTTTGATCAGCATTGCTGAATTTTGACTTTTACTGGGATTTGTGTAACGGTTTTCATCGTTTTCTTTTGAAAAAGTTTCATTAACAAAATACAGATTTTTGATGGTTTTTACTCCTTGTTTTGCACAGCCAAGGGTTCCACCAGTTGTTCCAAATGCAACTTTGCTAACCCTTCTTCTTTTCACTCGCCATGGTGCGAGGGTTCCATTTCAACATTGGGAAAGTCCAGATGTTAAATATGAATGGCATTGTGGGGAAAACTATTATAAAAGAAATCATAGGATTCCACTCGTTAATGGTGTTCCTACTAATTTTTCATATAACTCTTCTGAAAAACATTCTTTTGGGCCTTCATGCAATGATGGTTCTCTTCTTGATCAAGGTGTTCAACAACACATTAACCTTGGCGCTTCTTTCCGTAAATATCTTGTTGATCAAACACATCTTTTACCTGAACAATTTAACTCTCAATTAATTTATGTACGTTCTTCATATGCACTACGTTGTATAGAATCCGGTGTTGCTTTCATAGATGGCTTGTACCCACCACTTTCTGAAGGGGAAACCCTTTATGTTAAAACAAATGATCCAGATAATGAACCTCTTTCACCAAGTCCGACAATCTTTAAGAAGAAAATAATAGAGTTTCGCGATACAGACTATGTTAAAAATCACATTGAACGCTTTGATCGCATGATGCAACCTGTTGCTGATTATTTCAATATCACATTTCATGACCCTTTTGAGAAAATTTTACTTGGTGACTTTGTTAACACTTTTAGATGTAATGAGCAGCCATATCCAAATGATCTTGTTGATCCTCTTTTGGATATGATGCTGAACGATAGCGCGGTTTTTGTTGATGGGTTTCCGCGATATGTTCAACCAGACACCGACAAGCCTCTTATTGAGCTTCTTTTGAATGAGATTGACGCATTTTATAGCGGAAATAAGAAGAGCAAGTTTACATTATTGAGTGGACATGACATGACATTAGCAATTTTATTGTTTGGAATTGGATGTGAAGAATTGGATGTTCCTCCACCATTTGCTTCACACATTTCTGTTGAGATATGGAGATTGGAAAACATAGATTACATAAGGTTTGTGTTCAATGGGGATATTATTCCTTTGAAAGGAAAAGATATGATTCCATATAAAGAATTTAAAGAAGAAATGAATAGAAAATACCAAAACAATGTAACACAAGAACTTTAATTGTAAAAAATTTCATTTATTAATTTTTTTATTAATAAAAAAATGTTTTGTGTACTTTACAACATTAAATCAACAACGATATTTGAATTGTTTAGCTAAAAGTGGCTATGACAAATTTAAATTGAAAAAGATTTGTGTTGGATTTTGTTCACTTCATTTTTTATCATGAGTAAGAAACATTTTTTTGATGATCCTTTCTTTGATGATGATGACTTTGATAAAGAGTTCAAGAAAATGGAGAAAGAAATGGGAAAGATGTTTACCGAAGAAAATGTAGAATACAAAGAAAAAAGAAGTCATAAATCAAAACCTCGTGTAGCAGAGATAGACGAAAATGGAAATGAGGTAGTGGTTGAAGAACCTGATGATGATGACGAAGAACCAAAACAAAAAACAAAGAAAACTTATTATTACTCATCATCAACTTCTTATTCAAATTCTAATGGCGTTCAACATGCAACAAAAAAGACATATGACAGTAAATCCGGAAAGACAGAAGTAACAGAAATGAGAAAGATTGGTGATCAAGCAGTTACCAGAAAAAGAGAGATTGACAAAGATGGAAAGATCAATGACAAGTATGATATGCTTAACCTTGATGAGAATAACGTTGGCGAATTTACTGATAAATGGGAAAAATCCAACAAAAAGACGATAGGCCACCATGATCGTCCTCAACTCAAATGAAAGTAAACCATTTAAATAAAATTTTAAACATTTAAAATTCTAATTGAAAGTTTGATGTTGGTTTGATGTTCTAACATAAAAATATTTTAATGATCAACGACTTAAGCGACGACGGGTTTGTGGGCGACTACTACAACCAGCAATCCGGTGCTGAAGAAAATGGAATGGAACAGTTCGATCGAGCACAAAATTATCAATCATTTTTTGTGGAGCCTCTGGAAATTTTGGGAACAGAACAGTATTACCAAAAAATAGACTATTATAAGTATGAAGAAATTGAACAAATTAATTCAAGTCCAACAATAAATGTTCCGCGAAATGAAATTTTGGAAATCATAAAGCTCCCACCACATACGAGTCCCTATTTAAGTAGTGTTAAAAAGAATGAAAAAAAAGTAAATTTGCCAAAGAGAAGACCGAACTTTCCAAGCGCAACAAGGAAAATTTTAAATGATTGGCTATATGAGCATAAAAGCAATCCATACCCAACATGTAGTGAGTTAGAAAAACTTCAAAAAATCACTGATCTAACCAGCAAACAAATAAGGATATACTTTACAAACAACCGTTCAAGATTTTTGTTGAGAAATCCAAAGAACGGAAAGCTTCCGCGCACTCTTGATATTGAAAAACATATCCCATAGGCTTGGTGATAATTGATCGATTGAATAATACAATGTTTCCATAAATTTCAACTTAAATTATTTTATTGTGTAATGCGTTTTTAATAATATTATTCATATTATGTACGGCTTTTGCAAACGCCATATCAAAAGCCTCTTTTACACCATCCCCAAATAAAGATGAACATTCAATATAATAAAAAGCACCAATTTCCTTAGCTACATCTTTGCTAATGGATTGATCTGGTGGAAGGAGAATTCAGGTTTATGAAAAACACTTTTGATTTCAGGATACCACTTCGTTTTAATTCTTTCAAAAGATTTATCAACAATTGAAAAACAAAGCATAAAATATCTGTTTGTACATATGAAAGTAGTCGGGTATTTTCTTATTCATCATTTGATCTCCAAAAAAAACCAGTTTTAAGAATGGAACGCCCTTCCTTGGGAATTACCGATAGGAGAAATTTGATAACTTTTATTGTGTCATTTTTTTGTTATAAAGTAATTATGTAACTCAATTGAGTTGCTACTTTTTGTGAATTGAACATATTCTTGTTTATACGGATCTACAATTTTTCGAATATACAACAAAATATGTAGTATCAAACTTATTTCTTATATCATCAAATTCATCAACATAATTTTTCAGTATTCTGTTCAATACTTTTGCATTACATTAATAATGCAATATATACAAGGAAATCTTTTAATGTTAGAAACAAAGTCATTTGGATTATTTACTTTCACGTTAAATGAAGCTGACGTACGGCTTTACCATTATCAATTGTTCGAATTTTTTGTTATAAAAAGACGTTGAAGTAGCACTTTTTATGTAATTTTTCAAAAATTCACAAGGTCAGAGGTGAATTCCCCGACAAAAAGTGACACTGTTTACACACTTCTCGCTCCAAGTTATGAAACCATCAAAACACGAAGATTATGTAAAAAAAGAAATTATAGGAGAAGGAGAAACGGCCGCTGTTTACTTAGGTTATCATTATACTGATTCTGAAGAAAAAAATCCATTGGCGATTAAACAATATCGAAACCGTCACTTTAATCTCGAAAATAAATTATCTTATATCGGTGAAACAAATGCATTGATAAAACTTAGTCAGAAAGGTCATCCAAATATTTTAAAAATGGTTGGTTTTACAAATTCTCGTCCTTTATGGTTAATCACAGAAAACATTAAATCTCCAAAAAGTTCTAATGGAACCATTTACAAAACGCTTCGTGATTACATTCATTTATCATCAAATGACAAAGATAACCAAAAAATAAAAATTGCGTATGGAATTGCTTGTGGTATGAAATTTGCACATGGCCATCATATCATGCATAGAGATCTTAAGCCATCTAATATCCTTCTTGACCAAAATTTCAACCCCAAAATTATTGATTTTGGAATGGCTAAAATATTAAATGATGACGAGTTTGCGTACACATACACAGGAACTCCATCATACATGGCTCCAGAAGTTCAAAAATGTCTCCACAACAAAACAGAAAATGTATCGAGGTACTCATTTCCTGCAGATGTTTATTCATATGGAATGATTTTATATGAGATGGCAACAAAAACTGAGCCATTTAACAAACTTTCCATGCATCAAATCGAATATGAACTTGAGTTAGATCATCGTCCAGCTTTCTCAAGCAAACAAAAAGAACTTCCGGATTCTATGAAGAAGTTAATACAGATGTGTTGGAGAACAAATCCTGAAGAAAGGCCAACATTTAGCGAAATTGTGAAGATGATGCAAGACGATAATATTTCATTTGACATGTCATCCGACCAAATAGCGATTTCAAAGATTTACCAATCGGTCAATCTTGAAATCCAAAACTATAATCCTGAGAATAGTAATGGTAATGTTTTAAATGTGAGTGCAAACAAGGAAGAGAATAACAGCGTTGTGAAAAAGCATAAATTTGTGAGTTGGAAATATTTGAGAATTGTGATTTTTGTTTTTGCTTTGTTATTGTTGATTTCTTTTTTATGAATTTCTCTTTGTTCTGTTGAAGCGCCTCTGTTTGTTCATAAATAAATATTGTTTTTGTCTATTTTGTTTTTAAATGTGATCACAAATTTTTAAAAATGGAGTACAATGTTTGATGCAATTAAAGTTATTCACATCTTATTCTAAAAAAATGCATATAAACAGTGGTCTGAAATGCATTTTTGTCTTTGAAGAACTGGAAAAGCAAATGTAAAATTATAAAAAAAATATTTTCAACAATAATTTTCAGTAAAAATATTACACATCAAATTACATGTTTTTATATATGCAAATAATTAATGAATATTTAATAATAATGAATTTTGTTTTGTTAACTTAAGCACATGATGGGTTTAATTTTGTACGTTAAAAATGAACGTTTAACTTTTTTTGTGGAGGAACAAAGGTACCTTTTAAAATACTTTAAAATCATAAATGTCTAATCAAAAATATAATAATGTTGGCAAGGCCTGTTGGCGGTAACCCTTTTTTCTGGCGTTACCGAGTTTTTATGCTATTTATAGATTTTATAATAATTCAAAGAAGATGAAAAAAAAGTGTTTGAAACGACCGTTTATTTGATTTATACCTAAAAGTTGTATATCTTCTGGAATGATGACTGGCCCTCTCTGCTGCCTTTTTCTTTCACAAAAAAGTCGGATTGTTCTGACCAAGGCTGTACTCTTTTTGAATCTTTTCGATATGGGATAATAAATTGTGCACCTTCATTCATGTTAATGAGTTGCTTGCCAACAGAATCCAAAACATGAAGGTTAATTTGATATCCTTCACCTGGAAATGTAAATTCTGTTGTTTCGTTTTTTGGTTTAATCTTTTGTACTTGCTTTACATTTTGCGTTTGACTTGTGTCTGATTTATGTTTGTTAACGAACTCGTTCAGTGAAGTTAAGCCGGCAGATTCTTTAATAATATTTAACATTCCATTGATATCACATAAATCTGATTCAAGAGAAATGCACTTATTTGAAAGGTCATCAATCCTTTCTACACAAACTTGAGACATCTTAGCAAGTGAATCTCCTAGTTCACGGAGATGCTTCTCTAATTGATCTTTGTTCCCTTCAATTGAAAAATCATTTCTTTGGTTTCTGCGTTGGGCTGATTCTATCATTTCTTTATCAAGCTGAGCGATTTTTTGGTAATTTTCCATTTCCAAATGCTTTGCACTTTGAGAAGCTTTGTTCATATTATAACCGCTGAAGTTGAGACAATAACGATGAAGTGATCACTTCATTAGCTATTATGAAGAAACCAAATGAATGTATTTAAGCAAACCTGTGCTTTAAACAAATTTAAAAATTCTTAACGAAAAAACGATAAATTCTTTTTGAGTTTTAAAAATTTCTTTGATGATCACCAAAGAATTGAACCAGGTAGATGACCAGCGTCATATGAATGGATATTTGACTATGCATATCATGGATTGTAGAAAAAGAACGGAAAAATTCATAAGCTTGAGAATCCGATGAATGAAAAAGAAGTGATTTTACTGTATCTAATTGGATAACTAGATTCTCTGAAAATAACCTATGCTTTATACAATCTTTAGTAAAAACTTTTGCAAATATTTTTGCATTTTTAAGATCGAAATTTGGATCAAAAATCATTCATTTACACACGACAAACAAACAAATGCCGAATATTTTCAACACAAAAACCTAGAGTTCCACACAATAATTGAATAGTTAACAAAATAAACTATTCATATTTTTGAGATAAATTTTATGACAACAAAAAATTGAGTGGAACATTCAACAAGAAACAGATAATCGAAAACTTCATTTAATAACATATCTAGGTTCTAACGTTTTTATTCTTTGTTTCTCTCTTGTTTTTCGACCATCACTTGAAAGTATTTTAAATGATTGGTACTTAGAAATTCAGCAATACTGCCCTTCGACACCTTTAATTTTAGTCGGAATGAAAGCAGACTTAAGAGACAACTTCACCGTTGATCACGCAAACAATTGCTATGAACCTATTTCAACTAAAGAAGGACAATCAGCTGCAAAGAAAATAGGGGCATATGGTTACATTGAATGTTCTTCTAAAACTGGATATAATTTGAATAAAGTTTTTCAACTTGCAACAGAAGCTGCTTCAAAATAAAAAGAAACATCTTGTAAAATTCATTGTAACTTATTGTTTGTTTTTTTTTTAGGCTCGCGAACATAGTTAGTGAGTGATGAAATTTGGATTCTTTTAGAGGGTCTTTTTCCAGACGAAAATGTGATGCAAATTCACTGAGCATTATTTTATTAAAATTGCCAGGAATGGGAATGAAAATAAAATGTAAAAATTTAGACTCTTCATTTTTACTAAAATGTGTTCATTTTCGATTATTCTCTTAATTAAATATCTTCGGAATTAGCTTCAATTTCTTTTTGTTCAAGTAGTTTAACCTTTTTCATAAGTGCTGTCTTAAAAAATTTATGCATTTTTATATTATTTCGGTATAATGAGTTGTTGATATAAATACTGTATAAAATAAATAATTCTAGAATTAATTTTAATTCTTCTTTTCCCTAGATGTAATTTAACAATAATCATACATAGCTGCATAAATAATCAATACTTTCTTTAATATTATTAATATGATAACTAACAAGTTCAATGTTCCTAGACTGTGTTGCAAAAACCAAAATATTTTTGGAACTTCATTTTCAGTCAAAAAAAATATTCAATGAGAAATATATTACCTGTTTTTGCTGCAGCATTAATATAATCCATTCCTTCTCTCAACAGAAATGTAAACATTTCATGGTATAAAACACAAAACTTTCCTAATTAATAGAATATCATTTTCTACGATTTTGTTTTCAAAAGATAATGAAAGATATCATATTTATGGTATTCAATATGTACCTTCAAATGTTGAATGATTTTATTCACATCAATAAACGATTTCTTCATTTATACTTGTAACTGCATATATACCTGCGCTCATTTCAATTGCATTATTCATAAATAAATATTTAAAATAAATATTTCATATGCTACAAAATCAATTAATGTTTATGACATTTCTTTTGAAATTGAGTTATTTTCGACTCCCATGAAAAATGAATTATATAAATATGAATATCAATACATGAATTTTTTGTTTGATTATTAACTTTTCATTTTTTGCTATAACGGATATAATGCAATTTATATTTTGGAATATAATGTTATAAAAAATTAAAAGTATTTTTATACATATTTACAAAAACATCACTGTGAAGAGTTTTGTTGTACCATACAATAGTTCGAAAAATCCGGATCATTTTTCTGTAGGAAATTATACAAATACAAGAAAAATTTCGGAAATCGTCTGTGGAAATAGTTAAAGTATTCGTCAGCTGTTCCTTTCTGTTGTCCCATTGGTGTATGTGCCCATTTGTTCCGAATGAATCTGAGCAATTCAATGATCGAATCGCCGGAATAATATCTGAAATTCTGCGCATCTCTCAGCAAGCCCTCATCCAGCTGCTCCAGCCAATTCTTTCCGACGATTTTTTCGCTTTCTACTTCGAAAAGTGGAATTTGAGATCGATTTGACGGATTCTGGAAATAATCAATCGCATGCGAAACAATGTCAAGCCTCTGAGAGCAAGACAGGAAACATGGATGATTAACTATATCAGAAGGTGTTGGTCGTTCATCAAATTTTTCATTTGTCATTTCAGAAATCAAATCCATCATTAATGGGTCTCCTTCTTTTATGTGGTTCCCTATCACCTTACCTAATGCATATATATCATCTGATTGTTCTTTCTTGTCTGTGCTTTTATGAATACCTTTCTCAAAACCGCCAAGTAACGGCAAACCGTCGTTATCGGCGAAAAGTGACATGTCATCAATTCCTCCGTGAACAATACCAGCAGAAAAAAGAGAGTTAAGAGTACGAGTAGCTTTCAAAACAAATGAATAAGCATCCATGTTTGTGAAATCATAAGGTTTCAAAAGTTGAATTGCAATAATTATTTCATCATCTCGTAACTCATATCCTTGAATATAAGCTACACCCTCAATGTTAAGGCGAGATAATTCATCAAGGAGAGATACATCAATTGTCTTGCTTGCATGAACAATGCTACATTTAACATTATTGAAAGTACCTATGTTTGGATTATTTTCATCAATTTTGATACCACTTGAGTTGTTTCCTCCATATTTGTAATAGATAAATTGTATCAAACGGAACGAGAACAAAATTAATAGAAAAGTAATACCAATTTGAAGAAATGGAAATCTATTAACTCGAGAAGCAACAGCTGTATACAACTGTTCAAACATTTTATCAGCTGGACGATTTGGATCAACACCTTTTTGAAGTGGAGCAAATGAAAAGAAAGGTCGATGAATGTCATGTACACCAAAGCGAAAGTCTTCATAGTTACCGGGTCCTGCTTCACCAGGGAGAGCTGGTAATCCATACATTAAAATTTCAAATTTTGAAGGAATTTTAAGAGGGTGTGAAGGAATTGCGATAATGGCATCTCCAATCAACTGAAAGAAAACAGATGACTTTGATAACTTTTCACCGCTTGATTTCATGCGGAAGTTGAACTTCCCACTGTCAGGTCCATAAACATATATTGGGGTGCCCTGAATTTTTGTTTGGCATAAAACGTCATTGCCGATAGAGACGGTTATACCGCCCGAAAGTGTTGTTGTGACTGTTATCTTTTGTTTTGCGCTTTCTTGTGGTAATGTTGAAAATGTGTCAAAATCACTATATTTTATGATTTTACTTGAGCTGTCAAAAACATTTAATGAGTAATCAACACGAACAATTACAAAATCATTTTTGATGTAATCACCACTTTGTCTTGGAATTGTTGAATTCGATCTGTATTTGTATGTTACTTCTCCTTGTTCATTAATAAAAAACATTGTGGTTGTTTTACCAGATGCAAATATTTCGTTGCTTTCCGTTTTGAATGGAGACATAAAAACAAGATCACGTATTGGGAGTGGGAGACGACGGAATCCATACCCTTCAATAAAAGTAAATAAAAATCCATCGGATGAAGGAAAATAATTCGTATAAGCTGTTTCTGTTGAAGCAAATATTGGCCCTCCTGTATCTATTGACCATAAAACTTCACCTGTGAAAATATTTAGATAATGAAAAAATCCATCAGATGTAGAAATATAAACAAATGATTGATCAACCATTCCTTTCCACTCAAGGTAAATTCCTGTATTTGCAATAGAATCTGAATTACTAATAGAAAGGGTCAAAAGCAACAAAAACATTGGAAGCAAATTTCCATGTAAAGTATTCAATTCAGATTTTGCCAAATTATCATCCAACAAAGTTCCAACTGATCTGAGGATTAAATCGATTACTTCCAAGTAAAATTGAAGAACTGCATCAAACTTAATCCGATTTGTTAATTTTTATTCCAAACGATTAAAATCTAATTTCGAAATAGATTTTTAGTCAGTTAATTTTTATAACCTATGAAATACAACATAGTTAACGCAACAAACATAACTATTGCAATAGAAATCAACACAGAATTCACCGGTTTTTTCTCCAAGAATTCATCATAATTATTATATATGTCAATGTCATACACGTTATTTTCATCTTTTCCATGTAAAGGTTCCCAAATCTGATTAAAGAATGGGTTCACCTTTGCGATCGCATCATAATTCCAAGGTAAAGGATCACATTTTGGACACCAATGCCCACCTTTTAACACAGTGTTCGGTGTCATTTTGAATGTATGTCCAAATGCGCATTTCCATTCGAGAGGTGTATAAAGATCACCTTTCTTCATTTCTTTAGCCAAGCATTCGCCGCCTCTAAATGAAGCAGCTCCTTTCATATCATCCAAATCCAATTCTTCGATTGGCTTTTTTTCATCATATCCATGATTTAATACAATTGCCTTATCAGATGGCCTTGAAAGATCTGTTTTATCCCATGTTTTTGGTATTAATTCCCATTCTTTATATGATCCGAAGTATGCGCTAATTCTTTTTTCGTCTCTATTCTTTAGCCATGATAATGTACCGAAGCGTTTGTCATTTGCGATCATGCGCATGAATTCTTTTCCAATGAAATTGGCACCTAAGAATGAAAGCTTGAAAATAAACGGCGAATTCTTTCCCATTCTTTTGAAGTATTCATCGATTGGTACATTATGTCGAAAGTGTAATATGTTTTCTAAGACATCACTATCTAAATACCATTGTCCATGGAAGTTACGTGTGATGAACCAATTCGGTTCAAAGATTTTCTTTGGCGCGTCATGGCCCATTCCAAGTGTGTAAAGGATCTTTTCTTCGAATTGATAATTCGTCATGCGATATTCTTTGCCAGAACCAATGTTATAAAAACGCCTCCAAAATGATTCTGGTACTGTGTCAGCAAGGATGTTACACATAAGTGTCGCACTGTCTTCAACTGTGGCCCATTCAAGAACACCGCGAAGAACAATGTGGAAAACAATAGGACCAATGTTAAATAAAATTCCCGGATGTAATATCCCTGATTGGCGTAATGAAACCCAATGCTTAAGTCCTGATTCGGCAAAAACTCGTTCTGCTTGGACTTTAGAGAGTCCATAATGATCATAGATAGAAATGGCTATGGGATCGCCACAACGTGCCCAATGAATAGGATCATTGCGATCGCCTGTTTGTGCAACTGTTCCAATGTAAACAACTTTAACTTCATCAGGATTTGGTTGTGCTTTAACTGCTTTGACAATATTTTCGGCAGCTGTAACATTTGTGGCAAGTGTTTCTTTGGGAATAAAATCTGCTTTTGGTGATACTAAGCCACCTATATGTAAAACATAACTACATCCATCTATGGCCTTTTTAACATCTTCGTAGTTCTTGAGGTTACCCCAAACAATGGAAACTCGGGGATCTTTAGAGTAAGATGCAAATAGTCTATGATTCTTGAACTTATCAAGAAGCAAAAGAACTATGTCAAGGTCCTTCCTCCTTTCATATATTTCAAGGAAAGAGGCATGACCCATAACACCAGCAGCACCAGAGATGAAGACCTTTTTGTTTGGCATCTTAAAAATAAAATGATTTGTTCAATTTTGATAGGACCTTTTCAAATTACTCCAATCGGAATAACATTATGAATTTTTGAGAAATATGATTTTGTGGTTATTAATTGTATAGGAAACGGCTAAGATGACTAGTTTTTGAATTGCAATTCAAATCAGACATTCAAATTTCAAAGCTGTATATACAGCGTTTGCTTAAAACCGAAGCGATCAGCTGTAAAAATAATGATCACGGGAAAAAAAGATGTTCTCTATGAATTAATCAAATCTCATCAGCAATGGCACTCTTAGAATAGGGTTATAATCAAGTTCCTCAAAAGTTAATTTGATTATTATTATTTTTGAATATGTTTAATTATCTTATTTTGTAAGAGCTCAAACATAGGAGTGCGTGTTTCAGCTTAAAGTTGACTGTATAATCTTATGTAAGAATGTCATTCAAAATATTTTGTAATTATAGTATATATGTTAAATGATTTCTTTTGTGCGTTAATTTCTATGAACGAATGAGTTCATGAAGTTTATACAATGCTTTGCTTGTGTAAATACATTAAGAAGAAAGTCAGCTGCGTTGCTAAGTACTTTTTGAATTTAATTCGATCGGAGACGCTGTTCAACGATGGTGAACGATGCGAGATTTTCATAATTATCGGTGCTATCGTTACGTTGTAAAAAAAATTGAGAAGGAGGAGAGTTTATTTTTGGCTCTGGAAATCTACAACCTTTTGAGCAACAGTTTGGAATAAGTCATGGATGCTTTTTTCTTCCATAGCACAAGTTGGGATTGCTTGAACCCAAGCAGTTTCTGGACGATCAGACTTTAATTGTGCTAAGAATGTTTGCTTAACATGCTCTATGCATTCATCTGCGTTTGATGTGTCACCAGTGAAGTCTGGGTATGCAGCTCGGAACTTTTCAGGGTAATTTTCGAGCTTTGATTTGAAAATATCAATCTTATTAAGAATAAGGAAAATTGGTTTGTTCTTAAAGACTTCTGAGTTTGCAATGCTACCGAAAAGTTCTTTAGAGTCATCTGTACGTGTTGTTGCTTCATCTTCAAACATGCGCTGATCAAAATCAGATAATGAAACAACAAAAATAAGGAAGTTAACACCTTGGAAGCACCTTGGCCATCTTGCTCTTTCACTTTTTTGACCACCGACATCGACAAGTTCGGTTTTGATATTATCTTGAATGAGAAAATCAATGGTAGATATCCCAGTTGTTCTGATACGGCTCTTAAGGAGATCTTCATTAGATGGCACATAACTTGATTGGGCAATTTCCTCGACTTTATCAAAGAAATATCCAGTATTATCACCAAGGCCAATTGAATTGTTTTCTTTGTAGGTTGCCTTCACAATGGGGTCGTCCCAGAGTCGTTTGATTTCTTGGGCTATTTCTGGGACTAATTCATCTTCATTAAGTTGAAGACTCGAAATAACATCAATGCTGCTTGAAAGTTCAGCAGCAACTGATTGACCATTTCTCTGGAGAGCGTCGATCAGTGACTTCATGTCATAAATAAGATTGACTCTAACAACTGATTTCAATGCTTGTCTTTCATCTTCGCTGAAACCACCGCAATACATCAATTTTAGTTGCCTCCAGATAGTAGACTTGCCACACTCTCCAGCACCAAGAGTTAATATTTTGACATCATGATCATCAAATTCACCAGCAGTTATTTTGACAGCATCATTATAAGAAGTTGGTTTTTGAGCTGATGCCTTTGAAGCTGTTTCATTTGATGGCATAGTGTTGGTTTTTTGCTTAGACGAATCATCAACTGCGGCCGATCCTTCGCACCCCATCAGGCAAAATACAATTGTATTCATTCAAAAAGTTTCTAAATAACACCGTATTATTGAAAAAGTTGTGATAAAAACGTTATTATAGGGTGACCAAACTTGAAAATATGATGAAACAGAGAAATTTTTCCTGAAAATCTCAGTTGTTCAAGTTAATTTATATAATTTCTTTATGGGGGCGTTTAGTCATTTCCCATAAAAGTTGTTATGGAGGGAAAAAATGAAAAATTTCATAGAAAGTTCAGATTGGCCGGCCATTTAGTTATTAACCGTCATAACGGTTTAACCCAAAATTCAGAAATATTATCGGCATGCAGATAAAAAAAAGTCAAAAAAACGTTAATGATGCAGATTGTTATCATCCCCAGATTCTCAAATATTTATCTCTTTTAAAAAGTGTTTAATAAGTTACGGAAAGCTGCTTTAAGAATTTGACGATTTCTGAATAAGATCTAAATATCAAATTTTTAATATGAAGAATTTCAATATTGAAGGTCGTTGTTCCAGTGTTTGTTAATAATAGCATGGTAAATTTTTAATAATATTATTAAAACAAATATTTGCTCATCATCCTGGCAGGGAGAAGGATTTAAGTTACAGAAAAAAGAATAAAAATAATAAAAAAATATTTTGACACGTTCTTGGTACGACATTTAATGACTTATATCGATTTGAAATACAAAATGAAAAGGAACTAAGTAATGATGATGAACCTAATGATTCCACACCACCAACATTCGAAGATTATGAATCATATTTATTGCGCAAATGTCCAGAATTTGTTCATGCATTTTATAAAAACGAAGATATATCAGACGGTTCAATCAAAGAATTAGTTTCAAGTGGAAAGAAAAAATAAAGAAAAAAAGGCGAACAACAAAACAACTCGAGTATTATCTTTAATAACGATGGTTGGTTTTCTGAGAACCAAAATTAATTCAAGGACAGCAAAATAATATCAATGTATATTAGTCCTTTAATGCAGTTACTGGACTGTTTCCAATGCAGTTTAATATTCAATAAATAAATAAAAATTTCATTTAATATATCTGATTTAATCTTAATTTGTCCAGGTTGCAGCCTGAAATGGTCAGATGAACGTTTAGCAAATTGCCTACTTTTTGAGAGGTGAATTCTCACAAAACTTGTTGCAAGAGAAAAAGCGCCTGACCTCACTTTCTCCACTTTTTGAGTTAACTCATAGAATTATTGTATGAGATGATTCAAAAAGTGGATTTTACAACGAGTAAAAGAAAAATTTATATGAGGTTTATCAAAAAGTGGACTTCGTACTGAATTTTTTATTCTTCACTTTTTGATATAACATTGGCAAGGCTGCCGAATTACAAAAAGTTGATAATATAAACCTATCAAAAAAGGTAGCAATGTAAATGACATAAAAAGTCGCTGGGTAAATGAATCAAAAAGTTACTGAAGACGTTTATTTTTCATAAAATTAGACAAAGGATTAATCCTCATTTGAGATTTTCAACACACAGTGAAGTCAGGCGCTTTTTCTCACAAAACTTTTCGATTTTGAATTCAAAATTGTTGTTGTAAAAAAACTGTCTTGAGTTCAAACAACCGCAAAAACGGTAATTTTGGTGCTTCATTAAAATTTAGTTTGCATGCAAGAGTGGAACAAGTGGTATCCAAGAACTGTCGTGGAAATCGAAAATTTACCAGAACCAGTGCAAGGACAACCAAAAGTGAATCCAGAAGAAATCGCAGAGCAAATATGTGGTACAAAAAATCCATATCGAAAATCTTTCGAAAAGCCTCTTGTAAATTTTGGAAAAAATTCTGTTTTTTATGGATTTGTATGTGCATTTACTAATCACTATCCATTTGTTCTTAGTCCCGACGCTATATGGCTTCTCATTCTCCAAGGATTTTCAAGACATATTAATATCAATTCGGAAAGATTTCGTGATTTATTTGTTAGTTTCAAAGGTAAAAAGGATCTTCTTGTTGAACGACTGAGGATTACACCTGATGAAGCCACAAATTCCGTTTGGGATGGGATTTTTACTGAATTTAGTCAGGTCATTTCCAACAACCTTCCCGAAGATGTCATTGAAACTATAACACCAGACTTCTCAACCACGACAGAACTTTCACGTTCAGTATGTAATATTGCGATCATGTCAACATTTGAGAAATACTTCAATTATACGACCCGATTTAAAGGCTGTGGCATTCCATATGTTACAATTGAAGGTACAATTGAAGATTGGGAAAGTATCAAAGAAAGATTGAATTTCATCTCTAAATATGATTTAGAATGGTGGACGTCGGAGTTAATACCTGTCATTGACCAAATCATCAACACACTTAATGGAGATATTAATCTTTCATTTTGGAAAGATATGGTTCGGAAGAAGGACGGCACGAGGTACCACCCAGGCTACTATGACGGATGGTTCACAAGGTTCTTCCCATATGACAAAGCCAACAAAAGATTGAATTTGAAAAAAATATCTACAAAAGTAAAACTTCCTGATGAAGTGTTACAGGTCCCGCTCAAGATAGAAGTCATAGGAATCGGTGGCATCAGCTCAACTGACTGTTTCATTTATTCCGGATTTGTCGGATTAAAGCAAAATCCAGACAGCTTCCAGCTGAAGCCAAAAATGGGGTGGATGATATGTAAAGCCGAAAAACAAAATTAGGAGGATGAGTACCAAAGGAAGACATGAATGGGATCAGCGAATTAAAGAGGTAACAAAAAATGGACAAACAAGAGAAAGAAATTAAACAATGAAATTTGAACATTATTTAATAAAGAGAGTTGTAATGTTCAATTTTTTGATGAATTTTTATATACTTCAAAATCTAATTTTATTGGAATATTATTTTTCGAAAGCTAAACCCCTTCGAGAGAATAACAAGAAAACGTATCATCGTAATAACAAGGAAATAATACCTTAAAAGTAAATCAACTAATTTTTCACACATTAAAAATCTTTAAAATTTAATATGTATATAAAGTTATGTTATGAATATAACATTTATTTTTCTTTGATTTGAACCAATTGTTTTCGAATTTATATAAATCTAATAATGCAATAAATTTTAAAAATGTTAACACCTTGCATTGATACAGTAATTATATTGTTTTTTCTAGATGGCCTTATGAGTTTCTTATTCATTCAAATAAACTTCTTCTTCATTGGTTTTGTCACAGCGTAAACTTTCAAAAAGTATATGGACGATAGGTGTCAAGCCACCCCAATAAAAGCAGTTTTATACAATTTTTGAATAAATAAGTTTCCAATTTATTTTTCACATGTCTAATATCGACACTCCTGTTATTATTGATGTTGGTACTGGATATACCAAGCTTGGGTATTCCACCAACAACCGTCCCGATTATATAATTCCAACATTGATTGGTAATAGAGATCTTAAAAATGTTTCACAAGCTCAAATGAGCGGGACAGAAGATCTTGATTTCTACATTGGTTACGAAGCTATTCAAAACCAGACCTTATACCCCAACACTAACATCATGAAGCATGGTCAAATTGAAGATTGGGACAAGATCGAACAATTTTGGGAACAATGCCTCTTCAAATATCTTCGTTGCGAACCCGAGGATCATCCAGTTCTTCTTACAGAGCCTCCACTCAATTCACCAGATAATCGTGAATACACAGCCGAGATCATGTTCGAAACCTTTAATGTTCCATACCTTTATATTGGTATGCAAGCCATGCTTGCCATAGCAGCCTCATGGACCAAAGAAGGTCAAAAATCATTAACAGGATGTGTTGTTGATTCAGGTGATGGCGTTACCCATGTAATTCCAGTTGTTGAAGGTTATCCAATCTCTAATGCCATTCAACATGTTCCAGTTGCAGGCCGAGAAATGACTCTTTTCATTGCTGATTTATTAAAAGATCGTGAACCACAAGTACCACCCGAAGATCGTTTCAATGCGGCACGTGACATCAAGGAACGCTTCTGCAAGGTAGCCAAGCATCCAAGTCCCACATTTGCCATGTTTGATAAGAATCGATCCAAGTACATCGAAAAGTATCACGGCGTTTCCTCAAAGACAGGCAAGCCATTCGAATGCGAAGTAGGTTACGAGCGTTTCCTTGCCCC
Source organism: Histomonas meleagridis (assembly GCF_020186115.1). Classification (NCBI taxonomy): domain Eukaryota; phylum Parabasalia; order Tritrichomonadida; family Dientamoebidae; genus Histomonas; species Histomonas meleagridis. The sequence goes on from NW_027150746.1 coordinate 1,284,117, forward strand.
CGAAGTCTGGTTCTCGCCCGAGCTCGTCAGCAGTGAATACACTACTCCGATTTCAGTGCTTATTGATCGTGCCATTCAATTGTCGCCGATCACAAACCGTATGCAGTTATATAATAACATTGTTTTGTCTGGTGGCTCAACGACATTTAAAGGACTTGCAGGAAGGTTACAAGGGGATGTTCAAGTTCTTGTTGACGAACGATTGAGAGAAAACGCAGAAAGAGAATCAAAGAGAATTAATAGGAAGATAGAAGCAGGTAAAGTACCTGTTCGAATCGTAGAACATAGAAGACAACAATACGCTGTGTGGTACGGTGGTGCTATGTTGGCACAAACTGGTAAAGCATTCTTGAACAAGTGCCACACGAAAATGCAATACGATGAGGTGGGGCCATCTATAGCAAGAGCAAGCGCGATGTTCGGCGACAGCGCAGTTTAAGCAATAAAGGAACCATTGGACTGGATATGAAAATGTTTTTGTGCTGCTTTAAATTATTTTGTGCAGAAACACATAATCATTGAAAGGTGTAACATTAAGTTTTTGTTAATTTTTCTCTTTATTCGTTTTATAATTTTGGTAATGCTTTAATTGAGGCAACTAGAGAAGGTAATATTGACGTAGTTATGTTCTTTATTGGTATAAATCATAAAGAAGTTCTTTCGTTTTAGAATTTATTTTATAAATAACAGCATATGCTGCTTTAAAGTACGATAATAAAATTATTATTGAGCAGAAACACGAAATTAAAGTAGATAAGAAAGTAGTAGCCATTTTTAATTTAGAAACGAAAAAATTCTTCAACTTATCCAAAGCAAAACAGGGAAATCATCAACCAAAAAATGTTTCATTGCTTTAAAGTGAATAAATTAAATTTTCCACAATTTTTATAACAATGAGTTTAAAACATATTGTAACAATGTGAATATACTTTAAGGGTGTTATAGATAAAGATACTTACATTAGAATAAAATGAATGATCATGTTTTACGCAGAACTTGAAAATCTTTTAACAGTTAATTACTATAGATACAGTGAATTAACAGAACATTTAAAATTCTGAATTCTCACCAATTATGTCGTCAATACAACTAACCCATTTAAACATATATCAAATGCATCTAACGTTTCAATATTGGATTCACTATTAGAAAAGGATACATTTAGATTTCGAATGCAGTCAGTTTCAATATATTTTTCGAAGAAATTTAAAATTATTTTCTTGAATTATTTTATGAACCATTAAAAATATATAAAATTGTAAAATATATCAAAAGATTCCAAAATTGAAAATTCAAATGCACACAAAATAATTTGAAGTTTTGCTTGATTACATTCGTTTAGATAATGATCAAAAAAATCGATTAATTCATTTATTTAAATATATTTCGAAACTAATTTTAAAAGAATAAAAAAATACTTATAATTTATTTATATTATTTACTATACAAAGTTATGAAATTTATTGGTTTCCGTTCTTTAAATTTGCGAATATTTTCCTTTTATAAGGCGTTGACTCTCCGTTATCGATATAATTTGTAAATATCGAAACGAAATCAGAATCAATGAATGCCTTATGCGTACTTTTTTGTGTACTTAAAGCCAACAATGTTGCGAAACATTTCAAAGCCATAGAGTTCTTATTTTCTATTAACTTCAGTAAATGTTTTACAACTTGAACATACGAATTTGAATTTACTAACGGTGACAAAACCGTTATAACCGCCATTATCGGCTCCAACTTAAACGGCTCCTCCGTATCGTTCAGCACGTTACATAATTCAGTAACGAATCCGACGTTCGATAACATCATTGGTAACTCGTGCGTGATTCTAATTTTCGTTAGTAACAAACAAACAGCGCAAATTTCTTTATATTTCTTCGTTCTAACGACGTTTAATAAGAAATTTGGCGTTAATTTATGAGATAAAAGTCGAATTTGACATTTTTCATGTACTAACGCAGCAGAAATAAATACTTTCAACAAAAGTAATGTGATTTTAGGCTTGACTTGAAGCCATTTCTCGATAATTCCATCTTGAAGAATGGGTATACACTTCTGTGGATCTGAAGCAAATCGAGCCAACAAAAGTGACGCCTTTTCTGATTTGTATTTAATGACAACTTCAATCAAAACAGTTATCACATGCGAAAGTGGTTCTCCGCTTGCGTCGCCGCCGAATCTTCGAATGCATTCGAGCGAATGGTTTCGTAAGACTTCGTTTTGTGATAATGAATGTTTAAGTATAGTACTTAAAAGAAATAAATCAGCCTTTTCAAATAATAAAAATAATCCAATATAAGCTGATATGGCATTAACTTCAAGTTCTGATTTACTAAATTCCGATATAATTTCGGGTGTTACACGTTTCGTATGAATTAAAATTCGAATAATGTAATAGCCGGATTTTCGATTAGCGAATTTCTGCGCGTTACTAATAAAGAATTTGATGATGTAATCCGAAAATTCTTTGTTATCATTTTTCATTATAATTAGACATAAAAGTTTAATCGCTTTAGTTTCACATAACTGATTAAACACTAATTCGAATAACACATCTAAAGAAGATTTATCCAAACAATTTGGAACAAAACTAACAAAATACAAAAAATAATCCAATGTTGAAGGAGTTATATATTTTGAGATATCAGGTATAGAATCAACGTTATTAAGTAACTTTTTTTTTCTAATATACTTAGACATTAATACATGAGCTCTTTGTACTAAATTTTTTGGGTTTTTTGGATTAGTTACAAATTGTAAGAAACTTGGCCACAAAAGTGCGCTGTCAAGGTTTAAGTCATTGTTTAACTTCTCAAAATATTGTATAGATTGCTCTGAAAGTTTTCTATCGTTGTTGTTTAACGAAAATAGAAATTGGTTCGTTTTTTCATTGTTTGATAATAATTTTGATGATATAACTAATGACGATGCAACTGCTCTACGTCGTCCTTTAACTCGTTGTTGTTGGAAAGAACTTTGTGATCTTAAATGTGAAATGGAATAATTAGATGAACAACGCTTTTGTAATAAGTTGTTGTTGTTGTTGATTTGTTCATAAGGTTTCATGATTTCGTATACTTTGGAAAAGTTGGCATCTTTAAATAAGATTGTTCCGGATTGAAACATTTTGGTGATTTCATTGAAGGATGGACGGACATTCGGATCAGTAGCCCAACAGTTTTGGATAAGTTCGCTTAGTCCTTGTGGTGTATCATCTGGTAATGAAGGACGTTCTTGTTGAACTAAAACACGGTATATAACTTGGGCTGGTTCAAGGCCATCGAATGGAATTTTTTTAGTGTACATTTCGTATAATACAAGGCCATATGAATAGACATCAACTTTTTCATTGTATTCGCCTTGATAAAATTCAGGTGCCATATAATATGATGTACCGCATGTACCAGTCATACCAGATGAGATTTGATTACGAGATGATCCAAAATCGCAAATAATTGGCATTTTTTTATCATTAAGTAATATATTTTGTGGTTTAAGATCACGATGGATAAGATTTTTGGAATGAAGATATTGCAAACCTTGCGAAATTGCCCATGAGATGGCCGTTAATTGATCTGGAGTTAAGTTAAGTTTTTTTTTGTCATTATGAATGGCATCATGAAGTGATCCATTTTCTATAAACTTTGTTACAATACAAAATGGTGGTGTAGTTGTAAAACCAATAAAAGGTAAACAAAACTGATGGTTAACAATTGCCAAAATTTCAACTTCTCGATTATAAAGTTCTAAACTTTGTTCTGTAGCTTCTGTAGAATGGAGTTTTTTGATTGCAACTTTTAAATTTAATGGTATAAAAATTCCAACATATACATTTGCAAAAGCGCCACTCCCAATAATATCATCCTCGTTATATTTAAAGTCTGAATGTGTTATCTGAAACATTTTTATAGGTGTTGTTTTCTGAAATAAGGGAATTGGCCTTTTTTTCATGCCTGATTTGTAACGGAAGATATATAAAGTAAACCATTTAATTTGATTAGCTCATACAAGAAAACTGTAAAATGAATTCAATTTATAAAAAACTGTTTTTCCATTGGTTCATCAATAGATAATAAAAAAACATAATATCTCCCTATTACAAATATAATATAAAGATATTTTATGTATTTGATTTCATCTGCTTCAGGTTCTTATTCAAATGATGATGGATATCATGGATAAATTGTTATATTTTTTATATTTTTGATATGAATGTTTTATTTTTTTGTGTTATTTGAATTCGGTGTTTATATCTTTGACGTTAAAGTCAATTGAAAATTCAATGAAGCCAAAATTGAGAGCTTTCTTGTTTGTGTTATCATTATATCAACTAACATATATTTAAAGCTCAAGGAAAAATCTTTCGTTAACTGGATATGAATACAGAAGTATACGAAAAACATGGCAATGATATCATAACTTAATTTGAAAAAATTAATCGTATTGTAATGAATTTTTTCATATGACTTCATAAATCTCAGATATTATAAATAAAAAATATAAGGGGTTGAATGCTTTGCATTTTAAAGACAAAATCTTGAAATTACGAAATTTCGGCATACACATTTTTGAATGTATTACAATGAATTTTCTTTCATTTGAATCTATCGTTGAAGATTTCGTCTTTTTACTCTCTATTTTTTTTATTGTTGTGATCACAAAACAGATTTCATTACACACAAAAAATAAATGTAAAGCGAAATCCAAATATTTTATTGAAATTAAAATTGTTCCGATAATTCATTATCTAATACGCTCCTATAAGTATTCGATAATGGCACAAGCATGAAGTCCGTAATAGTCACAAATCCAAGTGGCAAACATTGTCCGAATAAGTCTTTGAGCAAATATACAATTAAATATCCCGCGCTACATTCTGAGTATTTTCCTGTTTCGACAAAAATTCGATAAAATAATCTTGTGATGACTCTAACTGTGTACCCGCAGCAAACTGTGATGCTCATACTGTATATAAGTTGCTCTTGTGTGCCTGAACATAATTTACATGAGATGCCGAGACCTCGACCAATGTAAATGGAAAAGACTAGAAAGAGAACAGTCGATAAAGAGTCACGAACCATTGCGTTAACTCCTTCAGCTCTATCATAGAATTGAAATTTTTCATCATCATCAGTAGAGAGAATACGAAGAAGAATAAATGTGAAAGAGAGTGACGCAAAAACTACAACAAAAATAATAATAAGAATCTTAACATAATTAAAAATTTTTTCTTTTGTACCTCCAATATATTTTCCATAGATACCACACCAATTATGAAGAATAACAAGATAACATATACTAGCAATGGAACCTGGTACAAAGAGAACAATAGATTTCCATGCGCCTACATCTTTTCCGTAATTATAACTATATGCATGTATAGATAGAAGAGTAGCTTTGACAAAGAGTGTGAATGAAAAGAAAAAGCGGAAAAACAAGGCTGAAAACTTTGGTCCTTCTGTTATTTTGCAAACTCGGATTATCGTAGTGATACTTATCAGAAAGCAGACATAGAAAAAAACGCTGTATACAGAAAGGGTCACAACATAAGCCATTTTTGGTTCTCCTTCACTACAGATAAATGCATTACGCGACACGTTGGCCTCTTCAAGGAGCATTTGTTGCACAAACGGTCGCAAATGCAGAACCCTAAATCTCCAAACATTCATCTTCAATAAATGTATTTTAGTGGAAATAAATAAGAGGAGCTTATGGTGAAGTCTAAATTTAGTTTCTTTTTAGTTAGAATTTTTTTAAATTTTTGTGAAATTTAATTATTTGATTAAAAATGATACTCTAAATACAACTATCTTTTGTGTAATGCATATGTTACATTGAACAAATGTTACATATTTCATTTGCTATTTAGCTTTAACTTTATTCTTTGCTGTCATAATAATTAAAACAAAAGATAAAATATATTTCAATGTATTACAAAAAGTGTAAAATCACATCAAAATTTATGTCTAAATCAAAGAGTTCCACGTCAAAAGATTTCACATCTAAGAAGAATCGCCCGGAACTAGACATGGATCTTGATGAAATTGCAGAAGCACAATATTGGGCGTCAAGGAAGGAAAGATCTCGTCACAAAGCACATAAGTCTGAACATAGCCGTAGTCATAGAAAGGAAGAGAAAAGAACAAAGAAGAAGGAGGAAAAGAAAGAAAAATCCAAAAAAAGTCATACAAAGACCTATGACATTAAGATCTCAGAATCAGCATTACGAAGCATCCTTACACAAGCAGGTCTCGACACCAAAAAATATAATGTTCGTCTTGTAGCAGAGAAGAAATCACATCACAAATCATAAAATATCATTTTTTTAATTATTTCATCATTTCAAAAAAATGCTTGTTTATTGAAATATGTTCACTCCGATGTTTGCACAGTACTCTTTCATGTTCTCCAAGTTCTTCTGCTCTGTCACGACAGGTATAACATCTGTTTTTCCTTCGGAGCTCAATTTTTCAAACATTTCGAACTCCTCTAAATGATCATAAACAAAGCCAATAAGCCTTGGAATGGGCTTTGCCTTTGGCTTTGGCATCCATCTTAAGTACTTAGAGAGTGCGTAAGCTGCTTCTTGCATGACGAACTCATTTTCGGAAGATTCGGCTTGTGAATGAATGTTACGGATTTGTTTATCAGTAACAAACTGTTGAACTCGTGCAGGAGAATGTGAAACAAGATCAGCAGTGATGTGAAGTGAAATCGCAAATGCATTTGGAAGAATCTTGAAACTTTCTTCTTCGGGTATGCTGATGGCAAATAGCTCTGGAACAAAGTTAGTTGAGCTGAAGACTTGCCTAATGTCGGTGTTATGCGATTGAAAACAATATAATGGAAGATTTGAATTGGAATTTGAAAAAATAAGATTCTTGAAAATCTCAGCTTCCATGACATTGGAGCCTTCAAATATCTTAAGGAATAGATACGTGTTGGACCAGATGGAGAAATAAAGAATATCTCGTTCATTGGAAGAATCAAAAATTTGAATTCCTTTTGATTGCATTGATTCATTAAGTGACGAGAAACATAGATCAATGGATACATTGGAATTTAGAAAACGTGATGACTTTTGACATAAACTTGTAATTTGCTTAACAAAATTTGGAAGAAGCGATGCGATAGAAATGAATACTTTATGAAAAGTGGCGTTTTTAGGCTGTTTATCAAATTCACCAGTTGTTAGATAACGAAGAATGTCTGGTTGGTGTGTGTTTTCTTTAATAATTTGTTCACCAACTGCAAAGGAACTAGGGATTTCATTGCTTAATAAAAATTGAAATGTTATTGGATTGTTAAAAGATGATGAGATAACAGGATTTTGAGCAAATGAATAATTTAACTGGGGTTCATTGACTTTCCCTAACAATTTGGAAAGAATAAGGTTAGTCAATATTAAAAGTTTCTTGGCTAATGTTCCAGAAGACAAAATGAAAGATTCTATTGTTAATTTTAATAGATCAATAAGCGAACTTTCTGTAAGTGCCATTGAATCCATGTTAAGTGATATTAAGTTTATAAGAAAAGCACTTGCTTGTGGAGATAAATTTGGTTTAACCCAAGAAAGTAAGGTAGATGGAAGCTTTGATTCCTTGAAAATCTCTAAGCCATCTTTTCCTTTAAAAAGAAACATTGCATTTAATAATTCTAAAGAATTGAAAAATGAATCTTTATCTTCAACATTTGTTTTTTCAATTGTTGAATTCACTAACTCAACCGAAACCTCGGGTTTTGGGTGTTTTGTGCGCAAAAGATTCGTTTCTGTGAAAGAATATAATAAATTTTCAAAAGTTGGGAAAGAAAAAGAATCATATATAATATCGCCAACTGTTTTGGATCTTGAATATTCTGGAATGTCAACTGGGACTTTTTGAACGACTGGTGTAAATGAATTAGACTGGTTTTCTTCTCTTCTCTCGAACATTTCTTTCTTTATTCGGATGTAAACTTGTGAAAATCAGAATAAATAAAGTTATCAAAAATAAACGTTTATTGGCGCCCTATTGCGAAAACCGTTTTTTGAATGGAAATGGAGGTTTAAATCCAAACGGAAAAATGTTTTTTTTGGTTTTGTCTCTGTTGGTCAATTGCGGAGAAGACAACCTCGAAGAGTTGACATTCCAAGATGCATCTTTAAAGGTAAAAGGATCTATCAAATTAACATTTTTAAGAGCTTATGGTGGCTTAAAGAAAGCATTTGGTCCAATCATTAATCCTCTTTCAAAAATCTTTGCACGTGTTTTTGAAGCAGTCAAGAGAGCTTTTTGGGAAATTTATACAGTTATTTGTCAATCATTTACAAATTGGTTCCACATCATTGCACGAAACTCAAAGAAACTTTCAAACAAAATACATAGATTTCAATTCTTACAACAAGAACCTAAGGAACCGCCAAAGAGAACCGATCAGCAGGCATTAAATGAGTTCTACGTAAGAGATATAGAACAAACAGAAAAAGATGTAAATGAAGATGAATAAATGAATAATTGCTCTTAAAATTTGTGACAATATCAAATTTTTGATACTTCTTTTACAAACCTTCAAAAATGACTTGCATTAATATATAAATGACAAGAAAATTTTGCTTCAAATGAAAGCGAGTTTCCAGATAACCAGACCTATGACCATGAAAACGAACTTTAAACTCAATAAAATAATGAAATTATTTTTCGTTTAAAATTTTATTAAAGATGTTTTAGTATTTAGGAATGAGATGTGATAGGCTGCATCAGTTTAAATGTTATTTAAGCAAAAAATTAATTTAAACAATTTATGGGATTGCGATAATTATCAATTAATTAAAATTTAAAAATAATTTAAATTGACCTACAAAATAAAAATATATTGTGGAAATGATACTATGCTTCTTTTTAATAATTATAAAAAGATCTGAAGGAAATGTTTTTCCTTGTTAAGAAATTTCCAAAAAAAAGTTTAAGCGGTTTTGACGGTTTGGTCTGCCTTTCGAATGGTTAGGACTTCAGTCCTTGCAGATGCTCTCAAAGCAATCACAAATGCAGAACGTCAAGGTAAGCGTCAAGTTCTCGTTCGCCCTTGCAGCAAAGTTATCATTCAATTCTTAAAGGTTATGATGAAACGCGGTTATATTGGAGAATTCGAAGTCATTGATGACCACCGTTCTGGTAAAATCATCATCAACCTTCTTGGAAGACTCAACAAATGTGTCGCTATTTGCCCTCGTTTCGATGTTCAACTTACTGAATTAGAAAATTGGCAATCAAAACTTCTTCCATCACGTCAATTTGGTTATGTTGTTTTGACAACATCCCATGGAATTCTTGATCATGAAGAAGCTCGTAAGAAGAATGCTGGCGGAAAGATCCTTGGAATGTTCTTTTAAATGAACAAGTTTTATTAATCTTTTTTGTAACTTTAATGTGTTTTCATTTTTTTCGCTTTGATATAATAATATCTCCTTCTATATCTTAAACGTAAACAACTTGAGACATTAAATAGAAGATGACCGTTTATTAACATATGATATCCCCACTTCAATTTATCTACATTAATGACGACAGAAAGACATTCACAGTTATATTGCCATCCGAATTTTTTGTTTATGAAACCAGTCCATTTAATGTGGTTTTTCATCGAGAAAACTTCGGGATGTGCTTACGATTCGGAGTAACTTGCTGTGGATATAGATACTTAGCTTTTTCTGGACTTCCAGCAGACCCAGAATTTGATACAAGACATGTTTGTATAATGGACAATACTTTATCTGAACCAATTATTTTTCAACATAAATGTGAAGAACATATTCTTTCTATGCGAGTTACTCCAGATTACCTCCTTTTGGCATTTCATCAACATGTTGAGTTATGGGATATTTCAGGGAAACAACTTATCAAATCTTTTTCAACAGGTCTCAATATCCATGCACCATGTGATATCACAAACGATTTCACAGTTATGGCATTTGCTGGTGAAGATCCAATGAATATCAGAGCATTTTTTGTATCAGAACAAAAGATGACTGAATTCAAAGCTGCTGATGACACAGTTTCTCTAATGAAATTCTCGCCAACAGGTACTTACTTAGCTACAACGAGTACAGATGGGAAAATAGTTCAAGTTTTTGATACAAAAAATCACATATGTATAGGGAAATTCAAAAGAGGCCATATGTCTTCTGTTATTCACTCTATTGATTTCTCACCAAATGGTGACTTCATGGCTATAATATCACAGAATGGAACATTACATTTCTTTGATTTACGTATTCGGAAATCATCTACTATCAGTGCTTTTCATAGAATAACAATTGGAGCGTTAGTTCTCTCTCAAATTTCATGGTATTCTCCATCACAAATAGCAGTTATGACAATGAAAGGAGAAATGATTAACATTGCCATTGACCCAGAAACTTGCCATGAAGTTGGTCGCGAGCAGAAAGTTTTTTATAAATCGTTTTTCTAATACAAATATTTGCCCATTACGGTGTTACAGAAGAATTTCATGATAAACAAAATTTTCATAGTTTAAACGGTCTTTTCTTTGAATGGTTTATTGTTTACTTCATTGATTGATGTGCTAATTAATTTTTAAGATGTAAAGGGATTACTCAATCTCGTCGTTGATTTCGGCGAGGTAATCGAGATATATGCAGATGAAACGAGCGACAAATGCTTCTAAATGGAAAATTGGTTTTGTTCCATTTTGCATTCTGGACTCATATTCTGCAGCAGCTCTTGTTATTGGTTCGATTAGTTGTTGATCAACCTTTGTAAGTAATGTGTGAACAATTCTCTTGAAGATTTCTGTTGGTGGAATACAATGAACAAGTAATTCATATAGATGATTTCTAATCTTTTTCATTGTCTCTGGGACTAATTGCTCTTCAAGAAGGATCTTACAAAACTCATCGGTGTACCTTTCCCATTCAGGAATTACTGAATTTAATGTTGAACCATTTGATCTTGTTGTTGACAACATTTCAAGAAGAATTATTGCTCTTCGTAAGTTTCCGTTTGACTCTTCCGTAATATTTTGTAATGCTGCATCATCAACAGCATAATTTTCTGCAGCAGCAATCGCTTTAAGTGTATCAAATATAGCGGGTTTTGGAACAAGAGGAGTTCGAATAATCAAACAACGGGAGCGTACTGGCTCAATGATTTGTGATAAGGAATCACAAATTAATATTAGACGACATGTTTTAGCATATTTTTCCATAGTCCTTCTAAGCGCTTGTTGTGCTAAACGAGAGAGTCTATTGGCTTCGTTGATAACAACAACTTTGATGCTGATATCTCCGACAGTTTGAGAAGCAGCTAATTCCTTCAAAAAGAAGGAAATAACATGTCTGTCATTGTTACCTGCGTCTGCTGGCGTTATCTCTACATGGAATGGTGAAGAAGAGACTTGAACTTCAATTTTCTTATCGCCTGCTTCAATTACTCTGTATTCTGTTCTCATCTTATTGACTTCAATTGGATGATTGAAGAGCTTTCGAAGAAATGCCATCACTCTTGTCTTTTTGCCTGATCCGTTAGGCCCACAAAATAATAAGTGTGGGAATGATTGAGTTTGACTTATTTGATCCAGAATTGCATTTGTTTCTGGGTGTATTGTAAGTTCGCTTAAGTTCTGCGGGCGGTGGCGATCGATCCAAAGAGACATGAAAATGATGTGAATTTACCCCTTTTAAAATTACCCTTTATTCATGTGTGAAGCAAAAAATGCAAACGTACAAATTCACATTTGTGAACCAACTATTATTCGAATAAAATATTAAAAATAATCTTTTACAAGTTAATATGAAAAAATAGATTTAAACAATTAATTTCATGTTTAAAAATATATTTTTAATTTGAATTAAAATTCGAATTTTGATTTATTATTATTATAATGTTAAAACAATGAAAACTGAAATTGCTTAAAATAAACATTATTTACTTTTGTTCAAATACTGGAGTGAATCCAAATTTTTCTTGACAAAAATCAGAAAAAATTTTGGCTGCAATAGTATTAGAAATATCATCTATTTTTTCTACCGGTGGTGGTTTTATAAGTTCTGGTTGTTGTACTTCAGTAGAAAATGATGGTTTGAAATCTGCAAATGCTTCATCAATTCCAAAAGCATCAAGTTTTTGTTTCTGTATTGGCTGAGGAGGAGGAGGCGCATGTTGAACTGGATTTGAATCCCATGAAACTTCAAAAGAAGGAACAAAATCAGCCATTTATGCAACGGTTAATTGGTATGCCCCAAATATTAAACGTTCTTTATGTTTACACCAAAAAAAAAAATGAAAGATTAATTACAATTTATTATTCTATATATAACAATTTAATCATCATCTTCATCCAAATCGAATGGAATTGGAGGTCTTTTCTCATCTCTATTCGGTTCATCATTATTATCATTTTGTGATAACACCATAATTGGTGAATTTATTGAAGGTGGAGATAAGAGTGTCATTGTTGGTGTCTTTGCAATCATTGACAACAACGGAGATCTAAATGGTGTTTTCTGTATATCAATTTCAGGTTGTGGTATTTCATTTTCTGGTGAACTTGTTAAACTAATTTCATTTTCTAGTTCTGTTGCTAAAATAGGCTCTTGTCTTCTTAACTCGTCCAACAACTTTGGATGTTTTTTACATAATGTTCTAAAGAAATTTCTTAAATCAGATTGTAATGGCGACTTATTTTCTCTTAAGAACCTATGCATTTGACTTAGAATAGGTAAAACTCTTTGAATTAAATGGCTATGAATTAAAGCCAAGTAAACTCTTCCTTGTTCAGCAACTTTTTCCTTTTGGGGATCATCCAAATTTGCTTCGGTCACGTTAACGGCCTCCATTTCATTTTCAATGTTTAGCATTGAGTCAAAAGTGTCACTCAAAAGGACTTCACCGTCTTCGAGTTCTATGTTACCTTCTAAGAACTCATTTAATACCTTTACGCAAAGTTGTTGAAGTAATTCGAACAACACCGTATTATCCATTCTTCTTATCATTATTAAATACGCATCACGTCTCATTTTTTTATCTTTAATTTGGAATTTTTTATGGAATTCTTTATCTTCACCAAGTAAAGAAGAATCCAAATTACCCGCAAAGTAATGTAATGTATCGATAAAATTCGATGAAAGTAGTTTAGGATCTTTCAACGATAACACATCAAGCAAACTACTTTGAGCAAATTTTCGTACATTTTCATCTTCATCAATTAATGAATAAACGAATCTAAAAAATATCAATGGTTTCATCTTAATAAAATCTTCCGAAATTAATCGTGTCAATATTAATAATGCTTGACGACGAACAATCGAAGATTTATCAGCAAAACATGCAGACATATCCATAATATAAGGGTCTACAGTTGCCGAATATTTAACGCATAAATCACATAACACAATTAAACAATTACATTTAACAGCTGGATCATTTGTATGATGTAATTGATGTGCAAATGCTGCTACAAATGACGAAGAAATATCTCTTCGACATAAACATAACTTACCAAGTGATATCGTAGTATTAGAACGTACTTGCGAAGGGATATGAATTTCATTTGGAAGTTTTTCAGAGATTAACAATTGTAAACCAGTGAAATCATAGTCGCCTAAAGCTTTAACATATGAAACTAATTCGCCTAATAAAAATATCGTTGGTATTAAATCCCTAAGAGTTTTCCGTGTAATGTTTTGATCACTTGCAACAGAATTTATTCTATTATTAGACATATTTAAAAGGTTAACAAAATCTTTTTGTGATGACTTCTTTTGTGTCGATATTTGTACATGTGAATGAATTGGACTTAATTCACTTTGTTGAAAACCTTCAGCAATTTCTTCAAGAATTTTTAATGAATCATTAAATATTTGTTCGTCATTCAACTTCATTTTCGATATAATCGATAAATATTCGACAGGTAAATTGTTTCGATTTTGCCATTGATCAATGAATAACTTATTATTGAATGAATCAGGACAAACTGATATTAATATGTCGGCCATTTTCCATATCTGTGGGAGTGTTTCATTTTTTAATATACGTTCTAAGTCTCGAATCATTGGCGTCAAATTAATTGCCTTTTGTTTATACACTATAAATACTTTTGTTAATGGTATAATATGTGTATCATTTAAACATTTCGTCATTTCAAGTCCATTACTTGTCGAAATGATAGAGAAATAATAATTGGTCATAAGCTTCAACGCTAAATCTTGTGTTTTTGTATCAACATCAAGCGCTAATGGAAAAATCGAATCAAACCATAATGAAACAATTTGTGGCGCATAATGATATGATACTAAACATGATGATAATATATTTGCAGCTTCTTGTCGCATAGTGACTGATCGATCTCTCAATCGATCAGCAATTAATGGGAATAACTTAAATCCCGGCTCATGATCTGTTCTTTCACATATTGTCTTTAAGCAATTTAATGCGGCTTTTCGTACAACTAATTTTTCATCAATTATGCGTTGCTCTAAATGATCTAAAAGTCGGCCGTCATCAAGTCCTAACTCAAAACACATTTTACTATCTGCTTTAGGAATTAATGCGGAGATGGCTGAGATAGATGAAGCTCGAACATTTGGTACTTGATCTAAAATAGCAGAAAAAATATGTTGAATCATACTAAGTTGAGTTTCATCATTAAGTTCAATATCATTGTCATTAATTAACATCTTAAATAAAACTAAGGATAAAGTACGTAATGTTGATTTATGTGCACGTGAATTTTTTATAATAAAATTAATTATGTCGGTTTTGTCCTCAAAAAGTTTCACGAGAAATGTGATGCAAAATGCACACGATTCTCGAATTGCAACACGATCAGGACAGCGGACAAAAATATGTTTGGTAACTAATGTTAAGAGATCGGGCTTGTTAGAAAGATTATCACGGCAAAAGTTAAGAAAGGTTGTACGAATTTCAACAATGCGTGATGTGATGGATTTGTTAGGTGGAAGAAAATCAAGAAGAAGTGTAAGAACTAAATATGGCAAAAGAAACTCAAGATGAAACTTGGAAGCTGAATTGATGAATTTAAGAGATGCTGGAATTATTTGCTTTTTATATGGATCTAATTCTTTACGAAAAATAGTGCTCATTTTAAACGCAAGTTCAATAATGGCAATGATTACATCGTCGCCTGCAAGTTTTGTAAAAGTTGGTGAAATTGTATATGATAATGCATCAAAAATTTTTGGAATTAAAAGAATACATCGTTTGTCATTTTCATCAAAAACTTTTGGATTTTCAATTGATTGTGATGCTGTAATCATGATCGATAAAACTGAGTTGAAAATTATTGGATTGTATAATAGATTTAATGGTTGCATTCCAAGTAATATAACATATAGATGAATCCCCATATCGCGTGTATCACCTTTTTTGGAAATTAAACCAGAAACAAGTGGTTGGAATATTGATGGAGATTTATCTTGATTTGTTAATGAATCCCAAAAAATACCTTGGTTCTCATCAGAACGAAATTTAGTAAGGATTTCCAAAAGACGTATTAATAATTTAGGATTTTCTTCTGCTACTTGAATTGAGTTAATCAGAGATTCATCTGGTTCAATTGTTTGATTTCTCATAACTGTTTCTATAATATCATCACTATAATTAAGAGCTCCCAGTTGATCAAGAATTGCAATTGCTTCTTCTGATAAAGCAACACATTCTTTTTCATTCATTTTGGTTGATTTGGCCGTTTATAAATTGCAAAAAGTGTAAAAACGGAGTGCCCCGGTATTCTTGAGTAACCTCATTGAATATTTTAAATGCGAAACATCCTGATATCGAAACTTCAGTTATCATTCGGAGGAATTATTTCATAAATTTCAAACTTCTCGCATTTATTAATTATACAAGTATTTTTGTATAAAACATCACACAAATGCAGAATCACAAAAAAATCATTTTGTTCAATCAAGTAATTTAGAAAATGTTATTAATGAAAATGATATATTAAAACATCAAACAAAATACAACTATTTATAACAAAAATTAAAATAATACAAATATAATAACTGTTATAGTATATTAAGATACAAATTTGTTGTTAATGGAATGCAAAGTGGTTTCATGGTTGGAGTTCAGGTGACAAAAGATTTGTTTAATACATTTTTTTTTTGTTCATTACTTTGTGCCATGAACAAATAAGTTTTTATATATATATATGAATTTCTAAATATTTACAAAATGCGAAATTATTTCTTTTTTAAATGTATCTAATGAATTATATGAACTGATGTTAAGTAAAAGAAACTATTTTAATGAGCTTATTTATGAACTTCTATACCTTATTTAAATTTTCTTTAAATCACAATATCTTTATCATTTATTCCATGTTTGAATTTTCATCATCATCAACATGTTCTAAATATTTTCATTTATATAAACTTTTGTTTCATATTCAATGAATCTAGATTTAAATTGATAATTTAAGAAGTTAATCATTTTATGTAAGTTTGGCTTATTAATAATTGCTACACCGAAAACTTCTCTTACACTATCACATAATAATGATGTGCATTCTACATAACCAAATGCATTAATTCCTTGAGCCATATGTAATGCTTCTTCTTTACTAATGCATTGATTTGGTGTGCATTTTCTTATATCTGATTTTGTGTTAAGATGCAATTGTTAGGAAATCTCGTATTTCTTTTGATCACGGTATACCTTCTTATATTAATTCTTTTAAAAGATAATCTGTCAGCAATTGAAAAACAAACCATATAAATATTTGAGGAATCAAGTGGAAAATAAAGAATTTTTTGGGATTAGAAGATCCACTCGTGCCAATTGGTGCATAAGAAAATACAGTATCACTGAATTTAATTATTCTTTTACAACTTTCAAACATGCATAGAAGTAATATGGAAATTCATCATATATGAACCTGTGGATCAAAACATCTGAGGAAGCATTTCCAATAAAATATAAATTTATATGTGGATAATCTTTGTTTTCTTCGCATTCACGGGCACATAAATTCTACCCTTCTTAAAATAAAACATTTATTTTTGAATGAGAATACTTTTGAATATGAATTAGACATTTTGTATTAATTCAAGGAATGGAATAATCCTAAAACGCTTATCCCAATAGAACTTTTATTCGTATTCGATAAATAATATATATTAATCTGAAGGATAACACTACACATTCTAAAATATATTGAAGATATTTAAAATATTTAAACTAAAACAATGTTTATTTATTATATACAAAAATGCATATTGCATTTCGTTAATTTGCAAAATGTTTTGATGATTCTTTATTTTGATAAATAATTAAATGTATATATATTTATTTGTAGTTTCATATATTAAATATGATTAAAATATTTATCATCTTCAAAGTCTTTGGCAAATGGATCTTCTTCCGCATTGGCTGTAGTCAATCCAATTGAAAAATTAGCAACTTGTGAAACATCTGTTTGTATTATATCATCTGTTTCTTTTTCAATAGATTTATTATTTTGATTTTTCTGAATATAAATAAATAAAATTACAATAATTGCGATAATTATAATAATGAAAATAACAACACAAATAACAATAATGACAGTATAATTCTTTTCATTATTTTGTTGATTATCATTTTCTTTATATTGAAGAACAGTATAAAATTCGGAATAAAATTTAATATATGTTGAATAAATAATAATCGTATATTCATAATGAATTACAAATGTATTAACATAAATATGTGTCGAATCAATTTTTGTTAATGTCATCGAATTTATTATGAAACTTTTCGTTAATATCGTTTGCGTAATTGAATTCGTATATGTAACAATAAATGAATGCGATAATGATGTAAATAATGGAAATGAATTCGTTATTATATTTATCAATGTTATTGACTGACTAAATGTATTCGATTTTGTAAATGTTTGTGATTTTGAATATGTATTCGATTTAGTGAATGTTAGTGTTGATGGTTCCTTTGATAGAAAGAAATGCGATGTATTGCTTAATGCTCCATAGTTATCAATTGATGCAGCATGGATATAAAGATCGCCATCTTCAATATTTCTTATAACTCCATTCGTTGTTTGAATTTTGTTTGTGTTTGCTTCTGTGATATTCGTGTTTTCATTTTCATCAATAATATAATAATATTCTTTGACATATGTTGTAAGATTAAATTGAACTGATGATGATTCATATAATTTAGTTCCATTTGTTGCTTTACCAATAACTTTATAATTAATACTTTCTGTTACATAATTATTATCTGTACTGATTTCAATTGATCTTTCACCTTCGATTCTTGTTATATTTGGCGGATTTAGTTTCAATGGTTTAACTGAATTATCATATGAATATTGAAGTGGTGTTCGTTGATATAAATAACAAATAGTATTCACAAGAAGTTGTCGATCATATAATGTTGTACTTGCTGATGTATGCCCTATTTGAATCATTGCTGTGTTTTTATATGTTGTCAAATAGTAATGCGGATTCCCATATCTTAACTCAGAATATCCATCGAGTTCCCATGAATATGATTCGGCTTCTGTAAAACTTCCACTAGTTCCAGTAGCAAATTCGCCTAATTCAGCCCAAACATCACCAAAAGCTGCATTTGAACTTGTATGTGTGAAATTTATTGGTAAAACGCCATTTGGAATGTAGTATGGATAATTAGTAACTAGACCACGCTTCGTGACTTTGATTTCATTGGAATAATGACTCCAACTTGAACTAAGTGTGCCTGGAGAGCAATAACCAGAAACAGAACATGGATGTGTTCCAAGCTTAATCCCAAATTTGTCTGCAATTTGTCCATAGCCAAAAGTGTTCCCATAAAAATAGCCAACAACTTCAATACCAAATAAAACACGATTTATATACAAAATTGACTTTGGTACCTGTATTTGGATATATATTAAGAACTTTGATGCTTTTTGTTGTACTAAAATCAAACAAACTGATTGGCTGCCAATTTGCTCCATTTCTTTGCGAAAAAACAGAGTATATCAAATCTTGACTTGATTGAGATCCTGTCCAATTCAGTAAAACATGATTATTTTCATATTTAACATTGAGATTTGCATTAATTACAACTATAAAAAAATTCAGAATTAAATTTAAAAATAAATGGCTTTTCTTGGTTACATGACTTCCTTTTGCTATTTTGACTATTTTTTGAGAAAACATGTGGGGTATATGCTCGCATGTTGCTATTTCAATTGAATTCTATTGAAATTTAAAGCTGATGAAATATAATTGGGCCGCCCCAAAATATTTTGCAAAATATTAACGAGGAAAAAGAACATAAAAATTCAAAGAAATTCATTTTTATTAATATACAAGAAGAACTCCTTTTATCAAGTGTATCATTTTTATAAATATTTATAAACATAACATAATAAAAGCATTTGATCTAATTGATCTTGATGCAAATTCCTTTAATTCTAATCAAACAAGTAATCCTTATGTACAATAGTACTTAAATATGTTTTTAAGCATTTAAAGTGGATGCAAATTGAATACAATAGCTTGTTCACAAAATTTCACATCATTTTTTCATCTTAAGATTAGATACCCTAAAATTAAATAAAATATAATGCAAAAATAATCATTAATTATATATTTCTTAATAATTGAATAATTGATATATATAAAATTTGGTTTTTTGTTATTATATTTAGCGCGAAAAGGTATCCTTGACCTCAAACTTTTATTTTTAATTTATAAATGTTATTCTTCATTTGTATTTTAGGATTTAAGATTCAAAATAGCGAAATAAAAGGGTTTTATCTAGATGGTACTACTGATCGAAACAAGGTGTATAGTTTAACAGCAATAAAACATGGGAATGACGAAGATGTTCACAAATGTCTCATTGAAGAAATATTAAAAGTTGTTCCACAAACAAAGTTAAATGAAATTGATGCTCTATTTGATTCATCAGGTGGATTCTACAATGATGAGCGAATTATAGAAATGTCACAACACCGATATAACCCTTTAACAGTAAATGAAGCAAAATCACTTGCATATTACTTGTATTTACCAGACCTTTCACAAAAAGTAGATCTTGAACTCAACACTGGATATACAAGTAAATTCGATTGTTTCTTTGACTCTCTCAAAAGAGCATTTGATAAATTAGAAGAGTTCGCTTGGTCACCATCGTATAAGGATGGTAGTAACTTCAAACCTGAACAATTTAAAGTTGGCCAGTATGTTTCAACAAGAACATTTGTTCAGGTTTGTATAGATTATAACCATATGGAACATGTTAATATTATTATAAAAATATATGCAAATAAAAATAATATAAAATCAGTTCAAGATCTTTTAAGAAAAAAACCTACAAATGATGATAATATATTAATATTTCCTCCTGCAACACTCTTTAAGGTAAAAAATGAGCCATATATAAGGTATTGTAACATAAATAAGATGAGGTCTGATTGTTATGATAAAAAGAATTCGAATGACCTAAAAGAAATAACTTTCATTGAACTAGAAGAAATTGACGAATTCTATGGACCAATAAAATATAGGGATCCTCCGGAAGTACATAGTGACGTATCTGTCATTCCTCTAAACTTTTCAGAAGAACCAGAATATTATACAGATGATGAACCAACAATATCCAATAAAAGCAGCGCCTCGAAAAATATATTGATCATTGTATCTGTTGTAGTGGGAATTATTCTTATAGGAATTGTGTGTTTAGTTATTTTTTTCATATACAAGAAACGAACAGAAGCAACTAAATCGAATAATATTGTATAAAAATTCTAGTTTAAACATATTGTTCAATCATAATTTCCAATATTTTTTAAGTAAATTAGGTATCATTTAATAAATATGTTTTCTTGAATTTTTGCTGAAATTAAAATTATAAATATCAAATATATTATTTAAGTAATTATGAATTTTTGTAAATTGGTCTGAAAAGTGATTTTAAATAAAAGTTATGATTTTTATTTTTTGCACGATGCAAAGAACGTTAAAAATATGACAAATGTTTAGACTCAAAGAAATATGGGAATCTTCTCATATTTCTAATGAGGAATTCAGTCCAGATGCATTTTGTTCTTTTTTGTTTGATCATCAAACATGTATTTCAGTTGGTAGTCTTTCAGGAATTATTCGATTTTATTTTCCATCAAAAGCAAGTGATCAAGCACCTTTTACAGAAATCATTCTTAATTATCCTATTCTTCAAATTTCATATGGGAATTTTATTTTCAGTGATAAAAGTACACTTGCAGTTCTTCATCCAAATCTTTTAATCCTTTATGAAATCGAATCAAAAGAGAACACAATTGTTCTCAATGAATCGCAATCATATTCTTTTTCGCATTCTTCATATAATTTTATTTCAACAACATTTGATGGACCATCGAAACCACAATGTATCATTATTCAATCACTTGATGGCTTTCTTACAATTGCTAATTCACTTGGCACCACCGCATATAAAATTCCATATTTTTTTCTGCCAATGCCATTCACATACATTCCTCCGTTAGAACTTTTTATCTTTGGTTCACCCGATTATAAAGTCTATGGATATCGGAAGAACATTTTACTTAGCAGTAGTTCAGACAATAAATCGATTGAAGATTGGAATTATTTAATCGGCGAACAAATTGTTTCAATACACTTTTGGCAGCTCAAAACGAAATACGTCACCGCCGCCAGCTACGAAATTGCAGTTGTTGGCGAGCGAACGTTATATATTTTGAATGAAAATGGAAATCTGAAATCGATTGTTTCACTTAACATGTGTGCGATCTCAGCACTTTCGTATACTTCGCAGAACGAAAAAGGCAAAAATTGTAATAATTTATTGATATCAGGTAAAGAAAATACACTTTGTATTTATATCAATTTCCAAAAAGTTTGGCAACTAAATTTAACCAAAGCCGCAATTGCGTTAAATATAATAACTATTGAACCAAATCCTGGATTTCTTGCATTACTTACAGAGGATGGTACAGTGGTCGTAGGTTATGTTGGAACTCATGACCAACAAATCCTTCCATTGCCTAAAATACCTAAAATTACTGAACAACAAGTGAAAGAACAAATCATAAAAATAAATGAAAGAATATCAAAAATACCATCAACAGACTTCTTTCAGATCTTTGTCAATGTCTCTAAAGCTTCGCCACGATTTGTCGAAATAATTTTCCAATCAAAGTTTGAAGTGAACGATGTAATGTGTCAAATTGAGGTGCCCCCAACGATAACAAAAGTGTCGTCGTTTACCATTGAAAAAGTGGGTAAGGATGAAGTTCCTTTTCGAATTGAATTTTCCCCAACAGATAAACCACCCGCAAGGCAAAACATCATAATAAGTACCATATTCACAACAGCAGAGAAGAAAATGCTAACAAAGTTTGTTGAGTTCGAAATTCCATTCGAATTCTTCATCAGAAAAATCGAAACACGAGTGAAAGGGAACTTCAAATTGATACTAAATGCAAAAGGAGGATTCCTAAGCTTAGCGGAACTGTTTCCAAACCAAGTCTTGAAGAAGCCGCATGAATTATCAATGACATTAACAAATGGAGAAATTGTTTCGATATCCATTGATTCCAAAGCGAAGAGATACAGAGTCGAAGCAGATACATATGGTCAACTTGGATTTGTCTTGTCAACACTCATTTTATCAGTGAATCGTCACTCAAAAGGAATTAAGTTATCGATTAACGAGAAAGTTGACGCAAGTTTCCTTTTAAGTGTTGCGCAAGAGCATTATGAACTTCGGCAACAAGAACGCGAACTTCAACAAAAGATTCATTCACATGTCACTGAGCTCGAAAACATTCAGAAGGCGTTAATTGGGAAATACGAAGCTGCTACGCCAGAGCCACTTGATGAACTTAATTCACTTCTTCAAAACACATCAAATATTCTGAAAGATGAAGTCCAGAAAATACTTCAACTACAGAAACAGATCAATGACTTTGGAGCTGTTATTGAAGCGAATGTTTTTACATTTATAATAATTTTAGTTTTGTCATTTGATTTAAATGATGAAGAATCAAAGTTAGTAAGAACATATATACCAATGCATAGTGAGAATTGTAGTCCCGGATGGGAAGAATGTGCATTTGTTGGGATAAATGCATTAATTAAGAAATTGAAAAATGTCGATTCGGGGAAAACAGTTTCTTCTACGCCAGAGATATTAAGTGATTTCGACTTTTTGGTGCAAGCATTTGAAGCGTTAATCAGGACCTTAGAGAACAGAAAGAAAAGGAAATAAAATGTAATTATGTTTTTGATGTGTTGTATTCAAACTGTATAATGACGATACGATTTTTCAACGTCGTACAGTGGTTATTGGTATTTCTTTGAGAAGTGTTGATCGAATTCCGGAGCCGTTAACAAATTGAATGTTTTACGTGTCAAATGTGCACATATTAATTAATAAACTATAAACCATACAATTTCATCGGTTTTGCCAAGCTTAGTAATGCTTGTTTTCCTTGCAATTCTCTCCTACAGAATAACATGCGATTCAGATACTCTTGTTGTCCAGGGAATTAAGGAAGTTTTACAAGATAATTATTCGTCATATAAGGCCACAACAAAATATCTCATTATTAAAGATGATGTTCAAGTTCTTGGATATCGTGCGTTCTACGCATGGAAAGAACTCCTCAACGTAACGCTCGGGAAAGGAATTACAGAGATTGGAAACAGAGCATTTCGTAGCTGTGATTATTTGCAATCAGTTAATTTTGAAGATGCGGAAAATCTTGTGACAATTGGAGAGTATGCATTCTATTACTGTGTGTACCTTATGTCTTTTATATCGCCTAAGAAACTTAAGACAATTAGCAATAATGCATTTGATTCTTGTGTTAGCCTCGAAACAGTTTATCTTGGAGAATCTATTGAAACTATTGAGGACTGTGCATTTGATTATTGCTATAGTATTTTATATTTCACTATCCATACAACAGCGATATCTATTCCAGAATTAGTTGAATCTTTTCAAGAAGGTCCATACACGGCAACAATTGGAGGTAATATTGTTAATGTTGAAGATTCTGCTTTTTATCAAAATGAACAATTACTTAAAGTTGTATTTGAAGATAGTGTTCAAAGTATTGGACAAAATGCTTTTGCAGAATGTAGTGAACTTCGAGTAGTAACATTTGGATCAGGTGTTAAAACAATTGGCCAATATTCATTTAATGGATGCCCATTAATTACATCGATTAAAATTCCAGATTCAGTTGAAACAATCGAAAGATGTTCATTTAGTTCATGTAAAGGTTTGAAAGTAATTAATGTATCGAGTGGAAATACGAAATATTCAAATTACAATAACGATGGAATATTATATAACAAAGAAATTACGAAATTGGTATGTTTCCCAATCGGTATTACATATGAATCATTTGAAGTACCAAGTACAATTACACAAATTGGTGAATTTGCATTTACTTCATGTGCAACACTTAAAACAATTAAACTTAATGATAATGTTGAATTAATTGGTGATTACTCATTTATTTATTGTTCATCTTTATTAGATTTCGAATTACCTAAAGGACTGACTTCAATTGGTTCATATACATTTTCATTTTGTTTGGCTTTGATTAAAATTGTAATTCCAGATTTAGTTACAAACATTGGATTTCATTCATATGATTCATGTTCTGGAATTACTTCAATTACAATTGGTGAAAAAGTTGAAACAATTGGTGATTGTGCATTTATTTCTTGTACATCCATTCAAGAAATATTAATTCCTCAGTCAGTAACTACAATTGGTACACAAGCATTTGGTTTATGTGAAAAACTTCGTTCAATTAAAGTTGTTGAAAGTAATCCTTCATATACTAATAATAATGATGATGGAGTATTATATAACAAAGGTTTAACAATTATATTATGTCATCCACCTGCAAATAGTCGTAGTGAATATACATTACCTAATACAGTATCTAAAGTTGATCAATATGCATTTCAAAACTGTAAAAATTTGGCGAAAATTACATTAGATGATCAATTACAAGCTATTGATAATTATGGATTTTATGGTTGTTCAGGTATTTCTACAATTACAATACCAAATTTGGTTAATGCTATTGGTATATATGTATTTTCTTATTGTACTAAATTGACTGAAATAACAATTCCAAAATCAGTTAAAACTATTAGAGGTTATACATTTTCAGGTTGTTCATCATTAGAAAAAGTTATTTTTGAAGAAGGTAATGAAGGATTTGCAGAACTTTCGAGTTATCTATTTTCTCAATGTAATAAATTAACAACAATTAAATTACCAAATAATGTTTCTACTGTTAGTAGTTATGCATTATATTATTGTACTTCATTAAAAGTTATAGAATTTCCAAATTCTGTAAAAACATTTGGAAATTATGTCTTTTCTAAATGTACTTCATTAGAAACAGTAAAATTTGGTAATAATATAGAAAAGATCGGTTCTTATATCTTTAAAGAATGTGATAAATTATATAATATTACATTCCCTGATACTGTTACAAGTTTAGGAACAAATACATTTGAAAAATGTCCAGAATTATATTCAGTATCATTAGGAAATGGAATTAATGTTATTCCAGCAAAAACATTTCTTAAATGTTTTAATTTACAAAATGTTCAAATCAGTCAATATGTTACAAACATTTCAGAAAGTTCATTTTCAGAATGTAAATTATTACCAAGAATTGTATTACCTGATTCTGTTCTAGCGATTGATGATTTTGCATTTGAAATGTGTTATAATTTAGAAAGTATTGAATTAGGGAAATCATTAAAATATATTAAATCTTATGCATTTAGAGAATGTTCTAAACTTAAAAGTATTATAATTCCTGATACTACAACAGCACTTTATGTAAGAGCATTTCAATCATGTATATCATTATCTGAAATTACTCTTAGCAAAAATCTTCTTGCAATTGATAATTATGTATTTTATGCTTGTTCAAGCTTGACAAAAATTACAATTCCTAATAATGTTATTACACTTGGTGCTAATATCTTTCAATATTGTACATCTCTTCAAACAGTTCAATTAGGTGATAAGTTAACAACTATTACTAAATATATGTTTTATTTGTGTTCAGAACTTACGACTATTAATTTCCCTAATAAAATCACAAAAATTGATAGTTATGCATTTTACCTTTGTAGTAAATTAAATAGTATTACATTAGATAATATTGAAACAATTTCTGATTGTGCATTTTATGGTTGTAGTAGTTTAACTAAAATTGATATCTCAGCTAAAGTTTCATCAATTGGAATTGGAGCATTTTCATTATGTAAGAATCTTAAAGCAATTGAAGTTTCTTCAATTAATAAGAATTATACTAATTATAATAATGATGGAGTACTTTATGATATTAATTATAAAGAAATTCTTTGTTATCCGATAGGTAAAACAGATAATAATTTCGAAATTCATAATTCTGTTAATGAATTATATAACTTTTCATTTGCTTATAATGAAAATTTAACAAAAATTAATATTTCTGGTGCAGTTAATCGAATTGGAAGAGGATCATTTTCTCATTGTACTGGTTTAACTGATGTTATCATTGGAGATAATGTTAAAACAATTGATTCGAATGTATTTGAATCATGTGTTAAATTAGTTAATTTAGTCATTGGTAATGGTTTAACATCAATTTCACCTTTTGCATTTAGACAATGTAAGAAATTAACAAGTGTTGATATTCCAAATAAAGTCGAAAATCTTAGAGTACACGCATTTGCTTTTTGCGATAATTTAAAGCAAATTAATATCCCAGAAACTTGTACAGTTATTGCAAATTACGCATTTTATGGTTCAAGTAACCTAAAATGTATTTATTATAATGGTACAACTGAACCAATTATTGGTAGAGGTGCATTTGATGGAATTGGTACAAGTACTGTAATGGTTCAAAAATGGTATAACGCAACAAGTTTCGGATCATTGAGTATTACAACAGAAGTGCTCTATGAATGTCAAACAACACCGCAAAGTAATACATATTTACAATCGAATACATTCACGGAAAGTAATAAATATATACAATCAAATACATTCACGGAAAGTAATAAATATATACAATCAAATACATTCACGGAAAGTAGTTCACATTCACAATCATCTCTAATGCCAAAAGGTTTACTATATGGATTAGTCATAGGAATACCAATATTATTAATTGTAATTGTGATAATTATCGTAGTAATTGTTCGTAAGAAGAAAGCTAATAAGAATAACTTCACAGAGTTCTCATCTCCTATGAGTGATTTTCAAGGCTAAATATTTAATAAAGATCAGTTTGATTATCATTTCTTAAAACTTATTTTTTTAAAGATTAATTGTGTTTTGAATATATGATTTATTTAACAAATATTTTTTTACTAAGTAAATTTACTAGTACTTTGTACATAAAAGTAACGAAATATGTTTTTTAATTTAAATTTAGTGCGGTCAGTAGGTTGAAGTTTTATTAAATATTATATAACTTTTACAGCATTTTAGACTGATCTTTCCGAAAATTTAGAATTATATGTGTTAAGACTTGTTTCATGCACACAAAGTTAAAAGTTTTGTTTTCCACGCCGAAGAAGCTTCTTTTAATCATCGGGCATATTTAGCACAGAATTAAAATTTTTTATCAAATTCAATTTTTGTGGCCGGTCAATCACTTCACCTCTGAATTCTATGACTGCGTTACTCCCGCACCTTTGCTTAACATTGGAGGATATCCAAAGGTATCTTTTAGAATCACCTAACTGGAGACTTTCTGAAGATTTAGTTGAGAAAGCTACTGATGCAATCAAGATCGAACCATCAGTTCTTCCTGAGCAATTACAAAAATACAACTCCGTTCATAGAATAGCACTCTTAAGTGCTGCGGCTGCTTTTCTTTCCCAAAAAGAGAAAGGTTCTTCTGTTGCACTTTCAATTGTAAATCTTGTAAATGCCTTAGAAAAGCCAAAGTTTGTTCAACCAACTGATGGTTCTTTTAAAGGTACAATTTTTGATATTACATATCCAGATACCTTAAATGATGAAACATTTTCGAAATTCCTTCATGAAACATTTGATGGACTTAAATTAAACGATGCTGAAAACCATCTTTTAAATCAACCATATGTCACTGCAGCTACTGTTTTATTAACAACTGCTCTTGGTGAACGTTTACTTGATTATTCTGCAATTGTTTTATCGCTTAATGCTGAAGTTAGTGACTCTGCTACAATTCCTACAGATCAATACACACGTGAAAATTCACCTGTACATCTTTCCAAGGCAGCACAAAAAGTAAATGACATTGTAACAAATTCTAAACTTATTAAGAAGAAAGGTGGTTCTGATAATCTTATTCAAGTTGTTGATGCTATTGCTCCTCTCTTAGGTACTATTTCCACGATTAGAACCAATATTGCTAAGTCTCTCCACTTTTTCAGCAAGTTTATGCTTCAATCCCATCAAACCAATCTCATCCAAGGATATAGCCTTATTATGGAACTTCTCTCTGGAACTGTTCCAGAATTAAAGTTACAAGATGTTACAATTTCATTCATTACTGCAATTTACCAAAAGTATAACCAAGTAAAGGAAGTCATTGGTCAAAAGCAATCTAAACTTCCAAAAGGTCGTCAACTTCCATTTGGACTTATTACAAAAGACTTCAATGAAAAAGTGTCGCAAAACGGTTTTTCATATTTAACACAACTTAACGTTTTCAAGGCACCCCAAGGAAAATCAGTTGCTGTAAAAGAAGCTTATGGTGCACGTGATCTTATGCCACTTCAAATGAAGATTCGTGAACAAGTAATTTCACTTGTAACATCAGTGTTCAAACGTCATGGTGCAGTTAGTATTGATACACCAGTATTTGAACTCCGTGAAGTTCTTACCGAAAAATATGGTGAAGAAGCTAAACTTATTTACAATCTTGAAGACCAAGGTGGTGAACTTCTTAGTCTTAGATATGATCTTACTGTACCATTTGCACGTTTTGTAGCTACACATGGTATCAATCAAATCAAGCGTTATCATATAGCAAAGGTTTACCGTAGAGATCGTCCAGCATTTGAACGTGGTCGTTTCCGAGAATTTTATCAATGTGATTTTGATATTGCAGGTCCCAGTGGTCCAATGATTGCTGACTCAGAAGTCATATCTACCATCTATGAACTTCTTACGGCCATTGGTAACTTATGTAAATTTGATTTTGAAATCAAGATTAGTCATCGCCAACTCTTATCAGCCATGACAAAACTTGCAAATGTACCACCAGAGAAATTCCATACTGTTTGTTCTTCGATTGATAAACTTGATAAAGAAGAATGGTCGACAGTCCGAAATGAGCTTGTCACTCAAAAAGGCCTTTCAGAAGAATCCGCCGACAAGTTATGGGAATATCTTCAAATCAATGGCAGTGCCGATGAAGTTATCTCCAAACTTCGTTCTAAACCCGAATTCTTAACGGTCGCCTCCAAAATCATTGATGAAATGGAACTTTTGTTTACATATTTAACTGCAATGAAAGTTCTTGACAAGTGTACATTTAACTTATCATTAGCGCGTGGTCTTGACTATTACACAGGAGTGATCTTCGAAGCAGTTGCAAAAGAAGAAGGTGTCAAAGTTGGTTCAATATCAGGCGGAGGTCGATATGATGAATTAATTGGAATGTTCTCCAAGAAGAAGATTCCAGCTGTTGGTGCATCACTTGGAATTGAACGTATCTTTTCGATTATGGAACAAAAGATGGAAAAGAAGCCACGCCAAGTTGATACACAAGTTTTTGTATGTTCCCTTGCATGTAATTATACAAAGGAAAGACTTGAAATTGCATCATTACTTTGGAAGGAAGGAATTCCAACTGAATTTGCTTATAAGGAAAAGCCGGACATCAAAGCGCAGTTAGGACAAGCTGATACTGTTGGCGCAAAAATCGCAATCATATTGGCACCTGATGAAATGGAAAAAGGTCAAATTAAAATTAAAGTGCTTGAAACTAAAGAAGAAATTATAATACCTAAGGATGAAATAGTTCCAAAGGTAAAGGAATTGCTTAAATAAAATAATACAAATCAATATTTTGATCTGTGAGTTAACGGTCGTAATAATGCCTTTGTCACTTTTTATAAACATCGATGGATGGTCCGAACGAAGGTCAAATTGATTTGGGCATTGCAGATGAAGAAGAAGAAAAAGAAGAAGACTATCCAACCTCAAAATTAGGACATTATCGCAGTGAAACAAGAAACACAAACGCATACCAAAAAGTACCAAATGATAAGGATGATATGTACAATGATGATCCTCTAATTTATGAGAGTGATCCTGAAGTCAAAGGCGGCCAAGTGCATGCAGCACCAGCAAGAGATACAGTGCAGACAAAAGGAATTAATCCAAATGACAAATCTTCCGAAAAAAGTAAAACAGATGGAACGCAGCCTCAAAAGAATGCGACTAAAGATAAAAGTGGTCAAGCGCATGCAGCACCAGCAAAAGATACAGCGCAGATAAAAGAAATTAATCCAAATGACAAATCTTCCGAAGAAAGTAAAACAGATGGAACTCAGCCTCAAAAGAATGCGACTGAAGCCAAAAGCGGCCAAGCGCACGCAGCACCAGCAAAAGATGCAGAGCAGACAAAGGACACTGCGTCGGAAGCGCGTTCGGTGCGCAACGAAAAGAAGCTGAATCGGAAGCGCACTGTCAAGCGTGTCCGGATACCGACGTACGGCCTTCCGTATGAGCAATGCTTCGAATTCCGAAACGGCTTAAAGCGAAGTGATCCGAATATATCGGACAAGAAAATCGATTACTATATGCGAATGTTTGCACATGTTACAATGAGTACGGAATAAATTTATAAATATATCATAAAATTTATCAAAACATTTTATAATTATTTAATGGAAATGTTTTCGTTTTTTGTATTCACAAGAATTATGAGTAGAATTGATATTATTTATTAAACGTTAAAACTATAATTGTAATGTGAAAAAATAACTTCACATCGTTATACTATCATTATTAATTTAAAACGCGACATCTTCTTTTATTGAAAAAATAATTTAATCATTTCAATATTGTGATAAGCTTTCATAAGTACTGTTTCAAATGTTTTGAAAAAATTACAAAAAATATTTTCAAATATAAAATCATTTAATTTTATTTTAAATAATACAACGAATTACCATTAGCATTAATATCAATTCCATCTTTTTCAAGAAGTAATTTAACTACATCTGTATTACCTTTTTTAGATGCCAATATAAGTGCTGTCATAAATAATTTCAACAATTTCCAAATTTCATTTTGAAATATCAAAATATTACAATATATTTTAAATAAAGTAAATAAATATCTTTAACGTTAATATCAATTCCATCTTTTTCAAGAAGTAATTTAACTATTTCTATGCTATCATTGTAAGAAGCAGCAATAAGTGCTGTCATAAATAATTTCAACAATTTCCAAATTTCATTTTGAAATATCAAAATATTACAATATATTTTAAATAAAGTAAATAAATATCTTTAACGTTAATATCAATTCCATCTTTTTCAAGAAGTAATTTAACTATTTCTATGCTATCATTGTAAGAAGCAGCAATAAGTGCTGTCATAAATAATTTCAACAATTTCCAAATTTCATTTTGAAATATCAAAATATTACAATATATTTTAAATAAAGTAAATAAATATCTTTAACGTTAATATCAATTCCATCTTTTTCAAGAAGTAATTTAAATATTTCTATTCTCTCATTGTAAGAAGCAGCAATAAGTGCTGTATGATATAATTCAAATATTTCCCAAATATCATTATGAAATATTAAATTATTACAATATGTTTTAAATAAGATGAATCAATATCTTGTGTATTAACATCAATTCCATCTTTTTCAAGAAGTAATTTAACGATATCCGTATTATCAAAGGTGATAGCACGCATAAGTGCTGTTTCAAATAATCTACATAATTTCCAAATATTATTTTAATCTATTATAAGATATTCTAGATAAACATCAAATAAATTAAAATCAATACATTTCTTATTAAGACTAATATTAATCTCATCTTTTTCAAGAAGGAATTTAACTATTTCTGTACAACCATTTTCAGCAGCAATATAAAGTGCTGGAGCAAATAATTCAAATATTTCCCAAATATTATTTTGAATCAATATATGATTAAAATAAATATCAAATAAAATAAATTTATATCTATAACATTAATATCTATATCTTTTTGTGCAAGAAGTAACTTTGCAATTTCAGTACGCTCATGTCTCGCAGCAAAAAATAATGCTGTCCAAAATATTGTGAATATTTTCCAAATATTATTTTAGAGTTCCAAAATATTAAAATAAATATTAGATAAAACAATTAAATAGATTTAGTATTAATATCAGTGCCTTTTTGTTCAAGAAGGATTTTAACGATTTCTATGTCACCATCTTCAGTTGCATTCATAAGTAATGTATTAAATATTTCATATAATTTCCAAATATTATTTTGAAACAAAAAAATTTTAAAGCAAATTTTAAATAAATTTAGCATCTGTTTTTAGCATTAATGTTCATTCCTTTATGTTTACAATATAATTTAATAATTTCCTTATTCCGATTTTCAACAGCAATCGAAAGTGCTGATTCTCCAAATAATTAGAAAAAATATCGAATATAATTTTGAAATATTAAATTATTAAAATAAATTTCAAAGAAAACAAATTAATTTCTTGATAATTGATATCAATTCCTTCTTGTTCAAGAAGTAATTTAACAATTTCTGTATGACCATTTTGAGATGCAATCATAAGTGCTGTCCAAAATAATTTAAATAATTTCCAATTATTATTTTGAAATCCAAAATTATTAAAATAAATATCAAATAAAATAAATAAATATCTTCATCATTAATATCAATTCCTTCTTGTTCAAGAAGTAATTTAACGATTTTTGTATGACCTTTATAAGATGCCCACATAAGTGCTGTATTAAATAATTTAAATAATTTCCAAATATTATTTTGAAATATTAAATCATTAAAATAAATATTAATATATTAATATAAATTTTATCTTTAGCATTTATATTGATAACTTTTTTTTCTAATATATATTTAACAAGTTCTATATTCCCTGATTTTGAAGAAAATATCAAAATATCATTTGGGATACTATTAGTTTTAAGAAAATAGTTAACTTGGTATAAATTCCCTATTTCTGCAAATTCATTAATAATATCAGCATTAATTTTCATTCCATTTGTTTCAAGAAACAAAAAAATTTCATAATTATTATAAAAAGCACACTTTATTCCTAAATATTCTAAGTTTTTAATTTCATTAATTTTATTTTCATAAATATATTTAAAGATATCATTACGATGGAATTCAATTGCTGTCTCATATGCATCTTCAAATGATGAATTATTTTGTTCGCATAAATGAATGATTTCAATATTTCCACCTGCAACTGCATATTTTCCTGTGTTTGTTACATTTGCACCATTCATAAGTAAATATTTAAAACATTTAACTGAAGAAAAAAATGCAGCATAATCAATTAATGTAACATCATTATCATTGATAAATGAACATCTTTCATAAAGTGATGGTTCAATTTCTTGATTAAAATCAAAATTACTTTGTGATGATATTTCTTGAAGTTTTTCGATTTCATCATTTCGAATTATTTTTGCGATTTTATTTGGATTATGTCCTTCGTTAATTAACTTTTTATGAAGTTCCCAATCATTCTTTGAAAGTCCATCATAATTATTAATGATTTGATTCATAAAAGCAAAATGTTTTATTTTGTCAATTTGAATATTTGGCATGTAATGTATGAAATATGGAATTCTAATTTTCTTGTTTATATTTTTTATAATTTTAGAACTTAATAAATTTTGTTTAATTAAATTATAAAAAATAAATAATGTCTTTCTCGAATTTTTGCGAAGAAGAAAATATGAAAATTCATCAAGAAAATTGGATTTAATACTTACAATTTCTTTTATAAATGTCAAAAATAAATCAATATTATTCATATTAGAAGTATAAGATGAATATAACATTTGACTAATAAATAGCTGATAAGATATTGGATAAATATCATCAAATTTATTCATTAATGAATTTACTGTTTGTGCAATATTTCTTTCTTCCAGATTATAAAACATTTTACTAATATACAGAAAGGTTTTCATTTCATTTTGTGGCTCCTGTTTCACCTCCATCCAAAAAATTTGGTCGAGCTGGGTTATAATGGACAGATTGAATGAACCGTCGTTTTTATATCAACACAAATTTTCTAATAACTCTGAAAAAGTAGGAATTATTGAATGATTGTTGATAACTTTTTCAGTGAAAATTTTAATTCAAATTGCAATTCAGCATGATGAGAAATTTTCTCGATAAAATCAACACTATGATATTTATTAAAATTTTACTCTATCAAATTGAGAGTTTATTGAATGGCTTTCAGACGATCGATTTATACTCAATATTCATATCAATTATACATTCATGAGTGGTGTTTTCGAAAAAAATTGGTTAATTATTTTGATGATCTTTGGAGTTTAATTAGGTTTCAATATTTTAATTAATATAAATAAAATTATGTAATCATTAATTTTCTGAACTTTAAATTTTGAGTATAATTATTGTATTTTGTTGTGTTTCTAGAAATTTATATTTTGCAAAAGTTTGCTAATTGTCGAATTTTAGGATTTAGTAGCATTATTAAGTAAATAAATTTTTATATATGCTTATATATTACAAATGAATATCTCCGAAGTATTCCATGCTAATTATAAAGTATTTTATGTTAATTGCACAGTATCAATTGCATTCAATAATTCCAACATTCCCACAAATTATTTATGGATTTAGAAACATATTAAATCAGAATTCTAATTTGATAATTAAAAAATTAACTAAAGAAATTATATTAACAATTTTTAATGATTTTTTAGAGTATTATCTTGTCCTTATTTTTGCAATAATTGCTGCAGATGAATCAATAAAATTCGGAGATGTCATCAAATTAAAAAGTGTTTGTATGGAACCTAATTATATATTTTTAATTAAGTTATATATTCAAACCTAAATTCGTTATATTTCTGAACAAAATATTGATTTTCCAATTGATGAAACAGAAAAAACAGCAAGACCTTTTACTCATTATTATATAGATTGTTATAATAATAAATCAAAAAATAAAATATTTAATCAAAGTGGTTCCTTCTTTCAGAGAACGAAATTTTAAGTAAAATTCAACAAGGTGATTGGAATCATCATTATATATATAGTACAATAAAAATTAATAACATGTCTATAAAAATAATATTAATATAGAAATACCATCTGGGAAAATGTTTGGAACTCAAAAAATAATAAATGATATTGAAAATAATTTTAATATTACGTTGGGATAGAAGAAAAAAATATTAATTTCAATGGTAATATTTTTTATGCAGATAGTGATACAAAAACAAAATTTATTACTTATAAAAGTAACATTATTGTTTCTGATTTCTAATGTGATTGTATTCCAAATATTTATGGACGATTAATTTAATTCAGAAAAAACAACATTCGTTTCGATAATAATCAAGAATTAAATGTTAATCAAATAACACAACATGATAAAAAATTATCTTTAAAAAATCGAATTTTCATTTTTACAATCTGCTATTATTTCACTAATAGGATCTGATAATAAATTGATGGGAAATGAAGTTTTCCCATATGATCTTAATTCAGGATTTTTCGAGAATCTTTCATGTGGGTTATTACAAAGAAAAAATATACAAATAATTTATCTTGCACTTAAAAAACTTATAAATGTCTATTTATTAGATGATATTGGAGATGAATGAATGAGAAGGGCAGGTGATTATAAATAAAGGAAGTTCCCAATATATTTACCCAACACATACTTTAACACAAACATATTTATTTGATAAATCGAATAAGTTTTCTAAATCAAATACATTTTCGAAATCAAATTGAATTATTATTTCAGACATGTTTAGCGAACTATTAACATAGCATTATCATTCGCATTATTGTGTTTAAATAATCGTACAATGACAAAATGACATTTAATCCAGCTCGACCAAAATTTTTTCAATTTTTTCAAGTGAGGAAGACGTTTATCTTGTTTATAAAATAAACGGTCGGAAATGCCCTTTAAATTATATTAATTAATTAAACAATACAACACCATTTTAAAATGCTTAATTGTTACGTCACCTAAAAATAGCAATGTACAAAAAAATTATTTTATTTCAATTCCTTTCGAGAAAAAACCTAAAAATGTAAAGAGCATTGATGGAGATTATACATCATATAGCAACTTTCAGCTGTTCAGTTGTCTAACATTAACTACATAAAATTATTAAAATAAATAATATTATTTATAAACAAATATTAATACAGAGAAAATTTCCTTTTGGAATGCGTAGTTGACCTTTTCACAATTACTTCTTCGAAATCATCTGCTTGCATTCTCCACCTAGAAACAGTTGAAGGCCTTCTTACGCTAGAAGATCTTGGCCTTTGTATAGAAGAATGAATTGTTATGTCTTTTTTGTTATTATCTTTGTTTTGATTCAGAGATTTCCTTTTTGTAGTAAGATGTGGTTCATTTATTTCCTTGACAAGAGTTTTAGGCTTAAGTGGTTTCCTTTCATAAGTACTTTGTTTTGGTGCATTTGCTTCGCGTTTGATTAACTTTTTATTATCTTGTTCTTTCATTTGAAGTTTTTTTCTTGTTGCATTTATTCGTGTTTCTGCAAGCTTTAGGTCTATTTTCAGTGCATTTAACGTAGCAGCAAAGTTATCATCATGTTTTTTGGGTGTTGCAGCTTGTTCTTTCTGTTTCACTTTTTCTGTAGTCTTTTTCTCTAAATTGAATTGTTTATTTGGCGGTTGTTGAGAAGGTTTAACGGTTTTCTTTTGGCAGTTTATCGGCTCTTCTCTTTTTTTGTTCCAATCATATTTGAAGTCATACACAAAGCCTTCCCTGATAAAAAGATTGCGGAACAACTTTCTAAGTTCCGAGTAATTAGGAGTTTCACTAAATTTAAGATTTCTTACAATATGAAAATAACGAACAAACTCATCTGGAAAGCCTTTGCATAATTCTTCGAATGTTGTTCTTGACTTAACCGCACAGATCTTCTGGTATTTCTGTTTTTGGTCTTTCGCAGTGAGACCCATCCATGGAAGATTTCCGCGGAGAAGATAAAGCCAAACATATCCAAGAGATTCAAGATCATCTCTCCTGGATTGCTCTTTACCTTGGAGAGCATTTACTGAGGCATAACGAGCTGTTCCAGTAAGTGATTTTCCATCGCAATATGGAATGTGTACGTGTGTCTTTTGATCTCTATACTTTTTTGCAAGACCATAATCAATAATGAAAACTTGGTTTGATGTGTTTCGAATCCCCATTACAAAATTATCAGGTTTGATATCTCTATGAATAAAATTTTTTTTGTGGATGTACTCGGTACATGAAAGCATTTGATCTGCAAGCATTAGAACTGTTTTGAGAGAAAATCTGTGATGACATAATACAAAAAGATCTTCAAGTGATTTTCCTAAGTAATCAATTACCATAAAATTGTAATGACTTTCTGTTCCGTAATAATGAATCTTAGGTATTCCTGTTCCACCTGAAAAGATATTATATAATCTTGATTCAAAAGCTAATTGTGGAATTTTAGTTCGAGAATTTTCGACTTTAACAGCAAATGCATGATGTGAATTTATATTTTCTGCAATATATATTTCACCAAAGCTTCCAGAACCAATTTTTTTCCTTAACCTATAACAAGATCCAACAATCTTATCAACCAACATCCTTCATTGGCCAAATAACGTATAAACAAACCGTTTATTGACAAAAATTTTCCACTTTTTGATAACATGTTATTTCTCATTCCGACATATCAAGGTGAAGAAATGAAAAAAATAATCAGCTCATATGATTATGTCGAATGCACAGTATTGGGCAAACAAAAGATGATGTTATATATCTTAACTGCAGTTGCAAATCGTAAAAATAACTAATACAGAACTAATGATAGAAACTCTTGTGTAATTTATTGAGATATATCAGCAAAATTTGAATATAAAATACTTGAAACTTCATATTAAATTATTTTCATATAACTATGGTTAGATTTGTATATTATTTTAGTCAAAATAGCGCAAGTGAGGTGTAGTAAGGTAGAATTTGAATAGTAACGCCTCATTCATTGAATTTTCAATTATTTCAGGTGGAATAAAGTATTTAAATACATCAACTGAAGTTTATTCAAAACTAAAGTCAGGCTTTGACATCATTTTCACAATGGAAGAGTTACAAAACGAACCATTGCTTTCTAATAAGGAAAGTGAACAACCAACTGAAAAGAGTCCTCTCCTTAAGAAGATTATACTTGGTATTTGTCTTGCTATTGGTCTTGTTTCAGGTGTTTTAATTGGATATGTTTCATTTGGACGCTCGTCTTCAAGTACTTCAACATGTCAGACCTCAACAAGTCATATTGGAAATTATTATCTAAATGCATCAAATAGTGATTGTTCCACATTCGAAGTTCCTTCATGCAGAAGCAGCTCTGGTGAAATGGATAGTAAATGGGCTACACATCTTTGGAATACACCAAAACGTGGTACAGAAGGCTGGAAGAAAGGTTATCAAGATATGAGCACACTTGTTGGTTATGCACAACTTCAATATAAATCAGGACGTACATCATGCACAGTTACAATTTATACAAAGACACATCATGATCTTTCACTCACATATTATTTCGATGGTGTTCCACAAACAAGTCCATCTAAGACTTATGATTCATCTTATAAAGGTCTTCTTAAAGTTAAAGTTGTTGCTGCAACTGGCGAAACACTTGAACTTGATGAGATTGATTTCATTTGGAATGTTGAACCACTTAAACAAAGAAATGGTGATTATCGTAATGGACAAAAAGGTGCAATTGTTGAAATGTTTGGTTGGCCAGATGATGATATTGCTGAAGAATGTAAAGTTATTGCAGAAGCGGGTTATCTTGGTGTTAAACTCTTCCCACATCAAGAACAAGTTATGTCTACACAACCAATGGAGAACGAACTTAATCCATGGTATTTCATGTATCAACCAGTTTCATACCGTTTACAAGGTCGTGCAGGAACACGTACACAACTTCGTAACATGATTAAGAAGTGTCGTTCATATGGATTACGTGTTTATGCAGATGCAGTTGTTAATCACATGTCAGGCTCCGGTAATGATGCACAAGATCATCGTAACCCAGGTGCAGGTTGTACATATTGGCCCGGCAAACAATCATCTGATGAAGAAAATCAATCACCATACTATACACCAGGTTATACATATAAGTATAACTCATGGGGCGAACCATCTAATGTACTTGAATATCCAGCAGTACCATATGGACCAATGGACTTCCATTGCGACAAATCTCTTAATTCATGGACTGATCCAAACATAATGAACACTGGTTGGCTCACAGGTTTAACAGATCTTGATACAAGCAAAGAATTTGTACGCACACGTATTGCCGATTACTTCGTTGATCTTTTGTCTATTGGATTCTCTGGCTTCAGAGTTGATGCTGCTAAACATATTCATCCAACTGACTTAGCAGCAATCTTTGCTAAGTTCAAGCAAAGATTAGGCGGCTCATATCCAGTCGACTTCTTCACGTGGCTCGAAGTTATCACTGGCGGCGAATCACAACTTTTAGTCGGTGATTCCGATTACTCATTTACAACATTCCTAACCAACCAACTTAAGTCACAAGGTTTAACTGACACTGAAATCAATCAAATTAAGATTTGGTGGAGTGGTTATCCTAATGAACCAGATAATGATGGCGGAAGGTTATCACGAATTAGGAAAGTTATCCAAAATGATGACCATGATCAACAAAACGATGGCTCATCATCACGCGATATGCATGACAAAGGATGCGTACTTGTTAAAGGATGTGATCCAAACACACATAGAATTCATGAAATCAAATTGTTCACTGATCCTTATGGCGGCGCTGATAATGATAACGATTACCCAATTCGAATGTTATTATCATCATATTACTTCAAGGATGGCGTGAAGGCTATTCCCGATGGTAAATCCGATTGCAGTAAGTGCGTAACGACATGCGAATCATGTAGATCAAGAGCTTATGCAAAGGCATATGTCGCTGATGCACAAGCTTACGCAGGAAGTGACTACACAAGAGTACACAGAGATTCTCAGATCATTGCGGCAATGAGGAGTTGGATGCACATTTAAAATGCCATCCAAGATTATGCACTTCTTCAAATTTGGACTTTATTTAATATAACTTAAATAAACTCTAAATCATTTGAATTTTTTTTTAATTATATTCTTTAATAACTATAAAAAAAAGAACAAAGTTTCGAATTTATTTTAATAAAATCTCTGAATATCCCAATAAAGAACATAGAAAAAGACAATAAAAATATTTACGCGTTGTGATTTATAATTTAAACACAAAGACAAAATATTATACAAAACATAATGTAAAATGACCAGAAAAATCTGTCAACACCTCAAAAAAATCGAAATAGTGTACCTAAAATCAATAAAATATTCAGTTAACATTATTATCAATAAATTTATTATATTTTATTTAAAATTTTTACATAATGATATCGGTAATTCCCATTCTCCACCATTCAAAAAGCGGATTTCATCGATTTTATACCAATAAAATTCAAATATTATATTGGCGGTAAAAAAATCATAATCTTGTGATCACTTCGTTTTATTCAATTGCCATCTAATGTGATTAAGGGATAATTATTCATTATGTGATTACATCAAAAAAGATTTTCAGGTATGTACAACTAATTGTTTATC
The DNA here is from genome assembly GCF_020186115.1 of Histomonas meleagridis. Classification (NCBI taxonomy): domain Eukaryota; phylum Parabasalia; order Tritrichomonadida; family Dientamoebidae; genus Histomonas; species Histomonas meleagridis. The sequence continues at coordinate 1,325,033 of NW_027150746.1, forward strand.
TTTAAACAATAACAAGAAAAACTTGTAACACATTCTTAACGATTTCCACCAATATTAACACTAACATTAGTAATCTCACTTAATTAAATATTTACCATGACGTTGTCTTTCGAAGATTTATGTTGAACGTTTTTGCATTTACAAAAAATGTTATAGCTGTATGATGTATTACACAAAATAATTAAGAAATGTTATAGCTGTATGATGTATTACACAAAATAATTAAGAAATGTTATAGCTGTATGATGTATTACACAAAATAATTAAAAAATGTTATAGCTGTATGATGTATTACACAAAATAATTAAAAAATGTTATAGCTGTATGATGTATTACACAAAATAATTAAAAATGTTATAGCTGTATGATGTATTACACAAAATAATTAAGAAATGTTATAGCTGTATGATGTATTACACAAAATAATTAAAAAATGTTATAGCTGTATGATGTATTACACAAAATAATTAAAAATGTTATAGCTGTATGATGTATTACACAAAATAATTAAAAATGTTATAGCTGTATGATGTATTACACAAAATAATTAAAAATGTTATAGCTGTATGATGTATTACACAAAATAATTAAAAAATGTTATAGCTGTATGATGTATTACACAAAATAATTAAAAAATGTTATAGCTGTATGATGTATTACACAAAATAATTAAAAATGTTATAGCTGTATGATGTATTACACAAAATAATTAAAAAATGTTATAGCTGTATGATGTATTACACAAAATAATTAAAAATGTTATAGCTGTATGATGTATTACACAAAATAATTAAAAAATGTTATAGCTGTATGATGTATTACACAAAATAATTAAAAAATGTTATAGCTGTATGATGTATTACACAAAATAATTAAAAAATGTTATAGCTGTATGATGTATTACACAAAATAATTAAAAATGTTATAGCTGTATGATGTATTACACAAAATAATTAAAAAATGTTATAGCTGTATGATGTATTACACAAAATAATTAAATTGTTCTCTTTTTTTAAAATAAGTAAATCATTTGGTAAAATATTTTTATCGCATTTTTTATATAATCAAAATTATATCACTTAGTGAAACACTTAGTGAATTAATATTTTCCAAATTGCTCAAAAATATCAAAAACATAAAATGAGAACTAATTCGACTGTTTAGTTCGCGTTGGTAGTGTTGGCACTATCCACCTTAAGCGACGTGGGTCCTCTTGTGTTCCTCTTTCTTGCAGTTCTTCTTATTGGTATACCGTCCTTTGGTCTTTCTTCTTCTTTCTTTTCGACGATTGGTTCCTGCTCTACTTCCTTCTTTATTCTTTCTGGTTGTTTCCTTGGGACGAACTTCATTAATTCCTCATCCTCTTCAGTCATTGACATCTTCTTCTTAAATTGCTCTTCCACCATTACGTTGAGGTTTGTATGGAAATTATTCAACTGCAATTTCTTCATTTCGACGGGCGCGTCATTCTTAGCCTTTTCTTCATCTTTCTTCTGTTGTTCCAATAAAATGCTCATTCTTTGTGATAACTTCATTGGCTTTCCATCATTTTGCCCACCTGCTGCAGCATTTGCTTTTTGCGCTTCAATTAATCTCTTTTGCTTAGCTTCGGCGGCAGCCATCATCTTCTTCTGGAACTCTGTAAGTGGTTTCTCTGCAGGTGGCTGTGGCTTAGGCTTAGGTTTAGGTACTGGACGCGGTATAGTTGGCTCTGGTTTACGTTCGACTGCTGTTGGTACTATAGGTGCAACATGTTTTTGTTGTTGTGGTGGGCGTTGAAGTGTTGCTGATGAAAGAGAACGTGCTGGCGATCTTCTTCCTGCTAATAACTCCTCAAGTTCACGTTGTGTATCCGCATTCTTAAATGTACGATTTTGGAGATCTATAATCGTTTGACGATTTTCCTTGAATTTAATGTTCTTAAGTACGGGATCATCAATAACTGACGTTTTGGCTTCTTTCTCACTTGTGGCATCTTGGATTTGTTTAAGTCGCTCTTGAAATGCATACGCGTGACTGTTGGGGCGTGAGGCACGCGGAATGGTACTGACACTGGACGCACGTGTTGGTGTTGCTGGTTTAACTCGGACTTTCTTCTCAGGACGAGGCATCTCTGATAATGGAAGTTTTGGTTTGAGATGTGGAGCTTCGGTAGATGATAATGATTCTCGTAATAAACGAAGGCGCTCACTGTGTGTGAAAATGGGTGTGACAAAGGTTGGAGCAACAAAGGTCTTGACGCTCTCAGTGGTGGAGGATGAGGTGTCGGAGATCTCTGTCTTAATGACTTTACGCATTTGGTTTAGACGCTCTTTGTAGTCATATGCAAGCACTGGTTCTTCCTCAGCATTAGAGACAGGAGCTTCAGTTTGCCCTTCGGCTTTTGGTTCTCCTACTTTTTGTTCTTCAACTTTTTGTTCTTCTACTTTTTGTTCTTCAACTTTTTGTTCTTCTACTTCCTTTTGTTCTTCTACTTTTTGTTCTTCAACTTTTTGTTCTTCTACTTCCTTTTGTTCTTCTACTTTTTGTTCTTCAACTTTTTGTTCTTCAACTTTTTGTTCTTCTACTTTTTGTTCTTCTACTTTTTGTTCTTCAACTTTTTGTTCTTCTACTTCCTTTTGTTCTTCAACTTTTTGTTCTTCTACTTTTTGTTCTTCAACTTTTTGTTCTTCTACTTTTTGTTCTTCAACTTCCTTTTGTTCTTCTACTTTTTGTTCTTCAACTTTTTGTTCTTCAACTTTTTGTTCTTCTACTTCCTTTTGTTCTTCTACTTTTTGTTCTTCTACTTCCTTTTGTTCTTCTACTTTTTGTTCTTCAACTTCCTTTTGTTCTTCTACTTTTTGTTCTTCAACTTTTTGTTCTTCTACTTTTTGTTCTTCAACTTTTTGTTCTTCTACTTCCTTTTGTTCTTCAACTTCCTTTTGTTCTTCTACTTTTTGTTCTTCAACTTTTTGTTCTTCAACTTTTTGTTCTTCAACTTCCTTTTGTTCTTCTACTTTTTGTTCTTCTACTTCCTTTTGTTCTTCTACTTTTTGTTCTTCTACTTCCTTTTGTTCTTCTACTTTTTGTTCTTCAACTTCCTTTTGTTCTTCTACTTCCTTTTGTTCTTCTACTTTTTGTTCTTCTACTTTTTGTTCTTCTACTTTTTGTTCTTCTACTTCCTTTTGTTCTTCTACTTTTTGTTCTTCTACTTTTTGTTCTTCTACTTCCTTTTGTTCTTCTACTTTTTGTTCTTCTACTTCCTTTTGTTCTTCTACTTTTTGTTCTTCAACTTCCTTTTGTTCTTCTACTTTTTGTTCTTCAACTTTTTGTTCTTCTACTTTTTTGTTCTTCAACTCTTTTTGTTCTTCTACTTCCTTTTGTTCTTCAACTCCCTTTTGTTCTTCTACTTTTTGTTCTTCAACTTTTTGTTCTTCAACTTTTTGTTCTTCAACTTCCTTTTGTTCTTCTACTTTTTGTTCTTCTACTTCCTTTTGTTCTTCTACTTTTTGTTCTTCTACTTCCTTTTGTTCTTCTACTTTTTGTTCTTCTACTTCCTTTTGTTCTTCTACTTTTTGTTCTTCTACTTCCTTTTGTTCTTCTACTTTTTGTTCTTCTACTTCCTTTTGTTCTTCTACTTTTTGTTCTTCAACTTTTTGTTCTTCAACTTTTTGTTCTTCTACTTCCTTTTGTTCTTCTACTTTTTGTTCTTCTACTTCCTTTTGTTCTTCTACTTTTTGTTCTTCTACTTTTTGTTCTTCTACTTTTTGTTCTTCTACTTTTTGTTCTTCAACTTCCTTTTGTTCTTCTACTTTTTGTTCTTCTACTTTTTGTTCTTCAACTTCCTTTTGTTCTTCTACTTTTTGTTCTTCAACTTTTTGTTCTTCAACTTTTTGTTCTTCAACTTCCTTTTGTTCTTCTACTTTTTGTTCTTCTACTTCCTTTTGTTCTTCTACTTTTTGTTCTTCTACTTCTTTTTCTTCTTCTTCTTTTTTGTTCTTCTATTTCTTTTGTTCTTCTACTTTTTGTTCTTCTACTTCTTTTGTTCTTCTACTTTTTGTTCTTCAACTTTCTTTTGTTCTTCTACTTTTTTGTTCTTCAACTTTTTGTTCTTCAACTTTTTTGTTCTTCTACTTCCTTTTGTTCTTCTACTTTTTTGTTCTTCTACTTCCTTTTGTTCTTCTACTTTTTTGTTCTTCTTCTTTTTTTTCTTCTTCTTCTTTTTGTTCTTCTTCTTTTTGTTCTTCTTCTTTTTGTTCTTCTTCTTTTTGTTCTTCTTCTTTTTGTTCTTCTTCTTTTTTTTCTTCTTCTTCTTTTTGTTCTTCTTCTTTTTGTTCTTCTACTTTTTGTTCTTCTACTTCCTTTTGTTCTTCTACTTTTTGTTCTTCAACTTTTTGTTCTTCAACTTCCTTTTGTTCTTCTACTTTTTGTTCTTCTACTTCCTTTTGTTCTTCTACTTTTTGTTCTTCTACTTTTTGTTCTTCAACTTCCTTTTGTTCTTCTACTTTTTGTTCTTCAACTTTTTGTTCTTCAACTTTTTGTTCTTCTACTTTCCTTTTGCTCTTCTCTTTTTTTTTCTTCTTCTTCCTTTTGTTCTTCTTCTTTTTGTTCTTCTACTTTTTGTTCTTCTACTTCCTTTTGTTCTTCTACTTTTTGTTCTTCTACTTTTTGTTCTTCTACTTTTTGTTCTTCTACTTCCTTTTGTTCTTCTACTTTTTGTTCTTCTACTTTTTGTTCTTCAACTTTTTGTTCTTCTACTTTTTGTTCTTCTACTTTTTTCTTCTTCTACTTCCCTTTTGTTCTTCTACTTCTTTTGTTCTTCTACTTCTTTTGTTCTTCAACTTCCTTTTGTTCTTCTACTTTTTTGTTCTTCAACTTTTTTGTTCTTCTACTTTTTGTTCTTCAACTTTTTGTTCTTCTACTTTTTGTTCTTCTACTTTTTGTTCTTCTACTTCCTTTTGTTCTTCTACTTCCTTTTGTTCTTCTACTTCCTTTTGTTCTTCAACTTCCTTTTGTTCTTCTACTTTTTGTTCTTCAACTTTTTGTTCTTCAACTTTTTGTTCTTCAACTTCCTTTTGTTCTTCTACTTTTTGTTCTTCTACTTCCTTTTGTTCTTCTACTTTTTGTTCTTCTACTTCCTTTTGTTCTTCTACTTTTTGTTCTTCTACTTCCTTTTGTTCTTCTACTTTTTGTTCTTCTACTTCCTTTTGTTCTTCTACTTTTTGTTCTTCAACTTCCTTTTGTTCTTCTACTTTTTGTTCTTCAACTTTTTGTTCTTCAACTTTTTGTTCTTCTACTTCCTTTTGTTCTTCTACTTTTTGTTCTTCTACTTCCTTTTGTTCTTCTACTTTTTGTTCTTCTACTTTTTGTTCTTCTACTTCCTTTTGTTCTTCTACTTTTTGTTCTTCAACTTTTTGTTCTTCAACTTCCTTTTGTTCTTCTACTTTTTGTTCTTCAACTTTTTGTTCTTCTACTTCCTTTTGTTCTTCTACTTTTTGTTCTTCAACTTTTTGTTCTTCTACTTCCTTTTGTTCTTCTACTTTTTGTTCTTCAACTTTTTGTTCTTCAACTTCCTTTTGTTCTTCTACTTTTTGTTCTTCTACTTCCTTTTGTTCTTCTACTTTTTGTTCTTCTACTTTTTGTTCTTCAACTTCCTTTTGTTCTTCTACTTTTTGTTCTTCAACTTTTTGTTCTTCAACTTTTTGTTCTTCTACTTCCTTTTGTTCTTCTACTTTTTGTTCTTCTACTTCCTTTTGTTCTTCTACTTTTTGTTCTTCAACTTTTTGTTCTTCTACTTCCTTTTGTTCTTCTACTTTTTGTTCTTCAACTTTTTGTTCTTCTACTTTTTGTTCTTCTACTTCCTTTTGTTCTTCTACTTTTTGTTCTTCTACTTTTTGTTCTTCAACTTTTTGTTCTTCTACTTTTTGTTCTTCTACTTTTTGTTCTTCTACTTTTTGTTCTTCAACTTTTTGTTCTTCTACTTTTTGTTCTTCTACTTTTTGTTCTTCAACTTCCTTTTGTTCTTCTACTTTTTGTTCTTCAACTTTTTGTTCTTCAACTTTTTGTTCTTCTACTTTTTGTTCTTCTACTTTTTGTTCTTCTACTTCCTTTTGTTCTTCTACTTTTTGTTCTTCAACTTTTTGTTCTTCTACTTCCTTTTGTTCTTCTACTTTTTGTTCTTCAACTTTTTGTTCTTCTACTTTTTGTTCTTCTACTTCCTTTTGTTCTTCTACTTTTTGTTCTTCTACTTTTTGTTCTTCAACTTTTTGTTCTTCTACTTTTTGTTCTTCTACTTTTTGTTCTTCTACTTCCTTTTGTTCTTCTACTTCCTTTTGTTCTTCTACTTCCTTTTGTTCTTCAACTTCCTTTTGTTCTTCTACTTTTTGTTCTTCAACTTTTTGTTCTTCAACTTTTTGTTCTTCAACTTCCTTTTGTTCTTCTACTTTTTGTTCTTCTACTTTTTGTTCTTCTACTTCCTTTTGTTCTTCTACTTCCTTTTGTTCTTCTACTTTTTGTTCTTCAACTTCCTTTTGTTCTTCTACTTTTTGTTCTTCAACTTTTTGTTCTTCTACTTTTTGTTCTTCAACTTTTTGTTCTTCTACTTCCTTTTGTTCTTCAACTTCCTTTTGTTCTTCAACTTTTTGTTCTTCTACTTCTTCTACTTTTTGTTCTTCAACTTCCTTTTGTTCTTCTACTTTAGGTTCTTCTACTTCCTTTTGTTCTTCAACTTTAGGTTCTTCGACTTTAGGTTCTTCAACTTTTTGTTCTTCTTCTCTCTTAAGTCTCTCTTCTTCCTCTTTCTTAAGTCTTTCCTCTTCTTCCTTCTTAAGTCTTTCCTCCTCTTCTTTCTTAAGACGCTCTTCTTCTTCTCTCTTAAGTCTCTCTTCTTCTTCCTTCTTTAATCTTTCCTCTTCCTCTTTCTTAAGTCTTTCTTCTTCTTCCTTCTTAAGTCTTTCCTCTTCTTCCTTCTTAAGTCTTTCCTCTTCTTCCTTCTTAAGTCTTTCTTCTTCCTCTTTCTTAAGTCTTTCTTCTTCCTCTTTCTTAAGTCTTTCTTCTTCCTCTTTCTTAAGTCTTTCCTCTTCTTCCTTCTTAAGTCTTTCCTCTTCTTCTTTCTTAAGTCTTTCCTCTTCTTCTCTCTTAAGTCTTTCCTCTTCTTCCTTCTTAAGTCTTTCCTCTTCTTCCTTCTTAAGTCTTTCCTCTTCTTCTCTCTTAAGTCTTTCCTCTTCTTCCTTCTTAAGTCTTTCTTCTTCCTCTTTCTTAAGTCTTTCTTCTTCCTCTTTCTTAAGTCTTTCTTCTTCCTCTTTCTTAAGTCTTTCTTCTTCTTCTTTCTTAAGTCTTTCCTCTTCTTCCTTCTTAAGTCTTTCCTCTTCTTCCTTCTTAAGTCTTTCCTCTTCTTCCTTCTTAATTCTTTCTTCTTCCTCTCTCTTAAGTCTTTCCTCTTCTTCTTTCTTTAATCTTTCCTCTTCTTCTCTCTTAAGACGCTCTTCTTCCTCTCTCTTAAGTCTTTCCTCTTCTTCCTTCTTTAATCTTTCCTCTTCTTCTTTCTTAAGTCTTTCTTCTTCCTTCTTAAGTCTTTCTTCTTCCTCTTTCTTTAATCTTTCCTCTTCTTCTTTCTTTAATCTTTCTTTTTCCTCTTTCTTAAGTCTTTCTTCTTCTTCTTTCTTAAGTCTCTCTTCTTCTTCCTTCTTTAATCTTTCTTCTTCTTCTCTCTTAAGACGCTCTTCTTCCTCTTTCTTAAGTCTCTCTTCTTCTTCCTTCTTTAATCTTTCCTCTTCTTCTTTCTTAAGTCTTTCTTCTTCCTCTTTCTTAAGTCTTTCCTCTTCTTCCTTCTTAAGTCTTTCTTCTTCTTCTTTCTTAAGTCTTTCTTCTTCTTCTCTCTTAAGTCTTTCCTCTTCTTCTTTCTTAATTTCTTCTTCTTCTTTCTTAAGTCTTTCCTCTTCTTCTCTCTTTAATCTTTCCTCTTCTTCTCTCTTAAGACGCTCTTCTTCCTCTTTCTTAAGTCTCTCTTCTTCTTCTCTCTTTAATCTTTCCTCTTCTTCTCTCTTAAGACGCTCTTCTTCCTCTTTCTTAAGTCTCTCTTCTTCTTCCTTCTTTAATCTTTCTTCTTCTTCCTTCTTTACTCTTTCTTCTTCTTCCTTCTTTAGTCGTTCCTCTTCCTCTCTCTTAAGCCGTTCTTCTTCCTCTCTTTTATGTCTTTCCTCTTCTTCTTTCTTGAGTCTCTCCTCTTCTGCCTTTATTCTTGCTTGTTCTTCTCTTTTTAATTTTTCTTCCATTTCTTTTTTCTTTCTTTCTTCCTCTTGCTTTCTTAGCCTTTCTGCTTCTAGTCTTCTCTGTTGTTCCTGATTTGCATTACTTCCGCCTGAACCCATTTTGACAATTCGAATGTTAAACAAGGGCACCCCATATTTATCGTTTTCTCTTTGTTTCCTTCTTCAAGAAGTAAATGTGCATGTAAAACATATATCTCGTCCTTGCTTAGCATTGGGAAGATGTTTCAATTGATTTTCAATTAACACCGATCGATTTATTCCTCAATTAAATGAAATTAAAGATAGCACATCATAGTTTAAAAACAATTGTTATTTAGTGGCTTAACAAAGAGTGTTCCGTGAGTGCATGTTAACATCTCTTTTTTAACAAAATAAATTTTAATTTACACATCAAATTTGATTCCATTTGGAGGACGTTAAGCATTCAAATTGCCACCAAACTAATCGGCGGTTAACGGTTTTATCCATCAAAAAGCTCTACTCAGCCACATTGAATTTCATATAACGATAAAAACCCATTCATTTAAAGCAATGTAAAACAGTCAAAAGGCATTTCACAATGGCAGAAGATCTTCCTTTGGCTGCACTCGTACTTGTTGGTGGTTTTGGCACAAGATTCCGTCCACTAACCTTTTCCCGCTCCAAACCACTTGTTGAGTTTTGCAATAAACCAATGGTTGAATACATGTTAGATGCACTCACAGAAGTAGGATGCAAAAAAATAGTTTTTGCTTTATCTGAACTTCAAAGCGACTTTAAAGAATATATCGGCAAATACCAAAAGAATCATCCAACAGTAGAAATCATCCCTTCTATTGAGAACTCACCAATGGGAACAGCAGGACCAATTGCTCTTGCAAAAGAACATCTTAAAGGTCACAGGTTTTTCATGTTGAACTCCGATGTTATTTCGAAATACCCATTCAAGGATCTTCTTGAATTCCACGTAAAACATGGCGGCGAAGGTACCATCATGTCATGGGATGTTGAAGATCCATCAAGATTTGGTGTAATTCTTTCCGACGAAAATCATCGTATTCAAAGATTTGTTGAGAAACCTCAAACATTTGTTGGTAGATCCATTAATGCAGGCCACTATATCTTTGAACCTTCTGTTATTGACAGGGTTAAACCCGTTCCGACTTCCATTGAACGTGAAATTTTCCCACAAATGGCATCCGAAGGCAAACTTTTCGTCATGAAACTTGAAGGCTATTGGATGGACATTGGTACACCAAGCGCTTACCTCAGCTGCATTCCAATATTCCTCAAAGACAAGGACAAAGTAATGATCGATGAAACAGCAACCATCGGAAAAGATTGCCAAATCGGACCTAACGTTGTTATTGGTCCTGGCGTAGTCATTGGAGATGGATGCTGCATCGAGAATTCAGTTATTCTTGCAAATTCAAAAATCGGCAAATTTACTTTTATCCAAGATACGATTGTTGGATGGGAATCTAAGGTTGGTTCTTGGGTTCATTTAGAAGGCCTATGCGTTTTTGGTCTTGATGTTACAATCAAAGATAAACTTGTTTTGAAGGGTGCTGTTGTTTGCCCTCACAAAGCAGTCGACAAGTCAATACTTCAACCAACAATCATAATCTAAACTTTAAAGTTTAAAATTTTCATTTTTTTGAGTTTCATTTCGATAAGAGCAAAAACCGTTTATTTTTAACGTTCTTTTCTTTATCGTGAATGCAAAACAATCAGCCATTATTTCACCCTCAACTTTCATCAACTTATGCACAAGTAACACATCATCACCCAGACGAGATCGGAAAAACTCAACCGAATGAAATTGGTGTAAGACTTTGTCCTTTTCCATTTCATTCAATAAAACCAGAAACAACAACTTTCCCTGGTGATAGCATACCAAGATGTCATGGCTGTGGAGCATTTTATAATAAATTCAACCAAAGGAATTTGTCATGTTATATATGTTCTCTTTGCGGAACTAAAAACACAACATCAATTCCGATCGATCCTAATTTACCAGAATACCGTGATGAAGCTTATGATGGAATTCCATCAAAAATGTACAGAATTCGAAACAAATTTGTTCCAACAGATTTTTACATAATTTCATTATCATTAATCAAAAAAATACCTGATATTTTAGACATAATTATATCATCTTACAGTTCATGTTATGAGTATAAACAAATAGGAATTTGTTTTTTACATGGATCGATAACAGTTGTAAAATTTCGCGAAAGTCTTCAATTACAAACCTTTAGTGATTTTGTTCCAACATGCAAAATTTCTCAATTGTTTGCAGCCATGACTGGATTTTGTCATTACATACAAGAAATCAAAACAATGATTTCCAAAATTCAAATCAATGAACATGGAAATTGTGCCAAATTTGCCATTGATTTTGGAATTGATGTATCCACTCCATTTGGAACATCACTACGTTACATTTTAGATGCAAATGATTTCCATAATATGGCTTCTGAGGATTGTTACTTTAAAGCACTTGACGTATGCAAAAAAGGAACACAAATTTCACTAGCTGTGTTTGCCGATAATATTCAATACAAAAGTCCTTTATTTCAATTTCCTTCAATCACTGGCGGTTTTCTCGAGTTTATACCTCCAGGTTCAGATCTTCAAAAAATCAAAAGTATTTTATTACCATCTTTAACACGATCAATTTTTCATGATACTTTCATTTATGCAAGAGCTCCAGATGGTTATTCAATTACTGATTATGCAGGAACTGGCTTGATGAGATCAAGCAAATCAGTAATGACACCGAAGATCGAGGCAGGACAGACATTCTATTTCAAGTTTAATACTCAAGGAATGAAACAATCGACTTTACAATTTGTCATTTTCTTCACAACAGAATTGGGCCTTAAAAGGTTTAGAGTAATCACAGTTCAAATAATGGAGCAACAAGCTATTGATTATGATTTGATAAACAGATACATAGCGGGATTAATTTCCCATTCATATATTAATGAAGGAAAGAAAAACGCTGAAAAGCTTCTTGAAGATATGAAAAAGAAGTTCAACAATTTTGATCCAAGTGTTTTTAATAGTTCGAATTTTTTACTTCAATCAGATTCAATAATGTTTTTGTATAAAACATCTCTGACGCTTCGCGATGGGAGAACATCATCCTAACCAAAAGAAAGTAATCTCTCCTATTTGTACCCATAAAAAAAATAAAGAAAAATGCGATTCTCATTTTTTTTTTCATGCGTTACATTCTTTTGATGTGAAAAAAATGAACATCGTTAAGTCATTAACAGTTAAGCAAAAAATTATGGAAAGGTTTGCCACAAAGGTAATACTTCTGGTGATTATTCACTTACTACGAAAACATTTTTTACATTTTAATCGAACATAACAACTTTACTTTAATAAAATATTAATAAAAGTGTTTTTAGTTTTTTTTGCGAATAGTTTCACAATTAAATTATAAAAAAATTAAACATTATTTCAGTTTAATAAAATATCAATTTTTCATATCAAAAAATCCTTAAAGAAGTTCACGCCATTATTTCTTTCATATTTTTGAATTTCATCATTACCAACATTTAAAACAGAATCCAAATCCGGTTCGAATGTCTGCAACATGTTATTTTTCTTTGTACCACCATTATTACTTATATCGTCTATCTTATTAATGTTAATCAAATTATCTGTTGATTCCTCCAAAACGGTCACATCTCTAATAAACCTTTCAATTATCTCAAAATTATTGTCATTGCATTCAAATAACTCTGCCTTCACTCTTGAAGACTTTATAGATTTCATCATCTTTTCCCAACTTGTAAATGGGTCTATTTCGATTTGTAATGAAATTGCCATATTACCAGCGACAGAAGGGCATAGTTTATAAGCAGGGTCAATTAGCCATAAAGGCAAAAATTCCTTAATGTTGTCAAGTTTTGATATTTTTGTTGAAATATTATCACTCCTTTTCAAAGGCTCGAAAGCAAATAACATATTATAATTGTTGTTATCGATTACATTATCATTCTTCTCATCGAAGTTTTTAGAACGTTGATTCCATTTTGTTATAAAGTTATGTATAGCGAATGAATTACCAGGAGTTTTATCATCAGTTGCAATTTCCACCAAATTATTAAATATGTTATTATTAAATAAATCATTATCCAAAAGTTTTATAGCTAATTCATATATATAAGGGTTATTATTTTTATTCGAGTTTTGGATTTTTAATAATAAGTTTAAAATAATTTTAACTTCGACAGATGTAATCATTTTAGATAATCGTAAATATAAATCATTTTCAGGTATCTTCTCATTTAATTGATCAACAATTAATTGATCATCGAATTTTTCACTTAAAATGAATTGAATTCTTCTTGAGTTTGATAAATCATTAAATATATATTTCATTGTTAAGAATAATAAACAAGTTACAGGTAATGATTTTTCATTATTCATTAAGAAATTTAAATTATTTGTATTAATTGATTTACATATTATATCATAAATAATTTTCGGGTTTTTAATTTGCATATTATTATTTTCTAATATCATATAAAACCCGGTGATATTAGAGTTTTGTAATGTATTACATATATAATTATTTTGTAATAATGTATTTAATAAGATTAATGAATTCATTACTATTTTTTGATTAACATAAGAAATAAATTGTAATGATAGCTTAACGGTCTCTATCGAAGGTTTTTCAAGTTTTTTAATTAATTCACTTAAAGCTGAAATACATACTGCAATATATTCATAAGATAAATCTATTACATTATGTACTTCAAATGATTGATTTAATTCATATATAGCTTGAGATACATCAATGATCGAATTAATTATAGCAGTTTCTACATCATTATTATAAGGTGTTAATATATATGAATAAATTTTCATTGCAATTTTTGCAATGTTTAAGTCGCCACACATTGTACCCCATGATAATAATTCGAAACCAAATTCTTCTTTTTGTTTTTCATCAAATGTATTAACAAATCCTAAAACAGAATCAATGTCAACTTCTTTATCTGTTTTATATTGTGGTAATAATTTTGTTAAAATTTTTAAAGTTTTCGGAAATATATTTAACATAATTAAAGAAAATGATAATAAAACTTGTGATTGAGATTGAATTTGATCTTTAGATATTTGTTCATAAATTATTGGTAATATAAAATTAATTATTGATACATAAGTTTTAGAATATAATTGATCATCTTTAATCTCTGGAAAATCTTTATCAGATTCATTTGATATTTTATGAGGTTTTTTCTTTTTGTTTATTAACTTTAAATCTTCTTGACTTTGATTTTTAGAACATTTATATAAAGTTCTTTTCATATTAGTAGTAGTTAATATTGTCGGATCAAAGATATCTTTCATATCGAATTTAGCAGGTGATTGTATAGTAACGAACGAAGTATTTTTTTCTTTTGCAACTAAATTATGATAATTTAACCATGAACTAAACCTTAAGAATTTGAATAATATTTCTGCTGTTTCTTTACGTTTTGTTGAGAATAAATAACTTAATAATGTTTTACCAACTCGATGTGAACGTGTTAAATTAAAAATACAATGTAAAACATATATTTGGAAGATTGAAGTTTTATCAGTTTTAACTTGGAATTCTAATATTTGATCGATTAAACTTCGATATTCTGTAGGTGGAGAAAGTGATGTTTTCTTTGATTGACTTTTATTTATATTAAATTTACTTTCATCTGATAAATCAAAACCTGATTGACTAATTCTTAATTTTTGTTGAAGTTTTGCATTTGTTACTATAATTGTTAATATATTTGATAAGATCGAAGAGTTTAAATCAATGAATGAATATAAATTAAAAGAATAAAAATATTTCGATGTCTTTTGTAATATACATTTCGATGTTAAATCAAAACTAATAGAACGTATCCAAGGAATTACAAATAAAAGTAATTTCCGTATTAATATTAAGTCTTTAGTCTTTGTTAAGATTTGATATATTTGATATACAAATTGTTCACTACAAAATGAATGTGTATGACTTAATAATGAACTTAATTCAACAATTACATCTGAAAATAATTCCGAAAATTCACTATATTGAATAATACCAATTTTATTATATTTTTCAATTAATGTATATGTAATATTTTGATCATTATTAATTAATGATGATGAAAATACAATGTTAGTTAAAAATGAATAAGTCTTTGATAAGTTATGTGATAATGCTAAATAATAAAATGATAATGCTAATAATGAACCTGTTTTAACATAAAATGTTTGTGTGAATTCTTCTTCTTCTTTCTTTTGTCCTTTTATATTTCTTTCTTTTAATTTCTTAAATAAATCTTTATATGTTTCAATTTGTATAAATTGTCGCGCTATCGAATCAAAATAAATTGGTTTACATTCAGATGAATATGTTATATAACGATCTAAAAGTTTTGGTGATTTATGTAATATAATATCTAAAATATCTAATGAGACAAATTCGGATTCTTTAAGTTTCCCTGATAATTCAGTTTCTTGTGACCCTGTAATATATAATAAACAATGTAATGCTTCTTTAGCGATAGGATTTGATGAACATTGACTTAAGATAAAGTTAAACCATTTTTCTTTTTGAAAGTTTTCGATTGAATCTAATGAGAAAATTGGAATTCGTAAATATGGACCATTTGGATATGAATTATTTTTATTATATATTAATTCGAAAAATGTTTTCGATGTAATTATTAAATTATTATTAATGACTTTCTCCATTTGATCACTAATACCACCATCTTCTTTATTAAATTGGAATGCTATAAAATCAAAGAATTTCCAAAATGTTTTAAAGATTGGATTATTATAATCCAAATTAATGAATTCTGGTCGATGAATAGCATTTCTAACACCAACTAATAAAGATAAATTATAACTTGGTGAACAATGTGCAGTAAAATCAAATAATTGTAATAATACTTTTAATTCAAGTGTAGAAAATATTGATTCACAAGTATTAAGGAAATTAGTTTCATCTTTTGTTAATAATCGACAAATATTTTGATCATAATTAGAAAATATTGATTGATCAATTTTATCTTCATAAATTTGTGTATTTATCCAAAATATGACTAAGTTACAATAAAACATTGGATCAATTATTTCAAACTTTATGGAATCCTTTAAAATTTCTTCTAAAATTTCATTTAACTTATTATAACCTAAATCTTCATTATATTCATTCTTAATAAATTCATGTGCAAATGCAGCAACATAAAATTGATAAAAGTTATTACATTGTGATGATGCTACATCTTTAAAACTTATATCACTACAACTTTTAATGACTTCTTCTGATTGGATATAACCTCTTAAAATATTTTCTTTAGCGATTTTAGATATAATTTTATCATTTTTTTCAATGAATTCATTTAATGACAATTTATTATTTGGTATAACATGTTCAAGTTGTTCAATAATATTTAATGTTAAAATTCGTACTTGATAATAAGAACAACATAATGAAATGATTAATATTGTATTAACTAAAATAATTTGTTCATCATCAAATATTCTATTTAATGATAAAGATATTTCAACTTGTTGTTGAATAACGCATAAACTTCTAAATAAGTTAGGTACACATAAATTAATATTTCCTGGTAAATTTAATACAATTTGTTGTGTGATTAATTTACTATTCTTTTCATCTTGATAACATATTAATTCTAATATCCTTGAAGCTAATAATGATGAATAAACATCAGATGAATTAATGATCTCACAAACAGGTATAATAATTTCATCATCAATAGAAACTAATGGTACTATTTCTAATGCTTGTAATGAATTCTTTTGTTCAATCTTTGCTTGATTAACAAATTCAATGTTAGCTTCATATCGATTAATTACTAAAGGTAAATCAGTTTTCTTACTCCATTTTTGTAATTGTGTTGTTATAATTTTAGCACTAATAACTGGAGCTTTAACTACTTGTGTTAATGATAAGTTTTCATCTAATACTTTATAAATATCATTATGACACATCTTTAATGATTGTAATATTGGATAAGTTTTACATAACTTCATATTATTGTCATTGTTTTGTAACATCGATTCATCATTAATTAATGGTACTATTGTCGAATGTGCTAAATCTACTAATTGATCTTGAAATCCTAAGTTTTGTGGATAACCACTTCGAGGTGATAACATTCGTTTGATTGTAAGTAATACTGATCGCATATTATTCTTCTTAAATGATTCTAACATTAACTTAGGAAATATATCACGTGCAAAACCTGAACTTGGATCTGATGAATATTGTAAGAAGAAATCAGATAACTCGATTTGATAATCTACAAAACATGCTGAGTTATTAGATGAAAAGATACTCGAAACCATAAATTGTCGTGTATCTGACCCAAAGAATTCTTTCTTAGTTCGCCAATTAAAGTTTTCTCCTGTTAATCGTAACAATGAATTTTGTTTATAGTTCTTTCCTCGTAAAAGTATTGTAATCGATTGTAAGAAACAACCCGAAAATTCGGGCTTCCCTACAAGTGGCTTTAAATATTTATTAATAAATTTCATGATCGGCTTTGATATTGTTTTATTTGTATCTGCAAATACATAAATAAGTGTATGTAATGCATGCGCTGGTCCTCTATAATTATTATTCTTTATTAATGATAACGTAAAATCATTGATTTCTATAATCGTTTTGGAATTGGTAAATTTAGGATCATTCATAAATAACATTCCAACGATATTGATCATACATGTTAATAAGGCTTTATGAAGCGATGAATCAAAATCTTTGATCTTGTTCCCAACACTTCGTATCTTCTCTAATAGTTTATATGTATCTTTTAAGATATTCTCATCAACTTTCGCACCAAGTGTGATTTCAGAAAAAAAATATAAATAGATCTCAAACATGGGTGATGATAATGCTTCAGATGCTTTGATCTTTTGTGTCTTATCTTCAACTCCAAAAATCCCATCAAAAGGAGTTATGATATATTTGGAATCAACATGTATTGAAAACTTACATATGGTGGGAGCAATGAACTTGACTGGCTTGCGATAGGCTATGCTAAAGAATTCATTGGCATCTTTAGGAAATATATTTAATATTCGGAAAAACAATTTAACATAAAGTTTGGCATTAGAATCATCAAACTTGATTTGTGCAATGATTAAATCAAAGAAATAGCATAGAATCATGGAGTTAAGTGATAAGGCACATAAACGATTTTTAGGTTGATCCCAATCTACATCATTAAGCAAATCTGTGTAATATGATTTACCACTGGTTCCCTTTTTTGGTGATGTATTTTGATTGATTTCTGGTATATTTGTTGAAAATTGTACAAAGCAACTTAAAGGGTTTACATCAGCTAATGTAAGACATGGAATTATAATGGACACAAGCGAGTGGTCATTTGACCAAAAGTCTTCTAAGACGTCTTGAATTTTTTGGAAATTTGATGCTTGCCTTTTTGAGGGAAAAATTGGATCTGGTACTTTCTCAACCAACTCCTTAAAGACAGAGCTTGCTGTATGATTAAAAGACGATTTAGATATAGTCCGTGATATATGTAAGTCTATGATGTTTTCACCCATTTCAGTTTGTTTGTCAACTTCGCAATTGTTCAAATTTGAGTTAAAAACGGTTACTGGTTCCCATGTTTAACGGTATCATTCAAATATTAAGTTCTTCTTTACAAATATCCGCGTAATATGCTGACATTTAATGTCTGGACGTATCATTTCCTTTATAAAGTCCATGTGGGACATTTAATCTTTAGCTAAATTCTTTGATAAATATATATAAATCATTACATTTTTAATAGAAATTTACTTTTGATGGTAGACGCTTTTTGGCAGAAGGAGACGATAAAAATGTATTGAATACAGCTACAAACTTGATAATTACTGTCAAAAAGTTGGTAATTGATAGAGTGATCAGTTTTATCAGAATAATCTTATTCAAAAGGCTGTTTTTCACAACACAATTTTTATTTCAAAAATTATGACCAGGTGGTCATGCAAACATGAAAACTTTTATGGCCTTAAAACAAGCTTGGTCGACAAAAATAGTCGTCAAGATAACTTGCTCATTTTTTATTGATTTAAAATAATAGTTCAATGAAATTTTTTTTTTGATTATGCAAATTTCTTTCATCTAAATGATACTATTTAAATTGAATTTATAAATTTTTTTTGTCTGATGCCATAAAAATTTCATTTGAAAAGAGTTATTGTTATTATTTTACTTTTTTTTGGTTCAATTTATTAAAAATATTTTAATATTAGATATTGACTCAAGCAAAATAAAAAGAATACATTAGCATGTTCTGTGTAAATATTGTTCTTAATGGGATGCTTAAGCATCAATTATTCATCACATATTATAGGTTAATTAATAAAAAAAAAAAGTTTCTCAGATTCTAAAAGAAAATTAAAAATTAATTTTTTTATTGAATTCCAAACAATAATATTTCTTATTTGCGAGGTTTAATTACTTCAAACCATATTCTTAGATCATTAATATTATTGAATATCGTTTTTTCGAATGAATCGTTAATCATATTCAACTCAAATTTATGCGGATTTATTTCAACCTCATACAGCACATTAATAAAGAAAAATCGGGTATATATTGGGTTATTTCCATCATATATGAAAGACAACAATTTCCTCTTTAAATTCCCATCACTTTGATTTTCATCTTTAATCCAATTATTCAAAATTTTGATCATTTCTATAAAAATTCGAAACATTTCACCGAAACATCTTAACGATTTTCTTTGTTTATAACATTTTTCTAAAGATTTTTCTAGTTGAACAAAGAATGGCTTTATTAACTCAATTGTTGCTTTATTCACAAAGAAAAGATTTGCATCTGCATATTTTTTAATTTCTTTCACAAACAAATCCGACACCTTATTCGAGTTCACAAATTCCTCAACAGTTTTACCCCTCGGGAAATCAAAAGACAAACAATTCTCAGACAATTTAAAACATATCAAATTAAACTCAATTTTCTCAACTATATCACAAAACACTTCGACGAAGTAAGCAGGTGTATAATCTTTTGAAGCTTTTTTATATCCTTGGAAATACATTGATTTCAATTCGTTATTCACATCAATCACTGCTGTACCAAGTGCATAACTTGTTTGTACATTATTTTTTAGGTTTTCGTTAATTTTTTGATCAAGTTTATTAATGATTTCTGCTTTGTTGTAATTTTGGACATAATCTAAATATGGTTTACTCGAACTTTTGTTGAAGAAAAATATTTGTTCATATGCAAATTCATCTCTTTGTTGATTTATAAAGTTTAATTTTTGCTTAGTATCTATCTTTGGCATTCCGAATATTTTATGCGCATAACTTGAGCATTGTAAATCAATAATTTCTTTGATAAGATTAATATTTAATTTGATTTCTTCAAATGATATTGATTTTCCATATGCTACTTGATATGTTTTGGTTTGACTATTGTTTAATAGAACTGAAATACTCATCGCAATTGAAACTTCGGAATTGTTTTCGATTTTATTCGGTTGAACTTTAGGTAAATATTTTATGGGATCTTGTATACATGGGAGAATCTCCATGTCAACTTCACTTAATAAATAACGAACACTTGTACCAAGAAAATTTTCTTGAAAATTTGGTAATGGTGTATAAGTAGTGCACTGCGTAAACATCTCAAAAAGTTCGTTTTGCTTTGAATTGAAAAGATTGGAAATTGCTTGTTCGAAAACTGAAGGTGTTTGTGTAATAATATCATAATTAGTAAAATACATTAAAGGTGAATATTTCCAAAGGCTTACGGTTTCAATGAGGAAACTTTTAATTGCAAAAATTGCTTTATCTTTTCCGATTTTAGAAAGCTCTAAAATTGCTTGGAGATGATATTGTGATAGGTATGAAACACATTTTTTAATGGATTCCTCAAGTGAAAATTGAATAGTATTGAGTCCAAAATTATCACACATTCCTAAAACAGTGATAAATGTTTGAAACAAACGTACACGGAAAATAGTGGAACACCGCAAAAAAGATATTACAAGAAGATGAGCAAGTGAATCGTTGATATAAGCTTTTATGAATTTTAATCCTGATTCTGCATATTCAGCAAAAATAAAATGAGAAAATAAAGATGGAAATGAAACAGTTGCAAAGTAGCTTGATATCCAAGTAACATTTGGATAAATTTTTTGAAGAAGATCAAGTAAACCATCTTTCCAAAAAGAAGTTGGTCCAGTAGTAAGTGACAATGACTTTAACATGTTTAAATTTAGAGGAGTCAACTTTTTTTGAAGAGAAATAGAATTCTTCATAAGAATTTCGGTATTAAAATATTGATACTTAAATTGTAAAATTGAAGATGCCTTATGAAGGTATAACATGTTATCGAGAAGATCTCCTTCTTTTTGGGAGATCATTCTAATTTCCTTTTCCATTTTATTTAACGTTCAACATTGAAAAGTAGACCAAAACAACACACTTAAATCTTCAGAAAATCATAAAATGACAAATGTTTTCAATATAATTAGGAATGCCATATTATGGAAGAACCAATCAGAATTGTTATTCGAATTACAAATACTAAGATAAAGATAGATATAGTAAAAACAATAAACGGAATTGATAGAACACTATGTTCAGCCAATTCAATTGAATTAAAAAATCATGGAATCAATTGCGGTTTTACAAATGTACCAGCAGCTTTTTTAACAGGACTTTTGATCTCTTGTAGATTTAAACTTATTTATAATATTGGAGATATTGCAGAGCCACCTTTCGAATTACAATTAGATTGTGGAAAAAGACTTGCAACATCAATGCTAATAACAGCAGTTCTTGATGCATTTAGGACACAGTGTTTGCTTAACTTCGAAGAAATATCTGAATATAAGGAAAATGTTTATAATGGAATGTTAATTTTTAATCAAATGGTAAAACTACAAGAAGAATCACCTGAAGCTTATGCAAGACAATTTAGCAAATACATTTCTCTTGGAATTGAACCCAAAAATATCTGTCATTTATATCATAATGCACGAAATTCAATTCTAGCTAATCCTCAACCACCAATCAAATTCCCCAAAGAATACTATAAAAACATGACATTTGCCTATAGGCACAAGGATGAACCTCCAGAAATATGAAGGTCGTTCCTATTTCAAAATGATCAAAAGACGAAATTTGTAAGCATCTGCTATAAGGGTGCCTCGTGATTGAATGGTTTACAGAATCATAGTTACTTATTTTGAAAAAGGATTCTTAAATACTTTTCATAGAAATACCTTATAAGTGTATTTGTGGTATCTTTTTGTTTCAATGTATAAAAATGTTAAATTATTGATATGATTTTGCTTGCGTAACGAAATAAATTAAAATTAAATAATTCATCACCTAAAAATAAATGAATCAATTTAATATTAATTTTCTTTTATTCTTAAAATAATAATTTTTATTTAAATAAAGAATTTTAGAATTTTTATATTTATTAAAACATTTTATAGATATTTTTGTTTTTTGACCAATCATTCTTTTTGTACGTTTAATTAATTCGCTGTTCTTCATCAAAGAATCACAACAAATGATTAAAAGATAAAACAACTTGCGGAGCTCAAGAGCTTGAAAAATGAAACCTAAAATTAAACAAATAACTTTATATGAGCAAATTTTAGAAATTGATACATACTGATTAGTATCAAAATTAGAACTTCTTGAAACAAAAAACCAAAAAGTTATGTCGTACCATCATTTATTAGTCCAAATATTTTAGCAACTCATTGAAAATTGTGAAAAAGATGGGGTTTGTGTCATTACGCAATTCGTTTTGACCAGACTTCCCGCTTCATAATAAGATTCCGCGGCAAGTTTATAGATGAAAGCAGCCGGCGACCAAAATATAGAAAGTGCGACTTGTACTGGTCGTGACAAAACTCCCGTCAATCCTTTTTCAGACACCACGAGACTATCAAGGTAATCATCAATAGAGTCAGTGCGCTCTTGTTTCCACTTTTTGCAACGCGAACCGGATGCTTTCATTTCTTTTAAGTATTGATCAAGAAGATATTTAATACGAAGCTCTGATTCGTCTTCCCAAGCAATCTTACTTGAAATACTGATGAAACTAAGCTCGGTGTCAATATTGCTTACGTTTGGATAATGGGAATTATCTGTCCAATTTGAGGCAAAAAGTGTGACATATGGAGAATAGCAATGACGTGTGACAATTCTTGACTTTTGTTCCCCTTTTGAATAGTAATATTCGATCGTTGTATATGTTCCATGAATTCTTATCATTGAATATGGAGCATTAGTAAGTTCATTGTATGCTTGAAGGGTAATCGGATTTTTGGCGGCTTTGTAGACTGATGTTTGACTTACAACAGCACCATTAATAATCCAAAATACAACAAAAACAATAAATGCAAAAAGCGTAAGTTTCCAATTAATTTTATGGTTTGTAAGCATGAGAAATATACCGAAAGTTACTGCAACTAGGCAAAGAACCCAATGGAGTGCTGGAACAGAGGCTGGGACTGAAAGGACAGCGTGGTCTTTTTTGGCTATACTATATTCTTTGTAAAAAAAAGAAAATAATAAAATCATATAAAAGGAAAAGAATATTGTAATAATAAGTCCAGCGATTCGATACCATTTTGAAAAGTATTTAATGGCTTTGCTGATACCAGATTTAAGTGAGTTCAAGTGATGATCATCATTATAACTTTGAAATTCAATACTGGAGTTTGATTGATAAGTATATTCTGGAGGTGGAGCATCAGCCTCATAGTCTGCAGTAAGGGGTACTGGAGACACTTGTTGATATGAAGATGTGTTCATGAACCTGGCACAAAAAATGAGTGTATTGTAAGTGGAAAACGTACTCCACTTTTCCAGAACGATCACATTCAATTGAAAAAGTGAAAATGTCAAAATATTCCAAATAATGAAAAAGGGAAGCAAAAATATCGATTAATAATATTTGGTGCTTATTCAACAAATTCAGCAGCAATTCCTCCTCAAAGAGGTACCCAAAATACAAGAAATATGATTTTACGTCAAAATATTTTTTTACAAATTTCGAAATTTCTTTTTCAAATTTGGTGTTTATTCAACAAATTCAGCAGCAATTCCTCCTCAAGGAGGTACCCAAAATACAAGAAATAATTTCAATAAAAATTTTGATGGCTTTTTTATAAATTATTTGAAGTTTATTTTGATTATAAGACAACTTTTTAAATGAAATGAACGCAGCTCCAAAAGTAATAAAGAATTCAAGAGAAAAATTGAATGTTTTAAAACCATTTTCAATTAAAATGGTGAATAAAATAATTGCAAGTTATTAAGAACTTCAATTTTGATCATACATTCTTCTTGTTTTGTAAATTAGCAAATATAGATGAAAATGAAATTCAAGAAGAGCAGCTCGTTGAATGTCTTAAGAATTCATTATTGTTCATGAAAAATGAAAATAACATCAATGTACATAAAGATGTACTAGATGACTTCGGTAATCAACTTGAACTTATTTCAAAGAAGGATATTATCAAATTGAAAGCTTTATTGGAGGTAGGTTTTATATCCGGTAAAGACATTTGTGCAAGATTCAAATGTTCTAATTCTATCATTCCAAAAGTTTTTCAAAAATTTGGGATTAAATATCCAAAACTTAATGAAGGAAGGAAACCAAAAATTGTTGATTCGAAAATGATTGACACAATATTGAATTATATACAAAAATTTGGGGTTGGTTATCAAAAGATGACTGATGTTCTTTTAAGAAAGGGTTTCACAGTTACGGAAAATGAAGTCAAACGGATATTTGAAACTTAAGGACTATACTTATTCGAGAAGGAATATAAACCAGATAATGTTCATGATCTAATGTTTGTTGCCCCATTAGTAAATCAAATTTGGCGTACAGATCTGCATAATCCAAAAAAAAAAAACCATGAGGATCAGAAATATTTTATAATTTTTATCGATGATAGATCTCGAAAAATATTATATTTTGAGGTTCTGGATGATAAAACTGATGAAAGCGTTTTTGCTGATTTAAAAAAAAATTATGATTTTAATAATTGCAGAAACAAATCATGTACCTCACACCATAGTCACTGATAATGGGGGTGAATTCGTTGGTGATGCATTTGTCTCTGTTTCTAATCAATATCAAGTTAAACAATTTCGAATCCATTTCTATACTCCTGAAGAAAATGCAAAGATCGATCATTTATGAATAACTTATGAGCAAGCCAAGATAGATAACTCAACAATCGATGAAATTGTAAATGAATATAATATGCATTGGCTTCACATACATCTTTACATGATAAACAAAGAGAAAATGACTCCACAAGAAGTTTGGGAAATAATGCCAAAGTATGATGGTTCACAAAGTGATTAGGGCCTTCGACTAATTTATATCTGAATATTAATTTGGCATTAATTTATTTTAATTGATAAATTTTTGAATATTATTGTATGTCCTAAACGTTGCACTATCGTACGGAGGTTAACGATAATGCAAGTGAATTAACGGTTATCAAATATTCTGATACGGTCCACTTTTTGATATCAATATTATCGTTATAAATATTTTGACTTTGTCCACTTTTTTACTGTCTTTTAATCGTATATTATTTTGCCATATTTATCTTATGAGTAGCTTCTATCGTCAAAAGTGGTATACCTTTTCCACTTGACATAGCACAAAAAATGAGTTAACTCATCAAAAAGTGGAATTCAGAATATTCGAATCATGATTTAAAAAATCCAATGTAAATTAACTACTTATCGTCCCAATTTTGTTTTGGATGATTTACCACACACCGTAAGTAAGCCGATGTCAAAAGTACTGAAATTCGACTTTTAGTAACAATTTCAACCGAAACCGATCAAAAGTGCTACAGTATTTTTTTCATTAGTTTCTAAACGAATAATATTTTAAGAAGATTTTTTATTTGGATAATCGTGAATCCAGGGGGAAAAGTGACAAGCATTTTGAATACTTTTGATAGAAAAACGATAATGCGCAGGGCAAAAAAGTGCCAACCAAAAAACACTCTCAACGCTCTCAGAAAAAAATTGAATGCGTCTGTGGGCCATTGAATTTATATTTAGCAATGGCAAAATATCATAAGGCGCGTGATTTAGTCAAAATAAACGTGGCGCCAAAAGTTCATTCAAGCCAAAGCCTCAATGCATCTTCCTGAAAGTTGTTCAATCAAAGAATGATCTCGTGTTTTTTTTCAAGGGGGTCAATATGAAGATGATCACTACTCCATTTTGCCATTTGGACTGGTCATGGTCTTGACATTTTCGAAAATCAATATTGAATTTAGGTCCACCAACATCCCATCCGACCACAACTATTGATTTCGAAGCACAAGTGTTAAATGGTTTGTTTCATTCTATGTCCTAATATTCTTTTTCTCTGATAATTGATCAGTAATCAAACTCAAACAACACATTTTTTTAGAACACAAGAACAGCAATGACCTTAAGACCAGCGAAAACTCTCATTATTTCGTTTTTTCAAACTAATAATCGTTGATATCTTTTCTTTCAATTATTCCATTTCTTCCACTTATGTTCATTGGTTAAACAGATTTTATAAAGGTCTGCGTTTCAATGAAGTATCGATCACATTTGTTGATTTCCTACTCTTGGTTTTACATTTGTTACGGGTTAGGTCTAATTGGAAAACAACATAACCGTCCGGACAAAACCGTTTATTTATAAATTTGCAGATAGAAATGGAAATAAAAGAAAGCACCCCCATTGAATTCATTGATTATATTAAAGGGATAATTGGGATGAGTGCTTTTGATGATTTCAAGATCGATATCAAAGACCAAATGGCGATCCATCGATGTCCACATTCAATTGTTGAGTCCAAAAAAAGAGACATTACATCATATGTTTGTTATAAGTGCAGGTTCAAGGATTGCCCAAGCCACTTCAGTGTGAAGTTCAGGAATTCAATTATATGTAATTGTTCGGGTGAATGGATTCACACTTACTCTATGAATAAGAGATACGTTGAAAGTTTTTTTTGCCTTCTTACTTCAAAACAAAAAGAAGAAATTAATGATTTGCGTTCTAAAGGTGCTTCGCCATATTTTATTAGAAAAAATTTGAATTTATCAATTTCTTCAAATCAACTATACAACTATTCAAGAAATGCTTTAGCAAAAACATTTATAAATGAAATCGAACAACTTGAAACGGAATCTCAAGAATGGAGTAAGAAGTATATTGTGACATTTCAAAAAAAAGATGATGAATTCCATGGTTTAACTCTAATTAATAGCTCCATTATATCCAAACCCTATGCACAAGATATCTGTGTGATGGACGATACTATGTATACTAATAAGTACTAGTATCCAATAATTTTATGTTATTGCTACGACGAGAATGACAAAGCTCAAATGATTGCTTTAGGTATTTCATTGGGAAAAACATCCAATGATTTTGTTGATTTTTACATTATTCTTTCCAAATATATTAATTTTAGAATATTTATATGTGATCGACTGGAATCTCAAAGAAAAGCAATTAAATATGTTTTTAAAACTTCAAAGATTGTATTTTGCAGAGTTAATATATTGAGAAATGTATCAGATCATTGTGGTGTTAATTCAGTAATATATCAAACGCTAATAAAATTATTTCATGGGAATATGAAAGCATCAGATTACGTTTCACTGATTAATAATGAAATCCAAAAAAATACGAAAGAAAAACTTTATTTGCAGTTATTATTGAAACATCTTAAGTATTATGATCCGGAGATATTAGCTCATTATAGACTAAGAAATCATTATACTTCGAATTTAGCAGAAGGCAATATTTCTACAATCAAAAATTGGATAGATCATAAAATTGTTACATTAAAAGATATCATTGATGCATTTTTATTACATACAGAAATGCTTATCAAAAAAAATATTGCAACAAAGAGCATTCAAATCAATTTAGATTCATATTACGGTAAGCAACTTGGTAATTTATGTTCTAATATTTTAAATACTGAATATGAAAAAATAAAGTATATTATAAAAGTATATGTACAGATTCCTTCATTATTAAATAGTATTAATGATGAAGATTGTAATTGTAAAGTTAAAACAGGATTTGGTTAACCTTGTTGCCACATATTGTTTAATAGGTATAAAGCTGGTCTATTTCTATTGGTCAAAGAAGAAGATATTCCAGACATTTATTTTACACAGCATTTTGATGAAACAGAAGAAACAGAAATTCAAACCGTGCAAGTTGCAGTAAATAATAATTATAATATGTATAAGTATACAAATCTTATGGATATGATATCTCCAATAGCAGCAGACGCAAATAGAAATCCAGAAATACGAAAATTATTTGACGATCTTTTTATAGGATTTAACAATTTAAAAAACACACACACACACAGCGCTATGTGAGCTTCGTGCTACGCACTCGCTCCCACTCGCGCTACATAAACTAAAGGATGAACGGCTAAAATCGATTGAATTCTCATAAATCGGTTGGTTTTGATTGAAAGTAATAAAATATATTTAAATTCATGATGACATTTATATTTAAAATGTGTGAGGCATGACAAACTAACTAACTAACTAACTAACTAAAAAAGTTATTAGCTAAAGGAAATTCGGAAAAAGCTGAATGAGTTTCTCCATTTTAGTGATTTGACGTGAATATTGCATGTTTACTGGAGCTGATGATGATAACGGATGAGTTGTCGTTAATGCTATGTGGAAAGTTGTGTTTTCATTATTTTTTAACACGACAAACTAACTAACTAACTAACTAACTAAAAAAGTTATTAGCTAAAGGAAATTCGGAAAAGCTGAATGAGTTTCTCCATTTTAGTGATTTGACGTGAATATTGCATGTTTACTGGAGCTGATGAAAAATAAAGCTTGCATTTTACTGTTTCTTTGTGTAATATGTGGTTCTTTTTCCTTTTCTTAAAATCGATCTTTTATCAAAGTGATTTTTAGTGTTATTCATCATTGAAAAGCTCCTTGTTGAAACGTTAGTGTTGAAGTAATTGTTAAACATAGAACACAATTCAGAAACTTCAATTTCTTCATTCGGAATAGGAAAAGTTTTTTAGAAATTCTGAAAAGTTGGTTTTGAATTTTGAATTACAATTATTGAATCACTCTCTACATCTTCATCTACTCCCTCAACTAAAGGATCGGTAGTTTTTTCAACATTGTCGTATTTTAACACTCCAGCAAATGATTTAGTTGCTATTAAATCTTCTTTTAGATAATTAACTCTTTCTGTAAATTCTTCATTCAAAAGTTCAGGAAGTGTATCAGTCAATGATTCATTCAAACGAAACATTAAAGTTTCAGCATAAGTTTTCACAAGTTTTGAATTTGACATCGCATGAGCGTCAGGAATAATATTTATTTGTTTTTTTGATGAAATTCGATATAAACAGATACATAATATCAATTAATCTATTAAATTTATTCTTAAATGTTGTTTCAATTAACATAAATTCAGAAGTTTTATTATTCTTGACCGAAAGAGTTATTGTAGTTAAAGCATTAATTAATCTTTGCGAAAATTTATCAAGAATTTGCATCGCTCGCTTACCGTTTTTATTTAAATATACGCTTTCAATTGTTTTAGAATAATCTTTATCTTTCGGACAAATGTTTTTGACTTTATTCACGAACAATTCGAAATACTCATCAATTAAATCTTGATTGTAATAATTAACGGTTTGATTTATGTATTCTGTCAAATTATCAATTACATATTGATTACACCGAGGATATTTTTCTAGTTTTTTTCTTTCTTGAATTAAAAATTTCTGAAAATTTTCTGCTTTCTTCATATCTGATTCAATTAATTCAATTTCATTTTTGCAATTAGATATATATTGATCTTTGAGCATATCAGATGTTATAAATTCATTTTTAGATTTAAATATTTCACCCGGTATGTGTTGAATGTTATAATAAATTTGATTTATCATCTTTTCATATTCTTGTTTAGTATATTCTTTATGAAGATAATAATTTTTTTTTGATTTCTTGCTGATGTTCAACAACAAGTTTATTGATTTTGCTGTTAATGTATTTATTAATTTGTTCTTCTGATGTAAAATTAACAATCGCCATTTAGCTCTTTATATACAAATTAAAAAATCAAAAAACTACTTTAAAATTAAACTTAATTTCATTTGTGAGTTTAGTCGAGTAAATCATCAATTTTCAAGTGATTTCACATGAATGGAGAAACTCACGGAACAATTTTGAATTTCCTTTAGCTAGTTTCTTTTTTAGTTAGTTAGTTAGTTAGTTAGTTTGTCATGTATAAAAATAAATATTAATATCATTTATGTTTAGCAAAAAATTCTCTTTCAATTTCTGACTGTTTATGAGGAGTATTGCCTCGGAGAAATGAAGCAGGAATTTCATCTTGATATGAACGTTGCCCAGGAACGGTAAAAAGTACTTTATACTTATTTGTTTTAGGATTAAATGATAAAATTGACTCAACAGAACCAACCCATTTACCAGGAATAGTTGACGCCCAAGAGCACTTTGTGCTCGCGGATTCTTTGAATCCTTTAATATTATTTGGTTTATTCTTACCAATCGGTATTAGTTTGTATCTTGGTTTAGTAATTACTGTTCCGTCTTGAGCAATTAAAACGTACATATTTCCTTTCCGTTCATCAATTTTATAACATTCACGACTTATTTGAAATCTTTTTTTAGTTATGCCATTATGACGCGGTAATATATAGCGTACAAAAGAGCCAACAGGAAGAATTAAATTCTTAATACATTTTTTGTTTTTCAGAAGATTCTAAACATTTAAATATATATTCTTTTTCTAAATCTTTATTATCAAACATTTCTTTTGGAGAACAACCGATGGCTGAATGGTAAGTATTATTATAAATATTCAGAAACTTTTTCATTCTTTCTGGAGTAATAAATGTGTATTTTTCATCATGTGATTGATGTTTAGATTTTTCCGTTGGAGTATTCATATCTCTTATTGTTCGCATGAATCTATCAATAATGCCTAAAGACGAATGGTTTTTTGTCTGATATAGTATGAACGGCAACTTTATTTTTAGAAAGAAGTTTTAAATTATTTTTTTCAATAAATGCTGGTTCTTCATCTGACGTTAATTTTACAGGATGGAATTTGACAATGAATTGTTTTAATGTTTCATGAACAGCAGACGCTGATTTTGACATTAACGGTAAACAGTAAACATATCTATTATTTGTGCCAATAAATACGTGCCAATAACGAGGATTTTTATTTTTTCCATTATCATATAAATCATGAAACCAACAATTTGGAACAGTTGAAAATATTTTTATCATATAAGGTTTTATATCTTTTGTTTTAATAAATTTATCCTTCAATCTCCTTGATATTACTTTTTTAATTTTCTTTTCACTAACATTTGGAAATTTATTTTGCACGTGTTTTTTGACGTGACTGTAAGTTTTAAAATGTGTTTTGTCAATTTCTCTATTAATGTTTAGACTCATTTAAGAGTTATTAAAACGTTTTTTTAATTATATTAAATGGGATTAGGTCGTATATTCGGTGGAATAAGAAAATTTATTCAAAATGCAGGACGACTTGTAAGAAATGTTATTGATAAAGGAAAGAGAATTTACGGTAAGGTCTCGCCAATAATCAGTCGAGGAATTGAATTTGGTAAAAAGATTCCAGGAATAATTGATACAGTAAGAAAGCGTAAAGGAGATATAACAGATAAAATAGATAAAATAGTTGATGCAGTTCCTGACGGTAAGATTAAAGACAAAATTAAACGAGCCGTAGATAAAGGCAAAGAAGTAGCCGAACGTGTTTTAGACACAGGTCAAAAGATTTCGGATAAAACTCAACCGTGGATTCAAGCAGGCGATAAATTTAAACAATGGATCGAACACGAACAAAATTTAGGTAAGCAACAAAGATATCAAATGAAACCTGCGGTAATGAAACCTCAACCAAGAGTAATGATTCCTGGATTAATGTGATTCATTAAATGATTTTTTGATTTTTTTATATTTAATAAATGGCAGAGAACGAGACTGAACGGCTCTACGAGCCTGAGCTCCTTCGGAGCGAAACAGAAATTGTTTTGGATGAGGAAAACGAAAACGCCAATGAAGAAAAAACTTCGGATGTTAAGATAACAAAGAAAGCAGTAAAAGATTTAACACAAGAAGAAAAAGAAATTATAATTGCTAATGCTAAAAAAGGAATTGAAAATGAATTTTTTGACGTCAAATTTTTCAAGAACGGTAATGCTAGAGTAACAGCAAAAAAATCAAAAACTCCAACGGTTAGTCAAAAAGTAATTAAAAACAACAACGACGGTAAAGTTTATTTATCAAACGATCAATTATTAATGGAGCATATAATTGAATTAAATTCACGATTAGATAAATTAACAGGTAAGCATAAAAAGCTTAAGAAGAAGTATCATCGTTTGAGGGATGATATTTATATTGATGCTGAGGAAATTCCTTCGGTCGAACAAACAAGAAATGACGAGCAAGTCTCGCTAGATGCTCGAAACTCACAAGGTTCGGAGCAAAAGGAAGATATAGTTTCGTCAGAAGCTCAAGTTTCGTCAGAACGTCAAGAACAAGTTTATAATGTGCCGGTACAACGCGGATGGAGAGCAAGAGTTCAATACTTATAAATTAATATTTTTATTTTTAATTAAATGGCAAAGAAAGCAGTCAAACGAAGAATTAGAAAAACAAAGAAAAATGTCAAACGCGGATTAAGGCATCGATTAATTACTCAAGCTCCAATATCTAACCCTAACGCATCGGTCAGAGCAAATATTCTTCCTTCACCGAATAATCAAAATTCCAATTCTGCTAGGTCACAGATGATGGCAAATTTACAAAATCCATTTCTTCCTGTTGCTTTATCACAAACTCCACAAAATATTAATCTTGACGCAATACATAATATGAGAAATCAAAACGATGTTCGTCAACAACAAATTAATGATACGCGAAGAGAGAAACAAGATGAATTAGCAAGAAAGAAAAATTTTGGATGAACAAGAAAGAAATATGAAAAAAAGCAACAAAAGCTGCTGAGGCAAAGTATAACGAAGAAAAGCAAAAACGTGAAATGGCAGAAAGAGAGATTGAACGTCAGCATGAATTAGCAAACAAAGCTCAACAAGAAACTGAACGTTACGCAAAAAGCTTTGGCAGAACTTAAAAAAACTCAGTATAAAGGCGACATTGATTTATTAAAAGATCAAAACGCAACAATTCAAGCTCAATTAGCTGAAGCAAAAATGCTTACTATTGAACGCCAACATGAAATAGAAGCTAATGAACAAATGCGAATTAAAAGTAGCTTGCAACGTGAGTTAGAAAAAGTAAAGAATGAAAATGAAACTTTACAGAAAGTTTTAAAATCAGAAGATTATAAGAATGCAAATGAAATGCGAGCACAGACACAATATGAATTAGAAAGAGCACGTTATGAAAATGAACTATTAAAAGCTCAAAATGAAGCTAAAATAAAATTTGAACAAGAAAGAATTAAAAGAATAACAGCATTAACTCCGGAGCAATATCAGGCGTTAGATAGTCAGTACATAACAAGCATTAATGGTTTATATCAACAACAACTTGCTGAAGAAGAAAAACAACGACCTGGATTAAGAGCAAGAGCAAGATTTGAAAGATTGAAAGAAGCGGAAATTGAGCAACAACGAAAAACAGTTGATGAAGAAATTAAAGCTCAAGAATTAGGAGCATATCAAACAGCCGTTGGACCAAAACCAGAAATAAGCAAGACGCACAAAGAATCGATTGTTAAGAACGCTAAGAAAAAAGTTCAAACAAAGGAACGTGAAAAAGAAATCAAAAGAAGAGAGGAATTACAAGCAACCGAAGAAAATAAAATAGCTCTTGATGCTGAATTAGAATATTTAAATTCTGCCGAACATAAAGCACAAATACAGAAAAATACAAATTTGAAAATAGCAACGTTACAAAATCAAAGAAGAGCTCAAGATGTTGAGTTAGCGAATGAGTATACAAAAAAAGCAATGGAAAGTCAAGCACAAATTGAAATACAACAACAAATGTTTAGCGGTAATCTATCACCGACAAGAAAATTAGCAATAACAAATCAATTACAATCAGATATTGCACAACAAGTTGTAAATCAAAATAATCAAAGAATACAACTTGAATATAATATTGATGCTTTGATTAATTCAATTGGAGATGATAGATTTAATCAATTTTTAGCAGAAAATCAACATAAATATGCTGGATTTACTAGAACAAATAAGAGTCAATTAGCACCTGATTTACTACTTCAATTTTATAATGATTTAAGAACTTTTTTCTAATAGAAGATTGTTACCGTTAACAAATACAGTAACGATTGAAGACTTAGATTCTAATTGATGTTTTGATTTTTTTATCACTATAAAATGTTTGCACCACAAAATCAACAGCCAAATGTTATTGATGCAATGACTGGAAACCTTCAAGATTGGTATAATGAAGTTGATGAAGCAGTTAAAGCTTCTGAAATCATTCCGGGAAATTATGAATACACGACAGCTACTTCTTACGGCAATGTTGGAGACATAAACGAGGGAGACACAACATACGTTGACATTTTCACGGATAGATTTAAGATTATTGGTTTAGATAATTCATATATTACTTTAGAACAAGAAGTACCAATTACCGTTCCGTCACAATCAAATCTTTTGTTTAAAGAATATTATGTCGGTTATAAATGTTCATGCGATGCTATAGACCAATACAGAATTTATTCAAACACAGATAAAATTCAAGACGTTCATAACGCAAGGTATGAATGGTTCATGCTTTCTAATTCATTATCTGATGAAGCTAAAGCCGGTAATGATTGTTTCGCAACTATTGATAAAATCAGAGCTCATGATTCAATGGTTCCTGGCGTTTACTGTGACTTTAGCGCTATTACCTCAGCAAAAGAAGTTATAGTTAAGATTCCATTAAGAATTCCAATAAGTTATTTCTTAATGTTATTTAATATGCGATATTATCCTAACTGGAGCGGCAAGCTTTCAATCGAACTGATGCCTTCATATCAAAATATTGTTATTGCTCCTGTATGCGATCATGAATCATTAGTTGCTGCAAAAGCTGTAGTTGAAGGAGATTATTTATGCGACCTTGGATTTAGAAATGTTAATGAATCAGTAAAGAGCAACATTAAAGCAACAGCAGGAAGCGGTTCAACAACTTACGCAACAATGGATGCACCTCAAAAATTTGTTTGCAATAGCCAAGTTACAAAAGATGTTAAAATTAAGCTTGCAACATATCTTTTGAAAATGGATGTGTTTAATGCTCTTGCTGCAAAATATATTCAAGTTCCGATGCTATTTCCAATTCACGTTTGTCAAGTAAGAGATTTCACACAACCACTCGGAAGTAATTCAACAAGTGCTCCAACATCATTTAACACAGCAGCAACAATAGGACTTAAACATTGTGATACTATGTTTACTGTATTCAGACAAAGTCAATATTCACGTACATGCTTCTTGAATCCACAAATAAGATATAGTTTTAATATTGACGGTAAAATCTATCCGAGAGAAGCATATGAAACCGTTGATGACCCAAGAAATCTTAATATGTTACTTGATGCTGTAAATCTTAATGGAAGTCTTTTGAGTTCATTAGCAAAAGATATTAAAACGTCAGTTCAACCGTATTATTACAAGAACACATATAATGCTTCAGGCGTTAATACTCAAACAAGAGCTTGGCATGGTAAAGATAATTCTAATTTCTTCATAGGATTACCGTTCGCTGAAGGTGAGGACTTCATGGGTGGAATATCAACCACTGGAACAGTTCAGATTGAATTATTCGGAGATAGATTAGCTAATACTGCAATGAAAAATGTAACGTATATCGCACCAACAGGAATATACTTTGAAGACGCATTATTGAAAGTTAGAGCAATGAAGCCTGACGGTAGAAGTCAAATTGAAATTACCAACGCTAGTATCGAGCAGATAATTGCAGGAGGAGCAAGATAAAAATAATGTTTGAATTGTTTAATGTATCATTTATTTTTGAAGGGTTAAAAAATCACAAAAAGTTAACCTCTCAGTAACTCGAGCAAACATGCAATATTCATGTCAAATCATCCGAAAAATGCTCATTTTATCCGTTTCGTTGAGGGTTAGAAAAAGGGTTCATTTTTTTATTTTTTTAACCCTCAAAAAATAAATGGTACTTTTTAACATTTAACGCCAAAATTATTTGGTAATTCGTCTTCACCATCAGCAACTGTAATTTCACAATTGCCTGGATTCCACATTAATATAAATCTTCCTTTTGCAGTATTTGGTATTGGTTCATAAATCTTAACATTTATTCCACAATAGACATTAAATAATGATTCTAAACCAAACCTTTTGGCTCTTTTAAACATTTCAGGACGTACAGCAATTACATATTTATATATTACGCAATCATTAATGTAGAAATAAATATTTTCTATAAACGGTAATTGTTTTGTTGTTATCTTTTTTGTAAGTTTTAGATGTTTGATGTAATCGAAAATATTTAATGGAATCAGAGATTCTTCCATTTAATAACAGTAAAAATAATTTTTTTATCACTTAAAAAATGTCAGTTCCTAAAAGTAGTGTTTTATCTTGCAATCGAGGATTTCTTGCAAGAGTCGGAACAAATTTAAATTCTCCGAAACAAAGCCAAAGTCAAAACGTTAATGTTGTAGTTAAAGGAGTGCCAATGCAATATCAAGAAACGTCTGAAGAACCGGAAATTAAAAAACGCTCAGTTGAAACCGCTAATGAAACTTTAACTAATCTTGAAAAAGTAATTCACGACAAAGATATGTTGATTCAGGCATTAGTATTATGTTTGGATATTGTAGAAAATAATCCTCTGATTGTTAATAAATATGTCATCGCGGAAGAAAGAGAGTTAGTAAAATTAATTCAATTATTATGTGATACAGAAGAAGTTGAATTACTTAAAGCTGATCAAGAAGCCGGTTGTTGTAAAAGCTCAACGCTAGATTACGTTTCAAAAATATATGTAAAGAAAGACGGCAACACTTATAATTTGAAATATAATTACTCTGATGTATGCCAATTTAAAAAAAAAAAAAAAATAAGCACAAAATTTGTGAAAAGTTCAGGAAAAATTAGTTATAAATAATTTCATTAAATCCTTCGTCTCTTTTCCATTTATCAACATATATAGTTCTTTGCTTATTTGTAATATCTCGAGCATGAATTACTTTATATTTTCCTTTCATTGTTATATTGATTTCTCTAAATTTGATGGAATTGTCGAAATAAAATTTATCTTGTGAAGGCGAATAATAATAATTTTCAAATTCATTGCAATTATACAATCTAAAGTCAACAACATCATCAGGTAATTCATCTACATAAACTACTTGTATTCTATTATATGAAGATTTGTTAATACTATTTTCATACGCCGAAACCCATCGCAAGTTGTTTATATGATTGTTCGTGCGATTGCAATCAATGTGATCTATTTGTGTTTTATTTTCCGGGTCGTTGTTTTCTATAAATTGTAGAGCAATGATTCTGTGCTTTTGATAAAATTTTTTGTTTAAATAGCAATAAACATATCCAGAATGATGAATACTTTCTTTTATGATTTTTTTATTTGATTTTCTTCTTATTTGAAAAGGAAATTTTGTAAAAATCTCGTAATCGCAATCGCAAACACAATTAATCCAACTCATTCTATTTTATAGAAATTAAAAAAATAAATTTTTTTAAAATTAAGCTTATTTTTTCTGAGGTTCAAGCCTGTTTCTTATGCTCGCACTTTTTCGGGCTAGCAAGCTCCTAAGCATTATTTGATTGATTTAACACGATCAAAAAGAATCTTAAGATTCGGAAACAAAGTTTCATATATTTTATTTTTAGCTCATACTCATTAACTTCTTTATTGGATCACTTGAATTTTCACAGTATTCTTTAATCTTCGGTGTGCAATGGTAATAATAACTTCCATCGACACACTTACCAATAAAATTTTCGGGAGATTTAAAATATATCTCGGTGAAAACATGTTCAATCTTAAACTTACCGAGTTCATTACCAATAAATCCTTTATCTTTCAATAACATAAAATCTTCTTCTGATATTAACGCAGAATCAACTTTGGAGTAATAGACTTTCACAAGATTATTTATCAAACCCATTTTGTTATTAAAATTATCTAAAACACTTTTCGCAAATTGTGGATAAGTGAAATTTTCAACAAACGGATTGACTGTATCAACAAATCCTGAAATTCCATCTGCATTATAAGTGTATTTTAATACATAAGGTGCGAATTCATCAATATACTTATTAACGTTATTTACAAATTTATGTTTTATAATTTTTGGTTTTTTTTTTTTTTTTCCCCAGCAGCTATTCATCAAAAATTTAAGTGTTGTTGACAATTTATCTTTTCCCAATAATTTGGCTTTCATTCTTGCATCATATAATTTTTCTATTAACTCTTTTACCTTTGTGTTTTCTTCTTTAAACTTTCCGTTGAGCATCAGGTAATCCAGGAGGAATTGATTGAACACTTGACCTATACGCTCCGCATTGATCAAGATAATAAAGTTTTTTGTTTTAAATAAATCTTATTCCAAATAATTTTTTGGAAAATGAATTTCAGATCTTATTTTTATCTGCAATCTCTCCAGAAAATGAATATACATTATCAAAACATCCGAACTCAAACAGTATTTTTTGCATTAATTTAGAAAATTTATAATATCTTGATACATTAATTCTTTTTCTTAATTTCAATGAATCAATAACTTTTTGAAGTTCTTTTAATCTCTCCGGGATTTCATTTTCTTCTGGAATGTATCCAAAGAAACTTTTTGTTTGAGGCGTCTGCTGGAGCAGACTTGTCTGCGACTTAACTTTTTTAGAATAAATCGATAAAGGTTTTTTATCAGTAACAAATATTTTTCTATAAGAGTTAAAAGATTTATTTTTTGATTTCTTATAACTCCATGAAAGTTTATTTATTGTTTGTTGATTCATTGGAATCAAAAGTTTATGTTGTATCATTAAATAAACCAAGCTTCTTATGCCAAGAGATTTTTTAGAGAACGAATATCTTTTATCATCAAATTTTAATAACATCATTTTTCTGTTATGATTTTTAAATCTTGAATCAGCATTTATTTTATCATAATTCTTTATATAACATTCCGATACATTAACTTTAGAATTTAGCATATAGTGATCTTCAATAATTATTAGTTTTATTTCTCTGTTGTAATTTTCGCCAAATACCTTTCTTGATGTATTTTTTAGTTTCTGAATAAAATATTTTGACTTCAATTTTGATTTTTAATAAATCAGAAATTCTTTTTAACTCACTTCTTGGAACAGTTCGCGTTTGAATAAAACTCTTCAGTAATTCTAACTCATCTTCTTTCAATACTTCTGAAGCAATAAATGCTTGAATTAAACATGATTCATTTATATTAGAATCATTAACGTCTGTAAATATTCCAAATTTTCTTAAATCAATATCTGACGTGTTGATATAAGGAAAGAATCCTGGATTTATTCTCTTTCCTTTTTTGAAATCTTTAAATTCAAAATGAATGGTTTTAATAAATAACATATGTTCAAACACAACATCGTTCGTATCACCAATCACTCTTTCATTATTTAATCCAGCACGTAAAAAATTCAACTGTATTTTTTGTTTGCATGCAAATATTGTTCTCTTCCGTCTTCATCAATTAAAGTCATTTTAATATCTTTATTAATTTTAGGTCCTGCTGTTTCAATCGCATACATCAAAGCAGAAAGAAATGTATCAATACTTGATTTGTTTTCAAACGTAAAATCTTTTTGTTTCATTAAATTTTTTGTCAATTTATTTGTTAAATTAAATACTTCACGTTTAAAATCTTCTGATTCATTTTTGAAAAATCCATCTTTCTTTTTACTAAAACGTTCAAATGAATCTTTATTTTTTCGATTCATTATCACTTAAAGGAAGATTCATTAAATTATTAATTTCCTCTGGGATGTATTCTGCTCTTCCTCTTGATATTCTATATCTTAACTGATTAACACTTAATCTTATATGATTTTGATATTGTTCGTCATAAACTTCAAGTGGAGTTGAAGTATTTCTATAAACAAAATTTTTCGGTAAAGTGTATCCGTATTTTTCAAATAAACTTCTAACTTCTTTTTTGCTCAATCTTTTTGGCATTTTATCAAAAATAAAAAAATAAATTTTTTTTAAAACTAAGTTTAATTTTTTTCTAAAATTAATTCTTTATTCTTTTATTTTTGTAGCATAAAGTGTATTATGAACGTTTGTTATTTTCCAATTTCCTGTTTCTTCAAGCATTCCTTTAATCTCATCTTTTCGAATCATGCACTTTTTAACTGCTTTCCACATTTTAACGATTGACATAACAGGAATTCTTTCTTTATTTGGAAAATACTCTTTAACAAAATCATTAATATTCTCTTTATCTTCTATTTCATCAACTTCTTCTTGAATCCTTTTAATTTCATCTTGTACTCTTTTCTTCTTCTTCTTTTCTTCTATCTTCTATATCTTCTAATGAATATTCATATTCTTTCATCAATTTTTCACATTTATCACATTTCAGTGAATGATACTTAGCGTTGAAATTATAAACTTCAGCCGAAAAATTCATTGAAGCTTCAATAACTTTATCAACATCATACATTTCAATATTAAACTCATTAAATTCCTTTCCTCTTAAATCTTTATTTTTAATTCGCCAGCAATACTCAGCTAATAATTTATAAAAATCATCAATTATCTTTAATTCAGACCTTTTACGTAATTTTAAGGCATCAGCATTATATGTTAATGCTTTACGTTCGAGTGCTGAGTGATTACAAGAAAAGGTTTGAGTTTTTCTGTTCATTTTTCTGATTAACGCTTTTATTTCTGTTGAATCATCTTTTTCAATTTCAATTTTTGGAAAACTTTTGACTGAAACATCAAGTGTTAATTCAGGAATACTTACAGCAGGAATTGATTTTGCAAATTCTAAAATTTGTTCTAAATATTGTTGATTTCTTTCTAATTTAACTTCAACGGGAAGTTGATGATTTAAGATTTTATTTTTTATATTCTTTAATAGTATTTGAATAATCATTTACTGAATCATTAATTTTATTTTCAATCTTTATATTATTTAATTTAGTTAAGCATAAAGCAGACGTTTGATTTTCCGAAACAAGAGCAGAACAAGAATTTTTCATTAACATTTTTATAGAAATTAAAAAAATAAATTTTTTATAAATTAGCATTATTTTTTTAAAGTTAATTTTTATTTTTTTTATTTTTTTATTTTATATAAAATGGAAAGATTTTTTTTGATATAAAGAAAATAAATGAAAATATTGACGAAGAAATAGAAACTGCAAAAATTCATTTAAATGAATTATATATTCATTTAATGACTATATTTATTGTAGAAAATGATTTAATAGAAAAATCACCATTAGAAATTTGTAAACAATATTTAGAAATTAACGAACCGAAGAATAAAAGAAGTAAAAAGAATAAAAATATTATTGCAGAACAACATAAAAAAATAAATGAAGTGTTAATTTATGTGAATGAATCATTAAAAAGAATTCGCGATATTATTGCCGAAATACAGCTAACAGAGAATCAGATATAATAGCGGTGACTTTTCCAATAATCATATTATTTATTTTTGCCGTTAATGGTGTTTCGTCATCTAATATAGTTTCATCATAAAGCACTGTATCGCCAATATTATATTTTTGATGAATCAGTAACTTTAAAATAATAATCTCCGTGAGTTGCAAAATCAATTGTATCTTGATTAATCGATATGTCTTGTTTAATTGTGTCTCCTATTTGAAAAATTTCACCAGAGTTATGTTTTGCTGTACAAATTCCGATAAATTCTTTATAAGTTCCTGATGATTTAACACTAGGAATACAATTAGTAGAATCAGTAACTGAAGTATAATTATTATTATTTAATTTATATACGTTACCTGTTATAAATACAGGAGAGCCAATATCAAAATCATTTAATGTTAATGTTTCGTCTATCGGCGCATTATGCACAATAGTTTTATTAATCTGACCTCCACCACTACTTGATATAATAGCTTTTCTGTATGTATCATC
The DNA here is from genome assembly GCF_020186115.1 of Histomonas meleagridis. NCBI lineage: Eukaryota > Parabasalia > Tritrichomonadida > Dientamoebidae > Histomonas > Histomonas meleagridis. Next base: position 1,366,542 of record NW_027150746.1, read on the forward strand.
TGATATATGCCAAAATCCTAATTCATTTTCATATGATGCTATTCTCCAAGTATAAATACCTGGTGCTTCTGTTGAATTATTATGAAAAACGAAATCTAAAAATCTTCCTGTTTTTAATACAGAATTTTGATAAGGAACAATATCAGCAGGTTGATGAGTATGAGATGATGGAGTAAATGTTGATGGTTTATCAGTAATATCATTATAACTATGAGTATGTGTATTTAAAGAAAAATTATTAACAGGTATATCATTAATAGAAATACAATTTATATTACCATCAATTCCATTGAAACTAATAACACCATCATTATTATCAAGTTTACCGAAATACATAACATTGCCGGCAGTTCTTATTCTCCAAGAATAATCACTATTTAAATCATTATTATCATGAAAGTCAATATATTGTCCAACTTCCATTACACCATCTGATTTAATAGTCGCGATTGATGGAATATTTACTGTTGAATTAGAACCTCCTCCAATACTGTTTGAAATATAATATCCGTTAATGGAATTTGCGACAAGACTACCATTAATAGCTAAATCATTATTAATTATTTCATGTGTATGATTTAACGAAGAGTATTTATCATCATGATTATGTGTTGTTAATGAATATTCATTATGTGTATGATTTAACGAAGAGTATTTATCATCATGATTATGTGTTGTTAAAGAATATCTTTCGTCATGATTATGATATTTTAATGAGAATTCTTCAGGTATTTTTCCATTAATTGTTTCACAATATAAATTACCATTAACATTTAAATCATTATCAATAGTATCATGAGTATGATTTTTTAATGAGAAATTATCAACAGAAATATTATTAATAGAAATACAATTTATATTACCATCAATAAATATATCACTATTTACAATAAGTTCACCATTAATAGTAATAGCATTATTAAATTCTGTATGATTATGATTTAATAAAGAATATTTATCATCATGATTATGTGTTGTTAATGAAATATTATTAGTATCAATTCCATTAATACTATTACAACTAATATTACCGTTTCTAAATATACTTACATAATTGCCATCACAAACTTTGAATCTTAGACAAGTATCAATATTATCATCAGAACCTACGTAATGTTCTATTACGCTACAATCATCTCCATTAGGCAATACACCTATTTCCATCCTAATAGAATCACCCGGCATTGCATTAGTTCTATGAATAAACAATCCTTTATAAATATTTGTATCATCTGAATATTTACTACAATCAATATTGATATTACGACTTGCTGTCAATATTCTACATGAAATATCATTACCTACTAATAAATCATGTTTAATCTTAGTCCATTCACCATATTCATTATATGATATTCCTGTTAAAGCCTTATTTATATCAGTTAAATTATCATTAGTTAAATATTGATTGTGAGTATGATTTGTTAAAAAAAAGTTATTAGTATCAATACCATTAATAGTTGTACATTCTATATTACCATTTATTTTTAAATCTTGATTAATTGACGTGTAAATTTCATAAATATCTTCTTCTTCATTTGTTTCGACATAATCTTTATTAAAAGTAATACCTGTTAATTTATTGTTAATATTAAATATATCATTACTGATAACAGATAATTCATCTAAATCAATACCATTAATTGTTGTACATTCAACATTACCGCGACAGCTAAAGCTATCGGAGATCAGCGATCCATTAACCTTTAAATCTTGATTAATTGACGTGTAGATTTCATATATTTCTTCCTCCTCTTCATTAGTTTCTAATAAATCTTTATGATAAGTTATTCCTGTATAATTATTTAAATCAGCAGCTATTAAATAATTATCATGTTTATGATTAACGAAACGTTTATATATCTGACAATCGACTAATAAAAGACCTAATTCATTTGTTCTTTGACCTTTAGAGACGTCTTTATAATAATACTTCAAATTTTTACATATACTATTCATTTCTGGAAATAGATTTATTAAATAATTATATTCATTAAATTCTTGGTCAATATCATCAGCGTTTGGAACTTCTAAATCTTCCAACATTCCACCTGTCGATATATCATATTCATCAAAAACTACTGATTTCAATGATGGTAACGGTAAATAACCTTTTGACTTCATAACATTAATCCCAAAACTATTATATAAAAATCCTGCCCACCCAAAATTTTTTATTTGACTTACAATTTGAGCTATAGTATATGCTGTATCAGCAGCTGTAAAAAAATGTATCTATTATATCAAATATACTATCAACAAAACTTTCTTTATATGTGGATTCACCGTCTTCTCCTGGAGGTCCCATTAAAATTTCTTGTATGTCTTCATCATCAATGATCATTTGTTTTGTTAAATAGTATTCTGTTTTTAATTCTCCATCATTATTAATTATACCATAAGTATGTCCGCTATCCTCTAACATGATACTATTACCATTAGGAAAATTTATTAATAAATTATTTTCAGTAATTCCTTCATCAGTAGTATTATCATAAGTTGATATACTGACTCCGTTTTCAAATGATATAACGTCTCCGGTAGATAAAATTCCGTCTCGAACTAAAGCTATTTCTTCTGTGTTAATATCATTAATCGTACCATTAACTATAAGATCTTGATTTATTAAAGTATATTTTTCAGTAATATCTTCTTCTTCTTCTTCTTCATTAGTAATTGTTTCTTCATTATAATATATTCCTGTTAATTTATGATTAATACTTTCTAAGTTAGCATTAGTTAGATAATCACTATGAATATGATTTAACGGAGAGTATTTGTCGTCGTGATTATGCGTCGTTAGTGATATATCATTTGTAGAAATACCATTAATACTATTTACTGTTATATTACCGTTATTATTAAAACTAATTGTACTTCCACCTTTGCTTGAAAACTTAATGTATCGGTTATTGCTCTAATTCTCCACGTATTATCTTTATTATAATCATCTCTATAATGAAAATCAATATACTCACCGACTTCCATGACTCCATCTGATTTAATAGTCGCGATTGATGGAATATTTACTGTTGAATTAGAACCTCCTCCAATACTGTTTGAAATATAATATCCGTTAATGGAATTTGCGACAAGACTACCATTAATAGCTAAATCATTATTAATTATTTCATGTGTATGATTTTTTAATGCAAAATCATCTGTTGAATAACCATTAATGGTATCAATAATTAAATTTGTAATTGAAACATTATTACTATCTTCATTGATTTTTACGAATTGTTTATATAAATCCAATACTTTATTTATATTACCGAACATTTCAATTATATATGCATTTTTCATTATATTTTCTCCAGTAAGTATATCATCAACTTTAATATTATTATTGATATACTTTAAATTTTTAATGCTACTGTCTAACGGTGATATTACAACATGATTTCTTCCGTAAGTGAAAACAAATGATTTGTCATAACTATTTATCTGTAATGTACATATACCATTTGATAATGTATAAGATGTTTTTTGAATGATTAATGTCTACAACACTGTTTTGTATTCATTAATGCTCTAACTATATTTTCAATTTTTTCAAACTGTGAATTTGACATTTTTAATAAGATAAAAATGTATAAAACTGAAAATCAATTTACAACAACTGCGTCTCAGTTACCGATTGAAGAAAAATTATACAAATCTTGATTTAGATAAGTATGAAGTATTAAATCCTCAAAATGGTTATACTTTCCGTTATCCTCAACGTTGGTTAGAGTCTCCGTCACAGAATAAAGCTATTGGCATAAGAAGATTAGATATAACGCCGACCGCTCACGTTTTCTCATTACAGTTTGAAGTAACTAAACCTGAAAGCGTCAGTGGTTCTTCACCTAATCCACGTATCATTAAAATTCAAGTTATGGCGCAAAATACTTTATTTGAAATTTTAACGTCAATTTGTAATAGTTTTAATAATTCATTTGCGAGTTATAGATTATCTTATGAATACGAAGACTCAGGCAATTTATATTTTGCTTGTACTTATGTAGGCTCGGATGAAAGCCAAAATCTTGTCGCAAAATTTGCGATTGTTGATTCAGGAAGTACTACATCTAATTTAGAAAGTTTTTTGAAATTCTTAAATCAAGATGTAACGTCAGAAAGTATAAGTTATTTGTCAACTCAAAAGGAAGTAATGACTTTTAATAATGTTTGGAACAGAGAGTATTTAGAATTTCATGCTTCATTTAGTGATTCAAAACGAAGATTCATTGGCATCAAAGGTGATTTTTATGAAAAACCTACTGTATTATATAACGCGCCAACTGATGGCTCAACATTTAACATTAGATTTACAACAAACGGTAAAAATAATATTTATCCGAAATATTGCAGGTTTATTATTCAATTAGTATTTCTTTATAATTACAGAAAAACTGTTGTACTTTAAGAGTAAAGTGACCTTTTAATATCTTCAGGGATTTCTTTTTATCTCCTTCCTCTTCGTTAAATACAACATATATTTTTATCATTGTATTTACGATTGAATTTAAAACGTAAATGGTTCCAATAACACACATCCAAACACCAATAAAAAACATTTTACATAAATTAAAATGTTAAAAAAGTATGTTAAAAAAGTACCATTAAAATTTTGAGGGTTAACTTTAACCAAAAAGTGAACCCTCAACGAATCCGAGTAAATTAGCGTTTTTCGGGTGATCTGACGTGAATATTGCATGTTTGCTCGAGTTACTGAAAGGTTCACTTTTTGGTTAAAGTTAACCCTTGAATTTTTTATATATGTTTTTCATAAATTTTTACAATATATAAAATGTATAATGCAGTAATTGATTATACAATTTCTTCCTACGACGCTGAACATTACAATAGAATTGACGTAAACTTACCGTCACCGCCAACACGTCAAGCAAAAATGATTGTAACGTCGCTAACGACTAAATGTTCTATTGTTGTTATTGAGAAAGATGATTTTATACAGATTAACGGTAAAAAATACTATTTCAATAATGATTACACTGACTTAAACTCTCAAACGTTTATATTACTGTTGAATTCTTTAATTCAAGAATCAGGCGTTACGTCTGAAGTCGACGAAGCCGGTAGAATTGTATTTACCTCTTCAAATGCTTTTACAATAAATAATGCTTCATATAATATAATTCAAATATCAGGATTATACTCACAAATTCTTCCTATACCATCAACATTTAATGGTACAGATACATTTGAAATATTCGCTGAATCAGTCGGAAATACTTTATCAACTCCAGTATTATATCTTTTGTCGAATGTTGGAAAAAAGTTCTTATAGAAATTTAAACGAAACCATTAACATTTCAAAAAATCGTTCTTAGAATCAATAACTCTTTTTCGGCAAATTTTCCGATTATTGTATCAAACGCTGATTTTGAAATTGACATAAATTCTAATGATTTGTCACATATACAGTTGACACTCGTTGACGCAAACCTTCACGAAGTACATTTACTGAATCCAATGTATATAACAATTTCTGTTCAAGGCATACAGGATGAAGATTTATTTGTCGGTGAGATTCAAAATCAAAAATGAATTTTTATGAAACATTGTTTCCGAATCTTAAGATTCTTTCATTTTTTTATTTCATTTTTTGATCTATAATAACTCTTCGTGCTTTAATGTGAATACTAAACGTACCGTGTGGGTCTTTCATTTTGCTATATTCTTTCCATAAAGCTTTTGCGTCAAAAACACTCGCTGGTGATTCCTTCAACAGATCGAAGAAGTCTTCTTGTCCAATTCCATTAAATAATACAATATCTGACAAAGTTCTTTTTATATCTTTTGGTATACTTTTTGTTGTTTGCACACAAATGATAACGTTAATATTAAAGTGTCTGAGTTTTTTAAGTAATCTTGACATCTCCGTTTCTTTACTTCTCAGCAAAGGATGATTAGCAAAATCATCTAATATCAACAAACATCTATGCGGATAAGTTTTCCATTGATATTTCGCTAACTTTTCAGAAATGTATTTTAATTTCTTCTTTGAGTTATTCAAATTATATTTCATAAATAATCTTTCTACTTCTTCATCCGTTTTCTTAAAATCAGAATTGATATATTTAATGATAGAATTATATTTTTAAAATTCTCCGAATATATTTATTAATCCAGTCTAACAAATCAGTATCTTTTATCGCAACAAGTTTCGTTTTCTTTATTGCTTCTTTATAAGTATTTACTGTTTCATCAAATTTTGAGGATGTACTACAAATAGTTATTAATTCAAAAAACGGTTCGTTAAATAATACTTCTTGTTTCGCTCCGAGTTTAACGTAAAGATATGATTTGCCTGAACCCATCGGCGCTATAAAAGCTGTTATTCCGTTTTGAGCAAATAAGAATTTTTCATGTATTGGTTTTATTTTCGCGTTTTCTAAAATTTCTTTGTTTTGTTTTTCTAATTTATCAAACAATTCTTCTATCTCATCAAATTTTTTATCAACCTCTTTTAAAGAAATTTTTCGCATTATTTTTTATTTATAAAAATAAATTTTTTACCGTTAATAAATGGATTCATTCCAAGATTATTTGATATCAGAATATAAAATTGATTACGCCGCTGTTGATTTTAAATATAATCATAATACAACAGTGAAGATAGACAAACCAACAAATAAACCTATACTTCATAATAATATTCTTGTAGGCGTTAAATTTTATGATAAGAATTTAAAACTTCTTGAATCAGTAAATTTAAAGTTTACCGATAACATTCTTACTAAAACAAATGAAAAGAAACTTGTAAATATTGCTCCTGCAGAATTAAATAATAGATTTATGAAAGCCAGAAATGATATCGTAAAACGAATCACTGACGAATTAGTCGAGAAACGAGAAGAAATTGACAATAGAATTATATCATTAAATGCTTACGTTGGAAATGAAAATATCACGTTTTCAAAAGAGTTTGAAGGCTTAAAAATAACTTTCCCGGGAAGCGAGCACACGCGAGCATCGAGCCTTCAGGCGAAGACTACAAACGACAAGAAATCGTTTGATATGTGACTTTGTCGCAGTTTGCCATCGGCAAATGTAAATCATGTGAAAATAACTATCATATAACGAGATAAATTTATTTTAAAATTTCAATGTCAGTTTTTCACTTTTTCAATGAACGCCTTACGTTCGATTCCCTAACGTAGCGTTTTTTATCAACACCTTACGTTCGATTCCCAAACCTATTGAATTTTATTTTTGAACTTTTTTTACTCGTTCTACCTTAACGTTCAACTCTAACGTTCTTCCTTAACGTTCGACTCTAACACTCATCCTTAACGTTCACTTTATCCTTCGTCATAAACACCGTCATAAAATTCGTCATCAAATATTTTTTACATTTGCCACTAAATTCAATGACAATTCAAAAAATTTTACGTTTGACACTAATTGATAGCATCATTCAAATTCATTTCCCGCCAATATTTTCAGTACCTATTCAATTATTAATCGTTTTGCCACCAAATTAAATGACAATTCAAAAAATTTTACATTTGCCACTAAATTAAATGATAATTCAAAATATTTTTTACAACAACTTCAACCGTCATTTTCTCCGTCCGTTAATTTCCGTTAAATTTTAAACAGAAAACGTTTAAAAAAAATTTTTTGAAATCCGTTAAAAAAAGTTTATTTTTTACAACTTACTTTTTCAGCGGTTGTTCAAATTTATCAACCATCATTTTCTCCGTCCGTTTATTTTGCGTAAACGGATTTTATCAAGAACGTTAATTTTTCATCAACTGACATGTGATATGAAATGAAAAAACATGTTATGCGAAATGAATTTTTCGGAAATGTTATGAAAAGACATGTTATTTGAAATTGTAAAAAAGTGGTTCCATAAAAAAATTCAATAGGTTTGGGAATCGAACAAACGACCGTTACACAAAAAGTGACACTCGAAAAGTGACACAAAATTTCTGAGGGTTAAAAAAATAAAAAAGTGAACCCTTTTTTTGAACCCTCAACGAAACGAAGTAAATTAACATTTTTCGGATGATTTTACAAAATAAAAAATTAAAGCTAATTTTAAAAAAATTTAATTTTTTATTTTTAATAAAATATGAGTTGGAAAACTTGCGTTGTAAACCGAAATTATGAGATTAACACAGAATACCCTTATGCCATTAGAAGAAAAAATGATAAAAAAGTCATTAAAGAATTTTCAATTAAAACTACCGGATATATTGCATGTAAATTAAACAGAAAATTATATCTTAAACATCGTATTGTTGCATTACAATTTATTCCAAATCCTGATGACAAACCTTTTATAGATCACATAGATCACAATCGTTCAAACAATCACGTTTCAAATCTCCGTTGGGTTTATCAGTCAGAAAATCTAAAAAATACTTCTTCATATAGCGATAGAGCTTTTGAATTCTTCGACGAAATCAATGAAGATTCAATTGAAATTTTAGAATACGGTAACCATAAATTTAAAGATTATTATTATGATCCTGAGCTTGATTCTTTCTTCTTCTGGAACGACATTAAATTTAGAAAATTAACAATCTGTTATGATAAGCGCGGTTTGGCATTTGTTAGAGCGTATGACGTGAATCATAAAAAAAGTACAAGTACGTTATAAAAAATTCATGAAACTTTACGGATTATTATAAAACTTAGTTTAAATAATTTATTTTTTTTTTTTTTTTTTTTTCCGTTAAATCCTTCAACGTTGAGGGTTCACTTTTTGGTTAAAGTTAACCCTCGAAATTTTAACCAGTCCTTTTAACATCAACACCCTCAGATCCTCACAACTTTCCACATAGCATTAACAACAACTC